>NC_064923.1:134751025-135973525 GCF_023897955.1 Schistocerca gregaria | reverse complement strand
ATCTTCTCTTGTAGATTTGGAAACCCCATGGGTTGACGTGTTTTTTGAAACTGCATACACGACAAACTGAATCGTATGTAATTTTCATTTTTAATAGTCCTAGAGACCTTGCTGCCATCAACTGCAATGTTCACTCAGCGAAATACGTTCCATTTGTATGCATCTCCAGAAAAACTTTACATCTCTCCTTTCTTCCTTTCCTGCCAGACAACATACAACCAACTGGCATCCAGTTAACATCGTTTCAAAGTACATCAATAAAGATATAGTCACACTAAGATGGACCCATAGAACATTGAATGGAAAATAATTTGCAGACAATGAAATTAATTCAACAGCACAATACAACAATTATGACAACATATTTTCACATAAACCAAAATTTATCTTTTCGTAGTACAATAATTTTATGATATATGATTTTTAAATCACAGGGGTTAATTCTATTAGCATGACATACACTACTATAGAGTAGGAGTCTTAAAACGTTTCAAATAAGAAAAAAAAGGATAAGATTGTAAATTTAAGAATATACCTGGTCCAAACGGCTTATTGCGCGTTACAGACAGCAACTGCAAAGTTTTTTCCATGAAGGCATCGACCGTATCGTCTAACAGTGACATAAATGTGTTAATATATATAGCGGTTACTTTTGAAATAATAAACAGTTTACTTACTTTTTTTCCTATCTGTCTCGTTTTCATTTGACTGCCCTAGTATTAGGACCTCTTATCAGCTCCTATCTGTTGTGTACCTACTTGCAATAATTTGTTTTAATTATCAGTTGTGACACTTACGCAATATGATTCAGGTTGAGTGGTACGCACATCAGGCGGCAATGAATAAATAAAGAAGGCTGTGAGGGACTGTTGGCGGCATTCCTTCTTTTTTAATCGATTTCTTCTTACGGTCTACGCTACACCGTTTGGGATACATTTTGTTTTCCTCTTTCCATCCCTTTATTCCGTAAAATCTATCTTGTTAAGTGTCTTAGAGCCCAGGATGATAAGCAGATTCTCAAATAAATAAATCCTTTAACGTTTGCATTACCTTACATTCTTCATTGATGTTTTCGACTGTCATGACGAATGAAGAAGCAGTGTATGGGATGATCCAAGTTTCTTGAAATAACAATTTATGTGGCAGGCGCCGACGCCAGTTGGGAGGGGGGAGGGGCATGACTTCGATGATCTCTTAAACCTAAAGAACAACTTACAAAAAACATTTATGTTTTTACATATATCAATCTATTAATTTTTCCGTTTGCTTTCGGAGAGTGAAGTTGAAAAACAAAGGTCTCGGGAATGTCAAGGAATTCTACAAAACTGCAATCTACGTTCATCACAGGATGCTTTCCAGTTACTTGTCTTAGGCTCAGCCTAAGTGGATGGTCTCATGGTATGAACGACAGTACAAAACGTTATGATCAGGCCTCCATCCCCAGGGCGTCCAAAATTGCTGTTCGCGAACCCAAGGGCCGAACCACTACTCACGAAAAGTCCAGTATGACAAGAACTCAGAGAATTAAAGACACACAAAGGGAGTAAGACTCACGCTCTGAGGGTTCCATATAAACTTAATTATGTAAATCAGTGGTCGTCAAACTGCGATCCGCGGACTACATGCGGCCCGAATCAAGCGTTCGTGTGGTCAACAGTTCTCAGCGGTGTTTCATAGTAAAATGCTTCTAGCGATCAATAGGAGAATCCAAAAGCGTCAGCTAACGTTAAGAGCTTATTAAGAGTGTACTCCTTTGCTTTGCCACAAACAAAATTACTTACACAGACACTACTACTTTAAGATGGGCGTAATCGTAACTGACGTTGGTGAGTCCGACCGTGA
Source organism: Schistocerca gregaria (assembly GCF_023897955.1). Classification (NCBI taxonomy): domain Eukaryota; kingdom Metazoa; phylum Arthropoda; class Insecta; order Orthoptera; family Acrididae; genus Schistocerca; species Schistocerca gregaria. Next base: position 135,971,683 of record NC_064923.1, on the reverse strand, counting down.
GCTTACAGTTTGGCTCTTACCTCAGGGACCGAGTGGTAAGCAGCGCTATTATTAGAAGTGAGAGGGGGAATAATTCATTGTTTATCTTCCAGTGCTGACAACTCACGAGAGTACGCAACTTCCACAGATCATTCCCCCTGGCATTAATTTCAAACAAAAGCAAAATGGAGTAATGGTGCTTTATAAAAATGGTAATCTTCAAACGTAGTAGTTGTTTCCAGCAAATAATATGAAATAAAATTTAGGCTATTTTAATAAAACCCAACGTGTGGCAGAAAAACTACATTAAGGAAATTTAATACAAATTTGTGATTGTGTGTGGTCCTTCATATTGCAGTTACTGTTATTAATTAATAGCCAACGACCTTGCCGCAGTGGTAACGCCGGCAGATAACAGAAGTTAAGCGCTGTCGGCCTGTGCTAGCACTTGGATGGGTGACCATCCGGTCTGCCGAGCGCTGTTGGCAAGCGGGGTGCACTCAGTCCTTATGAGGCTAATAGAGGAGCTACTTGATCGAGAACTGACATACGGCGGGGAGAGCGGTGTGCTGACCACATGCCCCTCCATATCAGCATCCAGTGACGCCTGTGCCCTAAGGATGACACGGCGGACGGTCGGTAACTTTGGGCCTCAAGGCCTGTTCGGGAGGAGTTTAGTTTAGAATTTTATAGTTATTAATTAAGATAACGTACTAATTTATGCAGGTTATCGATTAATATTATCGATAGGGGAAAGTGTGGTAAAGCAGGCGGGATAGGAAAAGAGGCCATTGCATAGTTTTTACCCAGAACATTGTACCTACGCACCGAGAAGTGGTCTCACTAGTTCTAATTCCTTCCTCACTTGTTTGAAGAGTAACAAATTTTTACGGAATCAACTTTCAAACGGCTTTTGGTCTAAAAAATGTAGTTAAGTCTAATAGTTTCCTCTGTGAATCGCTAATGCCGACATGGCCTCGTGTCGGGAAAAGTGGCCAAGGTGTTTACGCTAATAACAGTTTGTTACTTCCAAAAACACACGTAAAACAACAGGTAAAACTGACTTCTAAACACTTTTATGTACAAAGCTATCATCCGCCTTTCTATCCCTTTGCTGTAATTTTGAATTAACTAAGTTGTATTACTTAAAACGGTCCCTGGTCTGTTTTTATTGGTCTTTTGCAGAAGCCCCATTGAAAGTGAACTGCTTCAGGTGCTTGGTATTGTTTCATGCATTGGGCCATCAAAATATGTCGAAAATGTGACGAGAAATAAAAATAAAAAATAAAAAAACAAGCGCGGGATTGTGTTGCGATGACACTAGCTGCAGTACAGCTTAGGTATGGGAGACTGGTCACTACGCAAATCCTCAGGAAAATGCTTGTAGTTCCTATATATCATTTTGTTTGTCGTTGAAAGATACGTCGTGTGATATTTTATAATATGTAGATTTGAAATGTGTAAGTGGGGAGCTATCAATAGCTATAGATTGGCGAAAACTGAATTTCTCTGTAGGTTGACACTTTCCAACACCCTTTCCCCTCGCTCTTGCTATGCATCCGAGGCGCCACCTACTATGTCAATATTGGCCTTTACGTAAAAGATTTGATGATCACTGATGAGTATAGGTACTAATAATTTAATGTGGATCAATGGCCTGGTTCAAGTCTCCCTACGAAATGCCACTTTGGCGACTTGCGTGTCCTTATCTACCTAGTTATCCAAGCGGGGAAAGGAGGCTTACAGTTTAACGTGGAATCCGAACCACTTGTTGTTTCTGGCGAATTTTCACGTAGTTGAGAGGTGAAGACTAGGTTAAAAAGAATGCTGAAAGGCCCGTGGTCAGACAGAGATTTAATCTCGCAATATCTCCGTTTGCAGGCAAGCACTTTACCGATAGACCACCAACGGATTGACAATATTATAAATAATAATATTGCTTCTGTGTGTGAGGGTGAGAACACAGATCAGATAATTAATATACTAATATTTCAAAGTATTAACATTAAACAATATTATTTCCTCACACATTTTCTGGTGTGCGAACAATGACATTGGTGGCTGAGGTCGCACGTTTGTTTAGTATTTTTGGATTACCGTATGAAATATCGGACTTCTTGGAGGAAAATTGCCTTGGGGTTTGGCTTATGGTTGTTTTATGCTAGGACTTCATAATTTTCCATTAGACTCCACTCAAACCTCTGCCATGTCGCTGCCGCTTGCATCATTGTTAAGACTACTAAAATAAAAACGATATAGAGATTAATGAAATATATATTAAAGAACCCATATATGCACATAAATTATGAATATACTCTTACATATAAATAATAAGAGTTGCTTGGCAGTATATTAATATAAATGAGTACGACGATACGCCTCTTTAAAACTGCCTATGTCCAGTATGTAACAAAATGTCTGGAGTTACGGAGCAATGACAAAATGCGTCTGTACAGAAAGAGACTATCTCACCACTCTAAGTAGCATGAGAGAAGTCAGAGCTGAAGTACAATATTAAGACATTTGCTGTATACATGTTGTACACGAGATGATTTAAACAAAACAGTTTGATCATTGCAATTATGCTGATGTTAAAGAAATACAACAGAAGATTGTGTTACTGACTGAATTACCAGAAAGAATAAATTTGAACATCAAGAAAAGTTTGTTAAAGACATTCAAACTTCTTCAAACATGAATAAATAAAAATCTGCTCTCGAATTACATGTGCTCCAATCTTTACCGAAGCATAAATACCACTTTATGAAGGATATCAGGGAGTTTTTGGGATAATTTTTAACATATTAACGTACACAAGGAAATCTTCTCAGTGAGAGACAAGTTAAGGGAAGATAATGATCTTTAACCTTCTCAGTCAGACTGGCTATGAGCATTACACAAAACTGTATGGAAGTCACCAAAACTTATACAGAATATGGAAGATTTATGCCCATCGCACATAAAAACAATTTAATAATCATATTAGACAATCTCTTAACTACTTGAGAATGGCGAAAAGAGATGTTATAAAGCTGAGTAGCCTTCCAACTACACTTTCTGGACATTAATGGAATGTTAATTATCTGAAGTGATCAGAGCTATAAAACAGAAAAACCAACAGGGTAATTTGCGAACCATTGAATATTACATGATATTATATTCTTATAGTTTGAACCAATCGATAAAGACACTGCCATAAAAACTGTCAATTTTCATGTTTTTACTATAAACCAATAATGCAGCTTTAATGTTTTGTGTTTTGACACTATTAGACACACAATTTGACTGTCACATAAGTTCTGTACATTAGCTTATAAAATTTCATAAACTACTGTCTGAAGTAGAAAAAGCACACACCAAAAATTCACAGTAAAAATTTAAATAATATCCTTAAGGTAATTACAATACATCACTCCTCTTTTTATTTTAACCAATGCCCATTCTTTCAAATATAATTTTTAACATATCACAGAACTTTTTCTTGTGATTCGAATACCTTCTAATTTTGTGGTATTCACACCTTGAACTCTATGGTGCTGTCGGATCCTAATTTGTTAATGACATAATTAACAAAATTTCCCTGCAACCAGTACACAGCGTTACTTCTTGTCTTTAGGAAATAGCGTGTTTCAGGCCTGTGTATCAATGACAACGATATACTCTAAGGGGATGTCCTTGTAATCAGAGCTATTTGCTCTCGAATCCACTTCTAACTATTCGCGTGACCGCAACAAGTGTATCTATGGGGTCAACTAGATGCTAGATGGCAGCGTTGACATAAATTTGTTTCACAGAGTCCGATTGCATACAGCCTTTCATTGGTGCTAACTATGTAGTTAACTGTCTTGTACCATGACATTTTAGTATTAGACGTGGGCACATTAGAACTAATGTTTTCCCAAATTTCAGTCCAATCAACGTTTGGAAACTGTCGTTCTATTTTGTTCCTGCCTTCGCTTTTCTTTCGTTGCCGCGTTATGGCTCTTGACGTTAAGTGTCGTGACTGTCTGATTTCGGCACTTACTTAACTGAACTCAACATAGAAAAGGTTCACTTCTGCAAACGACTGTTAATATTGTGCACGTCAATCGGGAGAAGCAGGCTTCGAGGTTTAATGATCTCGAAAAGTTGGCTCGTTATGCTTTCTCATGTGTCTCTTAATAAATTAAGTTGCCTTTTGATAAAAAGGGCAGAAGGTTTGTCCGTTATATCAGTTTATCCTAGTCCACCACTTTTAGGATCTAAAGTGGCTACTTTAACAGGTACTCTGAACAGTTCACCTTTCCACAAAAAGTTTGTGATTTTGGACATTATTCTCCTTGCTATCATTCTCGGTATTGGAAACAGCTGGGCAGTGTAATAAGCTTCAGCAAGGATGCATGAGTTGATAAACTTTTTTCTTTGAACTTGGTTCACATATCGAGTTAAATTCTCTGTAATGGCTCCTTGCACTTTATCTGCTGCAGCTTTCAGTTTAAAGCCGTCTTTTCATGGGGCATGCTGTTAGGGCGGTCCTAGTGTTTTATGTTGTCGGACTAATTTTGACCACTCTACGTTGATATTATCAAAACCTCTGAGATTTAACATTTTACTTTTTTTCGTTTGCATTGGCTCCAGATGCTCTAGAATACGCATCAATCACTGTTGCTATCGTGGTTATCTCTTCATTATTCCTTATAATGACTCCTATATCGTCAGCATGGTCTCTTATAACTGTTTTCTTTCCTGACAATGTTAAGCCTTTTAATCTAGCATGGGCATGTCGGAGGAAAAGTTCCATTGAAATGGTGAAGAGCGACATGGACAGAGGACTGCCTTGAGGAACACCTCGTTTTATTTGTATAGGCCTGGATTGTTGACAATTCACCGCTATTTTTGCATATATTCCAGTTACTATAGTATTTATCATAATTTATTACATCGAAGGCTTTATAAAAATTAAAAGAAATAAAGCACACTTTATGGTTTTTTTTGTTTTTTTGTTTTGTTTTTTGGGGCATCAGTCTACTGACTGGTTTGATGCGGCCCGCCACGAATTCCTCCCCTGCGCTAACCTCTTCATCTCAGAGTAGCACTTGCAACGTACATCCTCAATTATTTGCTTGAAATATTCCAATCTCTGTCTTCCTCTACTGTTTTTGCCCTCTACAGCTCCCTCTAGTACCATGGAAGTCATTCCCTCATGTCTTAGCAGATGTCCTATCATCCTGTCCCTTCTCCTTATCAGTGTTTTCCACATATTCCTTTCCTCTCCGATTCTGAGTAGAACCTTCTCATTCCTTACCTTATCAGTCCACCCAATTTTCAACATTCGTCTATAGCACCACATCTCAAATGCTTCGATTCTCTTCTGTTCCTGATTTCCCACGGTCCATGTTTCACTACCATACAATGCTGTACTCCAGACGTACATCCTCAGAAATTTCTTCCTCAAATTAAGGCCAGTATTTGATATTAGTAGACTTCTCTTGGCCAGAAATGCCTTTTTTGCCATAGCGAGTCTGCTTTTGATGTCCTCCTTGCTCCGTCCGTCATTGGTTATTTTACTGCCTAGGTAGCAGAATTCCTTAACTTCAATGACTTCATGACCATCAATCCTGATGTTAAGTTTCTCGCTGTTCTCATTTCTACTACTTCTCATTACCTTCGTCTTTCTCCGATTTACTCTCAAACCATACTGTGTACTCATTAGACTGTTCATTCCGTTCAGCAGATCATTGAATTCTTCTTCACTTTCACTCAAGATAGCAATGCCATCAGCGAATCGTATCATTGATATCCTTTCACCTTGTATTTTAATTCCACTCCTGAACCTTTCTTTTATTTCCATCATTGCTTCCTCGATGTACAGATTGAAGAGTAGGGGCGAAAGGCTACAGCCTTGTCTTACACACTTCTTAATACGAGCACTTCGTTCTTGCTCGTCCACTCTTATTATTCCCTCTTGGTTGTTGTACATATTGTATATGACCCGTCTCTCCCCATAGCTTACCCCTACTTTTTTCAGAATCTCGAACACCTTGCAGCATTTTATATTATCGAACGCTTTTTCCAGATCGACAAATCCTATGAAAATGTCTTGATTTTTCTTCAGCCTTGCTTCCATTATTAGCCGTAACGCCAGAATTGCCTCTCTCGTGCCTTTACTTTTCCTAAAGCCAAACTGATCGTCACCTAGCCCATTATCAATTTTCTTTTTCCATTCTTCTGTATATATTTCTTGTAAGCAGCTTCGATGTATGAGCTGTTAAGCTGATTGTGCGATAATTCTCGCACTTGTCAGCTCTTGCCGTCTTCGGATTGTGTGGATGATGCTTTTCCGAAAGTCAGATGGTATATCGCCAGACTCACATATTCTACACACCAACGGGAATAGTCGTTTTGTTGCCACTTCCCCTAATGATTTTAGAAATTCTGATGGAATGTTATCTATCCCTTCTGCCTTATTTGACTGTAAGTCCTCGAAAGCTGTTTTAAATTCCGATTCTAATACTGGATCCCCTATCTCTTCTAAATCGACTCCTGTTTCTTCTTCTATCACATCAGACAAATCTTCACTCTCATAGAGGCTTTCTATGTATTCTTTCCACCTACCTGCTCTCTCCTCTGCATTTAACAGTGGAATTCCCGTTGCACTTTTAATGTTACCACCGTTGCTTTTAATGTCACCAAAGATCGTTTTGACTTTCCTGTATGCTGAGTCTGTCCTTCCGACAATCATATCTTTTTCGATGTCTTCACATTTTTCCTGCAGCCATTTCGTCTTAGCTTCCCTGTACTTCCTATTTATTTCATTCCTCAGCGACTTGTATTTCTGTACTCCTGATTTTCCCGGAACATGTTTGTACTTCCTCCTTTCGTCAATCAACTGAAGTATTTCTTCTGTTACCCATGGTTTCTTCGCAGCTACCTTCTTTGTACCTATGTTTTCCTTCCCAACTTGTGTGATGGCCATTTTTAGAGGTGTCCATTCCTCTTCAACTGTGCTGCCTACTGATCTATTCCTTATTGCTGTATCTATAGCGTTAGAGAACTTCAAACGTATCTCGTCATTCCTTAGAACTTCCGTATCCCACTTCTTTGCGTATTGATTCTTCCTGACTAATGTCTTGAACTTCATCCTACTCTTCATCACTACTATATTGCGATCTGAGTCTATATCTGCTCCTGGGTACGCCTTACAGTCCAGTATCTGATTTCGGAATCTCTGCCTGACCATGATGTAATCTAATTGAAATCTTCCCGTATCTCCCGGCCTTTTCCAAGTATACCTCATCCTCTTGTGATGCTTGAACCGGGTATTCGCTATTACTAGCTGAAACTTGTTACAGAACTCAATTAGTCTTTCTCCTCTTTCATTCCTTGTCCCAAGCCCATACTCTCCTGTAACCTTTTCTTCTAGTCCTTCCCCTACAACTGCATTCCAGTTGCCCATGACTATTAGATTTTCGTCCCTCTTTACATACTGCATTACGCCTTCAATTTCTTCATACACTTTCTCTATCTGTTCATCTTCAGCTTGCGACGTCGGCATGTATACCTGAACTATCGTTGTCGGTGTTGGTCTGCTGTCGATTCTGATTAGAACAACCCGGTCACAGAACTGTTCACAGTAACACATCCTGTGCCCTACCTTCCTATTCATAACGAATCCTACACCTGTTATACCATTTTCTGCTGCTGTTGATATTACCCGATACTCATCTGACCAGAAATCCTTGTCTTCCTTCCACTTCACTTCACTGACCCCTAATATATCTAGATTGAGCCATTGCATTTCCCTTTTCAGATTTTCTAGTTTCCCTACCACGTCCAAGCTTCTAACATTCCACGCCCCGACTCGTAGAACATTATCCTTTCGTTGATTATTCAATCTTTTTCTCATGGTGACTTCCCCCTTGGCAGTCCCCTCCCGGAGATCCGAATGGGGGACTATTCAGGAATCTTTTGCCAATGGAGAGATCATCATGACACTTCTTCACTACAGGCCACATGTCCTGTGGATACACGTAACGTGTCTTTAATGCATTGGTTTCCATTGCCTTCTGCATCCTCATGTCGTTGATCATTGCTGATTCTTCCGCCTTTAGGGGCAATTTCCCACCCCTAGGACAAGAGAGTGCCCTGAACCTCTATCCGCTCCTCCACCCTCTTTGACAAGGCCGTTGGCAGAATGAGGCCGACTTCTTATGCCGGAAGTCTTTGGCCGCCAATGCTGATTATTTATCAAAATTTAGGCAGTGGCCGGGATCGAACCCGGGACCGAAGACTTTTTGATTATGAATCATAGACGCTATCCCTAGACCACGGGTTCAGAAGTTGTTGAAATTATATCCCTGAATTCTGCTAGATTTTATAAAATGGTTCTGCCTTGCACGTAGTTCTGTTATTTACTAATAATATTATAATCGGAATTCGGCAGTGAAACTGGACGAAAATTATTTAAATCTTTGTGTCCATTATTTTTTGGCACAAGAACAATTTTACTCTCCTTAAACTCAGACGGAATCATTTTACCCTGAATAATTTCATTTACAATGTCCGTGATTTTTGCACCCACTCTTGGCCAATAACGGATGTAAAACTCTATTGGCAGACCATTCTGTCCTGAGGATTTTTTTGGTGGTGAGGTGCACAGAGCCTTATACACATCCTCTTCACTGACTACCTCGAGAAAATTTTCGTTGTCATCTTCTGTCAACTGTGGAGCTAGAATGTCAAGGAATTCTTCCAAGGATGCATCACTACTTTGATTTACAGACTATAGCTCCCAATAATAGCGATAAATCTCGTCCATGATATCCTACTGTGTTCTGAGTATCGTACCATTTTTGTTTGAATTTCATCAATAAAAGTCCTTCTTCCGTTTTTCGTATGCTTCACTACTTGATAGAGGGAAGTAGTTCCATCTTCTGACACCGAATTTACCTTCGATTTGGTTCTCAACCCTTCCATTTGATTTCTCTTGGTATTAAGTAACTTGGCTTTGACTCCTCTGACGTCTGTTATCTGCAGTGAGGAACCTGCTGAGACCTGATCATAAAGATCTCTCCAAACGGAGCAGTAATATTCTATAGTGCATTTCATATCTCTTGCGCTCTGGGCACTGTATTGAATAAGAACCTCCCTCAACTTTGGCTTCACCATTTTAACCCACCATTCGATAGTACAAAACGAGCTGCTGCTCTTTGAATTTTTTCGATGTCCTCTATCGGTCCCATCCGATGCGGATCCTACACCGCACAGCAATACTCCAGAAGAGGACAGACAAATGTAATGTAGACAGTCTGTTCAGTAGGCCTGTTGCATTCTCAGTGGTACTCTTTGCTTTGCTTTACCCACAAAGTTATCAACTTGATCGTTCCAACTTAAGTTATACGTAATTGTAATCGCTAAGTATTTAGTGTAACCGAAATTTAGCGCATTCATTTTGGTACTCTTGTAGAAGACTTCATACTTTTCATTACTTAGAGTCAATGCCAGTTTTCACACCACACAGATATCTTCTCTAAATCGTTTTGCAATCTGTTTTGATCACTTGATGACTTCATAAGATGTTAAGTGACAGCATCATCTGCAAACAATCTAAGAGTGCTACTCAGATTGTCTCCTAAATCATTAATGTAGATCCAAAGTAGCAGAATACTTCTAACACTTCCTTGATGAGCGCCAGGTATTACTCCTGTTTTACTCGATGACTTTCCGTCAGCTACTGAGAACTGTGACCTTTCTGACAGGAAATCACGAATTCAATCTCTCAACTGAGACGGTAGTCCATAGGCAGGCAATTTGATTAGAAGCCGCTTGTGATGTACGTGTCAAAAAATTCAAATGGCTCTGAGCACTATGGGACTTAACATCTGTGGTCATCAGTCCCCTAGAACTTAGAACTATTTAAACCTAACTAACGTAAGGACAGCGCACACATCTATGCCCGAGGCAGGATTCGAACCTGCGACCGTAACAGTCCCGCGGTTCCGAACTGAGCGCCTAGAACCGCTAGACCACATCGGCCGGCTACGTGTCAAAAGCCTTGTGGAAACTTGAAAATATAAAATCGATTTGACATAGCCTGTCAATAGCACTCATTACTTCGTGAGAATAACGAGCTAGTTGTGTTTCACAAGAACGATATTTTCTGAATCTGTGTTGGCTGTCTTTCAATAACTCATTTTCTTCGAAATAACACATAAAGTTCGAAGAGAGTATACGTTCCAAAGTCCTTCAGTAAATCGACGTTATTGGTCTGTAATTCAGTGGATCACTCCTATATCCTTTCTTGGTTGCTGGTGTGACAGTCTTCAGGTACGGGTCTTTCAATTGTATATGTGTTTTGTACATAGTTCCACGAAGTCAGCGCGTACACAACTTTCCCACTAGAGCGCGCCCCGCTAAGCACAACAGCGCAGGCGCAACGCTCGTCCGTCTCTGCTACGAGATGGCGCTGCCATAAAGACGGACCAAATTCTGCTTCCGCCGATCCGCGTATTAATATGTAACGAAGCCAATGACGTTGCTGCTAACGTAGAACCTTTTCTCCTCGCGGAACACACTCGCGCAGTGATACCTGCACGCGCGAGGTATTAGAACGAGTGTACAGACCTCCGATTGGCCAGTCTGCATCAGTCTGTAATCAAGTTTCAGTCTGCGCCTAATAAGATTACCATATTTCTGTACATAGCCATGAAGATAAATATATAGACACTTTTGTCAAGTATCAGAGATATGTGAGAATAAGATTAACGTACCAAGACCAAAGCAACTTCAGATTGTCAATTGTAAATAGAATCCAGAATTAAGTTATTTTTATGCTTATTATTATTTTAATAAATGTGTGTGAAACTTAATCAAGTTCTTTCTATCGTCTGACCTAACGGCAGAAGATAAACACGCCGCGATAAGACCACGAGACATATTGCTGACACTCGCCTACTTCGTTAGAGCGGCAAGTCAAATAACCTGATGGTGTGTTTACCGAAGGTCTTACAGTACCCACACCACAATACAATTGCTAAATACGGAGCTTTTGTATCAGCATATGCTGAGAGGAACCTAATAGGTATACAACCATCATCGGAGGCCTAGCCTTTATTATGTGACTGAAGCTCCTTTGCTACATAGAGGATATCTACGTCTAAATTACTCGTATTGATAGTTGTTCTTGGTTCGAATTCTGGAATATGTACGCCTTCGTCTTTGGTGAATGAATTCCGGAAAATCGTATTTAGTAAACGTGCTTCAACGCCACTGTCATCAGTAACATCAACACTGTTATCGCGCAGCGAAGGTATTGATTGTGTCTTCCCTCTGAGGCGTACTTTACGTACGAACAGAATCTCTTTGGATTTTCTGCCTCATTTCGAGACAAATGATTGTGAACGATCTGATAGGCAGGATGAGAAGCAATATACGACGGTTCGCTGATGACGTTGTGGTGTACAAAGTGTCTTGCTGACTAACTGTGGCCGGCCGTTGTGGACAAGCGGTTCTATGCGCTTGAGTGCAGTATCGCGCTGCTGCTACGGTCGCAGGTTCGAAATCAAATGTTCAAATGTGCGTGAAATCTTATTGCACTTAACTGCTCAGGTTGTCAGTCCCTAAGCTTACAACTTACTTAACATAAATTATCCTAAGGACAAACACACACACCCATGCCCGAGGGAGGACTCGAACCTCCGCCGGTACCAGCCTCACAGTCCATGACGGCAGCGCCTAAGACCGCTCGGCTAATCCCGCGCGGCGCTCAAAGGTTCGAATTCTGCCTCGCGCATGGACGTGTGTAATGTCCTTAGGTTAGTTAGGTTTAAGTAGTTCTAAGTCTAGGGGACTGATGACCTCAGATGTTAAGTTCTATAGTGCTCAGAGCCATTTGAACCATTTGAGTAACTGTGGGAGGATGTAGGATAACTTAGAAGGGGACCGCGCCTACTCGTCATTTCCAAATTTGTGGTATACGAGGGTCTTGGCTAGGAATTAAGGTAACGGATGTGGGAGCTCAAGAGGGCTAAACGTTTGGAAAAAATAGCATTTTTTGTGCGGGTCAGGCGAAGCATGAGCAGTTCCCAAGCAGCGGTTGTTATTGCGGGAGAGAGCATAAATCGGTAACCCGAGGGTCATGGGTTCCAGTTTCTATCTACATCTACATCTACATCTACATCCGTACTCCGCAAGCCACCTGACGGTGTGTGGCGGAGGGTACCCTGAGTACCTCTATCGGTTCTCCCTTCTATTCGAGTCTCGTATTGTACGTGGAAAGAAGGATTGTCGGTATGCTTCTGTGTGGGCTCTAATCTCTCTGATTTTATCCTCATGGTCTCTTCGCGAGATATACGCAGGAGGGAGCAATATACTGCTTGACTCTTCGGTGAAGGTATGTTCTCGAAACTTTAACAAAAGCCCGTACCGAGCTACTGAGCGTCTCTCCTGCAGAGTCTTCCACTGGAGTTTATCTATCATCTCCGTAACGCTTTCGCAATTACTAAATGATCCTGTAACGAAGCGCGCTGCTCTCCGTTGGATCTTCTCTATCTCTTCTATAAACCCTACCTGGTGCGGATCCCACACTGTTGAGCAGTATTCAAGCAGTGGGCGAACAAGCGTACTGTAACCTACTTCCTTTGTTGTCGGATTGCATTTCCTTAGGATTCTTCCAATGAATCTCAGTCTGGCATCTGCTTTACCGACGATCAACTTTATATGATCATTCCATTTTAAATCACTCCTAATGCGTACTCCCAGATAATTTATGGAATTAACTGCTTCCAGTTGCTGACCTGCTATTTTGTAGCTAAATGATAAGGGACCTATCTTTCTATGTATTCGCATCACATTACACTTGTCTACATTGAGATTCAATTGCCATTCCGTGCACCATGCGTCAATTCGCTGCAGATCCTCCTGCATTTCAGTACAATTTTCCATTGTTGCAACCTCTCGATACACCACAGCATCATCTGCAAAAAGCCTCAGTGAACTTCCGATGTCATCCACCAGGTCATTTACGTATATTGTGACTAGAAACGGTCCTATGACACTCCCCTGCGGCACACCTGAAATCACTCTTACTTCGGAAGACTTCTCTCCATTGAGAATAACATGCTGCGTTCTGTTATCTAGGAACTCCTCAATCCAATCACACAATTGATCTGATAGTCCGTATGCTCTTACTTTGTTCATTAAACGACTGTGGGGAACTGTGTCAAACGCCTTGCGGAAGTCAAGAAACACGGCATCTACCTGTGAACCCGTGTCTAAGGCCCTCTGAGTCTCGTGGACGAATAGCGCGAGCTGGGTTTCACACGATCGTCTTTTTCGAAACCCATGCTGATTCCTACAGAGTAGATTTCTAGTCTCCAGAAAAGACATTATACTCGAACATAATACGTGTTCCAAAATTCTACAACTGATCGACGTTAGAGATATAGGTCTATAGTTCTGCACATCTGTTCGACGTCCCTTCTTGAGAACGGGGATGACCTGTGCCCTTTTCCAATCCTTTGGAACGCTTCGCTCTTCTAGAGACCTACGGTACACCGCTGCAAGAAGGGGGGCAAGTTCCTTCGCGTACTCTGTGTAAAATCGAACTGGTATCCCATCAGGACCAGCGGCCTTTCCTCTTTTGAGCGATTTTAATTGTTTCTCTATCCCTCTGTCGTCTACTTCGATATATGCGAAAAATTTCTATTTTTTTCCATTTTTAAGTCACTTACACTGCGAAGAAAGCGAGATAACGCTTAATATAGTGTATTTGATTTGATTAAACGGTATGTGCGGGAGAACAAATTGATTGTGTTGACCGACTCGTGGGTAGGACATATTAATGCACAATTATACGGTGATATTTTTCAAGATGAAAGATTGGCATCGTGCGCTATTAAAGTGATTTCCCCCTGCCCCAAAACAGATACCACTGGCACAACCCTGTGATGTCTATTTTTAGCTTAAGAAATGGACCAGGGAACTTCAAACCGGCTGTTATCTCGTCGAGAGAGATAAGGGAACCACATACCCTGAAGACTTCATGAACATACATTCCATTGCAAATCACACGCTATCCTGGCGAAATGATGCTTTACCTGTGGGCTACTGCCAGACTGTGAGACGAGAAACAGAACCATTTCTGGATCTAACCTAAGTTTGTTTTCAATTAGAATCTTTAAAATAACCATGTAATTGTAGAAATGATGTGTCAACAACGTATGCAATGCGCAGAGTAACTTATTCTTTCCATTGTTTTTACAATGAATATTATCCCATAAAGTGTAAATCATCAACTGTAAAATAAGAAAAGTAACTGTTATGTACGATGTTCTCGTTCTCGTCTTTGAATCTCTTCCTGGAAATTTATTTGCAGCCCCAGATTTTCCTCTGCCTTTCCTTATCACACTTATCACGCTGGCGGAAAAAACAGCAACACCAAAAAAAAAGAAATTTCGGGAATATATTTGTCTATATAACATATTTAAGTGATTAACATTGCAAGATCTCAGATTAATGTAAGGGTGAGATAAGCTATTTCAAATGTGAATTTCTGGTAGATAAATGAACGGTGTAACCGTCAGAATGGTGAATGCAATCATGCAAATGTGCATGAATTGTGTTGTACAGGTGCCTGATGTCAGTTTGTGAGATGGAGTTCCATGCCTGTTGCACTTGGGTGGTCAATACGGGTACAGTTAATGCAGATTGCGGATGACGCTGGAGTCGTCGTACGATGATGTGCCATATGTGCTGGATTGGAGACAGATCTAATGATAGAGCAGGTCAAGGCAATACGTCTACACAGTTGGGTTGCAACAGCGGTATGTGGGTAATCGATATGCTGTTGGGAAACACAACCTGGAATGCTGTTCATGAATGACAGCACCGCAGGTCGAATCACCAAATTGAAGCACAGATCTGCTGTGCGTGAGATAACTACGAGTGTACTCCTGCTGTCATACGAAATCACACGCCAGAATATTGTGAGAGGTGGCATGCCTTTATGACCCACGCAGTGACTTGCCCCCTCTCATATTTATATCTTACTCTTAGTAATTCCATTTGGGGAAGTATAGCCGAGTATTGTCATTGTTTTTGTTGTGGTCTTCAGTCCTGAGACTGGTTTGATGCAGCTCTCCATGCTACCCTATCCTGTGCAAGTTTCTTCATCTCCCAGTACCTACTGCAATCTACATCCTTCTCAATCTGCTTAGTGTATTCATCTCTTCGTCTCCCTCTACGATTTTTACCCTTCACGCTGCCCTCCAATGCTAACTTTGTGATCTGTTGATGCCTCAGAACCTGTCCTACCAACCGGTCCCTTCTTCTCGACAAGTTGTGCCACAAACTCCTCGTCTCCCCAATTCTATTCAATACCTCCTCATTAGTTATGTGATCTACCCATCTAATCTTCAGCATTCTTCTGTAGCACCACATTCTATTTTCTTCCTGTCCAAACTATTTATCGTCCATGTTTCACTTTCATACATGGCTACACTCCATACAAATACTTTCAGAAACGACTTCCTGATACCTAAATCTATACTTGATGTTAGGAAATTTCTCTTCTTCAGAAACGCTTTCCTTGCCATTGCAAAGTCTACATTTTATATCTTCTCTACTTCGACCATCATCAGTTATTTTGCTCCCCAAATAGGAAAACTCCTTTACTACTTTAAGTGTCTCATTTCCTAATGTAATTCCCTCAGTATCACCCGACTTAAATCGACTACATTCCATTATCCTCGTTTTGCTTTTGTTGATGTTCATCTTATATCCTCCTTTCAAGACACTGTCCATTCCGTTCAACTGCTCTTTCAAGTCCTTTGCAATCTCTGACAGAATTACAATGTCATCGGCGAACTTCAAATTTTTTATTTCTTCTCCATGGATTTTAATACCTACTCCGAATTTTTATTTTGTTTCCTTTACTGCTTGCTCAATATACACATTGAATGAAATTGGGGAGAGGCTAAAACCCTGTGTCACTCCCTTCCCAACCACTGCTTCCTTTTCATGTCCCTTGACTCTTGTAACTGCCATCTGGTTTCTGTACAAATTGTAACTAGCCTTTCGCTCCCTGTATTTTACCCCTGCCACCTTCAGAATTTGGAAGAGAGTATTCCAGTCAACATTTTCAAAAGCTCTCTATAAGTCTACAAATGCTAGAAACGTAGGTTTCGTAGGTTTGCCTTTTCTTAATCTTTCCTCTAAGATAAGGCGTACGGTCAGTATTGCCTCATGTATTCCAATATTTCTATGGAATCCAAACTGATCTTCTACGATGTCGGCTTCTACCAGTTTTTCCATTCGTCTGTAAAGAATTCGTGTTAGTATTTTGCAGCTGTGTCTTATTAAACTGATAGTTCGGTAATTTTCACATCTGTCAACACCTGCTTTCTTTGAGATTGGAATTATTATATGCTTCTTGAAATCTGAGGGTATTTCGCCTGCCTCATACATCTTCCTCACCAGATGGTAGAGTTTTGTCAGGACTGGCTCTTCCAAGGCCGTCAGTAGTTCCAGTTTAATGTTGTCTACTCCCGGGGCCTTGTTTCGGCTCAGCTCTCTCAGTTCTCTGTCAAACTCTTCACGCAGTATCGTATCTTCCATTTCATCTTCATCTACATTCTCTTCCATTTGTATAATATTGTCTTCATGTACATCGCCCTTGTATAGACCCTCCATATACTCCTTCCACCTTTCAGCTTTGTCATTACAACGCTAGTAATGAGAACTCAGATTATATGAATATTTTCCTCTCTAATTTCATGTGGTAAAAAGTTGCTGTTGCTTCACAAGCAGACTTCCCACGCAGCGTCTCTCGTCACCTGGGTGGTCCGGTGACAGGCGGGTTCTTCTGATCTTGAAAGGGTTACGCCGATGGGTGTGAGGGAGTCGAGTGGATGCTGTCCAGACGCCGACATTGTCATAAGAGAGGGGGCGACGCGCCCACAGCGGCCTGAAGGAGCGGCTGGGGCAAGAGATTCCGTTACTTCGCAGAAACGTAGTGAAAACACTTTCTGACGGGCTACCAACGGGGCGTGGGAATGACCTGTGTTCCCAGGCAGTCTTGGAGGGAAAATTTCCGCGGTTTGTGCAAAATTATAACTGTGAATCGCTTGCTCAGGGGATAGCTCCTTGACGTAGCAAAATCGGCGCAGAAATTGGCGCCAAGTATCTCCATTGGTGGAATAGTAATGCATTGGCAATAGAGTGGAATTTTCCGCCGGTTTTCGAGTTGCTGATTGGCACATTTAACCACGGCCACTGCCGTGGGGGTGAGAATGTTCTGTGTTCGGCTTGTACGGGTGCTCTTGAGGGAGTTGGCTCTGGCCTTTCGGTCGGAGTAGATTACAAGACTGAGCTCTCACTGCTCTTGACAGCCTACCTTCCGTTGGCTGTCTAACATACTTTCATTTAATTGTAACTGTTTGACGAAGTTATTGAAGTTTCAACTTTAACGTAACTTTCCGAGTACAGTTGGCAATTGAGCGTTCTGCGTACAAGCAGCCTATGCTGTCCATCTAAAGCAGTTTTGTCTAAAGTTGACTGTACCGGAGTTACTGTGTGACTTCACTTGCTAAAATCAATTACTGCACGCATTTGTGTTGCTAGGAAGTCTTTAGTCTGGAACAACCAGACCAGGATAATTTGTTTCCGGCTTTACACTCGACATTGTCATCACCGACACGACGTCAAAGCCATCAGCCATCGCCTCCGGTACGCCAGATTGTGTCCTTGCAGTTAAGAAGACAGCTTGGTAATGTATGTCGGCAGCACCGGCAGATTAGGGAATTCTGCTTTGTGATAATCAGAGCTCAGCAGAGCGCGCCTGTTCGTCTTTTCTAACGTGGTTCTGTTTTGAGTGTTCATTGTCTGAGTTCTCACTACTGAAGCAGCAATTAATGTTGGGTTGGCTGGGTGTTCCTCTTAAGAGTTGAGTTGCATGGAATTGGCTCCACATACCACTTGGTCATACACGTTACAAGCTAGTTTATGGACAACTTCACCTTGACAGCATTTATATGAGTATCCAATTTGATGTATTGTAAATGTTTCATGTGTTTTGTTTATTATTTTGAGTTGAGTCGTAATAAATCAAATTGTTATTTTGGACAGAACTTCAATTTCTGTAGATCGGTAGAGCAACCTGTTGTGAACATAGTTCCGCGTAGTCAGCGCGTATACAACTTTCCCCTAGAGCGCGCCCCGCTAAGCACAACAGCGCAGCCGCAGCGCTCGGCCGTCTCCGCACTACGAGATGGCGCTGTCATAGTGACGGATCAAATTCTGCTTCCGCCGATCCGCGTTTTAATGTGTAACGCAGCCAATGAGATTGCTGCTAACGTAGAACCTTTTCTCCTCGCGGAGCACACTCGCGCAGTGATAGCTGAACGCACGAGTTTTTATAACGAGTGTACAGACCTCCGGTTAGTCGGTCTGCATCAGTCTGCATTAGTCTGTATCAGTCTATAGTCAAGTTTCAGTCTGCACCTAATAAGATTATCATATTCCTGTACATCACCATGAAGATAAATGTAGAGACGCTTTGTCAAGTATCAGAGATATGTGAACGTAACAAGACCAAAGGAGCTTCCGATTGTCAATTGTAAGTAGCAACCAGAACCAAGTTCAGTTATTTTTATGCTTGTTATTATTTTAATAAATGTGTGTGAAACTTAATCAAGTTCTGTTTAAAGTTCGTCGCCGTCAATGTGCTACTCTGAGCGTGCCAGTGGCATTTCTATCGTCTGACCCAACGGCAGAAAATAAACACGTCACGATAAGACCACGAGACACATTGCTGACACTCGCCTACTTCGTTAGAGCGACAAGTCAAATAATCTGATGGTGTGTGTACCGAAGGTCTTACAGTACGCACACTACACAACCCTTTCATTCCTCACTACGTTAATGAAACTTTCCTTTATCAAATTAATTTCTATCAAATTAAATTATTGCAGGTGCCATACTCTTTTGTACTCCACTCTCAGGGTCGATTACAGTCAGTTCGCGTTTCTTATTAATCCATGTGCAACAGTAAAAGTCGGAGATAGAATAGGGGGGTTTAGAGCATCATTTCCATATGAAGATTCTAGAAGAATTTAGTGTTAAATACACTGCTAGCCCCGGTACCTCGCAATAGCTCCAGGTGTAGGTCCAGTATGTGGAGCACCAAGGTAGGTTGGTTGCAGGCCCTCAATTGACCTCCTTCTAACCAACGCAAGGCCATCGCTGGCACCGAGGTAGATCCAACATCCATCAGAAAACACAACAGACCTCCACCCTGTCCTCCATTGAGCTCTCGATTGACACCACAGAAGTTGCAAATGGCGTTGGTTTCGGATTAGTGGAATACACGCTAGAAGTCGTCCGGCTCGGAGCTGTACTTGAAGTAACCGATTTATAACACTTCGTTATATCATTGTGGTTCCAACTGCTGCTCATATTGCTGCTGCAGACGCGGTACAATGCGCCAGAGCCATACGCCGAAGACGGTGGTCCTCCCTCTCGGTAGTGCAACGTGGCTGACCGGAGCCCAGTTTTCTTGCGGCCGTACATTCCCGTGATCACCGCTGCCAGCACGCATGTAGAGTGGCTAGATTCCTGCCCAGTCTTTCTGCAGTGTCGCAGAAGGAACGTCCAGCTTCTCTTAGCCGTATTACCTCACTCAAACTCAAAGAGCTGTTGATTACGGCGTCTTCATCATCTTAAAGGTATTTGTGACTAACATCAACTCACTACATTGAAATGAAAACCCTTAGCTGCTTACACACGTTGACATACGTCAACGGGGACGGATGAAAATGTGTGCGCCGACCGGGACTCGAAAGCGGGATCTCCTGCTAACATGGCAGACGCTCTATCCATGTCCGAAAGAACAGATACTATCTTAGTATATGCAGGGTGTTACAAAAAGGTGCGGCCAAACTTTCAGGAAACATTCCTCACACACAAATAAAGAAAAGATGTTATGTGGACATGTGTCCGGAAACGCTAATTTCCACGTTAGAGCTCATTTTAGTTTCGTCAGTATGTACTGTACTTCCTCGATTCACCGCCAGTTGGCCCAATTGAAAGGAGGTAATATTGACTTCGCTGCTTGTGTTGACATGCGACTCATTGCTCTACAGTACTAGCATCAAGCACATCAGTGCGTAGCATCGACATGTTAGTGTTCATCACGAACGTCGTTTTGCAGTCAGTGTAATGTTTACAAATACGGAGTCAGCAGATACCCATTTGATGTATGGATGAGCACGGGGCAAGAGCCGTGGCGCGGTACGTTTGTATCGAGACAGATTTCCAGAACGAAGGTGTCCCGGCAGGAAGACGTCCGAAGCCGTTGATCGGCGTCTTAGGGAGCACGGAACATTCCAACCTATGACTCGCGACTGGGGAAGACCTAGAACGCCGAGGACACCTGTAATGGACGAGGCAATTCTTCGTGCAGTTGACGATAACCCTAATGTCAGCGTCAGAGAAGTTGCTGCTGTACAAGGTAAAGTTGACCACGGCACTGTATGGAGAGTGCTACGGGAGAACCAGTTGTTTCCGTACCATTTACAGCGTGTGCAGGCACTATCAGCAGCTGATTGGCCTCCACGGGTACGCTTCTGCGAATGGTTCGTACAACAATGTGTCAATCATCATTTCAGTGCAAATGTTCTCTTTACGGATGAGGCTTCATTCCAACGTGATCAAATTGTAAATTTTCACAATCTACATGTGTGGGCTGACGGGAATCCGCATGCAGTTGTGCAATCCCGTCATCGACACAGATTTTCTGCGAACGTTTGGGCAGGTATTGTTGGTGATGTCTTGATTGGGCCCCATGTTCATCCACCTACGCTCAATGGAGTACGTTATCATGATTTCATACGGGATACTCTATCTGTGCTGGTATGCCTTCACAAGTACGACACAACATGTGGTTCATGCACGATGGAGCTCCAGCACATTTCAGTCGAACTGTCCTCTGTAATAAAAAATAAAAAGCTGAGTAAAAGAATCGACAACCAACTTGAACGGATGTCATGTGACGTCCGCCCAGGCCAAACAACCTAACAATACCGAGGAAAAAAAAAAGATGGATAGAGCGTCTGCCATGTAAGCAGGAGATCACGGGTTCGAGTCTCGTTCGGGGCACACATTTTCACCCGTTCCCGTTGACGTATGTCAACGCCTATAAGCAGCTAAGGGTTTTCATTTTATTGTAATTTCATTCTAACGAGCTGCATGGTCACCAATGGTATCTGTTCTTTCGGACATGTGTATATGAACTGACTGCGTCTAGTCTGATAGGTAACTAACGCTCAAGACCTTTACTGAATGTATTTAAATCAAACCTGATTTGTATCCTCCTAATGGCGCACTAACGCAACTGTTATGCGATTCGCACGAAATCTGAAGATTTAACATTTTTCAGATGTAGAACCACGCCTACCAAATTTCGTTTCTGTCGCACAGTTCCTTCTTGGTGTTGCTATTTTTTCCCATCAGCGTTTTAGCATTACCTCAGTTTTTTGCAGTGCAAGAAAGTATAACTAAAAAATAAAAGAAAAAGGATTTCATATATGGACTCGTTCCCCCGACCCTCGGATTACAGTTCTGTAATTACCATTCTGTATTCATTACACATTGCCAACCGCAGCCTGGAAACTGAACGTAAGTGGCGTATGTCGCAGCCGAACACCGAGACAGAAACGCTATTTTTTAAATGCTTGGCCGTAAAAACAAACAATCCAGCAATGCTGGAATACAGTATTAGGTGTATGATGCCTTACACATTCACAAGGGTTAAATATCTGGGCATAACTTTGCACAGCGAAATGAATGGAACGAGCGCGTAAGGTCGATATTAGAACATGCGAACTGTCAGCATCCGTTTATTGGGAGAGTCTTAGGAAAGTGTAGCTCATCTATAAAGGAGACTGCCTAGAGAACCCCAATGCCACCTAATCTTGTGTACTGCTCGAGTGTTTTGATCCCCACAGGCTCGGGTTAAAGGAAGACATTGAAATAATTCATAGGCCCGCTCCTCGATTTATCGCCGATGGGTCCGATCAATACGTTTATATTACGGAAATGCGCCATGAACGTATATGGCAATCCCTGGAGGGAAGACGATGTTCCTTTCTAGCAACACTATTGTCACAGAAGAAGCTGTGAAGCACAGTTACTGCAGTGTAATGTTTATGACACTAGACTGTTGCAGTGCGACTGCTACGGTCGCAGGTTCGAATCCTGCCTCGGGCATGGATGTGTGTGATGTCCTTAGGTTAGTTAGGTTTAAGTAGTTCTAAGTTATAGGGGACTGATGACCGCAGCAGTTGAGTCCCATAGTGCTCAGAGCCATTTTTTAGACTGTTGCATGGAGGGTCGTGAGTTCAAAACTCACCTGAATTGTAAGCGCTAGAAAGGTAACTGTCATGTGTCATGCCATGGATCAACCCATGGATCTTGTAATGGAATGTAAGAGAAGCATTCCACTGAAGAATAACTTGGACATCCCAGCCTCTGTCGTCTCGTTTAAGAACGGATTCGGTGAATTGTGGATAGTTAACTGTCACCGAGAACCGCATATCCATCCACGACGCATGTGCATAGCAAACGCTGAGTCGTTAATTGGAGAACAGCTGAGCGTCTTAGAAACCTCCCATGCCGAGTCTGTGGGCGCAATTAGCGCTACCACCACGAGACAAGATCTTCTAGCTCGACTACCACAAGATTTCACTAAGGAACAACAGAAGAAGCTACTTGCCATTATTCAAGAGTTCTCTGAATGCTTGTACCCACAGGTGAAGAGCAAATTAGACAAATCGTAGGTGAAGCACTGGATTAGCACTGGAGACCATCAACCAATAAGCCAGAGAGCATACCGTGTGTCAGCAACGGAACGTCGAATTATTCGCGTCAAGGTAGAGAAAATGATGAAGAATGACATCATTCAGCCTTCGCAGAGCCCATGGTCGCCACCAGTGGTGCTCGTCAGGAAGAAGGACGGCAGTTGGCTCTTTTGTGTTGATTACAAGAAGCTTAATGGTTTAAATGGTTCAAATGGCTCTGAGCACTATGGGACTTAACTTCTGTGGTCATCAGTCCCCTAGAACTTAGAACGACTTAAACCTAACCTAAGGACATCACACACATCCATGCCCGAGGCAGGATTCGAACCTGCGACCGTAGCGGTCACGCGGTTCCAGACTGAAGCGCATAGAACCGCACGGCCACACCGGCCGGCCAAGAAGCTTAATAAGATAACTGAAAAGGACGTTTACCCTAAGATTGTCTGAAGGGGGCTAAGTTTTTCTCAACCATGGACATGTACTCGGGATACTGGCAACTCAAAGTAGATGAGGCTGATCGTGAGGAAACTGCATTCATTACCCCTGAGGGACTGTATGAGTTTCAGGTAATGTCGTTTTGTTTGTGTAATGCACCAACAACTTCCGAACGGATGATGGATAATCTTCTAAGTCACCTGAAGTGGACGGAGTGTCTTTGTTATTTAAATGACATTATAGTGATCTCAGAGACATTTGCTGAACACATAAAAAGACTGAGGGCCGTCTTAAGTGTCTCCAACAAGACGGACTGAAACTTAATCCAAGAAAGTGTCTCTTTGGAGCAAAAGAAATCGAAATACTAGGACACCTTGTGTCAAACGAAGGTATGCGACCAGATCCATAAAAGGTGAGATCTATAACGGAATTTGCAATTCCTAAAAGTATTAGAGATGTGAGAAGCTTCCTCGGTTTATGTTCTTATTACCGTCGTTTTATTAATGACTTTTGTATCAAAGCCAGGCAACTCCAATAGCTGCTGAAAACCTACGCTAAATGTATCTGGAGTGTTGCTCAATAAGATTCTTTCGATGTGCTGCGAAAAGCTCTAACTACTGACCCTGTACCTTGCCTGTATGGTGAGAGAGCAGCTACAGAACTACACACAGATGCCAGTGGGTATGAGATCGGTGCTGTTATGGTGCAAATATCGGATGGAAAAGAGAAGCTTGTAGCCTATGCTTCTAGGATATTTACAAAAGCCGAGAAAAACTGTTCAACTACAGAAAGAGAATGTCTTGATGTGATCTGGGCCATGTGCAAATTTCGACAGTATTTCTATGGAAGGACATTCACAGTTGTTACTGGCCATTATTCACTTTGTTGTTTGACAGGTCTTAAGGATCCAACAGGACGATGCTCCAGGTGGGCACTACGTCTTCAAGAGTATGACATCGCCACAGTGTCCAAAGGTGGAAGAAAACACCAAGATGCCCAATGTCTCTCAAGAAACCCTGTGCAAGACCATCAGGATGTGAAGGGACAATTTGAGATAGTTAATGGATTACTTTGCTACAAAATCTTTGATCCGTTTGGAAAGAGGTGGCTACCAATGATTCCTAAACACATGCCCTTAGATGTTCTACAGACATTACATGACCTACCTGAGGCTGGACCTTTAGGATTTATTAAGACATACGATAAGATCCGCATGAGATTTTTTTGGCCAGATTTATTTAGCAGTGTCCGTCACTATGTGTTGCACTGTCGAGAGTGCAAGAGGAGAAAGGCAGTTCCTGAAATGTAAAATTTTAATTTCTGTATTCGGTTCGAGTACATTCTGGAAGTATCCACAAATGTCAAGAATCATTGTACTGGAATGTTCTGTAACTGTATATATAACATATGGGTTCTGGCCAGAGGCAGTTCACTCCGCGATTTTGTATGTGCAAATGATGAATAAACCTTCGTTAAGTGAAGTTAGTGTTCTTCATTGACCTCATTACACCTTATTCTACGTGACACTATAGAGAAAGGATAGAAGCTGAAGCAATGAATGAAAATTTGTGCCATGGCCGGAACTTGAACCCAGGTCTCTTGCTAACGAGGCAGATGTGCTAACCACTATACCACCATAGCATTGTGACTGCCACAGCTGCACGGATTACCCTGGTCCAAAGCCCTCTCTGACACAAACTTCAGTTCACACCTTCAGTCCATTTTCCCCTTCTTAATTGTCAGTATCGCCAAGTCTCTCCGACACTGCGCTAGCACACCAGCTTTGTATATATGGGGAAATCCTGCCTGTATCTCAGGTGCGGGTGAACTATTGATGTGATGCAATTACGTTTTTCTGGAGAACTACGCGTCTCAACTTTATCTACGATAGGGGTAGAAGCTGAAGCAATGAGTCAAAATTTGTTCCATAGCCAGGACTTGAACCCGGATCTCCTGCTTACTAGGCAGATATACTAACCACTACACCTACATCTACATCGATACTCTGCAAATCACATTTAAGTGCCTGGCAGTGGGTTCATCGAACCACGTTCACAGTTCTCTATTATTTCAATCTCGTATAGCTCCCGGAAAGAGTGAACACCTATATCTTTCCGTACGAGCTCTGATTTCCCTTATTTTATCGTGGTGACCGTTCCGCTCTGTATAGGTGGGAGGAGAAAGTTGGTGATTGGAATTTCGTGAGAAGATTCCGTCACAACGAAAAACTCCTTTCTTTTAATGATTTCCAGCCGAAATCCTGCATCATTTCTGTGCAACTCTCTCCAATATTTAGCGATAATACAAAACGTGCTGCCTTTCTTTGAACTTTTTCGATGTACTCCGACAGTCCTACCTGGTAAGGATCCCACACCGCGCAGTAGTATTCTGAAAGACGATGGACAAGTGTAGTGTAGGCAGTCTCCTTAGTAGGTCTGTTACATTTTCTAAGCGTCCTGCCAATAAAACGCAGCTTTGGTTAGCCTCCCCCACAACATTTTCTGTGTGTTCTTTCCAATTTAAGTTGTTCGTGATTGTAATACCTAGGTATTTATTTGAATTTACGGCTTTTAGATTAGACTGATTTATCGTGTACCAACTACTGAGAAGTTCAGAGAAACAGCATTTGAAGCTGACTGCAAAACTATCCCACTGACACCAACAAACATACCGCGCAAGGACTGCAAAGAGAAGAAATTTGGAAATTTGTGATAAGCTTCTATAGGATCAAACTGCTGAGGTACTCACTACTTTATCTAACTTAAACTAACTTACGCTAATGACAACAGACACACCCATGCCCGAGGGAGACCCGAACCTCCGACGAGGGGAGCCGCGCGGACCGTTAGAAGGCAGATAAGAAATATTTGGACTCGTAAGGAAGGATAAAGTTGGTCGTTTTTCTCACACTCCATTTACAGGTGGAACAGCGAAAGCAATGAATGGCAATGGTACAAGGTACGCTTCGCCATGCAATGTTTGGCAGCTTGCGGAATATTTATGTAGATGTAGGTGTAGATCAACGCACGTTCTGGCAAGTCAGCGAAAGTCGCCAGAGGATTTTGAATGGTTGTCTTCATTTTACCAATCGAACTAAAAAAATGACTTGTTGGTAAAATCATCTAGCCCATGTTTGTCCAAACAACCCTGTCTGAGGACCATCTGCAACTGGGCATCACATCAGACCTTGAGAATACCGCTACAGTGTAAGGTTCTTTATTTACTCCATTCTCTGCGTTCATTGGTAGTACAGTGAGTCTTGCGCTCGTCCACCGCGGCGCTCGGAGTCACAGCACCGATTCACGACACATGAAGGTGGGCGCATAAGAGCCCGAAACCGGTCGTATTCTAAATAAAAGGTGGGCGCATAAGAGCCCGAAACCGGTCGTATTCTAAATAAAAGAACCTTACAACTGTAACGGTATTCTCAAAGACTGGCCCATCTATATCTGTAAAGGTTAACCAAGCACACAGTGCAAAGCGTACGATGTACACTGCCCTCCGTAAGTTGGAAACACCATGTCACGTATTGCAAGATGGGAGTGATCTATGTGAGTTATTGGTTAGAATACGGAATAGTAAACTCAAATAACGGTTAATAATGACACGTACAGTATTGTACACTTAATTATTGTACATATACACAACTGGCCATAGAAATTGCAACACCACGAAGATGACGTACTACAGACGCGAAATTTAACCGACAGGAAGAAGATGCTGTGATATGCAAATGATCAGCTTTGCAGAGCATTCACACAAGGTTGGCGCCGGTGGCGACACCTACAATGTGCTGGCATGAAGAAAGTTTCCAACCGATTTCTCGTACACAAACAGCAGTTGACCGGCGTTGCCTGGTGAAACGTTGTTGTGATGCCTCGTGTAAGGAGGAGAAATGTGTACCATCACGTTTCCGACTTTGATAAAGGTCGGATTGTAGCCTATCGCGATTGCGGTTTGTCGTACCGCGACATTGCTGCTCGCGTTGGTCGAGATCCAATGACCGTTAGCAGAATATGGAATCGATGGGTTCAGGAGCGTAATACGGAACGCCGAGCTGGATCCCAACGATCTCATATCACTAACAGTCGAGATGACAGGCATCTTATCCCCATGGCTGTAACGGATCGTGCATCCACCCCTCGATCCCTGAGTCAACAGAGGGGGACGTTTGCAAGACAACAACCATCTACATGAACAGTTCGACGACGTTTGCAGCAGCGTGGACTATCAGCTCGGAGACCATGGCTGCGGTTACCCTTGACGCTGCATCACAGACAGGAGCACCTGCGATGGTATACTCAATGACGAACCTGGGTGCACGAATGACAGAACGTCACTTTTTCGGATGAATCCAGGTTGTCTTTACAGCATTATGATGGTCGCATCCGTGTTTGGCGACATCACGGTGAACGCGCAGTGGAAGCGTGTATTTGTCATCGCCATTCTGGCATATCACCCGGCGTGAAGGTAAGGGGTGCCATTGGTTACATGTCTCGGTCACCTCTTGTTCGAATTGACGGCACTTTGAACACTGGACGCTACATTTCAGATGTATTACGACCCGTGGATCTATCCTTCATTCGGTCCCTGCGAAACCCTACATTTCAGCAGGATAATGCACGACCGCATGTTGCAGGTCCTGTACGGGCCTTTCTGGATACAGAAAATGTTCGACTGCTGCCGTGGCCAGCACATTCTCCAGATTTCTTACCAACTGTAAACGTCTGGTCAATGGTGGCCAAGCAACTGGCTCGTCACAATACGCCAACTACTCTTAATGAACTGTGGTATCGTGTATAAGCTGCATGGGCAGCTGTACCTGTACACGCCATCCAAGCTGTGGAAATGTAATCACATGTCAGTGCTAGTATAATATATTTGTCCAGTGAATACCCGTTCATCATCTGCATTTCTTCTTAGTGTAGCAACTTTACTGGCCAGTAGTGTACATACGTATTGGATCATACTAGTATTGCTCCGTTTTATGTAAACCGACGTTATCTGTCCAAGCAGTTCTACTAAACACGCCATGTGGGCGAGTAGACCGCATGGCTATTTAGAGGTATCATGTTTACATTTCTGTTTACTTCTAGTTACGTTTGCATAAAGGTATAACACGCCGCGAAAGTAATTTAAAATTGCGCCAAAGTGCCAGATTCCTTATGAATCATAGGTAATAACTTCGCACCAAGAAGGCGATAGCGTCCGACAAATAGCAAAGAAACTGAGGATTTCCCTCAGCGGAGGTGTCAAAACCATAGACCGGCATCGAGAAACAGGCTCCTATGGAGATTTCCTCGCTCAGGAGCAACCAGAAAATATCAGAATGCCATGAAAAGTATTTGGTAGGACCAGTACACGAAACAGATTAAAAACTGTCCGTGAATTGACTGATGAACTAAACGCAACGAGGGATATACCGCTGAGTGAGTCAACAATGAGATGACGCTCGTCTGACAACCTCCGAGGTTATTTAGCAACAAGAAAACCACTACTGAGCCCTGTTAAGAAGAAGAATAGATTTCAGTGGGCTAAGACACACCAAAATTGGACAGCGGGGGATTGGGAAAGGGTCTTATTCACTGATGAATCCAAGTTCGAAATATTTGGAAGTAAACGCCGTCATTTTGTACGCCGTTTACCCCATGAACCCTTGAATCATCAGTGCGTAATTCCAACTGTAAAGCATGGAGAGGGTTCTGTGATGGTATTGGAATAAAGTCGGAGATTTGGTGAAAATTGATGGAAAACTGCACCAAAAGGATTATCATGCCATTCTGCAGCGATATGCTAAGACATATGGTTTGCGCCTGATTGAGAAAGGGTTTGTCTTGCAGCATGACAACGACCCGAAACATACGTCTCGATTGTGTCTGAACTATGTGAAGTCTTTAGAGGTTCTTAAAATATTGAAAAACATGGAATGGCCGCCCAAATCCCCTGATAGTAACCCAATAGAGCTGCTATGGAATGAACTGGACAGGAGGATCCGAAAACGGGAAATCATGAGTGGGTCACAATTGTGGGAGGTCCTGCAGCAAAGAATGGAGATTAATTCCAACTGAAACCTTGGTAAAACTGACGCAGCGCACGCCGAGATTGTGCAAGGCAGTGAAGAAAGCAAAGGGTGGGTGTTTTGAGGAATCGAAAATTTAATTGTCGCATCTTCCTGTGTATTATTTGAGCTTAATAAACATGTGGAAAACAACAAAATGCATTTTTGTAATGTATTTCCTTTCCATTGTCTATAATTACTAGGTATTTCCAAACTTATGGAGGGTAGTGTAGGTTAAGGGTATAATTTTATGTTGAAAGTTTCACACAGTAAGACAAGTTTTAATACAGGGTGATTCAAAAAGAATATCACAACTTTAAAAATGTGTATTTAATGAAAGAAACATAATATAACCTTCTGTTATACATCATTACAAAGAGTATTTAAAAAGGTTTTTTTTTCACTCAAAAACAAGTTCAGAGATGTTCAATATGGCCCCCTCCAGACACTCAAGCAATATCAACCCGATACTCCAACTCGTTCCACACTCTCTGTAGCATATCAGGCGTAACAGTTTGGATAGCTGCTGTTATTTCTCGTTTCAAATCATCAATGGTGGCTGGGAGAGGTGGCCGAAACACCATATCCTTAACATACCCCCATAAGAAAAAAATCGCAGGGGGTAAGATCAGGGCTTCTTGGAGGCCAGTGATGAAGTGCTCTGTCACGGGCTGCCTGGCGGCCGATCCATCGCCTCGGGTAGTTGACGTTCAGGTAGTTACGGACAGGTAAGTGCCAATGTGGTGGCGCTCCATCCTGCTGAAATATGAATTGTTGTGATTCATGTTCGAGATGAGGGAACAGCCAATTCTCTAACATCTCCAGATACTGTAGTCCAGTTACAGTAGCACCTTCGAAGAAAAAGGGACCAAAAGCTTTATTGGCTGAAATGGCACAGAAAACGTTACCTTAGGCGAGTCACGTTCATACTGAGTTGTTTCCCACATATTCTCAGTGCCCCATATACAGACATTGTGACGGTTGACTTTCCCATTAGTGTGGAAAGTTGCTTCATCACTAAACACAATCTTTGAAACGAAAGATTCATCTGTTTCCATTTGAGCAAGGATAAAATCACAGAAATCGATTCTTTTAATCTTATCAGCTGCAGACAGTGCTTGAACCAATTTCAGACGATAAGGTTTCATAACTAACTATTTTCGTAGAACTCTCCATACAGTTGATTGTGGAATTTGCAGCTCTCTGCTAGCTCTGCGAGTCGATTTTCCTGGGGTGCGAACAAATGCTTGCTGGATGCGTGCTACATTTTCATCACTCGTTCTCGGATGTCCAGAACTTTTCCCTTTGCACAAACACCCATTCTCTGTAAACAGTTTATACCAACGTTTAATACACCACCTATCAGGAGGTTTAACACCATACTTCGTTCGAAATGCACGCTGAACAACTGTCGTCGATTCACTTCTGCCGTACTCAATAACACAAAAAGCTTTCTGTTATGCGGTCGCCATCTTCGCATCAACTGACGCTGACGCCTAGTCAACAGCGCCTCAAGCGAACAAATGTACAACTAAATGAAACTTTATAGCTCCCTTAATTCGCCGACAGATAGTGCTTAGCTCTGCCTTTTGTCGTTGCACAGTTTTAAATTCCTAAAATTGTGGTATTCTTTTTGAATCACCCTGTATTAGAAACTGTATACAAGGTGGTCAGAAACACAAAATCACGACACCCGCCAGATGCAATTACTGCCAATAGTTCTGACAACATTGATGATAGCGCAAGAGATTGAACACTCTTTAGCTCCGGTACGATCCTTACTACAGTCCGATGCCCAAATTTTATCTCGCTGGTTTGTTCGGTTTCAGGGAACCAAACGAAGCACACGTCTGGCGACACTGTATCAGGTGGGCCCCTCGTATTTGCGCAAGCAACGGCCCGATTGATGAACTTCAGTGCTTGTTAACTAGGGAACGGAGTAACGTATCGAATTTTCTTCTTAAATCTATTTCTCAGCACAACCTATCCCGTTACCCACTTGGCTTTTCAGACTGTTTCTAACCATACTGTATGTCTTGTGGCAATGTGTCCCACTGTGCGGAAATTACCCAGAATTTGTTCATCTAGTATTGGAGAATAAGAGCACTTAACGACTTCCAGCAAACTCTGACATAATTTCAAGCCTGTAGGAAGCTTCTTCTCGCTGAAAACCCCTCTCACCCTCCTGTCCCCTTCCCCCAAAAGAAAAAAAGTTTATCGCTCGCTAGATTTTCACTGTTTATGCTGTGAAGCTTCATTATCAATCACAACGTTTTAATTTATTACTCTTGTAATACTAACTCTATGCATAACACATTTCGCGGACAGTATCGACATATGGCACGGAATGTACCTGCAAAATTGAGTCATTGTACAACACATGGTTCAGGATGTGGCCTATGATAAATACAGGCCAAAAGCGCACGGCTACGTGACGTCAGCAACGCAGTATTCGTGGCCAACGATAAAAATTTATCAAAGTCGACAGGCATATATATTACTGTGTTTGACACATATATCTGATCAAATCTTTGACAGTGTGAGGGGGAAGCTTTCAGCAAACATCTTTGATGAACGTTAGTGTGGAGCCTTCCTTGTTTTACATGTCGCTTCGCTTGCTTTAACGCATTGAAACTATAAAACGACGAAGTGTATTTGTGCGTGGCTACCACCACAGTGAAATTCTTCATACAACGAAGCACGTTGTCTTTAAAACCCGTTATAAGTTGTTGCAATAGAACAAAGAAATAAGTGCAGCTATCAGCTGCATTCGAATCTGCTGCGCTCTGAACGATGTTAAGCTCACATGTAAAGAGAAAGAATGTGAAAGGAGATGGATGTGAGAAAAACCAAGTGTGTTCAAAGTAAACATAACTGAAATAAGTGCCCTTATTTGTAGTCGAAATAACCTAATGTAATCTTCAAAAATTCCTCGTTGGGTGATTTACATATTGATTGATACATTTCTGCAATAATAAATAAAATGGTACATTTTGGGATAGAAATACTATATTGAAAGCTGGAATAGCTTTAGCCTGTTGTTAAAAATCTTAAATTAGCCAGACACCATCTGTAACAAAAATAGCATTCATGATTTAAAGAATGAAACATTGCACCAGTTACGTATATTTTCACGATATGTACAAGGCTTTGCGATGATTTATTCTCATGATCCAAGTACAAATATTTACATAGGTATCTTGTGTGATGTTTCCGAAAATCACCGAAAAGGAATCTGTCCGATTGCAATTGACATAATAACAAATCTGCAGGGCAAGAGAGACAGAACAACATACATAAAAACGCCACATAAAGTACCTACGTAGATATTTACTTTTTGTACTGAGAATAAATACTCGAAAATGGTCACATTAAGCACAAAAAAATACATAAGTAGTGCAGTATTTCAGTATTTAAATCATGAATGACGTAGTTTCAGACTTTACAAAAAATTGGTTATGATTTATGAAATTAAGAAATGACATTTCTTAAATGCGTATCGTATACGCAGATGTGAAGGGCCACTTTCGTAAGGGCAAATATTGAAATGTTTTTTTGCTCATTCTCAAATAATTTCTGTTGTTCACCAGAAATTGCTCGTGAAGCAAATTCTGGTGAACATTTCCAGCTTCTCGTCAGCCCACACATGCAGATTGTGAAAATTTACAATTTGATCACTTACAATCTTTTCCATTTCTTACTTTTCCAACAATGTGCTTGCCATAAACATAGGCTGTTGTTAACTGTTTGGCGTCCATTCCCCAATCATTATGGCAAAAAATTTTACAACATTGTAATACCTCCAGTGAAGTAGTTTGGGCAAAGAAGTTCCACGAAATCTTTGACAAAGCATGCGTTTATGTGGGCTGGCTGTACACTACATGGCTGACGTCAGCCTGCCGTGTGCTTAGACCTGTATTTATTGTAGGCCACGGTTCAGGAGATACGCCGCCATAAACATTGAGATGCAAGAACAACTTGCTTTTATTTAAAACGGAGCACAAATTACCCAGACTGAGTTCATCTACTGTTTAATAACGAGGCCATTTAGCGGTTTCCATTAAACATAATTTCATATCTTTCAGAAACATTTTTTCGCTGTCATCCCACACAAAATGGTGGAAGGAAGAACTTTTATCTTCCTGCATTATTGCTGTTCATGCAGTGGAACTTCTGGATCAAGCACGACGTTTTAATTTATTATTTACTGCTAACTCTATTCGCAACAGATTTTTTCTGAGAGTAATCCAAAGATGCCTCTGAATGTATCTGAAAATTTATATATCTGAAAACTGTTTTATAAAATTTATATATCTGACAATTTATATATACAGGGTGTTACAAAAAGGTACGGCCAAACTTTCAGGGAACATTCTTCACACACAAAGAAAGGAAATATGTTATTTGGACGTCTGTCCGGAAACGCTTACTTTCCATGTTAGAGCTCATTTTATTACTTCACTTCAAATCACATTAATCATGGAATGGGAACACACAGCAACAGAACGTACCAGAATGACTTCAAACACTTTGTTACAGGAAATGTTCAAAATGTCCTCCGTTAGCGAGGATACATGCATCCATCCTCCGTCGCATGGAATCCCTGATGCACTTATGCAGTCCTGGAGAATGGTGTATTGTATCACAGGCGTCCACAATACGAGCACGAAGAGTCTCTACATTTGGTACCGGGGTTGCATAGGCAAGAGTTTTCAAATGCCCCCATAAATGAAAGTCAAGAGGGTTGAGGTCAGGAGAGCGTGGAGGCCATGGAATTGGTCCGCCTCTACCAATCCATCGGTCACCGAATCTGTTGTTGCGAAGCGTACGAACACTTCGACTGAAATGTGCAGGAGCTCCATCGTGCATGAACCACATGTTGTGTCGTACTTGTAAAGGCACATGTTCTAGCAGCACAGGTAGAGTATCCCGTATGAAATCATGATAACGTGCTCCATTGAGCGTAGGTGGAAGAACATGGGGCCCAATCAAGACATCTCCAACAATGCCTGCCCAAACGTTCACAGAAAATCTGTGTTGATGACGTGATTGCACAATTGCGTGCGGATTCTCGTCAGCCCACACATGCAGATTGTGAAAATTTACAATTTGATCACGTTGGAATGAAGCCTCATCCGTAAAGAGAACATTTGCACTGAAATGAGGATTGACACATTGTGGGATGAACCATTCCCAGAAGTGTACCCGTGGAGGCCAATCAGCTGCTGATAGTGCCTGCACATGCTGTACATGGTACGGAAACAACTGGTTCTCCCGTAGCACTCTCCATAGAGTGACGTAGTCAACGTTACCTTGTACAGCAGCAACGTCTCTGACGCTGGCATTAGGGTTATCGTCAACTGCACGAAGAATTGCCTCGTCCATTGCAGGTGTCCTCGTCGTTCTAGGTCTTCCCCAGTTGCGAGTCATAGGCTGGAATGTTCCGTGCTCCCTAAGACGCCGATCAATTGCTTCGAACGTCTTCCTGTCGGGACACCTTCGTTCTGGAAATCTGTCTCAATACAAACGTACCGCGCCACGGCTATTGCCCCGTGCTAATCCATACATTAAATGGGCATCTGCCAACTCCGCATTTGTAAACATTGCACTGACTGCAAAACCACGTTCGTGGTGAACATTAACCTGTTGATGCTACGTACTGACGTGCTTGATGATAGTACTGTAGAACAATGAGTCGCATGTCAACACAAGCACCGAAGTCAACATTACCTTCCTTCAATTGGGTCAACTGGCGGTGAATCGAGGAAGTACAGTACATACTGACGAAACTAAAATGAGCTCTAACATGGACATTAAGCGTTTCCGGACACATGTCCACATAACATCTTTTCTTTATTTGTGTGTGAGGAATGTTTTCTGAAAGTTTGGACGTACCTTTTTGTAGTCAGGAGATACGACATAATAAACATTGAACTGCGTGGAAAACTATGTTTTGCTTAAAAGGGAGTTCAGGTTACCCAGACTATAGACGTCGAGCGTTTGAAAAAGGGAGAACTTATCGATTTCCAACAAACTATAAGCATAATTTCAAATCTTTTTTATACTTTTTCTAGATTACAAGCTTAAAGTCAAATATTTAACACATACCGAGCAAGGTGGCGCAGTGGTTAGCACACTGGACTCGCATTCGGGAGGACGACGGTTCAATCCCGTCTCCGGCCATCCTGATTTAGGTTATCCGTGATTTCCCTAAATCGTTTCAGGCAAATGACAGGACGGTTCCTTTGAAAGGGCGCGGCCGATTTCCTCCCCAATCGTGCCCTAACCCGAGCTTGCGCCCCGTCTCTAATGACCTCGTTGTCGACGGGACGTTAAACACTAATCACCACCACCACCATTAACACATTATCTCATTTGCAAAGTAATCAGACGTTTGAAGCTGATTGGTGGAAGGGATTAGGATTCTTTAAAGAATGCTAGGGTGGGGCGTTAAATGGTTTCTGCAAAGCAATCAACGTAGAGTGAGAGGTGATCGATGAACGAAAAGGCGACGACGCGGTATTTGCTTCAAGGCATCTGTTACGAGGCCACTGCGGCGTGGGATGCCCTGCTGCAAGAATGGAGAACTCAGTTAATGCGGAATTCCCCACGTGCTGGAGGTGGTGGTAGTAATGGGGAGAAGGTGTCTGTAGGAGCTCGGCACGAGCTGCAGATCGAAGGCGGCCGGCGCGGAACCGGGCCGGCAGCGTGGCGTGATGCATTAGGCAAAGCAGCGGCTGGAAGACAGCCGTATATCTCTGGCGCGGCCAACTTTCTGGCCCGCAGGAAACAGATGCGCGCCCCGCGGTACATTAATCTGCCGCCTGCCGTCCTGTGGCGCTGGCGGCGGCGTGGCGGCCATCACATCGGGTAGCAGCAGACAGAAGAATGTCGTCCGCCCTGGCCCCCACCGTGCGTTTTCTCCCAGTTCTGTGACACACGCGGAGTTGGGCTGCAGTGATGGAGAATTATATTGTTTATCATCTGTCTTTGCAGCACTATAAATAAGGCGGACTCTTTCCTTGTTTCTTCAGATTCACTGTCTCAATGAAATTTTCCTGAAAACAGGCTAAATAGAGTAATCAAAGAGTTGCTCTCTTGTCAAAATCTAGGCCAGAACAAAAGGACATCCTGAAAGTACCATGTTCACTACAGTTACAGTTATCTTATGTATTTAATGTAGAGCTAATATTGGGTAGTATATTGAGCCATGTACTTGCCATGTACTTGCCTGCTCTTGAGCCATGTGGGTAAGATGAGAGACTGCGTGGAATATAAATAGACAGACATTGCATCACACTAGAAGATACTCGAGAAGTGTATTTAATGCTAACTGAATCTTTGCTTGGTTCTTGGCAGAATTACGATAAATGGAAACAACAGTTCGTATAGAAGATAAGCAATATACAGTGTTTTTCATTTGTTGCATGATTGGCAAATTAAATCTGAGTCCCAAGGAGTCATAACAAGATCTAAGGTCAAGATCAGCATTAAATATCTGAAAATACACTAGCACAAATTGTAAATCTTACAAAATATCAAGTGTCTGTCATGGTGTGCTATGTCCTGACATACCAATTTTGCACCTCAGTTTCTTTCATACGTGCTTGCTAGGCATGTATGATTAAAGAAAATTGTTATAGTATTATCCAGACACTGTGAAATACAGGTGTTGCAAACGTGCATTACATACCCAGCAAGGCAAACACGACGAGAATAAAATGTATCTCCATGTGCTGCAGTCACATGGCAGGTGTACGTGCATAGGACATGGACGCTGTGAAATACAGACTGTTGGCTTAGTCTGGGAGACATGCATTGATAGCCAAAGTTGTTCAGTCAGCCTCTGACAGGGCAATGGTGTGCATGTGCTGCTATGTTTCCGTGTGTGGAGCGAGAGCTCGCCTTGTTTACATTCTTACGGCCATTACTTTCGTGCCGGTTTAGTGTCTACGATACATGGCGAACTGTTACCGCGAATCTAAACTCCAATTTACTTTTTGCAGGGGCTATGCTCAAACCAAGGCACCCGAGGTGGAGATTTCTCTGAGAGATGGAGCCTAGATCTAGACGACTGACATCACAGGAATACATCTGTCTATCATGATCAGCACGATCTCTGTTAAGATCGTCAATGACATAGCATGGAGGTGCATTCTATGTGATACCAAACAGGGGTTTCGTTTCTCTCATACTGTGTATGGCACATCTTTTCAAACTGCCATTCAAACTTCCAGCAGTGCAAGATGTCGTCACACTATGGTCATACAGCACAGTTCACAGCCCAATTGTGGAGAAATGAACTCAGTTTAGGGCATAAGCTGTCCTAAATGTCCTATGACAGATCACTGTTGTTCCTTAAGAAATGTCCCATCCTATCTACAGATCGACAGATGTTGTTCACAATCACGTACGATGGCCAGCCTTGCACGTGTTCCGAGTGTGGCGGCCTTAGATCCAAATGTGTACAATGGCGCATTACGCATGTTCTAGCCACTGGAGAGCCACCTACATCACAAATAACAGTGCTACCAGCGACCTACGCTGCCACTCTCGCTTCTCCAGCCACTTCACTATGCTTCCTCGATGCCACCACTGATCCACTCATACCCCTGGAGGTCACCTTGGATGGCCGCCGCAATTAGGCATCAGTCCTGGACCGATGCTGCTGACATTGCCAACCACTGACGCAATTCTCGGCAAAAGATGGAGATCGACTAGCTCTTCATCCCTACACTTTCCTTCTTGCCAGAGCGGTGTGACAACCTTCTGTTGTCAAACACGGAAGGGTGTGAGGAAACGATATTCTCCAAAACTTCGCAAGAGAAGATGCCAAACTGTCATTGAGCAAGAGGAGATGTTGTAGGCTGAAGACAAAGCTGCTGTCGACCCAAACGACTCCCACAAAACCCACACCACAAATCATTACTCAATTTTCTGAGGACTAAATGGACGATACACTGGTGCCTATCACCAAAGCATGGGACAAATAAGAGGTCAAGGAGCAGGACTTATTTCAGGGCCCTGAAGTCAGTGCTGCTCCACTAATCATACTCTCCCCCAAACCCTCCTGTTCGAGCGGGAAGCCATGCCACCAACGATGCCACCTCCAGTGGTCCACCACCAAGCCTGTTGGATACCAATGATCAATACCAACAACACGAGTACACAGGTGAGCATCCACCCCATATCAGAGATGTTCTGCACTTCTGATTATGACTTTATCCTCCTGCAGGAGTCTCACATGCTGAGCCTGCCTGATATAAATGGCTATGACACTCATGCCCTCGAAGGTGATTCTGTGGAATGTTGAATAGCCATCTGCATATGCAAAGTGACTTCTGTCACTGATATCATCTTCATTCCATCAGCTAGAGGAATGGCAGTCACTGCCATAGCACACACTTCATTATTGTCTACACCCCGGTGGGCACTGTTGAATGACACAAATGGGCCCTGTTTTATTCTGAACACACCACTCTAGTGTTTTTAGGGCAATATCAACGTTGCCTGCCATGAGATGATTTTAACTGTGTTATGCACCCAAAAGATCAGATATCTCGTTGTACTATGTGGCAGGAACTACATTTATTGGTGCAGGACATCCTGCTCCATGATACCTGGGAGATCAAACATGGCGACCTTTCTGGCTGTACATATCTTACAAGCCATTTGACAGGATATGTCTCTCTTGGGATCTTACATCTCTAATATGGGACGCCAAATGCTGGCTGATAGTCTATTCTGCCCATTGTGCTTGTATCTGCACAGTCCTCTTCCTACCCTGATCTGTATGGCACGGCCATGTGCCATGGAAACTGAATATTTCTCATATGTATGATCTCGCCTGTCACCAGCACATTGCTGAGCCATGTGTAGCCTCAGATCGACACTTTCCCAGCAGTCACTCAATGCTGATGTGGTGAATGGGCTGCACCCAACTGGCAATCTGGTGGGCATGGATGAGATATGGAAAAGTACATGCCGAATGGCATCACAGAATTGTCAACTTCCCTTATGTGATCCTCCAAGATCTGGACCCCAGTGCCAACACCAGACAACCAAATGGAATGGTACAGAACTAAGGCGACGATAATTGCCCTGACATGTGGAAAATTGGGTGGTTATATGGACACAACACCATGACCAGGTGGTATTAGAAATTCCATCCATGCATCACATAGTGTCCAATGAATGAAGAGTTGACAGCTCATTGACAAACTGGTCACACCACATGATCTGCAGGTTACTAATGAGAATGACAGTGTTAACACATTCATCGAACACTTCTGGCATACTTGTAGGGAAAAGGATGTGGACGCTGATGTGAACGACTCCATGTTGCAATACATCACACATGTCCTCAACCACGTGGAGGCACATGCTTTAACTATGGCTGTAACGGTGGATGAAGTCGACGATACAATCGATAACAGTGCAGTCAACAGGTCACCTGGAATTGACAGCTTACCAACTTAGTTTTACTGAGCCTTCTAGGAACTAGCTCAATTCAGCAAGGGTGTCCCCTCTGTAACCTCCTGTAGGCTATTAGCCTAGATACTTTCATTGCGGGGGGGGGGGGGGGGGGCGGGCTGATGACCAAGCTCTCCAGACTCACTCTTCTTTAACATACCATTCATTGCTGGCTGTATACTGACAACCTCCTACTCCTCATCCACTTTGGCTCCGAAATTCGAGCGATCCTCTAATTTACTATGTATTAAGAGACTGCCGCAGGCAGTGCCATGAAAGTGTCCAAATCTTCTGCAACATACATCATCAGACGTGGCCTCCAGTAAGGTGAAATGGCAGCCATGGCACCTCTGCTGCAAGTGCAGTCTTCCCAGTATCTGGGCCAACACTGTAACATGCACAGCCACGACGAATTTCTGTCGCCTGTTAGACGTTATCCGCAAAGACGTCGCTAGACCCTCCTGTGCCAGTAAGACACCCTTCAATGCTTATAATTCCTTCTCATCATGTGATGTCTAAATTATTCCATGTTGCACAAGTGCTCCCTCTGTAGAGAGAGATTGTGTGCAGTTTTTAGACAGTCCTTGACTATTATGTTGCAGTTGGTTCCTTGAGGAAGCAAAATCCCATCTCGACTTGTGGAACTTAGTTTGGGAGTACAGGAAGCTGAGGGAACCTACCTTTCCACCGGCGATGTCTGAGTTCCAGCTGCCTACGATTGATTCTACTCTGTGGTTAGGAGAGCGAGCCGTAAACGCGCGGATTTTTTGTATTTTTTGTTTTTTTGCTTTATTTTTCACTTAGCTTCATCCCTCTTCTGTCGTCCGGTACTAACTTCTTCCAGGTCTCAAGCAAGAGCACGACAGACGTAGGCTTCAAATGATAACGTGATCCCCCATTTCAACTTCTCTGCCTATTTCCGAATCTTGACTTTGGCACATGTAAGCCCATCCGTGTGTCACCCTGGGCAACTCGGATACAGGAGTCCCAACCCTTTTCGGTCCTTTGTCCTTTCTTTGGAAGCAGGCTTGTGTTCTTTGTACATAGGTGACGTATGCGCCCCATGATGACATAACAATAGCAAAAAATAAACAAAACAAAAATAAAAAACCTTACAATTCAATTGCTTCCCATGGCTACTTTCCCATGCCTCATTGGCAAGGTAATGGTGAGGGTGACACTGTGGCTCACAGTAAGTGGGAAATTCGGGTTTGCATCACAGTTCGGCACCTTTTTCGGGTTTGCATCACGGTTCGGCATGTGTTTTCATATGTCACAAATCATTTGTGCAGCTTGTGTATAATCATATTTCCAATTTGTCAATACATTTCTACAATTTTATCCTTTGTTTCTTTTCTTCGGCGTATTTTGTGATGAATGGGCATGATTTACGACTGGATACAGTGGAATATTATAAATACGATTGCTGTTTTTTCACATTATAACTACATGGGCACGGACTGCCCAAAATACTTAGATTGGACAGCGGAGTCACGGTCTGTGGATAAAGCGATAAAACTGAGCAGACGAGAAGTTAATAACAATTTCCAGCAGAGAGAAGCAGCAGAACCAGATACAGTTAATTTGGGAAGCGGAATTATCGTGGAGGTCTATCAAAGGGAGTTGTCCTGAGGTCACAATGAAGCCGACGTGCCCCATGCCAGTTGCTGCAAAAATGTGTTGAAAAAAAAATACGAGCTTGCATAATTTAAGTGTAAAGGAATCACATTTCATTCATAACTGCACACGTTCAAGCGATATTTTCTTTTATACATACGAATTTCGGTTGTGCCGATAGCTCTAACTGTAATACACTCCTGGAAATTGAAATAAGAACACCGTGAATTCATTGTCCCAGGAAGGGGAAACTTTATTGACACATTCCTGGGGTCAGATACATCACATTATCACACTGACAGAACCACAGGCACATAGACACAGGCAACAGAGCATGCACAATGTCGGAGCTAGTACAGTGTATATCCACCTTTCGCAGCAATGCAGGCTGCTATTCTCCCATGGAGACGATCGTAGAGATGCTGGATGTAGTCCTGTGGAACAGCTTGCCATGCCATTTCCACCTGGCGCCTCAGATGGACCAGCGTTCGTGCTGGACGTGCAGACCGCGTGAGACGACGCTTCATCCAGTCCCAAACATGCTCAATGGGGGACAGATCCGGAGATCTTGCTGGCCAGGGTAGTTGACTTACACCTTCTAGAGCACGTTGGGTGGCACGGGATACATGCGGACGTGCATTGTCCTGTTGGAACAGCAAGATCCCTTGCCGATCTAGGAATGGTAGAACGATGGGTTCGATGACGGTTTGGATGTACCGTGCACTATTCAGTGTCCCCTCGACGATCACCAGAGGTGTACGGCCAGTGTAGGAGATCGCTCCCCACACCATGATGCCGGGTGTTGGCCCTGTGTGCCTCGGTCGTATGCAGTCCTGATTGTGGCGCTCACCTGCATGGCGCCAAACACGCATACAACCATCATTGGCACCAAGGCAGAAGCGACTCTCATCGCTGAAGACGACACGTCTCCATTCGTCCCTCCATTCACGCCTGTCGCGACACCACTGGAGGCGGGCTGCACGATGTTGGGGCGTGAGCGGAAGACGGCCTAACGGTGTGCGGGACCGTAGCCCAGCTTCATGGAGACGGTTGCGAATGGTCCTCGCCGATACCCCAGGAGCAACAGTGTCCCTAATTTGCTGGGAAGTGGCGGTGCGGTCCCCTACGGCACTGCGTAGGATCCTACGGTCTTGGCATGCATCCGTGCGTCGCTGCGGTCCGGTCCCAGGTCGACGGGCACGTGCACCTTCCGCCGACCACTGGCGACAACATCGATGTACTTGGAGACCTCACGCCCCACGTGTTGAGCAATTCGGCGGTACGTCCACCCGGCCTCCCGCATGCCCACTATACGCCCTCGCTCAAAGTCCGTCAACTGCACATACGGTTCACGTCCACGCTGTCGCGGCATGCTACCAGTGTTAAAGACTGCGATGGAGCTCCGTAAGCCACGGCAAACTGGCTGACACTGACGGCGGCGGTGCACAAATGCTGCGCAGCTAGCGCCATTCGACGGCCAACACCGCGGTTCCTGGTGTGTCCGCTGTGCCGTGCGTGTGATCATTGCTTGTACAGCCCTCTCGCAGTGTCCGGAGCAAGTATGGTGGGTCTGACACACCGGTGTCAATGTGTTCTTTTTTCCATTTCCAGGAGTGTAGGTTTATTTCCGTCATTCGACTAAAGATTCCTATGAATTCAGTTCCAAGAGCTATTTAGCTGAACGTTTTATGAAATAGAGATTGGAAAACGACCCAATATAGCAAAACACTCAGCCTTGCCACACTATTCAGTGTGAATTACTGCACCACAGGTATTGCGGAAATGGGAAGTGCTACTGATGTGCGGTTTTCACAGAATAGACTGTTAGTCAGGGACTCGTACTATTGGCCAGTCAACAGATTGTAATAATACTAAGAAAGCGAATTATTTCGCAAACATACACTTTTTTTAAATTGAACGAAGGCTATTGACATTAAGGTAGTGTAAATTAGAATGTCAGTTGTGTTTGTTGCAAGATTCTAGTGCGAGTCGTTTAAGATATATCATACTGTGCAAAGTCCACACACCAACACTTCTACCACCCATCGTAGCACATGCTAAAGAACAACACTTGTACATACACTACTTTGTGGATTCTGATCAGGAACGAGACAATTGACCATCACAGGTTGTTTTCAAAATGACCAGCGGCAGCGGCAACAGACGCTTCCAGTTTAGTGTGGTACGACTGTTGCACAAGTGCTAGCATTTCAGCGGAGATGTCCGGGCAGGCTGCAGTAATAAGTTGGTGTAGTTTCTATCTACTTATAGACAGCGTATTTCAGTTTTCGACCATACAAAAAAGTCTACTGTTCACTGCACCAATAACCTGTACCCTCTGGCACATGGCAGAATTGTTATAGGCCACCTCAAGCACCTCCCTGTTCGGACCCAACCTCACCTTACCAATCCCGCCGAGTATCTCAC
Source organism: Schistocerca gregaria (assembly GCF_023897955.1). Classification (NCBI taxonomy): domain Eukaryota; kingdom Metazoa; phylum Arthropoda; class Insecta; order Orthoptera; family Acrididae; genus Schistocerca; species Schistocerca gregaria. The sequence goes on along the minus strand of NC_064923.1, from coordinate 135,927,862 downwards.
CCTCAGCCTCTTTTTTCCCACCCTTACCGACCCCTGTGTCACCGTTTAGGTCCACCCTCGCACCTCCACCCTGTAGGATTTCCTGGCCCACATTGACCGCACCTACGTGACTTCCACCGACCTCAGTATCCACAGTGGTGCTCCTGCCGACCTCCAGTGGTGGCATGGATGTATCACCACCCTCCAGGGAGACCTGGTTCCCCTCCTCCAGCACACCAGACACAAATAAAACGCCACTCCTGATGTGATCCTTTCCTCTCCCAACCTCCTTGGGCACATCACCACAGATGTCCTTGACCTCATTGGCAGTGACCATGCTCCCGTTCTCCTCACTATCTCCAATGGTTGCATCCCTGCCCCACTCCTCTTCCCTGACATCCCTCCTAAACTTGCCCATGATTACTCCCGTGCCAACTGGGATGCCTACCGGGACTCCATTCACACCCAGGTTGAAGGCCATGACCTTACCCTCCAATCTACTGATGACATTTTCCGCACTGCTTCCTACACCAGACCTAGTCTGACCCCGTCGCCACCCATATCCCCACCAAAGCTATCCACCCTCACCACCCAGCCCTGCCCCCACAGGCCGTCCTTGTCCTTTGAGAATCCTGCTGCCTCTACCGCTCTTTTCTCCACACTCGTGACCAGGTCACACTGAGCTGCCACTGTCAGTTACGACGACACCTCTGCAACCTGCTTACTGTGAAGAAATGCCACACATTGCGTCAGACATGTACACAACTCAGACACCACACTCCAAATAAACTCTTGTAAGTATTGGTCTGCTTTCCACTGCCTTACTGGGAACCGCCCCACCCTCCAGTACACTCTCCTCCTTGATGACTGTCCCTTTCCTGACGACATCAGTAAGGCGAACCACTTTGCCTGTCACCTACCTGATGTTTTTTCCATCCCAGATCATCCCCAATTTGATTAGTCCCTCTTCCCTGACGCCATCGACCATACGAATACCTCTGTTCCTCCCGTTGCTCCTAGCTTGCAGTACTTGGGCCATACACCAGCATCTGAACTTAACACTCCTGTCACTATACAGGACATCAACCTCTCACTCCTCACTAAGCGCAACACTGCTCCTGGCCACGACTGCATTACCTACTGCCACCTCATACATTTCCCTCCCTCCTTTCTTGCAGTCCTTGCCACCCACTACAATGTCATTCTTGCCACCACTTCTCCTCCGACCTGTGGAAAACCTCCCATATTCTGATGTCCTCCAAACCCAACAAGCCTCCATCTGATGCCTGTTCCTGTCATCCTATATGTCTCACCTCAGAATTCAGCAAGCTCTTGGAATCCATCCTTACCCGGCGCATCCATCACCACCTCCACTGAAACCACATCCTCCCCAACACCCAATGTGGATTTCGACCTTCCTTCTCTGATTCCTACACCTCCCTCATCTCCTCTCCCTCCAGCTTAACCCCTGTCACTTTGTCATTTTTGTCTCCCTCAACCTCGAAAAGGCCTACAACCATGTCTGGCATCCCAGTCTGCTATTTCAACTTCAAACCTACGCCCTTCCTGTCAACTACCTCCATCTGATGGCCTCCTGCCGCCCCTCTTACGTTACCATCCATAATGCCGATTTCCACACCTTCTACCCCTCTGCAGGTGTGCCGTCTCCCCTCTCCTCTACCTCCTGAACATGGCAGATATGCTTCAACTCCCCTCCAGTACACGTCCTGCAGTATGCTGATGACACTGCATTCCTTGCCCTCGCTCCTACCCTCCAACTGTTCCAACGCCTTCTCCAGAATCACCTTAACCTTTTTGCTGCAGGGTGTAACCAGTGGCTCCTGAAAATGAATTCTTCCAAGACCCAGGTTGTACCACTTGCTCTTTCCAGCACCTGGATTTCTCCCTTACCATCTGTGCCCGTCCTGTCTGCCTCTGCCCCACCCTCATCTACCTTGGCCTCACCATTGACCGTTCCCTCACCTGGAACCCTCATCTCTGCCCCATCCAATCCAAAGCCCACAACTGCCTCCGACTTCTCAAACTCCTCTCTGGTTGGACATGGGGGTTGCACCCCTCTACTATCCTCTGTTATGCCAGTCCTGCCTCGATATCCAGCCTCCCCCTCCCCCCTCCCCCCGCAAATTCTATGTCCCTCCAGATCCTTGAGCGCCATGCACTCTGCCTCGACTTCTGTATATGCCTCCCGTCACCCACACGGATCCTCTACGACCTCATTCCCTTCCCTTATCTGCTCCTATTCCTCGAACATATCTGCATACTCTATAACTCCAGCCACCTTGATCCCCCTCATCCCCTGGTTGCTCCTCGCCTCTCCAAACCCTGCCCTCTGCCACACCTTCACTGTTGTGTCCCCCTACCTTCCATCTCTACATCCTTTATCTCCTTTTCCAAGGTGGCTTCCGTCAACTCCCCCTCCCGGATGATGCCCCTCTCCCTCCATTTATCCCTCCTATCAACTCTGATCCTCATCCTGCCTCCTTTCTTTTGTCCTTTTCCTGGGATCCCTCTTCCCCTCCCCCTCCCCCTTCCTTCCCCTTTCTTTTCCCCACCTACCCTCTCTCTGTCTCCCTTCTCTCCCTCGAGTCCTTTTCCATCTTCCTTCCTCTGCCTTTCCCCATTCACTCTCGCGTCCACCCTGCTCCCCCTTTCTGAGTCCTCTCCCTTCATCGTTTACTCCCCCCCCCCCCGCCTTTCGTTTTTTCCTCTCCTCTCCTCCCTTTTTCTTCCCCCTCCTCTGTCCAGGTCCTCCATCCCATCTGTCCTTGCATGTGGAGTGTCATCTTCATGCCGACCTTTTAGTGCAGTGTTTCTAGTGATTGTTAAGTGTTGTGCGTCTTTTCCGAAGTGTTGCGAGCGGACATCATGCTGTCGCATGGTGTGATTTTTTATATCTCTTGCGAACAGAATCCAGACTGTCGCTATGTTTATTTTAATTGTCTGTTTACTTTTTCCCTGTCTGCTTCCTCTGTATTTTATTATCATCGCCCACCATTAGTTTTATGTTATAACTTTCCACAACTGTTCACCGTTTTTAAATTTTACATCACCGTTTTATCGCCTGTTTTTATTGTTTTTTATCTTCTTGTGTTCTGTATGCTGAAGAACGGCGTACTTAGCTGCTGCCAGCCCGCCCCCTTCTGGGGGAATCGCGCTCTGTTTGCAAATCTGTATTACAAGAATCATGCACACGTCGCTCTGCAGAAGTTCCGGACACTGAAGGGTTCCAAAAAAGAACGATGGTCCGATGCTTGCCGTGGGTCTGGAGAAAACGATTCGAAAATTAAAAAAGACGGATTCCTTTAGTGCGCAACCTGGTAGAGGGAGGAAACGAATTAATGCGGCGTCAGTGAAAGCAAACGTGTAGTGTACGGAGAATTGCCCGAACATTGGACTAACCCGTGAGCACGGTGCATAGAATCCTTCGGAACGTCCTTGTTAGTTCTCCATTCAAAATTACCCATGTGCACGAGTTGCTTCCTGTTGACCTGCCAGCAAGAGAGAGACCTTTGCTTCAGTATATCTAGCTCGCATGGAAGTGGACGATGATTGACTGTGGAAGATTTTGTGGACAAAGGAAGCCCACTTCCATCTGACAGGATACGTGAATACACAGAAGCGTCGAATTCGAGAAACGGAAAATCAGACGGAAATCAACCAGTACCTGTTCATCTTGGAAAGGTCACTGTGTGGTGCGGGTTTACTGCATTATTTATCATGGTGCCATATTTTTTCGAAGAGACAGCTGCTTCCGGTCCTCTTACCTGTATCGTCTCTGGGAAGCATTATGAGTGTCTTTTGCGCAACCATCTCATTCCAGGGCTCCAACAGCATGGATGTGTGGAAGGGATCATTTTTGTGCAAGATGGCGCACCTGCGTAAATTAAAAATCCAGTTAAGCATCTGCTGAAGCGCCATTTCGGAAATGGTAGAATTATCAGCAGCCATTTCCCTACAGCCTGGCCGTCCCGATCACCTGACCTTAATCCGTGTAACTTCTTGCTGTGGGGCTATCTGAAAGATGTTGTGTTCAGTGATGCGACCGCAGACTTAGGTACATTGAACGCAGGCATTGTGCGATACATTCTGAACGTGACCCCAGAAACACTTCGATCATTTATGGAACATGCGGTTCCTCGATATCAGCTCGTTGCAGAAAACGGTGGACAGCATATTGAACATGTTTTGCGCCAGTCACACAGAAAGTAATAATCCAATTTCATTTTGATTGAAGCTTTTTATGCTGTTTTTCTCCTCAGGACAATTAAAAACCGATTTTTCTCATCCGACATGATATGACCTTGCCGTGGTGGATGGGCTGACGTAACTAACAGTATCACACCTGTACTCCCGTGCACACTGACTAGTACAGTTTGTTTAACTGCAAACGTACACCTTAGGCATTATTGTGTGATTCATTCGTCATTTGTAGTCGACCACTATTAAATTATTTAGCTTAGAGCGCCATCTATAGCTACATGTTGTAACTAGTTATGTTTTTTTCTGTCATGCGTTTTCTCCCTTCTCCGACAATATTCCGTTGCAATTTGACTTCATTCTGATCAGTAGCGTTATTTCTACAGCGGTTTGAATATTTAACGTTAATTGTAATCACCCTGTAATCCATCATCTTTGTCAGATAGTAAGCCAAAAATGCCATCTCCAGCGAAACGTAGTAATACGACAATTGTCGTCCAAGGATCAGTTACTAAACATAATTACGTACATGGAAGAACATTGGCAGCATAGTAAAAAAACAATTAGGGACAGATTTTGAATAAGTTCGCAACAATAGGACCGAGTAGTGCGTAAAAATGCTACAGATATTCAATGGAGCACGAGGCGCACTTGTTACAAAAACTGGTGTTCGCGCGTTTCAAGGGTGGTCGATATAGTTTACCGGAAGTGCCTTATAGTGACCTACTATGTTCATGCACGGCATATTGCGCGCGAACGTGGTTTACAGTGATTTCATGGGAAGCAATGGGTGATTGCATAACTTCAGATGGTACTACAGAACTGGAAGACGTAAGATAACGGAATTTAAAACATAGTGTCAACTTAACGATGGAAAGGAAACTGTGGAATTGGCCCGAGCATTTGTGGATTAGATAGACAAACTTATCCAATTGTTCAGCAAGGAATTTATTTGTAACACAGACCGATCGAGATCTGAAGAGGAAACCTGGAAATTAGTGGTACAGTAAAGCCTTAACGCCTTCGTATACAATTATGCCGACTGCTAATCTGGATGGTAAACTGGCTGGAAAGTTATTTATTGTGTGTGGAGAAGTTGGAGTTGCTCCCTTCCATTCTTTTTTGTGTGGGTAATCTTTCAAGAGTAGTGGGGGGTATTTACGGCTCAGCAAGCAGGAATGGGAAAATAGGCGGAAGAGAGCTGTACTACGGTATGAGCACTGCTTTTGGTCAATAGCTGGTCAAAATAACTTGCTTTTGCTTGGTTCCTGGTTCGCGTATAAAAATCAAACTCCTTTGGAGCAAACTTTCCCTCCTGAAAAGCGTGCGGTATTGTAATTTCTACCGCGTGGAATCACTGGAGGAATTCAGTGTCTGGATATTCGTATTTTCCGCGCCTATAAAACATGTTATCACAGTATGTACAGCTACGTCTTAAAGGATAGTGAGTTTCACGATACTCGAACAGTCCACGGGTGTACTACCGGTCCATAGGGTCCAACGGGCACAATAATTCGGCGATCAGACCTGTCGCCATCGTCAGGTGCGTTGACGAACTGAGCTCCTGAGGGCGGACGGCAGTCTTAAATCCTCTCCCCTCGCGAGGCGTTTTCTCCGTGGTTCGCACCCGCGCGTCAGCGGTCGGTGAGACGCTGGTGTCGGCGTCTGTGGTGGCGTCGGTGTAATTGCCTCGTCCGCCCTAGTCGCCCGTTCGTTTCCTTTGCTGAGCGTCTTTTTAATTAGCCTCAATGCTGGTTCCCATGCCCTGCTGAGGTTGTTGCCGAAATCTCGGTTGATGAGTCCGTCCCTGGTACGAATTTCAATAGCCTCTCTAACGACGTTGTCGCAGTATTTAGCTGTCTGTGCCAGGACCCTGGTATGTTGGTAGTCCATTTCGTGATTTTCGAACAAACAGTGCTCTGCGACCGCCAACTTGTTGGGGTACGCAAGTCGAGTGTGCTTCTGATGTTCTCGGCAACGATTTTCGATTGTGCGCACTGCCTGTCCAATATAAGTCTGGAATCTGGTATAAGCCGGCCTTCAGCAAACAGAGATCGTCTTTGACACTTCTCTATAATGTTCGCGTTTTATTTGGTGGGCAAAAGACAGTTCCTATTCGGTGTTTCCTCAATATTCGTCCTATTTTCCCCGATAGTATGCCAGTATACGGTATATAGGCAGTGGCTGTTTCTTTCTCCGGGACTTCTTCCGTCTCCACACGCTGTACTGTAGAGGTGGGGTGGACAGCACGTCTGATCTGCCATTTCGAGTACTCGTTTTTCCGGAATACAGTTTCGAGGTGGTGGGGCAGACTCTCTGCGTCGTTTTTCCGGAATACAGTTTCGAGGTGGTGGGGCAGACTCTCTGCGTCAGAGATGGTGCGGGCCCTATGTACCAGTGTTCTTAGCACTCCATTCCTCTGCGCAGGGTGGTGGCAGCTATCCGCTTGCAAATACAGGTCGGTGTGCGTTTCCTTCCTGTATACCCCGTGGCCCAGGGTGCCATCCGCTCTTCTTTTGACCATGATGTCCAGGAAAGGTAATCTTCCTTCTGCTTTGGTCCCCATAGTGAATTTGATGTTCGGATGTATAGAGTTCAGGTGTGTAAGGAAGTTTAGGAGCTTGTCCCTTCCATGGGGTCAGATCACGAACGTGTCATCCACATAAGGTAGAAAACAAGTAGGTTTCCATTTGGATGGCGCCAAAGCTTCCTCCTCGAAGTACTCCACATAGAAATTGGCGACCACAGGCTAGGATGGGCTCCCCATTGCGACTCCTCCTGTTTTTTCATAGTTTTCTTTATTAAAGAGAAAATACGCGGAGGTCAGAACGTGCTTGAAAAGGTCAGTCATCTTCTCGTCAAATTTCTGTGCAATAAGCTCAACTGGCTCTGGAAGAGGTACTCTGGTGAATAAGGAAACAACGTGAAAACTCACCAGGATATCTGAGTCTTTCACTTTGAAGTTGTCGAGACGTTTTACGAAGTCCACAGAATTACGCACGTGATGAAGGCACTTACCCAGTAGTAATTCTGCCAGGTATTTGGCCAGCAAATATGTAGGTGCCCTAATGTTGCTGACAATTGTACGTAACGCACCCCTTTTTTGTGGACTTTAGGGAGTCCATAAAGTTTTGGCGGTACAGGTTTTTGAGCTGTCAATTTCTTGGCGACACCCTCTCCTAAATCTGCGTCCTAGAGAAGAGCTCTAGTCTTGTCCTCCACCTTCTTTGTGGGGTCGGCGTTGATGTTCCTGTAAGATTCGTCATTTAGCAGGCTCTACATGTTCTTAATGTAGTCCTTATGGGAAATAACAACCGTAGCATTGCCTTTGTCAGCCGGTAAGACAACAATATGAGTGCTCTGTCTCAGGTCTCGAAAGGCTGCCCTCTCCCTGCTGGTAATATTCGATTTGATTGGCTTAGTTCTCGTCAGAGCACGGCAGGTTTCCCGGCGTACTTCTTCAGCTGCTTCAGGTGGTAGTCGCGCAGCAACCCGTTCGACTGCGCTGATAATGTCCGCTACCGGCGTGAACGTAGGTGTGGGAGCAAAATTAAGTCCCTTCTCCAGAACCGAAACTGCATCCCCAGTCAGCTCAATGTCCGTGAGATTGATGACCGTCTTGCGTGGAGCCTCCAGCGATGGTTTGTCACAGGGACGAGAGAATTTAGATATTTGACGGCCCAAGGTCTTCTTATGTGCAGAATCGGCGGTCACCCACGTAACGCCATCAATACTGTTCAAGGGCCTGGAATTAAAAAGATTGGCTAGTTGTAAATGTAGTTTAAGTAGTTCCTGGGCGTTGTACTCAAGGCTCCGTCTGGTAAAATGTACCCTCTCACGAACCAAGGCGAGGCTAACACGCTTCATAATTCTCTTACCTGCTGCAGAATGGATGTGATGCGGACCTTAGTAATATTTGGTACAACCTGATCGGCACAACATCTCTTCAGAAAAGCAAGAGCACTCTCAAACAGCTCCTTCGGTGGCACAGCTTGTCGAATTTCTTAATGCTGCGATATATCTGCTCCTCGTAGAGGTACGTGATATGATTCTTTAGTTTCCCCGGCGTATTTCTTGCTCGAACAGTCCACGGGTGTACTGCCGGTCCATAGTGTCCAACGCCATCGATGGCGACACGTCTAATCGCCGAAATATTGTGTCCGTTGACTGAAGAATCACAGTTTCACGATAAACTCCACGACAGGCAGCTTCGCATTTGGTTGCATGTCATCGCTTTCCATCAGTTCTCATTACCTCGCTACTCCAATGTGATTATATATGCATTATACAAAGAGTGGTTACCTAGCTGAACTTCCGGTAATGTTTGCAATTCCCAAGGAGTTCGCCTTCGATATTGGTGTTAACCTACGTGATCACTGTGGCGCGTCACTTTTCTTTCGGTGTCCATGGCGCAAGTTAATGGTTTGTTTCGAACATTTCTTGATTGTTGCCTATATCCATTTTGTGAAGTGTAATGCATACATCCCATAGAAGGTTGATCTCTGCACGTCCTGGACACTCACTTTCGGTCCCTCTCTTGATTCACATGGTGAATCATTAGCAGGTAATATTTTTCCTGTGGTAATAATTAACACAACACTTTCGAATGAGCCTTACTAAAGACTGAACTTGCGGCCTCCCACTCAAGGAGTTCCATTAAGTGTGTAGTCCCGTCTCTCCTTATATACCTCCATGGGAAGTATCGGTTTTTACACAGAACAACGACAGGTTCAAGGAATTTTATAAACGAGATAGTGGTTCTCTGTTCTAGGACTGAATCTGACTTACAGGAATATAAGTCTCGTAAAAACAATTGGAAAAACATGGAATAGGAGCGGAAAGCTAAAGGATAATGCGTTGCGAAAATTTGAAAATTCTATTCTAGGTTTATTTTTTTACGTGTGATATTTTTAAAGCCTACATTTCTTGTTAGTAATAAATAACAAAAGACATGCATTCATTTTCTTTTGTTTTAATACAGGTACCATCCGGTAATTAATGTTCAAGTAAAATGAAATTCTATATTTTCTAAAACAGCTGGTATCACTGAAACAAATTTTATACACAAGAACCTCGGATCCAATGAATAACGGTAAAGTGTGGTGTAAGAGCATTCTTACGAAATACGAAGTGTCAGTGGTGTAATACAGGTGGAAAATTTGAAGCAGACTCAAATGGACCACTGTTTTCATACATCGCCTACATGAATAGAATGTTTACATCTAACCGCGCTAGGCTTGAGTTCAAAGAAACTCGGTAACAATGTCACCCAGTTATTTTAACGTTGTTAACCCCACTACCGGCCGGCTGAGGTGGCCGAGCGGTTCTAGAAGCTACAGTCTGGAACCGCGTGACCGCTACGGTCGCAGTTTCGCATCCTGCCTCGGGCATGGATGTGTGTGATGTCCTTAGGTTAGTTAGGTTTAAGTAGTTCTAAGTTTTAGGGGACTGATGACCTCAGAAGTTAAGTCCGATAGTGCTCCGAGCCATTTGAAGCACTTTTTGTTAACCCCAGCTGTGATGGACATGCGCGCTACGTAGCAACTGCAACTGTTACAAAGGTGTCACGATTTCGGCAGAGACGTGATATGGTCTATGGCGGGACCGAAACCAAGTGTCCGTGCCATGTGCTCTTCTGACGTGAAGAATTAAGTATCATCTACAAAAATAAATCGCTTCCAAAGTGACATCAGGTGAATGCGTTACTTCAGCACTAATCATCAGCCATGAATAGATTTGTCCTTAAGCCCAGGACTCATCGAAGCATACAACACTAGTGGCCGAAGTGCAGTGACCGAAACTCACTTGACGACTGTGAATGACTCTTCCACAGAACAACTTACCGTTAGTGATCCAATGATAGATTTACTACAAGCTGAGTGCCGGAAAAAGTCAATGAACCTCAATTCGTGGATGTACGCAGTGGGGCTGTATGTAGGCTCAATAAATACAGCACTAGGCTGGACCTACGGTGTAGAGAAGATCTGGAGAAATTTTGTGACAACTAAACTACTAAAATAGTACAGTTTTCGAACAGAAAACCTACAAAGCAGCATATAAGGCTTATTATTTAATTGTGTAAAACTTAACGTTACAACTTATGATTTAATGAATTGATGAGGAGAGTGAAAAAAAGAAAAACACGAAATGAACTGTAATCACTAAAGTGTTCGGCACGATTTATTAAGAGGACTATGAACGACTATAACTTTTTTTAAAAAAAGTAACGAAAAGTTATGTGTCATGTCCTTGCAGAAATCCGACTATTTGTTTTAAAAACAACGTATTTCAAATACACTGAATAGCCAAAGAAACTGGTACAATTGTGTAACGTCGTGTAGGACCCCCGCGAGTATGCAGAAGTGCCATAATACGACGTGGCATGGACCTGAATAATGTCTGAAGTAGTGCCGGAGATAATTGAACCCATGGATCCTGTAGGATTGACCATAAATACGTAAGAGTAGCAAGGCGTGGACGCCGTGGAGATCTCTTCTTAACAGCAAGTTGCAAGGCATCCCAGATATGCTCAATAATTTTCATATTTGCGGAGATTGGTGGCCAGAGGAAGTGTTTAAACTCAGAAGAGTGCTCCTGGAGCCTCTCTGTAGTAGTTCTAGCCGTGTGAGATGTCGCATTGTCCTGCTGGAATTGCCCAAGTCAGTCGGAACGCACAATGGACATGTATGGTTGCAGGTGATCAGACAGGATGCTTGCTTATGTGTCACCTGTCAGAGTCGTATTTAGACGTATCAGGGGTCCGACATCACTCCAACCACACACAAGCCCCACACCATTTCAGGACCTCCATCAGCTTGAACAGTCCCCTTCCTGACATGCAGCGTCCATGGATTCATGAGGTTGGCTTCATACTCTTACACGTCCATCCGCTCGACACAATTTGAAACAAGACTTGTCAGACCGGGCAACATGTTTCCAGACATCCACAGTCCAGTATGGGTGTTGACGGGTCCAGGAAAGGCGTAAAATTTTGTGTTGTGCAGTTATGAAGGGTACAACATTAGGCCTTCGGCTCCGAAAGCCCATATCTATGATGCTTGTTGAGTGGTTCGAACGCTGACACAGCACTGAAATCTGCAGCAATGTGCGGAAGCGTTGCACCTCTGTCACGCTGAACGATTCTCTTCAGTCGTTGTTGCTGCCATTTTTGCAGGATCTTCGTCCGGCGGCAGCGATGTCGAAAATTTGGTGTTTTACCGGATTACTAATGTTCATGGTACACTCGTGAAATTGTCGTATTGGAAAATCTCCACTTTATCGCTACCTCGGTGATGCTTTGTCCCATCACTCGTGAGCCGACTATAACACAAAGTTCAACCTCACTTTAGTCTTGATAACCTGCCATTGTAGCAGCAGTAACCGATCTAACAGCTGCGCCAGATACTTTTCTTATACTCGTATAGGCGTTGCGGACTGCAGCGCCATATTCTGCTTGTTTACATATCTCAGTATTTGAATACGCACGCCTATACCAGTTTCTTTGGCTCTTCGCTGTATAAGCAAGTATAGTTCTTAGAAAAATGTAAGATTCCTAAGGCAATGTATCAAGCAAGCGTTTTATCTACACTTACACCATTTCATCAAACAATCAGCTGTAAACTGAGAGTTTCAAACAAATTTTCTTGCCAGTTAATTTGCTGCTACACTTCTTATTAATGAAGCAACTTATAATACATCCATAACTTACTGTTAGTTGTCTTAAAATATCTCTTTCAGAACAGAGCGAATCCAAAATGTTGCGCCTGTCATCTAAAAGAGGTTCGATGCCCGTTTTTTATCAACTTAAATCGTGGAAATGATCTTTTCCCACTGCTGCGTCTGATCGTTACTGACAGATACGTTCTTAGAGCGATCTCGATATTAGGCAAACAACTTTGACATTTTATGGATTCTGTTTTCGGTTAAATGAGGTATAGAGGAAGTCGTTTTACCCCTTAATAACTTATTTTAAAAACTGCCAACATTCCGTTAAGATTTTTAAATGCCTTAGCGGTTTTCGCAACTGAAGTGCGGCGCATTTGACTGGCAGCAACTGGGAATTTCACCTGAGGGAGTGCGAGACTTGGGACGTGAATAATGACTTAATTCACATCTTTCCTTTACTGAAAAATTCACCCGAATAATTTCACAAAAATAGTTTTATCTACGTTTTTTAAGACGACGAGGGGCACTGTGCAGAGTTGAAACAAAAGTCAATTCTATTTTGTTTTAAATCTCTGTAGTGGTGTCGCTCTGTGGTGGAGACATTTAACTGCTAACTAGATAGCCTATGTTTAAGTGTGCTTCTCCTTTGCAGAACAAGTGCGATGATGAAAGGCCGGGAAATGAAATAGACTCTTTTCAGTGTTGTCTAAAACCGATTCTTTTCATTGTTTTCTATCGTCTCCGTCTGCATGATTTCAACACCACCAGCCATAACCATACCACGTACCTTCTAACATACTCAAATATCCATATTACTAAATAGCTAAAAGAGTCAGCCACTCCCAGTTACAAATTGCTTCCAGAGACAACAAAAATTTGACTTTGAGTTTCATATAGCTATTGACCGAATTTAAAAATTTGTAAATACTGTCATAATCTACTCGTTGAGACGTATAATAACGTAAGATTGAAACAATGAGACAAGTATTAAAGTTAAAGTCTGTGCAAGTCTCTCGAGGCAACCTAAATAACGGCATGCAAATTACGCAGACTCTTTTTTCCTGTGCTCTTCACTACTAAGACCGGTTAGATGTAGCGCTCCTGTGTAAGCCTCTTCATCTCCAAACAACTGCTGCAAACTACAGCCATTTCATCCTTCTTACTGTACTCACTTCTTGATCTCTCTCTAGAAATTTTGCAACCCATGCTCTACTCCAATAAAAACTATTGACTCCTTGATGTCCCATAATGCTTTCTATCAACTAAGCCCTTCGTATAGCCAACTTGTGTCACAAATTGCTCTTCTGTTCCATTAGTACCTTCTCACTAGTTACGTCATGCATCCATATAATCTTCAGCATTCTCCTGTAGAAATAAATTTAAAAGCTCTCTATTCTCTTCTTGTGTGAGCTGCTCGTCGTCTACATTTCACCTCCGTAAAAGTCTACACTCTAGACAAATACACAAAAGGCTTCATAGCACTTAAATTTACACTAGATATTAACAAATTCCTCTTTTTCAGAAATGTCTTTCTTCCTATAACCAATTTTGATGTTATACCGTCTTCCCTTTTTCCAACATAAGTTATTTTTAAGCCCAAATAGCAAAACCTAGCTTCTCCTTTTAGTGTCTCTCCCTCAATATTGCGTAAGACTACATTCCATTACCCTTGTTTTGCTTTCGTTGATGTTCGTCTTACATCCTTCTTTCAAGACACTTTCCACGTTGTTCAATGCTTTTCCAAACCCTTTGCTGTCTATGTCAGAATCAAAATGCTATTGACAATTGTCAAAGTTTTATTTCTTCCTCCTGAACTGTAATTCCTTTACCAAAACATTCTTTGGTTCCCTTTACTGCTTGCTCAATGTACAGATTGGATAACATATGGGATATGCTACAATCCTGTCTCTCTCCATTCTCAACTAATGGTTCCCTTTCCTTCGACTGGTAATAGCAGTCTTCTTCCTGTACAAGCTATAAATATGCTTTTCCTCCCTGTATTGTACCTATGCTACCTTCTGACCTTCAAAGACTGTATTCTAGTCAACGTTATCAAACTATTTCTTTGAGGCTACAAGTGCTATTAACGTAGGTTTGCCTTTATTTATCATATCGTTTAAGATAAGTCGCAGCAACAGTACTGCGTCACGTGTTTCTAAATTTGTCCGGAACCCATGCTGATATTCTCCGAGGGAAACGCCTATCAGATTATCCAGCCTTTAGTATTTTACAATCTTGACTTATTAAATTAATAGTTCGGTAACATTCACTTATCAGCACATGGTTTCTTTGGAATTGGAATTATTACAGTCTTCTTGAAGCCTAAGGGTACTTCCCCTGTCTGAAACGTATTGGACATCAGATGAGCTTGATTTGTCATGACTGACTCTTCCAGGGATATCAATAGTTCTGAAGGAAAGTCATGTAGTTATATACCAAACTCATCTTAACCTACTTCCTCTTCCATTTCTATAATACTGCCTGCAAATTCATTTACTCTGCATAGCCCCTCCGTATATTCCTTCCATCTTTCAACTTTCCTTTCTGTACTTGTAATATTTTTTCATCTAAGCTCTTGACATTCATACAGCTGTTTCTCTTTTCTCCAAAGGTCTCCTTAATCTTCTTGCAGGCGGTATCTCTGAAAACCACTCCTTCGCTTTCAATTGTATTTCTTTTCCCTGTTTCAGTTAATTGTTGCCTAATGCTGCCTTTGAAACCCACAACAACCTCACGTTGCTTCAACTTTTTCAGGTATGATATCTTCAATAACGCACCGTTTTGCAATGTCTTCAGATTTAATCCAAGGTTCACAAGCAATAAATTATGATCAGGTACCACATCTCCCCTTGGAGATGCCTTGCTGTTTAAAATATGGTTCCTAAATCTCTGCCTTACTAGTTTTTAATCATCCTGAATGTTCCAATGTCTCTAGGCCTCTTTCAAGCATGCAACCTTGTTTCGTTATTCTTAAACCATCAAATTATGCCCTGTGCAGAATTCTACCAGACTGATTCTTCTTCCATTTCTCCGCCTCCCCCCCCCCCCTCCCGCCACCCCCACACCCAGTGCATGTTCTCTTAGTATTTTTCCCCTTTTTTTATCGATTTCCAGTCTCCCTTGCCTATCTGAATAATTTATTTTATCTTAT
The DNA here is from genome assembly GCF_023897955.1 of Schistocerca gregaria. Taxonomy (NCBI): domain Eukaryota; kingdom Metazoa; phylum Arthropoda; class Insecta; order Orthoptera; family Acrididae; genus Schistocerca; species Schistocerca gregaria. Next base: position 135,912,849 of record NC_064923.1, on the reverse strand, counting down.
CATCACGCAATACTCATCCAATATTTGAGAATGAGAGCTTTAACGATTACCAAGAAACTTTACATGTAACTTTTTATTGCTGACACGCACCACAAGACAACGAAAGGAAAAAAAATTATCACTTACCACATTTTACGCTGTTAATCCAATTGAACTTCAGCATCAGATATGACGTTTTATTTTGTCAGTTCCTTACTACTATATTCGCAGCACATTTTGCAGACGACATCCACATATGCCCTGAATGTACGTTCAAAATTATACCATCGAAAGACACATAGTTCAGGAAATGTATAAAAATGGGGCGGGGGGCTTACTAGACTAATCCTTGCTTGCAATATAGCCTGGCGTGTCAATCTACTAAGCCTCCAACAAAGGGTCCACAAAAGAGTAAGGTTACTAAAACTATCAACAGGATGCGCATAAGGATTGCATTCCTGCATCACCTTCTGTGCCAGCAAAGGTCTCATCTGACCCATCCTTACCTCAACAACGTAGCTATATTTTGCACACACCAGGATTTTACCACTCCGCACCAGTCTTAGAACCCCAAGAACTACGCCTTCGCTTCCATATCCACCTTCCCTCTCCTATACACACTGCCAACCAGCGATGCCGACGGGATGTTAAATCCTAATCTTCCTTCCTTTTTACAATTAACTGATTAAATTTCACTCTCAACTCTCGTGCGTTGAGCATTTTCAGAAAGTATACAAATCCTTTAAACTTGAGATCAAACACGGACTTCTCACGCCTCAACACCGTGAATTCATTCCTGAAATCTGTTCATCGTCATCATCAGCCAATTGATATCCACTGTTGGACAAAGTTTACCTCCAGATTCACGTGTCAATATTATCCCCAAAAATTTCTAACAGCATTTGTCTACCTTCCACCAGAGTAATCTTGATCTGTTGGTCTCTCATGGGATCCAGTGGAGGACTTCCGTGGTCCGTCTACCATACATTCAACATCCATTCCGTATATTTCATTTCATCTTGATTACGGTCACAATTTCAGCTTCCACCAGAATTACTCCGTGATCCACTTCTTTGTTGTCCACTTTTCTAGCAATTCCCAAGGTAATAGCTAATTAGGTAATTTACTAGGAAGTTTATGACTGTTACATAAAAAATTAATACACGGATCACACTGGACTCGCATTCGGGAGGAGGACGGTTCAATCCCGCGTCCGGCCCTCTTGATTTAGGTTTTCCGTGATTTCCCTAAATCACTACAGGCAAATGCCGGGATGGTTCCCTTGAAAGGGCGCGGCCGACTTCCTTTCCCATCCTTCCCTAATACGATGAGACCGATGACCTCGCTGTTTGGTCTCTTTCCCCAAAACAACCCAATACACGGATCATCAGGATGTCAATGGCTATCGTATGGTGAACTAAAATGTGTAATTCACTTTCTTAATTAGCTATTAGACGCGGTACACTGAAAATGAACTTTCAGTCACTAGCCAGTAACGCGTCCGCCCAGATCCTCTAAAGATCGAACTTCGTTTTAAGAAAAACAAATTTTCCCCACAATATTAATGATGTTTATCTCCAGAGTTGTATATCATATAATGATATAATTTTGCAGGCACATTCAGACATAGTGTCTGAAAAATGTGTTGCGAATAGAGTTAGTAGAAGAGAAGTAATAAATGAAAACATAGTGCCTGGCGCTGAGGCTTTACTGCATCAATAGAGAGAATATAATAAGCGATATTTTTTCTTTTCGTTATTTTTTTGGAGGATATCAGTTAGAAAAAGTTTTGACAGAGTTCGAAATTATGCATGAAGTTTACTGGAAGTCTCAATTATAGGATGAATATAGTCTGCGGGATTTGCACGCCGTAAGTTAAACGCTGCCTCAAGACATATGCCCAGCCTTTAACTTTAATATTGTACTTGCGATTTTATTTCTTAATAAATAGATTATAACGGCATTTACAATTTTTGAAATTGTTTTTATAATATGTGAAGTATTGGTTCAAATGGCTCTGAGCACTATGGGACTTAACAGCTGAGGTCATCAGTCCCCTAGAACCTAGAACTACTTAAACCTAACTAACCTAAGGACATCACACACATCCATGCCCGAGGCAGGATTCGAACCTGCGACAGTACCGGTCGCACAGTTCCAGACTGTAGCGCCTAGAACTGCTCGGCCACTCCGGCCGGCTATGAAGTATTGAGAACTAAATTTTTGTTTCGTCTGAACAATTTAGGTACGTAACTTGCACAAGACATTGTGAACCGATTTAATCGTTTAGCACGTACAGGGTGTTTCCGTGAGAGCGTGCAAAAATTTAACAGGACATAGAGTATGCTCCACTGAACAGTTTGAGGCAGGGAACCTTGGGTTGTAGAAGCCAGCTTAAGGATATAATAGGAACAAAATCACATTAATGTGTGCACTTTTATTCATATTAATTACAGTGCTCTGCAAATACCATCATTGACATAATGAACGTACCATTTATACTGAATGTCACAAAATGTGCTGAAACTGAAGGCCATCAACCTCAATGCCAGCATGACATCGGCGAACAACATTCTGAGACACCTTGACAAATAGCCCTGGTGTGTATCGAATCACATCTCAGGCAGCTGCAATTCTGGCAACTAATTGCAGCTTCATATCCACTGTGGCTCTTTCACAGGTGACTTCAGATAACCGCATAGGAAATAATAAAGGGGATTCTGGTCAGGTGACCTCGCAGGCCATGGAATAGCATCTCCATTTCCAGTCAATCGACCAGGAAGTACAGCATTGAGATGGCTGCGGACATCCACACTAAAGTGAGGCAGTGCACCGTCGTGTTGTATTCACCTCCTCTCACGAACAGCCAAGGGTACGTTCTCCAGCAACTCGGGTAGAACTCTCTGCACAAACGTCAAGTACAGGCGCCCATTCCGACTGCCAGGTAGAAGATATGGCCCAATGAGAATGTCGACTATAATGTTGGCACACATTTTCAAAGCAAAATGTACTTGATAGCGTGACCCTACTACAGCGTGAGAATTTTCCTCATCCCACACATAGCAGTTTCTGCTGTTCAAAATACCATCACGATCAAATGAGACCTCATCAGTGTACAGAATGATTTGGAGAAAGTCTGGGTAATCATTTATTGTTGGAGCAACCACTGACACAATGCAAGCCCTGGTGCAAAGTCAGTTAGAAGCATTACACCGACTCGTTGTGGGTGACATGGATGTAACTGTTGTTCGTGGAGTACTCGGCACATGCTAGTATGTGCAGCGTCCATTTCACATGCAGTAAGACGAGTACTTGTAGTGGGGTCCGCTGCAACACGGTCCAGAACCTACTCTTCAAAATCGGATGTTCGTGTGGTGCTCACGTTGCCAGATTCCTCGTTTCTTCTTTCCGATGAACCAGTCTATCGTATTCGTCTATCGAGATAAATAAACACTCGTCGTGATGGATGAGGCCTGTTAGACAATCGTTCCCTGTACAGCCTTTCAGCAGCGAGAGCATTGCAACGTACTTACCCATACACGAGGTGGATGCTAATAAGTTCTGCGAAACTGTACCAGCACTGCTCCATCGTATTGTACTGAACGTCTCTGAATAGCACTGAATAATGATTGGGTCAGTCGTTAATTCATAGCACCTTCTGTCATGGGGTAATGTAAATACGATACAACAGAGCCACCTTATGTGCGAGTAAACAAAACCTGCTTCATGACTTCCTAGTAATCAGTTTCGTCCTACTTGTTTCCCTGCAGAAATAAAAGAATGTACATGTAAATAAACCTCACAGTACGTATTGTTACGCCTTCTCCACCACTTTTTAGCAGCAGCCACAGTGGCTGCACCAAAGACTGAGACGGCGTGGAGTTTTACAATTATTTATTGAACTCTCTTTACAACTTCTCCCTCTTTGTCGCTGCCCAGCCCTGCGGATCCCTCCACCTGGCTGCTGCTGTGCAGATTCTCTGACAATGCGCGCAATGCACGTCGCTGATCGCACTCGGGAGCCTCAGGCCACCAGTGCTCCGCTGAAGCCAGGGTGCCTGTGGTTGAGATGAACTCGTCGCCGTGAGGTCAGCTGCCGACGCCTGCTGCACTGGCGGCTGGGAAGCCATCAGTCGCGACGTCTGGGCGTCAGTCCCCGGCGGCGCCTGTGACCGAGATCGGTCCTGCTGGAAGTTGTCGCTGTAGTTAGTCAGCCATGGTGTCGACCGAACTCGGCCTGACCTCCAGAGCTGAAGTTGACATCTAGCGGCGAACAGATGACTCCTGTGAGATGAAACAGACTTCCGGAATCGTCATCTATGAAGATTGAACGTTCGGACACGGACCACGTCCGTCCTCAGATCCGAACTGCTTCCTAATGGCTTCTGTCTGTTGCTGACTGCGCTCCACTATTTATATCCGGCAGGAGGACTTTTTTACCCTCGGTGGTAGTTTTTTGTTATTACTCTCGCAGTATATTGCAGCGTAACTTATCGTGCTGACCTCAGTTGCCCTTACTGAGCATTCTCCAGGCTTCGCTCGGCGCTCGGTCTGTGTGTGTCCTTGCGTCAGCCGGTTGGTAGACTGCTGCTGTCAGCAAGGCTATCTGTGCCTGCCTACTTCGCAACACCTCAGTCACCAGCAATTATAACTACATGTGGCCGCACACTGTGTTGGTTGTAAATAAACTGGAAAACAGTAATGCTAGGCAAGTGATAGTCAAGTTTACTTCCGTATCTTCTTAAGCTGGCTTCTCTGACCCCAGGTTCTCTATCTCAAATTGTTCAGTGGAGCATTCTCTAAGCTGAGTCCTGCTACGTTTTTGCACACTCTTACGGAAACACCCTAGTGATTCCAGAGTCATTAAGAAAAAAATCAAATACAAGTAGTATCATGTAGTGTGATTACAGCAAAAAAGGGTCGGTACAGATTTATTTTCATACATTTACAGCTACTGGATATAATTTCTAACCTTAGAAACTTATACTGATGAATATCTTTATCACGGACACATAGTAAGAGATAGGTAAATTCTAAGCGTATGTCTGAAATGGTACTGAAAAATACTTGTAAATTCATGTTGAATACCTATTTACTATTAACTTTAAACAAGTTTCTTTGTTGGAGAGAATACACGTCACTTAGGTACTCGTATTTAAGCATCTAGTAGAATAGCTAGTAGGATAAGAATTTATTGCTGATACCGTTCCGATCAGTTCGTTCATTTTTATGTAAAAGGGGTTGGCTTATATTATTTACGGATTTAGTTTAGATTATTTTACTGCTGTCATACAAAATATTTACTGATATAGTGTAAGAGGGTATTAATGACGAGGTTGAGAGGTACATTGGAATTTCCTGAAGGCACATAATTTATTCCAGTTTCAAGAGTTTGCAAGGAGGGGACTGTGTCAGAATGCGCGATGACAAAACCACAACTGTTAGATGAACTTAGCGTGATACATAATTGTGGACTATAAGGAATTAGACATTTTTGCGAAGTATCATGCCATTACTTAGTCAAACTATTAGTGTAAGTCAAGGATTGACTTTTTTCGTGAGAACTGAATTATTTTAATTATTTCTTGGATGATCGATACGAGACGTAAAGTTTTCCTTTACGTTTCGAACTTACGATTTAGTTCTTTGAACTCAGAAATAATTTGATTGACATGTGAAACTAAAAGCATTGAAATTGGTGGAAAATTTAATTAGTTGGGTCATTAAGTTGGAATTTGCCACACTTCTAGAAACTTGTTTTGTGTGAATGGAATAAGCTGTTATATTGAAGATAAGATCACTGTCCGTTGCTGAAAGTCTGCTCAACCACGATGCTACATTTCTGTAATTTGAAATTACAAATGCTGCGGACAACCAATTTCGGGAGAATGCTGCTGCGACGTATAGTCGCCCTCCTTGACAGTCAACGAGCTACAAGTGATCAGAGCGACCATACATTGCTCCGGAGCCCTTTTAGCAAGTTGCTAAACGGTCACCTATGATAGAGGGTGTCATATTTAACGCCACGGTTCTGCATCTTTCATGTTCACGAGTGAAAGCACCACTGCACCCTCTATGGTCTGTAATTTTTTTTCCGCCTTTGTGATTCAGTAGATGTGTGATTATCACCATCGGGCACCTCAAATCTCCTTCTTTGAACTTGTCTAGAAAATGATTTTCTGGAACGTTATTGTTAATAATACGATGGAAGACTGACTGGCTTTAAAATATTTAGAAATTCTTTTGCAGAGTGCTCATTTGTTGAAACCTCTTAAGTATTAAAACTCTAGGAACAGTTTCTGGTAAGTGGCTAATATATTTAAATTTTATTCCCTGCCATTTCCTGTAGAATCGATTTATTTCGGAAGTATTAAAATATTTTTATTTTATTCTCGTAAAATAACCGTAAGTACAATTAATATGTTCCAAATTCTTTGCCTGTTATTCACTAGTGAAGATTTCTGTCTCCGTATTTATCTTCCATACATTGTAATTATTTATTGCCTTTGTCACCCGCATTCTCGTCTTTACAAATAGTCTGCATTATTTTACTTACAAAAGCATTTGTTTGCCATCTAATTTCCCAGTAATCCTACAAATTATATTTGAGCAAGGTATACAGGCAGGTGTAGTCGAATAGTACATTAACATTAATATGTTTATGAAGCACAGTCCTTCTCTGTAGTGATTCTTATATACTGCGTTGTTTTTTTAAAGAGTTAGTTTTTCATGATGAACGTAAGAGTCACGAATCAGGCAAAAAGCGCTGACTTTCAGTTTTGGGAAAAGTTCCAATTTTGGTCTATTTATGGCGATATGAAGCTGATGGACAGGAAATAATTCTATAATAGCGTTACGGGAGGGATATGAGCGATACGAAAATTGCTCCGGTAAAACAATTACGGCTTATTACTGGACTAAAACCCATCTATTGCTCCTCATACAATCGAAATTAAACGGTTGTTCAGCTTGACGTTAAATGTTGGTAACGCTATCCTGTACTAAATTGACTCGACTGATTTGATTGGTAAGCTGGTATCGAAAGCTCCCGAAATTTTACGGAAAAGAGACGTTAGACCTCAATCTTTCTCCTTTTCTTCCGAGTACAAGACAAGAATGCAACACATTCTAGAGTACTGCTTCAGTATTTGGGATATTCGTCAAACAGGCTTGGCAGCTGAAGCTGAAGAAATTCAAAGACGGGTTTCTAGGAACTTAGAAGATGGGTATAGCACACAGCGGCTGCTCCGCAGTAACGTTTGTAGCTTCTTCTGCTGTGTCCTGATACGAGGCAGTCGGTTGTAAAATGCTCGTTACAGAGTTTTGATACCCTGTAAACAGGATATGCCTTTAGGGTGGTAGTCTGCCAGTTGACTGGAATGTAATTAAGATCTAAGTTAGTCTCGACAGTGGAAGGCAATCGTCATCGTTCCTAATTGCAGGGGACTGCCGTGTCGTCCGAACAAGACGCAGCCAGGGCAAAAGCAGCACTGGCGTAAAGGTGCGAACTGGCGCCAGTGTCTTGGCGTCATAGAGACTCGCCACTTGCGCGAGTTCCATCTTGCGCTGAGGACGAAGATCGTTCAGGGCTGACTTAGACAGGGAACGTCGTTTAGTGAACTCATACAAGTGAACAAACAGTTGTTGTAAATTGCATTTGTTATGTACTGTGAAGTTTACCCACGATTATTTCCAATTAACCATTGAGGGCTTTTTTTGTGTTATATTACAAACTGTGTTGCAGAATTCAGTATTCGACATAAGCTTTCGCATATGTCACTGCCAAATACGTAACATAGCTCGATGAAACTTGGACCACACATGGGAGGAAATGCTACAGTGTAGTACAGAAGGTAATAGAAGAGGTCAAATTAAGTGGCCTGTCTAATCACCATGGACAGGATTGCGTATTCTGAAAAATGATCCCATAGTGGCCACAGGGTTGCTAAGGGCTGCACGTGATAGGGCGTTCCATTCCTCTACCAGTGCGGTTGACAACTGCTGGGCGGTCACGTACGCTGGAATACGGTTCCCCAATGTATCCCACTCGTGATCGATGGGGACCGGCCAGGCCAATATATTCGCCGACTACCATGTCGTTAGAAGAGCTCCATCAACTCCACTGTTTGATGCGTTTGCGTATTTCAATCCATCAAAATGAAGCCAACGCCAACTGCAGCTGTGTAAACAAGCACTTCGGGAAGAATTACAGCGTCACAATAAGGTTGACTGGTGAGTGAACAGTGTTCACAAATTTGGAGATCAGTGGGCCCATTCCTCCCAACATCATAACACCAGGCCACCAAAACTATCATGTTTGACGTTGTTCCCAAAGTCATTATGTGTTCCAATATATCACCATGTGAAGGTACCTTAACTGTCGAATATGATCGTCTGCCCCAACACCATAAACACCATAACACCAGCACCACCAAAACTATCATATTTGACGATGTTCCCGGAGGCATTATGAGTTCCAACATCTCACCGTCTGATGGTACGTCAACTGTCGAATACAATCGTATGCCCCAACACCACAACACCAGGACCACCAAAACTATCATGTTTGATGATGTTCCCAGAGGCATTACGAGTTACATCTCACCATGTGACGGCACCTCAACTGTCGAATACGATTGTATGCCCGAACACCATAACACCAGGACCACCAAAACTATCATGTTTGACCATGTTCCCAGAGGCATTATGAGTTCCAGTATCTCACCATGTGATGGTATGTCAACTGTCGAATACGATCGTATGCCCCAACACCATAACACCAGCACCACCAAATCTATCATGTTTGATGATGTTCCCAGAGGCATTACGAGTTGCAGCATTCACCATCTGACGGTACGTCAACTGTCGAATACGATCGTATGCCCGAACACCATAACACTAGGACCACCAAAACTATCATGTTTGATGATGTTCTCAGAGACATTACGAGTTCCAACATCTCACCATGTGACGGTACGTGAACTGTCGAATACGATTGTATGCAGGATGCCCACATCCACCAAAGAGCATTCTGCCGTTGTCCGCGCTGGTGGAGGACTGGCACGCCGTACCACAGGCACCCAGCAAAAATGTCGATGCTACCCGAGTGTCTCTGTACAGCACTTTAAAAATGTACCTGCATACAGACAACATGTGACGGAGTCTTATGTGCTTGCAGATAGGCAACCCCTTGACACCCTTCCGATTCCGCTTGTCTACTATTAGGCGAAAGAGCAGCAGTGCTCAGGTACATTTTTAAAGTTATCAAAAACACAGGGTGGTTGATATCAAGGGTGTTGCCAAAACTTTGTCCTAGAGGGAAGTTCTGCCGTTTTATTCACTCATACACTCATCTCCTACCTTCCAAACTGGCGGAATTGAAACTGTGAGGACGGGTCGTGAGTCATGCTTGGGTAACTCAGTTGGAGAGCACTTGCCTGCAAAAGGCAAATGTCCCAACTTCGAGTCCGGGTCTGGCACACAGTTTTAGTCTGCCAGGAAGTTTCTTTATGGAGTCACCGTCCGACTGCTGGCATGGTTTCATTGTTACTTGTGGATCACTGTCAAACCAGGAACTTCTTCAGCGGCCGAAAATGTGGAAATCACTCGGGGCGAAGTCTGGACTGGTTCGTGGGTGGTCCAGAATCGATCCATCAGCGCCTTCGCCTGATGGCAACCGTCAGACGTGATTGTGTGGAACAGTAACTGTCGGCATTGATGGTTGCACCTTGTGGCATGAAATCCAGCAGAAGTGGTCCACGGCTATCCCAAAAGGGCATTCCTATGGCCTTTGTAGTCTGGTACCTTCAACCTCCACAAGCCAACTAACCAAAAGTCCATTAACGTCACTTTCACAACAGGTTGCGCTGAACGGATTTTTTTTTTTTTTTTTTTTTTTTTTTTTTGTCACAGGGGAACCCGGATGTTTCCGAAAACTTCCGGTACCCTAAGGACCCGCGAACGATGTCGTAAGCACTCCCATACAACATGCTAAGCTCCCAGGAAATGGCCATGATATGCACACGCCTATCTGTTTTCACCGTTGCATCCACGCGAGAAATGTTGTAGTCAGTCAGCGACGAACGTGGCCTCCCCAATCGCTCATTGAGATGCGAGACTTCACGCCCTTAGCCGAACCCATAACACCGCCACCTGACAGTCCTTAAAGTGAGGCACTTTCCCCCAAATTTAGGCTACATTTCTCTGTAGATCTAGGTGGACGTTCGTCCGTTGCTCCCTAGGAAAAAGCATGATACTTCGTTGCTCCAACGCCGTGAAAGTTCCATCGCTGGGAATGGATATGTGGACTTCACATTTACAGCGGTAATTCGGCTGAAAAAAATAGGGTCAGAGACTTTCTGATTTGCCCTCGTAACTCGATTTTGTGATCATTGAAATAACGTCGTATACCCTCTCAGCCTGTGAAGTTTCATTTAATTTCTTCCCCAAAATCCGGATGTTTCACATTTTTTCTTGGGCAATGGGTGTTCCAGTCTGTGTTTAGGATTTCATAGCTGTTCATATCCGCTTTCAACCAACTTTATGTTCTTAATTTGGAAATTGTTGTCTTTCGTAAGTGATATTAATTCAGGGACTTCTGCAGCTTACTAATCTCATGGTAACGTGTACTGTTTTCGATCTGCTATGACGAACGATCTGTGCGAATAATGTGACTGCCCTATCTTTGATTTCGGCAGCAGTTAATCACTAATCCGCATAGGGAAATCCTCTAACCCAAAAACACCAATGTGCAGGCTACACTACTCCACTATTCTAGAAGCCGCTTCCTGCGCATAGTGAACACATCACCTGTTGAGGGGGCGACTGTAGTAGCGGAGTTCGACAAATTCGCATCCCATATCATCGCAGACTCAACCGACCTCTAGTTTAGACCTTTCACTCTGCTCTAAATCAGAGTACCGCGGTTGACTTTGGGTATGATGCTACAAATAGTGAGCTGAACTTCGGCGTGCGATGCTAGCTGCCTTCACCTGCTCAGTCAGTTGCCGAAAGGAGGCGGGGATGGCTTCCGAACTCAAGCTGCAGGCGTCATTCGTGCCGACGTGAGCCACGATTTGCAAGCGTTTGCACCAGTGCGTTCAATAACCGCCGGCACAGCCTACTCTAGATTTCGGACAAGACCTCCCAGGAAACATACCTAGTGCACATTGGCATTCATTCCCGACTTGCCCGTTATTTACCCGTGGTGCATGAAGAAAATCGAAGAGAGTCCGTCTGTGAGGTCCCTTGTAAGATTGACAAAGAAGTGAACAATTCTAGAATTACATGATACCTATTAGTCACCAATTATTTTAATTTTGGCAGCTGAATTTCAGCTGACCCAGTGGAGTCAGGGGTATGAAACAACGAACGGCGGAATCTTATGGCAATCAGTGGCTATGACGTAACCTGTGGCGTTTCCTAGAATTAAGAAGACAATAATTGTGAATATCTTTCACAAAAATTCGTAACGCGCAAACAAAATTGTTTGAACACGCATTAAATCATTTTGAGGTACGCTGATGAACATAGACGGTATGAGCACTGCCCATTTCAACGTTGTGTGCTGCCGGTAACGTTAGGGGCACGTTATGCAGTAAAGAAAGTATGCAAGCGTAGTAGAGACAAATGGAGAATCATTCTGGCGACGATATTAGTCCCAAATGTGGAAATTCACTGACGCAGGTGACGTTGATAAAGAGAATACTGTTATTGCCCGACGTCTGGGAACAAGTGTCTTGTGAACAGCGATGCTGGTCGGCTGTTCGCGTGATACTATCGAGAGCATATATGGCAAGTGAAGGACGGTGAAACCACGAATACGCAACAATGTGAAGGACGCTAATGCCACGTTACAGAAAGTAGAGATCAGAGGCTTGTCGGCTCCGTAAAGTGGGGTAGTCTGCGATCTATGTTCTACCTGACGACAAAATACGGAGTTGGGGCGGCAAAAATGTTTCATCGAACTATTTAGCGCATACTGTGTACCATGGCGCGCCTCAGCCAACAACACCTTCGTGTTCCTATGTGGACCCCGTTACATCGTCAACTGATACTGCAGTAGAGGCGGGATGTACAATTACATCTACATACGCACTAAGTACAATACAGACCAGGAAGTGCCGTATTGGCCGTAGTCTCGATGAGAGGGAAAATCCTAATGCTCACCTCCGCATGGTGGAGATGGGGCAACTTATGCGAAAAAACGGCTAACGAGTACAGGGATCGAATGGTTCCTAGGATAAGGAATCCCACTACATCAAGAACCAATGGCCACTTTGGTGGGCGCATGAGCCGGTACAGATCTAGGGCACCCTCTAGCCCTTGGAAGGAGAAAACTCTCCTAAAGACAAAGCACTCTTCACGGCAAAGGATGCCGAAGGCAAGAGGAAACCACCACATTAAAAAATCCGAAGGATATCCCAGGAAACAGAAGTTGCGTTTCAGTTTAGGAAAGACTGTGCAGCGTACTTCTCTAAAAGTATCGAGAATAGTCCCCCACTCGGATCTCCGAGAGAGAACTGCAGAGGTTTGTCCTTTCAATAAAATAAATGTTATGAAGAACACAAGAAAACGAATGGAAACATGGAATGTCTGAACCCTTCTGGGTGCGATAAGCTAGAGAACCTCAATATGGAAATGAAAAGAAGGAGAACTCACTTACCAGGAGCGAGCGAGATGATACGGCCAGATGTTGGAGACTTTTGGAGTGGCGATAACAGACCTATAAACAAGGTCTGCATAGAGGACGGCTGGAAGAAAGAGGCGTATGAATGGTCTTTTGCAAGGAACTCTGACGTAGAGTAGATGGTTACCAACAATAGGTGGGAGAATACCACTTGCATAATTGGACACAAGACCGAACAAGACAGTGGTAATCCATCAGCCTTTGATCTAGAAGAAGTGGAAAAAGGATACAGTGAGATAAAATGTGCTGCAAACATGAGCAAGGACAAGACGACCTTATCATTATGGGAGACTAGAGAGTAGCAATGGGAGAAGACAGAGATGGGGCTGTAGTGGGGTCTTCTGGGCTTGGAGAAAGAAATGAGCGGCGAGATAGATTAGTAGAATTCTGTACAGAACATCAACAAGTAATATGTAACAAGTGGTTTCAACATCATCCTCAAAGATGATATACATGGAAAGCCCCTGGAGATAGGATAATACATCAAATCGTTGTCGTTCTTGTTAGACAAAGGTTGTGGAATCTAGTAACAGACTCTGGAAGCAACCCAGGGCCAGACATTGATTGTGACCATAGTACAGTGATATGAGAGTCTGATCCGAAATTCAAGAACGTTCAGAAAAGACCTTGTGAGAAATGGGATCTGACTAGACTGAACGATAGTATGGTTAGGTCGACATACGAGGAACAAACAAACATGGCTACAGTTATGAACACTACCAGAATTATTGAAGAAAGAAGAGAATCCTTGAAAAGCAATATCCAACGAGCAGCAAACGAATTAGCTGAGAGACAGAAGACAAAGCATGAGAAAGAATGGGTTACGGAAAGCATAATAATAAAAATAAAGTTTGAACTTAACCTGAAAGAAGACAACACTGAGGAAAGACAAAAGCAACAGAATACCGAGGAATGAAACCGAACGAGAGTTAAAAAAAGCTACAAAAAATTCTTGATGGACCAATTAAAAAATGTGAATAAACTGATCAAGGTAGGAAAGCTGTAATCTGCCAATAAATCAGTTAAACAGTCTTTTGGAAACAGAAAAATAAAATTTAATAGAATCCAAAACGGAGATGGAGTAGTGTTACATAAGCAGAAAGATGTAGCAGAAAGATGGAAACAATACTTTGAAAAACTGAATGCAGAAAGTAACGACGATCTGCCACTGGAGAACCTTGACGAAATTGACCTGGAAGATCTGCGAGTCTGTATCATGCGCGATGAGTTTTGTCTTACAGCTAAAACGTGGGAAAGCCACTACAGTTGATGATATATAAGCAGAACTCATCAAGGCTGCAGGAGAACAGCTACATGAAGTACTGTTCTGTCTCATACATGTTATTATATACGAAACTGGGGAGCTCCAAGCAGTCGTTAAAAATGTATCACAGTGTCAATACCAAAGAAAGTCTCTGCAAACAGATGTGAACAATATGGGATACTCAGTTTCTTAACACATGCCTCGAAGATCTTGACCTCTATCATTGTAAGGCGCAGAGAAGGCAGGACTGATGCAATGATCACGGACGACCAGTTTGACTTTAATACAGGCGTGTGCACACGAGAAGCAATACTCGGCTTACGATTACTTCCTGAATAAAGACTAAAGAAGGGACAAGACATATATTGCCTTCATCGACTTGGAAGAAGCATTTGCACGGAAGCCTGGCGACAGGTTTTTAAGATGCTGCGATAGAGTGGCATAAAGTAGAAGAGTCATGCACACACTGTAAGAAGAGGTCTTTGTGATGAGGGGTGTGGAACATCAAGAAAAAGCTGCTATTAAGCAGCGTGTACGACAGGGCTATTCACTCCCTACTGTCGTGTCCAGTAGGTGCATTCAGAGAGCAACAGTTGAAGCTAGGGAGAAGCTAGGATATAAGCACTCTGTATTCAGGGCACAAGTGGCCCAACGGGACCATCCGACCACCGTGTCATCCTCACTGAGGATGCGGATAGGAGGGGCATGTGGTCAGCACACCGTTCTCCTGGCCGTTATGATGATTTTCTGTGACCGGAGCCGCTTCTGTTCGGTCGAGTAGCTCCTCAATTGGCATCACGAGGCTCAGTGCGCTCCGAAAGATGGCAACAGTGCATGGCGGCCCTGATGGTCACCCAGCCAAGTGCCGGCCACGCCCGACAGCGCTTAACTTCGGTGAGCTGACGGGAACTGGTGTATCCACTGCGGCAAGGTCGTTGCCGAAACTAGGATATTATATCGGCGGGAGTAATGTGGGACATAAGAAGCTGCACCAACGATCAGCCGTCTGTTGTGCACGGCCGAGGCGGTTGATACAATGTGGCTCGTAAGTAGAGCGTGCATTGCAGTTTTTAAGGCGACAAGAGGAAAGAAGATAAAAAAGGACGGACATTGAGTATAGTGATTAAAAATAAAATAGTAACAAAGGAAAACAGCACTGGCTTAGGGTAGAAGAAAAGCCGTCAGACGAAAAACGAACCAAAAAAAAAAAGAAAAGATGCAAATTGTTACATTCTATCCTGGATTTTCCATTGTTTGATTTTTATCCATCCAGATATGTTTCCGCACATGTGTCATCTTCTGTGGGCTAAATTTTATTTCAGTAAAGTGTAATACACTCCTAGAAATTGAAATAAGAACACCGTGAATTCATTGTCCCAGGAAGGGGAAACTTTATTGACACATTCCTGGGGTCAGATACATCACATGATCACACTGGCAGAACCACAGGCACATAGATACAGGCAACAGAGCATGCACAATGTCGGCACTAGTACAGTGTATATCCACCTTTCGCAGCAATGCAGGCTGCTATTCTCCCATGGAGACGATCGTAGAGATGCTGGATGTAGTCCTGTGGAACGGGTTTCCATGCCATTTCCACCTGGCGCCTCAGTTGGACCAGCGTTCGTGTTGGACGTGCAGACCGCGTGAGACGGCGCTTCATCCAGTCCCAAACATGCTCAATGGGGGACAGATCCGGATATCTTGCTGGCCAGGGTAGTTGACTTACACCTTCTAGAGCACGTTGGGTGGCACGGGATACATGCGGACGTGCATTGTCCTGTTGGAACAGCAAGTTCCCTTGCCGGTCTAGGAATGGTAGAACGATGGGTTCGATGACGGTTTGGATGTACCGTGCACTATTCAGTGTCCCCTCGACGGTCACCAGAGGTGTACGGCCAGTGTAGGAGATCGCTCCCCACACCATGATGCCGGGTGTTGGCCTATGTGCCTCGGTCGTATGCAGTCCTGATTGTGGCGCTCACCTGCACGGCGCCAAACACGCATACGACCATCATTGGCACCAAGGCAGAAGCGACTCTCATCGCTGAAGACGACACGTCTCCATTCGTCCCTCCATTCACGCCTGTCGCGACACCACTGGAGGCGGGCTGCACGATGTTGGGGCGTGAGCGGAAGACGGCCTAACGGTGTGCGGGACCGTAGCCCAGCTTCATGGAGACGGTTGCGAATGGTCCTCGCCGATACCCCAGGAGCAACAGTGTCCCTAATTTGCTGGGAAGTGGCGGTGCGGTCCCCTACGGCACTGCGTAGGATCCTACGGTCTTGGCGTGCATCTGTGCATCGCTGCGGTCCGGTCCCACGTCGACGGGCACGTGCACCTTCCGCCGACCACTGGCGACAACATCGATGTACTGTGGAGACCTCACGCCCCACGTGTTGAGCAATTCGGCGGTACGTCCACCCGGCCTCCGGCATGCCCACTATACTCCCTCGCTCAAAGTCCGTCAACTGCACATACGGTTCACGTCCACGCTGTCGCGGCATGCTACCAGTGTTAAAGACTGCGATGGAGCTCCGTATGCCACGGCAAACTGGCTGACACTGACGGCGGCGGTGCACAAATGCTGCGCAGCTAGCGCCATTCGACGGCCAACACCGCGGTTCCTGGTGTGTCCGCTGTGCCGTGCGTGTGATCATTGCTTGTACAGCCCTCTCGCAGTGTCCGGAGCAAGTATGGTGGGTCTGACACACCGGTATCAATGTGTTCTTTTTTCCATTTCCAGGAGTGTATAAATTCTTAAATTCTATAATCGTTTATCTATTGTAAACCTAAAAATTATAATATGTGGATTTATTTTGGTTTGTTTTGACTGTTCATCTTAAAATTAGATTGCTAGTGAAACTATGCTGTTATAGAAGACCGCTCTCTCTCTCTCTCTCTTATTTCACACACACACACACACACACACACACACACACACACACACACACACACACACAGAGAGAGAGAGAGAGAGAGAGAGAGAGAGAGAGAGAGAGAGAGACATCAAATACATTCCTGAACACACACCAGTTTAGTTCGCACAAAACATATGAAATTAGCGCCACATTAAACGTAGGATAAACGATGAACAAGTGAGCAGCGACAACATAGAACCCCTCAATGAGTACGGGAAATGTGCCTAATACAATCACGTTTTATCAGATTTTGTGTGTAAAATAAAGCTGTGACCGAAATTTAAAACTAACTGTATGGGAACAGTGTACCTTGTAGCAGTAGAAAGAGATATCCACCAGAGATACTCATGTGGATGGAAAATGCAAGTGCAGTAACATACACTATGTGATCAAAAGTATCCAGGCACTCTCAAAAACATACTTTATCCATATTAGATGCATTGTTGCGCCACCTACTGCCAGGTACTACGTATCGGCGACCTCAGTAGTCATTAGACACCGTGTGAGAGCAGAATGGGGCGCTCCGCGGAACTCACGGACATCAAATATGTCAGGTGATTGGGTGTCACTTGTGTCATACATCTGTACGCGAGATTTCCACACTCCTAAATACCCGTACGTCCACTGTTTCAGATGTGATAGTGAAATGGAAACCCGAAGGGACACGTACAGCACAAAAACGTGCAGGCAGACCTCCTCTGTTGTCTGACGGAGACCGCCGGCAGTTGAAGAGGGTAATAGGCAGACATCTATCCAGACCATCACACAGGAATTCCACAATGCAACAGGATCCACTGTAAGTTCTATGACAGATAGGCGGGAGGTGCGAAAACGTGGACTTCATGGTCAAGCGGCTGCTCATAGGCCAGACAACACGTCGGTAAATCCCAAACGACGCCTCGCTTGGTGTAAGGAACGTAAACATTGGATGATCGAACAATGGAGAGACGTTGTATGGAGTGACGAATCACGGTACACAACGTGGCGATCCGATGGCAGGGCGAATGATCATCTGCCAACGTGTGTAGTGCCAACAGTAAAATTCGGAGGCGGTGGTGTTATGGTGTGGTCGTGTTTTTGTGGAGCGGTCTTGTACCCCTTGTTGTTTTGCGTAGCACTACCACAGCACAGGCCTACATTGATGTTTTAAGCAGCTTCTTGCTTTCCACTGTTGAAGAGCAAGTCGGGGATGGCGATTGCATCTTTCATCTGTTAATAATGCACGGCATGTTGCGGTGTGGATACACGACAATAATAGCCCTGTAATGAAATGGCCTGTACAGAGTCCTGACCTGAAATCTATAGGACACGTTTGCCGCGCGTGATTAGCCGAGCGGTCTCGGGCGCTGCAGTCATGGACTGTGCGGCTGGTCCCGGCGGAGGTTCGAGTCCTCCCTCGGGCATGGGTGTGTGCGTTTGTCCTTAGGATAATTTAAGTTAAGTAGTGGGTAAGCTTAGGGACTGATGACCTTAGCAGTTAAGTCCCAGAATATTTCACACACATTTGAACTTTTATAGAACACGTTTCGGATGTTTTTAAACTCCGACTTCATGCCAGGCCTCACCGACCGACATCGATACCTCTCCTCAGTGCAGCAATCCGTGAAAAATGACCTGCCATTGCACAAGAAACTTTCCAGCACTTGATTGAACGTATGCCTGCGAGAGTGGAAGCTATCATCAAGTCTAAGAGTGTGCCAACACCATACTGAATTACAGCATTACCGATGGAGGGCGCCACGAACTTGTAAGTAATTTTCAGCCAGGTGTCCGGATACTTTTAATCACATAGTGAACATAGACCCTCCCTGAGAAATTGTACTTCAGAAATACATGAAGAATTCGCTTCATTACAACTTCACAAACATAAAAAAGGGCACAAAAACCTATCCATAATAACGCAGTTTCAATAGCAACGTTGTTTTCAGGTGAGCACTTGAAAGAAAAAAACCAAACAAAATTTCCATGATATAATTTTTTGACCTGCAGTACATAAGTGATTATAAGTTTTATATTATAATTTACAGAATTAAAACGTGTCTCGTAGAAGATGACATTTAGGTATAGAAACATGTCTGGGCGAATAAAAAGAAATAAATAGTACTTGCATAAGACGTATTTTCAAAACAACAAAAAAGAAAAGAGAAACAATCATCCCTGTACACAGCTTTCGTTCTAAATATTTCAATTGGAGGCACGTTTTGTGCGGTTAGGCAGTCGGTTACAACGCGCTGTTTCTCACGCACCGACAAAGTTATCTTACATACTGCCATGTTACACGCTACAACTCGGGTCCTTCTAGAGGCACAGGTTTGCAGTCTGTGTCAGCCAAGCAGGAAAGTCGACCGAGTAATATGCTTGACATGTAATACCTCAACCAACATTGAGAACAGAATAAAAAATTCAGAGGAATCAGCTTTCAGCACGCGCCCGCATATTACTACTAAGTCTCTAAACATTCATGGTGGTGTCTGTTTGTTCTATATCGTGTCTCCCTACCTCTTTCGCGCAGCAACGACGCTCTGAGCGTGTTTTTTTTAGGGAATTGACTAGTTTGAACCTGGGACCTCTTGCTGGTAAGGAGACGCCAGACCACACATGACATGTAGAGTTCAGAAGAGTTCAGTGAGACTAGCGATGATATAACCAAATACTTAATGATCTCAGCGTCAGCTCCACTGCACTCCCTGTAAAAGAATCTTAATACTAACTAAATTTAGTGGAAGGGGTTCAAGGCTTTCCTATTTTTATTTAGCTGGTAAAATAACGTCGAAAAAGCAGTTAAGTTTACCATTGGAAATTTTATTCTACTCACAAAACATTGTTTATAAATTGCACTATTGATAAAAGGAGATGTTTTAATACAGGATGGTAAAAACCAACTGCGTTCAATAAAAATGTGAACGAATATTCCCTGAATGGGTTTCCAAGTTCTACAATCGATCGAAGGATGACCTATGCCATATCACATCTATAATCTGGGTTTAATTTAAGTTTCACAAAAGAGAAAACTATCAAAATGGTCTACAGTGACCCTCAATTATCTTTAACTACTTATCTAACCTGTCGTAAATTACAGTGGCTGATGTGGCTTCTCAATAACTATAAAATAGAAAAATCATAGCGTTTCAGATCTGTTCTTCAAGTAGCAAATGTGAACACCATGAGTTTTAATTAACGATCGACACTAGTATTACGCAAAAAAAGGGGGTGTAACAGATGAGACTTCTACAGTTCTGAGTGAAGCCTTATGCGCTCAAAAATGCGGCATCGCGTGCGTTCATTACCTTGTCGGTGTTTAGGCAGCGTCAGGGCGACAGCGGCCGGCGCAGCAGCCATCCAGCTCGCCGTCTCGGAACCAACTCTCCTCTAACTTCTCCTTACTACAATTTACCGAAGTTGGTTTAAAAAACTATCTGGCTGTGTTTCCATCTGACCAATCAGGGTCTCAATGATAACCTTAAGCTCCGCCTACAAAAATTCTGTCTATCCAATGAGAAACGTTATACTTTTCGTGGTGGAGCAATGTTTTTAAAGTTTGCAACGTAACAGAGACGCTAAAAAGTCTCACGCTAAAACGTGGGGGTGGTGTGGTCCTTTTAGCGTTATCGTAAGATCTATACTGCTCTTCTGGACGGCTCTATCTTTTAACATGGGCTGGGGAGTGATCCTAATGTAACAGACACGCGAAAAAGTCTCACGCTAAAACTTGCGTGTGGTAGCGGCCCTTTTTGTGTTATCGTAAGATCTATACTGTTTTCCTGGAGAGTTCTAGCTTTTAACATGGGCTGGGGGGTGGTCCTTGACGTAATAGAGACGCGAAAAAGCCTCACGCTAAAACGTGCGGGTGGTAGACTTAGCGGTAGGCTAGCGACGTGGGTGTCCACTCCGTCCGTTATCGTAGGGCCTTCTAGCTTAACACGGTTCTGCTCTCGGCTTCTGTCCTCGTTTCTCCCCTCGGAACTGCGTCTGCCTCACGGTGGGAAGGTACGACATGCATTTAGGCATTCTTGTGTTAGTCTGTGGTATTCCATTTGCTCACTCGTTACTCGTATTACTTTGGTTAATTTAATGTCACGATTTATTCGGAGCTATGTGACATACTACTAGATTTGCTTATTATGTCAGGGTTTTCATGGAAGGTGTTGGATTTGCCTGACACCTTACAAGTCTTCTCATCTCTTGTTCCTTAGGTTGGGAGTACGGGAGTCTGAAAGCCCCGTTATCTTGTCACACTGCAGGAGATGGGTGGGACTGGAAAGTTATCGGGACGTTATTGACTATGGAGAGAAGTATAACAAGGTTACCTGCAGTCACAAGGCGAATAATAGCGCACCAAGTAGTCAGTCTCTTCTGAGAAATTGTTTAATCATAGCGCAGACTCTGACAGTAACCGAGGAGACAGGAAGTGAGGGGAGCCGGTATACAATACCCTTTGTTGGCGCTGCCAATTAGCGGCCTTGCCTGCCTATTACTTCGTTTCGTGGAAGCGACAGGATGTGAGCTCCCGTGACGCGCCGCATTGGGAGTGGCGGGGCTCCAGTTACACGTTTCCGCTCCAGAGGATTTGCTCGTTAGGACGTGTGTCACAGATCGCTGGAGCTGGGCGCCGCCTTCTTAGAAAACTGCCGCAGGCCGCGGAGGAGCTGCCGCAAGTAACGGAGCGGGGCGCCCGAGCCCCGCCGGTCGTATTTGTTACGAAATCTGAGTGTCAACAGCGATGGAGCGAGTATTCAGGCACACCGGCGTGCAAAACTAAGGATGAAAGTAACAAGTACCGCGTAACGTATCACTGACAAGTATAGTCTGTCGGCAAACTGAGGAGCGAGCGCGCGAGTCCTCACTCTGCCTACGCTACTATGTCACAGGGCGCTTCTACACGCTTTTTCCACAAAGTAGTACAGTCCCTGCCGCGGCGCGCGCTTGAAATCTGTGACGACGCTGTGTACAGGTACGTCACGTCTGCGTTTATTTTTAGGGAAATGCGTTAAGAGTATAAGGAAAACAAAAGACGATAGCTTCTTCGAAGCAAAACATTATAGAGTAAATACACTCCTGGAAATGGAAAAAAGAGCACATTGACACCGGTGTGCCAGACCCACCATACTTGCTCCGGACACTGCGAGAGGGCTGTACAAGCAATGATCACACGCACGGCACAGCGGACACACCAGGAACCGCGGTGTTGGCCGTCGAATGGCGCTAGCTGCGCAGCATTTGTGCACCGCCGCCGTCAGTGTCAGCCAGTTTGCCGTGGCATACGGAGCTCCATCGCAGTCTTTAACACTGGTAGCATGCCGCGACAGCGTGGACGTGAACCGTATGTGCAGTTGACGGACTTTGAGCGTGGGCGTATAGTGGGCATGCGGGAGGCCGGGTGGACGTACCGCCGAATTGCTCAACACGTGGGGCGTGAGGTCTCCACAGTACATCGATGTTGTCGCCAGTGGTCGGCGGAAGGTGCACGTGCCCGTCGACCTGGGACCGGACCGCAGCGACGCACGGATGCACGCCAAGGCCGTAGGATCCTACGCAGTGCCGTAGGGGACCGCACCGCCACTTCTCAGCAAATTAGGGACACTGTTGCTCCTGGGGTATCGGCGAGGACCATTCGCAACCGTCTCCATGAAGCTGGGCTACGGTCCCGCACACCGTTAGGCCGTCTTCCGCTCACGCCCCAACATCGTGCAGCCCGCCTCCAGTGGTGTCGCGACAGGCGTGAATGGAGGGACGAATGGAGACGTGTCGTCTTCAGCGATGAGAGTCGCTTCTGCCTTGGTGCCAATGATGGTCGTATGCGTGTCTGGCGCCGTGCAGGTGAGCGCCACAATCAGGACTGCATACGACCGAGGCACATAGGCCAACACCCGGCATCATGGTGTGGAGAGCGATCTCCTACACTGGCCGCACACCTCTGGTGATCGTCGAGGGGACACTGAATAGTGCACGGTACATCCAAACCGTCATCGAACCCATCGTTCTACCATTCCTAGACCGGCAAGGGAACTTGCTGTTCCAACAGGACAATGCATGTCCGCATGTATCCCGTGCCACCCAACGTGCTCTAGAAGGTGTAAGTCAACTACCCTGGCCAGCAAGATCTCCGGATCTGTCCCCCATTGAGCATGTTTGGGACTGGATGAAGCGTCGTCTCACGCGGTCTGCACGTCCAGCACGAACGCTGGTCCAACTGAGGCGCAAGGTGGAAATGGCATGGCAAGCCGTTCCACAGGACTACATCCAGCATCTCTACGATCGTCTCCATGGGAGAATAGCAGCCTGCATTGCTGCAAAAGGTGGATATACACTGTACTAGTGTCGACATTGTGCATGCTCTGTTGCCTGTGTCTATGTGCCTGTGGTTCTGTCAGTGTGATCATGTGATGTATCTGACCCCAGGAATGTGTCAATAAAGTTTCCCCTTCCTGGGACAATGAATTCACGGTGTTCTTATTTCAATTTCCAGGAGTGTAATATTAACATAAGAACGGAAGTCAGGATTCTACTACAAACATAGAACCGAATGCTTATTCATATGAATGTTTGTTCCTCTATGCGTAAGACGAATCAGTTATAGTGCAATCAGTCTGTAGAATTTAAGGCTTGTTCTTACTTTGTGTTTCTACTAAAAGGTAGAAGTTTTCTTTGAAGGTCTGCATTAAAACTTAACAGTTCTTGCAACACGAAGAGTGTTTAAAAAGTAACCAGAAATTTATAATTACGTGTGTTGTTTTACTTCGATTCGCACTGCTTTTTTTGTCATTGTCTTCATAAACATGTCTGAAAAGTATTTCCCGGTAAATCCCATTTCACGCAATGCCTTGTGTAAAACATCTTTCTGCAACGAAAATGTATTTTTTGTTTCACGCCAGTGAGTAGTTTCCGTAATGTGGGCATTATTTTTTGGTTTATCCAAAATTCCTCCATCATTTGTCGAATGACCGATTTTGTGAAACTGTCTATAACGATGGGTTTCCTCCCTAAATTATTAGTTTCCTTTCGCGGCGATTCCAGTAAACCATCCGCCTTGTTTACGCGTTCCTTCCTTATGCGTCCTATTTTGGCGAGGCTGACGCTTGCATAAACTGCAGCCCTTTGATTGGGACTGGTAATATTAGCCAACAGTGCTTTTTGTGTAGCCTCCTTAACATAAGCTGTAATAATGTTAGAGACGGGACGATCGAACGCTCGTTCTGAACAAATATCTCCTTCGTATTCTGCAAATTTTCTTGCAATGCAGGGTGATTATACATCACTTCCGGATACTGAAGTATATCAGTGAGTGCACAAAGTCAACTGACTGAGGTTGGCAACAAAGATCCCATCAACAGAAACGACGTATATCACTGCACGCCGAACTACACCGCTAGATAGGAAACGAGCAACTGATTTTGAGTTGCCCTGTAGGCCAGTGGCAGGGCTCTTCTCGGAAAGGCCACTTCCCCCACCAGAAGCGCTGCTCCCTCTTGAGTTTACAGACAGAATATAACGTACTTCGATGAAACTTTGACCACACACACAAAGAACTGCTTCTGTGTAGTACAGGCGGTAACTGGAAGAAATACGCTGTGAGACCGACAGAAATGACACTGCAATTTTGTCATATGATGACATGATGGAGACCGTGGCTGTTGTTTTAAGACAAATGTTGATGGTGTTAGGACAGCAACCAGCCACTAATTCACTTTCTGTTCCTTTAATCAAAGGGTACCGTTACCGGTTTCGAATCGCTGTGATTCATCCTCAGACGGTTTACACGCCTTCTTTATAACATGTGTTGTGTTTTTTACAGATTAATTGTTCTAAAATATAAATAATATATAATTATAAACACGCCACACACCGATGGTTACGTTACAGATTTTCGTTGCATGTGACTTACGTGAAACGTCGGTGTGGAGTGTTTGTTTTCATAGCATTCGTCCAACAGATGTAAATGCATTCCCACTGCATTCTTATTGTTGAACACGTAAATTGTTCTCACTGAACACTTTAGATTTGTCACTGAGAAGATTTGTAACACGTAACATATGTTTTGATACATACAAAGAGCTTACAAACATATGAGTATCACAGATGCCATGGCATATCGAAATATTTGACGTGATGTCCTATGTTTGGAAAGGATCATATGTTCATTTACGCAGCTGTAATGCCTTTTACACTAGTACAGAGATATATATTTGCTTTGGAGGCTGGAAAGAAATTTTTGGAAATTTTTCAGGAAAGGGTTGTTAGCTGACCCTGTTTGATCGTTAAGGATATAGTCTTGGGTGCTGTTTTTGTGTGTGTGTATTTCTAATTCTTCTAATATATTCATAGTGGCTCCTTTTTAAAGCTAGATGCAAAATTTTTAAGTTGTCCTCAATGTTTCCCACTGAATGGTTTTCTTCAGCAATATGGGCTGCAAATGCTGATTTGTTCAAGTTACCAAGTCGTAAAGCATCAATATGTTCCTTGTATCTAATTTCAAATCTTCTGCCTGTCTGTCCAATATAGAATTTTGGGCATGTATCACATTTGAGTTTGTATATTCCTGATTTACTGTAGGGACTCTTGGAGGTATTTACATCATGGATTACTTTTTGTTGTAATTTATTATTTGTGGAAAAGCTGATTGTGATATTTTTCTTCTTTTTTAAATAAGTTTGCTATTTGATATGAAAGTGGGCCTATGTATGGGAGAATAGCATATTTAGGTTTGGCTTCAGTGACACACTGATTTGGCTTGAAGTGACTGCTGTGAAGTGGATCTATGGTTTTTGTCTGCATTTTGTTGTGGAGTTTTTCTATTATTTTGGGTTTATATCCATTATTATGAGCAACTGTTTTAATTATATTGATTTCATTTTGTTGGTGTGTGTCACTCAATGGTAATTTCTTAATTCGGTGTAGCATCGTGCTGAAATAAGCAATTTTTTGTTGACGGGGGTGGCAAGATGAGTTACCAATACTGACATCTGTGGTAGAAGCTTTCTGTTAATACTAAATTGATGTTTATTGTTACTATTGAAAATTTTCAGGTCAGGAAAGTTAATGCTCCTATTAGTTTCATGTTCAATTGTGAATTTAATATTTTTGTGCATTTTTCTTAGATCTGCTGCTAATGTATCTATTTCATTGCATGTACCATCAAAAAGCAAAATTGTATCATCAACATATCTTCTGTAGTAGATTATTTTGTCTGAGATGTGCTGGTTGGTTGAGAAGAATTTTTGTTCTAGATGGTTAATGTAAATGTCAGCCAATATCCCAGGTACAGTTTTGTTCGAAGGCAGTATATCCACAGAGGCAAAGGGAAGCCACTAAAGGCAACGGTGAGGACTGCAGTGTTATAAACTGCTGAGACGATGACACTAGGAAGAAATGGGGCAGAGCAACTACAGAAAGAAGAGAGGGAAATAGTTAGAAATATACCAGATCCCAAAAGAGGCGGAGAGAGGTGGATGGGAAGACCTAGGGAAGAATTGTACCGGAACATGAGAATATTATCCGGGGAAATCAGACTAGAAAGAGCAAGGTTTTCTGGACATGTAGTTAGGATGAGTATGGACAGAATGACGAAGAGAGTGTGGGAAACAACAGGGAGGACAAGGGGAAAGACAGAAACCAAGTGGGTTGTCGAACTTCGGAAGGACTGGTTGGAATTGGGGATCAAGGTCGAAGGAAAGGGAAATTGGAGGAAGAAATATACGCCGACAAATATGCCGGAGATCAGTGACAGAGAAGAATAAAGGAAAAGATTAGTGTCACCAGTGGAGCCAACAGGAGAAACGGAAACTGAAGATCTCGGAAGAAGAGCGGGAGAGAAGATGAGAAAGAATTAAGAGGTTCTGGGAGAAGAAGAGGAAAATGCAGTCCACTAAGGGGCTACCCATGGTCCTACAGAGGCCGTAACGCAAGAAGAAGAAGAAGACCATAATTACACTGACGTTAAAGCTGTTCATGATTGTTCCCTGTACACTACGAAAGGCGGGGCATGGAACTTAATACGGTGTGTGATCACCACGGAAAGAATTACGTGCTCTGCAACGCGCTCCCCACGCGCTAGCCACAATGTTGGTATGGTATTACTGTGGTAGGGCGTTCTATTCTTCCACCAGTGTGGTTGACAGTTGCTCGATGGTCATCGTTGCTTGTGACGTGTTTCAATGTCTCCCCACGCATCTCACACGTGCACGATGCGGTATAGGTGCGTGAACAGGCGGGCCTACCCATTCGCCGAATATACACTCATCCAAGAACGACTCCTTCTGCAATGTTCGATGCGGCCGCTGCTTGTCATCCGTAAAAACTGAACAAATGCGAGCAGGACTCGCGCTCCGCGGGTTCCGATTTTTATTTATTTATTTTGAATCATCGATCTTGGGACTGGTCTGATGCTAACCGCCACGAATTCCTGCCCTGTGCCAACCGCTTAATCTCAGAGTAGCACTTGCAACCTACGTCCTGAATTATTTACTGGATCTATTCTAATCTCTTCCCTTCTCTAGTTTTTAGGAGCTACACGTCCTTCTACACTACTGGCCATTAAAATTTCTAAACCAAGAATAAATGCAGATGATAAACGGGTATTCATTGGACAAATATATTATACTACAACTGACATGTGATTACAGTTTCATACAATTTGGGTGCAAAGATCCTGAGAAATCAGTACCCAGAACAACCACCTCTGGCCGTAATAACGGCCTTGATACGCCTGGGCATTGAGTCAAACAGAGCTTGGATGAGGTGTACAGGTACAGGTGCCCATGCAGCTTCAACACGATACCACAGTTCATCAAGAGTCGTGACGGGCGTATTGTGACGAGTCAGTTGATCGACCACCATTGACCAGACGTTTTCAACTGGTGAGAGATCTGGAGAATGTGCTGGCCAGCGCAGCACTCGAACATTTTCTGTATCCAGAAAGGCCCGTACAGGATCTGCAACATGCGGTCGCGCGTTATCCTACTGAAATGTAGGATTTCACAGGGATCGAATGAAGAGTAGAGCCACTCCTCGTAACACATCTGAAATGTAACATCCACTGTTCGAAGTGCCGCCAAGGCGAACAAGAGGTGACCGAGACGTGTAACCAATGGCACGCCATACCATCAGGCCGGGTGATACGCCAGTATGGCGACGACGAATACACACTTCCAATGTGCGTTCACCGAGATGTCGCCAAACACGGGTACGGCCATCAAGATACTGTAAACAGAACCTGGATTCATCCGAAAAAATGACGTTTTGCCATTCGTGCACCCAAGTTCGTCCTTGAGTACACCATCGCAGGCGCTCCTGTCTGTGATGCAGCGTCAAGGGTAATCGCAGCCATGGTCTCCGAGCTGATAGTCCATGCTGCTGCAAACGTCGTCCAACTGTTCGTGCAGATGGTTGTTGTTTTGCAAACGTTGACGTTGACGTCTGTTGACTCAGGGATCGAGACGTGGCTGCACGATCCGTTACGGCCATGCGGATAATAAGCCTATCATCTCGACTGGTAGTGATACGAGGCCGTTGGGACCCGGCACGGCGTTCCGTATTACCCTCCTGAAGCCACTGATTCTATATTCTGTTAACAGTCATTGGATCTCGACCAACGCTAGCAGCAATGTCGCGATGCGATAAACCGCAGTCGCGATAGGCTACAATCCGACCTTTATCAAAGTCGGAAACGTGATGGTACGCATTTCTCCTTACTCGAGACATCACAACAACGTTTCACCAGGCAACACCGGTCAACTGCTTTTTGTGTATGAGAAATCGGTTGGAAACGTTCCTCATGTCAGCACGTTGTAGGTGTCGCCATCGGCGCCAACCTTGTGTTAATGCTGTGAAAAGCTAATCATTTGCATATCACAGCATCTTCTTTCTGTCGGTTAAATTTAGTGTCTGTAGCACGTCATCTTCTTGGTGTAGCAATTCTAATGTCCAGTAGTGTAGTACCATGGAAGTTATTCCCTGATGTCTTAACAGTCCCGCCTACTTGTTCTTCTTATTGTATTTTCCATATCTATTTTTCTTGGTCGATTCTGAGGAGAACTTTCTCATCGCTTACCTTATCATCCACATAACGTTCACCATACTTCTGTAGCACCACATTCAAATGCTTCAATCCTCTTACGTTCCAGTTCTCCCACAGACCAAGTTTTACTACCTTACAAATCTGTGTCCTCAACGTACATTCTCAGAAATTTCTTCCTCAAATTAAAATCTACGTTTGGTACTAGTACACTTCTCTTGGCCAGGAATGCCTTCTTTGCCTGTGCTGGTCGGCGTTTTGTGTCCTCCTTACTCTGTCCATCACGAGTTATTTTGCTGACTAGGTAGCAGAATCCCTTAACTTCATCTACTTCGTGATACGCAATCCTCATGTTAAATTTCTCGCTGTCCTAATTTCTACTACTTCTCATTACTCTTGTCTTTTTTCGATTTACTCTCAATCTGTATTCTGTACCCATTAGACTGTTCACTCCATTTAACAGAGCCTGTAGTTCTTCTCACTTTCACTCCGGATAGCAATGCCATCAGCGTATCTTATCGTGATACTCTGTCGCCATGAGTTTTTATCCCTCTATGGAACATTTCCTTTATTTTCTTCATTGCTGTTTTGACGCATAGACTGAACAGTAGGGGCAAAAGTTTACATTCCTCTCCTAAATCCTTTTTAAACTGACATTTGGTACTTGCTCTTTCAGTCTTATTATTCCCTTTTGGTTTTTCTACTTACTGTATACTATCCATAGTTCCCTGAGGCTGATTCCTATTTTTCTCAGAATTTCGAGCATCTAGCACGCTTATTCCATGTCGACAAATCCTTTGAACGTATCTTGATTACTCGTGAGGGTCCCGTTTAAATTTAATTATACGGGATGAACATTAATAAAACCGACAAACGGCGTGGACGGATGGAGGAAAAGAGGTCCTCTGAACATGGGGCCGGAAATGCTTCGTTGCCACTGGTGTTACTTACACATCGATAGTTGACATAACCGATGTTATAGATAGCATTTTTAAAAATATCGATGAATCCACTAACGACTGATAATTTTGGGCAGGTACTTCAAATTAAGAATAGCTTGAAGGGGAAAACCAGATGGCGCTATGGCTGGCCCGCTAGATGGCGCTGCCATAGGTACAACGGCTATCACCTGCGTCCTTTTTAAAAATAGAAACTCCCATTTTTTTATTACATATTCGTGTAGTACGTAAAGAAATATGAATGTTTTAGCTGGACCATTGTGATACATGGCTCTGTAATAGTCACAAACATATGGCTTACAATTTTAGATGAACAGCTGGTAACAGGTAGGTACGTTTGAACATTTTATTTCGGTTGTTCCAGTGTGATGCATCCCCCCTTTTTTTCATCCCCCCTTTTTTCCCGTCATCTGTCCAGTTTCTCCCCACCTGCTCTCGGCTGTGGTATGTCATATTTGTGCCAACTTTTTAGTGCAGTGTTTAAGTGAGTGTTCAGTGTTGTGCGTCTTTCCACAGTGTTGCGAACGGAAATCATGCTGTCGCTGGGTGTGCATTTTATATCTCTTGCGTACAGAAGCCAGACTGTCGCCGTGTTTTTTAATTGTCTGTCTATTATTTTTCTGCTTCCTGTGTATTTTATTAGCATCATCAACCCTGTGTTGTATGTTTTAAGTTCCAGAATTTACTGCCATTTTACCTTTATGTCACCGATTTGATCGCCAACTGTTATTTTTTTATTATCTTCATCTTTTTAAACCAAATTCTGTAGGCTGAAGAGCGGCGTAATAAGGTGATGCCAGCCCGCCCCCTTCAGGGGGAATCGAAACTCAATAAAGGAAAAAAAGTGATAGATGTAACTTTGTGAACTTATCATTTCTGAGAACGCATGTTGTTACAGCGTGGTTACCTGTAAATACCACGTTACTGCAGTAAATGCTCAAAATGATGTTCGTCAACCTCAATGCATTTGGCAATACGTTAACGACATTCTCTCAACAGCGAGTAGTTTGCCTTCCGTAATGTTCGCACATGCATTGACAATTCGCTGATGCATGTTGTCAGGCGTTGTCGGTGCCTCACGATAGCAAATATCCTTCAGCTTTCCCCACAGAAAGAAATCATGGGACGTCAGATTCGGTGAAAGTGCGGGCCATGGTATGGTGCTTCGACGGCCAATCCACCTGTCATGAAATATGCTGTCAATACCGCTTCAACCGCACGCGAGCTATGTGCTGGACATCCATCATGTTGGAAGTACATCGCCAGTCTGTCATGCAGTAAAACATCTTGTAGTAACATCGATAGAACATTACGTACGAAATCAGCATACATTGCACGATTTAGATTACCATCGATAAAATGGTGGCCAAATATCCTTCCTCCCATTAGGCCGCACCATATATTCATATTTCTTTGCGTACTACACGAATATGTAATAAAAATGGGAGTTCCTATTAAAAAAAAAAAAAAAACGCAGGTGATATCCGTTTGACCTATGGCAGCGCCATCTAGCGGGCCAACCATAGCGCCATCTGGTTTTCCCCTTAAAGCTAGACAAGTTTCGTCCTTTGTAGTTTTTTCGTTTGATGCTTATTTCGTGAGATATTTGGCCCGGTCACGATCATTGGACCACCCTGTCTATACATATAAGTAATTTTCCAGGTAACAAGAAGTTGATGAAAAGAATTTTTTGGCAATATTATGCAAAATTTCGGACATACTGACAGGTTACTTGAGCATTACATTTTTTTCAGGTCATCAGTCAAGTCTTACTGGAATACAATACCTGTGCTGAGACAGTGATTACAGTAACGCTACAGTTGCAAAAAAGCTGCCTATATCTTGAGGATTCGACATTCAACCTACTTTACCCATTGCATCATTTTAAGAGTACAAGATTATAAGCAGAAACATTTTCCAAAATGTTATTGAAAACAAAGGCTACTGTGACGTTCTTTCATAACTCCACGCTAGTCAGTGACATACAGCACAATGTTTAAAAAAGAACAAACAAAAAAGAGCTGAGACTGATACAAGAGGTGCCGAATCGATGTAGCAGCCTATGCCACACGCTCAAAAGAATTGTGGAAGTACGAAGTGAGCTTGAGACTGCAATCAATGGAAGTCCAAAAGCACTGCCTACCTTAACAGCTATGCAAGAGATAATATATCTTCTTGAACCTTTTGAAGTAGCAACAACAACAATCTAAGGGGACTCATACATTACAGTTTCCTTAATTATACCTCTTATACGAAGTACTGTTCCAAGGTATTCAGATCTGTAAAGCACATTAACAACTAATAAAGGAAGAAGTGTTTTGGATTCCTTGATTAAATCAGTTAATGAAGGAGTGAAACCCTTTAATGCATACTGTTACTATTCTTGTGACCTTGTTAGATAGTTTAAAACACTTGTTTCAGGTCATTTTAAGAGGCAGAGAACGCTGCACAAGTACTTAAGAAAGAGTACGGTCCTATCATTGTATCAACTGCAAGAATAATACCTCAAAGAGAAGCATCCATGAGCAGTGCTAATACGTCTACTGATACGTCTAACAATTTGAAATCGGATAATCTACTTTTTAGCCCAATTAGCAACAGCGTGACATCGATGTCGTTACACTAGCCAGTGATTCCATAATTGACGTACATCAATATTTTGGAAAACCTGTGATAGACAAGCATGCTTGTGTATTAGAATATTGTGTAAAATCGAATAGTGTGTTGCGTGTAATGGCCATTAAATTATTTTTGGTGTCCAGCTACTTCAGCTCCTGCAGAGAGGGTTTTTTCCAAGGCACGACTTTAGTGGCTAGCGTTGCTGCCTCTGGATCACGGGGTCCCAGGTTCGATTCCTGGCCGGGTTTCGGATTTTCTCTGCCCGGGACTGGGTTCTTGTGATGCCCTCATCATTCGTGAAAGCGGCTCGATTGAATTGCGTGAAAAATTGGACTGCGTAAAAATTTGAACTTGTACGGGCGCTGATGACCGAGCATTTGAACGCTCTGCAAACCAAACATCATCATCATCCTAGGCAGGATAAATAATTACTTAAAAACGCAACAGACTAAAGAAGAAAAATTCAAGCACCTTATGTGTATTTTTTAATGTTGTACTTTTAACAACGGACTAAAGGACAAGAATTGAAATACCAAACTTTTTATAAAACGTAATTTGCATATTTTCTATTGTTGTGTTAAGTGACTTTGAGAGTTTCGAAATATGTGGTATACATGGCCGTATCTTTTGACTGCATTGACTTAGAAGTTTAAATTTGTGCTCCACCAAGGGACCGTAGAACTTCGTATTTACCATGATTTTCAACTTGTTGCCTCTGCGTGTTCCTGTGAAAAAAGGCTCTTAAAAGACGGATAGACAGACGGACAACGAAGTTATCCTGGAGGGGTTCCGTTTTTAGCGATTGATGTGCGAAACACTAAAAATGAAGTCAGGGCCGAATCCATTCCAAAAGAGACGCATATGTAGAAGAACTACAGAATCACAATAGCAGTGAGTGGTGAGTGCACCGTGTTCAAAGATTTGGAGGTCAGTACGCTCATGCAACATCTTGCCTTCACACACTGCAACAGCCGTACTACCAAAACGATAGCGTTCGACAATGCTCCTGGGTGCACTAGGTGCTCCATCTCTCGCAGTATGAGGGTACGTCCAGAACTACTAATCAGACTGAATCGTCTCTAATCCGAGAAGAACATGAGACCCCACTTGTTGTTGATTCAATACAAATGTTCTTGCAACTATCGCAAACGTTGCCGCCGATCTGCGGGCTCAACGGAACACAATGTAGTGGGCATCGGGCAAAGGGAACCGCCATATGCAGTAGTTGTGTCACTGTGTAGTGTGAGATTGTGTGCCTTCCAATCCTGTTACATGTATTTGCATCACACCCTCTCTTTAACGTGGATCCCTTCTTCTCTGTTGCACAATATAGCCGTCATCCGCTGCCGTAGTTGACTGTGATCGAGCACATCCTCTACTTTGGGCAACAGTGCCTATGGTTCGGAGAGCTCCTCATGTAGGTGAAGTTGTGTTGTCGATTATGTGAAACTCACGGGCTACACTCGTCACAGTTGGTCGTTGTTCGAGTTTTCCTATGATTCTATTCGTGTGAAGTGATCCAGATGTTGTTTCCAGCGCATGTTGTAATAAAGATCTCCACCACAGTGCATCGCAAACGCTCGCTGTAACAAACGCAGACTGTCTTTTTCCTGTTCCTTCTACTACCTCCTGTTACGGAGTCAACCCCGTTTGGTCGCATAGTCATACTGACCTCACGCCAGATGATGTCAGTTTTCTGTGCACATCTGTGACACCTTTGGCAACATCCTCCCGCACTTTTATTCAATGTCACCGAGTAGTTAACATGTTATGTTACTTAATCTGTCTCGTCCTTACGTTTCGCAGAGCAGTTAACACCTCTCCTTCACATTTGCAGCATCCCATCTTCAAGTGCAAATATAGACCAGATAGATAATACTGGGCGGAAGCCGAAACAAAGACTGCGCTTTGTTGACAAAACACTTAGAAGATGCGACAAACCCACTAAAGAGAGAGCCTATATTACACTTGTCCGTCCTCTGCTGGAATATTGCTGAACGGTGTGAGATCCTTACCAGATAGGATTGACGGAGGACATCGAAAAGGCGCCAAGAAGGGCAGCTCGTTTCGTGTTATCGCGCAATAGGTGTGAGAGTGTCACTGATATGATACTCGATTTGGGGTGGCAGTCACTGAAACAAAGGCGGTTTTCTTTTCGGATAGATCTATTTACCAAATTTCAATCAACACCTTTCTCTTCCGAATGCGAAAATATTTTGTTGGCATTCACTTACATAGGGAGAAACGATCATCATAATAAAATAAGGGAAATCAGAGCTAGAACGGAAAGATTTAGATGTTCCTTTTCCCCACGCACCATTCGAGAGTGGAATGGTAGAGAAGTAACACGAAAATGGTTCGATGAACCCTCTGCCAGGCACTTAAGTGTGAATTGCAGAGTAACCATGTAGATAAAGATAGATTTGGAAATTCAGTATAGGATTAATCATGCTGGAGCATCCTTAGCCAGAATAAGAACTCTAGTATTTGACAACTGCGTTGTCAGTGGTGTAACAAAGTTCCTGGTACACGAGTCTGTTGTCACTGCCACCTTGCTTAATGGATCTGAATCATGGACATGTTACAGATGGCACTTTAAAAAGGCAAAAACAAAAAAGGCGACGCTGCCCATAAGAGGTATCCAAGTTAGTCACAAATTGATATTCATACAGGTGTCGACGGAAAGTGCAAAACTGTAAGCTTTTGATTGAGTGACGTTGCAGCGCAGTTTCACCGCGCAGCTGACAAGGGTAGTAAACAGGAGACGTGTCGGTACCAAGCCGTAAAGTCTTTGCGAATTTTATTCCATGTACTCAACTCGGCAGTAACTACTCCTTGCAGACTAGCGCGTACAATATACGCAGAGTTCAGTATTCAAGAAAAGATATGTAGTTGGGCTCTAGGAGGACAGAAGGGGGAATCAGCGAATCACTTGACATTTGAGTAGGAGCGACACCACTATTCAACGATGCTGACATCCTTTTAGCAGGACGTCTCTGTGATGACGCCCGTTTACTATCGTAACAAAAAAAAAATAAAAACACCTACAGCCGTCCTAATGATTTTATTTTGTCACTACCAGTTTCGACGCTTGATTGCGTCACCTTCATTCACACCTACACCCGTCCTAATGATTTCATTTTGTCGCTACCAGTTTCGACGCTTCATTGCGTCATCTTCAGCCTTGGTATTTGAATGGTTCACGTGTCAGTTGACGGTTGATGGTTGGAGTGCTGACACATTATCTGCTAATCCAGTAATGCCCGTAACTGATGAGTTATGTATGGGGATCGTATCAACCTGTACCGCGTCAAAACAGCCTGAAGATCGCGCAATGAAGTGTCGAAACTCGTAGCTACAAAATAAAATAAAATCATAAGGACGGCTGTAGGTGCTTTTATTTTTTGTCACGATAGATGAACTATGGTCGAACTCAGCGTCAAGAAGGGAGTGGGTGACCTAGACGATAGAATGTGAAGACCGAGCAGTCGTCAGAGAGGCACTCAGAGCTCCGGATCCATCAGTAAAATCAATTCGAACTGCAGCTGATGTTTCAGTACCACAGTGATCATTAACAAGCGACCCACAGAGAGGGAAATGGGCTCACCCCGATCCTCGCGCCGGCTACCATTGACCTCGGTACACCAACAAGCCAGTTCGCAGCAGTGTCGAACACATTCAGCGGCAGAATCTCATTCTGGAAACATCCCCCAGGCTGTGGCTACGCCATGTCTCCGCAATATCCTTTCTTCCAGGAGTGCTAGTTCTGCAAGGTTCGCAGAAGAGCTTCTGTGAAGTTTGGGAAGTAGAAGACGAGGTACTGTCAGAATTGAAGCTGTGAGGAAGGGTCGTGAGTCGCGCTTGGGTGGCTCAGATAGTAGGGCACTTGGCCACAAAAGGCAAAGGTCCCGAGTGTGAGCCTCGGTCCGGCACACAGTTTTAATCTGCCAGAAAGTTTCACATTCAACCTGGAATCTCATTGACTGGAGAAGAACTGTCTTCAGTGATGAGTCCCACTTCGAACTGAGCCCTATGGCCAGCGAAGGCGTGTCTGGAACCACCATGACAGTGGTGGGATATCAACCTGACTGTCCCCACCATACTGCTCGACAACCAGGAGTGATGTCCTGCATTGCATTTCATTTCATAGCAGGACCCCTTTGGTTGTCATTCAAGGCACTCTTAAGCACAGCGCAACGTCGACGATATTATATGCCTCGTTCTGTTGCCCTTCATGGCAAGCCATTCTGAGCTTACATATCAGCAAGATAATGCCCGCCTACACACGGCGAGAGTTTCTACTTATTATCTTCACGCTTGCCAAAAGCTACCTTGCCCAGCAAGGTCGCCGGATCTCTTCCCAATTGGGAACGTTTGGAGCATTTTGGGCAGGACACTCCAACCAGCTCGAGATTCTGACGACTCCTAATTCGCCAATCGGACAGAATTTTGCACGATATCCAAAGTTTCGTCGTAACGGGATGAATGTAATAGGAAAGCATAAAAGTTGAACTAGCAAATATTTATTTTTATGTATTATATACGGCATGAGCACCAACGGTCCCAATACACTTCCTTGGGGCACCTTGGAAATTACTTCCACTTCTGTCGACCACCCTCCGTCCGTTATAACGTGCTGCTTTCTTTCCGCCAAGAAATCCTCAGTCCAATCACAAATTTCGTTTTACAACCCACACGATCGTACTTTCGCTAATAATCGTGGGAGAGGTACTGAATCAAATGATTTTAGGAAGTCAGGAAATACTGCATCAAGCAATGTATAAATTGCATGTTTGACCATCAGCTGCTTTTTTTATTTAAAACCCAAACCAGCCTGCGTGGTCGAGTGGTTCTAGGCGCTTCAGGCTAGCACCACGCGACCGCTACGGTCGCAGGATCGAATCCAGCCTCGGGCATGGATGTTATGATGTCCTTAGGTTAGCTAGGTTTAAGTTGTTCTAGGTTCTAGGGGACTGATGACCTCAGATCTTAAGTCGCATAGTGCTCAGAGCCATCTGAACCATTTGAACCCAAATATTGACCGGCCTTAGTCACTGACCTTCTTCACGGATTAGTGTTAAAACAGTTAAGACCACAATATCAAATATTTCATTGCTTAAATAGGCCGCATTTCATATGTAGAGCATGCCATGAATTTCAATATAACACACAGGACTTTCAAAGGCTAACGTACTTATAATATGCGTAAACGCAGCGTATTGAAGAGAAAATCAGAGGTTATTAATATGTTTGCCTTTAAAAGTCCTATGTGTTGTACTGGAATTCATGGCATGCTCTGCATATGAGACGTGGCAACTATTAAAGTAATGACAGATGTGACGATGTGGCCTAAATTGTTTTAACCGTAATCCATGAGACGGTTTGTGACTGAAACCGGTCGATATTTGGGCTTTAAATAAAAAAAGCAGCTGCTGGTAAAACATGCATTTTATGCATCGCTGCCTCTGTCTGACTGCCATCAGCCGTGGCTTTCAGGATGCCATGTGAGACCAACGCGAACTGGGTTTTGTATGGCCGATGGAGGAGATCATTCTGCTCCAGGTGACTCAGTTAATTCTGTCAGAGACGGTAGTTAAACAAAACGAAAAGTGTGCTGAAATGGGTTTACAAAACGAACGTGAATGAAAGTAAAACAGGTAATAGAGTGTATCTTCACGTTCCAGGCTTATTACTCGATGCAGAAAATTGTGGGAATTCAGCCACAGTGAAACTTTGTCTGCTGCTAATGGTCGGACTGTAAGCTGTTAGTCACCTTGGGAGCTACTGAATTCCCGCAGTTTTATGGATAAAGGGTGACACAATTTAGGTGAGTCAGATGATGATCAGGAAATTAAATTAGGACGTGATATCCTAATAGTATTAGACGAGCTACACTGATGAGCCGAAACATTATGAGTATCGCCCGCCGCGACGCTGGATGCCGCCAGGTGGCGCTGCGAGCAAGTGACTCGGTGATAAAAGTATGTAAGCGGGGCAGGCTCGGACGGGGGAACACCCTAGCAAAGATATGGGCTGCAAATGGGGAAATCCACTGTGATAAGGGACTTTGACACCGGGAAGATTATTATTACGCAGGGCCTGTGAATGAGTATCTCGAAAACGTGGAAGCTGGTCGAATGTTCACATGCTACTGTCGTGAGCATCTACGGAAAGCGGTAGAAGGACGGTGAAACTACCACTAGGCTCTAAATGGTTGGACGTCCACGACTCTTCACAGCAAGTGGGGCTCGAAGGCTTGTCTGGTCTATAAAGTAGGACAGATGGTGATCTGTGGCATCTCTGCCGTAAGAGCACAATTCTGGTGCGCGCACAAGTGTTTCGGAGAACACCATTCATCGTAAATTGTTGAATATGGAGCTCTGTAGCAGATCACCCCTACGTGTTCACATGTCGACCAAACGACATCGTCAGTTACGATTGCAGCGGGCACGGGACCATCGGGATTATACAGTCGATCAATGGAAACGTGTCCTCTCTTCGGGTGAATCACATTTTTGCTACACTAGGTCGATGCTCGTCTCCACAAACGCCGTCACTGAGGCGAACGGCGGCTCGAAACACCGCGCCAGGGACGCAGGCTGGTGAGAGCAGTATTATGTTATGGGAGACATTGTTCTGCGCTTGCTTGGGACCTCTAGTAGTAATCGAAGGCACGCCGACAGCTACAAACCGCCTGCATCCCTTAATGCTTGATCTCTTCCTAGACGGTGTCATCTTTCAGCAGTATAATTGTCCTTGTGTCGGAGCCAGGGCCATGCTACAGTGGTTTGGGTGGCATTATAGTGAACTCACGTTGATGTCTCGGCCACCAAATTCACCTGATGTAAATCTATTTGGATTTCTATACGCCACCATCACCGCGTACGACAATCAGAGGCCCATTATTTAAGCGAATTACATTACCCGTGCGTCATGCCACATATCTCCATAAACCTACCAACAAGCCGTCGGATTCCTGGCACGCAGGATCAATGATATATTTCGTTCCAAAGATGAACAAAGAAGCTCTTAAGCAGGAGGTCATAAAGTTTCGACTCATCAGTGTACATTGTGCGAGCAGGAAGATAACTGACGACGGCAGATGTAATCTGATGTTAAACATTGACTGGTACAAGAAAAAAATGATTTCTTGACTAGAGGAATACATTAATATCAATCGAAAATTTTATGGACTACCAATATTTTCTGTAGTGCTAGTCTAGAGCGTGTTGTTATTTGTTATAATACAGAAACAATCTGATTTAAACAGCACCAATTCCGTGATGATTTTACAAACTTTCGGCGATGATTGAGAAGAGTAAATGTATCAATTTCAGGTAAAGGACGCTGCTCATGGAAAGACAGAATCGAAAGTTTTAAACGCAAGTCGTTCCGATACCTCTGAAAGTGGACGCCTACTGCAAGCTCTTTTCTTTCCAGTTTTGGGAGGGAGTAGTAGTACATGGCAAAAGAAGACCAAATTGCTTAGTAAACAAATGTTCTAAAATGCTACCTTAGAAGCAATGAGCTCTTGTTCGTCTTTGCTATTGCGAATGATATCTCTTTTACATGCACTTTAGAATCTACGTTTATAGTCCACTGCCAGAGGTATCAAAACAATTTTCGCTTATAACTTTCCATTTGTTCGTTTGTGAACCAGTGTCTCTTACTTCTAATTAATACATTTACTTTTCTTCATTATCCCTGAAATTTTGTATTATCATCATGCACTTTATAATGTGCAGCACAATGAGAGATTTGTACATAAATATTTACGTTTCAGACCATGTCCTTCAGAAATTTAAATTACAATTCTCCTACATAATGGTAAATGGTTTGCTATTTACCTTTATTCTTCTGATAAGTCGCGATTACAGAAAGCCTACACGACATCACCATTAAAACATCGCTTAGTGGTCTGCACATAACGGGCCGCGCGGGATTAGCCGAGCGGTCTTCGGCGCTGCAGTCATGCACTGTGCGGCTGGTCCCGGCGGAGGTTCGAGTCCTCCCTCGGGCATGGGTGTGTGTGTTTGTCTTTAGCATAATTTTGGTTAAGTAGTGTGTAAGCTTAGGGACTGATGACCTTAGCAGTTAAGTCCCATAAGATTTCACACAGACTCCTTCACATAACGGCGTTGCTGAGTATTGTTTATGCAAAGGAAATGGCTCTGAGCGCTATGGGACTTAACTTCTAAGGTCATCAGTCCCGTAGAACTGAGGACTATCTAAACCTAACTAACCTAAGGACATCACACACATCCTTGCCCGAGGCAGGATTCGAACCTGCTACCGTAGCGGTCACGCGCCAAGGAAAGCTCACAACAATGAATATTGCCTCGAACGGCTTATGCCGTTGCCTAGCATTTGTTCGATGTTCTGTCAGTCAATTCTTGCGCCGATACAAATTCGTGTGCACTGTAAAAGGGAGAAGTAACTTACAAGTTGAATTTGTGTGCTACGTTGTTGCACTTAGAGCTTCGACTATAGCAAAGGAATCACTTTACGGCTCTTATCGAGCTTTT
Source organism: Schistocerca gregaria (assembly GCF_023897955.1). NCBI lineage: Eukaryota > Metazoa > Arthropoda > Insecta > Orthoptera > Acrididae > Schistocerca > Schistocerca gregaria. The sequence continues at coordinate 135,871,880 of NC_064923.1, read as the reverse complement.
AGTAGACGTTCTTGTGAAACGAATTACAGAACTGTGGAGGCGAGAGACCGCATTGCTGCAAAGGGTATGAACCAATGTATTTATTGTCATCTATTTATGTACTTTGTAGTGATTGTTGTGTAGCAAAACGTAGAAGCTTCTGTTTATGTATGAATAAGGGGGAGTCAAATGCAAACGAGACAGATGGGAAAAATGTAAGGAACTATTCATTTATTAATTCTCATAATTGTTCATACATTTATCATACTCTGAGACGAGACAGTCAATGCCTTTATGGAAAAATGTTTTCGGTTGCCTATAGAATTGTGATTGTACCCAGGCGCGCACCTCCTCAACCGAAACATATCGACGGCCAGGAATGTCTCTCTTCAGGGCTCTAAAATTAAGGAAATCGCATAGGGAGACGTCGGGACTGTATGGGATGTGTGAAACGGGTTCCCAGCGAGGCTTCTGCAATCTACTCGAACCTTGGAAACATGAGGGAGAATACTTCGTAACACCACATCTGAAACGCACGGATTCCCTTTCTGTTTTTCTTGGAATCCACGATACACATCCCTACAGTGTTGTCCTCTAGTCGTACATTCTCAGAAATGTCTTCTTACGGTTTAGGCCAATGTTTGAACCTAGTAGACTTTTTTTTGTGAAGAACACACACTTTGCCTATAATGAAAAGTGTGAGGTCATCCACATGAGTGCTAAAAGGAACTGGTTAAACTTCGGTTATACGATAAATCAGTCTAATCTAAAAGCCTTAAATTCAACAAAATAACTAGGTATTACAATTACAAAAAACTTAAATTGGAAGGAACACACAGAAATTGTTATGGGGAAGGCTAACCAAAGACTGCGTTTTATTGGCAGGACATTTAGGAAATGTAACAGACCTACTAACGAGACTGCTTACATTACGCTTGTCCGTCCTCTTTTAGAATACTGCTGCGCGGTGTGGGATCATTACTGGATAGGACTGACGGAGAACATCGAAGAAGTTCAAAGAAAGGTAGCACGTTTTCATTATCGCGAAATATGGGAGAGAGTGTCACACAAATGATACAGGATTTGGGCTAGACATAATTAAAAGAATGGCGTTTTTCGTTGCGACGGAATCTTTTCGCGAAATTACAATCACCAACTTTCTCCTCCGAATGCGAAAATATTTTGTTGACACTGACCTACATAGGACGGAAAGATCACCACGATAAAATAAGGGAAATCAGAGCTCGTAGGGAAATATATAGGTTAAAATGGTTCAAATGGCTCTAAGCGCTATGGGACTTACCTTTTGAGGTCATCAGACCCCTAGAACTTAGAACTAGTTGAACCTAACTAACCTAAGGACATCACACTCATTCATGCCCGAGGTAGGATTCGAACCTGCCACCGTAGCGGTCGCGCGGTGCCAGACTGCAGCGCCTAGAACAGCTCGGCCACTCCGGCCGGCGAAAGATATAGGTGTTCATTCTTTCCGTGCGCTGTACGAGATTGGAATAATAGAGAATTGTGAAGGTGATTCGATAAACCCTCTGCCAGGCACTTAAATGTGATTTGTAGAGTATCCATGTATATGTATATGTAGTCTGCTTCTTGTATTGTTCTTGTTTCATCATGTGCTACATTGTCTCTAAGGTAGCAGAATTCCTTCGCTCCATGTAGTGCAGTATCCCCAACTTTGATGATAAGTTCGTCACAAATCTCTTTAATCTGGTGAAAACAAACTTTTCGATTCACTCATGGTTCCACCTCTACTTTGCTCCCGAATGTAGTCATGAGAAATTTCTTATCATGACTGACACACATGTTTTCAGTTCATGAATATTGCAGGCTGAGAGTCGGTATGAAAATACACTTCTTCCCTTCGCAACCTAAACTTGCTCTACTGGAAATATCAATATTCCATGTGGGCCACGAGAGATTACGTACGTCAGTGAAGGTGTTATTGGTGTGAACATCAATGTTGATTCTTGCATTATCCTGCTGGTATTCTCGTTGTGATGAGGAGTAGACAGGCTGAAGAGCTTTCTCCAGTAAAATCATACGTTGTTAGAAGAGGGAAACTGAAGCACTGAGGAATGATTAGGTGCGTTTGAAGTTCTATAATGCAGCAGATACGAGGAACCGCATCTCCAAAACGGGCAATCACAGAAGTTGGACAGGCATAGGTACAAGGAGGTAATTACAAAGAAACCTTACTAATTTACAGGATTGCTTCAATTGATCAGTGAAAGAAGAAAGTGCGAAAACCTTCAGTGTACAGAAATACAGAAATTTCAGTCACTTAAGAATGAAATAAAGAGGAACTGCTGGGAAGCTAAGGTGAAATGGGTGCAGGAAGAAATCGAAGAAGAAATGTTAAGGAATGACTCAGCATATAGAAAAGTCAAACGCGTGAAGATTTAGAATCCAAGAAGAATTCCAGTGTCGAACGTAGAGCAGTGTGTTGATCATCAGAAATAGTACACTGAAGACTTCCATGAGGGGTTTGATGACGTGATATAAGAAGCAATGGGAGTCGATACGGAAGACACGTGTGATTCAATGCTGCAATCAGAGTGTAACAGAGATTCGGAAGACATGTGCTTATATAACGCCGAAGGAGTGGATAAAAATCATTTTGAATTTCTAAAATCATTGAGGAGTACCAAATTACTGTTCGAACTGGTTTATGGAATCTAGGGTCTGGTGACACACCACCAAACTATCGCAGAAAATAATAACTATTGCATAGTCGGCTTACCATCTTATGCGTCCAAGTCGCTGATATGAACAATGTACAGAGAATGGAAAAGAAAATTGAGTATCTGTTAGATGAGTATCAGTTTGGTTTTAGAAAACCTAAAGGCACCAGAGAGGCTGTTCTAAGTCGGAGCTTGATAATGGAAGCAAGACTAAAGCAAAACTAAGAAACCTGCTGCAAAATGTTGGAAATTTTCGGGAAAATAGCGGAAGCTATGGCGAAAGACGGGTAATACACAATTTGCATGAGAATCGAGAGGGAAGTGGAAGACCAAGAACGAAATTCTCGGATTAAAAAGGGGTAAGACAGGGATCTAGTCCTGCGCATCATACTGATTGGGATTAAAGTTCAGGATGAAAGTATATCAATGATAAGATTCGCTGGTGACGTTGTTTTCCTCAGTGAAAGTGAGAAAGAATTGCGGGACCAGTTGCATGAACTGAACAGTCTAATGAGAACGCTGTGGACAGAGAGTAAAGCGAACAAAGACGAAAGTAATTAGGAGTAGCAGAAATGAGATCATCAATATATTTAACATCAAAGGTAGTGGTTCCCTTGGAAGTGAAGAAACACATGACGGAATAGCAAGGATAATTTAAAAAGAATATGAGTACAGGTAGAAAGAGAATTCCTGGTAAAAGAAACGTATTAGTGTCAGATTTTAGGAAGTAATTCGTGAGAGTGTGGCTTTGTAGCACAGCGTTGTTTCCAATTGAACCACGGTCAATGGGGGAACCTGAAAAGAAGAAAAAAGGATCGTTTGAGGTGTTGCGCTGTAGAAGGATGTTGGAAAATAGAACTGATAAGGAATGTGAAGGTTCTCCGCAAAAGCAGTGAATAGAGCAACACGTGGAAAACATTAACAAGAATAAGAGACATGATGAAAGAACGTGTGTTAAGACGTCATAAAATTATGTGAGAGCTGAGTTTCTGCCGGAATATGCAATGTCCAAAAAACGTACGGGAATGCACCCGCGTTACGTCGTCGACAACCACCGATATTTCGACAGGCGTACACCCCGCCATTTTCAAGGCATAACTGCAGCAAGTAAGCGCTGCGCAAGGGAATATAAAACCTCGGTTTTCGGAGAAACTCCGAAGAGATAACACTCACACACACTGCAAACACTAGCGCCATCACAAACCAAAGATGACCGACGTTTGAAGTTATCGATATTGAAATTAATAATGAAAGGGCGAGGTAGCATTATTTATGTCCCTCTGTGTTTTTAGACGGAGGGAGAGCAGGGTTCCATGCCCAACTTTTTACAGCACCTGAATTCAATCCACCCGAATATTTCGTTCACGATAAGGGTGGAAAAGGTTGGTTGTCTTTCTTTGCTTGATCTGTTGGTCAGGAAGAAGGTTGTTGCGGTTTATAGGAAACCTACTCAAAGTGACAGCTGTCACAATCCGACTCCACATGAAGAGGTACTTCGTACCTTGGGTCACAGGGCCCATGTCATCGCGGACCTTGAGAGACTGCCAGCTGAGTTAGCCCATCTCGAGGTCACTTTTTGTCAGAATGGTTATAGTGAAAGGCAGATCAGACGTGCGTTGCGCCATCGACCAACTGTGCACCGGTTGTGTGATGATAATACCGAGCTGGTATCAAATTCTACGACTCTTCTTCCTTACGCAGGGAGCATTTCGAACAGGATTGGTCGTATTTTGAAGAAATACGATGTGGAGGGTGTTTTTCGATCACCATCTAAGATCAGGATCCTTTTAGGTTCCGTAAAGTACGATCTCCGTCTGCGGAAGCCGGGCGTCTATGGTATTACATGCAGTTGTGGCATGCCATATATTGCTCAGACTATCAGCACTGTGGAGTACTGGTGTACTGACAAGGGAACCTCCCCATCGCACCCGCCTCAGATTTAGTTATAAGTCGGCACAGTGGATAGGCCTTGAAAAACTGAACACAGATCAATCGAGAAAACTGGAAGAAGTTGCGTGGAACAATGAAAAAAATAAGCAAAATATACAAACTGAGTAGTCCATGTGCAAGATAGGCAACACCATGGATAATCTGAGATCAGGAGCGCCGTGGTCCCGTGGTTAGCGTGAGCAGTTGCGGAACAAGACGTCCTTGGTTGAAGTTTTCCCTCGGGTGAAAAGTTTATTTTCTTTGTTTTCGCAAAGTTATGATCTGTCCGTTCGTTCATTGGCGTCTCTGTTCACTGTGATAAGTTTGTGTCTGTGTTTTGCGACCGCACCGCAAAACTGTGCGATTAGTAGATGAAAGGACGTGCCTCTCCAATGGAAACCGAAAACATTTGATCGCATGGTCATAGGTCAACCGATTCCTCCACAGGAAAACACGTCTGATATATTCTACACGACACTGGTGACTGGTGGTGCGTCACATGACTGGATTATGTTGTAGACCCACCTAACGTGTACACTTGGCGAATGGGTAAAAAGATTCTTCTACCTTGCCCGATTTAGGTTTTCTTGTGGATGTGATAATCACTTCAAAAAAGTGATGAAAACATAAGAGTTTGTCACATAAACTGCAACAAATGAATGCAGCAGTTTCACAGTCGTACAGTTTTCCCTGTGCTCTGTCAAAACACATGTTTTCCAATTTTTTCGCGTGTAGATCGTCAAATACTGCGTATGTCCAAGCAAATCTGAACACGTCCTGGAATTTTGGAGAGCGAAGTTGATTATGTGTGAGTGCCTGAACTTTGATAATTGTCTGAAAATAAAAAATAAAACTTTTCACTCGAGGGAAGGCTTAAACCAAGGACCTCTCCTTTCGCAGCTGCTTACGCTAACCACGGGACCACGGCGCTCCTGAGCTCGCACTATCCTTGTTGTTGCCCATCTTGCTCATGGACTACACAGTTTGTTTGTTTTGCTTATTTTTTCATAGTTCCACACAACTTCTTCCTGCTTTCTCGATTGATCTGTGTTCAGTTTTTCAACTCTGTGCCAATATATAACTAAATCTGAGAGGGGTGTGATGGGGAGGTTCCCTTGTGAGCATAAACAGCACGCACACTCACAATAGCGGAGTAAATCCGCCATTGCAGAATATTGTCCTAGAACCGGTTATGGTATGGGATATAACAACGCGGAGGTTCTGACATGCACTTGAATCTATTGGGATAATGATATTAAGGAAGCTGTTAAAATTAAATTAGCAAGTAATCTTATAAATACAGAAGGTGGTTTTTGTTTACATTATGCGTGGGATACTGCCTTCTTTCTTCTCAAAAACAGGGGGACAGAGTTTATGCTACCTCACCTGTTGATTATTAGTTTCACTATAAACAACTTAGGATGTCGGTCACCTTGGGTTTGTGATGGCGCTAGTGTTTACGGCGTGCGTGAGTGTTATCTTTTCAGAGTTTGTCTGAAAATCGTGGGTTTAAATTCCGTTGCACAGTGCTTACTTGCTGCAGTTATGCCTTGAAAACGTCAGGGTATGCTACTGTCGAAATATCGGCGGTTTTCGACGACGTCACACCGCTGCATTCCCGTAAGTTATCTCAACAACATAAAATAAATTCCGTAGTATTTAAGGGTGCTATGGAGGGTATAAATGGAAAGTCTGTAGAGCAGCGTACTAAGCTGCTGCCAGCCCGCACCCCTTCGGGGGGAACTGAATATCAATAAAGGAAAAAAAGGTAAAAATGGAGGAAAATGCAGAGATTTATAACGAACAAATAACAGAGAACTTGAGCGCAAGTGTTACTCTGAGAAGACGTCAGCTGAGAAGAGGAATTAGTGGCAGGCCTCTTCTGGAAGTGGGAGAGGTACAGGTCTCAAGAACAACTGCTTTATGTGATCTTTACGTAGGTCGGGTACGGACACGTTATTGTCGATCTGATATCCAGAAACAAGAGCGACACTCATCGCTGAACAATACAGAACGACAGTCAATTTCCGAGTTGACTCTCTCTCTAATCTACGCAAGTCTCTGTTTCTTAGTAAGCTACCGGACATAAAATTAGTCACCCCTAGAAAAATATTTACAGATCATTTAATACCGTGTAATTCTCCTGGACTTGATAACCACCTGGATTCGGTTAGGAAGTGAGTCCACAATGTTGTCAGATACGTCGCATCCAGATTAAGCAACTCGCTGAGGATTTGATCGCGCATTTCCATCAAGTTGTGGGAATGATGATGTCGCCGTTTTACCTGCTGCTCAAGTCCCTAGGATTTTCTGTGTGGTTCAAGTCTGGTGATTTTGCAGGTCAGTCGAGATGTAATAAGGCCGGGGAGTGTTCAGAAAACCAGTCACATACTCTTCCATCCTAGTGAACTTTATTGTTGTCGTATATATGTGACTTTTTCAACAATGACATCGTGCAAGGTGATCGACTCCAAATGTTAATTGCATGCAGTTCCAGTGGCAATGTTCGCTGGTTGGGATGGACCTAGATTAAGCAACTCGTTGAGGATTTGATCGCGCAATTGCATCAAGTTGTGGGAATGATGATGTCGGCGTTTTACCTGCTGCTCAAACAAGACCCTCGGATTTTCTATGTGGTTCAAGTCTGGGGATTTTGCACGTCAGTCGAGATGTAATAAGGCCGGGGAGTGTTCAGAGAACCAGTCACATACTCTTCAATCCTAGTGAACTTTATTATTGTCGTATTTATGTGACTTTTTCAGCAATGAGATCGTGCAAGGTGACCGACTTTAAATGTTCAATGCATGCAGTTCGCTGGTTGGGATGAACCTCGAATTCCAGTCTGCAGCAATTCCTGTTGGGCCTGGGAGCGATTTTCATTTGCAAACCGTGAAAGGCGTCTCCTGTCGCTCTCAGTAAGGATCTCTTTCCGACCACAATTCTGGCGTCATGTTTCGTGGCCTAATGTGTTACATCACTCCTTATAGATACGTTGAAGAGTCGGCTGCGAAGCACCAACAGATCCAACAACGTCACACACCGTTTGGCCACGGGTGCAGTTAAACACAATTGCCCCTTTTTGGAACTCTGTCACGCCTTATATTCACCCATGTTTACGCACAATGTTCTCTTGCCCACTGAGGTGACTAACTTTTTTTCTGGTGAGCAAACGATGGCTGCGGTAAGCGACGCGTTACAACTCGAGATCTCAAATCAAGCCTCCCATAATTTTTGTCTGATGCTTCGCAGTGTCTCATTACCTGTAACCTATTCCCGTATCTCAGTTCTGTCATCCATCTATTCGTCAGAACCAATCGAACAATTCTGTAATGTTCTCTTGGCATGATCCTTCTGGAAGGACCACAGCCTACCCATCTTGACACACTGTTCTCCTGAATCCAGCTCGACACAACTCGTACTGCAGTCATCGGTCTACAGTCAGCTGTCTCTGCGATTTGTCAGTTTGACGCTTTCGTGGCCCTCATTACACACCGATGATTCGACCTACCCCAATGTCTGATATTTGGCAGTAACCTTCGCGTACACGTCCTTTGGGCATACTGTGTTGCTATCTTCAATGACAATTTCCAGAAACGTTCCACACATCCAGTAGCCTTTATGTACTGGTATCATTCTTCTTCAGTAGGAACGCCTTTTCTCTGCATTGAAAATACTTAAAGTAAGTTAGATAATGGTGACATTTTAATTAACATATCCCACAGGCACGGAAGTGTGAATGTCAGCCTGGTAGCTTTCAGTGAAACAGCTATAGTGTAACACTTCAAATTGCCATCGGTGTATTTCATTATTTTAGTCTCCATACATCGAGGCTGAACCAAACTACGCGCACTCAGACACGATTCATTGCATACTAACAGCACAAAATGTTTTGTAGTGCCTCCGGTTAGTATTTTGTAGTTAGAGTAATCGGCTGAGTTTTACATTAGAATATTCGAGTTTGACAGTTACACTCCGATGACAAAAAGGTGCATCTCCCCCCCTCCCTCTCCCTCTCTCTGTCCATGTCCTCTTCTCCCTCTCTGTCCATGTTATTCTCCCCACTCTTTCTGTCCACCTTCCCCCCCCCCCCACCCCCTCAGTCCCCCCTCACTATCTGTCCATCTTCTCCTGGCCTTTTCTCTGTTCATCTGCTGCTTCCCCTCTCTCTATCCATCTGCTTCTCCTGCCTCTCTTTCTGTCTATATGCTCCTCCTCGCCTCTGTCCATCTCCTCCTCCCCCCCCCCCCTCCGAGTCCGTCTCCTCCTAACACCTATACTCCTCAACCCTTCTAACTTCATATCCTCCTTCGATCTCTCACTCTCCATCTTCTCCTCCCCCTCTCTCTATATATCTCCTCCTCCCTCTCTCTCTGTCCGTCTCCCCCCCCCCCCCCCCCGACACTTGTACTCATCTCCTCTTCCTTCTTGTCTGCCTGTTCATCTCTTACTCCCTTCTTCCCTCTCCACCTTAAAATCGCCAGCTGAATAGGGGGCTGCTGGTTCTTACTTTCAAAGTATTTCTTTCCAGATAGTAATTCATATGTGTATCAAGTTTGGCTGAAATCGTTCCAGGGGCTTATAAGGACCTTTTTACCCATGGCTTTGCCCACATAAGCACATGTCACGTATATTTCACATATATTTTAACTTAAAAATGGTTCAAATGGCTCTAAGCACTATGGGACTTAGCATCTGAGGTCATCAATTCCCTAGACTTAGAATTACTAAAACCTAACTAACCTAAGGACATCACACACATCCATGCCTGAGGCAGGATTCGAAACTGCGACCGTAGTGATCGCGCGGTTCTAGACCTCTCGGCCACCCCGGCCTGCCCGTGCTTGCAGATTCACCGGTAAACATCCAGAAATCACTATCCGAAAATCCTATGGCAGTCTTCACAACTCAGCCCAGTTACTTTTGGATGAATAAAAAAATGCTAGGTAATTTAATTTTCTTGAAATATGACAATACTTTAAATCGAGGTGACATTAATCTGGTACTATTTGTGTCACAAGTTGACTTTAAATGAATACAGGTCGCAAGGACAGCCAACAATAGCACAAACTGCTGCTAATTAATATACACATCAATACTCGTAAGTCTACGAACATAACTAAGTCACAGTCGTTGCATACGGTCATACAAGATTTGCTCTCCAAGGAGAAGCGCTACCGTCACAGAACGTCAGCACGCTCTCGGAGTCAGGAAAAAAACTTTTCATAATACAACTTATAAAGTACGGTAAATAAATTAAAGGGTCATTCACCGTGAATGTTTACGCATGAACCTTAACGATTTCTGTTATAACATGGTTGCCACAGATGCACACCATGTTATACCATAAAGCGCACCAGGATGAGCTTACCATACTTGCCTGGCCGCCAAACTCCACGGATTTAAGTCCAGTCGAGAATCTTTGGGACAACCTCAGTTGCACGGACCATGGATCCTCAACCAAGAGCGAAGCTGGCCACGCCACTGGAGTCGGCATGGTCCCACATTGACTACTCGTATATCAAAATACAGTGACAGTGTTGTGCTTATTGACACAGTCACGTCGATTAAGTGGGGCCATTGATGAAATTAACCAAAAATGTAAATTTTCGATTTATTTTTTATTTGTTATTACAACTCATGGACAATAAATTCCAAAAATTTCAATGTTGAAATCGCATCCGATGTGCCTGAAAATTAATTAAAAGTGTGACGCTGCCTCCCTGCCACGCCCACGTTTTGAAGCAGCACTTCAGTATTAGCTCAGTGAACAACGATTCTGTGTATTGCTTCCAACCAGACGTGTGCAGGATACATCTAGAAGGCCGTGATGCATACTCTTTCGTTTTTTAGATCATCTTTGGCCGATCCTGCAATTCTCATAAAGTGTGTTCATGGCAAAACCCAAAATCCAAATGAGTCTCTAAATTCACTCATATGGAAACGATGCCCTAAAAACACATTTGCATCTGCTACAGTTGTCAGAATTGCAATTTATGATGAACTATTGTATTTAATGATGGAAATGCCAGGAGGATGAAGGTATTAGAAAGAATGGACTTCAAGATAGGAAATTTTACTCAACACGTGCTGAGAAAAATAGATTTATGGCTCGTCTCTGCAGCTGAAAAGTGAGACGTGGTAAAGGAAAGAAGAGAGACAAGAAGAAACCAGAAGAGGAGCCTTGAAGGGAAAGACGATCCAGAAAACAAAAAATGTGTTGCCTTCTGAAGAAATGAAATAAGGAAATATGTTAGGTTGAACATTAAATTGCGTTTCCTGAAAAGTTTCTTTTCTAAAGTTTATGTACCTTTTAGTTAGATTCTATGAATGCTAGAATTGTGAAATTTTGGACACATATTTCTGTAAACCTAGTAAACGTTGTCTCAAAAGCAAATTTTGAAATTCTGATTGTAAGCTGAGATATGGGGAAAAGTGCTTGGAATTCTGCATGAATTTAAAATTGTACTTGTGTAGTTGTAATTAAAAATTATGAAAATTCTTCTATTTGACCTATTCCAAAAACCTCATGAGAGAACCTTACAACATATAAAAAGATGAAACAGAGAAATTTTTGTAGAAATCTCTTGAATACTTTCTGAGAAAAAAGAAACATTTTTTTTGTAAATAAAACTTCAAATTTAATTAAAAATTTGAATATATATCATGAAAGGATTTTATATGTATATGTGTTACTTTCATGTAAAGCGTGGTACAAAATGTCGATGCCATATCTCCAAAACTTTGTATTTGGTGCATTTTTTAAATAATGTGTGCTTTTCATCAACGTCCCCCCTTAAATATCTAGGCGTATTGTTGCAAAATCATATAAAATGGAAAGAGCATATAACGGCGAGAGAAGGGAATGGGAATGGTTGACTTACGTTTACTGGGAGAATTTTAAGAAAGTGTCGCTTAGGTGTACAAGAGACTACGCGTGACCCATTCTTGAGTACTGTTCGAGTAATTAGGATTCTCAGTAGGTCAGAGTAAAGGAAGATCTTGAAGTAATTCAGAGGCGTGCTGCTACAATTGTTAGTGGCAGGTTCGATCAACAAGTGATTGTTACACAGACGGCTTGTGAATTCCAATGAGCATCCCCAGAGGGGAGACGATGTTCTTTTTGCGGAACACTGTTGAGGAAACTTAACAAAAAAATGGCTGTGAGCACTATGCGACTTAACTTCTTAGGTCATCAGTCGCCTAGAACTTAGAACTAATTAAACCTAACTAACCAAAGGACATCACACATCCATGCCCGAGGCAGGATTCGAACCTGCTACCGTAGCGGTGGCTCGGTTCCAGACTGTAGCGCCTAGAACCGCACGACCACTCCGGCCGGCATCTGTTGCACTAAGTCGGTCAATACACTGGCGGTAAATGGTGTTCGTAGATGACGCTGCAGTTGCTGTCCGATGTTGTCCCACACGTTTTCGACTGGAGACAGATCTGGTGATCGAGCAGGCGAAAGCAATACGTCGACACTCTGTAGAGCATGATTGGTCATAGTAGTAGTATGAGGGGGAGCGTTATTCTACTGGAAAACATCCTTTGTAATGATGTCCATGAATGGCAGCACAACAGGTCGAATCACTAGACTGAAGCACAAATTTGCACTCAGGGCACATGGAATAGCCACGAGAAAGCTCCTGCTGTCATATAGAATGGCACCCCAGATCATAAATCCAACTGTGGGTCCAGTGAGTCCAGCACGCAGACAAGTTGAGTGCAGGTCCTCAGCTGGCCTCTTCCTGACCGACACACGGCCTTCACTAACACCGAGACAGTACCAGCTTTCAACAGAGACCACAACAGACCTCCACTCTGCATTCCAATGTGCTCTCGCTTGACGTCGGTGGAATGCGTGCTACAGAGCACCTGTCTCAGAGCTTTTCTTGAAGTAATCGGTTTGTAACAGTTCTTTGTGTCACTGCGGTGTCAACTGCTCCTAAGACTGCCGCTGCTGATGCAGTAGGATGCGTTAGAGGCACACGCAGGACACGATAATCTTCTCTCTCGGCAGTGGAACGTGGCCATCCGTACATTCTCTTGACCATCGCTGCCTGCAATGATGTACAGTGGCGACATTCCTGCGAAGTCTTACTGCAGTATCGCGGAAGGAACATTCAGCTTCTCGTAGCCCTATTACAGGACGTCGTTGAGACTCAGTGAGGTGTTGGTAATGCTGTTTTTGTAGCCTTAAATGCATTCTCTGCTAATATCAACTCACCACGTCCATTCTTGAACATAACTAACGCTCACGACCGTTGCAGCATGTCTACATCTACACCTACATGATTACTCTGCAATTCACATTTAAGTGCTTGGCAGAGGGTTCATCGAACCACAATCATACTATATCTCTACCATTGCACTCCCAAACAGCGCGCGGGAAAAACGAACACCTAAACCTCTCTGTTCGAGTTCTGATTTCTCTTACTTTATTTTGATGATCATTACTACCTATGTAGGTTGGGCTCAATGAAATATTTTAGCATTCGGAAGAGAAAGTTGGTGACTGAAATTTCGTAAATATATCTCGCCGCGACGAAAAATGTCTTCGCTTTAATGACTTCCGTCCCAACTCGCGTATCATATCTGCCACACTCTCTCCCCTCTTACGTGATATACAAAAACGAGCTGCTCTTTTTTGCACCCTTTCGATGTCCTCCGTCAATCCCACCCGGTAAGGATCCCAACCGCGCAGCAATATTCTAACAGAGGACGAACGAATGTAGTGTAAGCTGTCTCTTTAGTGGACTTGTTATATCTTCTAAGTGTCCTGCCAATGAAACGCAACATTTGGCTAACCTTCCCCAAAATTTTTATCTATGTGGTGTTTAGAACTGAATTTGTTCGTAATTTTAACACCCAGGCACTTAGTTGAATTGACAGCCTTGTGAATTGTACTATTTATCCAGTAATCGAATTCCAACGGATTTCTTTTAGAACTCATGCGGATCACCTCACACGTTTCGTTATTTGGCGTCAACTGCCACCTGCCACACCATACAGCAAACTTATCTAAATCGCTTTGCAACTGATACTGGTCTTCGGATGACCTTACTAGACGGTAAATTACAGCATAATCTGTGAACAACCTAAGAGAACTGCTCAGATTTAAAACGAAGTTGATTTGCATCCTCATAGTGGCGCAACTAGCGCAACTCTAATGCGACTGGTGCGAAATTTGGATAGACGTCTTCTTTGAGATGCAGAAACAGGAGCACCAATTTTCGTTTATGTCCCGCAACTCCTTCTTGGTGTTGCGATTTCTTTCCGCTCCTGTAGAAGAGCCATATCTACGGGCAACAATCATTCGTGGATATCTGATGACAGGTAAATTCCGAAAAGCCTCATATGAGCAATAAAATCATTCGTTGCCTGATGTTTGAGTTTTACCATTACTACCGAGTCAGCATGAATGCGGAACTACTGTTTGTTATAATAGTGGTCGCTTGCCTCCTGCACAAGTATACAGGGTGTTACAAAAAGGTACGGCCAAACTTTCAGAAAACATTCCTCACACACTAAGAAAGAAAATATGTTACGTGGACATGTGTCCGGAAAAGCTTACTTTCCATGTTAGAGCTCATTTTATAACTTCTCTTCAAATCACATTAATCATGGAATGGGAACACACAGCAACAGAACGTACCACCGTGACTTCAAACACTTTGTTACAGAAAATGTTCAATATGTCCTCCGTTAGAGAGGATACATGCATCCACCCTCCGTCGCATGGAATCCCTGAAACGCTGATGCAGCCCTTGAGAATGGCGTATTGTATCACAGCCGTCCACAATACGAGCACGAAGAGTCTCTACATTTGGTACCGGGGTTGCGTAGACAAGAGCTTTCAAATGCCCCCATAAATGAAAGTCAAGAAGGTTGAGGTCAGGAGAGCGTGGAGGCCATGGAATTGGTCCGCCTCTACCAATCCATCGGTAACCGAATCTGTTGTTGAGTAGCGTACGAACACTTCGACTGAAATGTGCAGGAGCTCCATCGTGCATGAACCACATGTTGTGTGGTACTTGTAAAGGCCCATGTTCTAGCAGCACAGGTAGAGTATCCCGCATGAAATCATGATAACGTGCTCCAATGAGCGTAGGTGGAAGAACATGGGGCCCAATCAAGACATCACCAACAATGCCTGCCCAAACGTTCACGGAAAATCTGTGTTGATGTCGTGATTGCACAATTGCGTGCGGATTCTCGTCAGCCCACTCATGTTGATTGTGAACATTTACAATTTGATCACGTTGTACAGTACATACTGACGAAACTAAAATGAGCTCTAACATGGAAATTAAGCGTTTCCGGACACATGTCCACATTACATCTTTTCTTTATTTGTGTGTGAGGAATGTTTCCTGAAAGCTTGGCCGTACCTTTCTGTAACAACCTGCATTAGCAGATGTAGATGTACGTCACCTAACGCAATACTTCGTTTTCAGACACGGAAATCCCAGAATAGCAACACACTGCCTTTATATCGTTATCTGTGACTGGTCACTGTGGTGACGCAGAGGAAAAAAACCCGGGTCCTGTTGGCAGCGCGAGGCTGCGCGGTCCGCCGTGTGGAGCATAGGGGGTGGCGGCGCCGTTTTTCAGGGGCTGCGCCAGGGTCGGCAAACCGGTCGATGGGTGGCGATCTGATAGGCGAGAGCGCTATCTGCCAGGCACTGTGCCCGCGCCGCCCCACGCCGCCCACACGGCTTTCCGCTGCTGCCGCTATCGCCGGACGTGGCGCGGCTGCGAAATACGTCTTGTTTCGCTGACAGCAGCCGTCCTGCGGCTCACTCGGAAACAGCAAATCCAGCTATTCCTCACCGAGCGAGGTAGCGCAGTGGTTAGCACACTGGACTCGCATCGGGAGGACGACGGTTCAATCAAATGGTTCAAATGGCTCTGAGCACTATGAGACTCAACTTCTGAGGTCAACAGCCTCCTAGATCTTAGAACTACTTAAACCTAATTAACTTAAGCACATCAAACACATCCATGCCCGAGGCAGGATTCGAACCTGCGGCTGTAGCGGTCGCGCGGTTCCCTGATTTAGGTTTTCCGTGATTTCCATAAATCGCTCCAGGCAAATGCCGGGATGGTTCCAGTGAAAGGGAACGGCCGATTTCCTTACCCATCCTTACCTAATTCGATGAGTCCGATGACCTCGTGGTTTGGTCTCTTCCCCCAAACAACCCCATCCAGCTGTTCCTCAACACAGATTGTCTCGGACCTTTTTAACGAAGGAGGGAGGAGACGAGGGAGCACATCACGAGCTGTGCTTACTCAAACAGCCAGACACATGTGGGCAGCTGACGCTATCGCAGTTCAGTAGCTTATTACTAGCCAAAGCGAAGTGGTAATCTCTCTCCTGGTCCGTCTCGGTAGCTGCATACTCAAAGCGGTGAATTGATAAAGAAGAGGCCTGGATTCTCTGTTCCCGGCTCGGTCGAAGATTTCCTCCGCTTAGGGTTTAGTTGGTTTGGGGAGTAAAGGGGCCAAACTACAGGGTCATCAGTGCCTTGGGGATTGAGTGTTGTGTTGCTCTTACGTTCATATCATCGTAATTTACACTCAACTATAAACAATCCTACCGTAGGAATATCCGCAACTGAGCACTTTAGTTGTGTTTAAAAATACCACTTCAGTTGTAATGCCTTTTTCCTTTTATTTTTCAGTGTTTAGACCACTCCGGTTTCGGCCTATTACATGCCCAGCGTCGGGTATGATAATCATTTGTTGTGACCCCATGTACAGTGATAGGATGGAGAGTACGAGGTGCGGCAATAAATTAATGAGACTGATGTGAAAAAATATGTTGCTTACCGTTTTAATCAAGTCCAGTGTTGTTTCCTTCAGAGTAGTTCCCTTCTGATTGTACACACTTTTTTCAGAGCCTCTGCCACTGATGGTAACATTTCTGGAACTCATATTCTGCAATATCTTCAAAGACCCTCGTCACAGCTTTTTGGACATTGACTCTCGGAAATAGAAAAAAGTTGCTCGGATTGATATCTGGTGAATAAGGTGGCTGTGGTAGTACTGAAATTTGTTTTGAGGTTAAAAATTGCTGTACAGACAGAGCAGTATGGGATGGCGCCTTATCGTAACGCAGAATCATACCAATATCTTCAGTTATTATTAGACGAACCGTTTCTCGATTGATGTTCAGTTTTTCTGCAATCATTTTCAAGGATAATCTTCGATCAGATCGTACGAGTTCACGTACCCTGATCAAGTTGACAGCCGTCCGTGAGATAGATGGTCGTCCACTGCAGCCTTCCATCTTTAACATTCGCTCTGCTTTCACTGAACCTATTATGCCAACGAAATGTACATAACATCCTCTGCAAAAGCTTTCTGAAGCTTACCGTAAGTTGTCGTTGCATTTTCACCCAATTTTACGCAAAAATAAATGGCATACCGTTGCGCAATATTATGTGGTTCCATTTCCGTGACGAGAGACACAAATATGTGTTAACTTATTACAGCGCAACTCACGACTGAGCAGTTGCATCGATGTGCCGCTTGGACTAGAAGCAGCTTATAGACCAAGGTCAGAGATATTGTGCCTATGCAAGTCTGCTGGGTTGTCACATCTTGCAAAGGAAATCAATATCTTTGCTTTATTGTCGCCCCTCGTATACCATGCTGTGTACCACCAGTGATCATAGAGCTCGGATTGCAAGAAATTATCACACCTGGTGATGGGCATGTAATAATCCGAAATCGGTCATGGTCTAACCCCTGAAAAATAATAAAAAGCCTTACAACTGAAGCGATATTTTCAGTCTCTGACGTTCAACTGTTGTGATGGCTCTTTTTTTTGTGAGCATGCCCCGAAGGTCATTACGCTAAACAAAGGAGTGGTAATCTCTTCGCGGTGGTATGACTGTCGCGTTCACGACCGAGAAACAAGGAGGGAGCAGAAATACTAGCGTACACTCCAGAATTCTTGTAAGTGTGGTGCTGTTACACGCCGACCCTCTACCATCACTTGCACCCCACAAAATTTGCGAAAGACGAAAAACTAATTCCGAAAATACAAATGCAATATCTGCTGTCGTGTTTACATGTTAGACGTGAATCTGTTTTTCTAATGCGATCAAGTACATGTTTTTGGGTGTCATTTGTTTAACACAAATGGATTATGTACATAAATCATCTGTTCCGATTTAGTCAAGTCTGTGAAGTGAGTTTATCATCAGCTTCGCAGTTATTGTTATAAATAGATAGAAGGGGCTGTTCATGAAGAGATATTTAAAAATAGAATCCATTCGAGACTGTTTTATAACGCCCGCCAGATCACACACATGACGGAAAATAATCGCTTGAACAATATTGTAATCAATCAATTTGGAAGTTTACAATTGCTAGAAATATTCCAAGAGGGTGAAGACGTTGCAAGTAATCAACAGAACGCATTTCGCGAGATGCTCTGCATAATTAAAATTAATATTTCTGTCCAAAGTAGCGACGTATCATAGCAGTTAAGATATAATCATGACAAGCTAAAAGTTGGGGTTTCGAATCGCGTCATGTAAATTGATATTTTTGAATTTATAGCTTTATGAAAATGGCTTTACTCATTGCTTTTACTGAATTAACAGTATTTATTTTAATTCCAATCGTTTGTCGACTCATTTAATCGTTTTATTAACTTTGTTATGGTTTGAAAAGTCGATTCCACTCCCTCCCCTTTTGAGCTCCTGAATGTTTTGTCAATGGCAACTGATTGTGGACGAGGGCGTTTGCCAGTAGGAGAAAATGAGTACA
Source organism: Schistocerca gregaria (assembly GCF_023897955.1). Lineage (NCBI taxonomy): Eukaryota > Metazoa > Arthropoda > Insecta > Orthoptera > Acrididae > Schistocerca > Schistocerca gregaria. The sequence goes on along the minus strand of NC_064923.1, from coordinate 135,853,491 downwards.
ATAATTTAGAAATTAGACGACTACAAAGCATAAAACGACTGTCATCAATTAGCCTTGTTTTGTTAGTTTAGATGTTATTTCAGCATATGTGTACCATGTTTTGTCAAAGAAAGATAAAATGTGATCACCCTGAAATAATAAAATAAAGACTTCACGATCAGCACAGTAACTTTTTTCACTCCATGAAAAATTCCTTCGTTCAAATAAACAGTTGAAAAAGCGAGTAGAAACCTCGTAACTGTTGTATCACAGCCATTTTGGTTTTTGAGTAGTAGATGAGAAGTGAACCCAAAATGAAACGTCACCACCTTGCATGCAAAATAATAAAACGCTGACTGGCACTTTTATCCGACAATGCTCATGTCATGAGGTCAGTTTATCAAATTTATTTACAGTGTGATATGAATGCTTTCGTGTTTCATCTAAGTAAAACAGTGGCCGCACTGATTCTCATACTTTATTCTTCCGTGAAAACCTTATGTGGTATACCATTTTTGCAGCTATGTCGTCTCGTTCGCACATAACATTTTTATTTTGGAGCCTTTTGAAACTAAATCCTGTAGACAGAAAAATGTTTCAAAGAGGTTCCTTGCTAGCCTTCAAGTTCAGTTCTATGCAACAAAAGCTATATAATTTTAGCACAGTTGGTATTTCTTTACAGTGTTCGTAATAGTGTAGAAATTGCTGCCTGACAATACATTTATCCATATAGTCAATAGAATACTTATTGTGAGCACCTTGCTTCTCCTTCTTTGGCGTAAAAACTTGAATTCCGCTGTGCTCGACTTCGTATTCCTGCTTCCGTAATTTGCAAAACATCCCGTTACTCAATTTTCTGGCTGCGAGTTCCTCCATGCTCCGCCAGCGCGGTAAATGCCTTGTCTGTCTGTCGTAAACAAATTTAATCACGTTAATCGCAAGCCATCGTGCCTTCCCCCAATGACTTTTATCGAGGTCATCTTCAATACTTGCAGTGTAGTCTAACAACGCGCATTGCTTTAAGTGGAGTGACTGTACCTAATCATGATCCACGTTAGTTCCTGATAGGACTGCATTACCACTTCGCCTTTGGCTGGGAAATACTTACCATCACTCATCGTAAAAAAAACTATAGTGATACGCGAGCGCAGCAGCGCGTAACACCTAGCACAAAATTATAATCACAAAACCTTAGTTTTCCGAGTTGTTAACTGAAATTTAACGATTCCTCGATGTACAGAATTATTCTAAATAATTGAACCAATTCATAACCAATTGTGGAATGTAGCTAAGTAACTATAGTTCCCACTGATGTATAAATGCCCCAAGCGAACTAAATTCAATGTGTAGATAAAAGAAATGATCACAAATTTCAAACGGTAGATAGACGTAGGTGCCTAGCTGCACTTCAAAGTGCAGTATCAAGCTGGAGTTCGTCCACCTCGATAAGTGAAGGGTAAGGGTGCGGATTGCTAGGCGAAGGGGCCTGGGTTCGATTCCAGCCAGTCGGAATTTTACTGCCCTCGGGGTTTGGGCGTTGTGTTGTCCTTGGCTTCGTACTGTTGTAATTGACATTGCTATTGAGATGGCTGAATGGACACGGCCTGAAAGTCAATAAATTTGAAAAAAGTTAGAGTTGACGGAGGCATGGTCCTCTCTCTAAAAGCGCAGGCTTTACTGTTATTTTCACAGCGAAATGGGAAAATACGATACACACACACAGAAGAGGAGTACTTTATACACACAAATACTTGGAGTATTCGATACGCGGACAATTGTTTTAAAACCACCTAAATTTTAGCTGTTGAGTAAACAAACAGTGAAGTATTGTTTCATTTGTAGTCAAATATAAAAATTTATGATTTAACGATAAATCTAACGTTATTAATTTAATTACTTTTCAAGTACTATACTAATTTTTCATATTTTAGCCTTATTTCAAAAAATGTGATGATTGAAGTTATTGACATTTTGGTATTTCTGTAATATATCCTGGGTAGTAATGTGAAGTCGTTTGTAAAACAAAAAAAAAACAAAAAAAAAATACTAGCCCGGTTGAGAGTCTGTATGCTGAAGTTGCTGAACTACCACTGTCCTACCGCCGTGAGTTTCTCCTCAGCAGGCATGCATGCCGTTTGTGTGTCATGTGTGGCCACCCATCCTATGTCTCCTTCTTCGATGATTCCCTTGATTGCCAGTATTGGGCATGTCCCTCTTCTCTGTTAGCTCCTGGAGTCCGCTTTCGGCACTTGCTACAGCGGCTTAACTTCACACTACCTGAAACTTTCCCGGTGGGTGTGAACCCTTCACCACCTTGGCTTCGTGAAGCTACCCATGTTAACCTTGACCTTCATTCGATTCTTAAGGACACCACTCCAGCCTCGCTCTATCGCCTTCAGTTTCCCGACCTTCGCATGGAACTTCGTGATAGTACCTTTGTGTACACTGATGGCTCTCGGACTGACTGTGGGGTCGGGTGTGCTTTCGTCATTGGAGCCCGTGTCTTCCGATATCGGCTTCCAGCACAGTGCTCAGTATTTACAGCAGAGCTCTTCGACTTGTATCAGGCCACAGAGTACATCTGGCGACACAGACTTTTCAATTGTGTCCTCTGCTCAGACTCACTCAGCGACCTTCAAAGTCTATGTACGCTGTACACCACGCATCCCTTAGTGCAGCAGGCCCAGAAAACTGCCACTTGTTCAGTCTTGGTGGAGCCACTGTGATGTTTATGTAGGTTCTTGGTCATGTCGGCTTATCAGGAAACTAGGCTGCTGACGTCGCTGCCAATGCTGTAGTCCTCATACCACAGCCCACTAGTTCCTATATTACTGTGTTGCCGTCTGTCAAGAAATGGTGTCCCTCTGGCATCGCCATGGTCCTCCACTCACGGGAGTAAGCTCCGGCTTATTAAGCCTCTCCCAGAACGCTTGGACGACTTCCTCTTGGCTGTCCCGGCGGGAGGAGATCATTTTAACTAAGTTGCGTATTGGTCACTGCCTTTTTAGGCATCGTGATTTGAAAAGTGACGTTCCTTCATCACTTTGCAGACATTGTGCCCAACTTTTAACTGTCCTCCACTTTCTGACGGAATGTCAATTTTTTAACCACTTACGTTACCGCTTGGGTTTGCCATCTGAGTTATCAGCCGTTTTAGCAAATGACGCGCGGGGTGTCGACCACGTTTTACTTTTTATCCGTCAAATCAATATGGCGAAGGCCATTTAATTTTTAGTCTTGGATATCCGTTTCTGTGTGGTGTCATTTTTTGCCCTTTCTCCACGTCCTTGTTTTTAGCTGTCTTGTCTAATGTCACACCTCTCTATCTTCGTGTTCTATAGTTTCGACTTGGACGCGTATGACCCCAGTTGTTTTTTGCGGCCTAAAGCAAAACAAAACAAAACAAAACAAACCTCTTCCCGTCAACCAATGTTAGTCTGCTGATTGCTCATAGCCGCCTGTCAGACTGCTGTCATGACTCACGTGGGTCACATGATGGTCTGGCACGAGTTCTACAACATTCAGAACTCTCCAAAGCGACCATTGTTTCTTTAATGATGATTAGAGTTTTAGGGCCCACAACAACGAGGTTATTAGCGCCTGTTCTCTTTGAAGGCGGTGTATAATACAGTAGTGAAAATAAATGCTGCAAATTGCTTTATTGTCAGTACTGCACATAACAGGAAACAAAACTGGTTTTGTTCCGTCAGGTACAGTTATAAGAAAATAAAAATAAAGAAGCACATTTCCACTTGATTTACAAAAAACTTGTATAAGATTGCTCCACAAAAACTGCAGTTTCTTCCCGCTGTCATCTTACATAACACATTGTTCTTGAACCAATTGGCCCCTCTCATAATTGGAGACACGTTTGAATGCTGTTAGACAGACTCCTTAGAAAAATGTCTAGATAAACATGTGGCTTATTGTTCCACTCCTCCACAGTGGTCACTGTGATGCCCTGTAAGGTCTCTGGTGGGGCAGGACGATAGCAAACCGCTCTTTTTAGCATTTCTCATGCATCATCAGTGCGGTTGAAATCTGGAGAAAATGGAAGCCATTCCATCCGGCTGATTGTATACTACAGTACGAAGTTGTTCACAATATTGTGACGATGGGGGCGTACATTGTCATCCATCAGCGTGAGCCCGACTCACCACGTTCTCCAAATGGAGCCACAATGCGTGCAAGAATTCCGTCCCGATGCATCGCACCAGTCATCCTCGCCCGTGACACCATGGGTGTCCTATGGCGATACGTATTTCCATCCCAAAACATGACTGAACGCCTTGTTAATGGGGCCATTATCGGTGGGATCTAAATGTTGTCCTCGTTGTTTCCACATACGAATATAAAGGATGAGCCAGACAGTAAGAGATTTTACTTTACTACATGAACTTCAAACGGTGACTTCATTTTTCCATTGCGGCCAAGCCACGGCCGGCAGTGTCGGCTGCCTGTAAATGCTTTCGTCCCACGGTCTAGTAACAGGAAGTCAGCACCGACGAAGGGCACCTTGGTCACCTACTGACGAGGTAACGCCGCCCCAGGCGTCGCTTAGCAGGCGACGCTCAGGAAAATTCCATGCCGCCCGGACGGTTCTCTCGATCCCACCAGTCAGGGCGGAGGAAACCGCGTGGTGCGTCGAATATACTCGGCCGCCCGTCGCCGGGCCCGCTCTCTTGTATTCTTGCTTAACCGCGAGTCGGACGCGCGCCCTGTAGCAGTGTAGACCTTCCCGCTTCTCCCGGTGCTGCGGCACTGTGGGCTTAGTTTTAGCAGACAACCACTTTTGTTAGCTTCACGAACTATGTTTCGCCAAACTCTACGCTCTAGCTCACCCTCACCTCCCTAGGCCTATGTGACCCCTTTTTAACGTGCTTTCGCCAATATATAGCCTTTATCTAAAAATTATCCTATTCATTCCATAACGCCCACTGCCTGCCCAATACGCCCATCCTGTGCAACTGGTGTCAGTGCGGATCCGTTCCCGCAGCGACTTTGTCGCTACACTAAATTAATTCGCGCATGGAATGCGCCAACCGGCAATCACCTTTGCTCCACGTGGGCCGTGGCTGCTCCAGTAAACACGCACACGGCACGCGCTGCAGCGAGGCAGCCCACGCTATTCAGCCACGTGAGCGGAACGCCACCGCGCTGCCGGTTGCCTAGTTTCGAGGGGCCTGCGCTGCGCGACCGGCCGGGCCGCCGTTATCTGTCGCCGCTCCAGCCGCCGTCGCTGCCACCGCGCCGCCCACCGTCGCCCGCCGGTGTCGCCGATGCGCCAGGGGCCGCCATCGCGAACCGGCCGAGCCAGCGCTGTCCGCCGCCAACACATTCGGCCCCGCCCCACGGTCCGGACGCCGCCGCCGCCCACCGCCGAGTTGATGGCTCATCCTAAAGCACGTTTATTGCCTATCCTAGAACCCAGTTTCTCTTCCAAGTTTCCTACCTTTAAGTAATCTAAAAGTGTAGATTCTGGCACTTGAAACACTTTGGATGTGTTCAATAACTCCATTTGTTTATTTGTAACGGCTTACATTGCCTTCCTCATATTTTCCTCTGCCCAGCACTTTCTTTTCTTCCCAGCCATCTCCTGAAAAGAAAAAAAGAAATATCTATGAAGGAGCTCATTTGTCAGATGGTCGAAATCAGGCACCCTACCAGTATTCGAAATTAGACACCTGTGCGGCTTGACAAACACGACTGAACTACCGAATCGTATAATGAATTATTGCATTTCAAACCTACTCTGAAGTTTCATTCAAAATGATTAGTTGGTTGGTTGATTTGTGGGAAGGGACCAAACAGTGACGTCATCAGTCCCATCGGATTAGGCAAGGGTTTGGAAGGAAATCGGCCGCCCAAAGGACCCAACCCGGAATTTGCCTGTAGCGATTTAGGAAAATCACGGAATACATAAGTGAGGATGGAGAAACGCGGGTTTGAACCGTCGTCCTCCCGAATGCGAGTCCAGTATGCTAACCACTGCGATACTTCGCTCGTTTTGATTACATCACTAATATATAAGACTAAAATATCGAACTACTTGCTATTGACCTGTGACGCTTACGTTGTGTCTACAAAATATTACATTCAAATGTAACATATTAAGAAAAGGCAGTTGCAGGCACCAAGCACGACTAATGCACTTGGCTGCTAGCAGGTCAAGGATTTCAGGTAGTTTTCGCATGGACATTTACCTGAAATTAGGTTACCTTGGGAAAATGGCGCACCTTACCCTATGGCAAAGAGTACGGGACATACTGGCCCGTCACGGTAGAACGATAGAAATATGGACTGTTTCCGCTAGAATTATACATTACTGGCCATTAAGATTGCTAGACAAAGAAGAAATGCAGATGATTCTTGGGTATTCATTGGACAAATACATTATACTAGAACTGACATGTGATTACATTTCCACGCAATTTGGGTGCATAGATCCTGAGAAACCAGTACCCAGCACAACAACCTCTCGTCGTAATAATGGCCTTGATACGCGTGGGCATTGATTAAAACAGAGCTTGGATGGCGTGTAGAGGTACAAGTGCCCAGGCAGCTTCAACACGATACCACAGTTCATCAAGAGTAATGGCTGGAGTATTGTGACGAGCCATTTGCTCGGCCATCATTGACCAGACGTTTTCAATTGGTGAGAGATCTGGAGAATGTGCTGGCCAGGGCAACAGTCGAACATTTTCTGTATCCAGAAAGGCCCGTACAGGACCTGCAACATGCGGTCGTACATTATCCTGCTGAAATGTAGGGTTTCGCAGGGATGGAATGAAGGGTAGAGCCACGGGTCGTAACACACCTGAAATGTGTTCAAAGTGCCGTCAATGCGAACAAGAGGTGACGGAGACGTGTAACCAGTGGCACCCCATACCATCACGCCGGGTGATACGCCAGTATGGCGATGACGAATACACGCTTCCAATGTGCGTCCACCGTGATGTCGCCAAACACGGATGCGACCATCATGATGCTGTAAACAGAACCTGGATTCATCCGAAAAAATGACGTTTTGCCATTCGTGCACCCAGATTCGTCGTCGAGTACACCATCGGAGTCGCTCCTGTCTGTGATGTAGCGTCAAGGGTAACCGTAGCCATGGTCTCCGAGCTGATAGTCCATGCTGTTGAAAACGTCGTCGAACTGTTCGTGCAGATGGTTGTTGTCTTGCAAAGGTCCCCATCTGTTGACTTAGGGATCGAGACGTGGCTGCACGATCCGTTACAACCTTACGGATAAGATGCCTGTCATCTCGACTGGTAGTGATACGAGGCCGTTGGGATCCAGCACGGCGTTCCGTATTACCCTCCTGAACCCACTGATTCCATATTCTCCTAACAGTCATTGGATCTCGACCAACGCGAACAGCAATGTCACGATACGATGAACCTCAATCGCGATAGGCTACAATCCGATCTTTATCAAAGTCGGAAACTTCATGGAATGCATTTCTCCGTACACGAGGGATCACAATAACGTTTCATCAGGCAACGCCGTTCAACTTCTGTTTTTGTATGAGGAATCGGTTGGAAACTACCCTCGTGTCAGCACGTTTTAGGTGTCACCACCGGTGCCAACCGTGTGTGAATGCTCTGAAAAGATAATCATTTACATATCGGAGCATCTTCTTCCTGTCGGTTAAATATCGCGTCTGCAGCACGTCATCGTCGTGGTGTAGGAATTTTATTGGCCTGTAGTGTATTTAAAAGTAACCGGAGTCAAGATTTGATAACGTATTTTTTTATCATAACGTTCAGTATTAATGTTTCGCCATCTGCAACTAGTGTTTTGATCACTGTACTTTGTTGGATGGAGTTACCGGTGATACTTGGAGAGGAAAGCAATGGACCACGGACTGAACGGTCGGGGACACATATTTCCGTAGTGCCAGAGACGAGACAGTAAACGAGGTCACGTTGCCGAGGGTGTGAGAGCCGAGCTGCGGTGGTGTGGGTTTCCGGACAGCCTGCAGGAGCGTGGGCGGGGCATCGATCCGCGGTCGTGTGAGTGCGGGCCGCCTCGCCTCATTAGAGCCTCGGCCGGCCGCGGAACCTCATCAGCGGGTCGTTAAGGCGCTCGGCGCGGCCGCCGGCACGCGGCGCCACTTGCGCCCGCGGGCCGCTGCTTGGCTCGCTACGGGCCTCGCGTACTTCTGGCCCGCTTTTAGAGCGGCCGTGCGGCGTGGGGAGGCTGGCCCCTCTTAATTACGAGGCGCACCTGGGCCGCGCCAAGAGTCGCGCAGGAGTCTTACGGTTACTGGCTCTGTTCCTTCTCAGAAGTGCAAGACGGACTTAGAGAGTAAGCTGTAGGACACATTTACGCGACTGCATCTTTTCATTGCTCCATTTACTACCTACACACTAAGAAAAAAAAAAAAGTTGTTCGAATGGGACGGAAATCAGTAGATAAGATATGCATGTACAAACAAATTATTACAGTTTCAGAAAAAATTGATAATTTATGTAGACTTAGAGAAAGCTTATCACAATGTTGACTGGAACACTCTCTTTGAAATTGTAAATGTGGCTGGGGTAAAATACAGGGAGCGAAAGGCTATTTACAATTTGTACAGAAACCAGACGGCAGTTATAAGAGTCGATGGGTATGAAAGGGAAGCAGTGATTGGGAAGGGAGTGAGACAGGGTTGTAGCCTATCCCAGATGTTATTCAATCTTTTTATTGAGCAAGCAGTGAAGGAAACAAAAAAAATCGGAGTACGTTTTAAAATCCATGGAAAAGAAATAAAAACTTTGAGGTTCGCCGATGACATTGTAATTCTGTCAGAGACAGCAAAGGATTTGGAAGAGCAGTTGAATGGAATGAACAGTGTCTTCAAAGGAGGATATAAGATGAACATCAACAAAAGCATAACGAGGATAATGGAATGTAGTCAAATTAAGTCTGGTGATCCTGAGGGAATTAGATTAGGAAATGAGACACTTAAAAATGTTCAAATTTGTGTGAAATCTTCTGGAACTTAACTGCTAAGGTCATCAGTCCTTAAGCTTACACACTACTTAACCTAAATTATCCTAAGGACAAACATACACACACACACACACACACACGCACGCACACACACACACACACACACACACACACATGCCCGAGGCAGGACTCTAAACTCCGCCGTGACCGGCCGCACAGTCCATGACTGCAGCGCCTCAGACCGCTAGGCTAATCCCTCGCGGCGAGAGACACTTAGTAAAGGAGTTTTGCTATTTGGGGAGCAAAATAACTGATGATGGTCGAAGTAGAGAGGATATAAAATGTAGACTGGCAATGGCAAGGAAAACATTTCTGAAGAAAAAGAATTTCTTAAGACCGATTATAAATTTAAGGGTCAGGAAGTCGTTTCTGAAAGTATTTGTATGGAGTGTAGCCATGAATGGAAGTGAAACGTGGGCGATAAATAGTTTGGACAAGAAGAGAATAGAAGCTTTCGTATGTGCTACAGAACAATGCTGAAGATCAGATGGGTAGATCACATAACTAATGAGGAGGTATTGAACAGGATTGGGGAGAAGAGGAGTTTGTGGCACAACTTGTCTAGAAGAAGGGACCGGTTGGTGGGACATGTTCTGAGGCATCAAGGGATCACCAGTTTCGTATTGGAGGGCAGCGTGGAGGGTAAAAACCGTAGAGGGAGACCAAGAGATGAATACACTAAGCAGAATCAGAAGGATGTAGGTTGCAGTAAGTACTCGAAGATGAAGCTTGCACAGGATAGAGTAATATGGAGAACTGTACCAAACCAGTCTCAGGACTGAAGACCACAACGACTACTACAGCATTTAAGAGAAAGAGCTTCCTAAATTGAGCAAGTCAGTAACGCCTTCGTCCATTGGTCCACCTCCGACACTTACGGAAGCAGTTATTCGGCTTGCAAATGATTGGTAGAGTTGTCGGATGTGCTCCTGATGGATATCGTGATCAATTCTGTCCAATTGGCGCTTTAGATCCCAAGGTGGATGGAGGACCCTGTCCACAATGTTCCCATCATTCATAGTTGGGGAGAGATCTGGCGGCCTTTCTGGCCGAAGTAGGGTTTTCGAGGCATGGAAACAAGCAGTAGAATCTCCCGAGGAGTGCAGGCGGTCTTTATCTTGCCGATATGTAAGCCCAGTATGGCTTTCCTTGAAGGGCAACAAAATAGGGCGTAGAATATTGGTGACATACCGCTTTGCCGTAAGGTGTCGTAGATGAGAAGCAAAAGGGCTCTGTTATGAAACGGAATGGCACCCCAGAGGATCACTCCAGGTTGTCAAGGCTGAGTGGCGAGCGACAGTTAGGTCGATACCCCACCGCCATCTGGAGCGCCTCCAGACACGTCTTCGCTGGTTATCGAGATTCACTTCGAAGCGGTACTAATCACTAAGGACAATTCTACTACAGTCAGTGAGATTCCAGACCCGTTTTTCCCTCCACGTTATCAGCCCTACCCCAGTAGGTGGAGTTACTCGCTCTCACTCCAACAGCATTTCTTTCCGTATAGTAAGTAGTATGTTTACCAGATTTGGTTGAAATCGATCCAGAGGTTTAGGCAGAGCTTTGTACCTGTGGATTTTCCCATGTACGCACATGTCACATATATTTCACAAATGTTTAACGTATTTGCTGCAAGGAACAACATACTATATAAGCTCAGTTTTACCACCTGGGGAACCTCTGCTGGCTGTCTGCGTTTAACTGGCATCAGTCTTGCGTACTCTGCAGCCGAGTACTGTGCACCTGTATGGTTGGAAAGTGTACATGTGAAGAAGGTAGACAGAAAATTTAACGACACAATGCGCTACATTACAGGACACAATGCGCTGCATTACTGATTCCATCAAATCAACCCCATGCCACTGATTACCTGTACTGAGTCACATCCCTCTACTTCACTTAAGGCGGAAACAAGCTCTACTGATGGAGGCCAAGAAAGTCTATGCATCACCTCCTCTACCACTGCACCAGGAATTCTGTCATCCGCCACAGCAACGATTGCGACCAAGAAGACCAGCAAGTGTTACTGCAGGACAACTCATCGCGGATGGTTTTGATCTAAATGAAAGCTGGAACCATGAATGGTTAACAAAAACATTGGGAACAAGAGCCCATCACCTTGATCCCACAAAGAAGCCAAAATGTTTTGACCTCCCGAGGAAAATCTGGTGCCGCCTCAACAGGTAATCAAGAAGAGTAGACAACTGAACATTTAATCCAACACTCTCCACTTCATTCATACCCTGGAATTCCTGAGGACTTGTTCTCTCTCACAGCCAGCTATGTTGACTGGTTGAAAAACACGGACTTTAAGGTTTAATCTTGTCTTATATCATATATATGTTGCACAAAATCATTTGCCTTATATGAACTGTATGTTGTATAAAATCACCATTTGGTTAAATAAATAAATAAAATAAAATAACCATGTAAGAGGTCGTCGTCTCCTGACCTTCATTGCTTACATATTCCGTCCTCACAATCATGTTCCGCACATCAAGACGCTTCATTCGAACCCAAACTCGATAAGATAAAGTCAGTGTTGTATAAATTCATGTAAACGATATGCAATTGACAAGTGAGCGCACCGTGGTTGAAATACTTGAGGCTGGCGTGCACACATACATTCCAGACACGACGGTCACAGAGGCTTTTAGTCCGGGAGAGAGGCCGCACAGCGGCACGCGAGGCCCTTCAGAGGACGACCCAGCCCATGTCGGCCGGTGACTGCCGTTGCGGACAGCGTGGGCCCAAGTGGAAAGAGGGAACAACCCCATGTTCGGCTTAAAAGCAAATTTCGCTACATTGTGTGGAAGCGGTCAACCTATGCATTCTTTACACATAGCACGCCGTTTCAGAAATTTTCACAGGGACACAACAAACGCCAAACGCCAAAGCTACAAGTTTCCGGACTGGTCGCCTTAAACGAAACATAATTCTCCCGTTTTAGAAGAGCAATGCTGATTGGCAGACGATGTTTCTGACGCCTATACCCCTTCACGTCTGGCGTGGAGAGGCGCGGTTGCGTTGTCGCTCTTGGAGCGAGAACACGTAACGAGAGCGTGCGCGGTCGTACCTGTACTCGAAAGAACGAGGAACAGGTCTCTCCTCAGTACTTCACTGGGAGAGCACCTCTGTCGAGAACGAATCAAAGGGCTACTCTATATTGAGTCTTTGCGATTAAGCGTTGTTCACTGTGGTGGCCGACACACTTATTGTGAGGTGTGAACGGACAGAGTTTTTGTTAAACGCCTGCGAGCGAATTTTGAGTGGCATTGCGGTGGACTGGTTATCTGATCGGTGGACCACACCAATAGCTAGACTAGGGGCGAATAGGAATCCTTGACTTCATCAAGGCGTAGGGAGAGTTTAATTGGCGAAGCTCAATCCAGATAGAACGAGAGTTATCTTATTTGTCAGCAGCGAGCGGCGCATACAGCAGTCGTCGCAGCTTACGATATTGTGCTTTCCTCCACAACAGTAATTTTCACTGCATTTCACACGCGACAGACTCGAGCGTACCTAGCAACATTGTAAAAGATAATTATTCAAGTTGAGTAGGCGCGCCTCTCAGCGATTCTGCCAAGGCAACAAGCATCTTAAACTTTGTATAGAAATTTCATTAGCGAATCCTATCCTTGAAAGGTAACTTCACATTCCGAAAAGAACCAGGATATAACTTGGGCAATTCATAACTAAAAGTGCCATTGTGATTTCTCAGAATTTTGCAAAATAAATAATAACTTTCGTTAGTTTCATGTTTTTCTTACACTAACTAGCTGTAATCCAGTACCCTAGTATCCCACTAGTTACGTAAGAAATTCTGTGAATTTTTGTGTCATTTCCTTACAGCGGACGACTCCATAAGATATTTATTGCTGAAAGTTTTTCAGGCATTTCTCTTTAGAACATTAGGAGCGTCTGTCTGACTTCTGTTGTAGTTTGGGGGTGGAAATTGCATCTTGCAGGAGCCACAGGGTAAAGGGTGCATCTCAGATTAATCCGTTGCGCAGAATAACAGAATAACAGAATAACAGATCAACCCCATGCGCTCAGAACATGTAAGTATATTTTTGTACACATAGTTCACCTGTATCTCCAGCGAATTTTGTCCTGCACTTTCGTTCTTAGGCATATCAATGTTTAAGACACCTTCTCTCTTCAAATATGTGTTGTACAATGATATATGTTTGTAGGTACAGGTGCGAGTGTGTGGATAGTGTCTGTGAAATGTGTCGTTAAACAATTCGTAGTAAACAAGTAATAAACTAAAACATCACGTCTAATGCAGCAGTTATACTGCATGAACAGCGAAAATGTAGTAAGCGATAAACTTTTCTTCTCTCATTGTTCTGTGAGGGTTGTCAACGGGAAAAGTTTCGCAAAGGTTTGAAATTATGTGTAACGTTTGTTGCAAGCCACTAAGTGCTCTCAATCTCCAACACTGGATGAACAAGTCTGGGTATTGGCACGTCGTGGGCAACACAATTCACACACGCTTCCGTGCCTTTGATGCACTGGCGGTTCAATCATGGCTCAAATGGCTCTGAGCACTGTGGGGCTTAACATCTGAGGTCACCAGTCCCCTAGAACTTAGAACTACTTAAGCCTAACTAACCTAAGGACATCACACACATCCATGCCCGAGGCAGGATTCGAACCTGGGACCGTAGCGGTCGCGCGGTTCCAGACTGAAGCTCCTAGAAACGCTCGGCAACACCGTTCGGCACTGGTGGTTCTTACACCAAAGACAGTCTTCCCAGTCTGAAAGTGATCCCTGTACCAAATTTGGTTGAAATCGGTCCAGTGGTTTAGAAGGATATATGGAGCATCTCGTACATGTGTATAACGCACATACATTATTGTAATACACATGGATATGTATGTGTCCTACGTTTGTTCTGTTGACGCATTCCGCTCTGTATCGTTTGTCATGAATATAATCTATGGAACAAGTAATTAACTTCAGTAGACTTATCTCTGTCCACAGCAATTAGTCGAGAATACTTGGAAAATGACACACGTTTTCTTGCTAGTGGAAGTTTACTGGCGGCACTACGTGGAGAACTAGCTGGAAGGTGTCGCTTAATGACGCAAATAAAACATTTTGATTTCCACTGTCGTTTCTATTTGGCGACTTTTAAGAAAGTTAGCCCTCAAATTTGAAGTTATTTTTGCTAGCTGTTATATAAATATTTCGTCTCTTTTACATCTGAATTTTATTTTATTTGCCGGCCGGAGTGGTCGAGCGGTTGTAGGCGCTACAGTCTGGAACCGCGCGACCGCTACGGTCGCAGGTTCTACTCCTGCCTCAGGCATGGATATGTGTGATGTCCTTAGATTCGTTAGGTTTAAGTAGTTCTAAGTTCTAGGGGGCTGATGACCTCAGAAGTTGAGTCCCATAGTGCTCAGAGCCATTTTTATTTTGTTTCTGTTTCTTCTACACACTGAGGGTGGGGTGGGGCATGAAACATTATTTGTAGTACTGAAGGAAGAAGGTGAAACACAGGAAACATAAACTAGTATGTTCTGAACTGGTACTGCTGCATTATCTTCTGATGAATAATAGCTTCAATATGGCAAAGACTAAGCAGTACGTAGATGAGGCGCTATTACCCGATAAAAGTCAGAGGAGTGGTGTAGACACTCAGTTATAGTGTAGGTTACAATCTCTTAAAGAGTACGTGAAGATACTGTAAGTTGTTACATTTTATGACGCAAGGATAATGGCTACACTGTCATGAACTCGTTCCACGTGTGGGGCAGATGTTAGTTGTACGATGCGAAGAGAACGGAATAAGAAGTGCTGATATACCGAAATAATTGTGTTCTAAGATCTTTTATTTTTTTTGCGGAGTTGTAATCTATCTCTTTCGAGAGAGAGGTCAAGTTTATGACAATTTATTTTTGAAGGAACGGGGAGGGGGGAGAAGCGTTTAAGAGTTTGTATTCTCCGTAAAATAAATTTATCTGCCAGGATGTGTTGAGGGATCTGAGACCTAGTCCTATACCATGACGCACAGATCGTTGGCCTTGTCAGGTTGAGTGTGGCTTTTAGTCGTTTTTTCAAGCTCATTTAGGCAAATGCTTTCATAGTTACCAATCCCCGCCCCAGAAAATACGATACACAAACAGCTAAAATACGACAAACCAGACAATTAGATATACATGATTCACAGACAAGTAGCGTGCGCAGCTTCCCTCTTTTAAGTTAAGTTATAGTATTGCGTCAGGAAAGGCATCAAGATAAACGACTAAAACTTCGAGAAATCATGAAAACAGGCTATCCGGTACGACGGGATAAACGCTAGGAAAGAGAGGCATCCGGCGACAAATAGTGAGAGGCATTCTCTTGCTTCCAAGGGAAGAGCCCTGGTAGGCTTTGAAGCCGTCGCTCCGATACAGGTTCTAAAGCGGCGGTGCTGTGTTCTGTCTAATTTAATGAGAGATAACTTGTTGTCACTGTTGTAAAAGATAGCCTCGTAATCAAACAGCTGTTGATACCAGCAATAAAAGATGACCATCAGGTGGGGATGTATATTCCAACAAATATGGATCAAAGCGTGAGGTACATTTGTCAGACGTGAGCATACCACGTCAGTCGGGAGTGGTATATTAATCTCAGTAATAGAGCACGGTTTTCCAGTTTCGTCCCCTGAAAACGTCGGTATACACATTTTTGAATATAAATTCTCACTTGCGATCTGTAAGCTAAGTTCTAGCCCGTGCTTTAGCCAACCGTCGAGCAATATTCTGTAATGCTATTGTAAATATAATACTGCCATTAATCTATATTTTAAAATTTTTTGTTCCATAAATAATTTTGCAAAATTAAGCAAATACTATAACGAGATTAAGCTTTTGTTAAATGTAGTTTATCTGTTTAAAATAACCTCTTTGACGTAGGTGGAAAAACTGTATTAAAACATATTTTGTAAATAATTAGGTAATATGTCAAGTACAACTGTAATTAATTATGTCAATTTTGTATGTATATGCTGTCATGCAGTTGTAGATGGTTCATACTTTGGGTTTTTGTAAGCAGAAGTGTAAATTGAAAAGGTGTAAGGATCATAGGTAGAACGGAACTCCGTTCTGTGGTGGAATGGAAAAGGTGGTGGGGCACGCGAGTGGCAGGTACGGTCGGTAGCTGCACTGCAAGTGGTGAACACGCATTACGTTGGTCAAGCACTAGAGGTCCAGAATTTACCTGCAAGACTGAGTTTTAGCCTCGGACGTGTTCTACATGATTAGCGCATACGGCAATAAATTAATAGCTCAGAAATTTGCAATTTCATAGTCACCACCAAGAGGAAGACAGAGCTATGTACATCAAGAGCCGTACCTGCGCAATGTTACTGCGCAGTAGAGATGGGAAAACTCGTTCATCCTTGGGAACTAGTTCACTGCTGATCGTTCTTTTTTGGTAACCGTTCATTTTTACTCGTTCACCGTTCATTTGTGCTTGGTATATGGTTCTTATGAAAAACTGAAAACTAGTCGTGTAGGTGACTGAAGGTTGGAGTGCACCAAGAGGGGTCACTTGACTCCCCCCCCTGGAGTATAGAGTTTTTATTCATTACAGAATTCTTACACACTTTTAGAACTAATTTCTGTGATTCTGCAAAACCTCTCGTTTATCCAACTGTAGTGTTGTGTGGCTGATCGCAGGGAAATAATATAGGATGGTGTACGGAAAACCGGCCCCGAGTACAAACAGCTCGCCAATTATGGACGATGTGTTGCCCGTTACGAGCAGATACAACAAACAGACAAACATGTAATAATTAGGCAGTGAAGAAATAACAAGCTATTGCAAGCAACAATTGCGAAACAATCGATGTCGATGTGTAGAGAGCTGGAGAAGAGAACATGAAAATTTCACGCCACGCCCATGGGCTACTGCTCACATAGTCTTGTAAACCTGTTGGTGGCTGTTTCCCAACTTAATAGACTACTAGTGTCTTGTATAAATTCTTCGTTTCGACTTCCACTACATAGCTATGCTACGTTGTAAACAATAATCATTTACACCATATATATATACTTCACGTTGTCTCTGAGTTCGTAGGCGAAGTAGAGACTTTATGGAAGCAATAAAATAAAATGTGGTTTTCTCATCATACTTGCGTTGCATGCTTAGTAAAAATTAGGTTTCTATGTCGCATTACTGAAGTTAATGCAGCAATAATAAAAATTAAGTTCGCAGTAGTAAAGTTTTTGGTCTAAAAGCTCCTTCTGAACAAATGTTTTTGAGATAATAAGTAAATACGATTTTATGCCAATCTAAGTCTTTTCAAATGGAGAGGCACGGCTTATCCTACTGAGCCAAAATGACCCACAACCCACTTTTTTTTTCAAAGAAACCAAACTAGCAGGTAATGCAAATTGGAAACAACCAAACTAAAAAATAATTAGAGCCTTCCTAAATGTAATGTTTTGTATATGAAAGATACACGAAAATCGTTTTATATGAATTTTCTTACATTAAAAATTGAGCAAATTATTGAAAGTTAGCCGCTAAATCAAGTCGATGAAACCAAAAAAATATATGAATAACAAAAAAAGCTTGCCTTGTTATAAGTATGTCTTCTGCTGTTCATCGATATAATGAAGTGAGCTGATATGCCCTTTTGTTACCTGAAAAGACGTACCTATTACATAATTTTTATGTAATTTACGTAACTATAAAATACTTTTTAAGTATACCTCCGCGACCGAAGTGAACTACGAACCGATCGTTCCTTGGAATTCGTTCCTCGGTCCTTTCGTTCATTTTGGCGAACCGTTCCTTTGCAGCCGTTCGTTCGCGAACTACCAATTTCTACTACAAAGCACCGCCTCATGCCACCTTTGACATCAGTAACAGGCAAAGTACTTCATTTAGAAGTGTATCACAGTATTAACCATCCATCTTCAATCAGTGGTATCTATTCACCTCAGTAGGATCCTTACCTAAACAAATTTATTCCGAGTATCCTGATGTTTATTGAAGCTCGAATAATAGTAAATTACTGGCAAGAGTACTGTTTTGATAGCAAATTCTGAAAATAATTATTAAATACTAAAGTTTGCACGTATCAGTTTAAGGGCCACCGCTTTGCGTGACCATGGGGATATGTTTTCAATAGAATTTCTGAAAGTAAAGTAACATAATTGTTTAACAGCAACAACCTTAACAGTAATTGTTTGTGTTGCTTCTCCATGTCAAAGAAAGCCAGACAAACATTGGTGTTAGTAAAACGTTAACAAATAACAGTCCTAAAGAAATGAAATTTAGTCGTGCTAAATAATAGTTTTGGTCATAAGAATGCTAACTATAAGTTTAATATTTTTTTGTATCTTTGTTGAAACATATGTGTGTCTTCTTTAAATAATTACTGAAGTGTAGTGATAAATTCCATAAGTAACAGAAAGTGGAATTAATAGTACTTACTGCCAAGTGACGGTAGTAAATGGAAATTAAGGTACGTGGTAAGTGAAAGTAGTTAATTATTCAGTGTCAAATATTGACTTCATCTTTTTGTGTAAACACTGTGCCCGATTTGGGCTTAAAGACGTTTTATTAAGCGAAACAGTTTATTGTTATAACAGGCTTTGTCTGATAAAAGGTTTCCAAAAGTAATTATTCTCAGTGCTTTTCCCACAAACTGTATGATTCTGAGAAAAATAGTTCGATACTTTACCATTAGGTTGAACACGGTTAAAATCTCTCTCCGAGAGTCGATGGGTTTGGAGTGTTAGTGCTGCGTAATTTTATGGTGGAGTTCCTGCCGCTACTTACTACACAGTTCTGACAATCGAATCACGGATCTTCCGTCTTTACAGGGATAGAACTTAAACGTTCTGGTACCGCATTCAAAATGGTTCAAATGGCTCTGAGCACTATGGGACTTAACATCTGTGGTCTTCAGTCCCCTAGAACTTAGAACTGCTTAACCCTAACTAACCTAAGGACATCACACACATCCATGCCCGACCTGCGACCGTAGCAGTCGCGCGGTTCCGGACTGAGCGCCTAGAACCGCTTGGTACCGTATTAACGAGAACGCGAAAGTGCTGTTGCAACTCCTGCACAGATTTGACTGGTGTCTTGTTGAGACGTGGCCGTCAAGCGGAGGTATACATCGTCTGCATATTGTATTTATTTAACAGTTGCTAGTAGAGAAGTGTCAATTGTATTGTGATACTGGGATGTTGGGCTGCGTACCGCCAATTGATGATGGCTTTGCGATTTCCTACATTGGCCAACATCTCACTGCTGAAGTTAATATATTCCTAACTGGTATGCAGCAGTTTCTCCCTGGGATTCTAACAAGGGAATGGTCCAATAAAGTAGGTCGAAAGCTACCCAGAAATTTTTTACACAGTAAGTAGACAACGAAACAAATGCACTGCCAAAATTTTAGCTCCTAAGAGGCACTTCAAGTATTTTATAAAAAATGTTGAAGTTACAAGTTTTTGCCGCGTGAAAAACAGCTTATAACAGCGGTTTGTACAGCCCCGTCCGCCTAGAGCGCGACTCGGCGAATCACTCACTCAGCGCCGCGTAGCGGAATTATCCGGAGTTCACAGACACCAATTTTAAGCAACTAAAGCCTCATTTACAAT
Organism: Schistocerca gregaria; assembly: GCF_023897955.1. NCBI lineage: Eukaryota > Metazoa > Arthropoda > Insecta > Orthoptera > Acrididae > Schistocerca > Schistocerca gregaria. The sequence continues at coordinate 135,833,898 of NC_064923.1, read as the reverse complement.
GGAGCGAATGTGGGCGAACACGTGAGAATGAGCATTTGCAGAAAATTCACTACCACATGCTTCTATATGAGTAGAACCGTTTATACTAGACGGAATGGAAGTGAACACGAAGTAGCGAATATTGCCTATGAAAACTGTGTTATTAGTTTTTAATTTTTGGAGCTAATATTCGGCATATGGGATACATCTTTATCTTGTTAGAGCCACAATTTCAAACTTTGCTATTCAGTGACGATTATTTTGCATGGCGAGCGCACTTTTCTTGACGGAGTATGCAAAATGGAGCAGTGAAGGAAGAATTTAAGTGTCTCACTTTGTATGGAAGCGTGACATGCGTGGAGATCGTGAAGTTTACACGGAACTGCATCTCCATCTCTCCTTAGCGCTGGTCCAAAATTTTCCTTCTATGTCGGCTGCCATTTTTCCCTGGCTTCTCATTCCCATTGAGGGGAATTTATAAACAGAACACCAAATACCAACGTCGAGCATCATCTCAAGAGATGACACAGCCAGTGTTTCCACTACACTTATAAGATCTAATGGTCATATTCTTCTTTTTCTTTTTTTTTTTTCAAAAACAAAAATGGCCTAGTGGTATAGCGCGCTTCGTGATCCAGACAGCGCGGGATCAAACACCAACTTTACCACTATGAATTTTAACTGAGCGTTCACTTCTAATAGATGTTGGAGTGGTCACGAAAGACACGTGGTTCGGATTCCACGTTAAACCGTAGGTCTCCATTTCCCGATTATGTAACTGGGAAAGGTTAGGGACACGTAAGTAGCTGCAGTGGTGTCCAGTTGAAAGACGTGCAACAGGCCAACCGGGTACACCAGACCTAATTCTCTTTTGCTCGTGCCTGTTAGCTTGTTTGTTCCGGGGAAAACCTGGCTTAAACTATACAACCATTTTTTGAATAACTTCATATCAACAGTTCAATTCTTGCACATCTAATTATGATAAAAGTGGCTAGCACAGAAAATAAAATCATGGCAGTGTTTGATGTCACAGATGACTTCCAGCAATGAGGACTTGTAATTTCTTGAATAATTTCTTCATAATAATATTTGAATGTTGTACATTTGACTATCAGTGAAAGAGTCGTTTGTTTATTTCTTATAGTTGTCACAAAAATGCGAAGTGTCTAAATTGAAAATTTGTGGTAAGTTCTTATGGGACCAAACTGCTGAGGTCATCGATCCCTAAGCGTACACACTACTTAACCTAAGTTAAACTATCTAAACTATCTTACGCTAAGGACAACACAAGCACCAGTGCCCGAGGGAGGACTGTAACCTCCGACGGGTGGAGCCACACGTACCGTGGCAAGGACCCCAAGACCGCGCGACTACACCGCGCGGCTAGAAAATGTCTACTGAATGACAAAAACAAATATTTTTCTTGCACCAGGCACACCGGACAAAGGAAAATTTGATGCAGTCAGGCATTTCACAGTAACCACTAGTTTTATTTAGACAGAAGTGGGATGGAGACAGAAATCATCCCGGCCGTTGTTCTGCGTATTGCGCTGCATACCATGCATACTTGATCAAAGTTGTGGTTGGCAGGAGAGCCAACACCGTGTTACTAGAGGAGGCCAAAAGGCAGGCGATTTAGCTCACGCAGGCTGGCGTGAGATCTGGAACAGTACAAGGAAATTAGAACTCAGAAAAACGGACGTAGCTGGTGGAATACGTAACTTTAATCCATTAATGACGAATGTCGCTCTTGACGGCACATAGTTCACAATATCAATAGTAACTGATAATGGCGCCTTGCTAGGTCGTAGCAAATGACGTAGCTGAAGGCTGTGCTAAACTATCTTCTCGGCAATTGAGAACGTAAGTAGGCAGTGAACCATCGCCAGCAAAGTCGGCTGTACAACTGGGGCGAGTGCTAGGAAGTCTCTCTAGACCTGCCGTGTGGCGGCGCTCGGTCTGCAATCACTGATAATGGCGACACGCGGGTCCGACGTATACTACCGGACCGCGGGCGATTTAAAGGCTACCACCTAGCAAGTGTGGTGTCTGGCGGTGACACCACAAAAGTCGTAAAGCGTGGCGAAGAATAATGGTAATGCACGAATGACTGGAGCTTAAGAATACTGTTCCGCTGATGAATCTAAAATGAGAGAGATGAATCCGAAATTATGTTGTCTGTTAATTTTCTGAAAAATGCTTTCCACTGTAGAAAAAATTCTTTATCGAAAGGCTGAATCGCACTAGTAGTTCCAGGCGGAAATCACCTCACATCCACAGATTTTTCGTTGTCCTCCACAGCAACAGAGGCGTCGCTATGTCCAGACTATGAATGCAACAAAAGCAATGACTTAGTTTCTGCAGCTAGTAGGAATACCTTTCGAACGGAATTTTGAAAATTATTCTTTACCATATTTCCAGGTTTTGATACGTCGATTATAATTTGTCTTGCGCTTCTTGAAGACAGATATACAGCTGCATAAATAGTAAACCACTCTGACTTATCACTGGCGTTAACGTATATGAATGTGTCATTACATTCATTGTCTGAGCAACCGTCTCCGTTTTTTTTCACCCCGAAATGATAAAAGTGCGGCGTGCACGCAGTTTCTTCACGAAACATGACTGATTAGCGTTATAAACAGCAGTTGAGGGGATAACAACAAGTATCGTCTTTACGTCAGATACGGATTTCTCTGTTGCATTGTATATCACTGGCAGCTGCTCTACACGTAATTTTGCGACGCTTTTTCTGTACGATTTCTTGAACCTGCGTAGCCTAGGTCGACGAATCCTGGAAATTAGTACTATATCTGTATTGTCAATACTTACCAATACTGCAAAAAGGAACTGATAATTTGTAATATATGTTACTTGAGGGCTAATTTGAGAGAATATTAACTGTATATTTTAGTGTCAGAGAAACTATCAACGAACGGTAATCTGAAACGCCCTTCACAAATTACGATCGGGTTGTATCGTGTTTCCTGCTTACAAACGTATCGCGAATTTGGCAATTTCCAGCTATTTTTTAAATACTTGAAATGCGTCTCGGCAGCTAAAATTTTGACAGTGCATTTATTTCGTTGTCTTCTTCCTGTGTTAATGGCTCTGAGCAGCATGGGACTTGAAATCTAAGGTCATCAGTCCCCTAGAATTTAGAATTAGTTATTACTTAAACCTAACTAAACCTAAGGACGTCACACACATCCATGCCCGAGGCAGCATTCGAGCCTGCGACCGGAGCAGTCGCGCGGTTCCGGACTGAAGCGCCTAGAGCCGGTCGGCCGGAAGAGTAATTATGGAGTACGCGTATGTGGAGGAAGTGTTTGCGCAGCAATCGCCGACATTGGTGTAACTGAGGCGGGATAAGTGGAATCAGCCCGCATTTGCCGAGGCAGATGGAAACCCGCCTTAAAAACCATCCACAGAATGGCCTGCACACCGGACTTCGACACTAATCCGCCGAGCGGATACGTGCCGGGGACCGACACGCCTTCCCGCCCGGAAAGCAGTGCGTTAGACCGCACGGCTAATCGGGTGGGCACTTTACACATTAATATGTATTAGTAATCAAGTTGTTTTATAGTCTGCCCGGATAGATGAGAGCGATAAGGCGCTCACTTCCTGGAAATGGGAAGGCGAGCCATCTCTGTATAAATTCGCCTCGCGGTTAACGACAAGGGTAGATGGGCCGGCCACCCTGGATGCTGCTTTCAGGCGGCTTTCCACGTACAGCTGGGTATAAACCGGGTTAGTAGCCACGTCCTGCCTCACATAGACACTGCACAAACAGAAAGATCGCACTTGACCATAAGATCTCCACTAGATGGAGACAGCAAAATACTACTAAGAGCCAAATACCACTAACGCAACTGAAACCAACGTATGAAGGGCTCATTTCAATAGTGGTACAAGTACAAGTCCATTTTTGTTCATTCTGAGATACAGAGTCCTAAAGTTAAATGAGCGCTAAAAAATCTGCAGTTGAGATACCAGAAATATTCAAATACACTCCTGGAAATGGAAAAAAGAACACATTGACACCGGTGTGTCAGACCCACCATACTTGCTCCGGACACTGCGAGAGGGCTGTACAAGCAATGATCACACGCACGGCACAGCGGACACACCAGGAACCGCGGTGTTGGCCGTCGAATGGCGCTAGCTGCGCAGCATTTGTGCACCGCCGCCGTCAGTGTCAGCCAGTTTGCCGTGGCATACGGAGCTCCATCGCAGTCTTTAACACTGGTAGCATGCCGCGACAGCGTGGACGTGAACCGTATGTGCAGTTGACGAACTTTGAGCGAGGGCGTATAGTGGGCATGCGGGAGGCCGGGTGGACGTACCGCCGAATTGCTCAACACGTGGGGCGTGAGGTCTCCACAGTACATCGATGTTGTCGCCAGTGGTCAGCGGAAGGTGCACGTGCCCGTCGACCTGGGACCGGACCGCAGCGACGCACGGATGCACGCCAAGACCGTAGGATCCTACGCAGTGCCGTAGGGGACCGCACCGCCACTTCCCAGCAAATTAGGGACACTGTTGCTCCTGGGGTATCGGCGAGGACCATTCGCAACCGTCTCCAAGAAGCTGGGCCCGGTCCCGCACACCGTTAGGCCGTCTTCCGCTCACGCCCCAACATCGTGCAGCCCGCCTCCAGTGGTGTCACGACAGGCGTGAATGGAGGGACGAATGGAGACGTGTCGTTTTCAGCGATGAGAGTCGCTTCTGCCTCGGTGCCAATGATGGTCGTATGCGTGTTTGGCGCCGTGCAGGTGAGCGCCACAATCAGGACTGCATACAAGCGAGGCACACAGGACCAACACCCGGCATCATGGTGTGGGGAGCGATCTCCTACACTGGCCGTACACCTCTGGTGATCGCCGAGGGGACACTGCATAGTGCACGGTACATCCAAACCGTCATCGAACCCATCGTTCTACCATTCCTAGACCGGCAAGGGAACTTGCTGTTCCAACAGGATAATGCACGTCCGCATGTAACCCGTGCCACCCAACGTGCTCTAGAAGGTGTAAGTCAACTACCCCGGCCAGCAAGATCTCCGGATCTGTCACCCATTGTGCATGTTTGGGACTGGATGAAGCGTCGTCTCACGCGGTCTGCACGTCCAGCACGAACGCTGGTCCAACTGAGGCGCCAGGTGGAAATGGCATGGCAAGCCGTTCCACAGGACTACATCCAGCATCTCTACGATCGTCTCCATGGGAGAATAGCAGCCTGCATTGCTGCGAAAGGTGAATATACACTGTACTAGTGCCGACATTGTGCATGCTCTGTTGCCTGTGTCTATGTGCCTGTGGTTCTGTCAGTGTGATCATGTGATGTATCTGACCCCAGGAATGTGTCAATAAAGTTTCCCCTTCCTGGGACAATGAATTCACGGTGTTCTTATTTCAATTTCCAGGAGTGTATATATACTTGAATATTTCTGGTATCTCAACTGGTATTTCTGATATCTCAATTGAAATAAGCCCTTCATATAACTACGTTGAACCTGTACAGAAACGTGAAAGGTCAAAAGGAAACGAGAAGGAAGTAATAAACTTGTTTTACAAAAATAACTTAAGAAGGACGTTACTATTTGAGCAATCTACTCTCATTGTTCGATATCTATTCTATTTTAATTCATTTTTGTATCGTGTTCCCGTTTTACATTGTCTTTGTCGTATTCAAATGTCACGGTATTTTATAATTTTAGGCATTAGATTGGCGGTAGCATTACAATGAAGAGACACGACTTACATTGTCAACGAACAAGGCCAAATTCTCGTACGTTCGATAAGCAGATAAAGTGTTTTTAACTGATGTAAATATTTTTATTCCACAGTGAGATACATTTACGAATTTTAAATGATATTGCTGACAACTCGTGAGTCTTGGATTGCGTTCGTAGAGCACGTGTTAATTTCAGGTTACGTGAATTCACAAAGCTGATATCCAATTAGTTCATAAAAGCACTTCCGATTGTGGACTGGCGACCGGGTAAACTGTTATTTGATTTCTCTTCCATTAAATTCGTTTTCAGGTACCAATTTATATCTCATCATACACCTGAATGCACTGTCAAATTTAAATTTCTGTGTGTGGCCGTGTGCAAGTAAGGAGAAAGTAATTATACCGGTAATTCGTTTACACTTTTCCAATATAGTCATCTCTTTTCCCTCATTCACAGAGTAGATGCTTTTTCGCACACAGTCGCTGGATAAGCCCATTGGAGTGAGAGAATTACAAGGTCAAAAAATACGACATAGTTTTTTTTAACAGAACAGACTTAAAGTATGAAACATTTGACAAGTATGCGGGAAAGAATGACTGAACCAGCGTTAGTTGATACGGGTGTAAGCAAAGTATTTCATAGAATGAAGATATAAAAAATTGGATTTCTAAGATAGATATCGTGATACGCCTGAGTGAAAAATCTTTATGATCATGAATTCACACAGGTTTCCAGCTAAGAGAGGAATATTTAAACGAGGATAAATTTAGCATGGTATGCGTTGAATACAGTCTGAATATTTTAGTTCAGAAATTAAAACGTATGACATTATTAGTACAAAATACCACGCCACTGTAATTATTGACGATGTGTTGTTCATGGAATCATTCTGATGAACTAGGGAACGATTTATGCAGAACTATGAAGTAGACATCGTTGTACAAATGAAAAAATGAGAATAATATTTAGAACAATGTGAAAGTACCTCAAACTTTGAAAGAAACTGAGCTAACATTATAAATTAGTTTTATTGTTCGATCTTTGTTATATGGGTGTATGAATATGGTAATGAAATATATCAGTATCACCAATGACTTTGAAATAATAAAAATTGAAAAATGTGATTTTAAAATCATTACACAGACAGCGTCGAAGAAAAGAAAGTGGAACGAACACCTTCAGTGCACAGATATGGGAGACTTCCAAAACGCTGGAGGAAAACGGGGTCACCTAACCTGGAAGCGAAGATGAATAAGAAGAAAGAGGGCGAGGAAAGAAACTGAGAAAACGATCCATTGATGCAATTATAGTAAAAATGAATGCTTTGAATGTTTTCCACAGTGTTTTATTGATTGTCAACGATGTGCGCGGGAACTGTCTCGTACTTCAACTTCAGCTGAGTTGCCTAAGATACAGGGAGGACCCTTCACAACGCGATGTCTGACGGAATTTTTGCTCGATAATGCTCGCAATTACTTACTTTGGTTTGATTAATTATATTACACTTTTACTGGCACAAAATTTCTTGTACCGTTATCGGAAGTAGTTAAAACTGTTCAAAACGAGGATACCTCACACTGCTGGCACCATTTGCAATAGGATTCGGAGATCGAGCACGTGCGATAGTGGAGAGTTTGAACTCAAAACCAAAATTTGTCAGACTACGAATCTTAATCCTTTTAGTGAAATTTGTAACAATGTAACTGAAACCTGGCAGTCAAGGAAGTCATGATTGTGGGCGGTGGGCGGTGCCGTAATCAGTTACTATTGGTTCCCTTTTGGAATTACACACATTTATTTTAACACGGTGATTCCAGACTCAGCAATAAATCAAGATATCACACGTTATTAATGAAGGAGAAAATAACTGTGTAATTAATAGCGTTTTCAGTGCTTTACAATTTACCAAATGAGAAAAAAATACAGACACAACAAATAATGGTTTAAAAACAGACCAATGTGATCCAATTAGAATTTTAAGGCAAGTAACCACAGTCACGGCTGAAGGCCATTAACTCCAAGAATGGCCATTATAAAAAATTTTAAGCAACATACTGTAAAACAGCAATACAATAGCAAAGGTTAATTTAAAAAAAAAGGGAACTAATAAGCAAACAGGTGAGACAAATGATGATAATCTTGGTAGCACAACTATTTAAACGGGCTGTGACGCCAAGAATGGCAATTATATAAAAAATTAAAAAAACATGCACTAAAACACCAAATACAACAGCAAAGGTTAATTAAAAAGGACAAGTAGCTGATCATCAAACAGGTGAGACAAAATTATGGTAAACTTGGTAGCACAATCACTTAGACCTGCTGTAACGCCAAGAATGGCAATTATATAAAAAAATTTAGAAACATACAATAAAACAGCAAATACAATAATAAAACACAAGGCCTAGTCACAGACCGTGCTCCAGGAATCGACCTCTGAATAGGTCCGGTAAAAAACACTTCCGCGAGCGATGAGATAGGCAGCCAACAATTGCATTAACTTCACAGGATGGTAACTCAGACTCGTGTAACTCAGACTAGTGGCAGTCTAACGATTGACTAATGATAATCTTGCTGAGGGTACCTGACGTCCAATAAACCAAATGCAAAGATGTAAAAATACGTCGAAGCCGGAACCGGCTGTCTGGACTCCGCCCGCAGAATACTATGCTTAGAGCGCCCGGAACGAGAATGGAATCACTACCACCAGAGTAAAAGAATAGTCAACCTACAGGCAAGAAAGCTGTCAAAACTACACGCCTCACTGGACAGCACCGGCAAGGCGAGGAAACGTACACTGCCGTTACATGCACTAACCCCCAGGGCAGGTAACTGGGGCGTTAGCGACCACAAGGCAGGAACAATACCGCTGGTTGAACTTAACAAATAGTAAAAAACTGAACGCAATAAATAGTAATTAGAAGTCTAGGAAAGCTAATCAGATCTGCCTTCCTCAAGCACTCCACTCGCTGCCCTTCGCCTCGGCAACACTACGAGCACTAACACGAACCCAAGGCACTGGAGAATCGCAAGATCTCACAATACTGGAGGTTTCTCTACTTGAATCCAAATGCACTCAACTTAAAACTTGCAGGATCCGGATTTGGACGATGTCGTGCACCCTCGTGACCTCAGGCCTTCGATCCGGTAGTCCATGCGCGCCGCTAGCGGTCCTGGCGTGTTCTTGCTCTTCGCGGACCTGGCTCCTCCTGAGTCCCTAACCGAACTGCCCACCGACACAACCCGGAAAAACAACAACGTCGCCCTAAAGATAGGACGACAATTACTACATATCGATAACCGCCGTTGCCGTCACTAGCGGACAAGCAACGCTTGCGATACCGGGTGGCGCCAGTCAACACGAGAAGAACACAAACAACCGCAACCATGTCAACTAAACGATACGGTCTGGCCTCCAACAGAGGACGGAAACCTACAAACAGCACCAACGCGAGCCGCTGCACGGATTAGTAACAGAGCTAAATTTCAACTAAATACATAGCTCCTGCAAAATTTATTGTCACGATCGGTGTGGCTTTCTCCGTCGGAGGTTCGAGTCCTCCCTCTGGCATGGGTGTGTGTGTTGGCCATAGCGTAAGATAGTTAATGTTAGATTAAGTAGTGTTTAGGCTTAGGTGCTGATGACCGTAGCAGTTTGGTCTCATAAGACCTTATCATAAATTTCCAATTTTCCAAATTCTATTATGAAGTGTAGTTCCATCTCTGTATTTTACGGTAAAAGTCGACATTTCGTGTTTGTATGTCTGAATAGAAATACACCAATCTTTACCAAAACTGTATCACCAAGAGAGATAAATGGGAAAACGAGATTTGAGACCAGGGAATGCGAGATTTCTTTATGCTGTCAACAAAGCTTCTATGCATCGTGGAATAGAATAAAGAAATACTCCCGTCCGAACTTCCGTTATATAGAAACTTAATAATTTTTCCTTATTGATAAATGTATAGATAATTATTAGACTCTCATACCAAAGATCCATTTGAAAAGTATTTAACACTGACGGACAAAAGAAGATTAACGCTCTTCTTTTATTAGTTTTAGTTTTCGTTGTTCTTATGTCCTGGTGATTAGATGTATACCGAAGAGCTCGTCAAATTCAAGTGAAATTGTGCGAAATAATGAAAGCAACTTCTGAAACAATACGATTTTCTCATTTACGGTACCCTTAGCCCCAGCTCTTGAAACTCTGGAAGATTATTATTATTTTAATTTTGGATGGAGAATTTAGAGGGAGGCTACGAACTTCACGTTGACGCTGCTCAACAATAGATGTACGTGAATGTGTTCCTTTGTTTCCCTTCGTGGCCGCCAATGTCAGTTTCAGTATGTAGCTCACATTTGCCATGACATTCAGAACCTGCAATCTTTCTTTTAATTTAATTACGAAGTCCGATTATTTTCTTTCTTGGATCAATAAATGCATTTGAACCACAATTCTTGTTACCCAGGCTACGGGGAATGATGGCACTTAAAAGTTACGTGCCTCTAGCCCGATCGTATGTTAGCATGCAACTAATTGTGTACCGACGTAACTATATTTGTGACCCATTTCCCTTACAGTGTTAATTCTTATTTTGAACCACTCACTCGCGCATGTCCGTGCCTTCATATTTCGTGTAGTCAGTCGGGTGTATTCCTTAATAACATTACCTTTAATATTCAGTGACTTAGTTTCCACAATTGACCTTTGTCTGTCTCGCAACGGCGCTTCACACGACATTACGTACCAGGCGACATTCATAACTCTCATTTCAAAATTACGACGCCGGCTGACTAAGTTTGTAACAACTGAACAGGGTGGTTACACCGTCCACATAGCATTAATACGAGTAAGAGCCACTAAGGTTCGTGGCGAAACGATTGTCTACCAAACACGTCTCAAAGGAATTCAATGGTTACGCGGACCAGGAAAGCAAAGGAATGCGTAATTATTCTATGAAGTGTTGACATTCCTCACCACATGTGTCATGCTTAAATTATGTCTTGAGAAGTTGCATGAACGGAGACCATTAAATCTAGTTGAAAAACCACACTAGTATGGCGGTGTCTTTTTAGATAACATTTTTCTAGAAATTTTGAAAAGTTGAGTGTTACCAACAATAACAAATTAACAAGGCAGCACTTCATTCGTTTTCGTACCTTTGTTTCATCAGTGAAATATCCCGCAGAAGCACTCTCCATGTTCTTCGTTTACATCATCAAAATTTGGCTGCAGAAACTCCAGGTTTTATTACAAATAGCGCATGTTTAGTGACATGATTTATTGCAGAGCGATCAGATCATCTGCAAGTACTTGTAATTTTTTGCTTCAAACGCCCGAATGAAAAGTCACCGTAGATATAAAATACGTGGACCTGACTGTATATCGATCTCAGTGCAGCTTCACAGTAATGTCCGACCTCTCACGGGGATACAGTAGGGCTGCGAACGAAGAGTAATGATGAACAGAGATCACTAGCCTGTAGTGTGCTACATATGGAGATTTGGGTCAGACGAGGGACGTGTGCGCATAGCCGAAGCACAGTCTGCCTTTGGCAGGACAACAGAGCCGATACGCCAGTATTTCCGTGCGCAGAGCACGGGCTTGCCTTGTTTACATTCTGACGGCAGTTGCTAAATATACACTCAGATTTACTTTCTGCAGCGACTATGCCAGACCCAAAGCACTCGAGGTGGAGCGTTTTTTGCGAGAGGAAATGAAGATCTCGGCGACTGACGTTATAGAAATGCATTTGTCGATCGTGAGCAGCACGGTCTATGTTAGAATTTTTAACGACGCGGCCTGCAAGCGCCTCTTATATGCGTGACCCAACAGGGGCTCTGCTTCTGTCATGCTGACGGCAATGTCGGGAAGGTAACTGTGGAACACGCAGACTTAGGTACGTGTACGATACCATTTTCGAATTGGCATACGAACCTCCTGCAGAAGAAGTCGTCGGGGCAATCGGTGGATGCCGTGCAATAATTACACTACTGGCCATTGAAATTGCTACACCAAGAAGGTGATGTGCTACAGAGGCGAAATTTAAGCAATAGGAAGAAGATGCTGTGATATGCAAATGAATAGCCTTTCAGAGCATTCACACAAGGGTGGCGCCGGTGGCGACACCGACAACGTGCTGACATGTGGAAACCGATTTCTCATAAACAAACAACAGTTGACCGGCGTTGCCTGGTGAAACGTCGTTGTGATGCCTCGTGTAAGGAGGAGAAATGCCCACCATCACGTTTCCGACTTTGATAAATGTCGGATTGTAGCCTATCGCGATTGCGGTTTATCGTATCGCGACATTGCTGCTCGCGTTGGTCGAGATCCAATGACTGTTAGCAGAATATGGAATCTGTGGGTTCAGGCGGGTAACACGGAATGCCGTGCTGAATCCCAACGGCCTCGTATCACTAGTAGTCGAGATGATAGGCATCTTATCCGCATTGCTGTAACGGATCGTGCAGCCACGTCTCGATCCCTGAGTCAACAGATGGTGACGTTTGCAAGACAACAATGATCTGCACGAACAGTTCGACGACGTTTGCAGCAGCATGGACTGTCAGCTCGGAGACCATGGCTTGCGGTTACCCTTGACGCTGCATCACAGACAGGAGCGCCTGCGATGGTGTACTCAATGACGAACCTGGGTGCATGAATGGCTAAACGTCAGTTTTTCGGATGAGTCCAGGTTGTCTTTACAGCATTATGATTGTCGCATCCGTGTTTAGCGACATCACGGTGAACGCACATTGGAAGCGTGTACGCGTCATCGCCCGGCGTGATGGTATGGGGTGCCCATTGGTTACACGTGTCGGTCACCTCTTGTTCGCCTTGACGGCACTTTGAACAGTGGACGTTACATTTCAGATGTGTTGCGACCCGTAGCTTTACCCTTCATTCGATCCCTGCGAAACCCTACATTTCAGCAGGATAATGCACGACTGCATGCTGCAGGTCCTGTACTGGCCTTTCTGGATACAGAAAATGTCTCTCACCAATTGAAAACATCTGGTCAATGGTGGCCGAGCAACTGGCTCGTCACAATACGCTGTCACTATTATTGATGAACTGTGGTATCGTGTTGAAGCTCCATGGGCTGCTGTACCTGTACACGCCATCCAAGCTCTCTTTGACTCAATGCCCAGGCGTATCAAGGCCGTTATTAAGGGCAGAAGTGGTTGTTCTGGGTACTGATTTCTCAGGATCTATGCACCCAAACTGCGTGAAAATGTAATCACATGTCAGTTCTAGTATAATATATTTGTCCAATGAATACCTGTTTATCATCTACATTTCTTCGCGATGTAGCAATTTTAATGGCCATTAGTGTATGTATGTCGGCAAGCCTCGGACCTGTTCCAGGTGCGGCAAAGAAGGCCACCTTAGGTGTGAATGCCTACAACGGTGCATTTCGCCACTTCCAGCCGCTGATGGACCTCCCGCATCGCAACCTACAGTGCTATCGGTGACCTTCCCTGCTGTTCTCGCTTCTCCTGCCGCTTCACAACGCCGGCAGGACGCCTCAACTGAGCCCAATCATACCCCACCGGAGAGTGCCTCGGACGGCAATCGACACCGCTCCGACAGTGCCGACTGCTGACACAACCCTCGGCAACAAGATGGACAGCGAGTCGCTCATCGTCCCTAAGGCGACCTCCTCGCCAGAGTGACGCATTTCCCTGCCGTAATCGGACACGGAAGGTCGCGTAAAGAAACAACGTACTCCGAAACGGCGTAAGAGAAGGCGCCGCACCGTCTCCGGCGAAGAGGAGACATTGCAGGCCGAGGACGAGGCCGCCGTCGACGCGGCCGACGTTCAAGAATACGCCACTGCCGAAGGAGACGACGTGAGAGGGGCGTCATCCACCGGTGTGCCTGCTACCGTCCCCTCAAAGCACCATGAGGACGCCCAACTATTTAATGGACACAAACATGAGATTAAGCATATTTAAATTCTTTGGAATGACCTGTTAAGGCGAACTAACGATATGGCACACCAACATCAGTGACATTAATTGGTAATTTTTCAGGACAACGGTTCTCGTGCGGATGTACCTAATCTAAAAAACCCACACGTGCACGCCAAATGTACTGTGCCACCCATGTAGCTGCTTTCTGTGTGTAGTGCACCCCTGATCAATCGAGGGGCGTCCTACAACTTTCCACCCCATAGCGTAGGTCGAGGAATCTACAACCATTTTCGTCACAGTGTCGACGCAGCCTCTGGTTTAGATTTTGCACTCGACTCCAAACCAAAGGAGGGATCCACCCTGGGTACAATGCTGCAGATCGTCAGCTTGACTTCCACCCCTTCGCCAATTTAGCCAGCTGTGGAAAGGACCCAAGGATTTCCTCGAAACCCCGACGACAGGCATCGTTGGTACCGACATGTGCAACAATCTGCAGCTGGCTGTACCCCGCACGCTCGATAGCCACTGGAAGGGCCTCTTCCACATCCCGGAAAAGGCCCCCCCGGCAAGCACACCGAGTGAACATTGGAATTCTTCACCGCCCTAGTCGCTATGTTCCTGAGGGGCTCCATGAGCCGCCTAACATTGGAGCTCTCAATAACTAACAAACCCCTACCCCCACGTCCCTGTCCGGACCTTGCTGAAGGAGCTTGTTGACTGTGGCCAGCAAAACTTCCAGCTGCGTTTGGACTGTGGCCAACCCCTCCTGCATCTGCACACAACAGACACAGTCCTTATCCATCTAGCTAATAACTGATTTACTATAAAAACTTAAGGAAACCTACAGCCCCACAAGGTTAAGAGCTACACTCTAGTTGGCAGGAAGGACACTCAATAATGAAAATAAAAGTTTATGGTAGAAGCTAGATCTGGTGCTTATTTTGCTGCTAGGGGCTATTTAGTGAATACTAAAGACTAAGACAGTGACCTACAGTAAACTGCTATGGGTTATCTAGTGAATATTATTAATGAATTAAACAGTGGCCTACGGTAAGCTGCACCTACTGATTATCCCTCGTATTTGTAATTTAGACAAGCGTTTACGCACACGAGAAAGTGACCTAATAAAACTATAAAAACTGCTACCTTAATTGTACCGTTCCTGTTTCGGGTGGCAGCCCGTATGGGCATCCCCAGTCCCTTCATCAACGTCCTCGAGCGCCTTTACAGCAATGGACGTTTAGCAGCGCCGATAGCCATCCGCTGCTCAGTTTAGCAGGGGTGCCCCTCTCTATCCTCTTGTATGCCCATTGGGGGCCTGATGAGCGAGCTCCCTCGCCTCAATCTTCACCAACACACTTTTCCATGTCGGGCATAAGCTGATGACCTCCTCCTCGTCTGCTCGGGATCCGACAAGTCCTAAAATTGATTACACGTTATATCGCGGCTGCAAGCACTGCTATGAATGTCTCCAAATCTTCTGTGATTGGACGAAGCCTCCATTAATGTGAAGTGACACCCTGCCGCTAATGCGGACGTTCCGGGACCTTAACCCCCACCGTCACACGCACAGTGTGAACAGGGAACGAGATCGTACTTTATCGAAGGCACCTGTTACACGTCTTCGGTAACGACGTCTAACAGAACATCCTGTGCCACCACGTCGAGTTCCTTAACCGTGATGTCGCATCAAAACTGGTCCATGTCGCTCAGGAGCTCCCTCTGCCGACGGCGATTGGGCTCAAGCCTCAGGCGCGCTCTTGGCTATTATCTTACGGCTGGTTCCATGTTTAAAGTCCATCATGAAACAACCTTCGGTGAAATTTAAAGCAACGGTCGTAACATTTGGGGTGCAACGAGAATTCCACTGTTAAATTCAGAGGAGAGAGCGGATATGTGGAAAGAGTACGTTGAAGGCCTCTATGAGGGGAAAGATTTGTCTGATGTGATAGATGAAGAAACAGGAGTTAATTAGAAGTGATAGGTGATCCAGTGTTAGAATCCGTATTTAAAAGAGCTTTGGAGGATTTAAGCTCGAATAAGGAAGAAGGCATAGATAACTTTCCATCAGAATTTCTAGAATCATTGGTGGAAGAAGAATATTGACATTGGTGTATAGGTTGAATGAGACTGGCGAAATACCATCTGACCATCGGAAAAATATCATCCACACCATTCCGAAGACTGCAAGAGCTGGCAAGTGCGAAAATTATCGCACAGTCAGCTTAACAGCCCATGCATCCAACTTGCTAACACGAATAATAGACAGAAGAATTGAAAAGAAAGTTGAGAATATATTAGATGACGACCAGTTTGCCTTTAGGAAAGGTCGAGGCGCCACAGAAGCAATTCTGACGTTGTGGTTGATGATGAAAGCGAGACTAAAGAAAAATAAAGACACATCCATAGGATCTGTCACCTGGAAAAAGTGTTCGACAACGTCCAATGGTGGAAGATGTTTGAAACCTGGGAAAAACAGGGTAATCTATAGGGAGAGACGGGTAATCTGTAATATTTACAAGAGGCAAGACAGAATAATAAGACTGGATGACGAAGAACGAAGTGCTTGGGTTAAAAACGGTGTAATGCAGGCATGTAGACTTTCATCCCTATTGTTCAATCTGAACATCAAAGAAGCAATGGTGGAAATGAAAGGAAGGTTCAGGAGTGGAATTAAAATTCAAGGTTAAAAGATATCAATGATACGATTCGCTGATAACATTGCCAGCCTGAGTGAAAGTGAAGAAGAATGATCTGCTGAATGGAATGGACAGTCTAATGAGTACAGAGTACATACTAAGAGTAAATTGAAGAAAGACGAAAGTAATGAGGAGTATTAGAAACGACGACAGCGGGAAACTCACCATCATGTCTGATGGTCACGAAGAAGATGAAGTTAAGGAATTCTTCTACCTAGGCAGTAAAACAACCAATGGCGGGCGAAGCAAGGAGGACATCAAAAGCAGACTAGCACTGGCAAAAAGGCCTGGCCAAGAGAAGTCTACTAGTATCAAACATAGGCCTTAATTTATGGAAGAAATTTCTGAGAATGTGAATTTGGAGTACATCATTGCATGGTAGAGAAACATCTACTGTGGGAAATCGGAACATAAAAAAATGTCAATGATATGCTGCTGCAGACGAATGTTGAAAATTAGGTGGACTGATAAGGTAAGAAATGAAGTTCTGCGCAGAATAGGGAAGGAAAGGATTATGTGGAAAACACTGACAAGGAGAAGGCGCAGGATGATAGGATATTTGTTAAGACGTCAGGGGATGACAGCCAAGGTAGTAGAGAGGGCTGTAGAGAACAAAATCTGTAGAGGACGACAGACTGGAAGACATTCAGCAAATAATTGACGGCGTGGGTTGCAAGTGCTACTCTGAGATGTAGAGGTTGGCACGGGAGAGGAATTCGTGGCGGGTCGCATCAAACCAGTCAAAAGACTGATGACTCAAAGAAAAAGAATGAGACACTTACCGTGCCCCAACAGAATGGTGACCTTGAACTTTTCAACATCGGTATGTGAGCTACAGCCTTGTATATGACCACTGTGAGAAGACAATGGACTGGACGATGCACATCCGTAATATGCAGCTTACTTGAGGTTCTCCGCCGGCATGAGTAGGCCGAGCGGTTCTAGGTGCTACAGTATGGAGCCGCGCGACCGCTACGGTCGCAGGTTCGAATCCTGCCTCGGGCATGGATGTGTGTGATGTCCTTAGGTTAGTTAGGTTTAAGTAGGTCTAAGTTCTAGGGGACTGATGACCTCAGAAGTTAAGTCCCATAGTGCTCCGAGCCATTTGATTTTTGAGGTTCTCCTGTCCGCGCCTACCTGAACGTCCGTGTCTTTTGGCCACATAGCACGTCATTTGTCTCACATTTCGGACTTTCTCGTCTACTACACTTACACATATACCAGATATGCCAGTTTCCCAGATACGCGTCCTCCCAATACCAAGGATTTGTGCAACCTACTATTGCATCGTGTTCCCCGTAATGTGATGAAGACCAAATACCCTCCATCTGGTGACCCAGAGTGTAGAGTACCATCCATGAGCCCTTCCTCCTACGGACGTCCGGGCAATGCGGTATCACATTTTCAGCACAAAATTTGCCACAAAACAGCGGCTGCACAACATTGGTTTGTCGGATTCCCCTCTTTATCTCCTGTGCCAGTAACACGACACTGATGACCACCATATGATGTGCGCCTCATTACATGACTTCTGGCTATTCGTGCAACAGATGACTTCTCCTATATCCGAGTGGCTCCAGATACGATCGAACCGCGAATGTTTCTATACCCAGAGGACAAACATTTTCCCGCCGACAAATATCA
The DNA here is from genome assembly GCF_023897955.1 of Schistocerca gregaria. Taxonomy (NCBI): domain Eukaryota; kingdom Metazoa; phylum Arthropoda; class Insecta; order Orthoptera; family Acrididae; genus Schistocerca; species Schistocerca gregaria. The sequence goes on along the minus strand of NC_064923.1, from coordinate 135,815,915 downwards.
TGTCAATACGTGGGTCAAGGGTGGGCAGTCGGCTGTCTGTTCCATGAGAGACCAAAATTCCGCCTCGAATTATGGACCTGTTTACAAACAGCTCATGCACCGTTCAAACACATGCCACGTTATCGTACATTATTTTTCAACTATCGTCGAGAGATCTTTGTTGGACCTCCACTTCGTTTGGAAATGGCTAGAGACAACTGAGGGCACCTCTCTCCCCCTCCCCTCCGGCGGCTGTGTCTGAGTTTAAGCCGCCTATGATCGATTCTAAACCCGAACTTCGCGGATTCTTTCTTTACCAAGACTTTTTTTCCATGTGTGTGATGAGTGAAAATTACAACAAAATAAATAAATACCAGGTGTACTGGTGTGAAATGAGCGTTAAGATACAAATGTGTCGTTAGGGAACATTTGTTGTGAACGAGCCTTAATATTTTTTTATTGGTTGGTATGACATCTGTCAAAGATATTAATATACATCAAGTCATAAAACAAACATCATCATATGTTTTCATCGTGTTAACAATGTCGAATTTTGTACCAGAAAGTGTTGATTTGCGGAAAGCATTAATTTTTTGTTTTCATTTGACAAAAAGTGCTGCAGAGTCGCATCGAATGCTTGTCTAGGCATATGATGATCATGCTCTATCAGAAGCAACATGCAAAATATGGTTTCAACGGTTCAGAAATAATGATTTTGATGTAAGAAATGAAGAACGTGGAAGACTACCAAAAAAGTTCGAAGACGCCGAATTGCTAGCAATATTGGATGAAGATGATGGTTCAAATGGCTCTGAGCACTATGGGACTCAACTGCTGTGGTCATTAGTCCCCTAGAACTTAGAACTACTTAAACCTAACTAACCTAAGAACATCACACACATCCATGCCCAAGGTAGGATTCGAACCTGCGACCGTAGCAGTCGCACGGTTCCGGACTGCGCGCCTAGAACCGCGAGACCACCGCGGCCGGCATGAAGATGATACTTTGAGACAGAAGCAAAGGGTAGCAACGCTAAATGTTGCACAAAAAACAATTTCTGACCGTTTGAAAGCTATGGGAAAGATCCAAAAGTGTGGAAAATGGGTGTTACATGAATTGAATGAAAGACAGATGGAAAACCGAAAAAAGCAATTGTCCAATTTTGCTTCAAAGACATGACATAAAATCAGTTTTGCATCGAATTGTTACTGGCGACGAAAAATGGATTTATTTAAAGAATCCTAAATTGGAAAAATCGTGGGTTAATTCCGGACAACCATCAACATCGGCTGCAAAACCAGATCGATTCGGCAAGAAGACAATGCTCTGTTTTTGGTGGGATCAGAAAGGTGTAGGGTATCATGAGCTTCTAAAACCCGGTGGAACTGTGAATAAAAATCGCTACACACAACAAATGATCAATTTGAACTATGCATTGATCGAAAAAAGACCAGAATGGGCCAGAAGACGTGGCAAAGTAGCTTTTTTACACGACAATGCACCTGCACACAAAGCAAAACTGGTCCAGGATACAATCAAAACACTTGACTTGGAGCTCCTACCCCACGTGCCGTATTCACCAGACTTGGCCCCTACCGACTATCATTTGTTTTCATCAATGGGACACGCATTGGCTGAGAAACACTTCGACTCCTACGAAGAAGTCGAAAACCGGGTGTCTGCTTGGTTTGCTTCAAAAGCCAAACATTTCTATTGGCCTGTTGTCCACAAATTGCCAGAAAGGTGGTCAAAATGTATAGCAAGCAATGGTCAGTACTTTGAATAAAATGTTTTTACTTTTCAGTTCAAAATTAGTGTTTCTTTTTTAACAAAAAACACTCATTTCATACCGGTACACCTGGTAAATAAATAAATAAACAAAAGAAAGCTTTCCACGTCTGTTGATTCCTATGTCTCAAACTTTCCTGTGCCCCATAGGCTTGGTGGCGGTGAGGGGTACACACTAGTCAGGCCTCAGGATTCGGCCCCTGCCCACTCTGGCCCTGACCCCCCCACCGGTCCCCTTCTTGTTTTCTTTTTTTTTCGGTCCCTTTCTTGTTTTCTTTTATTTTTTAATGCGCGACCATTGGCGTAATAGCGGGAAATCCGAGTGCCGAACAAATTTTCACCTGTCGCTACTGCTTAATGCAGGAAAAAAGCAAGCAGGACTTTTTTCGTGAAGTAAATTAGAACAATTTCGTTAAATATGCGAGAGCGTAAGTCTCCTTCGTGGGGTTTTAAGTTACATAGAAATGAAAGTTCAGTTGGTACTTTCAGTCCCAACAAGGAAACACAGACAAGGGTTAAGTGGATGAAGGCCACAGTCGATAACAAAAAGATCCAATCCTGGATTCACTTGGAATATTCTGGAGATAATTAAACAATTAGTCTTGGTCTCGGCAAAGAGAGACAATATGCACTTAGTTGGCGTAAAGCCAAAGTCTGAAGAAGTAAAGTCACTCCTGTAAGCTTGGTCGGGATTCGAAGTTAAGCACAGCACAGCGGCTGTCCGACGATGGTTCGTCAGCGAGAGCTATGATCAATGGGGCACTGCTGTGGTTGGCTGCTGGTGTAGAGAGCACGAAGAAAAAACTCTTTCGATAGCTGCCGTTCTGTGGTTGTGCGCCGGCATAAATATTGTCACCGTGCACTGATGCGGTACGAGCACATAGCGCGTCCTAGAGAAGGCGGTTATTAAAATAACCATTTTTCCCTTACTCGTTTTCTTCCACGCCAGTCTAACCTGACTGTTAAAACCACTTAAAATAGCTGGTTTCTGAAATAACCAATTTTCATTTTTTTGTTCATATTATTTCCTGCAGTAAATGTAAAAATCGAACAAAGATTGAAAAATTTTGACCCCCTCAGTGTCAAGACATTGATTCAAAATACTGAATTAAATAGGCAAATAAAAGGAAAGTTAGTCCGTCTACTGATTAATACTAAAATACTACCATTATTCTCGTACTGATTCTAATTTTAGAAATCTGCTCAAAAATCATGTTGTAATCGAGGATTAAATAACTATTTGGGCATTAAGAATAGAGAGTACTATAGGGTGAAAACTGAGGTTGAAAACTGAATTTTTCGCATCAATTCGTCCGTTTTCAAGGGATGCAAGCAGATAAAGGCATATTATGTAGACACGCTCAGTAGATCAGCTACTTCTTATTTTTATTGAAAACTATCAATGAATTGTTGTTTACTTTTTAACTTATTACTGTTGCCGTATTTTCCTCCATCTTTCATTATGTCCCACAATTGTCAGGCGAATCTTGAATTTTTTGTTTAAAAGCAAATCAAGCATTGTGCTTCATTGCTACATCAGACTAAGGTTGGCACCATTCTGCAATAGATCAGATGTCTGGCACCGACCTCGAGAAACTACTGTACGAGGTGCATTCAAGTTCTAAGGCCTCCGATTTTTTTTTCTCCGGACTGGAAAGAGATAGAAACATGCGCATTGTTTTAAAATGAGGACGCGTTCATTTTCAATACGTCCCAGAGATGGCAGCACCGTACGGCAGATAATTTTACCGCCAGCGGCGAGAATGAGAACTGTTTTAAATACTTAAATTGGCGACGTTTTCCTTACTTGAACAGCGTGCAATCATTCGTTTTCTGAATTTCGTGGTGTGAAACCAATTGAAATTCATCGACAGTTGAAGGAGACATATGGTGATGGAGTTATGGATGTGTCGAAAGTGCGTTCGTGGGTGCGACAGTTCAATGAAGGCAGAACATGGTGTGACAACAAACCGAAACAACCTCGGTCTCGCACAAGCCGGTCTGACGACATGATCGACAAAGTGGAGAGAATTGTTTTGGGGGATCGCCGAATGACTGTTGAACAGATCGCCTTCAGAGTTGGCATTTCTGTGGGTTCTGTGCACACAATCCTGCATGGCGACCTGAAAATGCGAAAAGTGTCATCCAGGTGAGTGCCACGAATGTTGACGGACGACCACATGGCTGCCCGTGTGGCATGTTGCCAAGCAGTGTTGACGCGCAACGACAGCATGAATGGAACTTTCTTTTCCTCGGTTGTGACATTGGATGAGACGTGGATGCCAATTTTCAATCCAGAAACAAAGCGCCAGTCAGCTCAATGGAAGCACACAGATTCACCGCCACCAAAAAAATTTCGGGTAACCGCCATGGTGTCCATCTTCTGGCACAGCGAGAGTGTAATCCTTACCCATTGCGTTCCAAAGGACACAAAGGACACTACGGTAACAGGTGCATCCTACGAAAATGTTTTTAAGAACAAATTCCTTCCTGCACTGCAACAAAAAGGTCCGCGAAGGGCTGCGCGTGTGCTGTTTCACCAAGACAACGCACCCGCACATCGAGCTAACGTTAGGCAACAGTTTCTTCGTGATAACAGTTTTGAAGTGATTCCTCATTCTCCCTACTCACCTGACCTGGCTCCTAGTGACTTTTGGCTTTTTCCAACAATGAAAGACACTCTCCGTGGCCGCACATTCACCAGCCGTCCTGCTACTGCCTCAGCTATTTCCCAGTGGTCAAAACAGACTCCTAAAGAAGCCTTCGCCGCTGCCATGGAATCATGGCGTCAGCGTTGTGAAAAATGTATACGTCTGCAGGGTGATTACGTCGAGAAGTAACGCCAGTTTCAGCGATTTAGGGTGAGGCCTTAGAACTTGAATGCACCTCGTATAGAGCAGGTGGGGGCCACTCTTACACAATGCACATGCACGCGTGTCCTTATGTCACGACATACGGCCACGGGTAAGTGGCAAATTTTGCGAATAAAAACGATTTCTTTTTTAAAAAAAAGTGTTTTCAAAAACAAAGAGTTTTAGCAGTGCTGCTATTGCAGATTGATATTTCGTTTTATTTACTCGGTTATCAGCAAAAAATAAAAAAAAATTATAAGCACCTGATACAGCCGAGATCAAACAAATACCAAAAAATACCAGTTATTCAGAACTAAAGTGCCGCTATCGGTTTAACTGGTCGGTTTTTCAAATTCCTAGGGGGCCCGTGATATCGTGTAGGAAAATAATGCTCGCTATCACAGCGCAGTTGGACATGAAAGCGTGTTCTGCGGGTAGCGGATTAGGCGAATCCGAGGACAACAACTTGGTGTGTTGTTGCTGTTGTCCAGAATATGTACCATCATATTACTCCAACACGACACTATTGCACTTTGCTATTATCAGAAAGACGCCTTGATGTTGCAGTAAAAAAAGTACAAAATGCATTGCACCATCAATGTCTTCTGGTCAGCTGTGTATATGCTATCAATCCCTACTACGCGGTGACTCACGATAAGTGGATCGAAACGTCCTCACTGCCAGGTACAATAATACTGTGGTCGACGAATAAGAGACAAGCGGAGATTGGTAATTAGCTTGCGCCTATTGTGGCAGACTATGCCTGAAGCTTACCCACCCGCGGGACGCGACTGTGTTGCAAGTTGCTGTCTTGTTGGAGGTTCACGGCACAAACATTCTTAAAGTACTGCCATGGTGCTTTCTCCTTGTCCAATAGCACTAATTCTAAACTGAACCTAGGGAACTTCTGACTTAAGGGATGCAGAGTCATCTACAATTCAAGCTGTTACGTAGTCCTCGATAATTACCATTCTTTACGTAGAGAGGGGAGCAAAGCTTTACTTGGCCTTCTCAATGGCTTATACGCAGAACTCTTCATTCCAGTGGTTATTGTCACTATATCTTCGGCCAACTATTCGGCGAACGGTGTTTATCGCTTCCCAATTATATATGGCGTTCCTGAACGGTAGAACTGATAACACGATACTGAGTTTAAATCCTCAAATTATCCCACTGGTATTCCGCATACTCGATCAGGACGAATCTCATATTTATTTTGTACAGAATTCTGATTAAAGCCCTTTGAGACACCGACAGTACCACCACATTAATATGCACATCAAAAAAACTTTCCGAGAGTTCCGGAACCTGTACTGAAAATTGGAATAGGGATCAATATAAACATCATTGTCGCCTTTTTTATATTCATGAAAACCATACATTGCATTTTATACCACAACCAAGACACAATCAACGCCTTCTATGCGCGATAGCATTGGTGCCAAAAGAGAGTTACTAAACACGGCCTTCAGAAATTCCTTCACCAAAGAAGACGAAGTAAATATTCCAGAATTCGACTTAACAACAGCTGCCAGCATGAGTGACATAGACGTAGATATCCTCGTATTAGTGAAGCAACTCCAATCACTTAATAAAAGCAAGTCTTCCGGTATAGACTGTAAACCAATGAGGAACCTCTCAGAGTGTATTGATGCAATAGCTCCATACACAACCGCTCGTTGGACGAAAGATCCGTACTCAAAGACTGGAATGTTGCACTGGTCCATCAATACTGAAGAAAGGTGGTAGGAGTAGCCCAATAAATTACGGACGTACATCATAAACGTTGGTATGTAGCAGAATTTTTGAACATATATTATGTTCGGACGTTATGAATTACCTCTAAGAAAACGGTCTATTGGCACACAGTCAACACGGATTTAGAAAACATCGTTCTTGTGAAACACAACTAGATCTTTACTCACACGAAACGTTGAGAGCTATTCACGAGGAATTTCAAATTGATACGTATTTCTATATTTCCAGAAGGCTTTTGACACAGTACCACACAAGCGGCTTGTAGTGAAATTGTGTGCTTACGGAATAGCGTCTTAGTTGTGTGACTGGATTCATGATTTCCTGTCACAGAGTTTACAGTTCGCAGTAATTGACGGAAGGTCATCGAGTAAACTAGAAGTGACTTCTGGCGATCTCCAAGGTAGTGTTATAAGCCCTCTGTAGTTCCTCATCTACATAAACGATTAGGAGACAATCTGAGCAGCCATCTTAGGTTTTTTTTGAGATGACGCTGTCGTTTATCGTCTAGTAAAATCATGAGAAGATCAAAACAAATTGCAAAACAATTTAGAAAAGAAATCTGTATGGTGTTAAAATTGGAAATTGACCTGAAATAATGGAAAGTGTGAGGTCATCCACATGACTGCTAAAAAGGAATCTGTTGAACTTCGGTTACACGATAAATTGTCAAAACTGAAGTTTGTAAATACTACTAAATATGTAGAAATTACTATTGCCAGATCAATTAGGAAATGTAAGATATCTACAAAAGAGTCTGGCTACACTACCCTTGCCCGCCCTCTTTTGGAGTACTGCTGCGCGGTCTGGGATCCTTATCAGATAGGGTTAACGGACTACGTAGAGAAAGTTCAAAGAAGAGCAACACGTTTTGTTTTATAGCGACATAGGGGAGAGAGTGTTAATGACATGATATGGATGTGGGGTGAACATCGTTAAAACAAAGGCGTTTTTCGTTGCGGCGGAATATTCTCACGAAATTTCAGTGACCAACTTTCCCCTCCGAGTGGGAAATATTTTGTTGTTGTTGACCTACATAAGGAGAAACGATCATCATAACAAAATAAGGGAAATTAAAGTTCGCGCGGAAAGATTGTGAGGGTGGCTCGATGAACCCTCTGCCAGACTCTTAAGTGTGATTAGCACAGTAGCCATGTAGATATAGATATGGATGAGAAACGAGCAGGCCAGTCCATTCACAGAATATACTCTTGTTCCAAGCGCACCTCCACTTGACTTCTTACATGCGGTCGTGCATCCATACAAATGAAATCAGGGCCGAATGCTTCGCTGAAGAGACACACATGGAGAAGGAGTAGTGTCATAATAACGTTGCCCGATGAGTGTAAAGTGTTCAAAGATTTAGAGGTCAATAAGCCCATGCAACATTATGCCTCCCCATACCAAACACCTGGACACCCAAAACGATCATGAGAAAGTTAATTTCGTCCATACGTTTTGCGACCAAAGTAGTTGCATCGAATGATGAACGTAAGAGTCGGTGTTGAGAATGTTTCAACTTCACTTGTGGTACTATGCGTACGACTTTCTTTCAGAAACAGCAAAGAAATTGGATGATTTGTTGAACGGAATGTGTGGTGTCTTGAAATGAGGTTAGAAGAGAATGGACTGTAGCTGAATTGTCAGGTTATGCCGAGGGAATTGCACAGATTAGCCAAAACATTACGGTCACAACCCACCGCAAGACTGAATGCCTCCTGGTGACGTTGGCTGATGCCATATCGTAAGGGAACTATAGTAGCAGAGAAAAGACGATCCAGACTGCAGACGGGGAACTTCTCTGATATAAGGAGCTTTGACAAAGGGCAGATAGCTATGGACCGCCGTCTGGGGACGAGCACCTCGGAAGCGGCGAGGCTGGTCGATTCCTTGCATGCTACTGTCGTTAATATCTGTGGAAAGTGGTTGGTGGACGGCAAAACTACGAGTACGTGACAAGGAGCCGTACGTCAACATCTCATAACACAACGTGGTGGTCGGAGGCTTACCCGCTCTCTAAAGCAGGACAGGCGGCGATCTGTGGCAGATACGACGACTGAGTAGAATGTGGGTGAGCCGTGCACAGCTCGTGTTCGTGCCATTTATTGTTTGTCATCTTCTCTTACGCTACTGCCGCCTCGTTTTCTTATTCCGTTTACTAGCGTCACTAACTTCCTGCCTTACTTGCCCGTGAGCGGCAGCAGCAGCGCGTATCGATAAGTGCAATGTCGTACCACCTCTGTTATTTCCGGGTCGTCGTGTGTCTGACAGTTAGTTGGAGACGGACCAGCAGTCCAGTCGGGGACGTAGCCCCAGTGAGGTCCACTCAGCCAGTACCAGGGGGGACGACCGTTGGTTGCTCGATCGGTCTGTCGTCTCATCGACGTCGTGTATTTGGGTCGGTTCCTTCCTGTGCAGAGATGTCGGTTGTGTTCCCTCGACATGGTCGGTCCGAGCCAGTGTCCCTGGGACGTCGTCCGTTCGAAGGAAATCAATCAGCTGAAGATCGAACCTAAGATGGAACGCGGCAGAAGTGCAGTCGGGACGTAGTAGCAGTCGGGGACGGAGCGCCGGTGAGGCGCGGAGAGCCGGTACTGACCGACCGCTGGCGACACAGGATGAACGGTCCGACGGACGGAGGTGGCAGCGGGGTCGATCTTTGGTCGGTCGTTCAGTTGGTCGCCTCTTTGGGCGACATGTGTTTGGTTTCTTGACCGTTTCTGGGCCGCGTCACTAAGTCATCTTATTGGACGTGGCTCGGTTCCTTCTGGTGCGGAGATGTCGTAGCCAATGGGCAAGAGCTACCTCTGCATGATTGGGTGCGAACCAGTGTGCCGGGATCGCAGCGTCTCCCAGTTCCCCACGGACATCGGGTTGAGTCGGGATGGAGCTGCAGTGAGTTCCGGATAGGCAAGACCCGTCCGACCGTTGCTGACACACATGGTTTGAGTGCCAACGACCTTGGTTGGTTGTTGGTCGGTCGTCTGGTCAGACGACGTGTGTTTCGTCACCGACCGTCCTTCGGGTTTGTGTGTGTGTTCGCCAGTGATTTGTTCTAGTTGTTCATCAGTGATTCGATTTACGAGTTTCTTGTGACAGTGTTTCGTGTAACACTGTGCACCCTGTTTCAGGTCGACTGAGCAATGCTTTAAATGCTGTCTGCGTACTGCAGTAGCCAGATGGTCGGTTGCGATAGAGCAGCGAGTGAGTGCTTTCTTACCATGTTGATGCTGTAGTTCCACAGCCGTTGAGATGTTCCATATGTCAGTAGTTATTGTGCCTTGGCTCATTAAGACACCAATATTTGAGGATGAGTGTTACTGGTCCCCTCACCTCACTGGCATTTTGGTTGTAGTGCTTTTGGTCTGGCGACCGAAATCAGGTAGCTAGTTGGTTCGTCGACTGTCTGCCGGTTGGAATTGCCTTCCGATTTAGATATTGTTGGTCAAACTGCCTGTCTCACCTAAACGGGCGTTAGCGTTACAATCCCAGGCCGACCCTTGGAAACTTCTGAGCGCCGTTCCTTGTGTGCTACATAGTAATTTCCCTGTTTGCGTTTTAATTATTTGGTTGATGTGAGGCCTTCGGTCGAGTTTTAATATCTCTTAAATTAATGTTGTTGTCTTGCCCTTTTGCATGAAATGTTTTAAGGTAAGGCCTTCTGCCTTTTGATTGTAACTCTTCTTATTGCTTAATATGCGGCCTCAAGCCAAGTTCTATTAAAATTAAATTGATAAGGCCTTCAGCCTCTTCAGACAGAAAATTTACAAAATATTTTTGGGCGAAACCTCCAATTTCTTGCTTAGGCCTGGTGCCTTGGATTTTGAGTGTGGCCTACAACCGATCTAAAGTTAATCAAGGGAGGTCGATTAAAGTTTTAAGTGTTTTTGCATACTTGTTGTAATATTCTGTGTTGATAAGTAAAGTATGTATATTGAGTGCAACTGACAGTAACTCATTTTGTCCGCTTTCCACATCCTAATCCGCTCTGTCCTGTTAGCTCAGGCGTTTCCGTGGGTGTGGATGAAAAGTGTTACGGAGCACACGGCTCGGTGCACATTGTTGAACTCGTGTCTCCTCGGTAGACGGCACTTACGTGTTCTCAGGATGACACTACAACAGCTTCAATTACAACTGTAGTGGGCGTGAAATCATCAGCTACTGACGCAGGCCTGTGCGAGTAGTATTATGCAGAGGGAGACTTTCACCTGGACTTCCATGGGACATGTGGTAGCAGTGAACTACGCGAACATTATTTCGAGGCACCCTTCTTGCTAGATTTTTCTCCCAACGCCAATGGCATCTTCGGCACTGTCGCAAAGCCGGAGCCATCCTAGAATACTCATGACAATGAGCTCAATTGATGTCTTTACCACCAGATTTATCTAGTCTGGACACGATGCAAGAGATCTGGTATGTTACTGGGCCTCTATTCCGGGCCCCAAATCTCGGTCCTGTAATTTACCGGAGTTAAGTGACCTGAGCGTAGACATTTGGCGTTACACACCTCCGGTAACCTGCCAAGGACCTGTAGAATCAGTGTCACACAGAACCGCTGCTGCTTTGCATGAGAAAGTTGGATTAACACGTTATTAAACTGACAGTCATATTGCTTTGGTTCATCAGTGTGCTGGAAACTATACTTTCATAAACCAGAATAAAAAGTTAGAGCAAGTCCAACATCCTACATACTTTTCTAAATCGTGAGTTTGTTAGTTGTATACATATTACATACCACGTAATAAGTAATAGCTTATTCTGTCTAAGTAGCAGATTTACATGTCTTCTAAGTCTAAATTTGTCCCGTAGTCAGGAAATGAGCATTGAGGTCAGTCTAAAGTTCATGTGGAAGTGGTTTGATGTCGTATTTCTCTGATCTTTTATGAAGTGTTAAGTGTGTATCTGTGTCATGAGGATGGCTATGATGAGTGATTCTATAGTGTAGTGTTGTGTTTGTACTATTATGGATCTGGCGATGCCTACGCATAGCCTCTTGAGTAGCAATGGGGTCGACCACCTTAACGTACCCATCCGACGGATGGATCACCATCAAGTGCCTTCACAAGGTAAGTCACTGGTCCGGAATTTATCAGTAGTCAGTGGCGCAAAGACTGATGGTTAGGAAGTACAACGCTACCGCCTCCTCTCTTTAACTCTCATAGTCTAGCGATGAAAATTTCTTCCCCCATCACGATTCTAACCGACTGCGTCAGAGTCGAGCGCTACTGCTTAGGAGTACGAACCACGTCGGTTAGAGGATGGTACTTACGTTTAAAACTGAAAAAAAGTACGAAGTACTTTTTGTAGTTAAGTCAAAGGACCTGACGAGACCTGCTCTAGGGGCGCTATAATCAGGGACCTACTAGACCAGTGGTGCACTGGTCACGGAAATAGTGCAATACTGTAGATGTGCGGAACCCTGCTGTTGTGGTGTGACGCTGTGGAAGGCAGCCTGCACTTATTTCTCGCAAAAACGATTCGTGGGGGAAACTGTTAAGATGGGCAATGTCAATAAACGATGATTTAATATATGATGTTATAATGAGAGAGATAAAAGATATTTATTTGTATGGTTTTCTCTGTCTCATGTATGACGTGGTTAATGCATTGTGGACGGCACCGTTAATGTTGTAAAATAGGAAGTTCAGTTTATGCTGAGACCCGGTTACGTAAAGATTGGTGCATTGTATTGTTACAGTTATTATCGATGAAAATTACATATGATTAGAAATCTGAAAATGACTTACGATGGGCTTGAAGATGCGTATTATAGGCGAAGAGTAAAACTGTCGAAATGTGTTGTAATTAAAGTGCTAATTGCTATTGATACTATGGCGTAACAGCCAAAAGAGTGAAACATTTTTCCAGCTGACGCTTTTAGGGGACTGTTGTGTGAGTAGAGGATAAAGAATCAAGTTCCACATAAATTTCAGCAGGGGTATCTGAACTAACACTAATCTCTGGTTGTTTGAAAATAAGTGAGAAGTGAGAGAGACTAATATACATTGTTGCCAGATAGTAAATACGAAACTGATCTGTTTGAAAGTATAGCGCGAGTCTAATCGGTCAAGTAAAGTGTTGTTTGGAGTTGCTTTTCTCTGATGTTCAAGCTTTGGACAGCTTAATGCGGAAACAAGGTTTTTATCACAGAAGGCAAAGTCAAGTACTCGGCATTATTGATTATCTTTGGTTGTTCTTCTGAAACACAGCACTTTTGCTGTGTTGTAAGAAAATAGAGTATTATAAAAATATTACGGATTGACTGTAAACATTGAGTACAATTTGTTCAATACTTCTTCGAGATGCATGTAAAATGTTAAAGCAGAGATTTTGATACGAATCTCGAACTAATTAATGAATTACACGCCCTAGAGCTACGCAGAGATCAAGTTTATCCGTTATCGGCATAGCGTACGATAAACAAGATGACTAAAAGGTGAAGAAAGTGTAACATTAATACATTAGAAGATAAAAGTTACTTTCCAATCTTCCACCCGCAAGAAAAAGCTACAAGAAGGAGCGTTTTTGTGATACTGAATCATAGAAACACTCCATTAAAGATACCTAAGGCTATATGTTTAACGTACGAAAACGCTCTCCCAACAGACCTGACGAGGCAACCTTCACGTTTGTTGGCAGACTTCGCGGCAACACAGCTTGAGGTGTGCTTTAACATCGAGTTATTGGTGATACGCCTATAATTTTTTTTTGTTCCTACGCTGCTGAGCGGCTTGATATACCAGTCAATTTAAGCGCAGCGGTTTCCGAAACCTGGACAAAATTTTGCCTCCGGATCGCTCCTTCTCATAATTTATCTTGGAACGTGACACTACACGTTATAGAGGCATACAGCGGGGCGCCTATCTTTTATTTATTCTGCGGCGCCCCTCTCCTCGCGGCTCTCCCGAATCCGTGTTTTAGCCACCAGTGGAGCAAACTGTCAGCGATATTATGCCGGCGCGACAATTTATGGGGACGACGCCGGCCGCAGACCAGAGATGAAATAGTGCGCGACATTGTGCGCTCGGGCGCGAGATAAGGAGCGGCTTGCTGGCCACGCCGCTACGTCACGTGGCTCAGCGTCCGCTACCCCACCACCCGTGTAGCCTTGCCAGCCTTTATCAACGTTTAAAAAAGTTCCGGGAATTTATTACAGCGACAGCTGCAGGTGCAATGCCTTGTCCAAATTTATAGCCGTCTTATGCACCAGATAACGGGATGCCAGTTTTTATGTACGATAATTATTCAGATTTAGGGCGACCGAAAAGAAATTAAATGGGGGTGAGGTGGCGTAGAAGACTTGTATTCAGCGTCTGAATCGTCATTCAGTCACCATCGATTCGGTTTATCAGTAAATGGCTCCACGCGAAAATTCATTTAACGAAGTCATGACAGATTCGCTTCTCTCGTCCTGAGCTGCTCCTTCACCTTTACAATCCCATAATCTGCATTTACTTCAGTACTCTGTCAGCCACTTGAAGGTCTTCTGCTGCCACTCTCTTCTCTTCTCTGTTCCACTCTCGTATGGCTAGTTTAATGTTGCAATGCGAAGAATAGAGGGTGAAGACTGACTGACTGACAACGAAGCCATTAGAAAAAGATCAATGTGGTGTGCGTACTGTAGGACCTTCGGTACACACAAAAAAAATGGTACAAATGGCTCTGAGCACTATGGGACGCAACATCTATGGTCATCAGTCCCCTAGAACTTAGAACTACTTAAACCTAACTAACCTAAGGACATGACACAACACACAGCCATCACGAGGCATAGAAAATCCCTGACCCCGCCGGGAATCGAACCCGGGAACCCGGGCGTGGGAAGCGAGAACGCTACCGCACGACCACGAGATGCGGGCTCGGTACAAACACCATCAGAGTATTTGACTTGTCGCTCTAACGAAGTAGGCGAGTGTCAGCAATATGTCTCGTGGTCTTATCGTGACGTGTTTATCTTCTGCCGTTAGGTCAGACGATAGAAATGCCACTCGCGCGCTTAGAGTAGCAGATTGACGGTGACCAACTTTAAACAGAACTTGATTAATTTTTACACACATTTATTAAAATAATAAAAATCATAGACATTACGCAACTTGATTCTGGATGCTGTTTACAATTGACAATCTGAAGTTCCTTTGGTCTTGGTACGTTAATCTTATTCTCACATACCTCAGATACTTGACAAAGTGTCTATACATTTATCTTCATGGCTATGTACAGGAATATAATAATCTTATTAGGTGCAGACTGAAACTTGACTATCGACTGGTACAGACAAATGCTGATTAATGCAGACTGACTAATCGGAGGTCTGTACACTCATTATATACCTCGCGCGTTCAGGTATCACTGCGCGAGTGTGGTCCGCGAGGAGAAAAGGTTCTACGTTAGCAGCAATCTCATTGGCTGTGTTACATATTAATACGCGGATCGGCGGAAGCAGAATTTGGTCCGTCTTTATGGCAGCGCGATCTCGTAATGCAGAGACGGACGAGCGCTGCGCCTGCGCTGTTGTGCTTAGCGGGGCGCGCTCTAGTGGGAAAGTTGTGTACGCGCTGACTACGCGGAACTATGTACACAACAATCAAGATGTGTGCATTTCGTCCATTTCACGAGATCAGGGCTTGCGACCTGGTGCGCCATGAATGACTGCCTGGGGCACCGTGGATTTGTTTCATAGTTAGTGACAAAGAAGACAGTTCTGGGAAATGTCATTTCTGATGTCGCCGTGTGTGGCCTTGGACGAATTCCACTTTAAATGTTGATCAGCCTGCGTAAGCAGTCATAATCTCGAAACGGAACTACTGCGCGGCTACACTTAGCACAGGCATTGTTTGTTGAGATTTCAAGCAGTTTTTGTTATATTGTGATTTTATTATAAACTTGATATAGATCATAAACTATGGAACAGTTTTATATTTCTGAAGTGTAAGTAGAAAGGGAGAACTTGCTGAAGACGACAAGTAAAGAGGTAATGAAAATAGGAAACGCTAGTGCAGAAAATAGGATCACAGCTTCTTAGATTTCAGTTCCATGTGCACAGTTGTGAATAATGTAGAGCGTCATAATGTGTCCTGTATTTAAAAGTACTTTTGGAGAATATATGGTGCGTAGCAAATAAGAGCGGCTCTCTAAGAGCAAGTTGTGGTCAAGCTAAAAGAAAATTTTTCTGGAAAACAGAGCCATACTAAATAACAAAAATTATCATTTTCTAAGCAGGCGAAAGTCTCGAATAAAGCACTTCTAGCATCCTACAATGCAACTTATTGATTAGCAAAATGTAAGACCGTCCATGTGATTGCAGAAGAACTAATTACATTGTGTTCTATTGACATTGTGTCCATTATGCTTCGAGGGTCAATGGCAAAACAGCTTTTGCCCATTGCTTTGTCTGACACTACAGCTAGACAACTATTTCAAGATTTACGAGAGCACCTTCATGAACAAATTATAGGGATTTTGATTCGCAAAAATGGCTGTGAGCACTATGGGACTTAACTTCTGAGGTCATCAGTCATCTAGAACTTAGAACTACTTAAACCTAACTAACCTAAGGACATCACACACATCCATGCCCGAGGGAGGAGTAGAACCTCTGACAGTAGCGGTCGCGCGATTCCAGACTGTAGCGCCTAGAACCGCTCGGCCACCCCGGCCGGCTTTTTGGTTTGCAGCTTGATAGTAATTGATAGCAGAAGAAATGCTCGTTTGATGTTCTATGTGCGATTTATTGATGAAAAAGTAACGAACTGATGGAATAGCTCCTTTTCTTTGTAAGGACGTAAATGCAGGTACGACAGGCAAAAATTTCCTCAACGAAGTGGACAACTTCATGGCAGAAAATCAAGTTAACTGGGCCCACTGTGTTGGCGTGTACACTGGCAGTGCGCGATACATGTCTAGACGTTACAGTGGCCTACTGGCACTAATTTCTCCAAAGCTCTGGATACTATGTGGACCAATTGAATTATCCTTAGAGAAGCACTTGTGTCGCAACGTTTGTGTGTCGGAGTAAATCAAGCACTGAAAACTGTCATATAGGTAGTGAACTTTATTAAGACTCGTCCTCAGAAAGCAGGATTTTTAGACAAATGTCTCACGACATTGAGACTGACCATAAGCCTCCCTTGTTTTATAGCAGCATTCTCTGGAACTGTTTTACTGCGGATTTTTGAAGTTATACGAGGTCTTTGCTTACCTGAAAGACGAAAATCCCTTCTAGACACTGTCTTTCGTCTTATGTGATCTATTTGAGAAGTGAAAGTCGCTGAAGAAGACTCTGCAACGAAATGAAATTAATTTCATTCATCTTATTGAGAAAGTTTCCGCCTTCAAAAATGAGCTTCCTCTTTGGAAGAGAACAATGAACGACGGAGCAGAAATGGACTGCCTTCTACGTCTGCAGCATTTTTTTGTTCGACAAAGAGATACGGGTTCCTGCAGATATTTTTTCTGTAACTGAAGGACATTTACATGAACTTCATTTTGAAATATACTTCCCTGAAACCCGTAATATGTTTCAGTGGGTTCAATTTCCTTCTTCTGGCTTCAGTACTTTAGAAGAGGAAGAGTTGATAGAACTTTCATCAGATACTTCACTATAAGCGAAGGTTTCATCAATGACATTGCCAACATTATGTTATTAAGTAAGAAAAGAGTTTCCAAGCTTGAGCAAGAAAGAACTGAACATATTAATTCCTTCTCCAAGCCTCTATCTTTGAGACTGTGAGTTTTGGGTAATGGCTGTCATTAAAACCAAATGCAGATCAAGACTTTGAGTGGAGAAGGAAATGAGGGTGTCTGTGTGTCATTTGGTGCCAAGATTTGTCAAGGTGTGTTACAAGAAGCACCGCATTTAGGCAAGTAGTATTCTATTCGTAACTTTTGTTTCTTAATTATTTCAGTTTTCACACCACAGTTGGTCAGGAGAGACACGAAGTCAGGAAGTTTGCGAACCACTGCAATATTACAATGTTCGTAGTATCCACGTTTCGATTGTCCTCTTCTGTAAGCAGAAATCTATGTAATTAATAATCACATTTTGTTTCAGTTTCATCTTAAATGCCAACAATTAAACGTTATTTAAGTTGCTATCTATAGTACATGCCCATGAATTTAGCCGCGCGGGGTAGCCGCTCGGTCTAGGGCCCCTTGTCACTGTCCATGAGGCTCCCCCCGTCGGAGGTTCGAGTCCTCTCTCGGGCATGGGTGTGTGTTTTGTCCATAGCATAAGTTACTTTAAGTTAGATTAAGTAGTGTGTAGAATTAGGGACCGATGACCTAACTAGTTTGGTCCCATAAAACCTTACCACACATTTCCATAAATTATACCGCTATTAAATTCAGAAAAGGATTATCATCGTAGCCTTGATTTTATAATTAGCTCGCTTATTAGGTCCCACGTGGCAGTAGCAACAGCACAAAATCGAAAACATTTAATAAGGAATGTTTGAGCTCGATAACCTCACACTGTGATACAGTGACTTCTTGTAAGAATGTTTCAGAAATGGGATACTACTCTGGCGTCATTGTTGACTGTGATGGCGCCCTTACCTTCGTTCCACGGGTTATTGTCAATAGTACGAAAAAATAAAGTAAGTACGTTGTGGTCCATAAGTTACAGGCCCATATCACTGACGTCGATCTGCGGCGTGATTTTTGAACATAAATTGTGTTCAAACATTACGAATTACCTCGAAGAGAACGGCTATTGACACAAAGTCAACACGGGTTTAGAAAACATCGTTCTCGTGTAACACAACTAGCTCTTTGCTCACACGAAGTGTTGAGTGGTACTGATAAGGGGTTTCAAATTGATTTCGTATTTCTAGGTTCCAGAAGGCTTTCGACACTGTACCACAAAGGCGGCTTGTAGTGAAATTGCGTGTTTATAGAATATCGTCTCATTTATGTGACTGGATTCGTGATTTCCTGTCAGAGAGGTCACAGTTCGTAGTAACTGACGGAAAGTCATCGAGTAAAACAGAAGTCATTTATGGAGTTCCCGAAGGTAGTATTATAGGCCCTTTGGTGTTCCTTATCTATATAAACGATTTAGGAGACAAACTGATCAGCCTTCTTCGATTTCTTGCAGATGATGCTGTCCTTTATCGTCTAGTAAAGTCATCAGAAGATTAAAAATTGGAATCAGATTTAGAAAAGATATTTGCATGTTGCGAAAATTGCTTATTGACCTTCAGTAATAAAAAGTGTAAGGTCGTCTACGTGAGTGCTAAAAGGAATCCATTCAACTTCGGTTTCACGATAAATCAGTCGAATCTAAAGGCCACAATGTCAACCAAATACCTAGGAATTACAATTAAAAACAACTTAAATTGGAAAGAACACACAGAAAATGTTGCTGGGAAGGCAAATCAAAGACTACGTTTTATTGGCAGAACACTTAGAAAATTTAAGAGTTCTACTAAGGAGACTGCCTACACTATGGCTGTCCGTCTTCTTTTGGAGCGCTGCTGCACGGTGTGGGGTGGATGCCAGATATGATTAAACCAAATTGGATTAAAGAAGTACATCGAGAAAGTTCAAAGAACTGGAGGACCTCTTATATTAACATGAAATAGGGAAGAGACTGTCGCTGACATAATACGGGATTTCTAGTGAACATCATTAAAACGAAGGCATTTTTCGTTTCCGCGGAATATTCTCACCAACTTTCTCCATGAACTGAGAAAATATTTTGTTGATGTTGATCTGCATAGGGAGAAACGATCATTACAACAAAATAAGGGAAATCAGAGCTCGCACACGCTGTTCGAGATTGTATTGTTGTGAAGGTGGTTCGATGAACCCTCTGCTAGGCACTTAAGCGTGATTTGTAGAGAATCCATGTAGCCGTAGATATAGATGTAGATGTAGTTGCAGATCGTAAATGGTTTCAAACAAACATCCATTCCTTGCCCCGTGAATTCGTTTGAATATTTTATTCTGACAGTAACTCGAGGCAAGAGCTAGCTTCTGTTTCCAGTTGCTATCCTCCTGAGCCTGGTTTAGACTTTACTGATTGGATGACTTCTATTTGAGACGGTCCAAGCTGTACATAATAATAATAATAATAATAATAATAATAATAATAATACCAGCAACAATACGTATATTAATGAATATATAATATTCAGTAAATTCCAGTCTTAATACACCTACATCTACATCTATAATCCGCCAGCCATTTTTACGGGGGGGGAGTGGGGGGTACTTTGTGTAGTACTATAGCTTACCCTTTTCCTGTTCCAGTCGCTTGTGGATGACGGGTGGAATGATTGCCGGTAAGCCTCAGTGTGGACTCGAATATCTCTAACATGATACTCCAGGTTTTTTTTTTGCGATGCTAGATACATAGGAGAAAGCAGTATATTGGCTGACTATTCTAGGCACGTACACTCCGAGAATTTTGACACTAGACCATACCGAGATGCACAGTGCCTCTGTTGCACCGTTTGCCACTGGAGTTGAATTTTCCCTCATTACAACGTTTCGGTCAAATGGATGTAATGACTTAGTAACAGAAATTTATATTCACAGAATAGAGTCAATCGAATCTTTAGGTAGTCATTGGTTTGGATAAGAGCGAGTGAAGATCAAGGTGATGCTAGCAGTTGTGATGGGAGAAAAACCAAAAATCGATCACGTGTGAAGTGTCCGTGACCTTCGCAAGCTAATCAAATTACCTGTCTTACGCCCTGCACGCGCTACCTTTCGGCTGTCCTTTCCACAGAAGTCGGTTCACTTCCGGCCCCCATGACAATGATAGACATACCCAGTCACTTCAACCTTACGAACCAAGGCTTCCAGTCCATGAAGCTCTTGGATGACCATGAGTCACCATCTGTCCCTGTACAATGTTCGACACCACCATATTTTCTGTGTATGATAGACGCGAGACCTTTGATGCAGTTACTGCTCTGTTTATCAACTTGCCAAATCGTTCGCCAGCACCTTGCTCATAATGCGTATCAATCAAAAGTCGCATTACCCTATCAGGGATTACCTGTTGGCAAATCTGTCTACGAATATCTTTAACTGTTACCAGTTAAACTATGGCTGGAGCGACTCGCTGAACTAAACTCCCCTTCGCTGCACGTTATCAATATCCCAGAGCCCAAATACTTCTTACTCTACTGCGCGACACCAAGTAATCCAAAAATTGCAACGTCACGAAGCAATATAGACCGGATACATTTTCCCAGTCACCATTCCAAAAAGCGTATGGGGTAAGTTTGAAAATTGAGGATGTCTGGACAATGTAATAAAAAATATTGGTTGTATGTTGGTCGGAAGGAAGATAGCTGGTATATGGCGAGATGGAAACTACTTGGATGGTAACAGTGTGGTTACGGATCAGGTGAAAGTACTATGCAGTACGTTCTAGAGTAGTGCGACTTAAATGGAAAGGAGGTGGAGCAAGACTTTGTGTTATGCTTTGGTACAGCCGAGATGGTGATCATATCAGATCGTGTACTGCAGGTGTGAGATGTGACAAACAGGTAGTTGCGATATAGGCGGCGTCTTCATTGTCAGCAGTTGTGTCGCTACAAAGGTGACCACCAGACAAACTGCTCTCAGAATAGCTTCAGTCTATCATGAGACTACTCTCCGATCTCAGAGCGTACAGACGACAGTGCATTCGGATCTTATGAACGTAGCGGTCGTTTTTATTTAAGTGCTCTTTTGTCCCAAGCGCTGTTAGAGAGTGGAACCGTACAGAAACAGGTTTAAGGTGGTTCGATGAACTTGTCTGCCACACACTTAATTGTGAATTGCAGAGTAATCACGGAGATGTTGATGTAAATGTAGATGTAAATGTAGCACGAAACCAGTGAGATTTTGCGAACCTAGAACAACGCTAGTGCTACTGAAGATTGTCAATCCAGTATTAGTGGAACAGAGGGAGAGAGGCAGCGGAGACACTAGAGGATACAATGTTATGTATGCTTTGTACTGAATGCACTGTAAATATATACAATTATGTTTCAGGCATTCTGTATGTTTGGTTCATTCTAGAGTGTTCATACACCTCGTTACACAGACGGACACAATATTTTTTACTAATAGAGAACGATATAGAAAGATATATCGTTTGGATATGAATTTGACCTCTTCATTTTGTCACTCTGTGCTAGAGTTGTAAAACTACCATAGCTTATCAGAGACTACCGTACCGTAAGTAAGTGTCCACTCGTACGTTTTGCTGGGAGCTTTGGTCAGTGGAGGTCTTACCCGCATTGCCTGCACATTAGGTGTCTTGCAAACATCTCAGGCGTTACCTCATAAAGAGTGCTTTCTTTACGTTTGCGATCAGTGTCTGCTTACATTACCCCAGAAACCGGAAGTGGCGAACCATTTAGAAACTACGTCAGGATACATAAAGGGCAACATAACCACAGAACATTTTTGTCCTACATAGTTATCCTCCTGATTATTTCTTAAAAGTAACAATATTTACAGCAAAATTGAAAATGTCAACGTTTAATTCAGGTTATATTCGAAAGTTGCTAATTTTTAATGTGAAACATACGGACGTTATAGCAAAAATGAAGAAAACAATTCAGATTAATCATATAGCATTAGAAAACGCAGTATCCTAAAAAAGTAAAATTATAAAAACGCAAAACAAAAATATATGAAATATCGCTTCAATACTTCGTTGTAGTTGCATCAAAAGTAATTGCACTGATTACGTAAAAGCGCAGTAGACACGCTAACAAATAATTTTTGTTACTTATAAACTGCAATTTGTATTCTGTAATGATATAGGATACACAATGGAGTAACACTGAATGATGTGCAGTTCTAATTATGAGCAAAAGAAAAACAACCAAAAAATGTTTAAAAAATCAAAGCCAAGTCGTCGTCTTCCAATTCCTCTCTTACACATTCATTTATTTTTCTTTGTCTACCAATGCTACCAGTACTACCTGTAATCCTACTATTTATTACCTTATTTAAGTACCTTATTTAAGTACCGAACCCTAGTATTGGTAGAACACAACTCTATTCTGTACAATGTTGAATTGTTCTGTACAACTGTCCGCATGATTTTGAAATTGCATCTAGATAATTTTTCTTCTTGTATGTTAATAAATCAGTGTGCCGTTCTGTTTCTTGGAGACAGGAGAACTGGCTATCTGTGTTATATAATGAAACCGTGTAATTATCACTGAACACGCGACTGTAGTTTTTATTTCTATATGACACGTAAACTGGAGTTCTTCTTAAGAATCGTATGTATGTTTTGCATCTAATTTGTCCCAAGATAATGAATACGCGGGTTGATTATAATTCCAGTTCTAAAACGCTACAAAAAATGAACCACTGCTCAGAATGACGTCAAAGCTGAACGAATTACTATCGTAGAAGGGGCAAACGCCATTGATCCTTACAGATGAGGTGGTTTTAACTCCAAGGAGTTTCATTTCCTATCACATTTGAAAAATTGTGGCTAGTGACCGCAAACGCAAAATTAATAGTCTCATATTAAGCAGCGTCAGGAAGTAATTTCTGAAAGTACACTGACGGGAAATAATCGCAACAGCAAATATTATTAAAGTAGAATAATGAAATTTCAGGAATACATTTATCTACGTAACATATTTAAGTGATTAACATTGGACGCTCACAGGTTAATGTAAGCGCGAGATAGGCCATTGCAAATTTGATATGCTGATATATTAATATACTAACCGATGTAACCGCCAGAATGTAAACGTGCATTCATTGTGATATACAGGTGGGATGGAGTCCAATGCCTGTGACACGTGGTCTGCTGCTTGTGGATGTCTCTGGATTGTCCTCCGATGGTGTCCGGTATGTGCTCTATTTGAGACAAATCTGCTGATCGAACAGCCCAAGACAAGTCGACACTGAAGAGCATGTTGGGTTACTACAGCGGTATGTGGGCGAGCGTTATCCTCTTGGATAACACCCCCTGGGATGCTGTTCATGAATGGCAGCACAACAAGTCGAATCTCCAGAATGACGTACGATTTTGCAGTTACAGTCGTTGAGATAACCGCGAAAGCGCCGCTGCTGTCATATGAAATCGCACCTTAGGCGTAGGTCCAGTGTGTTTAGGCGGCAGACAGTTGGGTTGCAGACCCTCAACTGGCCTTCTTCTAACAAACAAATGGTCGTTACTGGCACTGAGGCAGAATTGATTTCATCAGAAAACACAACAGCCCTACACCCCCCCCCCCCCCCCCCCCCAATGAGCTCTCGCTTGAGACCATTAAAGTCGCAAATGGGTATGGTTTGCGGTTAGTAGAACGTGCGCCACAAGAGATGTGGCTCAGAGCAATCCTTGAAGTAGCCGATATGTAACAGATAGTTGTGTCACTGTGGTACCAACTGCTGCTCAAATAGCTGCTGCAGATACAGCACGATGCGCCAAAGCCACGCGTCTAACAAGATGATCTTCCCTCTCGGTATTGCCTCGAGGCAGTCCGGAGCCCGTCAACTTGAGAACGTACAACCTCGTGACCACTGCTGCGGCAGTCATGTACTGTGGCTATAGTCCTGCCAACTATTTCTGCAATATCGCAGAAGGAACATTCAGATTCTCGTAGCCCTATTACACGACCCTATTGAAACTGAATGAGCAGTTAATAATTGCTTCTTTGATGCCTTAACGGCATTCTTAACTAGAACCTGCCAACTTTCCTGTATGGTGCCCAACTCCTTATTGATGTTATGATTATTTTTCGTCAGTGTATATGTCCCTGGAATGGAACTTCTTATGGAAGTGAAACGTGAACGACAACCTAAGAGACACAAAGAGAAATGTGTCGTTACAGAAGAACGCTGAAGATCATATGGGTAGATCAGATAACTGATGAAGAAGTGCTGAGTAGAGTTGGGGAGAAAAGAAATGAGTGGTACCATTTGATTTATGGATGAGATAGATGAAAGAACACGGCCTGGGGCATTGCGCAGTAGTCAGCTTGATAATGCAGGTAAGACCGAGGGATAATAATTGTGACGGGGAACCGAGGCTTGACTTCAGTACGCAGGCTCCAATTACTGAAGCTTGCAGTAGGAATGCAGGAAGGTGAGGACTAGCCCTAGAGGGAGCTTTTGAAACCAGTTATCGCATTGGAGACTATAACAACATAAAACAAGGTTTCACAATGATGACTATGGACCTACTTGTTGTTCCTTACGGATTTAGGATTCTGCCCATCTTCAGATGAGCTCGTGACAAACTGGCAACAGAAAACCTGGGCTACGGCACCAAAATAGTCCTAGTTTATTATTTGTTCGGAAGCCCGGTTGTATATTAGATTTTTGAAAGCACCAACTATTTCTTCGAAGCAGAGAAGACGTAAGAAAGAGAAATATGAGCGACTGCATTGTTAGTGCTGGCTGTTTGCTTCTCCACTTTTTTGAAAGTTTTTATACTTATTTTCCAAACTGCTTTTTCGGTAAAGCCATTTGGTACCCCAACCTGACATGTTGTTGTTGTGGTCTTCAGTCCAAAGACTGGTTTGATGCAGCTCTCTATGCTAATCTGTCCTGCGCCAGGCTCTTCATCTCCGAGTAATTACTGCAACCTACATCCTTCTGAATCTGTTTACTATATTCATCTCTTGGTCTCCCTCTACGATTTTTACCCTCTAGCTTCCCTTACTACTAAACTGGCTGTATCCCTCAGTCCTATCAACCGATCCCTTTTTCTAGTCAGGTTGCACCACAAATTTCTCTTCTCCCCATTCAGTACCTTCTCATTAGTTACATGAGCTACCCATCTGATCTTCAGCATTCTTCTGCAGCATCACTTTTCAAAAGCTCATATTCTCTTCTTGTCTAAGCTGTTTATCGTCCACGTTTGACTCACAGAAATACTTGCAGAAAGGACTTCCTAACACTTAAGTCTATTCTCGATGTTAATATTTTGCTTCTTCAGAAACGCTTTTCGTTCTATTGCCAGTCTAAGTTTTGTATTCTCTCTACTTCGACCATAATCACTTACTTTGCTTTCCAAATAGCAAAACACATCTACTGCTTTACTTGTTTTGGTTCCTAATCTAATTCTCTCAACATCACCTGATTTAATTCGACTACATTCCATTATCATCGTTTTGCTTTTGTTGATTTTCAGCTTGCATCCTCCTTTTAAGACACGATCAATTCTGTTCAACTACTTTTCAAGTTCTTTGCTGTCTGAGAGAATTACAATGTCATCGGCAAACCACAAACTTATTATTGCTTCTTCCTGGACTTTAATTCCTACTCCAAATTTTTCTTTTGTTGCCTGTACTGCTTGCTCAATTTCTTCTTCCTGGACTTTAATTCCTACTCCTAATTTTTCTTTTGTTTGCAGTATTGCATGCTCAATATTCAGTTTGAATAACATCGAGGATAGGCTAGAACCCTGTCTGACTCCCTCCTCCACCACTGCTTCCCTTTCGTGCCCCTCCTCTCTTATAACAGCCCTCTGGGTTCTGAACAAATTGTAAATAGCGTTGCTCTCCCTCTGTTTTACCCCTGGCAAGTTAAATGTTTGAAAGAGAGTATTCCAGTCAATATTGTTGACAGCTTTACCTAAGTATACAAATTCTGTATTCTGTCAGTTTCCCTACCAGCTGTGTCACTGTCCTAACCAAGTTTTGGGATCCGATAAAATACTGAAGTAAAGTAAGCTCATACATGCGCTAATAGGCAAGTGGGTTTTCTAACAAACAAAGAACTAGGACTATTTTTGCACCATAGCCTAGATGAGGGTACATACAAACACACCAACACAGGTCTTTGTTAAATAAGGTGCCTGGTAATAGCTTCAGGTAGAGATTTGAAGATGAGATGTATAGAGCGCACATATGTCAGCAACAACAGCGCGGTTGGTTGTCACCCGAGAAAAAAATTACTCTTCACAGTCAGTCAAAAATGGTCTAAGTATTTTACGTTCTGTACAAAAAGATAGAAAGCTAAATATCGTCGAAGAGATTGAAATTTAATTGACGAGTTGTAGCTGAACAAATAGAGGATAAAACCACAAAAAGAGAAAGAAGAAAGGAAAAAAAAACTTGTATACCAATACTTCATTCAGTTAGGTTGTACTTCGCTGAATATATTTAGCAACTTTTTATCTCTTGTATGTGCTCCTAGTTTTGTTCCTTTTTATTGCATGGTTTCTACACAAAGTATTTATCATCGTAGAACAATGTATGTATTTTTAACTTGTATTTGCTTCATGTCGGCATTAATTTTTGTTTATAATCCAAGAAAAAATCTGTGTACGTTTTATGTCTAATCATGTAACATGTTTGTAAATCACGACTTTTAATTACGTGCAGGTCAAATACCGTAAAGCCATAGCACTTGTGCCATCCAACGTCAGTAAGCTTTCTTATGCCAAAATAAAAGTCTGTATGCCTTTAAAATTTGTCTTTGCCTAAGGCTGGTATTAACTTTTATTTATAGTGTGAGAAAAACAGGTCCAAATTTTGTAATAGACAGTCTTATCACCACTTACAATTATGTATCGTCCATTTACGGAATTCAGTGTCAATAATCTCTACGTACCAGCCACATCACTTGGCTGTAAGCAGCACACGTGTTAGGCCACAAAATTATTTGCTGAGTGGTCTAGTGTAGTTTATGTTTCTATCGAAGTAAACGGGCATTCTTGTCAAAGTGGTATTTTAATTCGGTGCCTAATAGTATGTATTTTGTTCTAAATCTCTTTGTTGTTCAACTATGTTTTAGAGTAGGTCCTGTTTTAAGATACTTATGTAAATTTGCAAGATTGTAAAACAAAATATTTTCTTTTACCAATTTGTAACCAGGTCATCTGACGTGATTCTTCAATTTCTCCAGGCTTATTTTATGACGAAATAAATCTCGGGTGAACAGCCTGGTATGAGTATGCGTAGGACACAATATTTCGGCAATCGACCACGTTGCCTTCATCAGGTGCGCTGATGTACATCTAAACCATCAGCGCACCTTCTGATGGCAACGTGGTCGACTGCCGAAATATTGTGTCCTACGCATACTTATAACAGGCTGTTCGCCCGAGATTTATTTCGTCAGGTCATCTGAAGATGAGCAGATCCCGAAACTCGGAATGGACAATAAATGGGCCCAGAAACGTCCAATGACTATTATTTTGCGACCTACCAACTATGTGAACGCCATTTTCATCACTATAATTAGAATGGTCGTACGCCCCTACTACGATTTTCAGTCACTTCTACGATATGCAAGGCTTCACCGATGGAAATACATTATCTTATCCAAAGTATCCATAAACTTCTATGCAATGCGGAAATGACCACTAGATGTCAAGAGGCGCGGTCCTGCCAGTATCAGTGGAGACGAGTATTGTGTTCCAAGTGCAGCAGCAGTAACAGCAGAATGGGCAAGTCAGCACAGCTGAATGACTTAGAACATCGACTAGTCATCTCATGACTGAGCAACAAATCCACCAAGGACGTTTCAACCTTTCTGACGCTGCCCACGTCGACTGTTAGCCATATGATCGTGAACTGGAACTGCGAAGGAACAACTACATCTAAAACAAGACCAGACAGACCTTGTATAGTGACGAACGGTAGAGTCTTGCCAAGGATGGTTGTAAAAATTCGCGTGAAATCAGTGGAAGACATCACCTGTGAGTGCCAAAGTATTACCACCAGTCCAGCTAGAAATGTCAGTGCGTA
This sequence comes from Schistocerca gregaria, assembly GCF_023897955.1. Classification (NCBI taxonomy): domain Eukaryota; kingdom Metazoa; phylum Arthropoda; class Insecta; order Orthoptera; family Acrididae; genus Schistocerca; species Schistocerca gregaria. The sequence goes on along the minus strand of NC_064923.1, from coordinate 135,787,866 downwards.
GGAAGTTAAAAGGAATGGGATGAAATTGTTGAGCAGCTCCTCATAAACCCCATATTTCTGTAGTCAATGATAAATGACGCTTCAGATGGTATTACGACTGACGCTAATGGAGAGTGGATGATTGGTAGAGAGTGATTTGGGTTAATGAATTACGCTGTACCCTGTGGCAGTCCAATATAATAATTATACTTCGTTCTCGGCCCTATTTCAGCAAACTTCCTTTGTACCACCTCCCTTGCACTCCCTTGTTTTACTCCTTAGCGGAATTATATACTTATTATGGTCTCCCTTCTCAGTATGTCTTTTATTGTTTTATTATTAAGTAGGTTTCTGGTGTATAAAATAGTGTAGCGTTAAGTTCTTGTTTTTGTTGTAGGTATATCAGAGGAAGTTGGGCTTTTATTGCATTTTTGCTGACTTTTACAAAGAAATACCAAGATGTATGTTATGGTGCACGGCCCAGAGTAACAAGTTTTTGAAGTGTAACTGTGCAGAATTATTTATGACATCAGATCAGACTTTTATAACATTTGAGTAACTTCATTTTTGTTGTTTTACACTAATTATGTTGTGTGTTTGAGAATACCGTTAAACATTTTTTTCATCTCAATTACTCAGACTAAAACTTCTAATCAATTCTTCTGTTATTCATGATGCGGGTTCTTTGTATTCCTGTGAATAACGTGTCATATGTTTCTCTAACATATATTATAATGTCAGACTATTATATGCACAATCGTCATGAGTTGTCACCATTTGCAGATACACATGCCAGTATGTGACAACATGTTTGCTCTGTACAATATGTAAATTTGGCACTCATGTTTTCGTCATAGATATTGTTTTGTCGTTTTTGATTACCGAAGCCTCAATATTGGATACTTTGTAATATCTGTTCGACAAGTTACCTGTAGGCTGAGGTCTACTCTCTTTGTAATGTTTTTTGGGTCAACATGTAGAGACGTACATACACTGTCTAAGGATTATCTACCTGGTTTAAATGTGGTTTCGTACTAGTTTCTTAAATATCCAATGTAAACGAATCTTAGCTGACAGTTTGTGCCTATTTTAAGCATTTTATTTGTTATGAAAACCATTTACATCACATGCATCTTGTGATTTATATTTATTAATACACACCTCATGGATTATTGTGCAATGTTATGCTACTGTTTGGCATTTGGAAATTGTAGATTTTTGTAAGTTCTTGTTAGGGAATTGATGGTTTTTCTATATTAGTAATGGATACGTCGTTTGACACTTTCCATTTAGATGAAAAACCACCAAAGAAGCTCGCCACAGATTATCTAGTCTCGTGCAGTCAGGAATCAACTCATGGTCGATATATTTGGTATCATAGGATGGAAATATTTAGTGAAGGTTGGTGACCAGCTCTTTAGTGTTTGTACCATGATGGCACCTACATCTCTACTCTTCTCATTGGAGTACATACTGCCTTTTTAAGTGATTTCACTGTTGAGTGTACCTGTAAATGTTCTGTGTGGAACTTACTGTACTAGAATTTCCTACATATTATAGCACCTGTGACGTATCTGCTGTCCAATAATCACTTGATAGATGTATTTATTTGAACTATTCTTAATCTTGCAGGTATTCATGTTCGTGTTGTACCGCTTCGTAATTTCTCAATGTATTTGTGCACTACATTTTTTTATCTATGTTTGTTCCTTTGGACGATTATCCGTTAATGATGCTCTAAGACTGAAATCCATTGATGCTTAAGCTTTTAAATAAAACGACTGATGGTCAAATATGCGTTTCATGAGTCCAGTGGAAGCGTTTGGGGTTGGTAAATACCTGGAGAATCTAACCTTCCATTATGTGAAGTGCTATCAGTAAAGTAGAGAGTGCGTCGTGTTATGCAGTATGGGAGTTTTTCGTTGTCAGGATGTGGCCCGCTTACTGTAAGTAAGAAAACGCTAAATGCGGAAGGACGTGAACACATTTTATTGCATTATGTACTGCATACATCAGAGTAACAGTTCAGAGACCATGATTGCACCAACATGACAGAGTCATAAAGGAGTTCTGTGAGGAAATGTTTTGTGTACAAAAACTATCCGGAATTGGACTGTCCTGCCCAGAGTCCTGACCTGAACCCAATGGAACACCTTTGAGGTGAGTTAGAAAGTAGACGTCGCTTAAGCTCCAGTGCCCAATTTCACTGCCTTCTGTAGTTAGGTTCTTGATGAAGACTGGGATGTCATTCCTCCACAGACATTCAGGTACCTTATCTAAAATGCCCCAGCAGTGTTCAAACCGTCATAAAGGACAAGGGTGGTCACCATCGATACTAAGGGCCACTAGTAATGGAAATAAAAGAAACCTTCAGGAGTGGAATTAAAACTCAAGGTGAAAGGCTATCCTAAGTGGAAGAGAAGAAGAATTACGAGATCAGTTGAATGGAGTGAACAGTCTAATGAGTAAAGAATATGGATTGAGAGTAAATCGAAGAAAGACGAAAGCAATGAGAAGTAGCACACATGAGTACACCAAGAGACTTAATATTAGGATTGATTGTGACGAAGTAGATGAAGTTAAGGAACTGTAACACCTAGGTAGCGAAATACGCAATGACGGACGGAGAAAGGAGGACATCAAAAGCAGACTACCCTGGCATACAGGGCATTCCTGGGCAAGAGAAGTCTACTAGTATCAAACATAGGCCTCAATTTGAGAACGAAATTTCTGAGAATCTACGTTTTAAGCACAGCATTGTATGGTGCTAAAACATAGACTTTGTGAAAGTCGGAACAGAAGATAATCGAAGCACTGATTGTACTTAAAAAAGATCGTTTGTCTTTCACGGTGGTAACCATGTATTGGTAGTACTATAGACGAATGTTGAAAATTAGGTGGTCTTACTGGCTGAGGAGTGAGGAGGTTCTGCGCGGAACTGGAAAGAAAAGGAATATTTGGAAAACAGTGCCAAGGGGAGGGAGAGGATGAAGGACATGTCTTAAGAAATCAGGGAATAGTTTCCAGGGTACTAGAGGGAGCTGTAGAGGGCAAAAACTGTAGAGGAAGACAGAGACTGGAATACAACCAGCAAATAATTGAGGGAGTAGGTCACAAGTGGTACTTTGAGATTAAGAGGTTGCCACAGGAGAGGAATTCGTGGCGGGCCGCATCAAACCATTCAGACGACTAATGACTCAAATAAGGCGGCCAGACACTTTTGATCAGTATGATTGTATGTTGAAATCATCAAATCTCGAAACTTCAAAAACTTTAAAGGCAACTGCGAAGTGAACTTTTACAGGCAACCTCTTAATTCCCTTGGGGACCGTAAGCCTGCAAGTGCAAATAATTTAAATTCCATTAAAAATCTTCTTTCCAACAGTCACGAAACATTATTCACTAGTATCAAATATAGTCCTTAATTTGAGAACGAAATTTCTGAGAATCTACGTTTTCAGCACAGTATTGTATGGTGATGAAACATGGACTTTGGGAAAACCGGAACAGAAGATAATCAAAGCGCTGATTGTACCTAAAAAAGAGTACGGCACTAAATAGTTTGTCTTACGTGGTGGTAACCATATATTCGTCTTTTGATCAGTGGTTTACCTATATGCCTGGATGGACGTGCGCGATAAATCGCCGTTTCCAAGGTGGGGAGGTGTGTCGGCCCCGGATCAGATCCTCCCAGCGGATTAATGACAAGGTTCAGGATGTTGGATCACCCTGGATGTGGCTTCTAGTGGCGAATATCGGAATGGTACCCAAATCAAGCCTCAGTTACACGGTTTACAATTATTTAGAAAACTTCCGCTCAGTTTCACGTGACGAGCACCATATACGGGCATTGGGGGTACAGTTATTCTGTCCCTGGGAAGGGGGATAGGGGGTAACCAGGCGGCGACAAGAAGGACCTACGACCACTAATTAAATTAACCACGCCTTATCCGTTCATAATCATATCGACACTTCCTCGATGCGGCATAAATGCACAAGAAAATGGAGATCATGGGTTTAGCGGAGAGTTGCGTGTCAGAGTGAAAAAATACATTGAATGTCGATACTGTATAGCGAAGCTGACAGCATCAACCGGCGTTTGAGTGAGAGGGAGTGGCTGGTGAATATTTCATGGGCCTCTCACACAGCCACTGAATATTACATGCAGGTATGGCGCCTGGAGCGACTGCGGCTGTTAACTGCCCGCAAATACTGTGCGCCGTAATCGCAGCCGCTGCCGGTTTTCGTCACAGCGCGGGGGTGCGGCAGGTTAAGCAACTCCACAGAGATTCGACGCCGATGTCACAGGGGTTACTGCACGCAGTTACGGCAGGCGCGCTATGCCAGTTCATTAGTTCTACAGCATGTGTGATAAATATGCGAGAACTATCCAAAAGTAAATGTAATATGGCTTATTTCTTGTTTTATATTGTCCGCCATTACTTGGTTGCTTCTACACGGTGGTCGGGAATTCCAGTTACAGTCTTCTAGGACTTGTAGAAGGGAGCAAGTATATAATAATGTTTTGAACATGAACTCATGTCTGAAAACGTGTTGTTGCCGTGCTATAGCCTTTTGAAAACATGTTTGCTACTTAGGAATGCAACAGGATAGTCATGATTAAAGTTTCAAGCTAAAATAAGAAAATGCCTCCACAACAGTAACTTCCTTGTCACTAAGAATTAAGTACGAGACTTTATTGTGGTGAACCCAACAGCCCCCAAACTCAGAGCACAACCAAAAGCCGATAAAACCAACACACCTACCAGGCCTATTGTGAACTCAATTAATAGCCCAGCCTACAAATTAATGAGAAAACTAAATGACATACTTGTAGAAAAGTACATATTTGAAAAATAATATTCCATAAAGAACAGCTATGAGCTTATTAACATTTTGAAAGATTTGACAGTACCACCTCAAGCCAAGCTTCTATCCCTAGATATTGTTAACCTTCACAGCAGTATACCTGTAGATGAAACAGTTGAGACAATAAGAATGAACATATTGAGAAACAAGACAACGAGCAAACCAGATATCATAGAACTTGTAGATGTATTTAATCTAGTGCTCTCACAAAATTACTTCTCTTTTAACAATACAATTTACAAGCAGGACCAAGGACTAGCAATGGGAAATCCTCTCAGTGGCCTATTAGCTGAAATATTTATCAACCATATAGAAAATAAAATTTTGACATTAAACAATAACATCACAAGCAAAGTTAAATTCTATAAGAGATATGTAGATGACACCCTCATTCTATTTGATGGCACAGAAGATGAAGTGACAAACCTCTTTAACAAATTCAATAGCCTACATAATAATATTCAATTCACCCTTGAACAAGAAGAAGACAACACCATACCTTTTCTTGACTTAAAAATATCAAAACAGAACCAAAGGTAGCTTTCAATGCTTACAGAAAACCTACTGGAACTGACAGCGCCATACCAAACTCCTCAACACATTCCTCCTCCCACAAAAAAAGCTGGTTTTAGATCAGTGCTATACAGAGCTCACAAATTTCCACTTCAGCATACAGAACACCACCAAAAAATAGAAACCATAACATACACTGCAATAAATAATGTATATGACCCTTCTCTAATTAATATCATGTCACAACAGATAAAAAATAAACTGAACAAACAGCATCAAATTACACTCACAACTGACAGTGCCCCAGCAGTCAAATATGTAAAAATGCCATATCTTGGAATAGTATCTGACACATCAGCAAGACAATTCAAAAACACAGAAGTAAAAATTAGATTCAGCACCAACAACAACCTAAGTAGGAAGCTTATTCACAATATAAAACCACTAGATACAAGTCTTGATACATCTGGCATTTACAAAATTAAATGCAGCCAATGTAATAAATCTTATATCGGCCAAACAGGTAGGAATTTCAGAAACCATTTCAAAGAACATTTAGACTGCTACAGGCTTGATAAATGTAACAAATTAGCAGCAGTAATGCACATTAAAGACACAGGCCACCCTTTGAAAATAGAAGACAACTTCGAAATTTTACACACAATAGGAAAAAGTAAAAGAATGGATATCATGGAGGAAATGTAAATTTTCATACATAACACAAAGCATGAAGGTAACATTCTTAATGAAATAACTGTATTCAAAAACTCAATATTCTTCAACAGTATTAAGCCAGTTCTAACTCAATAGATTCAAGAAATGCCAACGTAAATAATTGACTAGAACCAAGAACATCGATACGAAACCTCGATAATCAATACAGACTCACATGCTACAGTCCCCCATCTTGTGTTGTGTGTATAACGTCGAAGCAATTTGTGCAGTGGCAATCAGTGACAAAATATAATGTGCAATAGTGTAATTTCTATCAACAGCTCCGCCATTACACCAGTGATACAAGTGAAGCATCAAGATGATGAAACTGTAAGTGATCAACCGTCATATAAAACCATTTCACACAATTTTCGTAACACATAACTGTCGCAAATCTATCTACATCCGATACAGGTTGTAATATACATAGTCAACAACAAAGAAGAAAACCAGCAGCAGACATCACTGATTTCGATTTCTAGATATACACTGCCCCCCCCCCCCCTCAAATGTCACACCAGCAGCTACATTAAAAAAATGGCCGAAGTATTTTAGACTAATCTAGTTTCAGACTGTTTATTTATAAGTAACATTTCTCTATGTATGTATGTATTAACGCTTGAAAATGAACAGAACACGTTCGAAACGCATTGCATTACGTTAGATTAAGCATAAAATAAAAGAAGAAGTAACTGGTAGCAGAAACTTGAAATAAATAATTATCCCACACAGTCACGGTCCACAAACATAGTCATTATCGCTGAAAATAATTAGGATACTCATGGTTGGATGGCGGTTACGTCCTACCTCTCTGACCTGTTTCGAGAGTAATTCACGTGGCTGTGAGTGTTAGAGAAACATGGTGGAGTACACGTTTGTTGAATACACCGATATGATCCATCAGAATGACGATTAGCAGCGTGACTGAGGTGTTCCAAGGAGACGCAGCACACCCGAATTGGAAGTGGCCGGCTGAAAAGTGCCCGTCGACGGGTACACAAACAGTTACTTTGTCTATTAACGAGCAGAATTTTAAAACAACTGATGTAGTTGATCATACCTAATCATTTGGTTGTAAAACTTATCCCATTACCAACATGTTTTCAAAAGATTGTAGCACAGAAACGATACATTTCCGTACATTGGTTCCAATTTGAAAATATTATCTACCCAACCCCTCTACAACTCCTAGAAGGTTGTGACGGGAACTTCCGAACACTCTGCATATTATTATGTTATTGTTATCTTCTTGGATACATGTACGTCTACGCAAATAAATAAAAAGTGTTTTTTTATTATGTTGTATGCGGGTTAGCTTCGTTTTATTTGTGAAGCATGTTCAGTGGCCTTTCAAGTAAGTGTGTTGTATATGTTTCCAGATATAGTATTGAATTAACGTTTTTTTTCACTATTCTATTATTTTCAGGTACGAAACAACCTTTTTAGCCCAAGTACCATAAGGTTGAATTACTTATAGACTGTACCTACGATCTTTTGGATGTCGTTATCAAATATGTGTTGTCCATGAATTGTACCTTGTTATCTTCTATACGTCAGGATGTTACATTTTCGTCGTTTGCGAATTCATTTCGCATAAGTACTTCATTTTTACTGAGGTTTTTTTTAAACGTGTTTTGGCTGTGTCTTTTGTTTCTGATGTGCTGTGTGTATGCATTTGATGCTCGTTTGTTTGTTACTGTGGGCGATGAGGAGTACTCTGGGCAAAGGCGTCAAATTTGAGTATAGCATATCACAGTGTTTTTGTTTTGTCTTCTTTTCAGAAGTTCAGTGATGAAGAGGTGAAATAAGTTACTATTTAACCTGATTATGTTCTACATGCCTCGTCTATGTGAAACATTTACTATAATGTAAATAGTTTGGAGTTTTCTGTTTCGATTGTTTATTCTAAAAAAAATTCATGGCCTCCTCTTTGTTAGGTTATTCATGTCCAGGCTTTATCAAGTGTTCAACAAAGTTAGAATGTCTATTATCATACTTTGAGCTTGCTATGCAGGACGCCGAAAAAACGACGACGAATTTTAAGGACAGGTTCCTTAACAAACACAAGGAAAAAAAGTCGAGTAAACAAGGGCTCTAAAGCGCATACCTTAAGAGGTATGAACACCTGTTCATTTTCGATATCATGAACGAATCTCTTGTAGACAAGGTTTTTGCGTTCCGTATTTTTGGAGGAATAAATATTGACCATGCAAGAAAAACATATCTAGTAAACAAGGGCTCGAAAATACATACCTTAGGAGCCATGAGCACTTCTTCAGTAGAAGAGATGTGTTTCACCGTAGCGAGGATCAACCAATGCTCATAGCTCTCAAGGTATGCATTTTAGACCTCACATTTACCAGAAATATTTATCTTGTTTTTATCAGTACTATCTCCTCCCAAAATATGGAAAGCAAAGACCCTGCAGTATAAGAGATCTGTTTCATAGTATCTAAAATGATCTCTTAAGGTATGCGCCTTAGAGCCCTCGTTTACTGGACTTTTTTCTTGTTTTGGTTAAGGAACTTATTCCTAAAGTCTGTCGGTTTTTTTTGAGCAGCCTATGTATTCTTTGTATATAGTTTTCAAATTTCCGCCTGTCCTCTCCCAACTGCACTGATATGCAGTCCTCACATTTTAACTGAAATACCTGACTCCTTGGTATTTGTTTGGTTTTTTACTTACGTGTTTAAATGTGACTGGGGTGTTTCTTGTTCTGTATGACTTGTGTAACTTTGGTTCTGCATTACATTTGCTGTCATGTGTGTTATTTTTTGTGCTCTTGTTGAAAGACCTAACGAGGTCTAGTGTTAATCGTTTGATGTACCCTTGGTGAACGTTATAACGAAATCAGAGCTGCATTGTTGCGGTTGGTGTTGATGGTCTTGTCATCATTCCGAAGACTACTTCATTGGAACACTTCATGCCACTCTATCTTGTGAATGCGTCTTCATCTCTTCATAACTACTGCAACTTGCATTCGCTTGAATCTGTCTACTGTAGGTATTCTGTGGTTTGCCTCCACTATTGTTGCTCCCAGACACTTACCTCCAGTATTAAATGAGCTATTTCTTGGTGTCTCACGATATGTCCTATCCATATACCCCCTCTTTTATTTAAATTTGCCGTTAGGCACTTGTGTCATATCACACATGTCGCCTCGCCCCACTGTGAACTGATGCAGTACACTTTGTACAAAATCGTGGTTTACAGAAGTACTGTAAACTGATATTTTCGTTTCATATCTTTTGCAATCGATTATACTCTCACTTGAGCAAAACACGAAGGCTATTTGGAGTGTAAGATTTGAGAGGTCGTGAAAAAGAATCTACAGTGAAAATGTGATGAAGCTTTGTGCAGATGTGTTGGGAATTGTCTCTAGCATGCCTTTCGGTCGTGTCACGTAGTTCTTTTCAGTGCTAAGCACACAGTGAGCACCTTAAGACGCCTAGAGCAGTAGTGTCTCCCTCGAAGTATAAGTACCCAATGCGAGGTTTCCCCTGATTTTATGCAACCCCACATAACGCATCTGTCATGCGTTTCCTTCCTTATGCCATTCGTCGGCCGCAGATTGCAGGGGCAACAAGGATACCTCTACAGTAGGTTTGATGGGAGGCGTCTGATCACAGCCCGGACCTGGCTTCCCTTTGATGTCCATCTCTTCTCACCTGAACCGCTGGCTATGAAGACAACTTTTTGGAAAAGACGACGAACTGCAAAGCAGTGTAGAGAAGTGGCGGAAAGCACAGGCGGACGCCTTCTATGATGGCGGTATTGGAGAGTTGATACGATGCTGCGGTAAGTGTGTAATTCGGAGTGGCGACTATGTAGATAAGTAACTGGAAGGTGTAGCAAACTATTAGAAACAAAACATTTCTGATTTTCAGTGTGGTTCCCATTTCGCGTCCGGTCGGACCTTCCTTTTCGAATAGCTTTGCATATCTCAGCTATCGAGTCATTTTCTATTGTCACTTGGGAAAGATGAAATAAAAGTAAGCGTAAAAAAAACACTCTCTCTTGCTGCAAATTATTCGAAGAATATACAGTGAATTTGTGCTAAATTTGCGCTGCCTGTATTATTTTGATACCAAAGTATTAAACTTTATATCCATCGAAGTTATAGACGCAGAGAGCTCAGCATCAAGATAAAGGGAGACGAGGTGTAGTACACTCTCCAGTTCGATGCAGATACCTCGTTCTTAGTTAATGATTTATCCACGTAAGCTTTTGTGCTCTTCTTGTATGTGCTGTTAATCGTCAATTTAGTACTACACTCCAGAAAAATACTTTCAGAAGAAACTTCTTAAGACTTACATATTGTATTACGCGTTAACAACATTATTCCATTAAAGTTTTCTTTGCTATTGCCTCAAATGACCTTATCAATAGAATATTTGAGAAAGTTAACATCAAAATTCCTGAAGTAGAAAAACTTAACTCATTACTAAACGATTCATTGTAGACTCCTTCATCCTCATTGCAAGGTAACCGGAAAACTACAAAAATAGAAACTTTTAGAATTTACGTAAATCAAATTGACAAGTGTACAAATGATGAAAAGTCGAACTAGTTCACTCATCTTCTCAGAAACACTGATATATGATTAATATCAGGATTTAAACTAAGACTGCTACAATGAAAGAGCATCACTTCCAAACAGCCCGTGCTGCCTGAACGCCGCACCTATGAGAAAAACTATCCTGCACTTTGACTGGCTGAAGTCAGTGAGTCTAAACGGCGTACATTATAGCGTAGGCACATTTCGTAAATCAAAATAAGATGTAGCTCTAATTCCGAAATAAAATTCATTGCAAACGCAAATGCACAGCAGAAATGAGATGAACTGGAAACTGTGTGTAGACCCGCTCAAGGTTCGGGAAGGTATAAGAAATGTGAATGCATTACAGTTACATCATTACTTTTAGGGGCTGATGGATGCCTTTTAGTTACATGTTATTTGTAAGTCACTTTGAATTTTTTCGATAACAGCTACTAGAAAACATGTCAGGTGACAATTATGCAGTACTGGAAATGTCTGTAGCATACAGCCGTGATATTCTTTTTCTGGTAGCCTCTCCTCCTTGCTCTTTCCATCCCCCATTCAGTTTCTGTCCATCATGGAAGCCCTTAAACCTGTCGATCACTGAGCTATACATTATCCGTTCTGAGATGTCTTCTCGACTTAATCCAGACCGTTCAAGATCCTTTATCACCTCCTTGAATCATTTCTCCGGAAAATTTATGGTGTTCTTTTTTTAATAGATTCTACGAATATTTCGTTTTCCGGTTACAGTTCTTTCATCTCTCGCAATTTATACTGACAGTCTACGATCTTTTGAGCCATTATCTTGCAGAAAATCCCAGCGTTCCTGCAGTTCGGAGGGGTTCACTAGCATACATACTCTTGAGATGGCTTTTATCTTCTATAATGAGCTTGTCCTACGTAAGACTGTTTTCAGCTACACTATTCCCTCGTGATATTTTTCAACTCTTTCTGCCTTTAGGTAACGAAAAGTGGCTTGGGAAGGGCAAAATAAACTGGTACAGTCAGGCTTATTCAAACACAGTGATATGTAAACAGGCAGAATACAGGACTGTGGTCAGCAAAGGCTATACAAGAGAACGTATGTCTGGCGTAGGTTTTAGCTCGGGCACTGCTGCTACAATAGCAGGCCATCAAGATTTCAAGATTTAAGTGAGTTTGAACGTGGTGTTATAGTTGACGCACGAACGATGGGACACAGCATCTCCGAGGTACCGATTAAGTTGGGATTTTCCCGTACGACCATGTCACGAGTGTACCGTGAATATCAGGAGTCCGGCATAATATCAAATCTCCGACATCGCTGTGGCCGGAGAAAGATTCTGCAACAACGGCACCAACGACGACTGAAGAGAATCGTTCAACGTGACAGAAGTGCAACCCTTACGCAAATTGCTGCAGATTTCAGTGCTGGGACGTCAACGAGTGTCAGCGTGCGAACCATTCAATGAACATCATGATATGGGCTTCCGGAGCCGAAGGCTCATTCGCGTACACTTGATGACTGCACTATAAAAAGCTTTACGCCTTGCCTGGTCCCGTCAATACCAACATTTGACTGTTGTTGCCTGGTCGGACGACTCTCAATTCAAACTGTATAGAGCGGATGGACGTTTACGGGTATGGAGACAAACTCATGAAGCCAGCGACCCAGCATGTCTGCTGGTGACTGTTCAAGCCCGTAGACGCTCTGTAATGGTGCGCCACGTGTGCACTTGGAGTGATATCGGACTCCCAATACGTCTAGATACGACTCTGACAGGTGACACGTACGTAAGAATCCTGTCTGTTCACCTGCATCCACTAATGTTCATTGTGCATTCCGACATACTTGGACAATTCCAGCAAGTCAATGCGACGCCTAGCACGTCCAGAATTGCTACAGAGTGGCTCCAGGAACACTTCCACTGGCCAACAAACTCCTCAGACATGAACATTATTGAGCATATCTGGAATGCCTTGCAATGTGCTATCCAGATGAGATTTACACCCCCTCGTATTCTTATGGGTTTATGGACAGCCCTGCAGGATTCATGGTGTCAGTTCCTACCACCACTACTTCAGACATTACTCGAGTCCACGCCACGTCGTGTTGTAGCACTTCTGTGTGCTCGCGGGATCCATACACCATATTAGACTGGTGTACCAGTTTATGTGGCCCTTCTGTTTATACGCAAAAGAAATTTGGAGTCAGGACATATCTGTTTGTTACTATGGTGTACTCATATGCTAGGTAGCAGAGAGACAGGATCAAGAGATCATCGGCGAAAGCACGGTAGATGATCTTACAGTCTTTTGGTTCCACTAACACAGTCTGACGTACTGAAATGTTTCCCTAAGTGTTAGTGGATTTCGTGACTGTTTTGGCGCAGTAGCGCTGAGACGATTTTATCGCTGACGGTAGACATTGCGATTACAATTAAATTAATATCTCTGGAACTGGATTATCTATGTAATTTAAGCGAACAAGGACTCGCAACTCTTTTGTTCTATCTCTTCCTTTTCAGTCATTGTCTGGTACGCTCATAAAATATATTGCTTGGTCTACGTCACGTACAGATTTTGTGAGTTGTGCTCATTTTGCCTAATAATAACTATATGATTTCATTGTGTTTATGTTATTACGACTAACCATACCTTTTTTCCTCAGCTTTTTTCATGAATTTGATAAATATGACTTACGTTGTGTGGGGATGCGTGTTCGTGAATGATCGCGTATTAACGGCACCAACCCCCAGTGTAATAGAGAATTGTGAAGGTGGTTCGATGAACCTCTGCCAGGCACTTAAATGTGATTTCCAGAGTATCCATGTAGATGTAGATGTAGAAGTCCCAAAATTATATTCGCCAGCAGAAAACCTCGGTAGAAGAGCGTAGCTAGAAAAATATCAATCATTAATTATTATGGTCGTAATATCTGGCAAATTGCATTCAAATTTCAATATTTAAAATTATTTTTAGATAATTTTTCAAATATGTCGTTTTCTTACTTTAACTGAAGACTCATTTAGCCAAAGATAATTTTAACTTGATTCAGACCTGCATATGAGTTCAAAAGTTTTAAAAGCAGAATAATATAAAATTAAATGCTAATTTCAAAACCCAATAATAATAAATAATAATAAAAACGCCACCATTAAAATGGATACCGTAGTACAGGACTTATTTATGTATGTAGATATGTGTGTATATGTATTATTGTAAATTTGGTATCTAAAAAGTCTGTATATTTGTTACATGAAAAACCACTGTAACGAGATACGAGACAATTTCAACAAGCTAGGTAATACGGGACGTGGAGTACGGTTCTTACAGGAAAACACCACGACTCTGGACGTTGCTGAAGCGCAGTAAGAAAGGTGGTAAGGACCTTACTGTTTTCCTTTGCCTGGTTTGCAAAAGTCAGTTATGGAGTGTTAAATTCCAAAAAAGTTCCTCGCAATAGCCTGCAAATTTTTTGAAGGAATGTCGGCAAGATGGCCGCTTTCTAGAACGACTGAGAATCATCGCTAGATTCTTTTATCGTCAATAAACGGTCAATTTTGTTAAATTCAGTGAAGTGATTTTTTTTTTTAAATTCGTGGGCAAAGCTGGTAGAAACATTAAAATGGTTACATCTCCCAGAGGAGAATCAGACACAGATTGTGACGAGCAAGATATGACGAGTGACGAAACTCGTTGTTGTTGTTGTGGTTGTTGTTGTTGTGGTCTTCAGTCCAGAGACTGGTTTGATGCAGCTCTCCATGCTACTCTCTCCTGTGCAAGCTTCTTCATCTCCCAGTACCTACTACAACTTACATCCTTCTTCTAGGCAAGTTGTGCCACAAATTTCTCTTCTCCCCAATTCCATTCACGAAACTCAAAATAATGAATTACTGGCTGGTGGAAATGGCACCTGCGGCCGAACATATTGAAAAACCCACCCAGGATGAATCAGTACCTACTCCTCGTAATTTCGCGGTACCTTTCACATTTTTAATAGAACATATGCAAGGTTTACATCGCGCTGTTCATTAAGAAAATGCACACTTTAGAGAAGTTCAAAAAAATGCAACAGACAGTTTGGATGTAAAACTACAAAATGCAACAGACAGTTTGGATGTAAAACTACAAAAATGTAACAAACAGTTTAATGTGACTGACAATTTGAATGGAAAACTTCCGACTGCGGCCACTGAAATTCAAAATAATGTAACCATATTAGTAAACAAAAATTTGAAATCCATAGAACATCAGGTACAAGAAAATATTGCCACAGAAATTCGAGACGACCTTGATAAAAAATTCGGTACACTTGAAACTAACTTTAAAAAAAAATAGTGATGAATTTGATGAAATGCGCAAAACATACAAGCACTTGCTCGAAGCTGTCACTGATGTAACCAAGCAGGTCGCGCAAGATAATGCAGCACGAAGTACCTCAGAAAATTCTGTGCACCAAATAGCTACACATGTACAGGAACTCGCTATCGAACAGGAGAAATCTGTAGAAGGGAAGTTTGTAGAGAAAGGCAATCAGTTTACTCTTGACTTTGTAAACTGGCTGAACATGAAAGACAACCTATTTCAAGAATGTTTACTGAACGAACTGCGTCTAACCGTAAAGAAAGCGACAAACGAAGCTTTGTATGCAGCAAATATACTAGGTGAAAACACCGAACAGGTTTCTGAATGGAAACAGACACTTACACAAGAAGTAGACACGTTAAAAAAGGAGCTTTCAGTAATGAAAAACGCAGCAGGCGAGTCTGATTTACGCGTCAATAAATTGTCAGAAACGCAGACGGTGACATCTCGAGCAGCGACATCAATCAGCTGTTCGACAACAACGCCCAGTCTGCAACCTGTTCACGTAGCTTGTGAACAAGGGGCGGGCAGTTCTCTTTCTAACATATATGTGGAAGAGAGTTTACTAAAATACAGACAATTTCAAAGTTTTACATCGGATCGCAGAATACCACACCCTGTCATTTTTATCAAAAACTTTCGTGGTATACTACCATAATTATGGAATGATAAACGGAAAGTACAATTTGTCACTGCCCATATTCAAGGTGATGGAGCCTTATGGGTAAGTGAAGTAATAGATTACTGCTATACGAATGAGGAATTTGCGAAGCTTTTCTAAATACGTATTGGTCAACAAAAACACAAGAGCGTTTAAGGCGTGAGGTCTATAATCCCGAGATGTACAATAGTAAAGCAGGTACACTGCCTAAATATTTTGAGAAGTATATAAATAGGATGAAATACTGGGATGAACCAATGCCCAAACGAGAAGTCGTGTGGCTTTTAAAATCAAAATTACCAGCCGCAATAAAAGAAAAACTACTTCACGTGCTAGATTCAGACGTAGAACTTGTCACGTCACCCCTTGATTCTGCTTGAGCTGTTGCATGAAGAAGCGAAGTTGAATGGGGGCAGTAATGCTCTAGTATCAATCTACAGTAATAACTATTACCAATATCACAATAAAAACGGCAATGGTAACATTAATGGGAATTGTTTGCCTCAATCTTACAATGGTAATAATAACCTAGGACAGAGATATGGAAGAAATTCTCCTCCTTTTAATAAGAGGCTTAGGCAAGACAACAGATATCATCCAGGTTACAGTAATTACGAAAGTGATTACTATAACCAGCCAAACCGCTCTCAACCACCACCACAACAGTCAAACAATAATTGGCATCTTAATACAGCAACCAATACACAATCAGCTGGCGCTTCTGCACCACACAAAACGATAGTTCTGGACACAACTGGAGGCAGCAGCCACCAGTAAGAATTACAGAAGTGGTGGGAAACACTACTGCCAGCACTTCAGAGGCGTTAAACTAAATGCGACCCCATACAGCCCTCATATGGGGGTCGCGGAAGAAGTGGGGGGCAAATGTCGTGAGAAAGTGTATTTAATAAGATATAATCAAGGCAAAAATCTGAGTGCTGAACTATATGAAGAAAACCATTTGCGTAAACTAACAGAAAAGGAAAAAAATCCAAGCTTCATTTCGCGCAGTAGGAGGTGGAATACCAACAAAAATGGTTCAAATGGCTCTGAGCACTATGGGACTTAACATCTATGGTCATCAGTCCCCTATAACTTAGAACTAATTAAACCTAACTAACCTAAGGACATCACACAACACCCAGCCATCATGAGGCCGAGAAAATCCCTAACCCCGCCGGGAATCGAACCCGGGAACCCGGGCGTGGGAAGCGAGAACGCTACTGGGAATACCAACCACAGTTACTGATGACACGGGCGCGGCTACAAATTGTATGGCTTTAGAATTCTATAATAAGATTTGTGAACTTCAGGCGCCACATACGTTGCCAGTACACAACTGTAAGATCATTGGTGCGTTTGAAAATAAAGGGAGTACCCATGTAGACTTATTTATTAGTTGAGGCAGGTAATGGAACTATTGAGAGCATATTCCTGGTTTGTGAAGGTTTATGAGTGAGCTGCATATGGGGAGTAAATTTCTTACAAGAAAGAGATACAGTAACTGATCTTTCTTATGGCACATGTGTATTAAAAGTGAATGGGAAGGAGATAGTCTTACCATTAATTAAAAGCAAGCCAGTACACAATAAGTTACGTCAAGGAGTCCGAATGAAATACATAGAACCAGAAGTAATTTTATGTGACAGTCAATTTCCTATGTTGCCAGATCGAACACAGCCCAATCAACATTAATTTGATGTACAGTCTTGCACTAAATACAAAGCAAAGTTTATGAATCAGTTTATTCGAACACTGTACAACAAAACGAGCTGATTGATCTTTTAAACAATAAATATATCTGTTTTTGATGAAAAGCCCGGTATAATTAAAGGCTACGTGTATACAATGCAAATAAAGCCGCGTGAAACATTTTACCAGTCTACCTATTCTATCCTGTGGGCCAAAAGAGAAGCTGTATAAAATGAAATCCGTCGCATGTTAGAATGGGATATTATAGAACCATCCATGTCACCATTAGCAGTGCATTACTTGCAGTGGCTAAACTGAGGAAATGTACATATGACGAAAAGCTATACAGAGTGCAGACTTTTGACATAAAGGAAAATGTGATGCTTAGAACTCATGCGAAACTCTCACAATTAAAGAAAATAAACAAGAAGTGGCAGATGTTATTTTATGGACCATTTAAAGTAATAGCAAAACCACATGTTTGCAGCTATCTGCTAGGATATCCAGAATCAAACAAGTCAAAGGTTTATATCCACACCAGGACGTAAAGAAATGTTTTGCTGGGTAAACATTTCCTAGAGTGGATGTACCTATGTAAATATTATGAGAATTTGTAAATATGTTAGTATGTAAGACATTTCACAGTGTACATAGTATTCTTCAGACAAATTTATTTTCTTCATAAGTAGGTCTTCAGTAAATATTTTGCTGAACAATAAACATTCATATTAATATCAGAAGTTCAGGAATAATCTTTTAAGTAAACTCATTTTGTTAATATTATGAAGAGAAAACTAAACAAGAAACTTGTTTTGATGTAATCGTAGTAACATTTTTCAGGGATGCAATTCTTCCCGTTCTTTTGCTATGCAATTCTATGTGAAGAAAGAAAGGCAGAAGCTATACTGGATAGATGATAAAGTTTTTCTATCAGTAAATTTTAAATTTTGTACAGGTGTTATGTTTTGTAGTGTAAAATAATTTTTCTACACTCCTGGAAATGGAAAAAAGAACACATTGACACCGGTGTGTCAGACCCACCATACTTGCTCCGGACACTGCGAGAGGGCTGTACAAGCAATGATCACACGCACGGCACTGCAGACACACCAGGAACCGCGGTGTTGGCCGTCGAATGGCGCTAACTGCGCAGCATTTGTGCACCGCCGCCGTCAGTGTCAGCCAGTTTGCCGTGGCATATGGAGCTCCATCGCAGTCTTTAACACTGGTAGCGTGCCGCGACAGCATGGACCTGAACCGTATGTGCAGTTGACGGACTTTGAGCGAGGGCGTATAGTGAGCATGCGGGAGGCCGGGTGGACATACCGCCGTATTGCTCAACACGTGGAGCGTGAGGTCTCCACAGTACATCGATGTTGTCGCCAGTGGTCGGCAGAAGGTGCACGTGCCCGTCGACCTGGGACCGGACCGCAGCGACGCACGGATGCACGCCAAGACCGTAGGATCCTATGCAGTGCCGTAGGGGACCGCACCGCCACTTCCCAGCAAATTAGGGACACTGTTGCTCCTGGGGTATCGGCGAGGACCATTCGCAACCGTCTCCATGAAGCTGGGCTACGGTCCCGCACACCGTTAGGCCGTCTTCCGCTCACGCCCCAACATCGTGCAGCCCGCCTCCAGTGGTGTCGCGACAGGCGTGAATGGAGGGACGAATGGAGACGTGTCGTCTTCAGCGATGAGAGTCGCTTCTGCCTTGGTGCCAATGATGGTCGTATGCGTGTTTGGCGCCGTGCAGGTGAGCGCCACAATCAGGACTGCATACGACCGAGACACACAGGGCCAACACCCGGCATCATGGTGTGGGGAGCGATCTCTTACACTGGCCGTACATCTCTGGTGATCGTCGGTTGGACACTGAATAGTGCACGGTACATCCAAACCGACATCGAACCCATCGTTCAACCATTCCTAGACCGGCAAGGGAGCTTGCTGTTCCAACAGGACAATGTACGTCCGCATGTATCCCGTGCCACCCAAGGTGCTCTAGAAGGTGTAAGTCAACTACCCTGGTCAGCAAGATCTCCGGATCTGTCCCCCATTGAGCATGTTTGGGACTGGATGAAGCGTCGTCTCACGCGGTCTGCACGTCCAGCACGAACGCTGGTCCAACTGAGGCGCCAGATGGAAATGGCTCGGCAAGCCGTTCCACAGGACTACATCCAGCATCTCTACGATGGTCTCCATGGGAGAATAGCAGCCTGCATTGCTGCGAAAGGTGGATATACACTGTACTAGTGCCGACATTGTGCATGCTCTGTTGCCTGTGTCTATGTGCCTGTGGTTCTGTCAGTGTGATCATATGATGTATCTGACCCCAGGAATGTGTCAATAAAGTTTCCCCTTCCTGGGACAATGAATTCACGGTGTTCTTATTTCAATTTCCAGGAGTGTATTTATGCTTAACATGTTGTTTGTAAACATAAACAGAAAGCTACTGTCGGTCATGTTTTTAAAGTGAAGTGATGAAACTATCGAGATTTTAGTCCTATAGTAGGAAAATGGCAACATTGTGCCATAAGCAGATTTGTATACTGCACTAGTTCTGGCGACTAATATCAGCCGCACACAACAGTTTGTGCGAGGTGAAAATAGTCAGTGATATCCTTAGCTCCAGTAGTAATGATGAAACTCGCATTACATACTGAAAACAAATACTGTAAAGCTAGGTTTCCCTACCATAAACGGCCACACAACGAAATTAATGTGATACGCCTGTATGGCGGTGACGAATACACGCTTTCAATGTGTGTTCACCGCGATGTCGTCAAACACATCACGATGCTCTAAACAGAACCTGGATTCATCCGAAGAAATGACGCACCCACGTTCGTCGTTGAGGACACCATCGCAGGCGCTCCTGCCTGTGATGCAGCGTCAAGGGTAACCGCAGTCATGGTCTCCGAGCTGATAGTCCATGCTGCTGCAAACGTCGTCGAACTGTTCGTGCTGATGGTTGTTGTCTTGCAAACTTCCCTATCTGTTGACTCAGGGATCGAGATGTGGCTGCACGAGCCGTTACAGCCATGCGGATAATATTCCAGTCACCTGCCATCTCGACTGCTAGTGATACGAGGCCGTTGGGATCCAGCACGGCGTTCCGTATTACCCTCCTGAACCCAGCTAGTCCATATTCTGCTAACAGTAATTGGATCTCGACCAACGAGGACAGGGAATCTTGTGCGGACGGTGGTCACGAGAGGAAGTTTATTCAATTGCGGTGGGCCCGGACGGGTGTGGAGACCAGTTTGTAGTCAGTAGACTGCTGCCTTGGTTGGCTACGATTGGCTTTCGCTGAGGTGGTTCGTGGAGTTGAGAATTGGTGGCCTCGTGTCTATTGATACCACTGTGCACGTTGACTGAATGGATCAATTCTGGCGATTGGAAACTGTAAGCCTTGCTGCACTTCGGACAAATCTGAGTGTAACGAAAGTTCGTGAAGTGGCGAGTTGGATTACAAGCTTGTTGTGAATGTTTTTCTCGAATCGAGCTTAATGCTTGGAACTGCGTACGTTAATTAAAGGATTCAGAAGTATGGTAGCCTCAAGCATGCGCTTGCATGTGATTTCGTTGTATAGCTTGATCAGTTGAATTACATGGGCTAGTGTGTTATGCAAGCGCTCACTTGCCGCTTCGTACTTGCTGTAATTACATACATCAAATCTTCTTAGTGCAGACTGTACTTCTCGGCTCCTATAATTCGTCGCTTTTCCCTCCATGTTGTTGGGCAAGCAATTCAAGTTTTTTATGGCGGTCCAAATGGCCTGGGCTGATCAGTTGAGGCCGGCCGGAGCGGCCGAGCGGTTCTAGTCGCTACAGTCTGGACCCGCGCTACCGCTATGGTCGCAGGTTCGAATCCTGCCTCGGGCATGGATGTGTGTGATGTCTTTAGGTTAGTTAGGTTTAAGTAGTTGTAAGTTCTAGGGGACTTATGACCGTAGAAGTTAAGTCCCATAGTGCTCAGAGCCATTTTTTTGACCAGTTGATGAAGGAAGGAAACTGTCCAATGCAATAACCGTGCCTGTAATATTGCCGTGACAAAGAACTCCGTTGGCGGTTTGACTTCGGATTATGGACTGAGATATGTACATGACAGCTGTGTTAAAGTTTTTATGTTTAATGGTTTGTATTAAATTGCCTCGTTTAATCTGTTTGCCACTTCGAAATTGAACTGTATTTAAGTGTATGGCTAGCAGTAGTTCCTTGCATTCTGTGCGGGTGTACGAAATTCATTTATCCATGTTTTAATCTCTGTAAATTGTTTCTAGCCAGTTACTGAATGTTGTTTTTACTATTTTAACCAGTTACGTGTCTTGAGAAATGGTTGTTTCGAAATGAAGAGGCTATCGGTCTTATTTCTGTTGGTGTTCTTGATGTTATCAATTTAATCAGTCATTTTCTTAACGTCATTGTTTGTTTCCTTAAATTTTGGCTCGAATTCAGCGAGTTGCCGGTAGTTAAAGATGCTGATTGCCTTAAGAACTGCTAAATATGAGAAGCAAACATCTTACTTATAATATAATTATTCTGAATTACCTTGGAATCAGGTAAAGTTACTTACAGTATAGTGCTTTTGAAAAAATGTCTTTTTTAAAGAGATCATTATTTTAGATATATCTGAGACTGTTCAAGCCGAAAGAGATCTTTAAAAAATTCTCCTTGAGATTTCATTACCACAAATACACGCAGTTCGTTAAGGTTGCTATACCTAATTAAGTTGGCAATTGTTAAATAAATTTCCTGTAAAAACTTTTTAACTGTGAATTGTGTTGCTGTTGTTACCCTTGAGTTCCCATTCTACACCACAGCCCTTTACTGGCCTTTACCCTTCCTCCAGTAAAACTCTTTCCAGAAATGTGCAAGGAAATTCAGGAATACAGAAATGTAAGTCTCTTGGGAATGAAATAAACAGGAAGTGCAAGGATGCTAAGGCGAAATGGCTGCATGAAAAGTGTGAAGTAATCGATGAAGAAATGATTTCGGAAGTACTGACTTAGCATATAGAAAAGTCAAAACAGCCTTCGGTAAAATTAAAAGCAAGGACGATAACATTTAAGAGTGCAATGATAATTCCACTGTAAAGTACAGAGGAGAGAGCCGATGGGTGGAAAGAGTACACTGAAGACCTCTCTGAGTGGAAGGACTTGTCTGATAACATGAAAGAAGAAGAAACAGGAGTCGACCGGGAAGACAAAGGGACCTTGTATTAGAATCAGAATAATAATCAAATAAGACAGAATAAATAGATAACAACAAAACTGTACTTCACGTTGGTTTTTACAACGTGTGAGACTGGCGACATACCATCAGGCTTTCGGAAAAATTAGCCATACAATTCCGAAGACAGCAAGAGCGACAATTATCGCACAATCAGCTTAACAGCCCATGCTTGCAAGTTGCTAACAAGAATAATACACAGAAGAACGGAAAAGAATTGGAGATGTATTATATGGCGATCAGTTTGGCTTTAGGAAAGGTAAAGGCATAAGAGAGGCAGTTCTCACGTTTCGGTTGACAATAATGGAAGCAAGACTCAAGAAAAATCTAGACACGTTCATGGGATTTGTCAAGCGTAAAATGGTGCAAGATGTTCAAATTTCTGAGTAAAATAGGTGCAAGCTATAGGGAATGAACCAAGAGGAAGCTATAAGAGTGGAAGTCATGTCTTTCCTATTCTTAGAAAAATAAACTACTACAAAAGCTAACACACAAAATATAGTGTAATCATGACCCACATTCAGACTTTAGAATATACAAAGTAGCTTGCCAGGAATGCTCCGTGATCTACCCAGGACCAACAGGCTAAAAATTTCAACACCAGGCACACCGACTAAATAAGGGGCATAAAATGTATTTGTTAAAAGAACAGGAGCTATATTCACAGCACAGAAAACATAAAGAGAAAATGTTGAACGAAAATTTGGAAGCGAATCAGTGAATTTCTTCGTATGCTTTGACAATATACTAAAATAAAAACAGTAACACTTAGAAATAAGCAGATGTAAGCTAATTATAATCCATATTATTATATTACTACATGTACCAAAGCAGATCATACATTGTGGAAGATCTGGAACATTATCTTTGTCCACTACATCTAAAAACATCTTTGTAACTTTGTTTATATAAGTTATCCTCGATGAATACTGTGCACTGAACTTTGAGTGTGGTGTTTAACATGTGTGAGACTGTGCATAATCGGAACATAAGAAAACTGTAACTACAAGTTCTTCCAAATTTCACCACTAACTACAGGAAAATTAAAGCAGTCTTTGGAGAAAAGAGAACCATTTGTATGAATATCGAGAGCTCGGATAGAAAACCAGTTCGAAGAAAATATGGGAATACTGGAAGGTGGAAAGGGTAAATCGAGGGGAAATGGAAGAGGGCGTAGATGAGATATGACACTGCGACAAGAATATGACAGAACACGGAATCACCTAAGTCGAAACTAGGCACCAGTAGTAAACGACATTCCTTTAGAACTGATGATAGTCTTGGGAGAGTCAGCCGTTTCAAAACTCTTCCATCTGGCGATAAGTTATGTTTGCAAAATACAAAAACGATTTCTTTACAGAAGAATGGAAAAACTAGTAGAAGCCGACCTTGGGGAAGATCAATTTGGACTCTGGAGAAATGAAGAAACAAGTGAGGCAATACTTACTCTACGACTTCTCAAAGAAGACAGGTAAGGAAAGACTAAATTACGATTATAGTATTTGTAGTCTAGAAAAAGCTTTTGACAATGTTGACTGGAATACTCTTTTTTAAATTCTGAGAGTATAAGGGTAAAGCACAGGGAGTGGAAGGCTATTTACAGTTTGTACAGAAACCAGACGGCAGTTATAATAATGATAATATAATTCTGTTAAAGACAGCAAAGGACTTGGAAAAGCAGCTGTACAGGATGGACAGTGTCTTGAGAGGAGGGTATAAAATGAATATCCACAAAAGCAAAACAATGATAATGGAACGTAGTAGAATTAAATTAAGTAGTGTTGAAGGAATTAGATTAGGAAGGGAGACAGGAAGAGAAGTAGTACAAGGGTTTCGCTATTGGTCAGCAAAATAACTGATGATGGCCGAGGTAGAGTGGATATAAAATGTAGACTGGCAATGGAAAGAAAAGCGTTTTTGAAGAATAGAAATTTATCAGCATCAAGTGTCAGGAGGTCTTTCCTGCTAGAATTTCTATGGAGTGTAGTCATGTATGGAAGTGAAATGTGGATGATAAACATTTCAGACAAGAAGAGGATAGCAGCTTTTGATATTTGGTACTACAGAAAAATGCTGAAGATTAGATGGGTAGATTATGCAACTAATGGGGAATGGCTGAATAGAATTGTAGAGGAAAGAGGTTTGTGGTACAACCTGACTATAAGAAGGGATCAGTTGGTAGGACACATTCTAAGACACCAACAGGCCACTAAGTTAGTAATGGAGAGAGGTATGTGTGTGTGTGACCAAGAGAGGAATACAGTAATCAGATTCAGAAGCATGTAGGTTGCAGTAGTTACTCAGAGATGAAGAGCCTGGCACAGGATAAAGAAGCATGGAGAGCTCGATCAAACCATTCTTTGGACTGTTGACCACATCAACAACAACAACATATTATACCTGCAAACTGAGAAGTAGGGATTATGGTGTAGCTGTCTTGATATTTGATTCCACTGCACAACATGGAAAACTGGCACTTCTATTCTTCATCACTGGTGGAACTGATGTTTCATTTACCCCCCTCAGCGGGCACTCTGTAGCTTTGGAAAGCTGTACTTTCACTGACTAGCAAAATATTCCGATATTGTCTGGGCAATGTCTCTGTTGGTCTCGAGTGCTCCTGTTTCTCATTACAGCAGTCACTGCGTTCTTCCCACCTCTGCCAGAAATCTTTCGAGTGGTCTCTCACATTATTGTGCTTTAAATGGAACGGTTTGAAGTGTTCAGGAACTGTTGGCAAGATGTGTTCTTGCTCTTTCTGATACAACCGCTGACAATAAAGTTCAGTGAATAGCCCTATAACATTAACGTAGATAAACTATGAACTACACCTACCTTACTGTCCTTAGAAATAGTCACCTCCCATAACTATGCACCATTGAGCTCTGCGATACCTGTCCTGGAAGTCGAAGGAATAGAAAGAAGCCTGGAGGATTGAGATCCGGTGAGTATGGTGATGTTCATGTTGCACCACCACCTTTTTTGCTAGGAACTGTTTGACGATGTTAACTGTGTGTGAGCTAGGGTTGTCGTGAACAAAGGTCAGGAGCATTGTCGTACCCTGAGTAGACATCGCATGAAACCGGTCATAAATTGAACGTTCCTTACAGTATCTATACTAAGATGGTGTCTGTTCTTTCGGACATGTCCGAAAGAACAGATACCATCTTAGTATATATATAGTTAAGGCTCACCGGCCGCTTGACCATCTTCTTCTGTGCGAATGCACAAACAGTGCCCGAACTCTTACGGGAATCGCTAATGCGCCGCGAGTAATGTAGTGCGGGACAATACGTTGTGGGTTTCGCAGGAGGCATGCCGGAGATAAATCCCTGCAGTCGATTTTCATCTGTCCCCGTTGACGTATGTCAACGCCTGTAAGCAGCTAAGGATGTTCATTTCATTGTAAGTTCCTTACAGTGTTCAACGTCGTTCCCTCAGACAGAAATTCCTTGTGGATAATGCCTTGACTATCGAAAACGCAGTTGAGCATCGTTTGGATGCGTGATTTTTCGGCTATGACCTTTTTGCGACGAGGTGATGTCGAGCATCACTATCTCATGCTTTGCCATTTCGTTTCAGGGTCGTACTGGAGACACCAGGTTTCATCCTCAGTGACAATACAGTTCAAGAAATTCGCTGCCACATCCACTCTTTCGACAAAATCCTGCAAAGCCTCTAAACGAGCCTGCTTCTGATCGTCAGTCAAGTGTTGTGGCACAAGACGACGACACGTTTTGCTCTTCCGTAGCTCCTGGGTAAGGATTTGTCTCACAGATTCTCGGTTCATCTCCAATTCATCCGCTATCATTTGTACAGTTAATCGACGGTAGTTCGTGATTAATGTTCTCACTTTCTCAATGTTTTCGTCAGTGACAGTGGTCGTGGGTCGTCTGCTAAGGGGATTGTCAAAAACACTTTCCTGGCCACCTCGAAAACTGGCGAACCACTCATACACACAGTTCATGGACAGTGCCTGATCCCCATAAATACGTACCAGCATTGCATGTGTTTCTTTTGGTGTCTTGCGAAGCGTAGAATTAAACTTTGAATTCAGCCTTTGCTTGTTCATTGACCTGTTCTCAGTTCAGAACCAACGCACTAGACAAGCACTTCATCCAACATGTCTAACACGGAACACACACGATGCTCAACTGAACTACGGTGGGGGCAGGTTGTCAGCACTGGCCGCTACGCAGGTGCAGCGTTGTGAGTAACCAGTGTTGCCCGATCGACTGTTCTGACTTCCTTCATCGAACTTTACTGCCAGAGGTTGAAATTCAGCTACTTTTCGCACTCGCTACCCGTAACGCCGTTATTTGAACCTACATAGAGCCATCCTCCCGTCCTGGTTGCTTTCCAGCATTCGTCGCTCCACCAAGGGAAAGGCTGCATTTTTAGATGGAATGGGGAGTGCAGAACGCATGCCTCAGAGGCCTGGTGGATCGTTGGGTAAGTTGATTTAAGGGGACATAGTATGTCCTAATCCGCCAATGTTAAATTATCGAATTTTGTGACCCATTGTCTTGGAAACTTTTTAAGATACCAACTTATAATTTTCCATAATTATTGAATGCACCTTTATAGACACACTGAACTAGAATTATTACTAAAATTGAACTGTGGGGCATATTATCTTTTTTTTTATAAACACTCAATTTTTGACAGAATTTTGTAATTAAATGAACATAAAAACAAAACATCTCAGGATATTTTAATTAGTCTAGTTCCATATGTATTGAATCTCACACTTGGCATGCTGTAAAAATTTTATGTCTCTACTATCAACACTTTTTTAGAAAATTGGCCATTTATTTAAAAAAATGTAGTTCAGAGATATTGAGGCTTAAAACATTTTTTATTACAAATTCTTGTACAGACTTACATTTCTGTGTCTTTTATGCACTAGAATTGTCCTGGACCATAGTCTGTGTCTTCTACAGTGTCGTTTCTTGCTTCTTTAGTCATTTGGAAAGCAGCTAACTCTGCTTCACATACACAAAGCTCATCGAGTTCCTGCAGGCCTTTAGCTGTGCTCTGTCCAAATCACCCCTAACTTCTCCAGAACCTTAAGTCTTTCATAGATCCCACCATTCAAAGTTATTACAGCATCAGGCAGAGCTAACTTTAGAGTCATAAGGCCAACAAATACATTTTTTGGCACACAAACCCACACAACATTACTGAACGACTCATTCAATTGTGGGTCTTCCCATGTAAACACTTCTTTACTAGCTCAGAATTTGCCAAATCTCTGTAAATAGGTTTGATTGCCTCCATTACTGCCAAAAGAAGAGACTGGTTATATGAAAATTCATGTAGGGTACCAGAAAATTCAGCTAGTCTATATTTACCCCAAGTGTTTGGTGGAGGTGGACGCAAAGCATGACATGGCTTTTCATCAGTTGATATTCAATGAAAAAAAGTGCTTCACACAACTCTTTTCATCTTCTCTAAATTGTCACAGTTATCTCTAATGGCTTTTATGCTTAGCCATTTTATTTATGTATAAAAAGCAATAGAAGTTAGCTTACTACAACAATAGCCGATACTCACACTATTTTCAACGAAAACTAGTATCAGAAACAAAAGACTGATTTGTTTATTCGTAATGCCAACTTTTGGGACGTAGCAGTAGACACAAAACAAAGCAATTCACAGCCTTCTAGACCGTGTAGTTCCCAAGATGACTGCTCAACTGTGGCAGTATATGCGTAGCCCCGAAATTTGGCAGTCACATGTCAACATTGAAAATATTATTTTAGGGATTAACAATTGTTTGATTTTAATGTATTAAATATCAAAATGTTCAGGAAGTCGAAAGCACGTTACAGGGTAGAAAACAGAAAATGTCAAATTTCAACGAATTTCATGTACAATGTCCCCTTAACCATTCTTGGGAGCCGTCACCATGTAGAAACACAGAAAGTTGATTGCAGTGTCCAGCCTGCACGATGAACAGTCATTGTAACAGCTTTCTTTAAGGAACCACTACATCTGTTAGGCGAAGTGATGGTATGATTGCAAGTCATCGATGGTTGCGATTGAGCAGCGTGTGTGAGGGCTACAGAGTATACCGAAAGACTAATATCAGTGAACTACCCTACTCAGTCAGTCAACAGACTGGTATGTGACGACAGTAGGAGGCTCCCAATGTACACTCCTGGAAATGGAAAAAAGAACACATTGACACCGGTGTGTCAGACCCACCATACTTGCTCCTGACACTGCGAGAGGGCTGTACAAGCAATGATCACACGCACGGCACAGCGGACACACCAGGAACCGCTGTGTTGGCCGTCGAATGGCGCTAGCTGCGCAGCATTTGTGCACCACCGCCGCCGTCAGTGTCAGCCAGTTTGCCGTGGCATACGGAGCTCCACCGCAGTCTTTAACACTGGTAGCATGCCGCGACAGCGTGGACGTGAACCGTATGTGCAGTTGACGGACTTTGAGCGAGGGCGTATAGTGGGCATGCGGGAGGCCGGGTGGTCTCCACAGTTCATCGATGTTGTCGCCAGTGGTCGGCGGAAGGTGCACGTGCCCGTCGACCTGGGACCGGACCGCAGCGACGCACGGATGCACGCCAAGACCGTAGGATCCTACGCAGTGCCGTAGGGGACCGCACCGCCTCTTCCCAGCAAATTAGGGACACTGTTGCTCCTGGGGTATCAGCGAGGACCATTCGCAACCGTCTCCATGAAGCTGGGCTACAGTCCCGCACACCGTTAGGCCGTCTTCCGCTCACGCCCCAACATCGTGCAGCCCGCCTCAAGTGGTGTCACGACAGGCGTGAATGGAGGGACGAATGGAGACGTGTTGTCTTCAGCGATGAGAGTCGCTTCTGCCTTGGTGTCAATGATGGTCGTATGTGTGTTTGGCGCCGTGCAGGTGAGCGCCACAATCAGGACTGCATAGGACCGAGGCACACAGGGCCAACACCCGGCATCATGGTATGGGGAGCGAACTCCTACACTGGCCGTACACCTCTGGTGATCGTCGAGGGGACACTCAATAGTGCACGGTACATCCAAACCGTCATCGAACCCATCGTTCTACCATTCCTAGACCGGCAAGGGAACTTGCTGTTCCAACAGGACAATGCACGTCCGCAGGTATCTCGTGCCACCCAACGTGCTCTACAAGGTGTAAGGCAACTACCCTGGCCAGCAAGATCTCCGGATCTGTCCCCCATTGAGCATGTTTGGGACTGGATGAAGCGTCGTCTCAAGCGGTCTGCTCGTCCAGCACGAACGCTGGTCCAACTGAGGCGCCAGGTGGAAATGGCATGGCAAGCCGTTCCACAGGACTACATACAGCATCTCTACGATCGTCTCCATGGGAGAATAGCAGCCTGCATTGCTGCGAAAGGTGGATGTGCACTGTACTAGTGTCGACATTGTGCATGCTCTGTTGCCTGTGTCTATGTGCCTGTGGTTCTGTCAGTGTGATCATGTGATGTATCTGACCCCAGGAATGTGTCAATAAAGTTTCTCCTTCCTGGGACAATGAATTCACGGTGTTTATATTTCAATTTCCAGGAGTGTATTTAGAAGTGGGGCAGATGGATACAGAATTCCAAAAGCACAATGTGTTCTGTGAAGTCTCCACAAAGGAATAAGATTGGGAAAGCTGAGTAATGAATGTACTGAGAGCCTCTTCATCTAGAAGAGCAGATGGAACGTATTGTCAACCTATGGCGCCCCTTCACTTATATAGCTACTTCTTGTAAGCTGGTGATTGGGGCAAGAGATGGGGAGTTGTATACATTGTTTACTAAAAGTGATACTCCTCTTTTAGCTCTGTTTCCCCTAAGGTCGTCTCTTTTGTGTAGACAGATACACTTTGTTCTTTCTTGAGATAATAGTCGTAGTCCCCTGACATATATTCTAAACCCGTTAGTTTTCCAATGTAGGATGGGAGCCATCTTAGACGTGAGCTCTTTCTCTGTCTTCTCCCGCCCCCTCCCCACCAACGCCCCTGTCTTTGTTGTGAGGTGAGTTTGCAGCAGTGAGGCGGGGGATAGAAGAATTCACAGAGCTGCTGCATCTGAGTTAAGTGCGATGGTATAAAAATGTGCGTAAAGTTTCAGTAGCGCACCAAGCAAATAAGGGTCGCAGCTTTGGAAACGCTGTACGTCCTCCGGTACTGGCTGGCAGCACTACTTCCAAATGGCGTCAAGCACGTGGGGCATACTGTTCCTTGTGCACATTCACTGTGTACTTAACACGAACAAGTACGTCTTCTCCGTGGTACTTGTTCTGCCTTTGGCTGGAGCTTCCTACTGTGTCGTCTAGAAGACACGGAACACACCCTAACACATAAGAACGCCGCACTATAGACGACACAGGTGGAACACAATTATGGTCAGACACCGAGGACAACTGTGTTAGTAGCCCACACACCTGACGACACACATGCCAAACCACACTTAAAAGATCATGGGGTGCAATCGATTCGAAGTTTACAGCATCGACAGATAATCCAAAACTAAGTATTTTTTTAACAACTGTTTCATCCGCAAACGCATATTATCCTACACTACTGGTCATTAAAATTGCTACACCACGAAGATGGCGTGCTACAGACGTGGAATTTAACCGACAGGAATAAGATGCTGTGATATTCAAATGATTAGCTTTTCAGAGCATTCACACAAGGTTGGCACCGGTGGCGACACCTACAACGTACTGTCATTAGGAAAGTTTCCAACCGATTTCTCATACACAAACAGCAATTGACCGGCGTTATCTGGTGAAACGTCGTTGTGATGCATCGCGTTTCCGACTTTGATAAAGGTCGGATTGTAGCCTATCGCGATTGCAGTGTATCGTATCGCGACATTGCTGCTCGCGTTGATCGAGATCCAATGACTGTTAGCAGAATATGGAATCGGGGGTTCAGGAGGGTAATAGGGACGCCGTGCTGGACCCCAACGGCCTCGTATCACTAGCAGTCGAAATGACAGGCATCTTATCCGCATGGCTGTAACGGATCGTGCAGCCACGTCTCGATCCCTGAGTCAACAGATGGGGACGGTTGCAAGACAATAAACATCTGCACGAACAGTTCGACGACGTTTTGCATCAGCATGGACTATCAGCTCGGAGACTATTGCTGCGGTTGCCCTTGACGCTGCATCACAGACAGGAGCGCCTGCGATGGTGTATTCAACGACGAACCTGGGTGCACGAATGGCAAAACGTCATTTATTCGGATGAATACAGGTTCTGTTTACAGCATAATAATGCTCGCATCCATGTTTGGCGAAAGCAGACTGGAAGCGTGTATTCGTCATCGCCATATTGGCGTTAATTACCCGGCGTGATGGTATGAGGTGCCATTGATTACACGTTTTTTGCTGATCTGTGCTCTCAAACGATGTAGATGTAGTATTCGGAACTTAATTAACTAGTGCAGCCACATATTTCTTCTTTGAAATATAAATGTGTTTTCATAAATAGTTACTTCTTTACAAGGGCGTGCTGAAAAGTAATGCCTCCAAATATTTCCGCATATTACTAAGTCGACGATCTGACGCAAGTTTCAACCATCTGCTGGTAGAGGGCTCCAAATTGGAGCGTCAACAGGGCGGTGTGTAACGTATTTCTGTCGGTGCATGAGAGACCCTCAGAAAATTGAAACCACGAAGAGTTTATACACACATGGAGTAGCCTCTCGTTCAACATGACATTGTCAAACCACACACAAGCGTTGCGACATATGCAAAAATCCATCACCTAGGTTCACAGTCATCGATAATCCTTCATACAGTACCGTGTTGGCCCCATCCGATTCATCTGTTTCCAAAATCTAAAGAACATCTTAGATAACTCCACTTTGATAGTGATGAAGTATTGCAAGCAGAGGCGATGTTGTGTCTTAGTCAACAAAGTCAAACATTCTAAAATGACGGGATCAACGAACTGGTCTCTCGTTGGGAGTAGTGTTTTTGCTGTCAGGATGACTATACTGAGAAATAAAAAAAAGTATGTAGACATGAAGAAGAAAGATGCAGACCGTTAATAACGTTACTTTTGTTTAGAAAGGTTTAGGAGTTTTTACATAAAAAACTTGGAGCATTGCTGTTCTTAGCACGTCGTCGTATTTAATTAACAACTCGTCATATTTAATCAACAACTACATTTTCAGTCTTATGACGACCTAATGAAATTGTGGTTTATTCATTAGAAAGTGTAATAATGTATGTTTTAGCATATTTGGCAGATTTGCTCTGAAAAGGTGAATTTATCAAAGAAACTGAATTTTTTGTGTGATCTAAGAACATTCGTTATAGAAATGGTAGCCGGCCGCTGTGGCCTACCGGTTCTAGGCCCTTCAGTCTGAAACCGCGCTGTTGCTACGGTCACAGGTTCGAATCCTGCCTTGGGCATGGATGTGTATGATGTCCTTAAGTTAGTTAGGTTTAAGTAGTTCTAATTCTAGAGGACTGATGACCTCAGATGTTAAGTCCCGTAGTGCTTAGAGCCATTTGAACCATTTTTTATAGAAAAGGTACATTGAAATTTCAAATTACGTTATATCCATTCAGTTTAACCATAGTCTTTACCAAGGAATTGTCAGATATTCACCTATTCTACGAAAATATTTTAGTGTACTTTGTTATGACCAGACAAACTACAGGATGGCCATAATTGCGGGTACTTTTATTACCCTGTCTGATGGCTCATCTGAAGAACAACTGATGAAATATTAGTTCGCTTTATTATATGAATGATTTATTTAACTTGATCCAGTCCCTTTCCACTTGGTACACTAATTAACAAACTGTTCACTTTAAGTGCAGTGTTCAAAATTTACGAAAGTACATTTTCATCTTAGATTAGAAAAAACTTTTAGTCCTACTCGATGATGTTGATTGCTTCAGTTGAGATCACGGACTGGGCAGAGCGCTTCCGTGCTTGGCTCTAAATTGACCACTGTGTGAGCGCACTGCTGTGTTGAGATTGTTTTGGGATTATCAAAAATATTGAAATCAGATATAATAATTGGCATCTCTGCTTTCAGAAAATTAGATTATTGTAACTGATTTTTAATATTTACTGAAACGCACGAAATTATTTTGATCATCTCCTCAGAAGCTGAATGATTAAAAAAAATTACTGTTTCGACAGCAGGGCACTGAAAACTGTTTCACAACGTTCTTTTAATTCTTGCAAGTTACATGATTTCCATGGAATTGCTGAAGGTCTGCCGAAGACAAAGAGATAAGCTTTGACTTTATTTTAATCCTAACTTAAGACTCTCAACGGAGTACGCTGTGAGAACTACAATAAGTGAAGCAGAAGTGAAATTTCGTATGACTGCTCATCTCTCTGCATTCAAGTGTTAATTAGAACAGTCAAGTGCAATGCACTGGGAATATATTCCGCATTCATACACAATGTAGCATCAGATGAACTCACTAAGAGGCCGTAATTGGAAGGATAGGAAGGAAAGAAAACTGTGATTTAACAACTGACTTGAATTGGAAGAGGGTGGGACTTGAAATACCACCCTTGAATTTGCCACACTTGATTTTAAGAAACAAAGAAAAAGTAACTATATAACTGTACGTCTAGTATGTAGCCTTGCTCTCTACCTTGGCGTTTAATATATGCAACTCATACCATCCATCGATATTTTGTATTGCCGCTGTACCTACTGTTAAAAACAAAATTTTGGGGGTAAAGAATAATGGACATGAAGCTATACGTATTTTTCTCATGTCTTCAGCCGATTACTGGATATTAATTCTTGTCAATTCGTGATTGCTTTGACACTAAATATTTACTGAAAATTTGAATATGTAAAAGGTAATTAGGATTTGAATTTCGTTCTATGAACGCTGGAAGGTAACAGTGCCATTCGACATGGGCGATAAAAATGAAGGTACCAATTCAACCGACAAATTAAGTAATTAATACAACATTAACACAGTATTTAACAAAACAGTAAATGGAAAATGCCCCTAACAACGCAAGAGCACAGCTAATTACTACCAACTGCAATCTTAAAAATAATGAGTGCATTAAGTGCAGTTAGTTACACAATTTAATGTGCTCATTACTTTTTAAGTAAAATCTGATTTCCAAAAATACAGTTTATTGTGAGTCACACTCGCCGAAAATTCACAACATAAAAATAGTTTTAAATGATATCAAAGCCATGAAGGTGATCAGATGCACCAGATGAACAGACAAAGGAAGACCTCGCTGGAAGTCTTACGACTGCGGACAAAGTAATTCACTGGACGAAAGGAATTGTTGAGCAAGTGTGTCGGCCCGTAGTGCGCGGATGCTATTTGTGGAATGAATAAGGTGGTCGCAAAGTATAGCATTGTTTGTACTTAACCAAGACCTAAACATCAGTACTAACTACACAATAGAAATCCAGTGCCATATTTGTTTTTCGCGTCAAGTGGAAAGAGAATATTTCAGAACCTATGTTCCTGTAAGAACAGCTTTGCCTACTAAATGCCCTCTGTAGCCTCCAGAAGTTTCAGTAATAATATCTAAATATACTGTACAGTGACAAAATGGAAGCAATAAAGCAATATTACATGCCCAAAAACAATGCGATTTGAGTCTCTCTGCATCGATGCACACAGCAAGGCAGACTTAGTTCTACAGAAAAACGAGTACCCGCTAAAAAATAGGCCGCACGGTAACGTCTCCTCCCCCTCCTCCCCTCCTTCTCCCTTCCCCGCATGACGTACATTAAGCTATCCTTCTAATGGTGTGTGGATGAAGAGACAATCACGGATGTTTTCCCTCTCATAACTATTGAAGAGTGTGAAATGAGTTCTAATGGGTAAGTGTGCAGTAGTTCATTAGTCCTTGTGATACCCAACAGGTCATGATTTAATGCTAATCAGACTACAGTGCTGGGTCACTCAGGATTTGCGTGGTGAGGATCTCTCGGCAGAAGAATCAGGTAAGTTTCAATAGCGTCAAGACAAGAAGATGAAACTTGGATCAGTATTTATCATGAACACGCCACACATTTTACGGAAATTCTGCAAGGAAGTTGTAAGAGGCGATGAGAAAAAAATACACCAATCATATTAAAAAGCACATGCATTGTTGTAAGGTGAGAGTTTCTTTGTTTCATACATGGATTATCCCTCTCACTTTTCGTTTTCTATTACTTGGTGGATAAAAGGATTCGTGGTAGAGGCAGTCGACCATCCAGATTTGGCACAGTGGGGTATGCAGGAGTACATGTATTACGGCAAGGCTACGACAACGCCCACCGATTACACTGGTTTCCATAAACAGAGGAAAAACTACAAAATAAAAAAATAGAAATAGCTAAATTAAAGAGTAATCCATCGGATGAGGCGTAAGTAAAATTAAAAAGAAACATATTTACCGACAAAGAATTTATCTGAGAAAGCAGAATATTTTTGACATTTGCCAATTGGATATGTAAGTCTATTGAAAAAGAAGTATTTCGACAACGAGAGAAATCAGTTCAAGCAGAGGCTAACCACTTACATATTGGTTAATCCTGTGAGACAAACGTCACAGTATTTTTTCCAACATTTATCAATAAGAAAAAATATTGTGCTTTTTCAATGTTTCAGCATTTTTATGCACACCACAATCATAAATAACACAGGAACATTTAAAATAAAAAGAAAACTTTGGTACCACTTTGAAATATAGAAAGGACTTGATCGCACAACTCTTCTTTCAGCATCGGGCGTTCAGAAATTTCATTATCAGATTGAAGCTGTGGATTAAAGTGTAAAAGGAAATTAACGAAAGCAAATATGTACATAATAACATAAGTATGCATCTTAGTAATCCATATGCAGAATTTTCAGTCAATATCGTTCTTACATTTCAATCAAATTTTGGTAAAAATCTCACGAAACTGACCACACTGACTGAATTTTATATAGTCCTCATCTCATACATACATCTTCTATAGCCATATTTAACAGTGCCGTTGTCTTTTCAAAGAGAACCAGTGCCGAACTAACTGTGGCTATTAAGCTATCTAACAAGTAGACGAAGACCGGCAGGTGGTGTTAGGATTGACCATATAAATGAAGTCAAAGAGTAACTTTGCAAAGAACTATGCATTACGGTAAACTACACGCACAGAACATGGTGAACAACTTGACAAAGATACATTTATGTCAATTTTATGGAAAGGAAACTCATATTTTGACAAAAGGTAAAATTTGTATAGCGTGAAATGCCCGTCGTTAGTCGATAATCAAAACAGAAGACATGTACAGAACAATTAATTGTTGCAGCGTAATGTAAAAATAATGTCAACGTAGATAAGAAATAAAATATAAGTTGTGAAACAAAAGTTTACATCCACCATGAACTAAAATATTACATGAGAAAAGCCTAATGTAGTCATATTACAGTAGTCGAACATGTGATTAAAGACATAAGAGAATCATTTAGGTGAGCCTAATTGAGTGGCAACATTTTTGAAATAAAATACAAGCTAATATTACGATTTTCTTATCTCTTTTTTATGTTACCTTTCTGTCACATTAACTTACTATTATATTAACCTACTGTCAGTATACGTGTTTCTTCTCCGTTGTTGTTGTTGTGGACTCCAGTCTGAAGACTGGTTTGATGCAGCTCTCCATGCTACTCTATCCTGTGCAAGCTTCTTCATCTCCCAGTACCTACTACAACCTGCATCCTTCTAAAACTGGTTAGTGTATTCATCTCTTGGTCTCCCTCTACAATTTCTACCCTCCACGCTGCCCTCCAATACTAAATTGGTGATCCCTTGATGCCTCAGAATGTGTCCTACCAAGCGATCCCTTCTTGTAGTCAAGTTGTGCCACAAATTTCTCTTCTCCCCAATTCTATTCAACACCTCCTCATTAGTTATGTGATGTACCCATCCAATCTTCAGTATTCTTCTGTAGCACCACATTCAGAAAGCTTCTATTCTCTCTTGTCCAAACTATTTATCGTCCATGATTCACTTCCATACATGGCTACACTCCATACAAATACTTTCAGAAACGACTTAAATCTATACTCGCTGTTAACAAATTTCTCTTCTTCAGAAACGCTTTCCTTGCAATTGCTAGTCTACATTTTATATCCTCTCTACTTAGACCATCAACAGTTATTTTCCTCCCCAAATTTGACAACATTGCATTAACCTCGTTTTGCTTTAGTTGATGTTCATCTTATATTCTTCCTTCAAGACACCGTCCATTCCGTTCAGCTGCTGTTCCATCTTCTTTGCTGTCACTGACAGAAATACAATGCCACCGGCGAACCTCCAAGTTTTTATTTCTTTTCCATGGATTTTAATTCCTACTCCGAATTTTTCTTTTGTTTCCTTTACTGCTTACTCAATATACAGATTGAATAACATCGAGGTAGGCTACAACCCTGTCTCACTCCCTTCCCAATCACTGCTTCCCTTTTGTGCCCCTCAACTCTTATAACTGCTATCTGGTTTCTGTACAAATTGTAAATAGCCTTTCGCTCCCTGTATTTTACCCCTGCCACTTTCAGAATTTGAAAGAGAGTATTCCAGTCAGTATTGTCAAAAGCTTTCTCTAAGTCTACAAATGCTAGAAACGTAGGTTTGCCTTTTCTTAATCTTTCATCTAAGATAAGTCGTAAGGTCAGTATTGCCTTACGTGTTCCAACATTTCGACGGAATCCAAACTGATCCTCCCCGAGGTCCGCATCTACCAGTTTTTCCATTCGTCTGTAAAGAATTTGCGTTAGTATTTTGCATTTGTGACTTATTAAACTGATAGTTCGGTAATTTTCACATCTGTCAGCACTTGCTTTCTTTGGGATTGGAATTATTATATTCTTCTTGAAGTCTGAGGGTATTTCGCCTGTCGTATACATTTTGCTCACCAGATGATAGAGTTTTTTCAGGGCTGGCTCTCCGAAGGCTATCAGTAGTTCTAATGGAATGTTGTCTAGTCCAGAGGCCTTGTTTGGACTTAGGTCTTTCAGTGCTCTGTCAAACTCTTCACGCAATATCATAACTCCCAGTTCCTCTTCATCTACATCCTCTGCCATATCCATAATACTGTCCTCAAGAACATCGCCTTTTTATAGACCCTCTATATACTCCTTCCACCTTTCTGCTTTCCCTTCTTTGCTTAGGACTGGGTTTACATCTGCGCTCTTGATATTCATGGAAGTGGTTCTCTTTTCTCCAAAGGTCTCTTTTAAACTATCTTACCCCTAGTGATTTACGCCGTACATCCTTACATTTGTCCTCTAGCCATCTCTGCTCAGTTATTTTGCACCTCCTGTAGATCTCATTTCTGAGACGTTTGTATTCCTTTTGCCTTCTTCATTTACTGCAGTTTTATATTTTCTCAACAAAATTCAATATTTCTTCTGTTACCCAAGGATTTCTATTAGCTCTCGTCTTTTTACCTACCTAATCCTCTGCTGCCTTCACTATTTCATCTCTGAAATGCTACCCATTCTTCTTCTAATGTATTTCTTTCCCCCATTCTTGTCAATCGTTCCCTAATACTCTCCCTGAAACTCTCTACAACCACTGGTTCTGTCAGTTTATCCATGTCCCATCTCCTTAAATTCCCACTTTTTCGCAGTTTCTTCTGTTTTAATCTATCGTTCATAACCAACAAATTGTGGTCAGAGTCCTCATCTGCCCCTGGAAATGTCTTACAATTTAATACCTGTTCCTAAATCTCTGTCTTACCATTGTATAACCTATCTGAAACCTTAGAGCCTAAAACCGTAACAGCAGCATAAATGTATCTTTATAAAGTTATCCACGTTGTTGAGAAATGTAGTTCATCGCATTGTAAAGTTGTTTGTTACTCTTTAACTTCATTCCTATGATTAATGCTAGCCCCACGTGCTGACCTTCGTTTACTTGTTAGATAGCTCGATCGTCAAGTCAGTTTGACACTGGTTGTATTTGAACAGAAAACGGCACTGTTAAATATGCATGTATGAGATGAGGTCTGTATTACATTCAGGCTGTGTGCTCACTTTCGTGAGCTTTTTACCAAAGTTTAATTTAAATGTAAGTACTATATAAACTGAAGAGCCTGTAAATGGATTATTAAGATGCGTACTTATGTTATTATGCACATATTTGCTATCGTTAATTTCCTTTTACACTTTAATCCTCAGCTTCAGTCTGATAATGAAATTTTTGAACGCCCGATGCTTAAAGAAGACTTGCGCGATCAACACTTTTCTATATTTCAAAGTTGTACCAAAATTTCTGTTTTATTTTGAATGTTCCTGTGTTATTTTTGATTGCGGTGGGCATAAAAATACTGAAACACTGAAAAATGAGACAAATATTTTGCCTTATGGATAAATATTGGAAAAAAATACTACGATGTTTGTCTCACAGGATTAACCGATATGTAAGTGGTTTGCCTCTGCTTGAACTAATTACTTTCGTTGTCAAAGATACTTCTTCCGCAGTAGACATACATATCCAACTGGCACATGTCAAAAGTACTCTGCTTTTTCAGATAAATTCATTGCCGGTAAAAAATTCTTTTAATTTTACTAATCCGATGGATTAGTCTTTACTTTAGCATTTTTTTTTGTTTTCTAGTTTTTCACCTGTTTATGGAGACCAGTGTAACTAGAG
This sequence comes from Schistocerca gregaria, assembly GCF_023897955.1. Classification (NCBI taxonomy): domain Eukaryota; kingdom Metazoa; phylum Arthropoda; class Insecta; order Orthoptera; family Acrididae; genus Schistocerca; species Schistocerca gregaria. Next base: position 135,747,700 of record NC_064923.1, on the reverse strand, counting down.
AACGTTCTCGTAACCTTGCAGCAATACGTGTACTCGTACGTACCCCTCAGGGGCAACCAGTAGTCACACTGCTACTGTGTGTGAAACATGTTTTACACTTTGATCGTAGTATACAAGCGATTGGCAACGGCAGGCTCAAAATCTGCCGGGGTGCGGCGCTGGGCGGGGTTTTTCCCTCTTTTTTTTTTTGCCCGGCTGTGACGTTGCTGACGATTTTTCAGCGTGGTGGTCCCCAGTGGTAGAGCCCGCGTGCCGGCGGCAGTTTCCGAGTTGCACTTGGACAGCCAGCTTTCCAGAGGCGATACATAATGTAGCAGGTTCCACCGGACCGCGCCGACCACTGAATGCTAAACAAAATGCGGATCCGTTGTGCCAATAGCCGCTTAACTTGCAGTCAGCGGATTTAATTGCCGGCGGTAGCACTGATTAACTGTTCGCCGTACGAGTGCTGTGCTGTTTGTGGATCGGCAGCAGCTCGCAGCAGTGGCCGTTCGTGGCTGCAGCCCTTGCCGTGGCTGCGTTTACCTCCGTCGTGGAACTGTAGTTTTCTGTACGATGAGGGTGTACCACAAAAAATGATGCACTTGGTTTTATGAGAAAAATAACAAGAATACTCATCTCAAATGATAGTTTCACATTTGGAGATCTAAACTGTCCGATGCTACTCGTAATGAAACTGGCCAATTCTATCTGTTACTATTTAAAAAATAGCACGATAAACTACTTTAATACACAAAACACGGTTCATTAATATCTCACATTCAATTGTGATTTCTCTAATTATAATTATTACTGATTAATGCAGATCAAATTACACTACTGGCCATTAAAATGTCTACACTAAGAAGAAATGCAGATGATAAATGGGTATTCATTGGGCAAATATATTATACCTGAACTGACATGTGATTACATTTGCACCCAATTTTGGTGCATAGATCCTGAGAAATCAGTACCCAGAACAACGGCCTTGATACGCCTGGGCATTGAGTCAGACAGAGCTTGAATGGCGTGTGCAGGTATAGCTGCCCATGCAGTTCAAGACGATACCACAACCAGGTGCTCGGCCGCCATTGACCTGTCGTTTTCAATTGGTGAGAGATCTGGAGAATGTGCTGGCCACGGCAGCAGTCGAACATTTTCTGGATCCAGAAAGGCCCGTACAGGACCTGCAACATGCGGTCGTGCATTATCCCGCTGAAATGTAGGGTTTCGCAGAGATCGAATGAAGGGTAGAGCCACGGGTCGTAACACATCTGAAATGTAACGCCCACTGTTCAAAGTGCCGTCAATGCGATCAAGAGGTGACAGAGACATGTAACCAGTGGCACCCCATACCATCACGCCGGGTGATACGCCAGTATGGCGATTACGAATACACGCTTCCAATGTGCGTTCACCGCGATGTCGCCAAACACGGATGCTACCATCATGATGCTGTAAACAGAACCTGGATTCATCCGAAAAAATGACGTTTTGCCATTCGTGCACCCAGGTTCGTCGTTGAGTACACCATCGCAGGCGCTCCTGTCTGTGATGCAGCGTCAAGGGTAATCGCAGCCATGGTCTCCGAGCTGATAGTCCGTGCTGCTGCAAACGTCGTCGAACTGTTCGTGCAGATGGTTATTGTCTTGCAAACGTCCCCATCTGTTGACTCAGGGATCGAGACGTGGCTGCACGATCCGTTACAGATATGCAGATAAGATGCCTGTCATCTCGACTGGTAGTGATACGAGGCCGTTAGGATCCAGCACGGCGTTCCGTATTACCCTCCTGAACCCACCGATTCCATATTCTGCTAACAGTCATTGGATGTCGACCAACGTGAGCAGCAATGTCGCGACACGATAAACCGCAATCACGATAGGCAAACTTTGAGTCCTACAGGAAAAAAAGAAAAGGACGTTTTTGTAGAAAATGTAATGTAATTAAATTTTGTACTGGGATACACATCTCACACCAGTCAGGATTTGTAGTATACTGTTCATTACACTTCCTGCTGCAGCTGTACAAATATTGATGACTACACGAATTATTTTCCCACATTCGCCTTTTCTTGGTCTTCGTCGACTGGCCTTATTACGCCACCGTCATAGCGGAGCACTTACAAATTGTAAAATTGGCGTTTGTGTAAATTGTAATTAATTTTTTTTGAATTTTAACAGCATTAAATAAACAATTTCATCGTTGTATTCGTCAGGATTTCTGACTACGAAACTAATGCACTTGTAGGATTTAAGTCTGGATGAAATAGGTAACATTATTGGTCTGACCGTAACATTTACAAAAGTTTTTTTACCCTCATGAGCACGTTTGAATTAGTAATGTTAATTAAGTAGCCAGCTATGGAGGTGGAGTAATATCTCAGTCAACGGAGAACAAAAAAAAGGCCGAATATCGGGAATAGCTCACGTAGCCGAATATTTTCGAACAGTGGTAAGAGGGAGAGTCGGGAATAACGTATTAAAAATCCTGGCTGATGAGGTATGATCTGTGATGTAGGTGTACACTTTTGCGTGTTTTTCTTGAATAACTCGAAAACATATAGTGGTAATGTATTCCAGTACAAAATTTATCCACATTGCATTTCCCACAAAAAAAGTCCAGCTCGTTTTTTCGGTAGGAGTAACAGTTGCGTGTAGCGAGCGAGAGAATATGAAACTCTCGCTCGTGGTTTATGAAGGCCGTCTGCATTGCGGGTTGCATGAAACAACAGCAATAGGAGCAGTTGAATCACCCTGGATTTGAGCGTATTATAATATTTTTATTTTAAAGCCTTTTAAAGTTTTGACGTGAGTTTTATTATGGTTAGGGTGTACAATTAGTATTATGTGAGTTTGACCTTGCGTCATTTGGATGCTACTGAAAGGAAATGTGTGAATTGACCGAACAAACAAGTAATTCAGAATTCAGCGTCCCGTGAAATTTCATTTCATAATGTGTGTCGATCTAAACTGAATACATGTGGTAGGTGGTAGCTTCTTTTACCTCCCCCGCCCCCCCTCCGCACGTGGGCTCTACCTACTATCCAAAACCGTGCCAAAAAACAAGGGTAATTAGTAATGGAGAGCCCACACAAGATAAGTAAGTCTGAACATCAAAGTTTACGGACAGTCTCCTTTTATTTGTTTTCAAGGATGGGAAATGTACTGCGAACAAAATCGTAGAAGAAACTTGTAACGTCAGTAATGCAAACAATTATTTTTGTGAATCGTAATGTCGTTGTAATAAAATAAGAGGTAGGTTAGATCTTCGTAATTGATGAACATCGATTCGGAAGAATGGTCAATAGTCATTTACAGTTCTGGCAAAGAAAGCATTCCAGTTTTTGGACGCATTTGGTATAACACTTCCCAGTTCTGCAAGGTTTGCAGGAGAGCTTCTGGAGTTTGGGAGGTAGGAGACGAGGTACTGGCAGAAGTAAAGCTGTGAGGACGGGGTGTGAGTCGTGCTTGGGTAGCTTCGTTGATAGAACACGTGCCCGCGAAAGGCAAAGGTCCCGAGTTCGAGTATCGGTCCGGCACACAGTTTTAATCTACCAGTAAGTTTCACTTCCCAGTTGCTATTTTTTTTTCTAATGCTGAAACAATGGCACTGTAATACTGAAACCTAGTTACTGGAAAGGAGAGCGGGGCGACTGAGGAAGGCTGCAGGAAGAGGACATGTTATTTCATTCCCATCCTATTAAGATCAAATATTTGACATTTTTTGACCCATTAAAATGGGAATTTCGACACAAGAGAATATTTAGCCTTCTGCGACTAATTCATGCTGTTTTGACCGTCTGAAATAATGTCAGCTAAGTTAAGAGTAACAGTGATTTTTAGTGGTTTTGTAATAGAACATAAACGCAGTTTAGTCACACTGTTTGTGAGTACTAACATAGATATTAAGATTGATGCATTAATATTACTCAATAAAAAGTAGTTCAACAGTTCTGGCACTGTAATTATAAAAGATAATAAATGTGCAGTAAAAGTGACAAAGTCTGTCTTTATAAAGTGTAGATTTTTCACTGTATGTAGGCGTCGTTTCCGCATGAACTCTGTGTGCTGTCTTGACAGTACATCATCTCCAGACACCTTTAATACAGTGGTGACCGTAATCGTGAATGTATCAGTTTGTCAGTTCCCACAGATGTACCAAATAAGCAGGCACTGGCAGTCTGATCTATTTCTCAGCCTATGCGATCCGAGAAGGTCACGAAAACGTATAAATTTTGTCGGAAAAAAAGAAAGAAAAAGTCGTAGGCGTGTTAAAGATATTTCTGGAGACAAACTTCGTTATTACAGATTGCTCCTCTACTCGTAACAATGCGTATTTGAGAGAAATTACGAGTGTACATGGATTACACTGGTTTGCCGGTCGGAGTGGCCGAGCGGTTGTAGGCGCTACAGCTGGAACCGCGAAACCGCTGCGGTCACAGGCTCGAATCCTGCTTCGGGCATGGATGTGTGTGATGTCCTTAGGTTAGTTAGGTTTAAGTAGTTCTAAGTTCTGGGGGACTGATGACCTCAGAAGTTAAGTCCCATAGCGCTCAGAGCCAATTGAACCATTTTTGTACACTGGTTTCCGTGAACCGCGCATAAATCACAAAATAATAACAAAAAAATTACATAAGAGATCACCAAGATGACATTAAGTTTTCGTTTCTTGAACTTCTCAGTGAATTATCCGAGTTCTACGTGTATGCGTCGGTATTTCCCACATGCAGCTGTAGCAGAAAAGCCATACGTTTCGCCAGTTCATACGTCAGTGAGCCAGGAGTGCTTACGATCAGCATTAATGAGTGGTTTATAGTAACAGATAAATGAAGTGAATATAATCGTCTGATAATATCAATTAATTGTTGCCTAAGCATTGGAGGGCGTGTATACAACCATAAATCAAATCAGTGGCTAATTTTTAATAGACCGGTTTAGTTAAGCACTGTTGCATTGCGCCTTTATCACAACTAAGTAATGAAAGACCAATCTAAAGCAAAAATAAAACGAGAATTATTAAATGAACCATGTCGTGTTCAACCTCGTCCGCCCATCGCTTCCGCTAGTAAATGGCACCCATGAAAGGAAATGGTATACCGTGCGACCTTCGAACATCTGACTCGAACCTACTTGAAGGAAGCGTGATTCGTTCAGCCACGTTGAATATGGATTAATCGAAGCTAATAATGGATATGTAAGTGGACAAGAGGTACAGTACCACAATCATAACAATGGGAAAAGTGCAATTTCTATTCCATAATTTAGATAAGTTCTTCATTCTGGATTTACAAGGCAGCGGAAGACAAATATTAAACATTTAATGAACTCTTTCGAGTATTCAGCATCCAGCTCACATATAAAAAAAGTCGATTTAGAAGTTCAAATATTCTGTCAATCAAGTCAGTAAAGGGTTGCGTTGGGTTGGTTGGGGGAAGAGACCAAACAGCAAGGTCATCGGTCTCATGTCCGCCCCCGGTAGGTGAGTGGTCAGCGCGACAAAATATCAATCCTAAGGGCTTGGGTTCGACTCCCGGCTGGGTCGGAGATTTTCTCCGCTCAGAGACTGGGTGTTATGTTGTCCTAATCATCATCATTTCATCCCCATCGACGCGCAAGTCGCTGAAGTGCCGTAAAATCTAAAGACTTGCACCCGGCGAACTGTCTACCCGACGGGAGGCCCTAGTCACACGACATTTAATTTATCGGTCTCATCGGATTAAGGAAGAACGGGGAAGGAAGTCGGCCATGCTCTTTCAAAGGCACCATCCCTGCATTTGCCTGGAGCGATTTAAGGAAATGATGGAAAACCTAAATCAGGATGGCCACATGCGGGATTGAACCATTCTCCTTCCATATGCGAGTTCAGTGTGCTAACAACTGCACCATCTCACTTGGTCAAGTCCCTAAAGGACAGACACGGTAGAGATGCTCTTATTGTTCTTTCCTTTCGAAGTGCTCCTCTTTCGAAGAATGTGGATCATAAAATTATTGTTTAATAGATCTGTTGACAGAAAGTGTTCACATTAGCAAATGCATTTAAATTTATATTATAAAACCAATGCTGCAACACACCTGGAAACCAGATACCAAATGAAATAAGCAACTATATACAAAGAAAGACAGAAGTCATAATCAGGTGTGTAGACATATACTACACTCCTGGAAATTGAAATAAGAACACCGTGAATTCATTGTCCCAGGAAGGGGAAACTTTATTGACACATTCCTGGGGTCAGATACATCACATGATCACACTGACAGAACCACAGGCACATAGACACAGGCAACAGAGCATGCACAATGTCGGCACTAGTACAGTGTATATCCACCTTTCGCAGCAATGCAGGCTGCTATTCTCCCATGAAGACGATCGTAGAGATGCTGGATGTAGTCCTGTGGAACGGCTTGCCAAGCCATTTCCACCTGGCGCCTCAGTTGGACCAGCGTTCGTGCTGGACGTGCAGGCCGCGTGAGACGACGTTTCATCCAGTCCCAAACATGCTCAATGGGGGACAGATCCGGAGATCTTGCTGGCCAGGGTAGTTGACTTACACCTTCTAGAGCACGTTGGGTGGCACGGGATACATGCGGACGTGCATTGTGCTGTTGGAACAGCAAGTTCCCTTGCCGGTCTAGGAATGGTAGAACGATGGGTTCAATGACGGTTTGGATGTACTGTGCACTATTCAGTGTCCTCTCGACGATCACCAGAGGTGTACGGCCAGTGTAGGAGATCGCTCCCCACACGATGATGCCGGGTGTTGGCCCTGTGTGCCTCGGTCGTATGCAGTCCTGATTGTGACGCTCACCTGCACGGCGCCAAACACACATACGACCATCATTGGCACCAAGGCAGAAGCGACTCTCATCGCTGAAGACGACACGTCTCCATTCGTCCCTCCATTCACGCCTGTGGCGACACCACTGGAGGCGGGCTGCACGATGTTGGGGCGTGAGCGGAAGACGGCCTAACGGTGTGCGGGACCGTAGCCCAGCTCCATGGAGACGGTTGCGAATGGTCCTCGCCGATACCCCAGGAGCAACAGTGTCCCTAATTTGCTGGAAAGTGGCGGTGCGGTCCCCTACGGCACTGCGTAGGATCCTACGGTCTTGGCGTGCATCCGTGCGTCGCTGCGGTCCGGTCCCAGGTCGACGGGCACGTGCACCTTCCGCCGACCACTGGCGACAACATCGGTGTACTGTGGAGACCTCACGCCCCACGTGTTGAGCAATTCGGCGGTACGTCCACCCGGCCTCCCGCATGCCCACTATACGTCCACGCTGTCGCGGCATGCTATCAGTGTTAAAGACTGCGATGGAGCTCCGTATGCCACGGCAAACTGGCTGACACTGACGGCGGCGGCGGTGCACAAATGCTGCGCAGCTAGCGCCATTCGACGGCCAACACCGCGGTTCCTGGTGTGTCCGCTGTGCCGTGCGTGTGATCATTGCTTATACAGCCCTCTCGCAGTGTCCGGAGCAAGTATGGTGGGTCTGACACACCGGTGTCAATGTGTTCTTTTTTCCATTTCCAGGAGTGTATTTCTCATCATTTCATTAGGCATTTCAGTAAATATCAGAAAGTGCGATATGTTTTCAAGTAATGAGCGTGTCGTATTTGCGATGCTTTCTACAAAGGAATATCAGTAGCGAGGTTAATGGCATCTTTTTTCTCCACCTAATGGCTTTTTCTACAGGCAGGTGGCACAGCTGGGCGCCCACGATGCGTTACGTGAAGGTCACTTAATTTTCTTACCGAAATATTTGCGACAGCAGTGACAGTCTCATATAAAAAAATTCATAGGTTGAAAAGTTACAGTAGAAATCTGTAGAAACGAAAGCTCATGAATAGCAGTGTTCTGACACATTCACACATGGACAAACAACTCATAAATCTTAAAGTACGATTCTTGGTTTTCAACATCCTTTTTCTCCAATCAGAGTCCCTAACCGTTACTCATTATTCCTTACCTTATTACACATTAACATATTCGTCGACACTTCTTCTATATTTCATCACAATAAATACATAGCATAATCAAATTCCTCAAATACCATCAGCTTATTTATCATAAACATACCTCAAAGCATAATACACATCGCCGTCGTAATACTAACATCATAACACCTCAGTCAAATTTCAAAAATGTTGCAGTAGTCTGTGATAATTTCAAAACCTAAAAAATTCTATGCTCATTTCAATAGTGTCATCTACCTCAAACGTACTTTAAAAATCATGATCCCATACCAAATACATCATTCATAGCTCTAATAATGTCACAATGGTTCCGAAAAAATTTGAACAGTTCACAAAGTACAGAGAAAATACAATTTCATAAGTGTGAAGTTATCCAACTGTGTAATTGCGTAAACATCTATCACTGACGTAGTAAAAAAAACTTGTTTGTCTCTCTCAGTTATCTGATCAGATAGCTGTATAATTTACGTGTTACAGAAATATGGTACTGATGTGTAAAGTTGTATAAGCAAATACCTTGTTAGCTAGGGCTTTTTGTGCTTGCCAGACACATGGTACACAAAGTAGGCGTGTAGCCACTGAGGAGCAATGTAATTATACCATCAAGTGTTACAAGTTACAGCAATGGAATGAAATGTATCACGGAAAACCTTTGTATCTTTGTAATTCAAAAATCTTTAAAAATAAATGTTTTAAGTACAAAATTAAGGACTCAAATACGTGTACTGTAGCGCTAAACTGTGCGTCTTGTTGTAACATAATCTCTGTCATTACTTAAGGGGAAAAATGTGCCAAGTGTCTTAGTTATCGTCGTCCGTAAGCTAAGTTCTGTGGAAGTCAATTAACGTACCTCGTAATAAACAAAAGCGAAATGCTATGCGTATATATATAGTAGTTATTACGTACAGTACCGTATCAAGAAAGTACTATACTGTAACGTATTACTGTGCTACAAAAAAGGCTGCCTCATTGTAGCTATACCACAAAAGTTACTACTAAAACATATTTTACTTTCCAGAAGAATTCAGAAAAAACTGTGCACATATAAAACAGATACACCGCGGAAGCAACAATGTAAATTGTGTCACACATTAGTAGCGTCGTGATATAATCGTGTACCTGTCAAAGAAACGTCTTGTGTCATCTGTTCACTATAACAATGCATTTGCAATTACGTGTTTAAATAAGTTCCCTGGGTTCTTGACTGGATAGTTAACATTAAAACATAGTTGCATGTTAACAGTTTCTAACTGTGACAAAGAGTACTAGTAACGTGAAGTGAAAAATTTTATAGCAAAGACTAAGTTAAAAAGCAGATTATCTCTCAAGAAGCGGTTTTACATGTGAAGTGTGGTGCAATCCTTTACTCTTCATAGTACTCAGAGTCTGAACTTGAATGCAGTTATCATGCGGTATACGTCGGTAAAGGATGCTCAAATGTTTCTCAAGGTTAGGGTCTATGTTATTTTTCTCTGAGCCAGCCGGCGCACGTGCCTGCCTGCGGTGCAAGTCATTGTCTGTCCCGCCAGTTCTGATGCAATTCAGGTCTGTCGTTACGATTATATCGTCTGTCGTCATTTCGGTAGATTCCATAGTTTCTTTCTTGTTGGTCACGTGGTGGAGAATTTCTCCCTGAATCGGAACTGCGCGCCAAACTGTTGCGTCTGAAGTTATTCTGTCTCACTTCATAATAATTGGTTTGGTTGCCATATTGTCTGTTTCTATGGTTGTCTCTGTGATAGTCACTACCGCGGAGAGGTGATCTTTCCTTGTAATTATTACTACTCTGCCAACGGTTGTCATACGGGTGGTGTCTGTTTTGGTCATGATTTACGTTGTAACAATAGCTATGTCGTGTCCAGTTATTATTTCTTTCACCAGGGTAATTGTGACGGATGTGACCTGTAATTGTTGTGCTCCTGTTTTCGCGTTCCGCGATTGTCAGTGTCAATTTCCAATTCTTGTAAGAGTCCCTGAAAAGCTTCAATGTCGTCTTTGCAACGTCCTGCCAAAATAATATGCCGTAAATGTTCAGGTAATTTGATTAAGCAAATGCGGATGAGTTCTGAGGGGCTGTATGGGTTTGACAGGTACTGATTCTTATATAACATGTCTTCGAAAGACACTCCTGGAAATTGAAATAAGAACACCGTGAATTCATTGTCCCAGGAAAGGGAAACTTTATTGACACATTCCTGGGGTCAGATACATCACATGATCACACTGACAGAACCACAGGCACATAGACACAGGCAACAGAGCATGCACAATGTCGGCACTAGTACAGTGTATATCCACCTTTCGCAGCAATGCAGGCTGCTATTCTCCCATGGAGACGATCGTAGAGATGCTGGATGTAGTCCTGTGGAACGGCTTGCCAAGCCATTTCCACCTGGCGCCTCAGTTGGACCAGCGTTCGTGCTGGACGTGCAGACCGCGTGAGACGACGTTTCATCCAGTCCCAAACATGCTCAATGGGGGACAGATCCGGAGATCTTGCTGGCCAGGGTAGTTGACTTACACCTTCTAGAGCACGTTGGGTGGCACGGGATACATGCGGACGTACATTGTGCTGTTGGAACAGCAAGTTCCCTTGCCGGTCTAGGAATGGTAGAACGATGGGTTCGATGACGGTGTGGATGTACCGTGCACTATTCAGTGTCCCCTCGACGATCACCAGAGGTGTACGGCCAGTGTAGGAGATCGCTCCCCACACGATGATGCCGGGTGTTGGCCCTGTGTGCCTCGGTCGTATGCAGTCCTGATTGTGGCGCTCACCTGCACGGCGCCAAACACACATACGACCATCATTGGCACCAAGGCAGAAGCGACTCTCATCGCTGAAGACGACACGTCTCCATTTGTCCCGCCATTCACGCCTGTCGCGACACCACTGGAGGCGGGCTGCACGATGTTGGGGCGTGAGCGGAAGACGGCCTCACGGTGTGCGGGACCGTAGCCCAGTGTCATGGAGACGGTTGCGAATGGTCCTCGCCGATACCCCAGGAGCAACAGTGTCCCTAATTTGCTGGAAAGTGGCGGTGCGGTCCCCTACGGCACTGCGTAGGATCCTACGGTCTTGGCGTGCATCCGTGCGTCGCTGCGGTCCGGTCCCAGGTCGACGGGCACGTGCACCTTCCGCCGACCACTGGCGACAACATCGATGTACTGTGGAGACCTCACGCCCCACGTGTTGAGCAATTCGGCGGTACGTCCACCCGGCCTCCCGCATGCCCACTATACGCCCTCGCTCAAAGTCCGTCAACTGCACATACGGTTCACGTCCACGCTGTCGCGGCATGCTACCAGTATTAAAGACTGCGATGGAGCTCCGTATGTCACGGCAAACTGGCTGACACTGACGGCGGTGGTGCACAAATGCTGCGCAGCTAGCGCCATTCGACGGCCAACACCGCGGTTCCTGGTGTGTCCGCTGTGCCGTGCGTGTGATCATTGCTTGTACAGCCCTCTCGCAGTGTCCGGAGCAAGTATGGTGGGTCTGACACACCGGTGTCAATGTGTTCTTTTTTCCATTTCCAGTAGTGTATTTGACAAGACTAGAAAATTCCGATTGTTCGAAATGTTTCATCATTATGATGCCATGTATTGCCCGGTCTTGTGTAGCTTGAGACCAATATGCTGAGAGGAAGGCATGGTAAAATTCTCCTTCACTGTGACAATCGTGCATGACCGATCGCATTCTTACAGCTGGTTCATTCTCTAAGTAGCCACACATAAATTCTAGCCTGTGCTCCAATGACCAGTAGGGAGGAAAACAATGAGAGAATTGATGGAGCCATGCTTGTGGATGAATGTCGTTGTCAGAATTCTTAAATGTTTTGAATTTACGTGTATTAATGAACAGCTTATAGTCAAAATCATCATGTTGGCGAGTCGTATATCGGTCATTGTTACTTATTTTCAGCGGTTCCATCTCAAAATTCCGTGTACCTTGCCAATTTCTTTCATAATTTCCGAAGTGTCCTGTGTTATTATTTTGTGGGTGTTCCGTATTTCTATGTCCCTCTTCCTGTATTGGTGCGCATATGTCCTCTGAAATATGTAATTCTTGTATTACCTGCGTCAACTGATCTGTACTTCCCGGATTTCTCTTTTATACTGTGTATTGATTTGATTTTGATTTTGTTTGAATTTTCTAATTTGTTCATACTCTTCTGTGTCAGTGAAGGCTACAGGTCTTGTGTCATTCAGATCATGATCTACCTTTGTAGATAAGTTAGTGAACTGATCCGAAATTTCGGCTTCTTTCTCCGATAGTGAACTTATTCCTCAATGTGTTTCTCTGAACCAAATTCAGAGTGTCCATTTGTGTTCAAATCGTATCTACTGTGTCCTTTAAGTTTTCCTGAGTTTTTGCAAGTTGCGTAACTGAGTCAATTTTAGCTTGCAAGGTGTCGTGATTTTCATGGACAATAGTTTGCAGTTCCTTTAGGGCTGCTTTGTGATTCTGTAATGCATTTTCATGGGGCGAAAAAATAGGTTGGAAATGCTCACAAATTTGTGTTCTTACGTCGTTACAGACTTTTTGACATTTCGATTCAATTTTAAGTAACTCAGCAGTTAAACCTTCACGTGTTTGTTCAAGTGTGGTGTCTAACTTTTGAAGCTGTTGCTGTGACTGTTTTTGATTTTGTTCCATTGCGTCTAACTGTTTCTGTGTTTGTCTCTGACTTTGTTTCATTTGTTGCATTAATTGCAATAATAATGTATTAGTGTCTGGAACCTGTTCCTCTATGCTTTTCGCCAGTGCATTTGCACCGGCGACATTCACATTTTGACGAGCAGAAAATTTGTCTTGAATTATTTGAGAAAACGGCGAGGACGCAAAACCTGTATCTACAGTATTTGCAAGATTGTGTCCTGTCATTTCGGATTCCTGCGGCGAACTGTTGCCTACCGATCGATCGATAATGCTTCCCTGTTCACTAATTGTTTCCCTGTCTTCACCATTATTTGCCGCCCGCTCCATTTCCCTATGCAAAGTTACCAAATTACTGTGTTGAACATTAGTTAATTCATTACACGGTGACGCTAACACACTGCTTTCGTCTTCACTGTCATTTCTCAGTTTACTTTGGAGCCTAGTATTACGTTTTTCACACGCCATTATTGTGACAATACTTCGCAGACAACACAGAAAAGCACAATTTGAAGAGAAAAATAAGAAAAACACATTAACATGGCATTGAAAATAATATCTCGTTAATTGCTAGTGCAGCTGCGAAATACTTAGTGCAAATCTACATGCATGCCACAACTGTTTTATTGTACAACAATGAAAAACTACAACTACAATGGAGATTCTCTCTATAATTACGCACTAGCAATAAACAATAGATACACTAATTACAGAAACTACAAGCAAAAATCAGAAGATTCCAGTGAGGTATCCTCGGCTAAGGGTCGACATATGAAACGTCCCCTTAGAAAAATTAATGAATTACTGTGCTGATAAACGTCTTACATTATTTGATTTTCAAACTGCTGAGCAAAACTGAATGTACTCAGACATTACTCTCTTTACTTATTCTGATCAACACTAAACTGACACACAATATTTTTAGCGCAACGCAATCTGACTTTTAATAATCCCTACAAAAGAATGCCCTGAATAACAATAACCTAGACCTTTCAAGAATCACTTACCTCACAAAAATCTTCGTTACTCAATCTACTGCAATACAGAGAGCGCCAATACTGCCAGCTAAATAAAAGAGTCAAACTACTGAAGTTACTAACTACTGATAGGCACAGTTAGCAAATGAAAGATTTTAATAAAGAACAATGTATTTACCTATTTACCTTAATAGTGTTCAAAAGTCATTATATATATATATATATATATATATATATATATATATATATATATATATTGTTATGGTCTTCAGTCCTGAGATTGGTTTGATGCAGCTCTCCATGCTAATCTATCCTTTGCAAGTTTCTTCATCTCCCAGTACCTACTGCAACCTATATCCTTCTGAATCTGCTTAGTGTATTCATCTCTTGGTCTCCCTCTACGATTTTTACCCTCCACACTTCCCTCCAATGCTAAATTTGTGATCCCTTGATGTCTCAGGACATGTCCTACAAGCCGATTCCTTCTTCTAGTCAAGTTGAGCCACAAACTTCTCTTCTCTCCAATCCTATCCAATACCTCCTCATTAGTTACGTGATCTACCCACCTAATCTTCAACATTCTTCTGTAGCACCACATTTCGAAAGCTTCTAGTCTCTTCTTGTCCAAACTATTTATTGTCCATGTTTCACTTCCATACATGGCTACATTCCATACAAATACTTTCAAAAACGACTTCCTGACACTTAAATGTATACTCGATGTTAACAAATTTCTCTTCTTCAGAAACGATTTCCTTGCCGTTGCCAGTCTACATTTTATATCCTCTCTTCTTCGACCATCATCAGTTATTTTGCTCCCCAAATAGCAAAACTCCTTTACTACTTTAAGTGTCTCTTCCAAGTCCTTTGCTGTCTCTGACAGAATTATAATGTCATCAGCGAACCTCAAAGTTTTTAATTCTTCTCCCTGGATTGTAATACCTACTCCAAATTTTTCTTTTGTTTCCTTTACTGCTTGCTCAATACACAGACTGAATAACATCGGGGAGAGGCTACAACCCTGTCTCACTCCCTTGCCAACCACTGCTTCCCTTTCATGCCCCTCGACTCTTATAACTGCCATCTGCTTTCTGTTCAAATTGTAAATAGCCTTTTCGCTCACAGTATTTTACCCCTGCCACCTTCAGAATTTGAAAGAGTATTCCAGTCAACTTTGTCAAAAGCTTTCTCTAAGTCTACAAATGCTAGAAACGTAGGTTTGCTTTTCCTTAATCTTTCTTATGAGATAAGTCGTAAGTTCAGTATTGCCTCACGTGTTCCAACTTTTCTACGGAATTCAAACTGGTCTTCCCCGAGGTCGGCTTCTATCAGTTTTTTCATTCGTCCGTAAATAATTCGTGTTACTATTTTGCAGCTGTGACTTATTAAACTGATAGTTCGGTAATTTTCACATCTGTCCACACCTGCTTTCTTTGGGATTGGAATTATTATATTCTTCTTGAAGTCTGAGGGTATTTCGCCTGTCTCGTACATCTTGCTCACCAGATGGAAGAGTTCTGTCAGGGCTGGGTCTCCCAAGGCCGCCAGTAGTTCTAATGGAATGTTGTCTAATATATATATATATATATATATATATGCAAACAGTCGTCCAAGAGATCCTCTGCAATGGTCCGGAGTGCACTACATGTTGCCTGATCCATAACACCAACAAATGTGAGAGAGTGATGCTTTTGGGTACTATTTAAAAACTTACCCTAGCAAGAAGACAGTTGACTTTCTTGTTAGCTACTATTTTCTATTACCACATTAAATGAAAGTTCCTACAAAAAGCTGTATGTCTTTCCAGCGACTTCCGACGCAACTCTCCAGATCTCTCACGTTGTCATCACCTGGGCAGTCCTAACCGCTAACTACCTCCCAAAAAGGTATCCTTATACTTCTGGCGTCCTATTTCAAACCAAGGAGCTTCCCTAAAGGTCACCAGCATATTGGTGATCACAAATAATCACTGTTTGAAAGCTTAAAATTAAACTGGCCCAGAATTACTCCTGTGTAGAGAGAATAAAGTTAAGCATTGTCCTTAATTTATATCTTAATTTACTAATAAAATATGTGAAGTATCACACAGAGGTATAAGGATAGCCTTAACACAAAGTGTACCATGACCACAGTATTGTGAATCACTCTCATTTTTATTTAGTACAAGAAAAGAAGTTGTATCGAATGGTCGCTGCACACAGGCTAATGTTAAAAACAGTGAAACAAATAAGATCTGAAATAACTCGCCTGGTAGGGCAAGCACAGTGTACGCCTGCGACTACTAATGTGCGTCAGTGACATTGTGGAGAGCACCAAATCATTAATTTGAACAAATTCGTAACATTTATCCATTTCACCCAAGTCTGTTCGCAATAACCAATTGACTAAAACACAGTTGCAGTAACAAATGTCTATTCTAGGCATGATTATAAATGTGTGCTAAGTGCACTCCATGTTATTGCTTACAGACACACAGCTCACAGGTGACTTAAGACCTTATTAAATTTACCCATAGAGACACTACCATCAAAAGACCACAGAACAGCTGTGATTGCTTATTTTAAATCTATTTCACTTGACTGACTTCTTTGCAAACAGTGTCTGCATGCCCGCTCACCATTTTGAAGACTACAACTCCTTACAAGTCTAAATATAAGTATAAACACAACAGATATTTGAACAATTTTAAATAAGTATTGTTTAATTTATTTTGTGAACATAAATAACTAACTATAAGTTAGATATTCATTGTTCACACAAACCATAACAGGAGCCGCTACTCTAATGAGTTATTAGTTCCTCACTATATTATGCAACTGTTTACATTACAAATGCTGAGCTACAAATTTTTATTAAATAAAAATAAACAGTTGGAAGCAGTAGTGCAAATTTTTCATGCAGAGGCTAACATATTCGTGTAACTGTGGAAAATTCTTTGCTTTGGCACTTAGGAACAATAATAGAGCTATTTATTTGTAATAAGTAGTTGGTCTTTTTACCGGTATGTTAATCCTTAGATACTGTCATCGACATATTTAACATTATTAATGCAGTGGGTTTTGTGTAATCTGACACAGAATTAATTATTAAAAAAAAACTTGTTTTGTTCCATATATTTGTGAAAATATTCTTAATGAACGTTGACCTAATACATCAAACGGTTTTGAATTTTACATAACAACAATATTTTCTTACAGGTTGAAATGTTTTGTAATTTTCAATCATATAGCTTACATTACCAAAAATAACAGAAATAATAAGTACATTTACATTGTTTTTTATTTTAGTTTTAATCTATACTTTTTCTTACATGTAATGTTTCGAGCAGTTAGTCTTTGTTCACTGTCTTTTTTATTATTTAAAACCCTTTCACATGTTGGAAAAATGTGTTTCAAGCACAAAATTTAACTGAATTTATGACACCAATACTTACTTTTCATATATTTGAATCTATGACATACCGTGCACCTGCTTTCTGCTGATGTTTTTCAAGGACAATATTATTGGATATTTTGTTACCTTTCCGTTTCACACTCAGCTGATGACGTAGATGAAAGTTCCTTTCGCTTGGGAATTAACTACATCATAACTGTCCTCACCCCCCCCATGAACCATGGACCTTGCCATTGGTGGGGAGTCTTGCGTGCCTCAGCGATACAGATAGCCATACCATAGGTGCAACCACAACGGTGGGGTATCTGTTGAGACGATAGACAAAGGTGTGGTTCCTGAAGAGGGGCAGGAGCCTTTTCAGTAGTTGCAAGGGCAACAGTCTGGATGATTGACTGATGTGGTCTTGTAACAATAACCAAAACGGCTTTGCTGTGCTGGTACTGCGAACGGCTGAAAGCAAGGGGAAACTACGGCCGTAATTTTTCCTGAGGGCATGCAGCTTTACTGTATGATTAAATGATGATGGCGTCCTCTTGGGTGAAAAATTCCGGAGGGAAAATAGTCCCCCATTCGGATCTCCGGGTGGGGACTACTCAAGAGGATGTCGTTATCAGGAGAAAGACCACTGGCGTTCTATGGAACGGAGGGTGGAATGTCAGATCCCTTAAGCAGGCAGATAGGTTAGAAAATTTAAAAAGGGAAATGGATAGGTTAAAGTTAGATATAGTGGGAATTAGTGAAGTTCGGTGGCAGGAGGAACAAGACTTATGGTCAGGTGACTACAGGGTTATAAACACAAAATCACATAGGGGTAATGCAGGAGTCGGTTTAATGATGAATAGGAAAATAGGAACGCGGGTAAGGTACTACAAACAGCATAGGGAACGCATTATTATGGCCAAGATAGATACGAAGCTCACGCCTACTACAGTAGTACAACTTTATATGCCAACTAGCTCCGCAGATGACGAAGAAATTGAAAAATGTATGATGAAATAAAAGAAATTATTCAGATAGTGAAGTGAGACGAAAATTTAATAGTCATGGGTGATTGGAATTCGAGTGTAGGAAACGGGAGAGAAGGGAACATAGTAGGTGAATATGGATTGGGGCTAAGAAATGAAAGAGGAAGCCGCCTAGTAGAATTTTGCACAGAGCACAACTTAATCATAGCTAACACTAGGTTTAAGAATCATGAAAGAAGGTTGTATACATGGAAGAAGCCTGGAGATACTAAAAGGTATCAGATAGATTATATAATTGTAAGACAGAGATTTAGGAATCAGGTTTTAAATTGTAAGACATTTCCAAGGGGAGATGTGGACACTGGCCACAATCTATTGGTTATGACCTGTAGATTAAAACTGAAGAAACTGCAAAAATGTGGGAAATTAAGGAGATGGGACCTGGATAAACTGAAAGAACCAGAGGTTGTACAGAGTTTCAGGGAGAGAATAAGGGAACAATTGACAGGAATGGGGGAAAGAAATACAGTAGAAGAAGAATGGGTAGCTTTGAGAGATGAAGTAGTGAAGGCAGCAGAGGATCAAGAAGGGAAAAAGACGAGGGCTCGTAGAAATCCTTGGGTAACAGAAGAAATATTGAATTTAATTGATGAAAGGAGAAAATATAAAAAATGCAGTAAATGAAGCAGGCAAAAAGGAATACAAACGTCTCAAAAATGAAGTGCAAAATGGCTAAGCAGGGATGGCTAGATGACAAATGTAAGGATGTAGAAGCTTATCTCACTAGGGGTAAGATAGATACTGCCTACAGGAAAATTAAAGAGACCTTTGGAGATAAGATAACCAATTATATGAATATCAAGAGCTCAGATGGAAACCCAGTTCTAAGCAAAGAAGGGAAAGCAGACAGGTTGAAGGAGTATATAGAGGGTCTATACAAGGGCGATGCACTTGAGGACAATATTATGGAAATGGAAGAGGATGTAGATGAAGATGAAATGGGAGATATGATATTGCGTGAAGAGTTTGATAGAACACTGAAAGACCTGATTCGAAGCAAGGCCCCGGAGTAGTCAACATTCCATTAGAACTACTGAGGGCCCTGGGAGAGCCAGTCCTGACAAAACTCTACCATCTGGTGAGCAAGATCTATGAAACGGGCGAAATACCGTCAGACTTCAAGAAGAATATAATAATTCCAATCCCAAAGAAAGCAGGTGTTGAAGATGTGAAAATTACCGAACATTCAGTTTAATAAGCCACAGCTGCAAAATACTAACACGAATTCTTTACAGACGAATGGAAAAACTAGTAGAAGCCGACCTCGGGGAAGATCAGTTTGGATTCCGTAGAAACACTGGAACACGTGAGGCAATACTGATCCTACGACTTATCTTAGAAGAAAGATTAAGGAAAGGCAAACCTATGTTTCTAGCATTGTAGACTTAGAGAAAGCTTTTGACAATGTTGACTGGAATACTCTCTTTTAAATTCTAAAGATGGCAGGGGTAAAATACAGGGAGCGAAAGCCTATTTACAATTTGTAGAGAAACCAGATGGCAGTTATAAGAGTCGAGGGATATGAATTGGAGCAGTTGTTGGGAAGGGAATAAGACAGGGTTGTAGCCTCTCCTCGATGTTATTCAATATGTATATTTAGCAAGCAGTAAAGGAAACAAAAGAAAAATTCGGAGTAGGTATTAAAATCCATGGAGAAGAAATAAAAACTTTGAGGCTCGCTGATGACAATGTATATCTGTCAGAGACAGCAAAGGACTTGGAAGAGCAGTTGAATGGAATGGACAGTGTCTTGAAAGGAGGATATAAGATGAACATCAACAAAATCAAAACTAGGATAATGGAATGTAGTCGAATTCAGTCGGGTGATGCTCAGGGAATTTCATTAGTAAAGGAGACACTTAAAATAGTAAAGTAGTTTTACTATTTGGGGAGCAAAATAACTGATGATGGTCGAAGTAGAGAGGATATAAAGTGTATACTGGCAATGGCAAGGAAAGCGTTTCGGAAGAAGAGAAATTTGTTAACATCGAGTATAGATTTAAGTGTCAGGAAGTCATTTCTGAAAGTATTTGTATGGAGTGTAGCCATGTATGGAAGTGAAACATGGACGATAAATAGTTTGGACAAGAAGAGAATAGAAGCTTTCGAAATGTGGTGTTACAGAAGAATGCTGAAGATTAGATGGGTGGATCACATAACTAATGAGGAAGTATTGAATAAGATTGGAGAGAAGAGATGTTTGTGGCACAACTTGGCCAGAAGAAGGGATCGGTTGGTAGGACATGTTCTGAGGCATCAAGGGATCACCAATTTGGTATTGGAGGGCAGCGTAGAGGGTAAAAATCGTAGAGGGGGACCAAGAGATGAATACACTAAGCAGATTCATAAGGATGTAAGTTGCAGTAGGTACTGGGAGATGTAGAAGCTTGCACAGGATTGAGTAGCATGGAGAGCTGCATCAAACCAGTCTCAGGACTGAAGACCGCAACAACAACAACAACTGTCCTCAGATGTTAACGGTTGAAAATTACTTACTCGACAACTGGGTTTATAAACAATCAGCTTATAGGCTATTTGTAGTTCAATTTATAATACAATTTCACCTTGTGATACTGTATTTGCGAAAACGGGGAGACACCACAACTGAAATGGGAAACACATCTGTCTTTCTCTTCAAACGAAGTTAAACTGATTTTAGCTACAATATTATCATCTAAAGCTTATAAAAGTAAGCTACCGATGTATTCAAGTAGAAGTTATAGGCCACTGAGAACTACATCTGCTAGGGTTTGTGAAGGCGCAGCACAGTAATGAAGGGTTTAATATGCTGATTTTATAACGGACTGCAGTATCTATCATGTGATGCATTATATGCGAGTCTGTGACTCTTATTTCTTTTATTATAAAAAAGTATTTATCAACCTGCAAATGTAGCAATTATTTTATTGAAATAATCTCTTTATTAAAAACTCAGTGCTATTCTAGGTTTTGTTGTAGCCTGTCTGGAAGCAGTTTTAGTGTTGTTGGTGAATATTTGAGATTTCGGGTACTGGCGCAGTCTGACATTTTCCATGTCTGTCCGTCCCTCACAAGAGGGCGTGAGAGATTTATAGGAGAGGGGAGGGACAGGCAGCTCGGAAGAAAGCGGAAACGTGCGACCAGACAAATGAAACATTTTATTTTCTTATTACAGCTAGCGAGTGCATTTCTCTGTATATTCTTCAGTTTGTGCTCTGCAGTCTCAACTCAGTATGATGCCTGTTATGCTCTGTAGAAGCAAACATAAGTTTTATTGGATTTGTACGTCGAGAGAAAATATCAGCTACATGAAGATTCTATAGTTAAGAATATATCCAATGGGGATTCACGTTTATTGAAAAGACAGTGGCCAACTGTCACATTGTATTGTGTGTCATAATTCCCCAGTAGGTATTAACCGCAACCTGTGCGTCTCGAGCGTCGTATAACAACAGCTCACTTGGCACTGAAAAATAAACCAAAAGAGATTTTTGTTGAAAACAGAAATTCTTTAAATCCCGTGAAACTGGACTGTACTGGGATCTTTCAGCAGAAAAATAAGAAATTTGTTGAAGCATTGTATGGAATTTCTCCTTACAACAAAAATAAAAAAACCTTATCCTATTCGCTAGATGTTAATGAAATTTTCGATTCCTAAAGCAACCAGAATTGTTGTTGGAGAAATTAGTCAGGAAAACACGGATATGATACCTCTTCAAACAACAGTGTGCGCAGTAGAATCGAAGAAATAGCCCTGAATGTGGAGTAATAGCTAGTTAAAGGATTGAAAAGTGCTTCGTTTTTTTGTCTTGAAGTGTCACTATTCCACTGATCTAGTTCCACAATGTCACTTAATAGTATACTGGGGATTTGTGGAAGAGAAAAAAATAATGGAAGTATTGTTTTCTAAAAAGTTAGAAACAACATCAGAAGGTTCTGATGTAATTTCTTCCGTGACTGAATGTTTGGTTGGAAATGGTTATGAGAATTTGTGCTGATGGAGCACCAGCCATGTTAGGTTCCTGTGCTGGCTTCCTAAGTACTGCTAAAGAAACAAACACGTCTGATCTCATTGGATCACACTATACGATCCACAAACAAGCTACAGCTTCTAAAATTTCATCTGAGAAACTGAACGCTGCACTGAAAGACGTTGTCACTGTAGTTACCAAAACTTAGTCAAGTGCTGTAAATACTCGTTTGTTCCGAGTCCTGTGTAATGATCTCTATGTTGAACACCAATCTTTCTAAGGGCAATACGCTTAGCAGGCTACATGAATTCATATCAGAGAGGGAACTATTTGTTTTTTAGTCAGTGGGACGCTGGATTTCACTATTCATTCACTGATGACAGTTTTATTACTTTCCACAGAGACTACTTTGAAACCCTGAATAATCTGAATTTGAAAGAACAAGGTCGAAACACCAGAATAATGGATGCCAATGATGCTATGAGGGCCCTCTTGGAAAACATACAACTATGGAAGCGTCATTTGAAAGCTCCCATTAGCAAACATTTAATCATTCCCTCGTCCTTGTGAACTACTACATAGGCAACAATGTCAAGTCAATGGGTGGAGAGTTATTGTCAGTGAACGCCTGGAACGGTTTCAAGAAGAGCTCAGCATTTTCCCCCTTTGCTTCAGAAAACTGGCAGTGCAACTTATCAAGATCACTCTTCACTGCTGGAGTGCATGCACTTCCAGATGAAAAACAAGAAGCGACAACTGAACTGAAATGTCATTCGAGCGCTAAAGGACGTTTCATCAAGTGGGATTAGAAGAATTCTGGGCTAGTTTTCTTCCTACTACGGATACAGAAGCGGCAAACGAAACCTTTAAAGTACTCGTAGAGTTCTCATCTACATACCTGTGTGAGACCGGATTCAGTCAACACCAGCCATTGCTACAATAAAACGCCGCAGTCACTTGAACGTGAAGACTGACCTGACGTGCTCCAAGAAGTTTGAACCAAATATTCAGGAGCTGTTTATAGGAAAACAATTTCAACCGTCTGTGTTCTGAATGTTTATTGCGACTTTCATCACACAAAAATAGTTCAAATGGCTCTAAGCACAATGGAACCTAACATCTGAGGTCATCAGGCCCCTAGAACTTAGAACTACTTAAAGCTAACTAACCTAAGAACATCACACACATCCATGCCCGAGGCAGGATTCGAACCTGCGACGGTAGCGGTCGCTTGGTTCCAGACTGTAGCGCCTAGAACCGCTCGGCTACAGCGGCCGGCTTTCATCACGTAAAAAATATTACGTATGAAAAGAGTTTTTCAAATGAAAACAATATCATTACGTAATTAACTAAGACATAAAGACATTTGTATTTCAGCTATGAAGTCATTTGAACCACTGCAGTTTTCAATTACTGTACATTTGGTGACTCTATTCTCACTATAATGTGGATTGCAGAATATAGCCAAATACAGTTTTTCGGAAGAAGTAAAAAAAAGGTAGTAAAATAAACAAACATAGGGAGTATGACATATTCTGGGGTTGCAAAGGGGCCACGAGGTACAAATGGTTGGGAACTACTACCTTAAGGTCAGTGGATGTTTACGTGGGTTGACCACTCGGTGTGACAAGGAAATCAACTTACCGATCTCCTTTCAACATCTTTCAAAAATTTCCTTTTGTCGCTCGGTGTCTAATTCGTTCTGAACGTATCTGTTGTAAAAGCTGATGCAGCATTAACAAAACAAGAGTGGTAATCGTTTTATTCGGAATTCGTCCAGGAAGTACTGCATACAGTAAAATAATTGAAAATTCCGCCGCCAAAATACCAGACCAAAAATCTCCATTCAAACGTAGGGCGAGTTACTGTTACAGAATGAATGATGAATGAAGTTACGCTTATAATTTCACAACAAAGTAATTTTATCTTGGTAATTTCGTTGTGGCGGTTTTAGAATACAAAAACCAGTAATTCTAGGATTGGAAAGTTCGGTCTGAGCCAACGAGGTGTGCCCGTCGCTGCCGCTATGCGCTACGTTTTCTTGGCCGACGAGAGCTTACGAAGAAGTTCTGTGCCTGTCGATGCCGCGAGAAGCAAATCGATGTGTGTTGTTTTAACAACGCATCAAATTGTCGTGTTCTGCGCGCCACAGCATGGAAAGAAGAACATGCAAAAGAAACCTGCTGCCACGTGCGGGCCAAAAACGATTTCTTTATAGAAGGATGGAAAAAACTAGTAGAAGCCGACCTTGGGGAAGATCAGTTTGGACTCTGGAGAAATGAAAAAACAAGTGAGGACTGACTCTACGACTTCTCAAAGACAGGTAAGGAAAGGCTAAATTATGATTATCGTATTTGTAGTCTTAGAAAAAGCTTTTCACAATGTTGACTGTTATACTCTTTCTTTAAATTATGAAAGTGTAAGGAGTAAAGCACAGGGAATGGAAGGTTATTTGCAGTTTGTACAGAAACCAGACGGCAGTTATAAGAGTCGAGGGGCAGCAGTGGTTGAGAATGGAATGAGACAGGGTTGTATTCTATCCCCAATATTATTCAGTCTGCATATTGAGCATACAGTAAAGGAAACAAAAGAGAGAATTGGAGTACTAATTAAAGTCCAGGGAGAAGAAACAAAAAACTTGAGGTTTGCTAAAGATAATGTAATTCTGTTAAGCCGGACGCGGTGGTCTCGCGGTTCTAGGCGCGCAGTCCGGAACCGTGCGACCGCTACGGTCGCAGGTTCGAATCCTGCCTCAGGCATGGATGTGTATGATGATGTCCTTAGGTTAGTTAGGTTTAAGTAGTTCTAAGTTCTAGGGGACTGATGACCGCAGCAGTTGAGTCCCATAGTGCTCAGAGCCATATTTTGCCTAATTCTGTTAAAGACAGCAAAGGACTTGGAAAAGCAGCTGAACAGGATGGACAGTGTCTTGAGAGGAGGATTTAAAATGAATATCCACAAAAGCAAAACAACCATAATGGAACGTAGTGGAATTAAATTAGGCAATGCTGAGGGAATTAGATTAGGAAAGGAGACAGGAAGAGAATTGGTAGAAGAGTTTCGCTTTTTGGGCAGCAAAATAACTGATGATGGACGAAGTAGAGTGGGTATATAATTTAGACTAGCAATGACAAGAAAAGCGTTTCTGAAGAATAGAAATTTGTTAACATAAAGTGTCAGGAGGCCTTTTCTGCAAGAATTTCTATGGAGTGTAGTCATGTATGGAAATGAAATGTGGATGATAAACATTTTAGACAAGAAGAGGATAGGACCTTTTGATATGTGGTACTATCGAAAAATGCTGAAGATTAGATGGGTAAATCATGTAACTAATGGGGAATAGAATTGTTGACCAAAGAGATTTTTGGTACAACCTGACTAGAAGAAGGGATCAATTGGTAGGACTCATTCTAAGACATCAACAGACCACCAACTTAGTAATGGAGGGAGGTGTGTGTGTGGGGAGAGGGGGGAGTAGGGAGGGGGGGGGGAAATCGTAGAGGGAGGCCAAGAGATAAATACAGTAAGCAGATTCAGAAGGATGTAGGTTGTAAGAGTTACTCAGAGGTGAAGTGCCTTGCACAGGATAGAGTAGCATGGAGAGCTCCATCAAACCATTCTTTGGACTGTAGCCCATATCAGTTGTGCGACTCACTGAGTCTGCCGACCAAGCCAAGAAGAACCGAGAAAACGAGCCTCTGCCTGTCCGCCCTTTGTACATCAAATGCAGAGGCGGGTGGACAGCATCGTTCAATATAAAGACGACCTGCGCTAAGAACGAGATGGTCTACGAGTCTGTCGACACATACTCGCTGATCTACGTTCTGGCAGCAAACTTGGCCGATCACTGGGCGAGCATTAGCGCTGCGGCCGCCCACATCGTCGACGCGCCGCCAGCGCGTGAGAAGGCGCCTTCCGCTGGAAAGAAGAAGACAACTAGGGCACTCCTAAAGGGGCTGCCTTGGTGCTGTAACGACGGAGAGGTCCATGAAGGGCAGCTGCTAACCAGGTTCGGTAACGCAACCACAAGGCTGCAACACCGGACCAACAAGAAGAGGCCGCCGCTCTATGCCGTGACCAAGCAGAAGGTCTACGGCGAGGGCGACATCTTCGGTTTGCGGAACCTGCTGGGCTTCCCGGTCATGACAGAGGCTCTTCCGACTAGAGATGTGGGATCCGCTCCTGAACTGATTCATAGAGTTGAATCTTTCAAAGGAGTGAACAATGAGAAAAAAAAAGAATGGTAGCTCCAAACTTTTCCCCCACAGCAGAGAGAGAGAGAGAGAGAGAGAGAGAGAGAGAGAGAGAGTCGGAGCAGGTCAGTGGGGCCTCTGCTGGTCAGAGCACAACACAGCCAGCGCCGGCCTCTGCCCTGCTTCTGCCTTGGCTGCCTGCATTGTGCAGTGCCCCATTGGATTTTGTGTTTCACATATGCCATGCCGTCTCTGTGCTTCCTCTGCCGCCTGCAGTGTCTGGCGCACCTTGACTTAGCATCGCACTCCGTCGGCGATCGTTTCAGTCGCACGTCCTGCCCTCTGGGCAGTTGATGCGAGCAACAGGACAGAGACCCTCCTAGCGGAGGACATAAGAACTACTTGCAACAACCTGCTCGCAAGAGAACGGACGATTTGTCTCGGAGCGGGTGACTGGGTGACTGGTGGCCGTTCACAGCTCCCCCCACCCTTGGAGCTCGCCCGCTCGGCACTCACCCCACCGCTCTCGACTCTAGCCAGAGCGTTGAGCAAAGCAACTCAGGTGTCACTCAGGTCTCTGCGGTCTTAGCTCACGCAGTAATACAGCTCGCGGCTCAACCTGCTCGACTCAGCACCTGTGCATCGGAGTTCGTCATCTACTAGATATTGTTCTTCGCAGTAATACCAATACCGGTATGTATATTACATAATTGTTTTATGTATACATCATTTGTTTTTATTTTATTTCTATTTGATGAAACTGATCCGATTAGGTTCCTGATGACTCCTATAGATATAGGATTTTTTATTATGGACAGTCGAATTTATGCTTTAATTACGAGCGAACAGATAAACATTTTGCAAAATGTGATACACCAATATTATCCCTGTTTTGTTCTGCTTAATGCTATATGCAGCACTTTGATCTTACAATCAAATCTATACATTTTTTTCTTATTGTAATACGGATTTTGCGATTTTAGGCGTCTTCGGAAGGAAACATTCACTTTAAAAATATATGGCTTGTGATGTATTTGTACGAGGTTAATGAAATTTTAATACATTATAACCAAATATAATGTTAATGTAAATCTCAAGTTACAACATTTTCCGATCACCCAAAAAACCATGATAGTGCAGAATAAATCAATAATCAAAAACTTTGTCATATCGTGGAAATTTCAATAAACAATACAAAATTCTTACTCATTATCTGTGTTACTTCAAAATAGGATCAAATAAGATCAAAATACAGGTATAGTACTGGGATAAACCAAGTTTAAAGGGCAATGTGCCTTCCATTTATTTTCTGTTGTGAATAAGTGGTGAGTCATGAAAAAGAGCTAGTTCATTTCAGGGAGTGAACAGTTGTGATCCGATCTCTGAAAGGTACAGTTTTTCCCATCTCTACTCCCGACCGCCATGGACCCCCAGCCCCAGTGCTTCGAGTGCTTGGGCGAGGACCATGTCGCCAAGTATTGCCTCAAAACGGCGCGGTGCGTCAAGTGCTCCGGCGGGCACAACAGCCGCCCTTGCGATCGTGGCAGAGAAACACTGCCGTCCTGAGCCCAGTGTGGCGGACCACACGTTGCCAGATGACGCGGCTGCCCGGCTTTTTCAAGCAGCGCGGAAAAGACGACGACGGGCGCAGACCAGCCCGACTCAGCAGAGGGACAGCGCAGAGGCAGCTCCTCCCGCCCAGAGGCGGACGGATGGGATGAACCTCGCCCCCCTATCCCCCCCTTCCTCCCCCTCTCCGAGAAGAGAACCGGCGTTGAGCACAGCGCCGTCGTGGAGGATGCCACAACAGCCCGGCGGCAGTGAGGGGTGCCTTCGCAGCTGCCATGGCTGCAGAGAAGGAAGAGGCAGCTGCCTGCAGTCCTTGCCCAGGCCTACGTTCAGCAGAAGGGGTTCAGACCCCAGCGAACGCTCCTGCAACCTCGCAGAAGGGCTTTCGGATGTCTGCTCCACCGGCCGCCCCAGCAGCGCTGCAGGAGATGGGCCCCGAGAAGACAGCCGCCGCCCCAACGGTAACGGCAGCAACGCCTACAGCCATGGGGGCAGCCTCCGCAAAGGAAAGAGAGTGTAAAAAGGCAGCATATATCACGCATGCGCGAGAGAACGGCCTGCAGCTCTCCGACGAATCTGCGGTGCAGTACGCCGAGCAAGCAGAGCAGCTCGTGGAGCAGCTGCAGCAGAACTACGCCATGCAGTAACAGGAGATGCCGACCAACAGCGAGCTGCCGCCGTTCAACACCAGGTTGGTGATGCTGTGCCAAGTTACTGACGACACAGCACATCAGAGGGCTCAAGGCAACGCACTGCGCTCCTTTTATTATAACGACCAATGGCACTGACACGGTGTCCACTCGCACGATACCCGCTATGAACATAACCTACCTTTGCAATCATATACAACCGCTCACTTGACGAAAGGTCTGTTCCTAAAGACTGGAAAGTAGCACAGGTCACGCCAGTATTCAAGAAGGGAAACAGGAGTAACCCATTGAATTATAGACCCATATCACTCACCTCAATTTGCAGTAGGAATGTGAAGCATATACAGCACTCGAACAGTATGAATCACCTTGAACAAAATGACTTATTGATACATAACCAACAGGGATTCAGAAAATATTGTTCTTGTGCGACGCAGCTAGCTCTTTTTTCCCATGAAGCAATGAGTGCTGTCGACAAGGGATCTCAGATCGATTCAATATTCTTACATTTCCAGAAGGCTTTCGATACCGTTCCTCACAAGAGACTATTAATGAAATTGCGTGCATATGGAGTATCGTCTCAGTTGTGTGACTGGATTCCTCTCAGACGTCACAGTTCGTAGTGATAGACGGTAAATCGTCGAGTAGAACAGAAGTGATATCTGGCGTTCCGCAAGGTAGCGTCATAGGCTCGCTGTTGTTCCTGATTTATATAAATGATCTAGGTGATAATCTGAGCAGCCTCCTTAAATTGTGTGCAGATGAAGCTGTAATTTACCGTGTAGTAAAATCATCAGAAGATCAATTCTAATTACAAAATTATCTAGAGAGAATTTCTGTACGGTGTGAAAAGTGGTAATTAGAACTAAACAAAGAAAAGTGCGAGGTCATCCACATGGGTACTAAAAGAAATCCGAAATATTTTGGGTATATGATAAGCCGCACAAATATAAGTACTGTCAATACGACTAAATACCTAGGAATTATAATAACGGGCAGCTTAAATTGAAAAGACCACATAGATAATATTGTGGGGGAGACGAAACAAAGACTGCTCTTTGTTGGCAGAAAACTTAGAAGATGCGGCTAATGCACTAAAGAGACAGCTTACATTACATTTGTCCGTCCTTTGCTGGAATATGGCTGCGCTGTACGGGCTCCTTACCAGGTAGGACTGACGGAGGACATCGAAAAAGTGCAAAGAAGGGCAGCTCGTTTCGTCTTATCGCGCAATAGGGGTGAGAGTGTCACTGATATGATACGCATCTTCCGAATGCGTAAATATTTTGTTGACACCCACCTACGTAGGGAGAAATGATCATCATAATAAAATAAATCAAAGCTCGATCGGAAAGATTTAGGTGTTTCTTTTTCCCACGCGCCATTCGGGAGTGGAATGGTAGAGAAGTAATATGAAAATTGTTCGATCAACTCTCTGCCAGCCACTTAAGTGTGAATTGCAGAGTAACCATGTAGAAGTAGATGTAGATGCAGATGCATGGTCTGTCGGAGTCTCCAAGACATCCTCCACTGCTCTTACTACGCGACCTAACTATCGCAGAGGTGTTTTCTCCCTTGGAGCTTACTTTGCTCTGCCCTTCAAGCCACTACACTACCTTAACCAGACGTACGCAAACATCGCAGCACCCACAGCCTGCGAGACCTCAGTTTACACTTTAGAGAAAACAAACCATTATGCGGAGATGACAGTGGACCTTTCGAGCTCGTCATTTTGGCGGTGTGGGCTGTGGGACGTGGGCGTGGAGGGGCTCCACCTCATTTTTTTTTAATATTGCAAAAAATATTTACCCACCTTCTTACTTTTTTCTAATTTTATTTCATATCCCGCCCATATATCTCCGAAGCAATAAGTACGAGGGATGCGTCACTACTAGCACAGTACACTGACAGGAGGAAAGTCATGGGATAGCGATGTGCACTTATGGCGATGGCTACAGTATCGCGTTCGCGGGGTAAATAAGGGCAGTGCATTGGCGGAGCTATCATGTGTACTCATTTGAGTCATGTGAAACGGTTTCCGACTAGATTATGGACGACCGACAGGAATTAACAGACTATGAACGCGGAATGGTTGCTGGAACTAGACGCACAGGACATTAGTTTTCGGAAATCATCAGCGAATTCAGCATTCCGAGATCCACAGTGCCAAGACTGTGCCGAGAATACCAAATTTAAGGCACCACCTCATCCACGTGATTACTCTGCTATTCACAATAAGATGCCTGGCAGAGGGTTCAGTGAACACGGACAACGCAGTGACCGACAGCCTTCACTTAACAAACGAGAGCAGCAGTGTTTGCGTAGAATTATCAGAGGTTACAGACATCAATACTGCGTGAAATAGAGGCATATATCAATATGGGATGTACAAAGAACATATCTGTTAGGACAGTGCGGGCTACGGCAGCAGACGATGGACGCGAGTGCCTTTTCAAACAGCACGACATCGCCTGCAGGGCTTCTCATGGGCTCGTGATGATATCGGTTGGACCCCAGACAACTCGAAAACCGTGGCCTATTCAGATGAGTTCCGATTTCAGTTGGTAACAGCAGATGGTAAGGTTCTAGTGTGACGCAGGAATCACGAAACCATGGACCCAAGCACTATGCAAGCTGGTGGTGTCTTCATAAGGATGTGGGGTGTGCTGCCGGCCGGTGTCGCCGTGCGGTTCTAGGCGCTTCAGTCTGGAGCCGCGTGACCGCTCCGGTCGCAGGTTCGAATCCTGCCTCGGGCATGGATGTGTGTGATGTCCTTAGGTTGGTTAGGTTTAAGTAGTTCTGAGTTCTAGGGGACTGATGACCACAGATGTTAGGTCCCATAGTGCTCAGAGCCATTTGAACCAATTTTTGGGGTGTGCTTACATGGAATGAACTCAGACCTCTGTTCCAACTGAACCGATCATTGACTGGAAATGGTTATGTTCGGCTACTTGCTGACATTTTCAGCCCTTCATGGGCCCCTCGTCCCCAAAAAACGATGGAATTTTTGTAGATGACAATGCACCATGTCGCCGGGCCACAATTCTCCCTGGCTTGTTTGAAGAATATTCTGGATAGTTTGAGGAAATGATTTAGCCACCCAGATAGCCCGACACGAATCCCATCGAACATTTTCATAAGACATAATCGACAGGCGCTTCAGTCCAGAACTGCATTGCTGCTACGGTCGCAGGCTCGAATCCTGCCTCGGGCATGGATGTGTGTGATATCCTTAGGTTAGTTAGGTTTAAGTAGTTCTGAGTTCTAGGGGACTGATGACCTCAGATGTTAAGTCCCATAGTGCTCAGAGCCATTTGAACCATAATCGACAGGTCAGTTTGTCCAGAATACCTTGTACTGGCAACGCTTTCCCAATCATGGACGTCTGTAGAGGTTCCATGGCTCTATTCGGCAGGGGCCTTCTAACGACTTGTTGAGCCTATGCTACATGGGAAAAGTGGTCCGACACGATATTATCGATCATCTCATGACTCTTGTCACGTCAGTGTAATGATTCACCTATGCGGCCAAATTTCTTTAAATGGATTTCTTATTTCTTCTTACTTTGAAGATAAGATGTCAAGCTAAGTTGCTCTCTGTAAAGAAAGACGTATTGGGCCACACGTAAGTAGTGGTCCTTTTCAAGAATTAATTACGTACAAAAATAGCAAACTCCAGTAATGTTTCCGCTTAAAAGCTGTAACTAAGATTTTTAAATAAGTAG
Source organism: Schistocerca gregaria (assembly GCF_023897955.1). Taxonomy (NCBI): domain Eukaryota; kingdom Metazoa; phylum Arthropoda; class Insecta; order Orthoptera; family Acrididae; genus Schistocerca; species Schistocerca gregaria. Next base: position 135,715,597 of record NC_064923.1, on the reverse strand, counting down.
CAGGCTATAATATTGCAGCCTTAAACAAATTATAATACGTATTAATACAATACCAAATAATTTTTTTAAAATCCGCATACTTCGTCCTACTCTTTTTACTCCCCTTATATCAAAATGACCAGAATTTTATAGTGTAATTATTGTTGCTGTTGTGGTGTTCAGCCCAAAGACTGGTTCGATGCAGCTCTTCATGTTACTCTGTGCTGTACGGTTTCTTAATCTCCGGATAATTATTACAATCTACATCTAAATCAAAGAATATTATCTATTTTTAAAATTGCACAGGCATTAAGCATTTAAATCTCACCGATCCCTTTCCAAGATTATGTCACTCACTCACAAATGCCACCAACGTCGTCTGCCTTTGGTTTTGTAAAGAGTTCTTGTCTTTGATACCCATATGGCACCAGACTTGGCTGTCACTGGGCATCTTTTTCTCCAGAGCGTATAACAGTTTTTTTTCGCTGCATGAAAACACAAGAAACTGTAATCAACTTTTACTCCTGCTTGTTCTGCATAGTTTAAAAACGTTTAACTTAAATTAATATTTTATTTGAATGCTGACAAAACTATTTTTATTTCTTATTGGACAAATACATGCAACTTGCGAAAGAAAAAAACACTAATCCTAACAGTGCAAATCAACACATAAAAGCATTAACTTACACAGAGAGTGATGGTTTTCATATTACCTCAGTCATCTTGGAGAACGCTGCCACTTAGATGATAAAAAATCTCCAGATGCTGCTCATAAGTTTCCCGCGCCCGAGTTCCCGGGTTCGATTCCCGGCGGGGTCAGGGATTTTCTCTGTCTCGTGATGACTGGGTGTTGTGTGATGTCCTTAGGTTAGTTAGGTTTAACGATTTCTAAGTTCTAGTGGACTGATGACCATAGATGTTAAGTCCCATAGTGCTCAGAGCCATTTGAACCATTTTGCTCATAAGTTCTTGCCAAGCCTCCCCCTATTGTACGAATTTGGGGCGGTCTCCTCATCGTGGCAGCGTGATTGAAAGGCAAGAGAGGACAAGTAACAGGCTTTCTTTTTCCGTCGTTGCCCAAGACGTCAGTATATTTTTGAAATCTTCTCCCCATAGTTGTGTAGTACAAAGTTTCTGCCAAAGTGCCTGGGTGCTTTTGTATCGGGATCTTTGTCCGAAGTTTGTTCAACTGTTTTTAACGATTGTTTAACGATATTTATCCACCCCTAGCAGTGGATGGTGAACAGTTAAAAATACCGCCCACTTGTGCTGCCGGTACGTCAGGAAAATCGTTAAACAAATAAACAATATCTAGATAATAGACCTTTCGCGCGCTTTGGTCAGAGATACAGCTCACTGAGAGATTCGTCAAAATGAGTAATGGCCACGAGAATTGAGGAGATTGAAGCCCAGGCATGGACAGTACGAATTACTATCATTAAAGCCTGGCTAGCTTCTTTGCGCCCGCCGATTGAGATTGAACCGTTGCATTCAATTCAGGGCCAAAATAGTTGCGGCCGCGTTACAGTGAATGCGAAAATGCACTAACCTGAGCTCTGGGGTCCATCACTGCTACTCAAAACAGTAAACATGTACAAGGATATACATACTGAGATGACAAAAATCATGGGGCACTTCCTAATACTGTGTCGGACCTCCTTTTAATCGGTGTAGTGCAACAGCTCCACGTGCCATGCGCTCAAAAAGCCGTTAGAAGTCCCCTGCAGAAATATTAGCCATATTGCATCTGTAGCCGGCCATAATTTCGAAAGTGTTGTCGGTACAGGGTTTTGCGCACTAACTGACCTCTCGAATTTGTCCGATAAATGTTCAATGTTTGAAAGACGAGTCTATGAAGAAAGAGTAAAGACAAGGGGTGAATTGATCGCTAGAATTAACTATGAATAGTGCTGCGCCCATAACGCCAAGGCAACCTATAAAGAACTGCACACGGTGTTGTCAAGGGGATTTGAAAGCACACTGAAGTCTAAGGTGGAAGCTCTGAAAATCAATTTTGAACTTAATCATTTGCTTGTTCTTAACACATTCTGTGAGTATTTGTTTGGGTTACATCCGAGTAACTCTGCCTGTATAACCAATAAAATGTGGAATGTTTTATTCAGTTTTGTTTATAGTTCCACCTCCTGTGACATTTACTATTTCTCTCGAAATAAGCTGCATTTATGACGAGACTGTGGCTGCCGTTAAGGGCCTTCTCTGATCACGTGCTGAGTTCCTTGCCGTTACACAAGCCGGCAGCAGTTAGTACTCCCTATTATGAACGAGTGGGGCTTACGTGTCTGTGGGTCGTGTCCCTGGATACCTCCATTTTTTTCCTCCAGCACCGTAATTAAAAATAACGACCATTAATGGCGCACACCGGGAAGTCCTGGCGGACGGCTACGGACCACTGGCGATGACGTCACGCTGAGCAGACCCATCAATCACGGCGGGCTAACGAGAGCGTCAGCTCCGAATAGCCGCCAACGCCGGAGCTCGCCCATGCGTTCGCATTATTCGTACCGGCAGGTGACCCAGAAACTCTTTCACCGAGAAATTTCTGCACCTGAGGACACGTGCTCAGTCACGTGTTATACTTATTTATTAAAAAAATTATGTTTGCTCTAAGGGCGCATTTTAAAGAGAGTGGCTTCTTCCCGCAACAGCAGGTAGAAATAAAAGTTTGGCAAAATTTCGATACTGTTTTCAGCCACTATCAGATAAGCGAAGCCAGAAAATCTAGAAATTGTTACTGAAACCTTGTAATCCTCTGTTTGTTCTCTATGTTAAATACGAGCAACAGTTATCGCAAACGATGTGCCGATATTGAGAACCTCAAATTACAAAGACACTCTGTCGCAACTGGTTGGAGGACGAAGATTCCAGAGAGGAAGACGAGAACGTTGAACCAATGTTGCAGGTATATCCTATGAGATATCGGTTACTGAACAATAAAATGGGTTTTACCATTCTTGTTGAGGAGTAATCAGTTGTCTGTTATCCGATTAGAACAGTTCTGTTTGACTGGCAAACTCGCCTTTTTCGTGGATAAGAGACTATAATATTTCTTGAAGGAGAGGTTTCCTTTCACCAAATTAACTACAAATCTACACCATCGAGATATCGCAAAGACGGTGATTGCAGCTTACTTTATTGCGAACTGAGGAAGAAACTGTGTTACTTTTCAAGCAGAAAAATTACATTAACAAGACTGAAAACTTTTCCCCATATCACAGTCAATCTATGTGATGAAGGAAAAACTTCAGTGTTCAAACATGCTATGTAATTCTGGATAGATCGTTTGACATCCGATATTCACAGGAACTTGAAAATTTCTTAAAGGAATAGTCTTATAGGGCATAATTTATTCAGCTCTAATAAAAACTTTCACTCCTTTTTATTTCATCACACGTTAATTGGACATATTTAAGCCTGCTTGTCACTGCACTGACAAATGTGCCACAATCGTTGTGTGGGTCTCTACACTTCACAATATTATCTGGAAGAAGTTCACGCAATAGACAAATAAAACAGAAATCGTGATAATAGGAAGGTGAGGAATGAATACAGATATTTGCTTCTGTTGCTTACTTTCTGGAGAAAGTAGGTTAAAGGAATACAGACGCAAATGTTCAGATTCATAGATGACACTGACCTTTTTGTACAAGGAAAGGCGAGGAAAGGAAAGGAAAATAAAGGAAAGGAAAAGCACTATCATGTGGGGTGGGAATCCAGAAAATATACCTCCATGACCAACACAGAAAGGCTGGGAGGTACGAAGGACAGCAGAAAAGAGATTAATGCGTTATTACACTACTGGCCATTAAAACTGCTACACCAAGAAGAAATGCAGATGATAAAAGGGGATTCATTGGACAAACATATTGTACTAGAACTGACATGTGATTACCTTTCCACGCAATTTGGGTGCATAGATCCTGAGAAATCAGTACCCAGAACAACCACCTCTGGCCGTAATAACGGCTTTGATACGCTTGGGCATTGAGTCAGTCAGAGTTGGATGGCATGTACAGCTTGCACACGATACCACAGTTCATCAAGAATAGTGACTGGCGTATTGTGACGAGCCAGTTGCTAGGCCACGATTGACCAGACGTTTTCAGTTGGTGAGAGATCTGGAGAATGTACTGGCCAGGGCAGCAGTCGAACATTTTCTGTATCCAGAAAGGCCCATACAGGAACTGCAACATGCAGTCGTGCATTATCCTGTTGAAATGTAGGGTTTCGCAAGGATCGAATGAAAGGTAGAGCTACGGGTAGTAACACATCTGAAATGTAACGTCCACTGTTAAAAGTGCCGTCAATGCGAACAAGATCTGACCCAGACGTGTAACCAATGGCACCCCGTAAGATCACACTGGGTGATACGCCAGTATGGCGATTACGAATACACGCTTCCAATGTGCGTTCACCGTGATGTCTCCAAACACGGATGCTACCATCATGATGCTGTAAACAGATCCTGGATTCATCCGAAAAAATGACGTTTTATCATTCGTGCAATCAGGTTCGCCGTTGAGTACACCATCGCAGGCGCTCCAGCCTGTGATGCAGCGTCAAGGGTAACAGCAGCCATGGTCTCCGAGATGACAGTCCATGCTGCTGCAAACGTCGTCGAACTGTTCATGCAGATGGTTGTTGTCTTGCAAACGTCTCCATCTTTTGACTCAGGGATCTAGACGTGGCTGCACGATCCGTTACATCTATGCGTATAAGATGCGTGTCATCTCGACTGCTAGTGATACGAGGCCGTTGGGATCCAGCACGGCGTTCCGTATTAGCCTCCTGAACCCACCGATTCGATATTCTGCTAACAGTCATTGGATCCCGACAAACGCGAGCAGCAATGTCGCGATACGATAAACCGCAATCGCGATAGGCTACAATCCGACCTTTATCATAGTCGGAAATGTGATGGTACGCATTTCTCCTCCTTACACGAGGCACCACAACAACATTTCACGAGGCAACGCCGGTCAACTGCTGTTTGTGTATGAGAAATCGGTTGGAAAAGTTCCTCATGTCAGCACGTTGTAGGTGTCGCCGCCGGCGCCAACCTTTTGTGAGTGCTCTGAAAAACTAATCATTTGCATATCACAGCATCTTCTTCATGTCGGTTAAATTTCGCGTCTGTAGCACGTCATGTTCGTGGTGTAGCAATTTTAATGGCCAGTAGTGTAACAGCAAATGGAGAATTCATAATAGTACAGTAGTAGTAGTGGCAAATTCTCATGGCGATGGAAATATTCTTCAAGAAAATGGGTGTACTCTCATAAAATATCTATATTACTAAATGGGCAAAATGGCCATCCAATCCCAGATGTGGATTGCTTATCTTATGGCTCCCCGAAGAAAAAAAAAATGATTTCAGTATTTCATACAATTAATGAGCGCATTCAAAAATTTAAAATGACATCATAAGCTACTCATTAAGTATTAAAGTTCTATGTCTCGAGACAATGTAACTCATGACGTGCAAGTTACCGAGACTCTGCCCATACAATATTTGAGAATGAGCGAAATTAACAACGTCGAACAAACATTTTCTCGCTGACACCTTCTCTTCTTCCCATCCAGTTCCCGCGCCCCCTCCCCACTTCCTCCCCCCCCCCCCCACCACCACTCCACGAAAAATTACGAAAGGAAAAAAAGTTTATCGCTTACTACATTTTTGTTGTTCATACAGCAATACTTCAGGATCTGGCACGGTTTTAATTTATGACCTGAGGGCACGGGTTCAGCCATGTTTTATACTTAATGTGTGCTCTAAGGGCGTATTTTAAAGATAGTGCTTCAGTACTAGCCGTATTCGTAACACATTTTGTGAACAATGACCGCTCATACAATTGAAAGTACTTGCAAAATTCTTTCACTGAATGAATCAAAGCTCAGAATATATCACGCCATCAACAGTGGTATGTGCGGAAAGTAGCATTTCTTAAAATGGGGCTCAAATTAAAGAGACTACACTGTACTTATCCAGTGAACAAGAAAATAATTAAAACAACATAATTAGGGTCATTCTTCTTCAATTATGAGGGTGTGCTTGCTTAAAACTAAATGTTCAACATATCAACTTATTTTTAAAAAATCTGATGGTTGAAGCCGTTTTATGTATGGGAGTTCGATTCTTTAACGAATCTGGGAGTGAGGGTGGTTACTATTTGACACATATTATTCATCTACATCTACATCTACATGATTACTCTGCAATTCACATTCAAGTGCTTGGCAGAGGGTTCATCCCTACCATTCCACTCCCGAACAGCGCGCGGGAAAAACGAACACCTAAACCTTTCTGTTCGGGCCCTGATTTCTCTTATTTTATTTTGATCCTGCCTATGTAGTTGGGCTCAACAAAATATTTTCGCAATCGGAAGAGAAAGTTGCTGACTGAAATTTTGTAAATAGATCTCGCCGCGACGAAAAACGTCTTTGCTTTACTGACTTCCATCCCAACTCGCATATCATATCTGCCACACTCTCTCCCCTATTAGGTGATAATACAAAACGATCTGCCCTTTTTTGCACCCTTTCGATGTCCTCCATCAATCCCACCTGGTAAGGATCCCATACCTCGCAGCAATATTCTAACAGAGGACGAACGAGTGTAGTGTAAGCTGTCTCTTTAGTGGACTTGTTGCATCTTCTAAGTGTCCTGCCAATGAAACGCAACCTTTGGCTCGCATTCCCCACAATATTGTCTATGTGGTCTTTCCAACTGAAGTTCTTCATAATTTTAACACCCAGGTACTTAGTTGAATTGACAGCCTTGAGAATTGTACTGTTTATCGAGTAATCCAATTCCAACGGATTTCTTTTGGAACTCATGTGGATCACCTCACACTTTTCGTTACTTAGCGTCAAGTGCCACCTGTCACACCATATAGCAATCTATTCTAAATCGCTTTGCAACTGATACTGGTCTTCAGATGACCTTACTAGACGGTAAATTACAGCATCATCTGCGAACAACCTAAGAGAACTGCTCAGATTGTCACCCAGGTCATTTATATAGATCAGGAACAGCGGAGGTCCCAGAACGCTTCCCTGGGGAACACCAGTTATCACTTCAGTTTTACTCGATGATTTGCCGTCTATGACTACGCACAGCGACCTTCCTGACAGGAAATCACGAATCTAGTCGCACAACTGAGACGATACCCCATAGGCCCGTAGCTTGATTAGAAGTCGCTTGTGCGGAACGATGTCAAAAGCTTTCCGGAAATCTAGAAATACGGAATCAACTTGAGATCCGCTGTCGATAGCGGCCATTACTTCGTGCGAATAAAGAGCCAGCTTCGTTGCACAAGAACGATGTTTTCTGAAACCATGCTGATTACGTATCAATAGATCTTTCCCTTCGAGGTGATTCATAATGTTTGAATACAGTTATATGATTGCTAAGTAGGGAGCTATTGTATCAGCGTAATCTGAAAGGAACCTAATCGGTATACAATCTGGACCTGAAGACTCGCCCATATCAAGCGCTTTGAGTTGCTTCGCAACCTCTAAGCTATCTACTTCTAAGAAACTCATGCTAACACCTGTTCGTATTTCCAATTCTGGAATATTCCATTCGTCTTCCTTGGTGAAGGAATTTCGGAAAACTGCGTTCAATAACTCAGCTTTAGCGGCACAGTCGTCGATAACAGTACCATCGGCACTGCGCAGCGAAAGTATTGACTGCGTCTTGCCGCTTGTGTACTTTACATACGACCAGAATTTCTTCAGATTTTCTACCAAATTTCGAGACAATGTTTCGTTGTGGAACCTATTAAAGGCATCTCGCATTGAAGTCAGTGCCAAATTTCGCGCGTCAGTAAATTTTAGTCAATCTTCTGGATTTCGCGTTCTTCTGAACTTCGCATGCTTTTTCTGTTGCCTCTGCAACAGCGTTCGGACCTGTTTTGTGTACCATGCGGGATCAGTTCCATCACTTACCAATTTATGAGGTATGAATCTCTCAATTGCTGTTGCTACTATATCTTTGAATTTGAGCCACATCTCGTCTACATTTGCATGGTCAGTTCGGAAGGAATGGAGATTGTCTCTTAGGAAGGCTTCTAGTGACACTTTATCCTCTTTTTAAATAAAATTTTTTTTTGCGTTTGTTTCTGGTGGATTTGGAAGAAACGGTATTGAGCCTAGCTACAACGACTCTGTGATCACTAATTCGTGTATCAGTCATGATGCTCTTTATTAGCTCTGGATTGTTTGTGGCCAAGAGGTCAAGTGTGTGTTCGCAACCATTTACAATTCGCGTGGATTCGTGGACTAACTGCTCGAAATAATTTTCGGAGAAAGCATTTAGGACAATCTCGGAAGATGTTTTCTGTCTACCACCGGTTTTGAACAAGTATTTTTGCCAACATATCGAGGGAAGGCTGAAGTCCCCACCAACTTTAACCGTATGAATGGGGTATTTATTTCTTACGAGACTCAAATTTTCTTTGAACTGTTCAGCAACTATATCATCGGAGTCTGGGGGTCGGTAGAAGGAGCCAATTATTACCTTAGTTCAGCTGTCAAGTATAACCTCCACCCATACCAATTTGCACGGAGTATCTACTTCGACTTCAATACAAGATAAACCACTACTGACAGATACAAACACTCCACTACCAATTCTGCCTAATCTATCTTTCCTGAACACCGTCTGAGACTTCGTAAAAATTTCTGCAGAACTTATTTCACGTTTTAGCCAGCTTTCTGTACCTACAACGATTTTAGCTTCTGTGCTTTCTATTAGCGCTTGAGGCTCAGGGACTTTCCCAGCACAACTACAACAATTAACAACTACAATTCCGACTGTTCCTTGATCCAAGCACGTCCTGTATTTGCCATGCACCCTTTGAGATTGCAGCTCAACCTGTACTTTCCCGAGGCCTTCTAACCTAAAAAAAAACAAAAAACAAAAACAAAACAAGAAAACAGTCCAGTCCAAGCCACACAGTGTCCGCTACCCGTGAATAAGCCAGCTGAGTGTAGTGAACTCCTGACCTATTCAGCGGAACCCGAAACCCCACCACCCTATGGCGCAAGTCAAGGAATCTGCAGCCAACACGGTTGCAAAACCGTCTGAGCCTCTGATTCAGACCCTCAACCCTTCTCTGCACCAAAGGTCCGCAGTCGGTTCTGTCAATGATGCTGCAGATGGTGATCTCTGCCTTCATCTCGAAAGCAAGACCGGCAGCCTTCACCAAATCAGATACCCGCTGGAATCCACAGAGAATTTCCTCAGATCCAAAGCGACACACGTCATTAGTGCCGACATGTGCCACCACCTGCAACTGGCTGCACCCTGTGCTCTTCATGGCATCCGGAAAGACCCTTTCCACATCAGGAATGACTCCACCCGGAATGCACACGGAGTGCACACTGGACGTCTTCCCCTCCTTAGCCGCCATATACCTAAGAAGCCCCATTACGCGATTATTGAGAATGACATTACATCTAATGCCAATACAGCACACATCATGACAGTAGGTAGGCAGTGAGAGTTCAGGAACAAAAGATGGTGCTATCCCTGTTGCCTTCCCTTCTCTATTTTTCTGTTAATTAAAATTATCGATATATAATCTCTCATTAGAATAAGGGCCGCACCAAAGTAGTGCCTCAGGGAAATCAAATACGGTTTAACGCGGCTACTTTTGTTTCTAAATTCTACAATATAAACCAAGCGCAGGTACTGTTACTTATCTTGTCTTGATTTCTGCGGTCTCAATAAGTCTATTGGTGGGCGAGAGAAAGTAGTAACCAGTATTAAACTTTATTATATGCCGAATAGCCGATAATAAGATCTGCAGAGTATACGAAGGGACGTTATATTGAATATAAGAACAGAACTGGACACTTAGCTTTGTGAAAGTAAAAGCGTACGAAGTTTGAATGACTGTATCGAAATATAGTAATGGACCATAGTCACTGCTATAATACCTGACACTGACAAACCGTCAAAATCACGGGAATTTTAGTTGTCATAATTGCTGAAAGTAATTGTAGGATCATATATACAAAACGTAATGGTTCATGATCATTTAATTATTATTAAATGTTGTTAACAAAAAACTATACTGATTTCCACAATAGCGTGTGTATTAGTCAACGATACATGTACTGTAGATAACAACATCAAAATCTTACTTCAGAGAAGTCGACGACAGCAGATGGACGGAGAGTGGCTGTAATGATAAGAGTAAAGCTTTTCTCACCTACTCCAATTGTCTTAGGGTCCTACAAGAGTTGCAACAGATATGCTGAGCAGAGGAATATAAACAAATCAGGATAATCTGCTATTTCTTCAGCGGTAAGGGAATCGTTTATCAATCTTCTGAGTACCACGGCAAGGGGGAATTTGGGTAAATGAGCAAGGAAACCAAGCAACGAAGTAGGCCTGCAGGGAACATAACGTGACATTATATATCATTCCCCCGAAAACCTTCATTTAACCATTGCCACAGGTAAGCATGAAACTCTGAGAGGGAGAATGGCTAGTTACGAGAGACAATAAGCTGGGTGGGTAACGTGTACTATGTGGCCATGACATATTTCATACTTGTCATTCTGAAAGAAGGAAGTGACTGATCTGCTTCCGAACAGGGCACTGTCCATTGGCAAATGGCTTAGTGCACAGCTGATAAGAATCCTCCCCCCCCCCCCCCCTTTCCCCAACGGACTACGTTTCTTTTGTCATCCAATAAACTATACGCTACGTTTTAACGAAGAGCCTCTTTATCGTGATGAAAGGGTAGAACCGAAGTTGCTTGGCAATGGGACCTCTACTTTAGCTCTTGGTTATGTCGTGTCTGGTCTCTAGTCCAATTTTTTAGAATGGAATTAATAGCGTGTTTCAGAGTGACTAGCTCATCTTTTCCATTTTAGTGAATAGCTATCCACAGCTACCTGCTATATTATTATAATTCTTTCCACTGACTTTTCCTTTTATATTTTAAGTTTTAGATCTGACAAAATACGTGATATGTCTCTGTCTCTCTCTCTCTCTCTCTCTCTCTGTGTGTGTGTGTGTGTGTGTGTGTGCACATGTTGAAAGCTAGCCATGTCTTGCAATGATTTAATGGAATAGTAAAGCAAAGTTACGAACAAGTTGCGCACTGACTTGTATACGAAATTTTCAAATATGGAATCATGGAAAATGCAATTTGACTTAGAGAATTAATTACTGATGTTGGTGAACTTCCAAAAGTTCTAAAAAGCACAGACTGAATACTAAATCCCAAGAAACACACACACACACACACACACACACACACACACACACACACAAATGCATGCTGCCTAAACAAAAACTATACGTATAATTAACTTCGCCTTGTATGGTCAATTCAGATGTGCTTGCTGTGTGTTACATTTATCACAGTAAAAATTAGTAGATCATGACCTGTAGTAGATTTGAAATGAAACTACTGATGCAAGCTGCATTTTCGGAGCTGCACTACAGTGCCCTTAGCTGATTGCAGAAAAATATTAAGAAAGATATCTGGTTGGGACATTGGAAAGTGAGTAGTTCCTTCTCTTTCAAAATAAATGACAGAGGAAAATGGCACTATATTCCATATGACTAACTAATGTTAATGTGAATGAACCAGGACGCATGGCTGTATGCACCCAAAAAGCACATCTTCTAATGCAATAAATATGTGTTTATAAAAATGTGACAAATGAACGTTGAAATGTTCAAAAGAATAGTACAGAAATGGTAGTCCATTATGGACAGTGATGTACAAGCTCACAAATTACACAATCGGCTGATGAAAACCGTAATGACAGCTGCAAAGTGTTTCTGTTGCTTTGTAAGAGAGAGAAAGAGAGAGACAGGGAGAGAATGAGGAACAAAGAAATATTGAAGTGCCACTGCAAATCGAACATACATATTTCATGAGAAGCTATCCTGAATAAACATGACCGGAAATATACTTGAAATATACTGAAATTCAATACATGGCTAAGGCCTACAGCATGCAGTAACGTCACCCTGTTGTAGCAAACAGCATGCCGAAACACTGAAATAAGCACAACCGCCTGACAGAGCGTCTACACCAAACCAAAGTAGGACACTAAAATGAGAGTATAATTTTCTCTTTCTGAGTATGTCGGTACACCCTCATTGGCTCATGCTGGTCAAAGATCCTGAAGTGATTAAGATAAGTTACACTAACAACAAGTGGAGCAAATTCAGCACCGCTGGCCGATCCAAATCGTGAGTCTGGCGGTTCTCTGAATCAAGAAGTGACTTACACTAGGGATGCTTTCTCGCAGTATATGAAACTGTGAAACAGAGCAGTGTGAATGGCACCACATGTTCCAGTGTGAGTGCGCTTTTTGTAGCAGTTTTACGTTTATGAATTGTAGTTTATATTTTATTACTCTGCAACTTCGTGTTAGTATTTTGCAGCTGTCACTTATTAAACTGATAGTTTGGCAATTTTCACATCTGTCAACACCTGCTTTCTTTGGGACTGAAATTATCATATTCTTCTTGACGTCTGAGGGTATTTCGCCTGTCTCATACATTTTGGTCACCATATTCATCTTACAAAATTTTAGTACAGGCTCTAAAGACTTTACTGTTGTGTGCCGAAAATGCATCATCACCACCACCACCACCATCATCATCATCATCATTGTCATCGTCATCACCACCAACACCACCATCTATGAAACAGATAGAAAGCTGTCAATTTACTTAGAACTGTTTGGTTTTATGTTCTTCCTACTCGTTATTTGTGAGCTACTACAGAACATACTGGTTTACATGAAATATGATGCATGAAATTGTGACGCCTTTTAGCTATATCCATACATCATTTAATTTTTCGTAGACACCTAAAAGTCACTAAGTATATGTTTATGAATTGAAGACTGTGCTTATGGTCTCCTATGACTGGGACAATTATGACTTCTGCGAAACAGGAAGAAATCAAAATAACGTTACAGCAATAAAATAAGTGGTGAGAGAGCTTCTTGAACATTTTGCGTCCACTAGTCTCTTCACTCAAGCTAATGTCCTCCGGTAGTCGATGGCGCAACTTTCCTGATTACACTTGATATCACTGTGTCCGTTCCACTACATGATTTATCGTTAACGGCTAATTTACCCCTTGTGATGGTTACCATTAGCCCGCTTCGTGTGACCAAACCACTCGCCTCTCTTTGGTTAGGACAGCGGCAAACAACTCTAGTTATTCACCCTGGAGGAGATCATAGACGAGCCAAACACTGTGTGCCAGAACAAACAAGCTACCTATCTCGAATGATGCGATCGCTCATTGGGTACTCATATGCATTACTGTACATACACACAGCTTCCAGGCTCGGATGACGCTATGTTGACGATGACCTTGCCATATAATTAGCGCAGCAAATCATGCCAGTCATCGATTTGTTACAGCTTTCTTTTTGATAGTTTTTATTTGTAATAAGAAATAAGTGTTTTGGCAGAAACTGTAACATACTTGTGTGTAACATGCACACAGTTTCATTATTGTTTTACAACAATACGATTACTGGAAATTTTTTCAAAGAATATAACAAACAATATGTGAATATCAATAATTAGAAACTATTAAGTTATTTATTATATTTTTAATAACATGTTCCCTCCAGACATTTTCTGTGTGCTTTAGTCATTGAATATAAACCTTGAAGTAATTCATTATCACATCCAGAGTTCAATGAGTCTGACAAATCACCAGAGATACAACCACCTTGTCATATTCACTTAACAACATCTGTGGGCTGATTATGTACAATAAAAGCATCTATTAATACTGCTGCCAACGTGATGGACGATAACAGCGTTGATTTCATGGAAAAACAAGGGAATACTGCAGAAACTTCCCATTCTTGGGGTTAAAAATGCACCGTAGCAAATGAGTGGTTGGTACTGGAATCGTGCAATGTCCCGCTGATGATTCGGTGACAGAGCATCTCAATTCGACTGGTTGCAACAAATTTTAGAGCAAAAGCAACAGACCTACCTATGCTAGGTGGGCAGGGTCTCGGTATCTTCTTTTTTGACATCCGAGTAGAATACACCAAGTATCCCATTTATATTTCTTTCTTTAAATAGGTAAAATAGTCCCCCGTTTGGATCTCTGGGTGGGGACTACTCAGGAGGACGTCGTTATCAGGAGAAAAAAAATTGGCGTTCTACGGATCGGAGCGTGGTATGTCAGATCCCTCCTTAATCTAGCAGGTAGGTTAGAAAATTTAAAAAGGGAAATGGATAGGTTAAAGTCAGATATAGTGTGAATTAGTGAAGTTCGGTGGCAGGAGGAACAAGACTTTTGGTCAGGTGAATACAGGGTTATAAATACAAAATCAAACAGGGGTAATGCAGGAGTAGCTTTAATAAAGAATAAAAAAATAGGAGTGAGGGTAAGCTACTACAAACAACATAGTGAACGCATTATTGTGGCCAAGATAGACATGAAACCCACGCCTACTACAGTAGTACAAGTTTATATGCTAACTAGCTCGCCAGATGATGAAGAAATTGATGAAATGTATGATGAGATAAAAGAAATTATTCAGGTAGTGAAGGGAGATGAAAATTTAATTGTCATGGGTGACTGGAATTCGGGAGTAGGAAAAGGGAGAGAAGGAAACATAGTAGGTGAATATGGATTAGGGGTAAGAAATGAAAGAGGAAGCCATCTGATAGAATTTTGCACAGAGCATAACTTAATCATAGCTAACACTTGGTTCAAGAATCATAAAAGAAGGTTGTATACATGGAAGGATCCCGGAGATACTTAAGGTATCAGATAGATTATATAATGGTAAGTCAGAGATTTAGGAACCAAGTACTATATTGTAAGACATTTCCAGGGGCAGATGTGGGGTTTGACCACAATCTGTTGGTTATGAACTGTAGATTAAAACTGAAGACCTGCAAAAAGGTGGGAATTTAAGATGGGACCTGGATACAATGACTAAACCAGAGGTTGTACAGTGTTTCAGGGAGAGCATAAGTGAACAGTTGACAGCAATGGGGCAAAGAAGTACAGTAGAAGAAGAAGGGGTAGCTGTGAGGGATGAAGTAGTGAAGTCAGCAGAGGATCAAGTAGGTAAGAAGACGAGTGCTAGTAGAACTCCTTCGGTAACAGAAGAAATATTGAATTTAATTGATGAAAGGAGAAAATACAAAAATGAAGTAAATGAAGCCGGCAGAAAGGAATACAAACGTCTGAAAAATGAGATCGACAGGAAGTGCAAAATGGCTAAACAGGGATGGCTAGAGAACAAATGTAAGGATGTACAGGCTTATATCACTAGGGGTAAGATAGATACTGCCTACATGAAAATTAAAGAGACCCTTGGAGAAAAGAGAACCACTTGCATGAATATTAAGATCTCAGTTCTAACCAAAGAAGGGAAAGCAGAACGATGGAAGGGGTATATAGAGGGTCTATACAAGGGCGTTGTACTTGAGGACAATATTATGGAAATGGAAGAGGATGTAGATGAAGATGAATTGGGAGATACGGTACTGCGTGAAGAGTTTGACAGAGCACTGAAAGACCTGAGTCGAAACAAGGCCCAGGAAGTAGGCAACATTCTATTAGAACTACTGACGGCCTTGGGAGAGCCAGTTCTGACAGAACTCTACCATCTGGTGACCAAAATGTATGAGACAGGCGAAATACCCTCAGACGTCAAGAAGAATATGATAATTTCAGTCCCAAAGAAAGCAGGTGTTCACAGATGTGAAAACTGCCAAACTATCAGTTTAATAAGTCACAGCGGCAAAATACTGACACGAATTCTTTACAGACGAATGGAAAAACTGGTAGAAGCCGACCTCGGTGAAGATCAGTTGCCCGCATCTCGTGGTCGTGCGGTAGCGTTCTCGCTTCCCACGCCCGGGTTCCCGGGTTCGATTCCCGGCGGGGTCAGGGATTTTCTCTGCCTCGGATGGCCGGGTGTTGTGTGATGTCCTTAGGTTAGTTAGGTTTAAGTATTTCTAAGTTCTAGGGGACTGATGACCATAGATGTTAAGTCCCATAGTGATCAGAGCTATTTCAACCATTTGAAGATCAGTTTGGATCCCGTAGAAATATTGGAACACGTGAGGCAATACTGACCTTACGACTTATCTTAGAAGAAAGATCAAGGAAAGGCAAACCTACTTTTCTAGCATTTGTAGACTTAGGGAAAGCTTTTGACAGTGTTGACTGGAACACTCTCTTTCAAATTCTAAAGGTGGAAAGGGTAAAATACAGGGAGTTAAAGGCTATTTACAATTTGTACAGATACCAGATGTTAGTTATAAGAGTCGTTGGACATGAAGGGGAAGCAGTGGTTGGGAAGGGAGTGAGACAGGGTTGTAATCTTCCTCCAATGTTATTCAATCTGTATATTGAGCAAGCAGTAAAGGATACAAAAGAAAAATTCGGAGTAGGTATTAAAATCCACGGAGAAGAAATAAAAACTTTGTGGTTCACCGATGACATTGTAATTCTGTCAGAGACAGCAAAGGACTTGGAAGAGCAGTTGAACGGAATGGACAGTTTCTTGAAAACAAGATATAAGATGACCATCAACGAAAGCAAAACGAGGGTCATGGAATGTAGTCGAATTAAGTCGGGCGATGCTGAGGGAATTACATTATGAAATGAGACACTTAAAGTAGTAAAGGAGTTTTGCTATTTGGTGATCAAAATAACTGATGATGGTCGAAGTAGAGAAGATATCAAATGTAGACTGGCAATGGCAAGGAAAGCGTTTCTGAAGAAAGGACATTTGTTAACATCGAGTATAGATTTAAGCGTCAGGAAGTCGTTTCTGAAAGTATTTGTATGCAGTGTAGCCATGTATGGAAGTGAAACATGGACGATAAATAGTTGGGACAGGAAGAGAAGAAGCTTTCGTAATGTAGTGCTACAGAAGAATGCTGAAGATTAGATGGGTAGATCACATAACTAATGAGGAAGTATTGAATAGAATTAGGGAGAAGAGGAGTTTGTGGCACAACTTGACTAGAAGAAGGGACCGGTTTGTAGGACATGTTCTGAGGCATCAAGGGATCATAAATTTAGCAGTGGAGGGTAAAAATCGTAGAGGGAGACCAAGAGATGAATGCACTAAGCAGATTCAGAAGGATGTAGGTTACTGTAAGTACTGGGAGATGAAGAATCTTGCAAAGGATAGGGTAGCATGGAGAGCTGCATCAAACCAGTCTCAGGACTGAAGACCACAACAACAACAACAATTTAAATACTCTTCATAGAATCGTTGCGAGCTACCAGTTCTAAAACAGAAGGGGTCTGGACTCAGAACTTCATTCCTCAGACGGTATAGGATTCCATGAGACCAACATTTGGTCAGGAATATCCATTGGAATTCTTCACACGCCTCGGAAGTTTTCATCATGTATACAACCCACATGCGTCATCTCATTTAATGTAGCTGGACACTAATAATCCTTCGGCCTTTGGTCCACGGTCTCAGTAACACTTCTCTGAACCCTCATATAAAAATTGCAGGGTTTACGTTTTTCTTATGTGACGAGAATAGGACCTCTTCTACGTCTCACGTGAATGTTTTCACTGATTGGATCGTTTTTGTCCGTCACTGCAAAAAGTATCATCCCAACTGTTTCTTAACATCTTGTAGATGTTGTTTAATTTGATTACTTAATAGTAAAGTATCATCAGAAAGATATACTATTGCATGTTTAATGAACTGATTCACACAACGGACAACTTATTATTCGTTAGACTGTGCCCATGGACCTATTCTGGATGCTCATCGAATTTCTATTCGTTTAGCTGATCACAGCCAGTGGACAAACTTATTACTGTTCAGCTAATTTGCTGAAGATGGTTTCCATTGTATCTTGTCTTGTTTGCAATTCCTTTATTTCCTGTGTGACCTTCCGTAACTCGTGTGGCCATTCCTCTTGAACCACACGTAGTTCATTTATCTCCATTGAGATTTCTATCTGCTTTCGAACTACTCCGCTAACTTATGTCTTAACCCGATCAGGATCCTCCTTGGTAGATATCACTGGCTGTTTTTGGGCTATTTCACCAGCTTGTATCTTAACTTGATCAAAATCGTCCTCAGTGGGCAGAGTTCTAGAGTTATCACTGGTAGGCATCTCTGAGTACTTTTGTGCAACACGTTCAGCTTTAGTAGACTAAAATCGTGTTTGTTGTAGAATCTCAGCTGTAGGATCAACTAAGGCTTGAGACGTTTCTGCTGGTTCCTCAGCTCCCTCAGTTTTCCTAACGGATTGAATATTCACTGGCTGATCTAACTGCATTTCAAATTGCTTACCGGTCTTTACCGTAATACAGAATTTCACCTGAGATACATTTTTCTTTCCTAACAGTTACACACTCTACTTAATGACACACAAAATATTCTAAGCAATTCTCAACATAAACGAATGAAATTCCTGGAGGAATAGAGACGAATTATTCATCAACACAACTACTAAAGAAATTACAGAGAAGCTAGAGAAAAATAAAAACAACTGTGTATCTACTCATGTAGCATTATGGGATAGACTGCACCACACTTAAATGAAGAGAAATCTTTCTAATTCAAGTGACACAAGTGAGTGAGCAATGGAAATTCTTGCGAGTGATTACCTGTTCGCTGTGGTGTAGCAGTGTTGTGCCTGACCTGCTTTGCTGCCAAAGACCGTACTCCACCAAACCTTAAGCAAGCAACAAAATAAACACACTGATTAGAATAGAGTACAATATACACATAACAAAAAAGTTTTGCATCGCCTCGGATGCGAGAGTTCCGGAACCTGTACAGGAAACTAGAATAGAGATCAACATAAACATCATTTCCACCCTTTTTATTCCTCATGAAAACTACACATTGCATGTTTTACCACCTAACAACGAGACCTTCAGAGGTGGTGGTCCAGCCTGCTGTACACACCGGTACCTCTTATTCCCAGTAGCACGTCCTCTTGCATGGATGCATTGTTGTATTCGTCGTATCATACTACCGACAAGTCCATCAAGGGACTGTTGGTCAAGATCGTCCGACACCTCAACAGCGATTCGGCGTAGACCCCTCAGAGTGGTTGGTGGGCCACGTCGTCCACAAACAGCCCTTTTCAATCTATCCTAGGAATGTTCGATAGCGTTCATGTCTGGAGAACATGCTCGTCACTCTAGTCGAGCGATGTCATTATCCTGAAGGAAGTCATTCACATAATGTGCACGTTGGGGATGCGAATTGTCCATGAAGACGAATGCCTCGTCAGTATGCTGCCGGTATGCTGGCACTATCGGTCGGAGGATGGCATTCACGTATCGTACAGTCGTTACGGCGCCTTCCATGACCACCAGCGGCGTACGTTGGCACCCATAATGTCGCCCCAAAACAGCACCTTGCTGCACTCGCGTGACAGTGTGTCTTAGGCGTTCAGCCTGACCGAGTTGCCCCCAAACATGTCTCCGACGATTGTCTGGTTGAAGGCATATGCGACACTCATCCTTAGCGGTCTATTCGGCATGTTGTTAAACCCATCGGCAACGTTCTGCAAGGTGTCGTGGTTGTAAAGATGGGCCTCGCCATGGACTTCGGGAGCGAAGTTGTGCATCTTGCAACCTATTGCGCACAGTTTGAGTCGTAACAAGACGTCCTGTGGCTGCACGGAAAGCATTATTCAACATGGTGGCGTTGCTGTCAAGGCTCCTCCGAGCCATAATCCGTAGGTAGCGGTCATCCACTGTAATAGTAGCCCTTGGGAGGCATGAGCGAGGCATGTAATCGACAGTTCCTATCTCTCTGTGTGTCCTCCATGTCCGAACAACCTCCATTTGGTTCACTCAAGACACTTAGACGCTTCCCTTCCTGGCACAAAGTAACAATGCGGACGCGATCGAACAGCGGTACTGACCGTGTAGGCATGGTTGAACTACAGAAAACACGAGCCATATACCTTCTTCCTGAGGGAATGACTGGAGCTGATCGGCTGTCAGACCCCGTCCATCTGAAAAGTGCTGCTCATGCATGGTTGTTTACATGTTTGGGCGGGTTTAGTGACATCTCTGAACAGTCAAAGGGACTATGTCTGTGATACAATATCCACAGTGAACATCTGTCTTCAGGACTTCTGGGAAATGGGTGATGCAAAACTTTTTTGATGTGTGTATTGCAACATAGTTTAAGAATTGCTCATCTTGTTCTGTCACATAGGGCGAAACTTAAATGTCCCTAATCATACATCTGGAAATTCAGTGTTGCAAAAAAGTATGAAGACTAATAAGTGATGAGAGATATTTTCATTGATTAGAACAGAGGTGAAAAATAATGAAGACGTTATACCTAAGTCCGTTGTTACTACAACATTTGAAGTTTGCTGGAATTGCCGTAGACCTGTTCTGAGGACATCTTGTGGTGCTACAATTTCGTTCCAAACCTGTAAGCTAAAAGAATGCATTAACTGATCTCTGTAGACTGACCGGAATCCGCCCATTCTCTATTACAGTATGTTCGATGAAAAGTGGATGATAGTCATCAAATAATTGTAGATAACAAAAAGTCTATAAAAGATAAAAATATTTCCCATAGCAAATATACACTCCTGGAAATGGAAAAAAGATAAAAATATTTCCCATAGCAAATATACACTCCTGGAAATGGAAAAAAGAACACATTGTCACCGGTGTGTCAGACCCACCATACTTGCTCCCGACACTGCGAGAGGGCTGTACAAGCATGATCACATGCACGGCGCAGCGGACACACCAGGAACCGTGGTGTTGGCCGTCGAATGGCGCTAGCTGCGCAGCATTTGTGCACCGCCGCCGTCAGTGTCAGCCAGTTTGTCATGGCATACGAAGCTCCATCGCAGTCTTTAACACTGGTAGCATGCCGCGACAGCGTGGACGTGAACCGTATGTGCAGTTGACGGACTTTGAGCGAGGGCGTATAGGGGGCATGCGGAAGGCCGGGTGGACGTACCGCCGAATTGCTCAACACGTGGGGCGTGAGGTCTCCACAGTACATCGCTGTTGTCGCCAGTGGTCGGCGGAAGGTGCACGTGCCCGTCGACCTGTGACCGGACCGCAGCGACGCACGGATGCACGCCAAGACCGTAGGATCCTACGCAGTGCCGTAGGGGCCGCACCGCCACTTCCCAGCAAATTAGGGACACTGTTGCTCCTGGGGTATCGGCGAGGACCATTCGCAACCGTCTCCATGAAGCTGGGCTACGGTCCCGCACACCGTTAGCCCGCCTCCAGTGGTGTCGCGACAGGCGTGAATGGAGGGACGAATGGAGACGTGTCGTCTTCAGCGATGAGAGTCGCTTCTGCCTTGGTGCCAATGATGGTCGTATGCGTGTTTGGCGCCGTGCAGGTGAGCGCCACAATCACGACTGCATACGACCGAGGCACACAGGGCCAACACCCGGCATCATGGTGTGGGGAGCGATCTCCTACACTGGCCGCACACCTCTGGTGATCGTCGAGGAGACACTGAATAGTGCACGGTACATCCAAACCATCATCGAACCCATCGTTCTACCATTCCTAGACCGGCAAGGAAACTTGCTGTTCCAACAGGACAATGCACATCCGCATGTATCCCGTGCCACCCAACGTGCTCTGGAAGGTGTAAGTCAACTACCCTGGCCAGCAAGATCTCCGGATCTGTCCCCCATTGAGCATGTTTGGGACTGGATGAAGCGTCGTCTCGCGCGGTCTGCACGTCCAGCACGAACGCTGGTCCAACTGAGGCGCCAGGTGGAAATAGCATGGCAAGCCGTTCCACAGGACTACATCCAGCATCTCTATGATAGTCTCCATGGGAGATTAGCAGCCTGCATTGCTGCAAAAGGTGGATATTCACTGTACTAGTGCCGACATTGTGCATGCTCTGTTGCCTGTGTCAATGTGCCTGTGGTTCTGTCAGTGTGATCATGTGATGTATCTGACCCCAGGAATGTGTCAATAAAGTTTCCCCTTCCTGGGACAATGAATTCACGGTGTTCTTATTTCAATTTCCAGGAGTGTATTATAAGAGTGAGCGAGTGAGTGATGAGAGAGAGAGAGAGAGAGAGAGAGAGAGAGAGAGAGAGAGAGAGAGAGAGAGAGAGAGAGAGAGAGAGAGAGAGTGAGAAAAACAAACAAAAATGATGCATCAAGAAGGAATTATCCGAATTGGATGTCGACTGGTAGATGTATTCTACATATATGTCAAGAAAATGATTACAATTTCCGAAACAATGGATGAGTGATTCAAGAGAATGAGCTTCACTAATGGAGCAAGTCAATAACGCTTTGATCCACCTCTAGGCCTTATGAAAATAGTTACTCGGCTTAATATTGATTGACAAAGCTGTTGGTTATCCTCCAGATGGATATCGTACTAATCCTGTCCAGTTCGCACATTAGATCGTCAAAATCCCGAGATGATTGCACGGTCCTGCCCATAATGCTTCAAACATTCTCGATTCGGATGAGATCCGACAAACTTGCTGGCCAAGATATGGATTGGCAAGCTCGAGGATAAGCAGTAGGAGCTCTCGTTGTGTGTGGGTGGGCATTATATTGCTGAAACGCAAACCGAGAATAGCTTGCCGTGAAGGGGAACCAAAGTACCGTAGATTACGTCGTTTTACCGCTGTGCTGTAAGGGTGCAGCGGATGACAACCCAAGTGGTCGTGCTGTGAAATGAAATGGGCCCTCAGACCATCACTCCTCGTTGTCAGACCACATGGCAGGCGACCGTCATGTTGGTGTCCCACTGCCGTTCGGATCTCCAGACACTTTTTTGCTGGTCATTGTGGGCCAGTTCGAAACAGGACTCATCACTGAAGACTATTCTACTTCATTCAAAGAGATTCCAGGCCGAAGATGTGTCTGGAGACGGCCCAGGCATCGGTGGGTACCAACCTCAGTCGTATTCCCTGACGACTAGGAATGTTCGTCTGAGCTGCCAGTTCTTTTCATAATAACCCCCCCCCCCCCCCTTTTGGCTGCATGTGCGGCACCCTTACATCACTGCGGTACATCGACGATATTCTAAGCAGTCTTTTGTTACTCAACATGATAAATCATTCAAGGCTTATATTTCAGCAAGACAATACCCACCAAAGAACATTGTAACCATGAGTATGTGTTTGGTTCAATAAAAACACGGCGTACCTTCTCAATACTGTGAAAAGTATGTTATGCAGTGAATAGTAAACTTTTCCTTATATATCAACGCAATTATTTTGATAAATGAATCGCTGCGGTTACCGTAATGATACATGAAGAGAAAATTCCTGTAATAGCGGCCGCGAAGAATGGCTAAATCACGCCAAAGTCTACCCTTCATACATAGACCTATTCCATACAGTTGTCAGACAGAAGTAAAGCTATATGATTTTCTATCTATCTATCTATATCTGGATGCCGCTCCAACTACTGCCGAGTCTGGGTGCTGATGAGTCCTCTCCCTTTTGCTTTGTCCTCCCACCACTTTTCTTCCTCCATTTTCTGCCAGGTCACACCTCTCCTTTCCACTGATATTCTCACTCCAGTTTTCCACCGTGTTCTTGGGCGGCCTCTAAGTCTTTTTCCATCCATCCTTTGTTCTTCCATAATTTTGGGGAGTCTCTGCCCACGCAAACTCTTAACATACCCGTACCATCTCAATCTCTTTCTTTTTCTCAAAATTTTCGCTCATACTTTCTTGTGTAAGGCCTTTTCTAAAATCTACATTCCTTACTCTGTCCATTCTTGTTTTTCCCTTAACTGTTCCGAGAAATTTCATATGATTTTCCTCTTGTGTAATCGTCATTTCTAGATGTAAACGCTGCAATCCAAAGAGCACTGAGCTCTCTCGTGGGGATATCGATAATGTTCATTTTTTTATATCTTAAGTGAATAATTCGCAGCACAGAAGAATGTTATTGTTACAATTTCCCACAAGAAAGCGAAACAATTTTTAAATGTACAATAAAATAACATTTTCAATGACATTAAGCGATATAACTTGGCACCACACGGTATAGCCTGTGCTACTCGTCTATGGTCGCAAAATTGCACAGCGAAAAGCAACTACGATCCCCCAATTTTCAGGTTCTTCGAATATCGCATAAACTTGAAGATCAAATGAACATTGCATCCCAGCCCAGCTACTGGATCTCTCTAAACACGCCTCTCCCCCAACCCCATCCCACTATCACTACACAATCCAAATCTACTCACAAAGAAGCTTGAATAGGCTCCTTCTTTCTAATACATAACTCAATACTGAGATATCAAGCAAAGTCTCTACATCCCATATCTTCTCCTCAGAAGACAGCACAAAAACTGTATCTTCGTTCCTCACTGTTCCAGGCTCCTCTTCTCGATAATCAGATACTCCCAAGTCCCGTATCCAATATCTTGCCTCCTCGCCCATTACAGAAAGTGCGATCAATCTCATTGTCCTTCGACTCTCCAACCTTCTTTGTTTCCCTCATGACACGTGCTGGACCTCTCCATGGACACTGCTAGGAGCAACATTGACATCTCCGTCACAGCACTAGTAACACCATCGTCACTTTTGTATATTATAGAAATATCATCAGAAAGAATCTTCTTTTATTGTAACTTAATCTCATTATTTTTATCTTTTTAACTCTACAGAATGTATGACTATTTATTTATACCATTAGGCTGACGAGAAACAACAGGAACGCTGTCATCGCTCTCCTCATGTCGTGTAGGAAATCACCAATAACAGAAAAATAAAAATAAAAATACTTTTAGGCGTACTACGTGCCCGATCACTTCAAGGATCTTGTACCGTAATTGACACCATCGAGACATTGATCTTGCTTTCACACATTTGAATTTCGGGCTCCGGTGGTGACTGTACTGACACGGCCAGTACTGGGTCAGTGATTTTCGATGGTTCCTTCCTTGGGCTATTAACATACACAACCAGTTACGACTGCTGTAATTGTGGCTGGACTTAGGTACAGTGGTCATCATCCTTACCTGCTTGACAGTATTCCAATAAATAAACGTCTATGAACATATGCCCTGTTTATGTATTCACATGTTTCAGTCAATATCAACAGCACCTTGAAAGTGGCTTTACTAACTCCACTCCTCAGCAGTTAAACCTTTTTAACTTGGAGACGTGGTCGTATTACTCAGTTGAAAGGGTTTTAAAGCAATTTACCCCTCCTTGTGATTAATGTATCACGTGTCATCCACCTCGGTAGCAGGGACAGCTAAAGCGCTCGTGTGCAATGGTACCCGTAGCAGGTAAACGAGTTCGAACTAATTTGATGGAAGAAATTTTCACCACCAGTATTTGCCCGCCAAAGGCTAGACGGTAGGAAAATAAACTCCGCCCGAACAGGCCATGAAGGCCCAACGGTAACAACCGGCCGCCGTGTCATCCTCAGACGACGGGCGTCATTGGATGCGGATACGGAGAGGCATGTGGTCAGCACACCGCTCTCCCCGCCGTATGTCAGTTCTCGATCAAGTAGCTCCTCTGTTAGCCTCATAAGGGCTGATTGCACCCCGCTTGCCAACAGCGCTCGGCAGACTGGATGGTCATCCATCCAAGTGCTAGCCCAGCCCAACAGAGCTTAATTTCGATGATCCGACAGGAACCGGTGTTAACACAGCGGCAAGGTCGTTGGAAAAGGCAGGGGGGTAATGGCGTAAAATTTATGATCACAATACTTCGCGCTAGTATCCTGAATTAGATTCCAAAATTTCTTTGCACCGTCTCATAAAGTGAGGACTATGCAATTATTGATTACCACTCGTCCCTTGGTACTATTCGAGAGGGGAAAGGTATCCGACGGCACTACATTTCACCTTCTTCCTTCTGTTATCACTGTAAGAGTCGACACTGTACACATTACACTCATCTGCACTCAACATATACACTCAACCCTTTGAGTACCGGTGTCTTCTGCTTCAAACTAGCACTTAATTAATTTTGTTTTGCAGTATTAGTGCCTTTCGCGACAAACCACCGATGCTATTGCAAGACACAAGCAACAGTCGGCGTGCAGATTGTGTGCTACATGATTCCAGGAGATTTTCATATTTGTAATGATCATCTGAGGAGTTCATTGACTGTGAAAGTAAGTACATCCAAAATTGTTGTAACGTAAATTTGAGTTTGTACTTCTGCTTTTATGAGTGGTCTCGAAATGAAATCAGTGGAGCAGTATGTACTTTTGGCAACATTAAATTTCAGGCCCATTTTTTCTTGTTATTTAGCACTATAATTTGCTATAGACCTTATCAGTTCACTGGAGTTTCAAGATTTACCGCTGAGTATAGGAAACATGCGTAACTGCTGTCATATATATCACATAAAATGATTGATTTAAAACCATGTGTCCAACTGGTTTGAAAGAAGAACCACTTTCTTAAAACAATGGATTGTTTACTTTTACCCAATTTCTTCTTGTATTCGTTGCTTACTGTGATAACAAAGCTAAAATATGTGAAAAGTTTTAAAATAATTTCCCAAAGAGAAACCACCACCTTAAAATAATTGTTTACTTTTTGCCGGTTTCTTCTTGTATTCCTTGCTTACTGTGACAATAAAGGTTAATTTGTAAGGTGGAAAAAGTTTTCCATCATACATATAATAGTCTGTAAATTCTTTTCCATCTATATTTGTTTTAGACCATTGTTTACACTGGACAGTTGGATCGCTAATCATTTCATCGGCTGATAATGTCTAGCAGCACACACTGATAATTTATGTAGTACTGCCGCGCGGGATTAGCCGAGCGGTCTAGGGCGCTACAGTCATGGACTGTGCGGTTGGTCCCGGCGGAGATTCGAGTCCTCCCTCGGGCATGCGTGTGTGTGTTTGTTCTTAGGATAATTTATGTTAAATAGTGTGTAAACTTAGGGACTGATGACCTTAGCAGTTAAGTCCCATAATATTTCACAGACATTTATACATTTTGATTTGTAGTACTACACGTCTGGGAGGTCATTATAGCTGAGTACTCATAGAAAGAGCCATGTGGGCCATGTGCTCCTGATAAGTCGGTATAGTGTAAAGAGGGGCTGGGAAGAGAGTTGTAATGTTCTGCAGGGGTGACATTTACTGCCCTGAGAGAGAGCAGACCAAGGAGGTGACAGTTTACATTGCTGGAGGCCACACAATTTCCATAGAGCAGACGGTGGAGGCAGAAGCTTGCACTCATGTAGGTTGATGAAAGGTTGAGAATAGTGTACCTGCCAAAAGAGCATTGGAAGTGGAACAAGATAAAAAAAATCGTTTTAGTGTGAAGGAATGCACCGGATCACAAATGTTGGTAGTGAGCTGACCTTCTAGGAATCTTGTGACGGGATGTGCCGCGGCACGCTTCCTACCGAAAAACTGAGATCATTATTTGATTGACCGGGTGCTGAGGATGCAGGAGAGGAAATGGAGACTTCTAGAAAATCTTCTACAAGGAGTGTGAGCTTCAGGTCGTTGGCCGGCCGATTCATTATCTACTTAGTGGGAGGTAATGGTTTTGTATTGGCCATTGGGATTTGTCACCCGAACTCAAACGTGTGTGCAGGAGGTAGCGCGTGTATAGTCTGGAGAGGCACTTCACTGCGTCGATCAGTCCCTGTGGGGTCGATTGAAAAGACTTCCCTCTGGGGATCGAACTGGAAACTTCATTGGAGAGAGCCACGATGTAGAATCCAGTGGTCAGTTTTTAAGAAGTGCTACTTGCAACACAAGAAATGTGTGAAGTCATTCCTCCTGAATGGAGTTTATTCGAGTGATGATTCTTCAGCTCTCTGTGGTGTCTGATCACATTAAAGTGCTTCTTTACGGAAAAATACTTGAGTCGAATTTCTATTCCTGGGTAGTGAGCAAACAGAAATATTGACTCGTGTTCTGCCTTGTGCCGACATAACTTCAGCCCTGGGAGTTCACAGACGAGATACGGTGTCCACTTTATAGGCAGAGAATTGTCGGTACGTACGCACATCATCGTCACAGTGGCCGATGCCCGTATGAGTAGATTATCGGCGCAGTAGAACTGCTGTTCCTATTTCAATAGGTGATATGCGCTCTCCTGTACGGCTGACAGGAATACACTCACAGTAAATGTGTTGAGTTGCATTTGATTGTCCATGGAGCTTTTTCTGAAAGTGCCAATCAGGGTGTCGGTCTTCTGATACTCACCGCTGATCATCCAACTTTGTGTCCATCTAAAAAAAGGGGGTGCGATCTAAGTAAAGTCAACCGAACGAGGTGGCGCAGTGGTTAGCATACTAGACTCGCATTCGGGAGGACGACGGTTCAATCCCGCGTCCGGCCATCCTGATTTCGGTTTTCCGTGATTTCCCTAAATCGCTGCAGGCAAATGCCGGGATGGTTCCTTTAAAAGGGCACGGCCAACTTCCTTCCACATCCTTCCCGAATGCGATGAGACCCATGAACTAGCTGTCTGGTCTCCTCCCCCAAACAACCCAACTCATCTAAGTAAAGTCAAATATATACTCTGTCAATGTAGAAACAACATTTAGGGTGGAATCCAGCATTGTATACTTCATATTTATACAATTTTTTCACTCTAAATGCTTTTTGAAAGTAAATCATTTATAGTATCCAAGTTGTGATTCATTCTGACAGTATTCCGATAGGAATCATTGCCATGATGTAGTAAATTGAAGTTAAAGAAACCACAACGAGATACTTCGATTTATGGAAATCACTATGTGTAGGTTGCCAATAGCATGATCGTTTTAATCATTTGTAGGTCTGAGAATTCCATTTGCAGAGATAACATTAGACAACCACACATACACACGCTGTATGTTACAGACACCTGGTGGTTTACAAATTTTGTGACAAATTTTAAAAGTACATGTTTCTTTTCATATCGTTGAGACTCATTGTCGTTTTGTTTATTAATATCTCACTTGATTTTGTATTAGTTAAAAGTTTTTCTAATGCTGCACAAAAAAGATATCAAATGGATGTAAACAAATAGAGCCCACCTTTACGTGGCGGGACACAGGCAACGGTGTGAGTGGGGACGGGAACCGGGGTGGTGTTACTTTCAGTCACACCGGACCCCGGACTCAGTCACAGCGGCTAAGTGGCAACAAACGGCCCACCATAAGAGATTAGACGGTGGGTCGTAAACAATAAGCAGCTAAAAAAAAATTAAAAAAAAGTTCTAATACACAACGCGGAAAGGGCCCACTGTTCGCCGAGATCGAAAACATTTCTGATGGAGTGACTGCGCGCATCCCACAGTGTAGCTCCCTTAGTGACGTAGGGCGGTGTGACTTCGTTAGCGTGTGGCCTATTACAAGTTGTAGAGAGTTTCCCCGCGTCCCGCAATCCAGTAAGAAAGTAATTGGAGTTGAAACCTGTGTACGCAATCACGTCACGGCGTGTTCCGCGCTGCAAGTTTAAGCGGGCCCGGGCTGCAAATATCCCGGCGGCCGTTGCCTATCTGGGCGACACAAAACATTCAGCGGGGCGTGCTGTCGAATTTGCACGCGGCTCCGGACGGCCCGGCGCGCGCGCGAATAATTTAAAACGGCGCGGCTGACGAGCCGGTGCCGGGCCGGGCGGCTGCTCGTCGGGGCCCAACACGCATCTGCATAATTCGTCCGCCGTGAAAGCCCGGCGCGTTACTAATGGACGAAGCCGCCGCTGCGCCGCGCCGCGCCCCGCCGCTCTCACCGGCGATGCGAGCAGTCCCCGCGGCGTAGTACCGGCTCCATTCCGCCGGGAACAGCGGGTGGCGCCTCCGGCTGAAGTAGATTAAGGCTGGTCCAGGAACAGGGGGTCCGATGTAATCTGACCTCAAACGCGATAAGACTCAACTACCCTTCAGCTGAATTGAATGATATTAGGAAATCTCCTTTCACATTAAAGTGCCAGCCATACTGCGACTCATAAAGGCACAGTTATGTCAACACAGTAACACACTCTCAAAGTCTCTCACTTGTGAAACATAAAAGCACAACAAATATTCATTCGTGAGTTTATTACACTACCGGCCATTAAAATTGCTACATCAAGAAGAAATGCAGATGATAAACTGACATTCATTGGACAAATATATTATACTAAAACTGACATGTGATTACATTTCAACGCAGTTTGGGTGCATATATCCTGAGAAATCAGTACCCAGAACAACCAGCTCTGGCAGTAATAACGGCCTTGATACGCCTGGGAATTGAGTCAAACAGAGCTTGGATGGCGTGTACAGGTACAGCAGCCCATGCACCTTCTACACGATACCACAGTTCATCGAGAGTAGTGACTGGCGTATTATGACGAGCCAGTTCTCGGCCACCATTGACCAGACGTTTTCAGTTGGTGAGAGATCTGGAGAATGTGCTGACCAGAGCAGCATTCGAACAATTAGGCCCGTACAGGACCTGCAACATGCGGTCGTGCATTATCCCGCTGAAATGTAGGGTTTCGCAGAGATCGAATGAGGGGTACATCCACGGGTCGTAACACATCTGAAATGTAACGTCCACTGTTCAACGTGCCGTCAATGAGAACAAGATCTGACCGAGGCGTGTAACCAGTGGCACCCCATACCATCACGCCGGGTGATACGACAATATGTCGATGATGAATACACGCTTACAATGTGCGTTCACCTCGATGTCGCCAAACACTGATACGACCATTATGATGCTGTAAACAGAACCTGGATTCATCCGAAAAAATGACGTTTTGCCATTCGTGCGCCCAGGTTCGCCGTTGAGTACACCATCGCACGCCCTCCTGTCTGTGATGCAGCGTCAACGGTAACCGCAGCCATGGTCTCCGAGCTGATAGTCCATGGTGCTGCAAACGTCGTCGAACTGTTCGTGCAGATGGTTGATGTCTTACAAACGTCCCCATGTGTTGAATCAGGGATCCAGACGTGGCTGCACGATCCCTTACAGCCGTGCGGATAAAATGCCTGCCATCTCGACTGCTAGTGATACGAGGGCGTTGGGATCCAGCACGGCGTTCCGTATTACCCCCCTGAACCCACCGAGTCCATATTCTGCTAACAGTCATTAGATCTCGACCAACTCGAGCAGCAATGTCGCGATGCGATATATTCCGACCTTTATCAAAGTCGGAAACGGTGTGGGTGCATTTCTCCTCCTTACACGAGGCATCACAACAACGTTTCACCAGGCAACGCCGGTCAACTGCTGTTTGTGTATGATAAATCGGTTGGAAACATTCCTCATGTCAGCACGTTGTAGGGTCGCCACCGGCGCCAACCTTGTGTGAATGCTCTGAAAAGCTAATCATTTGCAAATCACAGCATCTTCTTCATGTCGGTTAAATTTCGCGTCTGTAGCACGTCATATTCGTGGTGTAGCAATTTTAATGGCCAGCAGTGTAACTAAAATCGGCATGCATCCTGCAGCAGGCGTACCTAATACAGTAGTGGAAGTCAGTATGAAGGCAGGGTTCCTACGAAAGTAATATACAATATCTGCAGCATACGTACAGGGTGGTCCCGTAAACGCGTTCAAACATTTAACAGAACATAGACGATGCTGCACTGACCAATTTGAGGCAGGAAACCTGTGGTCGGCGAAGGAGATAATAGGAATAAAATCAGGTTACTGCGTACTTTTTTATTTACATAAGTTGCAGTTAACTGCAAATACAATCACTGATACAACGAACGTGCCTTATGTACTATAGCTTACAAATTGTGCTGAAACTGACAGCCATCAGCTTCAACGCAAGCATGACAACGGCCAAGATTCTGACTCACCCTCACAAATGTACCTGGTGTGTTTCGAATCACAATTACGGCAACTAATTTCATTTCTGTATCTATTGGGGTCTCATACACAAGTGACTTTAGATATGCCCATAGGAAATAAAAAAGGGGATTCAGCTCATGTGACCTTGCGGGACATGGAATAGGACCTCCCATTCCAATCCAGGGACCAGGAAATACAGCATTGAGATTGTTGCGAACATCCACACGGAAGTGAGACGGTGCAGCGACACATTAGGTTCGTATGATCAGTCCCCAGTGGGCTCCTGCGCATGCGCAGAACTGAATGAGGAGTGCCTTCCTCCCGCTTCTGGCCACTTGAAGCGTGGCTGTTTGCTGTATGAGCAGTAGCAGCAAGTAGCCGGATGTTACCCGGAAAAATGTTTCTGGAGCGCCCAAGCTGCCAGAATCGCGCATGCGGGGGGATCTTCCCAACGCGACCCGTGTATATGTTTCGTATCTTCGAAATATTGCTGTTCACTTCGTTTACACCTCCCACGTCAAATGAAATCAAAATAAATTTCCGTGGCCGGAACCCTTAAAGTGAGTTAATATACATTCTCATAAACATGAAAGTCCCAAATAAGTTTGTAGTTTCAATTTTCTGATTTCATATTATTTCCACGTTATTTCTTAAATTTGTGTTTACATCTTAAATTTATAGAATGGCATTCTATGGTAAATTGTAGACTGGCAGCACATCGTGTTTTATCGTTTTAACTCCGCACATGGCGTCATATTTAATCCTAGAGTAGAATATAAACTGTACAGTTTCTTTGCCTCACAGACGTCCTTGTTAATTTTTTGCACATTTTGAAATAGTTGTGAAATTTATTGTCCTTTATTCCGGTGTAAGCTACACAAGAAACTGTTTTTTCCCAAGAAATTTGTATTCCATACTACTAGCTTTTTGCAGTGCTGTGTAGATGTAAACCTGTTGGAGATGCTACATAACAATATTGCAGAGTAGGAATTTAAAAAACAATGTGTCAAATTCATCCCATAGCACTTCGAGCTGTGGAGTCTAATTCTGAAATGATATTTTGCCAAGAACTGCTTCCTTATTTGCATCCTTTATTCGGGCGGGATATGATACAAAAATTGCTCTAAGTACAATTTCCTGTGTCTTCTCAACAACATACCGCAGGACTGCACATGGTCACGTGATGCCCCACCACGAAGTTCCACCAGAAATTAGACGAAAAGCGTATGAGCAGAGCAAGCACCAAGCACGAGCTGCCTACGTCATCGTAGCTGCGCATGCGCACCACAGCCTGTTGCCTGGCGTTGTCTGGTAACTGCTCAAACGAACCTATTCTATCCACATCATCTCACGAACAGCCAAGGGTACTTCTAATAATTTCCGTGTATGCAGCCGGATACCGTCGATATTATGCCACGATATTTCGGCCCAGAGACGTCTGGC
Organism: Schistocerca gregaria; assembly: GCF_023897955.1. Classification (NCBI taxonomy): domain Eukaryota; kingdom Metazoa; phylum Arthropoda; class Insecta; order Orthoptera; family Acrididae; genus Schistocerca; species Schistocerca gregaria. The sequence goes on along the minus strand of NC_064923.1, from coordinate 135,682,427 downwards.
CATCATCAGGTGAGTACACAACTACTGAAGAGCCCAGTTTTTTTTTCCTTTATTGTCATTTTATACCTACAAAGGTAGGCCGGCAGCGGCCTAATATGCCGCTCTTCGGCCACAAGAAACATACAAGAGATAAAAACAGGAAGACATAATCTCAAAACACAGACATGGAGGACAAAAATCAGAAGACAAACAGAGAATAAAAAGAATTGAAGTCGTTCACCGACGCAGCACTGTTTCAGTTAAAAAAAAAAAAAAAAAAAAAAAAAACGGGCAGCACAGCACGGAACAGAGAACACTAGCACAGGTGAACGGTGGAGCAGAAAACGAAGAAACACTCGAGGCACAGACGGGACGAAAGACACGGACACTGCGGAGATGGGCTTCGGCGCTTGCAGGGGCACTGTCCACACCGAAAAGCTGGGGGCCTGCCAAGGGAAAAAACAGGGGGAGGGAAGGAGGGAGGGGGAGATAGGATGCCAGGGAGGAGGAGGGGAGAAAACGAAAAGAGGGGGGTGGAAGCCCAGGGAGAGGGGGAGGGGAGGTAAGGATGGAAGGAGGGAGAGAGGGAGGGAGAGAAGGGAGAGAGGGTGCCCACAGGAAAATGAGAGGAGAGGGGAAGGCAAGGCTCAAAGTTGGTAGGAGGGGTAGATGGAGGGGAGGAGGGCATCATCCGGGAGGGAGCCACCAGAAGAGCCCAGGTGCAGTCGCGGTATTTATGCCGAATATCGCGCATGCGAAATGTACTGGCATCCTACAGCGCATGCGTCAAGTGGTGAAATGCGCGGCATAGCCGAGTTGTACGTGCTGCCCTCGGTGGTGAAAGTAAAAGATCATCTAGTCATTGAGTATCGAATGACGCTGTCTATTCCGCTGTGATTGTATAATACGACGGGAAAATTTCAGAAGTCACAGCCAAGGGTACGTTTCCCAACAACTCAGGTAGAGCTCTTTGCACGAACCGCTAGAACAGGTGGCCATTCAGACAGCCAGATAGAAGACGTGGCTCAATGAGATTGCCGCCCAACATACCTACTGAGATATTCACAGCATATTGATGGTCTGACTCTACGAAAGCGTGAGGGTTTTCCTCATCCCACACAAGGCCAGTCCTGCTGTTCGAAATACCATCACGATAAAATGAGGCCTCGTCAGTAAACAGCACGATTTGGAGGAAATCTGGTCGGTCTGTCCAATGTTGGAGCAACCACTGGCATAATGCGACCTTTGGTGCAAAGTCAGTCACAAGCATTACATGGACTCTTTGTGGATAATATGGACGTAATTGTTGCTCGTGGTGTACTCACCACACGATAGTGTGTGCAGCGCCCATTTCACATGCAGTAAGACGAGTACTTGTAGTGGGGTCCGCTGCAACACATTACAGCTCTTCATCTCCAAAATCGAGTGTGCGAGTGGTCCTCATGTTGCCAGGTCCCTAGTTTATTTTTTCCAATGAACATGAGATAGACACTCGTCGTCATGGATAATGCTGTTAAGAAATTGATCCCTCTACAGCATTTCAGCAGCGAGAGAATTGCAACGTGAAACGCCTGCTTAAATCCGCAGGACAGAACAGGTAGTTGGAATTGTGGAAAGGGGCCAAAAACGAGCGGCTGTCAGTTACACTAGAACACATATAACTTTATTTAGTTGCCCAAACATTACAGCACAGATTTCCGACCTTAACTATCGACTGAATATGTCACACAATCTTATGGCGTAAGGGCACAACCTTTAATTTTTAAAACGGCTGATGGCCCATGATTTAAAACACAACCAGAATAAATTGTCAAAAGGCAGAAAGAGCAAAGTTTTATCCTTAAATAATATTTCAAATGAGGCTGAAGGCCCAAACAATCTAAGACTTGACAAGTAAGGAATTATAATTTAAAAATGTGTGAATGGCCATGATTTAAAAACACAACTACAATAAATTTTCAAAGGCAGAAGGCTCAAGGCTTTATCCTTAAATAATTTTATAAAAAGGAGGCTGAAGGAACAACCAACCTAACACGTAATGATAAGGAATATTACTTTAAAAACAGCTGAAGGCCCATGATTCAAAACACAACAACAACAGATTTTTACAAGACAAAAAGCCCAAGGTTTTATCCTTAAATAATTTTTTAAAATGAGGCTGAAGGCATAAACAATCAAAGATTTAACAAGGAAGGAATTTAAATTTTAAGACGGCTGAAGGCCAATGATTGGGAAACACAACTACAATGAATTTTCCAAAGGCAGAAGGCCCAAAGCTTTAGCCACAAAAAATATTTTAAATGTGACTGAAGGTCCAAACTATGCAACACTTGATAAGTAATGAAATTTCAATTTTAAAACGTCTGAAGGCCCATTATTTAAAATCCAACTAAAAGCATAAAAATTTAAACCTTCGGCTATGAGCCATTAAAATACAGAATCAAACACCAACAAGAAAAGGCAGTACAGCCAGCGGCGCCCAGAAGTTTCCGGGTATTGGTCTGCACTTGAAACGTTAAGGTTCACTTATGGGAGACAGGAAGTCGGCCCCAACTATATCCCAACCAAGAGAAAGTCAACGGAACCACCGACAAGACGACTCACTTTCCACCCGATCAATACACAAGGAACTCCAATGCCAAAATACAAAAGGGTACAATAAACCTGCAGTGGTGCATCGGAAACCACTACTGGACACCCGGGAAAGGTACATGGCACAGACCACATCAACCGTTACTCGCCTGGACAGAAGTCGTCGAGGTGACTGTTGTATTCAATCCCGATGCAATTTCTGTTCTTCATATTCAATAACAATGTCCAAGGATTACAGTAAACGTGCAATGGTGCATCGGAAACAATTACTGAACTCCCAGAAAAGGTTCCAAGCAGAGACCGTTTTAAGCGTTACTCGCATGGACAGAGGCCGGCATGATGCCTGTTGTATACAATCACGATGCAATTTCTGTGTTTTATCGTCAATATGAAGGTCCAATTGTTACAGTTTACTTGCAGTGGTGCATCGGAAACTTCTACTGGACTCCGAGGAAACGTTCTAAGCAAACACCGTTTGTAGCGTTACTCGGATGGACATAAGTCGGCGTGATGCCTGTTGTATAAATCCCGATGCAGTTACTGTGTTTTATCGCCAATGTGAAGATTGAAGGGTAACAGTAAACCTTCAGTGGTGCATCGGAAACTGCTACTGGACTCACAGAAAAGGCTCCAAGCAGAGACCGCTTGAAGCGTTACTCGCCTGGATAGATGCAGGCAAGATGCATGTTGTATACAATCGCGATATAATTTCTGTGTTTTGTCGTCAATGTGAAGGTCCATTGGTAACAGTGTACCTACAGTAATGCAGTAATGCATCGGAAAAACTACTGGTCTCCGAGGAATGGTTCCAAGCTCACACCGTTTGAAAATATACTCGGATGGACATAAATCGTCATGATGCCGGTTATATTCAATCGCGATGAAATTTCTGTGGTTTATCGTCACTGTGATGGTTCAAGAATTACAGTAAACATGCAGTGGTGCCTCGGAAGGTACTACTGGACTGCCAGGAAATGTTCCAAGCACAGACCGTCTGATGCGTTTTTCGCCCGGACAGAAGTCAGCATGGTGCCTGTTTTATTCTATCCCAGTGCAATTTCTGTGTTTCATCGTTAATGCGAAGGTAAAAGGGTTACAGTAAACCTGCAGTGGTCAACGGAAACTACTACTGACCTCCGAGGATAGGTCCTAAGCATGGAGGGTTTGAAACGTTACTCGTCCGGACGGAAGTTGACATGGTGCCTGTTGTTATGAATCCCGATGAATTTTGTGTCTTTAGTCGTCTATGTGAAGGTGCAAAGGGTTACAGTAAACCTGCAGTGGTGCAGCGGAAAATACTACTGCATTCCCAGGAATGGTTTGAAGCACTGAAATTTTGAAGCGTTACTCCACTAGAATGAAATCGGCATGGTGCCTGTTGTACTCAATCCAGATGGAATTTCTGTGTTTCATCGACAATTGTAGGTTCAAGGGGTACAGGTTATCTGCATTTGTGCACCGGAAACTACTACTGGACTTCTGGAAGAGGTTCAACGCACAGATCGTTTGTGCGTTACTCGCTCAAACAGAACACGGCATGGGGGCTTTCGCATTCACTTTCGAACCTCATTACGTGTTGTATCGTTAATGTAAAGGTCAAAGGGTAACAGTAAACCTGCAGCAGTGGATCGAAAACGACTACTGGACTCCCAGGAAAGGTACCAAGCGGAGACCGTTTGAAGCGATATCGTCTGGACATAAGGCTGCGTGGTGAATGTTGTATTCAGTACCGATGCTATTTCTGTGTTTCAACGTCAATGTGATGGTCCAAGCTTTCCGGTAACCCTACTGTGATGAATCAGAACCTACTACTGGACTACCAGGAACTGTTCCAAGCACAGACCATTGGAATTTTTAATCCCCTGGACAGAAGTCGGCATGCTGCCATTTGTATTATGTCCCGATGCAATTTCTGTGTTTCATCGTCAATGTGAAGGTCCAAGAGTTACAGTAAATCTGCAGTGGAGCATCTGAAATTACTATTGGTCTTCCAGGAGAGTTTCAAAGAACAGACCGAGGGAAGGGTAACACCCCTCGGTAGAAATCGGCATGGTGACTGTTGCAAACGTTCCCGAAGCAATTTCCTGGTTTCATCGTCAATTTGAAGGTCCAAGGGTAACATTAATACTGCAGTGGTGCATTGGAAACTACTACTGGACTCGTAGGAAACGTTCAAAGCACACCGTTTGAAGCGTTTCTCATACGGGGAGAAGTCATCATGGTTCCTGCTGTGTTTAATCCCGATGAAATTTCTCTGTTTCATCGTCAATATGAAGGTCCAAGAGTAACAGTAAACCTGCAGTGGTGCATCGAAAACAGCTAAAGGACTCCCAGGAAAGCTTCCAAGCACAGACCGTTTGAATCATTACTCGCCTGGACATATGTCGGCACGATGCCTTAGGTATTCAATCGGGATGCAATTTCGCTGAGTTATCGTCAATGTGAAGGTCCTAGGGTTACAGTATTTCTGCATTGGTGCATCGGAAACTACTACTGGTCCCCCAGAAAAGATTCCAAGCACAGATCGGCATAATGCCTTAGGTATTCAATATGGATGCAACTTCTCTGTGTTATCGTCAATGTGAAACTACAAGGGGTGCTGTTTAATTGCTGTGATGCATCGGAAGTTACTACTGGACTCGGAGCAAAGGTTAATATGACGTGCGTTTGGTGCTTTACTATCCCGGTAGAGAAGTCGACACTGTGCCTGTTGTATTCAATCCCGATGAAACTTCTGTGTTTCATCGTTAATATGAAGGTCCAAGTGTTACAGTAAACCTGGAGTGGTGCATCAAAAACAGCCACTGCACTCCCTGGAATGCTTCCAAGCACACACCGTATGAATCGTTACAAGCTTGGACATAAGTCGTCATTATGTCTTAGGTATTCAATCGGGATGCAATTTCTATGCGTTATCGTGAATGTGGAGGTCCAATGGTTACTGTTTACTTGCAGTGACGTATCGGACGTTACTACTGGACTCAGAGGAAAGGTTGCAAAGACGTCCGGTTGGAGCTTTACTCGCCTGGAAGAGAAGTCGGCACTGTACCTGAAGTATTCAATGACGATGAAATTTCTGTATTTCATCGTCAATATGAAGGTCCACGTGTTACAGTAATTCCGCAGTGGTGCATCGAAAATAGCTACTGGACTCCCAGGAATGCTTCCAATCACACACCGTGTGAAGTGGTACTCGCCTGGACATAAGTCGGCATGATGGCTTAGGTATTCAATCGGGAAGCAACTTCTCTGCTTTATCGTCAATGTGAAGGTCGAAGTGTTATAATTAAGCTGTAGTGGTGCATCATAAACAGCTACTGGACTCCCAGGAATGCTTACCAGGCCACACCGTATGAAGCGTTACTCTCGTGGACGAAGGTCATCATGATGGCTGAGGTATTCAATCGGGATTAAATTTCTCTGCGTTATCTTCAATGTGAAGGACCAAGTGTAACAGTAAACCTGCTGTGGTGCATCGGAAACAGTGATTGGACTCCCAGGAATGCTTCCAAGCACACACCGTATGATGCGTTTTTTGCCCAGACATAAGTCGTCATGACGCGTTAGGTATGCAATCGGGATGCAATTGCTCTGCGTAATCGTCAATATGAAGGTCCAAGGGTTACAGTAAACATGCAGTGGTGCATCGAAAGCAGCTACTGGACTCCCAGGAATGCTTCTAAGCACACACCGAATGAAGTGTTACTCGCCATGACGTAAGATGGCATGATACCTTAGGTATTCCATCGGGATGCAATTTCTCTGCGTTATCGTCAATGTTAAGGTCCAAGTGTTACAATTAAGCTGCAGTGGTGCATCGGAAACTGCTACTGGACTCCCAGGAATGCTTCCAGGACCACACCGTTTCAAGCATTACTCGCCTGAACATAAGTCGTCATGATGCCTTAGGTATTCAATGCGGATACAATTTCTCTGCGTTATCGTCAATGTGAAGGACCAAGTGTTACAGTAAACCTGCAGTGGTGCATCGGAAACAGTTACTCGACTCCCAGGAATGCTTCCAAGCACTCACCGTATGAAACGTTAATTGCCCAGACATAAGTCGTCATGACGCCTTAGGTACTCAATCGGGATGCAATTTCTCTGCGTTATCGTCAATGTGAAGGTCCAAGTGTTACAGTAAACCTGCATTGGTGCATCGGAAACAGTTACTGGACTACCAGGAATGCGTCCAAGCACACACCGTATGAAGCGGTACTTGCCCAGACATAAGTTGTCATGATGCCATAGGTATTCAATGCGGATGCAATTTCTCTGCGTTATCGTAAATGTGAAGGTCCAAGTGTTACAGTAAACCAGCATTGGTACATCGGAAACAGTTACTGGACTCCCAGGAATGCTTCCAAGCACACATCGTATGATGCGTTACTAGCCCAGACATAAGTCGTCATGACGCCTTAGGTATTCAATCGGGATGCAATTTCTCTGCGTTATCGTCAATATGAAGGTCCAGGGGTTACTGTTTACTTGCAGTGAAGTAGCGGTTGTTACCACTGGAATCGGTTGAAAGGTTCCTTGGACGTCCGCTTGGAGCTTTACTCGCCTGCAAGAGAAGTCTATATTGTACCTGTTGTATTTAATCCCCATGACCTTTCTGAGCTTCATCGTCAATATGAAGGTCCAAGTGTTACAGTAAACATGCAGTGGTGCATCGAGAACGACTACTGGACTCCCAAGAATGCTTTCAAGCACACACCGTATGAAGCGTTGCTTACCCAGACATAAGTCGTCATGATGCCTCAGGTATTCAATGCGGATGCAATTTCTCAGCGTTTTCGTCAATCTGAAGGTCCAAGTGTTACAGTAAACCTGCATTGGTGCTTCGGAAATAGCTACTGGACTCCCAGGAATGCTTCCAAGCACACACCGTATGAAGCGTTACTCGCCTGGACATAAGAGGGCATTATGCCTTAGGTATTCAATCGGGATGTAATTTTTCTGCGTTATCGTCAATGTGAAGGTCCAATGGTTACTGTTTACTTGTAGTGACGTATCGGACGTTACTACTGGACTCGGAGGAATGGTTGCCAAGATGTCCGGTTGGAACTATACTCGCCTGGAAGAGATTTCGGCATTGAACCTGATGTAGTCAATGATGACGAAATTTCTGTGTTTCATCGACAATATAAAAGTCAAAGTGTTAAAGTAAAATTGCAGTGGTGCATCGAAAACAGCTACTGGACTGCCAGGAATACTTGCAAGCACACACCGTATGAAGCGTTACTCGCCTGGACATAAGTGGGCATTATGCCTTAGGTATTCAATCGGGATGTAATTTTTCTGCGTTATCGTCAATGTGTGAAGGTCCAATGGTTACTGTTTACTTGCAGTGACGTATCGGACGTTACTACTGGACTCGGAGGAATGGTTGCCAAGATGTCCGGTTGGAGCTATACTTGCCAGGAAGAGATTTCGGCATTGAACCTGATGTAGTCAATTACGATGAAATTTCTGTGTTCCATCGACAATATAAAGGTCAAAGTGTTAAAGTAAAATTGCAGTGGTGCATCGAAAACAGCTACTGGACTGCCAGGAATGCTTCCAAGCACTCACCGAATGAAGAGTTAGTCGCCTGGACGTATGTCGGCATAATGTCTTATGTATTCAATCGGGTTGCAATTTCCCTGCGTTATCGTCAATCTGAAGTCCAAGGGTTACTGTTTAGTTGCAGTGATGTATCGGACGTTACTACTAAACTCGGTGGAAAGGTTCCTAAGACGTCCGCTTGGTGCTTTACTCCACTGCAAGAGAAGGTTACATTGTGCCTGTAGGATCCAGTCCCGACGAAATTTCCGAGTATCATCGACAATATGAAGGTCCAAGTGTTAAAGTAAACTTGCAGTCGTGCACCGGAAACTAGTACTGGTCCACTAGAAATGATTCCAAGCACAGATCGGCATGATGCCTTACGTATTCAATATGGATGCAACTTCTCTGTGTTATCGTCAATGTGAAACTACAAGAGTTGGGGTTTACTTGCAGTACGGCTGGCTCAGAGAAAAATAACATAAGCTCAACTTGAGCAAAATTCCAGTGTTCCTTACCGACGTAACCACATGATAATTGCTTTTCAGTTGACAGTCTGCGTACTAGGAAGAGTAAAGGTTTACACCACATTTCACATGTAAAACCGTTTATTGAAAGATAATCTGCTTTTTAACTTTGTCTTTGCCATAAAACATTTCACTTCACATTTCTAGTATGCTTTGTCACACTTAGAAACTGTTAACATGCAACAATGTTTTGAAGTTCACTATCCAGTCTAGAACCTACGGAACATTTTTAAACAGAATTTACGAATGCATTGTTATAGTGAACAGACGACACAGTGTTGTATTTGTACATTCTTGCTTGTTAGTTGCACGATTACGTAACGACTATCAGGCTTACATACTTAGAACATTTACCAGTATTGCTAATGAGATTTTAATGCAACATTTTGGTTTACTTGAAAACACATTCTTTATTTGAAGTTCATTCGGTGAGATTAAAGATGACTTAGCATTTGGTTTCTATAATAGCTACACGATTATATCACGACGCTACTAATATGTGACACGATTTACATTGTTGCTTTTGCGGTGTATCTGTTTTATATGTGCACAGTTTTTCTGTATTATTCTGGAAAGTAAAACATGTTTTAGTATTAACTTTTGTGGTATAGCTACAATGAGACAGCCTTTATCGTAGCACAACAATACGTTACATTATAGTACTTTCTTGATCACGGTAAGGTACGTAATAACTACGATATCTATACGCAAAGCATTTCAATTTCGTTTATCATGAGATAAGTACATTGACTTCTGCAGAACTTAGCTTTCGGAGGACAATAACTACGACACTTCCACAGAGATTGTCTTACAGCATAAGCACATTTAGCGCTTCAGGACACGCATTAAACTATTTAATTTTCAACATATTTGAATTACAAAGAATGTTTTCCGTGATACATTTCATTCCATTGCTGTAATCTGTAACACCTGAGGATTTAACTACATTATTCCTCAGGGGGGTACACGCTTACTTTGTGTACCATGTGTTTGGCAAGCACAAGGAGCCCTAGCTAATATGGTATTTGCTTATACAACTTTACACATCGGTACCATATTTCTCTAACACATAAATTACACAGCTATCTGATCACGTAACTGAGAGAGATAAACATTTACTTTACTACATCAGTGACAGATGTTTACATAATTACACCATTGGATAACTTCACACTTACGAACTTGTATTTTGTCTGTACTTTGTGAATTGTTCATATTTTTTCAGAACCATTGTGATACTATGAGAGCTTTGAATGATGTACTTGGTATGGGGTCATGATTTTTAAAGTACGTTTGAGGTAGATGACACTTTTGACATGAGCACAGATTTTTTTTTTTAGGTTTTGAAATAGGAAGCCATGACGATTTTGAGATTTGGCTGAGGTTTTATGATGTTATGATGACGATGTGTATTACGCTGTTGTGGTATGTTTATGATCAATAGGCTGATGCTATGTGAGGAATTTGATTATGCTATGTATTTCTTATGATTAAATATTGAAGAAGTGTCGACAAATATGTATATGTGTAATAAAGCAAGGAATAATGAATAGTGATTAGGGACTCTGGTTTGTGCAAAAGGTTGTTGGAAACCAAGAATCGTACTTTAAGAGTTATGAAATGTATGTATATGCGTGAATGTATCACTATGCTGGCGAAAATTTTTTGGACACAATTATATTTAAATGATTTTATTTCTACAGATTAATAACGCAAATTCTTGACCTGTGAATTTTTTTATATGAGACTGCCACTGTAGCGGAAACTGGTGTCGTTAATATTTCGATAAGACAGTTAAGTGACCACCTGCACGTAATGCGTCGTGGGCACCCAGCTGCGCGACAACCACCTGACAAAAAAAAAGCCATTAGTGTGTGCCTTTCAGAAGCACAGGTGGATAAAAAAAAGGAGGCCATTATCCTCGCTATTGACATTCCTTTGTAGAAAGCACCGCAAATACGACATGCTCATTACTGAGAAAGATACTTATTTACTTCTGCACACCTGATTATAACAAACGTCTTTCTACGAGAGTTGAGAGAATTCTACTAACTTATGAAATGTCACATGACTATTGAATGATATTTTTATGCTTTGTCCATAGTTGCTTATTTCATTTGATATCTGTTTTCCAGCTGTGTTGCATCATTGATTTTATAAAATAAAATTAAATGCATTTGCTAATGTGAACACTTTCTGCCAACAGATCTATTAAATAATAATTTTATGATCCATATTCTTCGAAAAAGGAGCACTTTGAATAGAAAGAACAATAAGAAGGGATTAATCACAGTAACTGAATACAAAATTTTCTTTTCAAGTACATGGTAATATTTTTTTACAATAAATTTTTTGTGGTGCACGACTTTAATTACATAGACTTTAAGATGTGAATGGACATTGTTCGTATCTGCATTGTAGTCTTTAGTGTACATCTTTTTCTGTTTGAGCTTTGTCATGTTTAGTTATAAGCTGTTGCATTTGCTTCTACTGTGTGCCATTCATAGTGCTACTGAATGTCACTTTGTATTACTAGGTTAAGCCAATTTTATTACTGATTTATTTTTCTTGTTTGCTGTGCATTGCCTTTTATTAGTTGTAATATTGCTGCCTTTTTTTGCCAATTTCCTTTTTTTTCATTGCTGTTTATATTAATTGTTTTGTGCTGCTGCATTGCCTCGTCCCTTAGTTAAGCATCTGAGCTCAGTAGATTTAAGTTAGCTTAAGAGGGGGTAGCCTATATAAGAGAATGATTTGCGATGGATTGGAAGAAATGCATTGAGAAGTTATACGAAAAAAGTACAGAAATCAGGTATAGATAGGACTTTTTGGAAATAATGAAGAACGAAGGGAGATCTCCGAGAAGTAAAGAAAGTTTTGTTTGCAAAATACTGCAGTAAAACAAACCCTGTCCTTTCCTTGTGTTATCCCACTATGTGTTTGTGTACCCATGTGTATTTATGTTCTTCCTGTCTTTATATGTTCATCTGATAAGACTTATGTTGTAGAATTTTCTAATATTCAGCTACATTCACTATGATGAGGAATACTGTTATCCTCAAATATAATTTGCATTAATAACATGTTATTTACTTTGCAAAGATGTTGACACATTATTTATTCTATTTTGTTCTAATGCTCATGTGTGAAGTTGATGTTTCAAAAGTTATTCTGAACTTTTATGTATTTACTTATGTCATAATTCCTGTAACACTGATGTATATGTTTATTTCTATTCTTTTGCAAAGCCCGTTTTACTACAAATGTTATCTGTATTATTATGTTCTTTAATGATATATTTTGTGCCTTTGTTATTGTATTCTCATGTTATAAAATTGTAATTGACACCAGTTCATCACATTAAGTAACTTGTAAATTAGATTTCACTGCACACGTTTCTGTTGGTCATAGTATATGGACAATATGTGAGAAGTAGGGACTGATAGTGTTTGCACATGTGTTAATAATTCAGCAAGGGACTGGACAACAGCATTGCTGGTTCTAACGAGATTTCAAACAAATTCTTTGTAAGTGGACAAGTGGTGGTTTATGGACTTGCTATATTATCCACAAGACTCTTCAATGGCGATTGTGCGCCTGCACAGTCAAACAGATGGCTGCTGGCCATCTCTACAAGGACTACAGTGGGTCTACACCTTTGATGACCCACCAATACCATTATTTCTACAAGGACTGCAGTGGGTCTGCATCTCTGGTGGCCCACCAATACCATAATCTCTACCAGGACTACAATGGGTCTACTCTGTGTTGACCTACCTACCAATATTCTTCAAAACTTCGACTGACTGTGCTGTGGGTTTTCTCTGTTGTGGCCCATTATCTGTCTGCATGTCAAGAGTCAGCACTGTCTTTCCGTTGGAAGGACAACACTACTTCTTCAAGACTGCATGGAAATACACTACTTCTGTGTGCATTTTCTTTTATTGCTCAGACTTTCAGAAAAACACTGCAATTTTACTGTGATGAATGATCAGGACTGTCTATATGGACTGTGAGAAAATTTTAGCTTTTCACCAACATTGTATCAATAAGTGTGTGCATTTGATTTCTTTGTTATTGTAATCATATTTATCAAAAAATTTTTCAAATCTGTATTGGCCACTGTCCAAAACAATTTGTAAAATTTTTTATGGGGAGCATGGGGGCTATGTAAGTAAGCTGTTTAGGTTTTTTTATTGGTAACGCCGCCGCCACGTAGCGCTCTGTATAAAAATCACTGGCTGTGCCATGTGCAGTCTGTGGCTGGTTTGCATTGTTGTCTGCCATTGTAGTGTTGGGCAGTGGCAGCTGGATGCTAACAGCGCGTAGCGTTGCGCAGTTGGAGGTGAGCTGCCAGCAGTGGTGGACGTGGGTAGAGAGATGGCGGAGTTCTGAAATTTGTAAGAATTGGTGTCACGAACTAATTTATATATTATGAATATTGAGGTAAATACATTGTCTGTTCTGTATTAAAATCTTTCATTAGCTAACTATGCCTGTCAGTAGTTAGTGCCTTCAGTAGTTTGAATATTTTATTTAGCTGGCAGTAGTGGTACTGGCTGTATTGCAGTAGCTTGAGTAACGAAGATTTTTGTGAGGTAAGTGAATTGTGAAACGTATAGGTTAATGTTAGTCAGGGCCATTCTTTCGTAGGGATTTTTGAAAGTCTGATTGCGTTGCGCTAAAAACTATTGTGTGTCAGTTTAAACACAGTCGTGTACAGTTTTTCTAAGGGGACGTTTCACCGTATGATGCGTTTTTTGCCCAGACATAAGACGTCATGACGCGTTAGGTATGCAATCGGGATGGAATTGCTCTGCGTTATCGCCAATATGAAGGTCCAAGGGTTACAGTAAACATGCAGTGGTGCATCGAAAGCAGCTACTGGACTCCCAGGAATGCTTCTAAGCACACACCGCATGAAGCGTTACTCGCCAGAACGTAAGACGGCATGATACCTTAGGTATTCGATCGGGATGCAATTTCTCTGCGTATCGTCAATGTTAAGGTCCAAGTGTTACTTTAAGCTGCAGTGGTGCATCGGAAACTGCTACTGGACTCCCAGGAATGCTTCCAGGGCCACACCGTATGAAGCGTTACACGCCTGAACATAAGTCCTCATGATGCCTTAGGAATTCAATGCGGATGCAATTTCTCTGTGTTATCGTCAATGTGAAGGTCCAAGTGTTACAGTAAACCTGCAGTGGTGCATCGGAAACAGTTACTCGACTCCCAGGAATGCTTCCAAGCACACACCGTATGAAACGTTAATTGCCCAGACATAAGTCGGCATGACGCCTTAGGTATTCAATTGGGATCCAATTTCTCTTCGTTATCGTCATTGTGAAGTTCCAAGTGTTACAGTAAACCTGCAGTGGTGCATCGGAAACAGTTACTCGACTCCCAGAAATGCTTCCAAACACACACCGTATGAAACGTTAATTGCCCAGAAATAAGTCGTCATGACGCCTTATGTATTCAATCGGGATGCAATTTCTCTGCGTTATCGTCAGTGTTAAGGTCCAAGTGTTACAATTAAGATGCAGTGGCCAATCGAAACAGCTACTGGACTCCCAGGACTGCTTCCAAGCACGCACCGTATGAAGCATTACTTGCCCAGACTTAAGTCGTCATGACGCCTTAGGTGTTCAATCGGGATTAATTTTCTCTGCGTTGTCGTCAATATGAAGGTCCAGGAGTTACTGTTTACTTGCAGTGAAGTAGCGGTTGTTACCACTGGACACGGTTGAAAGGTTCCTTGGACGTCCGCTTGGAGCGTTACTCGCCTGCAAGAGAAGTCTATATTGTACCTGTTGTATTTAATACCCATGACTTTTCTGAGCTTCATCGTCAATATGAAGGTTCAAGTGCTACAGTAAACATTCAGTGGTTCATCAAGAACGTCTACTGGACTCCCAAGAATGCTTTCAAGCACACACCGTATGAAGCGTTGCTTGCCCAGACATAAGACGTCATGATGCCTCAGGTATTCAATGCGGATGCAATTTCTCAGCGTTTTCGTCAATCTGAAGGTCCAAGTGTTACAGTAAACCTGCATTGGTGCATCGGAAATAGCTACTGGACTCCCAGGAATGCTTCCAAGCACACACCGTATGAAGCGTTACTTGCCCAGACATAAGTCGTCATGACGCCTTAGGTAATCAATCTGGATGCAACTTCTGTGCGTTATCGTCAATATGAAGGTCCAGGAGTTACTGTTTACTTGCAGTGAGGTAGCGGTTGTTACCACTGGACACGGTTGAAAGGTTCCTTGGACGTCCGCTTGGTGCGTTACTCGTCTGCAAACGAAGTCTACATTTTAAGTGTTGTATTCAATGCCGATAAAATCTCTGAGTTTAATCATCAATATGAAGGTCCAAGTGTTACAGTAAACCTGCATTGGTGCATCGGAATCAGTTACTGGACTCCCATAAATGCTTACAAACACACACCGTATGAAGCGTTACTCGCCTGGACATAAGTGGGCATTATGCCTTAGGTATTCAATCGGGATGTAATTTGCCTGCGTTATCGTCAATGTGAAGGTCCAATGGTTACTGTTTACTTGCAGTGATGTATCGGACGTTACTACTGGACTCGGAGGAATGGTTGCCAAGATGTCCGGTTGGAACTATACTCGCCTGGAAGAGATTTCGGCATTGAACCTGATGTAGTCAATGACGATGAAATTTCTGTGTTTCCTCGACAATATAAAGGTCAAAGTGTGAAAGTAAAATTGCAGTGGTGCATCGAAAACAGCTACTGGACTGCCAGGAATGCTTCCAAGCACACATCGTATGAAGCGATACTCGCCTGGACATACGTCGGCATGATGGCTTAGGTATTCAATCGAGATGAAATTTCTCTGCTTTATCGTCATGGTGAAGGTCCAAGGGTTACTGTTTACTTGCAATGATGTATCGGACGTTACTACTGGACTCTTTGAAAATGTTAATAAGACGTCCGCTTGGTGCTTTATTCGCTTGCAAGACAAGTCCACACTGTGCCTATTGTATTCAATCCCGATGAAATTTCAGAGTTTCATCGTCAATACGAAGGTCCAAGACGTACAGAAAACCCGCAGTGGTGCATCGGAAACTACTACTTGTCCCCCAGAAAATATTCCAAACTCAGATCGACATGAATCATTAAGTATTCAATATGGATGCAATTTCTCTGCGGTATCGTCAATGTGCAAGTCCAAGTGTTACAATAAATCTGCAGTGATGCATCGGAAACAGCTACTGGACTCCCAGGAATGGTTCAAGGCACACACCGTATGAAGCGCTACTCGCCTGGACATAAGTCGTCTAGATGCCTTAGGTATTCAATCGGGATGCGATTTCTCTGCGTTATCGTCAATGTGAAGGGTCAAGTGTTACAATAAACCTTCAGTGGTGCATCGGAAACAGTTACTGGACTCCCAGGAATGCTTCCAAGCACACACCGTATGATGCGTTTTTTGCCGGGACGTAAGTCGTCATGACGCCTTAGATATTCAATCGCGATGCAATTGCTCTGCTTTATAGTAAATATGAAGGTCAAGGGTTACTGTTAACTTGTAGGGAAGTATCGGTTGTTGCTACTGGACTCGGTTGAAAGGTTCCTTGGACGTCCGCTTGGTGCGTTACTCGCCTGCAAGAGAAGTCTACATCGTGCCTGTTCTATTTACTCCCGATGAAATTTCTGAGTTACATCGTCAATATGAAGGTCCAAGTGTTACAGTAAAAATGCAGTGGTGCATCGAAAACAGTTACTAGATTCCCAGGACTGCTTCTAAGCACACACCGTGTGAAGCGCTACTCGCCTGGTCGTAAGTCGTGTAGATGCCTTAGTTATTCAATCGAGATTAAATTCATCTGCGTTATCTTCAATGTGAAGGTCCAAGTGTTACAGTAAACCTGCAGAGGTGCATCGGAAACAGTTACTGGACTCCCAGGAATGGTTCAAGGCACACACCGTATGAAACGTTACTTGCCCAGACATAAGTCGTCATGACGCCTTAGGCATTCAATCGGGATGCAATTTCTCTGCGTTACGTTCAATATGAAGGTCCAGGAGTTACTGTTTACTTGCAGTGAAGTAGCTGTTGTTACCACTGGACTCGGTTGAAAGGTTCCTTGGACGTCCGCTTGGAGCTTTACTCGCCTGCAAGAGAAGTCTATATTGTACCTGTTGTATTTAATCCCCTTGCGTTTTCTGAGCTTCATCGTCAATATGAAGGTCCAAGTGTTACAGTAAACATGCAGTGGTACATCGGGAACGACTACTGGACTCCCAAGAATACTTTCAAACACACACCGTATGAAGCGTTACTTGCCAAGACATAAGTCGTCATCATGACTTAGGTATTTAATCGGGATTAAATTTCTCTGCGTTATCGCTAATTTGAAGGTTCAACTGTTACAGTAAACGTGCATTGGTGCATCGGAAACGGCTACTGGACTCCCAGGAATGCTTCCAAGCACACACCATATGAAGCGTTACTTGCCCAGGTATAAGTCGACATGATGCCTTAGGTATTCAATGCGGATGCAATTTCTCTGAGTTATCGTGAATATGAAGGTCCAAGTGTAAAATTAAACCTGCATTGATGCATCGGAAACAGCTACTGGAGTACCAGGAATGCTTCCAAGCATACACCGTATGAAGCATTACTCGCCTGAACATAAGTCGTCAAGATGCCTTAGGTACACAATCGGGATGCAATTTCTCTGCGCTGTCGTCAATGTGAAGGTCCAAGTGTTACAGATAACCTGCATTGGTGCATCCGAATCAGGTACTGGACTCCCAGAAATGCTTCCAAGCACATACCGTATGAAGTGCTACTTTCCCAGACTTAAGTCGTCATGATGTCTTCGGTATTCAATGCTGATGCTATTCCTCTTTGTTATCGTGAATGTGAAGATCCAAGCGTTACAGTAAACCTGCAGTGGTGCATCCGAATCAGCTGCTGGACTACCAGGAATGCTTCCAAGCACACACTGTATGAAGCATTACTCGCCTGAACATAAGTCGTCTTGATCCCTTAGGTACTCAATCGGGATGCAATTTCCCTGGGTTATCGTCGACGTGAAGGTCCAAGTGTTACAGTAAACCTGCAGTGGTGCATCGGAAACAGTTACTGGTGTCCCAGAAATGCTTCCAAACACACACCGTATGAAGCGTTACTTGCCCAGACTTAAGTCGTCATGATGCTTTGGTATTCAATGCCGATGCAATTTCTCTGCGTTATCGTGAATGTGAGGGTCCAAGTGTAAGAGTAAACGTGCATTGATGCATCGGAAACAGTTACTGGACTACCAGGAATGCTTCCAAGCACACACCGTATGAAGCATTACTCTCCTGAATAATAGTTGTCATGATGCCTTAGGTACTCAATTGGCATGCAATTTCTCTATGTTATCGTCAATATCAAGGTCCAAGTGTTACAGTAAACCTGCAGTGTTGCATCGGAAACAGTTACTGGTGTCCCAGAAATGCTGCCAAACACACACCGTATGAAGCATTACTTGCCCAGACTTAACTCGTCATGATGCTTTGGTATCCAATGCGGATGCAATTTCAATGCGTTATCGTGAATCTTAAGGTCAAAGTGTTTCAGTAAACCTGCAGTGATGCATCGGAAACAGCTCCTGGACTACCAGGAATGCTTCCAAGCACACACCGTATGAAGCATTTTTCGCCTGGACATAAGCCGTCATGATGCCTTAGGTACTCATTCGGGATGCAATTTCTCTGCGTTATCGTAAAAATCAGGGTTCAAGTGTTGAAATAAACCTGCAGTGGTGCATCGGAAACCGCCACTGGACTCCCAGGGTTGCTTCCAAGCACAGACCGTATGAAGGGTTACTTGCAAAATTAAGTCGTCAAGATGCCTTCGGTATTAAATGCGGATGCAATTCCTCTGCGTAATCGTGAATGTGAAGGTCCAAGTGTATCAGTTATCCTGCATTGATGCATCGGAAACAGCTACTGGACTACCAGGAATGCTTCCAATCACACACCGTATGAAGCATTACTCTCCTGAACATAAGTCGTCATGATGCCTTAGGTACTCAAGCGGGATGCAATTTCTCTGCGTTATGGCAATGTGAAGGCCCAAGTGTTACAATTAAGCTGCACTGGTGCATCGGAAACTGCTACTGGACTCCAAGGGATACTTTCAAGGCCACACCATATGAGGCATTACTCTCCTAAACATAAGTCAACATGATGGCTGAGGTATTCAATCGGGATGCTATTTCTCTGCGTTATCGTCAATATCATGGTCCAAGTGTTACAGTAAACCTCCATTGATGCATCGGAGACAGTTACTGGACTACCAGGAATGCTTCCAAGCACAAAGCGTAAGAAAGCATTACTCTCCTGAACATATGTCGTCATGATGCATTTGGTGCTCAATCGGGATCCCATTTCTCTGCATTATCGTCAATGTGAAGGACCAACTGTTACAATTAAGCTGCATTGGTGCATCGGAAACTGCTACTGGACTCCAAGGAATGCTTCCAAGGCCACACCGTATGAAGCGTTACACTCCTGGATATAAGTCAACATGATGGCTGAGTTACTCAATCGGGATGCAATTTCTCTGCGTTTTCGTCAATATCAAGGTCCAAGTGTTACAATAAACCTGCAGTGGTGCATTGGAAACAGCTAATGGACTCCCAGGAGTGCTTCCAAACACACACCGTATGAAGCGTTACTTGCCCAGACTTAAGTCGACATGGTGCCTTCGCTATTCAATGCGCATGCAATTTCTCTGCGTTACCGTGAAAGTGAAGGTCCAAGTGTAACAGTAAACCTGCATTGATGCATCGGAAACAGCCACTGGACTACCAGGAATGCTTCCAATCACACACCGTATGAAGCAATACTCTCCTGAACGTACGTCGTCATGATGCCTTTGGGATTCAATGCGGATGCAATTTCTCTGCGTTATCGTGAATGTGAAGGTCCAAGTGTAGCAGTAAAAAAGCATTGATGGATCGGTAACTGCTACTGGACTACCAGGGTTGCAACCAAGATCGCATCGTATGAAGCGTTACTTGCCCAGACTTAAGTCGTCATGTTGCCTTCGGTATTCTATGCGGATGTAATTTCTCTGCGTTATCATGAATGTGAAGGTCCAAGTGTTGCAGTAAACCTACATTGATGAATCGGTAATAGGTAGTGGACCAAGAGGAATGCTTCCAAGCAGACACCGTATGAAGCATTTCTCGCCTGAACATAAGTCGTCATGATCCCTTAGGTACTCAATCGGGATGCAATTTCTCTGCGCTGTCGTCAATGTGAAGGTCCACGTGTTACAATTAAGCTGCATTGGTGCATCGGAAACTGCTACTGGACTTCAAGGAATGCTTCCAAGGCCACACCGTATGAAGCGTTACTCTCGTGGATGTAAGTCAACATGATGGCTGAGGTATTTAATCGGGATGCAATTTCTCTGCGCTGTCGTGAATGTGAAGGTCCAAGTGCAACACTAAACCTGCAGTGGTGCATCGGAAACAGCTACTT
This sequence comes from Schistocerca gregaria, assembly GCF_023897955.1. Lineage (NCBI taxonomy): Eukaryota > Metazoa > Arthropoda > Insecta > Orthoptera > Acrididae > Schistocerca > Schistocerca gregaria. The sequence goes on along the minus strand of NC_064923.1, from coordinate 135,662,265 downwards.
TACTACCAAGAATGCTTCCAAGCACACACCGTATGAAGCATTACTCGCCTGAACATAAATCGTCATCATGCCTTACGTACTCAATAGGGATGCAATTTCTCCGCGTTATCGTCAATATCAAGGTCCAAGTGTTACAATAAACCTGCAGTGGTGCATCGGAAACAGCTACTGGACTACCAGGAATGCTTCCACGGACACGCCGTGTGAAGCATTACTCCAGTGAAAACAAGTCTTCATGATGCCTTAGGTACTCGATCGGGATGCAATTTCTCTGCGTTATCGTCAATGTGAAGGTCCAAGTGTTACAGTGAAACTGCATCGCTGCATCCTAATCAGCTACTGGACTCCCAGGAATGCTTCCAAACACACAACGTATGAAGCGTAACTTGCCCAGACTTAAGTCGTCATGATGCCTCCGGTATTCAATGCGGATGCAATTTCTCTGCGTTATCGTGAATGTGAAGGTCCAAGTGTTACAGTAAACCTCCAGTGGTGTATCGGAAACAGCTACTGGACTACCAGGAATGCTTCCAAGCACACACCGTGTGGACTCTTACTCGAGTGAAAAAAAGTCGTTATGATGCCTTAGGTACTCAATCGGGATGGAATTTCTCTGCGTTATCGTCAATATCGAGATCAAAGTGTTACAATAAACCTGCAGTGGTGCATCGGCAACAGCTACTGGACTCTAGAAATGCTTCCAAGCAAACACCGTTATGCGTTACTGCCCAGACTTAAGTCGTCGTGATGCCTTAGGTATTTAATCCGGATGCAATTTCTCTGGGTTATAGACAATGTGAAGGTCCACGTGTTACAGTAAACCTGCAGTGGTGCATCGGAAACAGCTACTGGACTACCAGGAATGCTTCCAAACACACACTGTATGAACCATTACGTAAGAGGTCATGATGCCTTAGTTACTCATTCGGGATGCAATTTCTGTGCGTTATTGTCAATGTGAAGGAAAAGTGTTACAGTAAACTTGCATTGGCGCATCCGATTCAGCTACTGGACTCCCAGGAATGCTCCCAAACACACACCGTATGAAGCGTTACTTGCTCAGACTTACGTCGTCATGATGCCTTTGGTATACAATGCGAATGCAATTTCTCTGCGTTATCGTGAAAGTGAAGGTCCAAGTGTAACAGTTAACCTGCAGTGGTGCATCGGAAACAGCTACTAGACTACCAGGAATGATTCCAATCACACACCGTAGGAAGCATTACTTGCCCAGATTTAAGTATTCATGATGCCTTCGGTATTCAATGCGGATGCAATTTCTCTGCGTTAACGTGAATGTGAAGGTCGAAGTGTAGCAGTAAACCTGTAGTGGTGCATCGGAAACAGCTACTGGACTACCAGGAATACTTCCAATCACACACCGTATGAAGCATTACTCTCCTGATCATAAGTCGTCATGATGCCTTAGGTACTCAACCGGGATGCATTTTCTCTGCGTTATCGTCAATGTGAAGGTTCAAGTGTAACAGTAAACTTGCATTGGTGCATCCGAATCAGCTACTGGACTCCCAGGAATGCGTACAAAAACACACACCGTATGAAACGTTACTTGCTCAGACTTAAGTCGTCCTGGTGCCTTCGGTATTCAATGTGGATTCAATTTCTCTGCGTTATCGTGTATGTGAAGTTCCAAGTGTTACAGTAAACCTGCAGTTGTGCATCGGAAACAGCTACTGGACTACCATGAATGCTCCCAAGCACACACCGTATGTAGCATTACTCGAGTGAAAATAAGTCGTCATGATGCCTTAGGTACTCAATCGGGATGCAATTTCTCTGCGTTATCGTGAATGTGAAGGTCCAAGTGTAACAGTTAACCTGCAGTGGTGCATCGGAAACAGCTACTAGACTACCAGGACTGCTTCCAATCACACACCGTAGGAAGCATTACTTGCCCAGATTTAAGTATTCATGATGCCTTCGGTATTCAATGCGGATGCAATTTCTCTGCGTTAACGTGAATGTGAAGGTCCAAGTGTAGCAGTAAATTTGTAGTGGTGCATCGGAAACAGCTACTGGACTACCAGGAATGCTCCCAAGCACACACCGTATGTAGCATTACTCGAGTGAAAATATGTCGTCATGATGCCTTAGGAACTCAATCGGGATGCAATTTCTCTGCGTTATCGTCAATATCTACATCTACATCTACATCTACATGACTACTATGCAATTCACGTTTAAGTGCTTGGCAGAGGGTTCATCGAACCACAATCATACTATCTCTCTACTATTCCACTCCCGAACAGCGAGCGGGAAAAACGGATACCTAAACCTTTCTGTTCGAGCTCTGATTTCTCTTATTTTATTTTGATGATCATTCCTACCTATGTAGGTTGGGCTCAACAAAATATTTTCCATTCGGAAGAGAAAGTTGGTGACTGAAATTTCGTAAAAAGGTCTCGCCGCGACGAAAAACGTCTATGCTGTAATGACTTCCATCCCAACTCGTGTATCATATCTGCCACACTCTCTCCCCTATAACGCGATAATACAAAACGAGCTGCCCTTCTTTGCACCCTCTCGATGTCCTCCGTCAATCCCACCTGGTAAGGATCCCACACCGCGCAGCAATATTCTAACAGAGGACGAACGAGTGTAGTGTAAGCTGTCTCTTTAGTGGACTTGTTGCATCTTCTAAGTGTCCTGCCAATGAAACGCAACCTTTGGCTCGCCTTCCCGACAATATTATCTATGTGGTCCTTCCAACTGAAGTTGTTCGTAATTTTAACACCCAGGTACTTAGTTGAATTGACAGCCTTGAGAATTGTACTATTTATCGAGTAATCGAATTCCAACGGATTTCTTTTGGAACTCATGTGGATCATCTCACACTTTTCGTTATTTAGCGTCAACTGCCACCTGACACACCATACAGCAATCTTTTCTAAATCGCTTTGCAGCTGATACTGGTCTTCGGATGACCTTACTAGACGGTAAATTACAGCATCATCTGCGAACAGTCTAAGAGAACTGCTCAGATTGTCACCCAGGTCATTTATATAGATCAGGAACAGTAGAGGTCCCAGGACGCTTCCCTGGGGAACACCTGATATCACTTCAGTTTTACTCGATGATTTGAGGTCTATTACTACGAACTGCGACCTTTCTGACAGGAAATCACGAATCCAGTCGCACAACTGAGACGATACCCCATAGCTCCGCAGCTTGATTAGAAGTCGCTTGTGAGGAACGGTGTCAAAAGCTTTCCGGAAATCTAGAAATACGGAATCAACTTGAGATCCCCTGTCGATAGCGGCCATTACTTCGTGCGAATAAAGAGCTAGCTGCGTTGCACAAGAGCGATGTTTTCTGAAGCCATGCTGATTACGTGTCAATAGATCGTTCCCTTCGAGGTGATTCATAATGTTTGAATACAGTATATGCTCCAAAACCCTACTGCAAACCGACGTCAATGATATAGGTCTGTAGTTAAATGGATTACTCCTACTACCCTTCTTGAACACTGGTGCGACCTGCGCAATTTTCCAATCTGTAGGTACAGATCTATCGGTGAGCGAGCGGTTGTATATGAGTGCTAAGTAGGGAGCTATAGTATCAGCGTAATCTGAAAGGAACCTAATCGGTATACAATCTGGACCTGAAGACTTGCCCGTATCAAGCGATCTGAGTTGCTTCGCAACTCCTAAGGTGTCTACTTCCAAGAAACTCATGCTAGCAGATGTTCGTGTTTCAAATTCTGGAATATTCCATTCGTCTTCCCTGGTGAAGGAATTTCGGAAAACTGCGTTCAATAACTCCGCTTTAGCGGCACAGTCGTCGATAACAATACCATCGGCACTGCGCAGCGAAGGTATTGACTGCGTCTTGCCGCTTGTGTACTTTACATACGACCAGAATTTCTTCGGATTTCTACCAAATTTCGAGACAATGTTTCGTTGTGGAACCTATTAAAGGCATCTCGCATCGAAGTACGTGCCAAATTTCGCGCGTCTGTAAATTTTAGCCCATCTTCAGGATTTCGCGTTCTTCTGACCTTCGCATGCTTTTGCTTTTTCCGTTGCCTCTGCAACAGCGTTCGCACCTTTTTTGTGTACCACGGGGGATCCGTTCCATACCTTACCAATTTATGAGGTATGAATATCTCAATTGCTGTTGCTACTATATCTTTGAATTTGAGCCACATCTCGTCTACATTCGCATAGTCAGTTCGGAAGGAATGGAAATTGTCTTTTAGGAAGGCTTCTAGTGGCACTTTATCCGCTTTTTTAAATAAAATTATTTTGCGTTTGTTTCTGATGGATTTGGAAGAAATGGTATTGAGCCTTGCTACAATGACCTTGTGATCACTAATCCCTGTATCCGTCATGATGCTCTCTATCAGCTCTGGATTGTTTGTGGCCAAGAGGTCAAGTGTGTTTTCGCAACCATTTACAATTCGCGGGGGTTCGTGGACTAACTGCTCGAAATAATTTTCGGAGAATGCATATAGGACAATCTCGGAAGACGTTTTCTGCCTACCACCGGTTTTGAACAAGTATTTTTGCCAACATACCGAGGGTAGGTTGAAGTCCCCACCAACTATAACCGTATGAGTGGGGTATTTATTTGTTACGAGACTCAAACTTTCTCTGAACTGTTCCGCAACTGTATCATCGGAGTCTGGGGGTCGGTAGAAGGAGCCAATTATTAACTTAATTCGGCTGTTAAGTATAACCTCCACCCACACCAATTCGCACGGAGTATCTACTTCGACTTCACTACAAGATAAACCACTACTGACAGACACAAACACTCCACCACCAATTCTGCCTAATCTATCTTTCCTGAACACCGTCTGAGACTTCGTAAAAATTTCTGCAGAACTTATTTCAGGCTTTAACCAGCTTTCTGTACCTATAACGATATCAGCTTCTGTGCTTTCTATTAGCGCTAAGGTCCAAGTGTTACAATAAACCTGAAGTGGTGCATCGGAATCAGCTACTAGACTTCCAAGAATGCATCCAAGCACACTGTATAAAGCGTTACTTTCCGAGACATAAGACGTCATGATGCCTTAGGTATTCAATCGGGATGCTATTTCCCTGCGTTATAGACAATGTGAACGTCCAAGTGTTACAGTAAACCTTCAGTGGTGCATCGAAAACAGTTACTGGACTACCAGGAATGCTTCCAAGCACACACTGTATGAAACATTACTCGCCTGAACGTAAGACTTCATGATGCCTTAGGTTCTCAATCGGGATGCAATTTCTGTGCGTCTTCGTCAATATCAAAGTCCAAGTGTTACAATACACCTGCAGTGGTGCATCGGAAACACCTACTGGTCTCCGAGGAATGCTTCCAAACATACACTGTATGAGGCGTTACTTGCCCAGACTTAAGTCGTCATGATGCCTTCGGTATTCTATGCGGATGCAATTACTGTGCGTTATCGTGAATGTGAAGGTCCAAGTGTAACAGTAAACCTGCATTGATGCATCGGAAACAGGTACTGGACTACCAGGAATGCTTCCAAGCACACACCATATGAAGCATTAATCGCCTGAACATAAGTCGACATGAGGCCTTAGGTACTTAATCGGGATGCAATTTCTCTGCGTTATCGTCAATATCAAGCTATAAGTGTTGCAATAGACCTGCAGTGGTGCATCGCAGACAGCAACTGGACTCACAGGAATGCTTCCAAGCACACACCGTATGAAGCGTTACTTGCCCAGACTTAAGTCGGCATGATGCCTTCGGTATTCAATGCGATTGCAATCTCTCTGCATTATCGTGAATGTGAAGGTCCAAGTGTAACAGTAAACCTGCATTGATGCATCGGAAACAGCTACTGGACTCCCAGGAATGCTTCCAAGAACACTGTATGAAGCGTTACTTGCCCAGACATAAGTCGTCATGATGCCTTAGGTATTCAATCGGGATGCAATTTCTCTGTGTTAACGTGATTGTGAAGGTCAGAGTGTAACAGAAGAAATGCATTAATGCTTCGGAAACAGCTATTGGACTCCCAGGAATGCTTCCAAACACACACTGTATGAAGCGTTACTTGCCCAGATTGAAGTCGTCATGATGCCTTCGGTATTCTATGCGGATGCAATTTCTCTGCATTATCGTGACTGTGAAGGTCCAAGTGTTGCAGTAAACCTGCAGTGGTGCAACGGAAACAGTTACTGGACTCCCAGAAATGCTTCCAAATACACACCGTATGAAACGTTACTTGGCCAGCCATAGGTCGTCATGATGCCTTCGGTGTTCAATGCGGATGCAATTTCTCTGCGTTATCGTGAATGTGAAGGTCCAAGAGTAACAGTAATCCTGTATAGATGCGTCGGAAACAGGTACGGGACTACCTGGAATACTTCCAAGCACACACCGTATGAAGCATAACTCGCCCGAACGTAAGTTGTCATGATGCCTTAGGTACTCAATCGGGATGCAATTTCTCTGCGTTATCGTGAATGAGAAGTTCCAAGTGTAACAGTAAACCCTACATTGTTGCATCGGAAACAGCTACTGGACTACCAGGAATGCCTCCAAGCACACACCGTATGAAACGTTACTTGCCCAGACTTAAGTTGTCATGATGCCTTCGGTATTCAATGCGGATGCAATTTCTCTGCGTTATCGTGACTGTGAAGGTCCAAGTGGTGCAGTAAACCTGCAGTGGTGGAACGGAAACAGTTACTGGACTCCCAGAAATGCTTCCTAACACACACCGTACGAAACGTTACTTGCCCAGACTTAAGTCGTCATGATGCCTTCGGTATTCAATGCGGATGCAATTTCTCTGCGTTATTGTGAATGTGAAGGTCCAAGTGTAACAGTAAACGTGCATTGATGCTTCGGAAACAGCTACTGGACTCCCAGGAATGTTTCCAAAAACACACCGTATGAAGCGTTACTTGCCCAGACTGAAGTCGTCATGATGCCTTCGGTATTCTATGCGGATGCAATTTCTCTGCGTTATCGTGAATTAGAAGGTCCAAGTGTTACAGTAAATCTGCAGTGGTGCATCGGAAACAGCTACTGGACTACCAGGAACGCTTCCAAGCACACACCATATGAAGCATTACTCGAGTGAAAATAAGTCGTCATGATGCCTTAGGTACTCAATCGGGATGCAATTTCTCTGCGTTATCGTCAATGTGAAGGTCCAAGTAAAACAGTAAACTAGCATTGGTGCATCCGAATCAGCTACTGTACTCATAGCAAAAAATGGCTCTGAGCGCTATGGGACTCAACTGCTGTGGTCATTAGTCCCCTAGAACTTAGAACAACTTAAACCTAACTAACCTAAGGACATCACACACATCCATGCCCGAGGCAGGATTCGAACCTGCGACCGTAGCAGTCGCACGGTTCCGGACTGCGCGCCTAGAACCGCCAGACCACCGCGGCCGGCGACTCATAGCAATGCTTCCAAACACACACCGTATTAAGCGTTACTTGCCCATACTAAAGTCGTCATGATGCCTTCGGTATTTAATGCGGATTCAATTTCTCTGCGTAATCGTGAATTTGAAGGTCCAAATGTAACAGTAAATCTGAATTGATGCATCGGAAACAGCTACTGGACTACCAGGTATACTTCCAAGCACACACCGTATGAAACATTACTCACATGAACATAAGACGCCATGATGCCTTAGGTACTCAATTGGGATGCAATTTCTCTGCATTAACGTCAATGTGTCTTTAAAAGTATTACAGTAAACTTGCGTTGGAGCATCAGAATCAGCTACTGGACTCCCAGGAATACTTCAAACACACACCGCATGAAGCGTTACTTGCCCAGACTTAAGTCGTCATGATGCCTTCGGTATTTAATGCGGATTCAATTTCTCTGCGTTATCATAAATGTGAAGTTCCAAGTGTAACAGTAAACCCTACTTTGATGCATCGGAAACAGGTACTGGACTAGCAGGAATGCTTCCAAGCACACACCGTATGAAGCATTACTCGAATGAAAATAAGTCGTCATGATGCCTAAGGTTCTCAGTCGGGATGCAATTTCTGTGCGTTATCGTCAATATCAAGGTCCAAGTGTTACAATAAACCTGCAGTGGTGCATCGGAAACAGTTACCGGACTCCCAGGAATGCTTCCATGCACACACCGTGTGAAGCATTACTCGAGTGTAAATAAGTCGTCATGATGCGTTAGGTACTCAATCGTGATGCAATTTCTCTGCGTTATCGTCAATGTCAAGGTCCACGTCTTACAGTAAACTTGCATTGGTGCATCCGAATCAGCTACTGGACTATTAGGAATGCTTCCAGTCTCACACTGTATGAAGCGTTACTTGCCCAGATTTAAGTCCTCATGATGCGTTCGGTATTCAATGCGGATGCATATTCTCTGCGTTATCGTGAATGTGAAGGTCCATGTAAAACAGTAAACTTGCATTGGTGCATCCGAATCAGCTACTGGACTCATAGCAATGCTTCCAAACACACACCGTATGAAGCGTTACTTGCCCATACTTAAGTCGTCATGATGCCTTCGGTATATAATGCGGATTCAATGTCTCTGCGTTATCGTCAATGTGACGGTAAAAGTGTTACAGTAAACTTGCATTGGAGCATCAGAATCAGCTACTGGACTCCCAGGAATACTTCAAACACACACCGCATGAAGCGTTACTTGCCCAGACTTAAGTCGTCATGATGCCTTCGGTATTTAATGCCGATTCAATTTCTCTGCGTTATCGTCAATGTGACGGTAAAAGTGTTACAGTAAACTTGCATTGGAGCATCAGAATCAGCTACTGGACGCCCAGGAATACTTCAAACACACACCGCATGAAGCGTTACTTGCCCAGACTTAAGTCGTCATGATGCCTTCGGTATTTAATGCGGATTCAATTTCTCTGCGTTATCGTAAATGTGAAGGTCCAAATGTAACAGTAAACCTACATTGATGCATTGGAAACAGCCACTGGACTACCAGGAATGCTTCAAAGCTCACACCGTACGAAGCATTACTTGCCCTAACATAAGTCATCATGTTGCCGTAAGTACTCAATCGGGATGCAATTTCTCTGCGTTGTCGTCAATGTGAAGGTCCAAGTGTAACAGTAAACTTGCATTGGTGCATCCGAATAAGCTACTGGACTCCCAGGAATGCTTCCAAACACACACAATGTGAAGCGTTACTTGCCCAGACTTAAGTCGTCATGATGCCTTCGTTATTCAATGCGGATGCAATTTCTCTGCGTTATCGTGAATATGATGGTCCAAGTGTTACAATAAACATGCAGTGGTGAATCGGAAGCAGCTACTGGACTCCCAGGATTGCTTCCAATCTCACATCGTAAGAAGCGTTACTTGGGCAGACTTAAGTCGTCATGGTGCCTTCTGTATTCTATGCGGATGGAATTTCTCTGCGTTGTCGTGTATGAGAAGCTCCAAGTGTAACAGTAAACCTTCACTGATGCATCGGAAATAGTTACTGGACTACCAGGAATGCTTCTAAACACACACCGTATGGAGCATTACTCGCCTGAACATAACTCGTCATGATGCCTTAGGTATTCAATCGTAATGCAATTTCTCTGCGTTATAGACAATGTGAAGGTCCAAGTGTTACAGTAAACCTGTATTGATGCATCGGAAACAGCTACTGGACTACCAGGAATGCTTCAAAGCACACACCGTACGAAGCATTACTTGCCTAAACATATGTCGTCATGTTGCCGTAAGTACACAAACGGGAAGCAATTTCTCTGCATTGTCGTCAACGTGAAGGTCCAAGTGTAACAGTAAACTAACATTGGTGCATCCGAATAAGCTACTGGACTCCCAGGAATGCTTCCAAACACACACAGTATGAAGCGATACTTGCCCAGACTTAAGTCGTCATGATGCCTCAGGTATTCAATCGGGATGCAATTTCTCTGCGTTATCGTCAATATCAAAGACCAAGTGTTACAACAAACCTGCAGTGGTGCATCGGAAACTGCTAGTGGTCTCCCAGGAATGCTTCCAAGCACTCCGTATGAAGCGTTACTTGCCCAGACGAAAGTCGCCATGATGCCTTACGTATTCAATCAGGATGCAATTTATTAAGCATTACTCGAGTCATGATGCCTTAGGTACTCAATCGGGATGCAATTTCTCTGCGTTATAGAAAATGTGAAAGTCCAAGTGTTACAGTAAACTTTCAGTGGGGCATCGGAAACACCTACTGGACTCCCAGGATTGCTTCCAAGCACACACCGTATGAAGCATTACTTGCCCAGACTTAAGTATTCATGATGCCTTCGGTATTCAATGCAGGTGCAATTTCACTGCGTTATAGACAATGTAAAAGTCCAAATGTAACAGTAAATCTGCATTGATGCATCGGAAACAGCTACTGGACTACCAGGTATGCTTCCATGCACACACCGTAAGAAAAATTACTGTCCTGAACATAAGATGCCATGATTCCTTAGGTACTCAATTGGGATGCAATTTCTCTGCGTTATCGTCAATGTGACGGTAAAAGTGTTGCAGTAAACCTGCAGTGGTGCAACGGAAACAGTTACTGGACTCCCAGAAATGCTTCCAAACACACGTCGTATGAAGGATTACTCGAGTCATGATGCCTTAGGTACTCATTCAGGATGCAATTTCTCTGCGTTGTAGACAATGTGAAGGTCCAAGTGTTACAGTAACCTTTCAGTGGTGCATCGGAAACAGTTACTGGACTCCCAGGAAAGCTTCCAAGCACACACCATATGAAGCATTACTCGCCTGAACATAAGTCGTCATGATGCCTTAGGTACTCAATCGGGATGCAATTTCTCTGCGTTGTCGTCAATGTGAAGGTCCAAGTAAAACAGTAAACTTGCATTGGTGCATCCGAATCAGCTACTGGACTCATAGCAATGCTTCCAAACACACTCCGTATGAAACATTACTCTCCTGAACATAAGACGGCATGATGCCTTAGGTACTCAATTGGAACAATTTCTCTGCGTTATCGTCAATGTGACGGTAAAAGTCTTACAGTAAACGTGCATTGGTGCAGTCGAATCAGCTACTGGACTCCCAGGAATGCTTCAAACACACACCGTAGGAAGTGTTACTTGCCCAGACCTAAATCGTCATGATGCCTTCGTTATTCAATGCGGATGCAATTTCTCTGCGTTATCGACAATGTGAAGGTCCAAGTGTAACAGTAAACCTGCAGTGGTGCATCGGAAACAGCTACTGGACTTCCAGGATTGCTTCCAAGCACACACCGTATGAAGCGTTACTTTCCCAGACATAAGTCGCCATGATGGCTTAGGTATTCAATCGGGATGCAATTTCTCTGCGTTATAGACAATGTGAAGGTCCAAGTATTACAGTAAACCTGCATTACTCGCATGAACATAAGTCGTCATGATGTTTTCGGTATTCAATGCGGATGCAATTTCTCTGCGTTATCGTGAGTGTTGTAGGTCCAAGTGTTACAGCAAACCTGCATTGGTGCATCCGTATCAGCTACTTGTCTACCAGGAATGCTTCCAATCTCACGCCGTATGAAGCATTACTGAACGTAAGTCGGCATGATGCCTTAGGTACTCTATCAGGATGCAATTTCTCTGCGTTATCATGACTGTGGAGGTCCAAGTGTTACAGTAAACTTGAGTGGTGCAGCGGAAATAGTTACTGGACTTCCAGAAATGCTTCCAAACACACACCGTATGGAACGTTACTTACCCAGACTTAAATCGTCATGATGCCTTCGGTATTCAATACGGATTCAATTTCTCTGCGTTATCGTGAATGTGAAGGTCCAAGTGTTACAGTAAACCTGCAGTGGTGCATCGGAAACCGCTACTGGACTGCCAGGAATGCTTCCAAGCGCACGCCGTATGAAGCATTACTCGAGTAAAAATAAGTCGTCATGAAGCCTTATGTAGTCAATCGGGATGCAATTTCTCTGCGTTATCGTCAATATCAAGATATAAGTGTTACAATAAACCTGCAGTTGTGCATCGCAAACAGCTACTAGACTCCCAGGAATGCCTCCAAGCACACACCGTATAAAGCGTTACATGCCCAGACACAAGTCGCCATGATGGCTTAGGTATTCAATCGGGATGCAATTACTCTGCGTTATAGACAATGTGAAGGTCCAAGTGTTACAGTAATCCTGCAGTGGTGAATCGGAAACAGTTACTGGACACCCAGGAAAGCTTCCAAGCACACACCATATGAAGCATTACTGGCATGAACATAAGTCGTCATGATGCCTTAGGTACTCAATCTGGATGCAATTTCTCTGCGTTGTCGTCAATGTGAAAGTCCAAGTAAAACAGTTAACTTGAATTGATGCATCCGAATCAGCTTTTGGACTCATAGGAATGCTTCCAAACACACACCGTATGAAGCTTTACTTGCCCAGACTTAAGTCGACATGATGTCTTTGGTATTCAATGCGGATGCAATTTCTTTGCGTTATCGTGAATGTGAAGGTCCAAGTGTAACTGTAAACCTGCATTGATGCATCGGAAACAGCTACTGCACTACAAGGAATGCTTCCAAGCACACACCGTATGAAGCATTACTCGTGTGAATATTAGTCGTCATGATGCCTTAGGTACTCAATCGGCATACAATTTCTCTGCGCTGTCGTCAATGTGAGGGTCAAGTGTTACAGTGAAACTACAATGGTGCACCCGAATCAGGTACTGGACTCCCAGGAATGCTTCCAAACACACGCCGTATGTAGCGTTACTTGCCCAGAATTAAGTCGTCATGATGCCTTCGGTATTCAATGCGGATGCACTTTCTCTGCGTTATCGTGAATGTGGAGGTCCAAGGGTAACATTAAACATATATTGATGCATCGGAAACAGCTACTGGACTACCAGGAATGCTTCCAATCACACACCTCACGAAGCATTACTCGTCTGGACATAAGTCGTCATGAAGCCTTAGGTACTCAACCGCGATGCAATTTCTCTGCGTTATCGACAATGTGAATGTCCACGTGTTACAGTTAACTTGAATTGGTGCATCCGAATCAGCTTTTGGACTCATAGGAATGCTTCCAAACACACACCGTATGAAGCGTTATTTGCCCAGACTTAAGTCGTCATGATTTCTTTGGTATTCAATGTAGATGCTATTTCTCTGCTTTGTCGTGATTGTGAAGCTCCAGGTGTTACAGTAAACCTTTAGTTGTGCATCGGAAAAAGTTACTGGACGCCCAGAAATGCTTCCAAACACACACCATATGAAGCGTTACTTGCCCAGATATAAGTCGTCATGATGCCTTCGGTATTCAACGCGGATGCAATTTCTCTGCGTTATCGTGAATGTGAAAGTCCAAGTGTAACAGTAAAACTCCATTGATGCATCAGAAACAGCTACGGGACTTCCAGGAATGATTCAAAGCACACACCGTATGAAGCATTTTCGCCTGAACATAAGTCATCTTGATGCCTTAGGTACTCAATCGGCACGCAATTTTTCTGCGCTGTCATCAATGTGAAGGTCCAAGTGTTGCAGTAGAACTGCATTGGAGCATCCGAATCAGCTAGTGGACTCCCAGGAATGCTTCCAAACAAACGCCGTATGAAGCATTACTCGCCTGTACATAAGTCGGCATGATGCTTTAGGTACTCGATCGGGATGCAATTTCTCTACGTTATCGTCAATATCAAGGAATAACAGTAACAGTAAACCTGCAGTGGTTAATCGGAAACAGTTACTGGACTCCCAGAAATGTTTCCAAACCCACACAGTATGAAGCATTACTTGCCGAGACATACGTCGTCATGATGCCTTTGATATTAAATGCGGATGCAATTTCTCTGCGTTATCGTGAATGTTAAAGTCCAAGTGTTACAGTAAACCTGCAGTGGTGCATCGGAAACAGTTACCGGACTGCCAGAAATGCTTCCAAGCACACACCATATGAAGCATTACTTGTCCAGACTTAAGTCGTCATGATGCCTTTCGTATTCAATGCGGATTCAATCTCTCTGCCTTATCGTGAATGTGAAGGTCCAAGTGTAACAGTAAACCTGCATTGGTGCATCCGAATCAACTACTGGACTCCCAGGAATGCTTCCAAACACACACCTATATGAAGCGTTACTTCCCAAGATTTAAGTCCTCATGATGCGTTCGGTATTCAATGCGGATGCATATTCTCTGCGTTATCGTGAATGTGTAGGTCCAAGTGTAACAGTAAACCTGCATTGGTGCATCCGAATCAGCTACTTTACTCCCAGGAATGCTCCCAAGCACACACCGTATGAAGCGTTACTTGCCCAGACTTAAGTCGTCATGATGCCTTCGGTATTCAATGCGGATGCAATTTCTCTGCGTTATCGTGAATGTGAAAGTCCAAGTGTAACACTAAACTTGCATTTATGCGTCGGAAAAAGCTACTGGACTACCAGGAATGCTTCCAAACACACACAGTATGAAGCGATTGTTGCCCTGACTTAAGTAGTCATGATGCCTTCGGTATTCAGTGCGGATGCAATTTTACTGCGTTATCGTGAATGTTAAGGTCCAAGTGTTACAGTAAAAATGCAGTGGTGCATCGGAAACCGTTACTGGACTCCCGGAAATGCTCCCATTCACACACCAAATGAAGCGTTAGTTGCCAAAAGTTTAGTCGTCATGATTCCTTCGGTATTCAATGCGGATGCATTTTCTCTGCATTATCGTGAATTTGAAGGTTCAAGTGTAACAGTAAACCAGTATTGATGCATCAGAAACAGCTACTGGACTACCAGGAATGCTCCCAAGCACACACCGTATGAAGCGTTACTTGCCCAGACTTAAGTCGTCATGATGCCTTCGTTATTAAATGCAGATGCTATTTCTCTTCCGTATCGTCAATATCAAGGTCCAAGTGTGACAGTAAACTTGCATTGGTGCATCCGAATCAGCTACTGGACTCCCAGGAATGTTTCTAAACACACACCGTATGAAGCGTTACTTGCCCAGACATAAGTCGTCATGATGCCTTTGGTATTCAATGCGGATGCAATCTCTCTGCCTTATCGTGATTGTGAAGATCCAAGTGTTACAGTAAACCTGCAGTGGTGCATCGGAAACAGTTACTGAACGCCCAGAAATGCTTCCAAGCACACACAATATGAAGCGTTACGTGCCCAGACATAAGTCTTCTTGATGCCTTCGGTATTCAATGCGGATACAATTTCTCTGTGTTGCCGTGAATGTGAAGGTCCAAGTGTTACAGTAATCACTCATTGGTGCATCCGATTCAACTACTGGACTCCCAGGAATGCTTGCAAACACACACCGTATGAAGCTTTACTTCCCCATAATTAAGTCCTCATGATGCGTTCGGTATTCAATGCGGATGCATATTCTCTGCGTTATCGTGAATGTGAAAGTCCAAGTGTATCAGTAAACTTGCATTGATGCGACGGAAACAGCTACTGGACTACCAGGAATGCTTCCAAGCACACACCGTTTGAAGCATTACTCGATTGAAAATAAGTCGTCATGATGCCCTAAATACTTAATCGGGATGCAATTTCTCTGCGCTATCGTCAATGTGAAGGTCCAAGTGTTACAGTAAACCTGCATTGGAGCATCCGAATCAGCTACTGGACTTCCAGGAATGCTTCCAAACACACTCCGTATGAAGCGTTACTTTAACAGACTTAAGTCATCCTGATGCCTTCGGTATTCAATGCGGATGCAATTTCTCTGCGTTATCGTGAATGTGAAGGTCCAAGTGTTACAGTAAACCTGCATTGATGCAACGGAAATATCTACTGGACGACCAGGAATGGTTCCAAGCACACACCGTATGAAGCATTACACGCCTGAACATAAGTCGTCATGGTGCCTTCTGTATTTAATGTGGATGCAATTTCACTGCGTTATCGTCAATGTGAAGGTCCAAGTGTTACAGTAAACTTGCATTGGTGCATCCGAATCAGCTATGGACCCCCAGGAATGCTTGTAAGCACACACCGTATGAAGTGTTACTCGTCAGGACGTAAGTCAACATAATACCTTAGATATTCTACCGGGATGCAATTTCACTGCGTTATCGTCAATGTGAAGGTCCAAGTGTTAAATTTAAGCTGCAGTGGTGCATCGGAAACTGCTACTGGACTCCCAGGAATGCTTCCGAGGCCACACCGTATGAAGCGTTACTCTCCTGGACGTAAACCATCATGATGGCTGAGGTATTCAATCGGGATGCAATTTCTGTGCGTTATCGTTAATATCAAGGTCCAAGTGTAACAATAAACCTGCATTGGTGCATCGGAAAAACCTATTGGACTCACAGTAATGCTTCCAAGCACACACCGTATCTACAATTACTCGTCTGGACATAAGTCGTAATGATACATTAGGTATTCAATTGGGATGCAATTTCTCATCGTTATCGTCAATGGGAAGGTCCAAGTATCACCCTAAATCTGCGGTGGTGCATTGGAAACAGCTACTGGACTCCCAGGGATGCTTCGAAACACACGCCATATGAAGCGTAATTCGCGTGGACATATTTCGTCATGATGCATTAGGAATTCAATTGGGATTCGATTTCTCTGCTTTATCGTCAATGTGAAGGTCCAAGTGTTACAATAAACCTGCATTGATGCATCGGAAACAGCTACTGGACTCCCAGGACTGCTTCCATACACACACCGTATGGAGCGTTTCTTGCCCAGACTTAAGTCGTAATGATGTCTTCGGTATTCAATCCGGATGCAATTTCACTGCGTTATTCTGAATGTGAAGGTCCAAGTGTAACAGTAACCCTGGCTTGATGCATGGGAAACAGCTACTGGACGACCAGGAATGCTTTCAAGCACACATCGTATGCAGCATTACTCGCCTGAACATAATTCGTCATGATGCCTTAGGTACTCAATCGGGAAGCAATTTCTCTGCGTTATCGTCAATGTGAGGTCCACGTGTTACCCTAAAATTGCAGTGGTGCATTTGAAACAGCTACTGGATTCCCAGGGATGCTTCCAAACACACGCCATATAAAGCGTTATTCTCGTGGACATATTTTGTCATGATGCAATATGTATTCAATTGGGATGCAATTTCTCTGCTTTATCGTCAATGTGAAGTTCCACGTGCTACAGTAAACCTGCATTGATGCATCGGAAACAGCAACTGGACTCCCAGGAATGCGTCCAAGCACACACCTTATGAAGCGTTACTTGCCCAGACATAAGTCGTCCTGATGCCTTATGTATTCAATGCGGGTGCAATTTCTCAGCGTTATCGTCAATCTGAAGGTAAATGTGTGACAGTAAACCTGCAGTGGTGCATCGGAAACTGTTACTGGACTCCCACAAATGCTTCCAAGCACACACCGTATGAAGCGTTTCTTGCCCAGACGTAAGTCACCATGATGTCTTAGGTACTAAATTGGGATGCAGTTTCTCAGCGTTATCGTCAATGTGAAGGTCCAAGTGTTACAGTAAACCTGCATTGATTCTTTGGATACAGCTACAGGACTACCAGGAATGCTTGTAAGCACACACCGTATGAAGTGTTACTCGTCAGGACGTAAGTCGAAATAATACCTTAGGTATTCGACCGGGATGCAATTTCTCTGCGTTATCGTTAATGTAAAGTTCCATGTATTAATTTTAAGCTTCAGTGGTGCATCGGAAACTGCTACTGGACTCCCAGGAATGCTTCCAAGGCCACATCGTATGAGGCGTTACTCTCCTGGACGTAAAGCATCATGATGGCTGAGGTATCCAATCAGGATGCAATTTCTGTGCCTTATCGTCAATATCAGGGTGCAAGTGTTTTTATAAACTTGCAGTGGTGCATCGGAAACAGCTACTGGACTCCCAGGAATGCTTCCAAGCACACACCGTATGAAGCATTACTCGCCTGAACATAAGTCGTCATGATGCCTTAGGTACTCAATCGGGATTCAATTTCTCTGCGTTATCGTCAATGTGAAGGTCCAAGTGTTACCCTAAAATTGCAGTGGTGCATTGGAAACAGCTACTGGACTCCCAGGGATGTTTCCAAACACACGCCATATGAAGCGTTATCCGCATGGATATAAGTCGTCAGGATACCTTAGATAATGAATCGGGATGCAATTTCTCTGCGTTATCGTCTATGTGAAGCTCCAAGTGTTACAGTAAAACTGCAGTGGTGCATCGAAAACAGTTACTGGACTCCCATGAATGCTTCCAAGCACACACCGTATGAAGCGTTACTTACCCAGTCATAAGTCGTCATGATGCCTTTGGTATTCCATCGGGATGCAATTTCTCTGCATTCTCGTCAATGTGAAGGTTCAAGTGTTACAATAAACCTTCGTTGGTGCATCCGAATCAGCTACTGGACTCCCAGGAATACTTCCAACCACACACCGTATTATGCGTTACTTGCCCAGACATAAATCGTCATGACGACATAGGTATTCAATCGGGATGCAATTTCTCTGCGTTATCGTCAACATGAAGGTCCAAGGGTTACTGTTTACTTGTAGTGAAGTATCGGTTGTCGCTGCTGGTCTTGGTTGAAAGTTTATTTGGACGTCCGCTTGGTGCGCTACTCGCCTGCAAGGTAAGTCTACATTGTGACTGTTGTATTTAATCCTGACTAAATTTCTGAAATTCATCGTCAATATGAAGGTCTAAGTGTACAGTACACATGCATTGGTGCATCGAAAGCAGCTACTGGACTCCCAGGAAAGCTTCTAAGCACACACCGCATGAATTGTTACTCGCCAGGACGTAAGTCGGCATGATACCTTAGATTTTCGATCTGATGCAATTTCTCTGCGTTATCGTCAATGTGAAGATCCAAGTGTAAGAATTTAGGTGCAGTGGTGCGTCGGAAACTGCTACTGGACTCCCAGGAATTCTTCCAAGGTCACACCGTATGAAGCGTTACTCTCCTGGACGTAAGACATTATGATGGCTGAGGTATTCAATCGGGATGCAATTTCTGTGCGTTATCGTCACAATCAAAGTCCAAGTGTTACAATAAACTGCAGTGGTGCTTCGGAAACAGTACTGGACTCCCTGGAATGGTTCCAAGCACACACCGTATGAAGCGTTACTTGCCCAGACATACGTCGCCATGATGCCTTAGGTATTCAATCGGGATGCAATTTCTCTGAGTTATCGACAATGTGAAGGTCCAAGAGTCACAGTAAACCTGCAGTGGTGCATTGGAAACAGCTACTGGACACCCAGGGATGCTTACAAACACACGCCATATGAAGCGTTATTGGCGTGGACATATTTCGTCATGATGCATTATGTATTCAATTGGGATGCAATTTTTCTGCTTTATCGTCAATGTGAAGTTCCACGTGCTACAGTAAACCTGCAATGGTGCATCGGAAATAGTTACTGGACTCCCAGGAATGCTTCCTAGCTCACACCATGTGAAGCATTACTCGGCTGAACATAAGTCATCATGATGCCTTAGTTACTCAATCGGGATGCAAATTTTCCATCGTTATCGTCAATGTGAAGGTCCAAGTGTCACCCTAAACCTGCGGTGGCGCATTGGTAACAGCTACTGGAGTCCCAGGGATGCTTCGAGAAACACGCCATATGAAGCGTAATTCGCGGGGACATATTTCGGCATGATGCATTAGGTATTCAATTGGGATGCAATTTCTCTGCTTTATCGTCAATGTGAAGGTATAAGTGTTACATTAAACCTGCAATGACGCATCGGAAAAAGCTACTGGACTCCCAGGAATGCTTCCAAGCACACACCATATGAAGCGTTACAAGCCCAGATATAAGCTGACATGATGCATTATGTATTCAAATCGGATTCAATTTCTCTGCGTTATCGTCAATGTGAAGGTCCAAGTGTTACAATAAACCTGCATTGGTGGATCGGAAACAGCTACTGGACTCCCAGGAATGCTACCAAGCACACACCGTATGAAGCATTACCCGCTTGGACATAAGTGGTCAAGATGTCTTAGGTACTCAAAAGGGATGCATTTTCTGAGCTTTATCTTCAATGTGAAGGTCCAAGTTTTACACTAACACTCAAGTGGTGCATTGGAAACAACTACTGGATTCCCAGGGATGTTTCAAAACACAAGCCATATGAAGCGTTATCCGCGTGGGCTTCAGTCGTCAGGATGCCTTAGATATTCAAGCGGGATGCAATTTCTCTGCGGTAGCGTCAATGTAAAGGTAAAAGTGTTACAATTTAGATGCAGTGGTGCATCGGACACAGTTACTGGACTCCCAGGAATTCTTCCAAGCACACACCGAATGATGCGTTACTTGCCCAGACATAAGTTGTCATGATGCCTTAGGTATTCAATCGGGATGCAATTTCACTGCGTTATCGACAATGTGAAGGTCCTAGTGTTACAGTAAACCTGCATTGGCGCATCGGAAACAGGTACTGGACTCCCTGGGATGCTTCCAAACACACGCCATATGAAGCGTTATTCGCGTGGTCATATTTCGTCATAATGAATTAGGTATTCAATTGGGATGCAATTTCTTTGCTTTATAGTCAATGTGAAATTCCAAGTGCTACAGTGAACCTGCAGTGGTGCATCGAAATAGCTAGTGGACTCCCAGTTATGCTTCCAAGCACACACTGTATAAAGCGTTACTTGCCTAAACATAAGTCGTCATGATACCTTAGGTATTCAATCGGGATTAAATTTCTCTGCGTTATCGTCAATATGATGGTCCAAGGGTTACTAATTACTTGCAGTGAAGTATCGGTTGTTACCACTGGACACGGGTTAAAAGTTTCTTTGGACGTCAGCTTGGTGCTTTACTCGCCTGCAAGAGAAGTCTACATTGTGCCTGTTGTATTCAGTCCCGATGAAATTTCTGAGTTCCATCGTCAATATTAGGGCCCAAGTGTTACAGTAAACCAGCAGTGGTGCATCGGGAACAGTTACTGGACTCCGAGGAATTCTTCAAAGCACACATTATATGAAGCGTTACTTGCCCAGACATAAGTCGTCATGACGCCCTAGGTATTCAATGGGGATGCAATTTCTCTGCGTTATCGACAATGTGAGGGTCCAAGGGTTACAGTAAACCTGCAGTGGTGCATCGGAAACAGATACGGGACTCCCAGGAAAGCTTCCAAGCACACACCGAATGATGCGTTACTTGCCCAGACATAAGTCGTCATGATGCCTTAGGTATTCAATCGGGATGCAATTTCTCTGCCTTATCGACAATTTGAAGGTCCAAGTTATACAGTAAACGTGCATGGGTGCATCGGAAACAGTTACTGGATTTCGAGAAATGTTTCCAAGCACACAACGTTTGAAGAGTTACTTGCTTAGACATAAGACGTCATGGTGCCTTAGGTATGAAATGCGGATGCAATTTCTCGGCGTTATTAAACAATCTGAAGGTCAAAGTGTTACAGTAAACCTGCAGTCGTGCATCTTAAACAGATACTGGACTCCCAGGGATGCTTCCAAACACACGCCACATGAAGCGTTATTCACGTGATCATATTTCGTCATAATGCGTTAGGTATTCAATCGGGATGCAACATCTCCGCGTTATCGACAATGTGAAGGTCCAAGTGTTACAGTAAACCTGCAGTGGTGCATCGGAAACTGTTACTGGTCTCCCAGGAATGCTTCAGAGCACACACCGAATGATGCGTTACTTGCCCAGACATAAGTCGTCATGATGCCTTAGGTATTCATCGGGATGCAATTTCTCTGCGTTATCGTCAATGTGAAGGTCCAAGTGTTACTGTAAACCTGCAGTGGTGCATCGGAAACAGTTACTGGACTACCAGGAATGGTTCCAAGCACACACCATATGAAGCGTTACTTGCACAGACATAAGTCGTCATGATGCCTTAGATATTCAATCGAGATGCAATTTCTCTGCGTTATCGGCAGTGTGAAGGTCCAAGTGTTACAGTAAACCTGCAGTGGTGCATTGGAAACAGTTACTGGACTTCCAGTAATGCTTCCAAGCACACACCGAATGATGCGTTACTTGCCAAGAGATAAGTCGTAATGATGCCTTAGGTATTGAATCGGGATGCAATATCTGTGCGTTATCGACAATGTGAAGGTTCAAGTGTTACAGTAAACCTACAGTGGTGCATCGGAAACAGTTAGTGGACTCCCAGGAATGGTTACAAGCACACACCGTATGAATCGTTACTTGCCCAGACATAAGTCGTCATTATGATTTAGGTATTCAATCGGGATGCAATTTCTCTGCGTTATCGACAATGTGAAGGTCCAAGTGTTACAGTATACCTGCAGGGGTGCATCGGAAACAGTTACTGGACTCCCAGGAATGCTTCCAAGCACACACGGAATGATGCGTTACTTGCCCAGAGATAAGTCGTCATTATGCCTTAGGTATTGAATCAGGATGCATTTTCTGTGTGTTATCGATAATGTGAAGGTTCATGTGTTACAGTAAACTTGCAATGGTATATCGAAAACAGTTAGTGGACTCCCAGGAATGGTTACAAGCACACACCGTATAAATCGTTACTTGCCCAGACATAAGTCGTCATGATGCCTTAGGTATTCAATCGGGATGCAATTTCTCGACGTTATCGTCAATCTCAAGGTCCAAGTGTTACAGTAAACCTGCAGTGGTGCATCGGAAACAGCTACTGGACTCCCAGGGATGCTTCCAAAAACACGCCATATGAAGGGCTATTCGCGTGATCATATTCCGTCATAATGCATTAGGAATTCAATCGGGATGCATTAACTCTGCGTTATCGACAATGTGGAGGACCAAGTGTTTCAGTAAACCTTCAGTGGTGCATCGGAAACAGTTAGTGGACTCCCAGGAATTCTTCCAAGCACACACCGTATGAATCGTTACTTGCCCTGACATAATTCGTCATGATACCTTAGGTATTCAATCGGGATGCAATTTCTCTGCGTTATCGACAATGTGAAGGTCGAAGCATTCAGTAAACCTGCATTGGTGCATCCGAATCAACTACTAGACTCCCAGAAAAGCTCTCAAGCACACACCGAATTATATGTTACTTACCCACACATAAGTCGTCATGATGCCTTAGGTATTGAATCTGGATGCAATTTCTGTGTGTTATCGACAATGTGAAGGTCCAAGTGTTACAGTAAACCTGCAGTGGTGCATCGGAAACGGTTACTGGATTCCCAGGAATGCTTCAAATCAAGCACCGTCTAACACGTTACGTGCCCAGACATAAGTCGTCATGATGCCTTAGATATTCATACTGAATGTAATTTCTCTCAGTTATCGACAATGTGAAGTTCCAAGTATTCAGTAAACCTGCAATGGTGCATCCGAATCAACTACTAGACTCCCAGAAAAGCTTTCAAGCACACACCGAATGATATGTTACTTGCCCACACATAAGTCGTCATGATACCTTAGGTATTCAATCGGGATGCAATTTCTCTGCGTTATCGACAATGTGAAGGTCCAAGTGTTACAGTAAACCTAAAGTGGTGCATCGGAAACAGTTACTGGACTCCCAGGAATGGTTCCAAGCACACACCGTATGAATCGTTACTTGCCGAGACATAAGTCGTCATGATGCCTTAGGTATTGAATCGGGATACAATTTCTCTGCGTTATCGACAATGTGAAGGTCCAGGTGTTACAATAAACCTGGAGTGGTTCATCGGAAACTTTAACTGGACTCCCAGGAATGATTACAAGCGCACACCATATGTAGCGTTAGGTGCCCAGACATAGGTTATCATGATGCCTTAGGTATTCAATCGGGATGCAATTTCTCTGCGTTATCGACAATGTGAAGGTCCAAGGGTTACAGTAAACCTGCAGTGGTGCATCGGAAATAGTTACTGGACTCCCAGGAATGCTTCCAAGCACACACCGAATGATGCGTTACTTACTCAGAGATAAGTCAGCATGATGCCTTAGGTATTCAATCGGGATGCAATTTCTTTGCGTTATCGACAATGTGAAGATCCAAGTGTTACAGTAAACCTGCAGTGGTTCATCGGAAGCAGTTACTGGACTCCCAGGAATGCTTCCAAGCACACACCGAATGATGCGTTACTTACTCAGAGATAAGTCAGCATGATGCCTTAGGTATTTAATCGGGATGCAATTTCTCTGCGTTATCGACAGTGTGAAGCGCCAAGTGTTACAGTAAACCTTCAGTGGTGCATCGGAAACTGTTACTGCACTCAGAGGAATGCTTCGAAGCACGCACTGTATGAAGCGTTACTTGCCCTTACATAAGTAGTCATGATGGCTTAGGTATTCAATCGGGATGCAATTTCTCTGCGTTATCGACAATGTGAAGGTCCAAGTGTTACAGTAAACCTGCAGTGGTGCATCGGAAACAGTTACTGAACTCAGAGGAATGCCTCGATGCACGCACTGAATGAAGCGTTACTTGCCCAGACACATGTCGTCATGATGCCTTAGGTATTCCATAGGGATGCAATTTCTCTGCGTTATCGTCAATGTGAAGTTCCAAGTGTTACTGTAAACCTGCAGTGGTGCATCGGAAACAGTTACTGGACTACCAGGAATGGTTCCAAGCACACACCATATGAAGCGTTACTTGCACAGACATAAGTAGTCATGATGCCTTAGATACTCAATCGAGATGCAATTTCTCTGCGTTATCGGCAGTGTGAAGGTCTAAGTGATACAGTAAACCTGCAGTTGTGCATCGGAAACCGTTACTCGACTCCCAGGAAAGCTTCCACGCACACTCCGTATGAAGCGTTACTTGCGCAGACATAAGACGTCGTGATGCCTTAGGTATTCTATCACGATGCTGTTTCTTTTGCGTTATCGTAAATGTGAAGGTCCGCGTGTTACAGTAAACCTCCAGTGGTGCATCGGAAACAGTTTCTGGACTCCTAGAAATGCTTCCAAGCACACACCATATGAAGCGTTACTTGCCCAGACATAAGTCGTCATAATGCCTTAGATATTGAATGGGGATTAAATTACTCTGCGTTATCTTCAATTTGAATGTCCAAGTGTTACAGTAAATCAGCAGTGGTGCATCGGAAACAGCTACTCACCTCCCAGGAATGCTTCCAAACACACACCGTATGTAGCGTTACGTCCCCAAACATAAGTCATCATGATGCCTTAGGTATTCAATCGGGATGCAATTTCTCTGCGCTATCAACAATGTGAAGGTCCAAGTGCTACAGTAAACCTGCATTGGTGCATCGGAAACAGGTACTGGAATCCAAGGGATGCTTCCAAACACACGCCATATGAAGCGTTATTCAGGTGGTCATATTTCGTCATAATGAATTAGGTATTCAATTGGGATGCAATTTCTTTGCTTTATCGTCAATGTGAAGTTCCAAGTGCTACAGTAAACCTGGAGTGGTGCATCGAAGTAGCTACTGGTCTCCCAGTTATGCTTCCAAGCACACAATGTATGAAGCGTTACTTGTCTAAACATAAGTCGTCATGATGCCTTAGGTATTCAATCGTGATTAAATTTCTCTGCGTTATCTTCAATATGATGGTCCAAGGATTACTAATTACTTGCAGTGAAGTGTCGGTTGTTACCACTGGACACGGTTGAAAGCGTCCTTGGACGTCCGCTTGGTGCTTTACTCGCCTGCAAGAGAAGTCTACATTGTGGCTGTTGTATTCAGTCCCGATGAAATTTCTGAGTTCCATCGTCAATATTAGAGTCCAAGTGTTACTACAAACCTGCAGTGGTGCATCGGAAAGCGGTCCTCGACTACCAGGAAAGCTTCCAATCACACACCCTATGAAGCGTTACTTGCGCAGACATAAGACGTCGTGATGCCTTAGGTATTCTATCGGGATGCAATTTCTCTGCGTTATCGTCAATGTGAAGGTCCAAGTGTTACAGTAAACCTACAGTGGTGCATCGGAAACCGTTACTCGACTCCCAGGAAAGCTTCCAAGCACACACCGTATGAAGCAATTTTTGCGCAGACATAAGACGTCGTGATGCCTTAGGTATTCAATCGGGATGCAATTTCTCTGCGTTACCGTCGATGTGAAGGTCCAAGTGTTACAGTAAACCTTTATTGGTGCATCGGAAACCGTTTCGGGACTCCTAGGAATGCTTCCAAGCACACACCATATGAAGCATTACTTGCCCAGATATAAGTCGTCATTATGCCTTAGATGTTCAATCGAGATGCAATTTCTCTGCGATATCGGCAGTGTAAAGGTCCAAGTGTTACAGTAAACCTGCAGTGGTTCATCGGAAACAGTTACTGGACTCCCAGGAATGCTTCCAAGCACACACAATATGAAGCGTTACTTGCCCAGACATAAGACCTCATGGTACCTTAGGTATTCATACTGAATGCAGTTTCTCTCAGTTATCGCCAATGTGAAGCTCCAAGTATTCAGTAAACCTGCATTGGTGCATCCGAATCAGCAACTAGACTCCCAGAAAAGCTTTCAAGAACACACCGCATGATGCGTTACTTGCCCACACTTAGTTGTCATGATGCCTTAGATATTCAATCGAGATGCAATTTCTTTGCGTTATCGACAATGTGAAGGTCGAAGTGTTACAGTAAACCTGCAGTGGTTCATTGGAAACAGTTACTGGACTCCCAGGAATGCTTCCAAGCACACACCGAATGATGCGTTACTTACCTTAGATAAGTCGTAATAATGCCTTAGGTATTGAATCGAGATGCAATTTCTGTGCGTTATCGACAATGTGAAGGTTCAAATGTTACAATAAACGTGCAGTGGTGCATGGGAAACAGTTAGTGGACTCCTAGCAATGGTTCCGAGCACACACCTTATGAATCGTTACTTGCCCAGACATAAGTCGTCATGATGCCCTAGGTATTCAGTCGGGAAGCAATTTCTCTGCGTTATCGACAATGTGAAGGTCCAAGTGTTACAGTAAACCTGCAGTGGTTCATCGGAAACAGTTACTGGACTCCCAGGAATGTTTCCAATCACACACCGAATGATGCGTTGCTTGCCCAGAGATAAGTCGTAATGATGCATTAGGTATTGAATCGGGATGCAATTTCTGTGCGTTATCGACAATATGAAGATTCAAGTGTTACAGTAAACCTGCAGTGGTGCATCGGAAACAGTTAGTGGGCTCCCAGGAATGGTTCCAAGCACACACCATATGAAGCGTTACTTGCCCAGACATAAGTCGTAATGATGCCTCAGGTATTGAATCGTGATACAATTTCTCTGCGTTATCGACAATGTGAAGGTCCAAGTGTTACAGTAAACCTGCAGTGGTGCATTGGAAATAGTTACTGGACTCCCAGGAATGCTTCCAAGCACACACCGAATGATGCGTTACTTAACCAGAGATAAGTCAGCATGATGCCTTAGGTATTCAATCGGGATGCAATTTCTGTGCGTTATCGACAATGTGAAGGTTCAAGAGTTAAAGTAAACCTGCAGTGGTGCATCGGAAAAAGTTTGTTCGCTCCAAGGAATGGTTCCAAGCACACACCGAATGAATCGTTACTTGCCCAGACATAAGTGGTCATGATGCCTTAGGTACTCAATCGGGATGCAATTTCTCTGCGTTATCGACAATGTGAAGGACCAAGTGTTACAGTAAATCTGCAGTTTTGCATCGGAAACAGTTTCTGGACTCCTAGGAATGCTTCCAAGCACACACCATATGAAGCGTTACTTGCCCAGACATAAGTCGTCGTTATGCCTTAGGTATTCAATCGAGATGCAATTTCTTCGCGTTATCGACAATGTGAAGGTCCAAGTGTTACAGTAAACCTGCAGTGGTGGATCGGAAACAGCTACTGGACTCCCAGGGATGCTTCCAAACACACGCCATATGAAGCGTTATTCGCGTGATCATATTTCGTCATAATGTATTAGGTATTGAATCGGGATGCATTATCTCTGCGTTATGGACAATGTGAAGGTCCAAGTGTTACAGTAAACATGCAGTGGTGCATTGGAAACAGTTACTGGACTCACAGGAATGGTTCCAAGCACACACCGTATGAATCGTTACTTGCCCAGACATAAGTCGTCATGATGCCTTAGATATTCAATCGGGATGCAATTTCTCTGCGTTATCGAGAATGTGAAGGTCCAAGTGTTACAGTAAACCTGCAGTGGTTCATCGGAAACTTTAACTGGACTCCCAGGAATGATTCCAAGCGCACACCATATGTAGCGTTAGGTGCCCAGACATAAGTTATCATGATGCCTTAGGTATTCAATCGGGATGCAATTTCTCTGCGTTATCAACATGAATCGTTACTTGCCCAGACATAAGTCGTCATGATGCCTTAGATATTCAATCGGGATGCAATTTCTCTGCGTTATCAACAATGTGAAGGTCCAGGTGTTACAGTAAACCTGCATTGCTGCATCGGAAAAAGCTACTGGACTCCCAGGGATGCTTACAAACATACGCCATATGAAGAATTTTTTGCGTGATCGTATTTCGTCATTATGCATTAGGAATTCAATCGGGATGCATTATCTCTGCGTTATCGGCAGTGTGAAGGGCCAAGTGTTACAGTAAACCTTCAGTGGTGCATCGGAAACAGTTACTGCACTCAGAGGAATGCTTCGAAGCACGCACTGAATGAAGCGTTACTTGCCCAGACATATGTCGTCATGATGCCTTAGGTATTCCATAGGGTCCAAGTGTTACAGTAAACCTACAGTGGTGCATCGGAAACCGTTACTCGACTCCCAGGAAAGCTTCCAAGCACACACCGTATGAAGCAATTTTTGCGCAGACGTAAGACGTCGTGTAGCCTTAGGTATTCAATCGGGATGCAATTTCTCTGCGTTACCGTCGATGTGAAGGTCCAAGTGTTACAGTAAACCTTTATTGGTGCATCGGAAACAGTTTCGGGACTCCTAGGAATGCTTCCAAGCACACACCATATGAAGCATTACTTGCCCAGACATAAGTCGTCATTATGCCTTAGATGTTCAATACGCCATATGAAGAATTTTTTGCGTGATCGTATTTCGTCATTATGCATTAGGAATTCAATCGGGATGCATTATCTCTGCGATATCGGCAGTGTGAAGGTCCAAGTGTTACAGTAAACCTGCAGTGGTTCATCGGAAACAGTTACTGGACTCCCAGGAATGCTTCCAAGCGCACACCATATGTAGCGTTACGTGCCCAGACATAAGTCATCATGATGCCTTAGATATTCATACTGAATGCAATTTCTCTCAGTTATCGACAATGTGAAGCTCCAAGTATTCAGTAAACCTTCAATGGTGCATCCGAATCAACTACTAGACTCCCAGAAAAGCTTTCAAGCACACACCGAATGATATGTTACTCGCCCACACATAAGTCGTCATGATACCTTAGGTATTCAATCGGGATGCAATTTCTCTGCGTTATCGACAACGTGAAGGTCCAAGTGCTACAGTAAACCTGCAGTGGTGCATCGGAAACAGTTACTGGACTCCCAGGAATGCTTCCAAGCACACACCGAATGATGCGTTACTTGCCCTGAGATAAGTCGTAATGATGCCTTAGGTATTGAATCGGGATGTAATTTCTGTGCGTTATCGACAATGTGAAGGTTCAAGTGTTACAGTAAACCTGCAATGGTGCATGGGAAACAGTTACTGGACTCCCAGGAATGGTTCCAAGCACACACTGTATGAATCGTTACTTGCCCAGACATAAGTCGTCATGATGCACTAGGTATTCAGTCGGGAAGCAATTTCTCTGCGTTATCGACAATGTGAATGGTTCCAAGCACACACCGTATTATTCGTTACTTGCCCAGACAGACGTCGTCATGATGACTTAGATATTCAATCATGATGAAATTTCTATGCGTTATCGACAATGTGAAGGTCCCAGTGTCACAATAAACCTGCAGTGGTGTATCGGAAACAGCTACTGCACTCCCAGGGATGCTTCCAAACACACGCCATATGAAGCATTATTCGCGTGACCGTATTTCGTCATAATGCATTAGGAACCAATCGGGATGCATTATCTCTGCGTTATCGACATTGTGGAGGACCAAGTGATACAGTAAACCTTCAGTGGTGCATCGGAAACAGTTACTGCACTGAGAGGAATGCTTCGAAGCACGCACTGTATGAAGCGTTACTTGCCCAGACATAAGTCGTCATGAAGCCTTAGGTATTCCATTGGGATGCAATTTCTCTGCGTTATCGACAATTTGAAGGTCAAAGTGTTACAATAAACTTGCAGTTCTGCATTGGAAACAGCTACTGGATTCACAGGAATGCTTCCAGGCGCACACCATATGTAGCGTTACGTGCCCAGACATAAGTCATCATGATGCATTAGGTATTCAATCGGGATGCAAAATCTCTGCGTTATAGACAATGTTAAGGTCCATTGTTACAGTAAACCTGCAGTGGTTAATCGGAACCAGTTAGTGGACTCCCAGGAATGCTTTCAAGCACACCCCGTATGAATCGTTACTTGCCCAGACATAAGTCGTCATTATGATTTAGGTATTCAATCGGGATGCAATTTCTCTGCGTTATCGACAATGTGAAGGTCCAAGTGTTACAGTATACCTGCAGGGGTGCATCGGAAACAGTTACTGGACTCCCAGGAATGCTTCCAAGCACACACGGAATGATGCGTTACTTGCCCAGAGATAAGTCGTCATTATGCCTTAGGTATTGAATCAGGATGCATTTTCTGTGTGTTATCGATAATGTGAAGGTTCATGTGTTACAGTAAACTTGCAATGGTATATCGAAAACAGTTAGTGGACTCCCAGGAATGGTTACAAGCACACACCGTATAAATCGTTACTTGCCCAGACATAAGTCGTCATGATGCCTTAGGTATTCAATCGGGATGCAATTTCTCGACGTTATCGTCAATCTGAAGGTCCAAGTGTTACAGTAAACCTGCAGTGGTGCATCGGAAACAGCTACTGGACTCCCAGGGATGCTTCCAAAAACACGCCATATGAAGGGCTATTCGCGTGATCATATTTCGTCATAATGCATTAGGAATTCAATCGGGATGCATTAACTCTGCGTTATCGACAATGTGGAGGACCAAGTGTTTCAGTAAACCTTCAGTGGTGCATCGGAAACAGTTAGTGGACTCCCAGGAATGCTTCCAAGCACACACCGTATGAATCGTTACTTGCCGAGACATAATTCGTCATGATACCTTAGGTATTCAATCGGGATGCAATTTCTCTGCGTTATCGACAATGTGAAGGTCGAAGCATTCAGTAAACCTGCATTGGTGCATCCGAATCAACTACTAGACTCCCAGAAAAGCTTTCAAGCACACACCGAATGATATGTTACTTACCCACACATAAGTCGTCATGATGCCTTAGGTATTGAATCTGGATGCAATTTCTGTGTGTTATCGACAATGTGAAGGTCCAAGTGTTACAGTAAACCTGCAGTGGTGCATCGGAAACGGTTACTGGATTCCCAGGAATGCTTCAAATCAAGCACCGTCTAACACGTTACGTACCCAGACATAAGTCGTCATGATGCCTTAGATATTCATACTGAATGTAATTTCTCTCAGTTATCGACAATGTGAAGCTCCAAGTATTCAGTAAACCTGCAATGGTGCATCCGAATCAACTACTAGACTCCCAGAAAAGCTTCCAAGCACACACCGAATGTTATGTTATTTGCCCACACATAAGTCGTCATGATACCTTAGGTATTCAATCGGGATGCAATTTCTCTGCGTTATCGACAATGTGAAGGTCCAAGTGTTACAGTAAACCTAAAGTGGTGCATCGGAAACAGTTACTGGACTCCCAGGAATGGTTCCAAGCACACACCGTATGAATCGTTACTTGCCGAGACATAAGTCGTCATGATGCCTTAGGTATTGAATCGGGATACAATTTCTCTGCGTTATCGACAATGTGAAGGTCCAGGTGTTACAATAAACCTGGAGTGGTTCATCGGAAACTTTAACTGGACTCCCAGGAATGATTCCAAGCGCACACCATATGTAGCGTTAGGTGCCCAGACATAAGTTATCATGATGCCTTAGGTATTCAATCGGGATGCAATTTCTCTGCGTTATCGACAATGTGAAGGTCCAAGGGTTACAGTAAACCTGCAGTGGTGCATCGGAAATAGTTACTGGACTCCCAGGAATGCTTCCAAGCACACACCGAATGATGCGTTACTTACTCAGAGATAAGTCAGCATGATGCCTTAGGTATTCAATCGGGATGCAATTTCTTTGCGTTATCGACAATGTGAAGGTCCAAGTGTTAAAGTAAACCTGCAGTGGTGGATCGGAAACAGCTACTGGACTCCCCGGGATGCTTCCAAACACACGCCATATGAAGCGTTATTCGCGTGATCATATTTCGTCATAATGCATTAGGTATTCAATCGGGATGCATTATCTCTGCGTTATGGACAATGTGAATATCCAAGTGTTACAGTAAACCTGCAGTGGTTCATCGGAAGCAGTTACTGGACTCCCAGGAATGCTTCCAAGCACACACCATATGAAGCGTTACTTGCCCAGACATAAGTCGTCATTATGCCTTAGATATTCAATCGAGATGCAATTTCTCTGCGTTATCGCCAGTGTGAAGATCCAAGTGTTACAGTAAACCTGCAGTGGTTCATCGGAAGCAGTTACTGGACTCCCAGGAATGCTTCCAAGCACACACTTAATGATGCGTTACTTACTCAGAGATAAGTCAGCATGATGCCTTAGGTATTCAATCGGGATGCAATTTCTCTGCGTTATCGACGGTGTGAAGCGCCAAGTGTTACAGTAAACCTTCAGTGGTGCATCGGAAACTGTTACTGCACTCAGAGGAATGCTTCGAAGCACGCACTGTATGAAGCGTTACTTGCCCTTACATAAGTAGTCATGATGCCTTAGGTATTCAATCGGGATGCAATTTCTCTGCGTTATCGACAATGTGAAGGTCCAAGTGTTACAGTAAACCTGCAGTGGTGCATCGGAAACAGTTACTGAACTCAGAGGAATGCCTCGATGCACGCACTGAATGAAGCGTTACTTGCCCAGACACATGTCGTCATGATGCCTTAGGTATTCCATAGGGATGCAATTTCTCTGCGTTATCGTCAATGTGAAGTTCCAAGTGTTACTGTAAACCTGCAGTGGTGCATCGGAAACAGTTACTGGACTACCAGGAATGGTTCCAAGCACACACCATATGAAGCGTTACTTGCACAGACATAAGTAGTCATGATGCCTTAGATACTCAATCGAGATGCAATTTCTCTGCGTTATCGGCAGTGTGAAGGTCTAAGTGATATAGTAAACCTGCAGTTGTGCATCGGAAACCGTTACTCGACTCCCAGGAAAGCTT
The DNA here is from genome assembly GCF_023897955.1 of Schistocerca gregaria. Taxonomy (NCBI): domain Eukaryota; kingdom Metazoa; phylum Arthropoda; class Insecta; order Orthoptera; family Acrididae; genus Schistocerca; species Schistocerca gregaria. The sequence continues at coordinate 135,629,044 of NC_064923.1, read as the reverse complement.
CCACGCACACTCCGTATGAAGCGTTACTTGCGCAGACATAAGACGTCGTGATGCCTTAGGTATTCTATCACGATGCTGTTTCTTTGCGTTATCGTAAATGTGAAGGTCCACGTGTTACAGTAAACCTCCAGTGGTGCATGGGAAACAGTTTCTGGACTCCTAGAAATGCTTCCAAGCACACACCATATGAAGCGTTACTTGCCCAGACATAAGTCGTCATAATGCCTTAGATATTGAATGGGGATTAAATTACTCTGCGTTATCTTCAATTTGAATGTCCAAGTGTTACAGTAAATCAGCAGTGGTGCATCGGAAACAGCTACTCACCTCCCAGGAATGCTTCCAAACACACACCGTATGTAGCGTTACGTCCCCAAACATAAGTCATCATGATGCCTTAGGTATTCAATCGGGATGCAATTTCTCTGCGCTATCAACAATGTGAAGGTCCAAGTGCTACAGTAAACCTGCATTGGTGCATCGGAAACAGGTACTGGAATCCAAGGGATGCTTCCAAACACACGCCATATGAAGCGTTATTCAGGTGGTCATATTTCGTCATAATGAATTAGGTATTCAATTGGGATGCAATTTCTTTGCTTTATCGTCAATGTGAAGTTCCAAGTGCTACAGTAAACCTGGAGTGGTGCATCGAAGTAGCTACTGGTCTCCCAGTTATGCTTCCAAGCACACAATGTATGAAGCGTTACTTGTCTAAACATAAGTCGTCATGATGCCTTAGGTATTCAATCGTGATTAAATTTCTCTGCGTTATCTTCAATATGATGGTCCAAGGATTACTAATTACTTGCAGTGAAGTGTCGGTTGTTACCACTGGACACGGTTGAAAGCGTCCTTGGACGTCCGCTTGGTGCTTTACTCGCCTGCAAGAGAAGTCTACATTGTGGCTGTTGTATTCAGTCCCGATGAAATTTCTGAGTTCCATCGTCAATATTAGAGTCCAAGTGTTACAACAAACCTGCAGTGGTGCATCGGAAAGCGGTCCTCGACTACCAGGAAAGCTTCCAATCACACACCCTATGAAGCGTTACTTGCGCAGACATAAGACGTCGTGATGCCTTAGGTATTCTATCGGGATGCAATTTCTCTGCGTTATCGTCAATGTGAAGGTCCCAGTGTTACAGTAAACCTACAGTGGTGCATCGGAAACCGTTACTCGACTCCCAGGAAAGCTTCCAAGCACACACCGTATGAAGCAATTTTTGCGCAGACATAAGACGTCGTGATGCCTTAGGTATTCAATCGGGATGCAATTTCTCTGCGTTACCGTCGATGTGAAGGTCCAAGTGTTACAGTAAACCTTTATTGGTGCATCGGAAACCGTTTCGGGACTCCTAGGAATGCTTCCAAGCACACACCATATGAAGCATTACTTGCCCAGATATAAGTCGTCATTATGCCTTAGATGTTCAATCGAGATGCAATTTCTCTGCGATATCGGCAGTGTAAAGGTCCAAGTGTTACAGTAAACCTGCAGTGGTTCATCGGAAACAGTTACTGGACTCCCAGGAATGCTTCCAAGCACACACAATATGAAGCGTTACTTGCCCAGACATAAGACCTCATGGTACCTTAGGTATTCATACTGAATGCAGTTTCTCTCAGTTATCGCCAATGTGAAGCTCCAAGTATTCAGTAAACCTGCATTGGTGCATCCGAATCAGCAACTAGACTCCCAGAAAAGCTTTCAAGAACACACCGCATGATGCGTTACTTGCCCACACTTAGTTGTCATGATGCCTTAGATATTCAATCGAGATGCAATTTCTTTGCGTTATCGACAATGTGAAGGTCGAAGTGTTACAGTAAACCTGCAGTGGTTCATTGGAAACAGTTACTGGACTCCCAGGAATGCTTCCAAGCACACACCGAATGATGCGTTACTTACCTTAGATAAGTCGTAATAATGCCTTAGGTATTGAATCGGGATGCAATTTCTGTGCGTTATCGACAATGTGAAGGTTCAAATGTTACAATAAACGTGCAGTGGTGCATGGGAAACAGTTAGTGGACTCCTAGCAATGGTTCCAAGCACACACCGTATGAATCGTTACTTGCCCAGACATAAGTCGTCATGATGCCCTAGGTATTCAGTCGGGAAGCAATTTCTCTGCGTTATCGACAATGTGAAGGTCCAAGTGTTACAGTAAACCTGCAGTGGTTCATCGGAAACAGTTACTGGACTCCCAGGAATGTTTCCAATCACACACCGAATGATGCGTTGCTTGCCCAGAGATAAGTCGTAATGATGCATTAGGTATTGAATCGGGATGCAATTTCTGTGCGTTATCGACAATATGAAGATTCAAGTGTTACAGTAAACCTGCAGTGGTGCATCGGAAACAGTTAGTGGGCTCCCAGGAATGGTTCCAAGCACACACCATATGAAGCGTTACTTGCCCAGACATAAGTCGTAATGATGCCTCAGGTATTGAATCGTGATACAATTTCTCTGCGTTATCGACAATGTGAAGGTCCAAGTGTTACAGTAAACCTGCAGTGGTGCATTGGAAATAGTTACTGGACTCCCAGGAATGCTTCCAAGCACACACCGAATGATGCGTTACTTAACCAGAGATAAGTCAGCATGATGCCTTAGGTATTCAATCGGGATGCAATTTCTGTGCGTTATCGACAATGTGAAGGTTCAAGAGTTAAAGTAAACCTGCAGTGGTGCATCGGAAAAAGTTTGTTCGCTCCAAGGAATGGTTCCAAGCACACACCGAATGAATCGTTACTTGCCCAGACATAAGTGGTCATGATGCCTTAGGTACTCAATCGGGATGCAATTTCTCTGCGTTATCGACAATGTGAAGGACCAAGTGTTACAGTAAATCTGCAGTTTTGCATCGGAAACAGTTTCTGGACTCCTAGGAATGCTTCCAAGCACACACCATATGAAGCGTTACTTGCCCAGACATAAGTCGTCGTTATTCCTTAGGTATTCAATCGAGATGCAATTTCTTCGCGTTATCGACAATGTGAAGGTCCAAGTGTTACAGTAAACCTGCAGTGGTGGATCGGAAACAGCTACTGGACTCCCAGGGATGCTTCCAAACACACGCCATATGAAGCGTTATTCGCGTGATCATATTTCGTCATAATGTATTAGGTATTGAATCGGGATGCATTATCTCTGCGTTATGGACAATGTGAAGGTCCAAGTGTTACAGTAAACATGCAGTGGTGCATTGGAAACAGTTACTGGACTCACAGGAATGGTTCCAAGCACACACCGTATGAATCGTTACTTGCCCAGACATAAGTCGTCATGATGCCTTAGATATTCAATCGGGATGCAATTTCTCTGCGTTATCGAGAATGTGAAGGTCCAAGTGTTACAGTAAACCTGCAGTGGTTCATCGGAAACTTTAACTGGACTCCCAGGAATGATTCCAAGCGCACACCATATGTAGCGTTAGGTGCCCAGACATAAGTTATCATGATGCCTTAGGTATTCAATCGGGATGCAATTTCTCTGCGTTATCAACAATGTGAAGGTCCAGGTGTTACAGTAAACCTGCATTGCTGCATCGGAAAAAGCTACTGGACTCCCAGGGATGCTTGCAAACATACGCCATATGAAGAATTTTTTGCGTGATCGTATTTCGTCATTATGCATTAGGAATTCAATCGGGATGCATTATCTCTGCGTTATCGACAGTGTGAAGGGCCACGTGTTACAGTAAACCTTCAGTGGTGCATCGGAAACAGTTACTGCACTCAGAGGAATGCTTCGAAGCACGCACTGAATGAAGCGTTACTTGCCCAGACATATGTCGTCATGATGCCTTAGGTATTCCATAGGGTCCAAGTGTTACAGTAAACCTACAGTGGTGCATCGGAAACCGTTACTCGACTCCCAGGAAAGCTTCCAAGCACACACCGTATGAAGCAATTTTTGCGCAGACGTAAGACGTCGTGTAGCCTTAGGTATTCAATCGGGATGCAAATTCTCTGCGTTACCGTCGATGTGAAGGTCCAAGTGTTACAGTAAACCTTTATTGGTGCATCGGAAACAGTTTCGGGACTCCTAGGAATGCTGCCAAGCACACACCATATGAAGCATTACTTGCCCAGACATAAGTCGTCATTATGCCTTAGATGTTCAATACGCCATATGAAGAATTTTTTGCGTGATCGTATTTCGTCATTATGCATTAGGAATTCAATCGGGATGCATTATCTCTGCGATATCGGCAGTGTGAAGGTCCAAGTGTTACAGTAAACCTGCAGTGGTTCATCGGAAACAGTTACTGGACTCCCAGGAATGCTTCCAAGCGCACACCATATGTAGCGTTACGTGCCCAGACATAAGTCATCATGATGCCTTAGATATTCATACTGAATGCAATTTCTCTCAGTTATCGACAATGTGAAGCTCCAAGTATTCAGTAAACCTTCAATGGTGCATCCGAATCAACTACTAGACTCCCAGAAAAGCTTTCAAGCACACACCGAATGATATGTTACTCGCCCACACATAAGTCGTCATGATACCTTAGGTATTCAATCGGGATGCAATTTCTCTGCGTTATCGACAACGTGAAGGTCCAAGTGCTACAGTAAACATGCAGTGGTGCATCGGAAACAGTTACTGGACTCCCAGGAATGCTTCCAAGCACACACCGAATGATGCGTTACTTGCCCTGAGATAAGTCGTAATGATGCCTTAGGTATTGAATCGGGATGTAATTTCTGTGCGTTATCGACAATGTGAAGGTTCAAGTGTTACAGTAAACCTGCAATGGTGCATGGGAAACAGTTACTGGACTCCCAGGAATGGTTCCAAGCACACACTGTATGAATCGTTACTTGCCCAGACATAAGTCGTCATGATGCACTAGGTATTCAGTCGGGAAGCAATTTCTCTGCGTTATCGACAATGTGAATGGTTCCAAGCACACACCGTATTATTCGTTACTTGCCCAGACAGACGTCGTCATGATGACTTAGATATTCAATCATGATGAAATTTCTATGCGTTATCGACAATGTGAAGGTCCCAGTGTTACAATAAACCTGCAGTGGTGTATCGGAAACAGCTACTGCACTCCCAGGGATGCTTCCAAACACACGCCATATGAAGCATTATTCGCGTGACCGTATTTCGTCATAATGCATTAGGAACCAATCGGGATGCATTATCTCTGCGTTATCGACATTGTGGAGGACCAAGTGTTACAGTAAACCTTCAGTGGTGCATCGGAAACAGTTACTGCACTGAGAGGAATGCTTCGAAGCACGCACTGTATGAAGCGTTACTTGCCCAGACATAAGTCGTCATGAAGCCTTAGGTATTCCATTGGGATGCAATTTCTCTGCGTTATCGACAATTTGAAGGTCAAAGTGTTACAATAAACTTGCAGTTCTGCATTGGAAACAGCTACTGGATTCACAGGAATGCTTCCAGGCGCACACCATATGTAGCGTTACGTGCCCAGACATAAGTCATCATGATGCATTAGGTATTCAATCGGGATGCAAAATCTCTGCGTTATAGACAATGTTAAGGTCCATTGTTACAGTAAACCTGCAGTGGTTAATCGGAACCAGTTAGTGGACTCCCAGGAATGCTTTCAAGCACACCCCGTATGAATCGTTACTTGCCCAGACATAAGTCGTCATTATGATTTAGGTATTCAATCGGGATGCAATTTCTCTGCGTTATCGACAATGTGAAGGTCCAAGTGTTACAGTATACCTGCAGGGGTGCATCGGAAACAGTTACTGGACTCCCAGGAATGCTTCCAAGCACACACGGAATGATGCGTTACTTGCCCAGAGATAAGTCGTCATTATGCCTTAGGTATTGAATCAGGATGCATTTTCTGTGTGTTATCGATAATGTGAAGGTTCATGTGTTACAGTAAACTTGCAATGGTATATCGAAAACAGTTAGTGGACTCCCAGGAATGGTTACAAGCACACACCGTATAAATCGTTACTTGCCCAGACATAAGTCGTCATGATGCCTTAGGTATTCAATCGGGATGCAATTTCTCGACGTTATCGTCAATCTGAAGGTCCAAGTGTTACAGTAAACCTGCAGTGGTGCATCGGAAACAGCTACTGGACTCCCAGGGATGCTTCCAAAAACACGCCATATGAAGGGCTATTCGCGTGATCATATTTCGTCATAATGCATTAGGAATTCAATCGGGATGCATTAACTCTGCGTTATCGACAATGTGGAGGACCAAGTGTTTCAGTAAACCTTCAGTGGTGCATCGGAAACAGTTAGTGGACTCCCAGGAATGCTTCCAAGCACACACCGTATGAATCGTTACTTGCCCAGACATAATTCGTCATGATACCTTAGGTATTCAATCGGGATGCAATTTCTCTGCGTTATCGACAATGTGAAGGTCGAAGCATTCAGTAAACCTGAATTGGTGCATCCGAATCAACTACTAGACTCCCAGAAAAGCTTTCAAGCACACACCGAATGATATGTTACTTACCCACACATAAGTCGTCATGATGCCTTAGGTATTGAATCTGGATGCAATTTCTGTGTGTTATCGACAATGTGAAGGTCCAAGTGTTACAGTAAACCTGCAGTGGTGCATCGGAAACGGTTACTGGATTCCCAGGAATGCTTCAAATCAAGCACCGTCTAACACTTTACGTGCCCAGACATAAGTCGTCATGATGCCTTAGATATTCATACTGAATGTAATTTCTCTCAGTTATCGACAATGTGAAGCTCCAAGTATTCAGTAAACCTGCAATGGTGCATCCGAATCAACTACTAGACTCCCAGAAAAGCTTCCAAGCACACACCGAATGATATGTTACTTGCCCACACATAAGTCGTCATGATACCTTTGGTATTCAATCGGGATGCAATTTCTCTGTGTTATCGACAATGTGAAGGTCCAAGTGTTACAGTAAACCTAAAGTGGTGCATCGGAAACAGTTACTGGACTCCCAGGAATGGTTCCAAGCACACACCGTATGAATCGTTACTTGCCGAGACATAAGTCGTCATGATGCCTTAGGTATTGAATCGGGATACAATTTCTCTGCGTTATCGACAATGTGAAGGTCCAGGTGTTACAATAAACCTGGAGTGGTTCATCGGAAACTTTAACTGGACTCCCAGGAATGATTCCAAGCGCACACCATATGTAGCGTTAGGTGCCCAGACATAAGTTATCATGATGCCTTAGGTATTCAATCGGGATGCAATTTCTCTGCGTTATCGACAATGTGAAGGTCCAAGGGTTACAGTAAACCTGCAGTGGTGCATCGGAAATAGTTACTGGACTCCCAGGAATGCTTCCAAGCACACACCGAATGATGCGTTACTTACTCAGAGATAAGTCAGCATGATGCCTTAGGTATTCAATCGGGATGCAATTTCTTTGCGTTATCGACAATGTGAAGGTCCAAGTGTTAAAGTAAACCTGCAGTGGTGGATCGGAAACAGCTACTGGACTCCCCGGGATGCTTCCAAACACACGCCATATGAAGCGTTATTCGCGTGATCATATTTCGTCATAATGCATTAGGTATTCAATCGGGATGCATTATCTCTGCGTTATGGACAATGTGAATATCCAAGTGTTACAGTAAACCTGCAGTGGTTCATCGGAAGCAGTTACTGGACTCCCAGGAATGCTTCCAAGCACACACCATATGAAGCGTTACTTGCCCAGACATAAGTCGTCATTATGCCTTAGATATTCAATCGAGATGCAATTTCTCTGCGTTATCGCCAGTGTGAAGATCCAAGTGTTACAGTAAACCTGCAGTGGTTCATCGGAAGCAGTTACTGGACTCCCAGGAATGCTTCCAAGCACACACTTAATGATGCGTTACTTACTCAGAGATAAGTCAGCATGATGCCTTAGGTATTCAATCAGGATGCAATTTCTCTGCGTTATCGACAGTGTGAAGCGCCAAGTGTTACAGTAAACCTTCAGTGGTGCATCGGAAACTGTTACTGCACTCAGAGGAATGCTTCGAAGCACGCACTGTATGAAGCGTTACTTGCCCTTACATAAGTAGTCATGATGCCTTAGGTATTCAATCGGGATGCAATTTCTCTGCGTTATCGACAATGTGAAGGTCCAAGTTTTACAGTAAACCTGCAGTGGTGCATCGGAAACAGTTACTGAACTCAGAGGAATGCCTCGATGCACGCACTGAATGAAGCGTTACTTGCCCAGACACATGTCGTCATGATGCCTTAGGTATTCCATAGGGATGCAATTTCTCTGCGTTATCGTCAATGTGAAGTTCCAAGTGTTACTGTAAACCTGCAGTGGTGCATCGGAAACAGTTACTGGACTACCAGGAATGGTTCCAAGCACACACCATATGAAGCGTTACTTGCACAGACATAAGTAGTCATGATGCCTTAGATACTCAATCGAGATGCAATTTCTCTGCGTTATCGGCAGTGTGAAGGTGCATCGGAAACCGTTACTCGACTCCCAGGAAAGCTTCCACGCACACTCCGTATGAAGCGTTACTTGCGCAGACATAAGACGTCGTGATGCCTTAGGTATTCTATCACGATGCTGTTTCTTTGCGTTATCGTAAATGTGAAGGTCCACGTGTTACAGTAAACCTCCAGTGGTGCATGGGAAACAGTTTCTGGACTCCTAGAAATGCTTCCAAGCACACACCATATGAAGCGTTACTTGCCCAGACATAAGTCGTCATAATGCCTTAGATATTGAATGGGGATTAAATTACTCTGCGTTATCTTCAATTTGAATGTCCAAGTGTTACAGTAAATCAGCAGTGGTGCATCGGAAACAGCTACTCACCTCCCAGGAATGCTTCCAAACACACACCGTATGTAGCGTTACGTCCCCAAACATAAGTCATCATGATGCCTTAGGTATTCAATCGGGATGCAATTTCTCTGCGCTATCAACAATGTGAAGGTCCAAGTGCTACAGTAAACCTGCATTGGTGCATCGGAAACAGGTACTGGAATCCAAGGGATGCTTCCAAACACACGCCATATGAAGCGTTATTCAGGTGGTCATATTTCGTCATAATGAATTAGGTATTCAATTGGGATGCAATTTCTTTGCTTTATCGTCAATGTGAAGTTCCAAGTGCTACAGTAAACCTGGAGTGGTGCATCGAAGTAGCTACTGGTCTCCCAGTTATGCTTCCAAGCACACAATGTATGAAGCGTTACTTGTCTAAACATAAGTCGTCATGATGCCTTAGGTATTCAATCGTGATTAAATTTCTCTGCGTTATCTTCAATATGATGGTCCAAGGATTACTAATTACTTGCAGTGAAGTGTCGGTTGTTACCACTGGACACGGTTGAAAGCGTCCTTGGACGTCCGCTTGGTGCTTTACTCGCCTGCAAGAGAAGTCTACATTGTGGCTGTTGTATTCAGTCCCGATGAAATTTCTGAGTTCCATCGTCAATATTAGAGTCCAAGTGTTACAACAAACCTGCAGTGGTGCATCGGAAAGCGGTCCTCGACTACCAGGAAAGCTTCCAATCACACACCCTATGAAGCGTTACTTGCGCAGACATAAGACGTCGTGATGCCTTAGGTATTCTATCGGGATGCAATTTCTCTGCGTTATCGTCAATGTGAAGGTCCCAGTGTTACAGTAAACCTACAGTGGTGCATCGGAAACCGTTACTCGACTCCCAGGAAAGCTTCCAAGCACACACCGTATGAAGCAATTTTTGCGCAGACATAAGACGTCGTGATGCCTTAGGTATTCAATCGGGATGCAATTTCTCTGCGTTACCGTCGATGTGAAGGTCCAAGTGTTACAGTAAACCTTTATTGGTGCATCGGAAACCGTTTCGGGACTCCTAGGAATGCTTCCAAGCACACACCATATGAAGCATTACTTGCCCAGATATAAGTCGTCATTATGCCTTAGATGTTCAATCGACATGCAATTTCTCTGCGATATCGGCAGTGTAAAGGTCCAAGTGTTACAGTAAACCTGCAGTGGTTCATCGGAAACAGTTACTGGACTCCCAGGAATGCTTCCAAGCACACACAATATGAAGCGTTACTTGCCCAGACATAAGACCTCATGGTACCTTAGGTATTCATACTGAATGCAGTTTCTCTCAGTTATCGCCAATGTGAAGCTCCAAGTATTCAGTAAACCTGCATTGGTGCATCCGAATCAGCAACTAGACTCCCAGAAAAGCTTTCAAGAACACACCGCATGATGCGTTACTTGCCCACACTTAGTTGTCATGATGCCTTAGATATTCAATCGAGATGCAATTTCTTTGCGTTATCGACAATGTGAAGGTCCAAGTGTTACAGTAAACCTGCAGTGGTTCATTGGAAACAGTTACTGGACTCCCAGGAATGCTTCCAAGCACACACCGAATGATGCGTTACTTACCTTAGATAAGTCGTAATAATGCCTTAGGTATTGAATCGGGATGCAATTTCTGTGCGTTATCGACAATGTGAAGGTTCAAATGTTACAATAAACGTGCAGTGGTGCATGGGAAACAGTTAGTGGACTCCTAGCAATGGTTCCAAGCACACACCGTATGAATCGTTACTTGCCCAGACATAAGTCGTCATGATGCCCTAGGTATTCAGTCGGGAAGCAATTTCTCTGCGTTATCGACAATGTGAAGGTCCAAGTGTTACAGTAAACCTGCAGTGGTTCATCGGAAACAGTTACTGGACTCCCAGGAATGTTTCCAATCACACACCGAATGATGCGTTGCTTGCCCAGAGATAAGTCGTAATGATGCATTAGGTATTGAATCGGGATGCAATTTCTGTGCGTTATCGACAATATGAAGATTCAAGTGTTACAGTAAACCTGCAGTGGTGCATCGGAAACAGCTACTGGACTCCCCGGGATGCTTCCAAACACACGCCATATGAAGCGTTATTCGCGTGATCATATTTCGTCATAATGCATTAGGTATTCAATCGGGATGCATTATCTCTGCGTTATGGACAATGTGAATATCCAAGTGTTACAGTAAACCTGCAGTGGTTCATCGGAAGCAGTTACTGGACTCCCAGGAATGCTTCCAAGCACACACCATATGAAGCGTTACTTGCCCAGACATAAGTCGTCATTATGCCTTAGATATTCAATCGAGATGCAATTTCTCTGCGTTATCGCCAGTGTGAAGATCCAAGTGTTACAGTAAACCTGCAGTGGTTCATCGGAAGCAGTTACTGGACTCCCAGGAATGCTTCCAAGCACACACTTAATGATGCGTTACTTACTCAGAGATAAGTCAGCATGATGCCTTAGGTATTCAATCGGGATGCAATTTCTCTGCGTTATCGACAGTGTGAAGCGCCAAGTGTTACAGTAAACCTTCAGTGGTGCATCGGAAACTGTTACTGCACTCAGAGGAATGCTTCGAAGCACGCACTGTATGAAGCGTTACTTGCCCTTACATAAGTAGTCATGATGCCTTAGGTATTCAATCGGGATGCAATTTCTCTGCGTTATCGACAATGTGAAGGTCCAAGTTTTACAGTAAACCTGCAGTGGTGCATCGGAAACAGTTACTGAACTCAGAGGAATGCCTCGATGCACGCACTGAATGAAGCGTTACTTGCCCAGACACATGTCGTCATGATGCCTTAGGTATTCCATAGGGATGCAATTTCTCTGCGTTATCGTCAATGTGAAGTTCCAAGTGTTACTGTAAACCTGCAGTGGTGCATCGGAAACAGTTACTGGACTACCAGGAATGGTTCCAAGCACACACCATATGAAGCGTTACTTGCACAGACATAAGTAGTCATGATGCCTTAGATACTCAATCGAGATGCAATTTCTCTGCGTTATCGGCAGTGTGAAGGTCTAAGTGATATAGTAAACCTGCAGTTGTGCATCGGAAACCGTTACTCGACTCCCAGGAAAGCTTCCACGCACACTCCGTATGAAGCGTTACTTGCGCAGACATAAGACGTCGTGATGCCTTAGGTATTCTATCACGATGCTGTTTCTTTGCGTTATCGTAAATGTGAAGGTCCACGTGTTACAGTAAACCTCCAGTGGTGCATGGGAAACAGTTTCTGGACTCCTAGAAATGCTTCCAAGCACACACCATATGAAGCGTTACTTGCCCAGACATAAGTCGTCATAATGCCTTAGATATTGAATGGGGATTAAATTACTCTGCGTTATCTTCAATTTGAATGTCCAAGTGTTACAGTAAATCAGCAGTGGTGCATCGGAAACAGCTACTCACCTCCCAGGAATGCTTCCAAACACACACCGTATGTAGCGTTACGTCCCCAAACATAAGTCATCATGATGCCTTAGGTATTCAATCGGGATGCAATTTCTCTGCGCTATCAACAATGTGAAGGTCCAAGTGCTACAGTAAACCTGCATTGGTGCATCGGAAACAGGTACTGGAATCCAAGGGATGCTTCCAAACACACGCCATATGAAGCGTTATTCAGGTGGTCATATTTCGTCATAATGAATTAGGTATTCAATTGGGATGCAATTTCTTTGCTTTATCGTCAATGTGAAGTTCCAAGTGCTACAGTAAACCTGGAGTGGTGCATCGAAGTAGCTACTGGTCTCCCAGTTATGCTTCCAAGCACACAATGTATGAAGCGTTACTTGTCTAAACATAAGTCGTCATGATGCCTTAGGTATTCAATCGTGATTAAATTTCTCTGCGTTATCTTCAATATGATGGTCCAAGGATTACTAATTACTTGCAGTGAAGTGTCGGTTGTTACCACTGGACACGGTTGAAAGCGTCCTTGGACGTCCGCTTGGTGCTTTACTCGCCTGCAAGAGAAGTCTACATTGTGGCTGTTGTATTCAGTCCCGATGAAATTTCTGAGTTCCATCGTCAATATTAGAGTCCAAGTGTTACAACAAACCTGCAGTGGTGCATCGGAAAGCGGTCCTCGACTACCAGGAAAGCTTCCAATCACACACCCTATGAAGCGTTACTTGCGCAGACATAAGACGTCGTGATGCCTTAGGTATTCTATCGGGATGCAATTTCTGTGCGTTATCGTCAATGTGAAGGTCCCAGTGTTACAGTAAACCTACAGTGGTGCATCGGAAACCGTTACTCGACTCCCAGGAAAGCTTCCAAGCACACACCGTATGAAGCAATTTTTGCGCAGACATAAGACGTCGTGATGCCTTAGGTATTCAATCGGGATGCAATTTCTCTGCGTTACCGTCGATGTGAAGGTCCAAGTGTTACAGTAAACCTTTATTGGTGCATCGGAAACCGTTTCGGGACTCCTAGGAATGCTTCCAAGCACACACCATATGAAGCATTACTTGCCCAGATATAAGTCGTCATTATGCCTTAGATGTTCAATCGACATGCAATTTCTCTGCGATATCGGCAGTGTAAAGGTCCAAGTGTTACAGTAAACCTGCAGTGGTTCATCGGAAACAGTTACTGGACTCCCAGGAATGCTTCCAAGCACACACAATATGAAGCGTTACTTGCCCAGACATAAGACCTCATGGTACCTTAGGTATTCATACTGAATGCAGTTTCTCTCAGTTATCGCCAATGTGAAGCTCCAAGTATTCAGTAAACCTGCATTGGTGCATCCGAATCAGCAACTAGACTCCCAGAAAAGCTTTCAAGAACACACCGCATGATGCGTTACTTGCCCACACTTAGTTGTCATGATGCCTTAGATATTCAATCGAGATGCAATTTCTTTGCGTTATCGACAATGTGAAGGTCCAAGTGTTACAGTAAACCTGCAGTGGTTCATTGGAAACAGTTACTGGACTCCCAGGAATGCTTCCAAGCACACACCGAATGATGCGTTACTTACCTTAGATAAGTCGTAATAATGCCTTAGGTATTGAATCGGGATGCAATTTCTGTGCGTTATCGACAATGTGAAGGTTCAAATGTTACAATAAACGTGCAGTGGTGCATGGGAAACAGTTAGTGGACTCCTAGCAATGGTTCCAAGCACACACCGTATGAATCGTTACTTGCCCAGACATAAGTCGTCATGATGCCCTAGGTATTCAGTCGGGAAGCAATTTCTCTGCGTTATCGACAATGTGAAGGTCCAAGTGTTACAGTAAACCTGCAGTGGTTCATCGGAAACAGTTACTGGACTCCCAGGAATGTTTCCAATCACACACCGAATGATGCGTTGCTTGCCCAGAGATAAGTCGTAATGATGCATTAGGTATTGAATCGGGATGCAATTTCTGTGCGTTATCGACAATATGAAGATTCAAGTGTTACAGTAAACCTGCAGTGGTGCATCGGAAACAGTTAGTGGGCTCCCAGGAATGGTTCCAAGCACACACCATATGAAGCGTTACTTGCCCAGACATAAGTCGTAATGATGCCTCAGGTATTGAATCGTGATACAATTTCTCTGCGTTATCGACAATGTGAAGGTCCAAGTGTTACAGTAAACCTGCAGTGGTGCATTGGAAATAGTTACTGGACTCCCAGGAATGCTTCCAAGCACACACCGAATGATGCGTTACTTAACCAGAGATAAGTCAGCATGATGCCTTAGGTATTCAATCGGGATGCAATTTCTGTGCGTTATCGACAATGTGAAGGTTCAAGAGTTAAAGTAAACCTGCAGTGGTGCATCGGAAAAAGTTTGTTCGCTCCAAGGAATGGTTCCAAGCACACACCGAATGAATCGTTACTTGCCCAGACATAAGTGGTCATGATGCATTAGGTACTCAATCGGGATGCAATTTCTCTGCGTTATCGACAATGTGAAGGACCAAGTGTTACAGTAAATCTGCAGTTTTGCATCGGAAACAGTTTCTGGACTCCTAGGAATGCTTCCAAGCACACACCATATGAAGCGTTACTTGCACAGACATAAGTCGTCGTTATTCCTTAGGTATTCAATCGAGATGCAATTTCTTCGCGTTATCGACAATGTGAAGGTCCAAGTGTTACAGAAAACCTGCAGTGGTGGATCGGAAACAGCTACTGGACTCCCAGGAATGCTTCCAAACACACGCCATATGAAGCGTTATTCGCGTGATCATATTTCGTCATAATGTATTAGGTATTGAATCGGGATGCATTATCTCTGCGTTATGGACAATGTGAAGGTCCAAGTGTTACAGTAAACATGCAGTGGTGCATTGGAAACAGTTACTGGACTCACAGGAATGGTTCCAAGCACACACCGTATGAATCGTTACTTGCCCAGACATAAGTCGTCATGATGCCTTAGATATTCAATCGGGATGCAATTTCTCTGCGTTATCGAGAATGTGAAGGTCCAAGTGTTACAGTAAACCTGCAGTGGTTCATCGGAAACTTTAACTGGACTCCCAGGAATGATTCCAAGCGCACACCATATGTAGCGTTAGGTGCCCAGACATAAGTTATCATGATGCCTTAGGTATTCAATCGGGATGCAATTTCTCTGCGTTATCAACAATGTGAAGGTCCAGGTGTTACAGTAAACCTGCATTGCTGCATCGGAAAAAGCTACTGGACTCCCAGGGATGCTTACAAACATACGCCATATGAAGAATTTTTTGCGTGATCGTATTTCGTCATTATGCATTAGGAATTCAATCGGGATGCATTATCTCTGCGTTATCGACAGTGTGAAGGGCCAAGTGTTACAGTAAACCTTCAGTGGTGCATCGGAAACAGTTACTGCACTCAGAGGAATGCTTCGAAGCACGCACTGAATGAAGCGTTACTTGCCCAGACATATGTCGTCATGATGCCTTAGGTATTCCATAGGATCCAAGTGTTACAGTAAACCTACAGTGGTGCATCGGAAACCGTTACTCGACTCCCAGGAAAGCTTCCAAGCACACACCGTATGAAGCAATTTTTGCGCAGACGTAAGACGTCGTGTAGCCTTAGGTATTCAATCGGGATGCAATTTCTCTGCGTTACCGTCGATGTGAAGGTCCAAGTGTTACAGTAAACCTTTATTGGTGCATCGGAAACAGTTTCGGGACTCCTAGGAATGCTTCCAAGCACACACCATATGAAGCATTACTTGCCCAGACATAAGTCGTCATTATGCCTTAGATGTTCAATCGAGATGCAATATCTCTGCGATATCGGCAGTGTGAAGGTCCAAGTGTTACAGTAAACCTGCAGTGGTTCATCGGAAACGGTTACTGGACTCCCAGGAATGCTTCCAAGCGCACACCAAATGTAGCGTTACGTGCCCAGACATAAGTCATCATGATGCCTTAGATATTCATACTGAATGCAATTTCTCTCAGTTATCGACAATGTGAAGCTCCAAGTATTCAGTAAACCTTCAATGGTGCATCCGAATCAACTACTAGACTCCCAGAAAAGCTTTCAAGCACACACCGAATGATATGTTACTCGCCCACACATAAGTCGTCATGATACCTTAGGTATTCAATCGGGATGCAATTTCTCTGCGTTATCGACAACGTGAAGGTCCAAGTGCTACAGTAAACCTGCAGTGGTGCATCGGAAACAGTTACTGGACTCCCAGGAATGCTTCCAAGCACACACCGAATGATGCGTTACTTGCCCTGAGATAAGTCGTAATGATGCCTTAGGTATTGAATCGGGATGTAATTTCTGTGCGTTATCGACAATGTGAAGGTTCAAGTGTTACAGTAAACCTGCAATGGTGCATGGGAAACAGTTACTGGACTCCCAGGAATGGTTCCAAGCACACACTGTATGAATCGTTACTTGCCCAGACATAAGTCGTCATGATGCACTAGGTATTCAGCTGGGAAGCAATTTCTCTGCGTTATCGACAATGTGAATGGTTCCAAGCACACACCGTATTATTCGTTACTTGCCCAGACAGAAGTCGTCATGATGACTTAGATATTCAATCATGATGAAATTTCTATGCGTTATCGACAATGTGAAGGTCCCAGTGTTACAATAAACCTGCAGTGGTGTATCGGAAACAGCTACTGCACTCCCAGGGATGCTTCCAAACACACGCCATATGAAGCATTATTCGCGTGACCGTATTTCGTCATAATGCATTAGGAACCAATCGGGATGCATTATCTCTGCGTTATCGACAATGTGGAGGACCAAGTGTTACAGTAAACCTTCAGTGGTGCATCGGAAACAGTTACTGCACTGAGAGGAATGCTTCGAAGCACGCACTGTATGAAGCGTTACTTGCCCAGACATAAGTCGTCATGAAGCCTTAGGTATTCCATTGGGATGCAATTTCTCTGCGTTATCGACAATTTGAAGGTCAAAGTGTTACAATAAACCTGCAGTTCTGCATTGGAAACAGCTACTGGATTCACAGGAATGCTTCCAGGCGCACACCATATGTAGCGTTACGTGCCCAGACATAAGTCATCATGATGCATTAGGTATTCAATCGGGATGCAAAATCTCTGCGTTATAGACAATGTTAAGGTCCATTGTTACAGTAAACCTGCAGTGGTGCATCGGAACCAGTTAGTGGACTCCCAGGAATGCTTTCAAGCACACACCGTATGAATCGTTACTTGCCCAGACATAAGTCGTCATGATGATTTAGGTATTGAATCGAGATGCAATTTCTGTGTGTTATCGACAATGTGAAGGTCCAAGTGTTACAGTAAACCTGCAGTGGTGCATCGGAAACGGTTACTGGATTCCCAGGAATGCTTCAAAGCACGCACCGTCTAAAACGTTACGTGCCCAGACATAAGTCGTCATGATGCCTTAGATATTCATACTGAATGCAATTTCTCTCAGTTATCGACAATGTGATGCTCCAAGTATTCAGTAAACCTACAATGGTGCATCCGAATCAACTACTAGACTCCCAGAAAAGCTTTCAAGCACACACCGAATGATATGTTAGTTGCCCACACATAAGTCGTCATGATACCTTAGGTATTGAATCGTGATACAATTTCAGTGCGTTATCGACAATGTGAAGGTTCAAATGTTACAATAAACCTGCAGTGGAGCATGGGAAACAGTTAGTGGACTAATAGGAATGGTTCCAAGCACACACCGTATGAATCGTTACTTGCCCAGACATAAGTCGTCATGACACCTTAGGTATTCAATCGGGATGCAATTTCTCTGCGTTATCGACAATGTGAAGGTCCAAGTGTTACAGTAAACCTGCAGTGGTGCATCGGAAACACTTACTGGACTCCCAGGAATGCTTCCAAGCACACACCGAATTATGCGTTACTTGCCCTGAGATAAGTCGTAATGATGCCTTAGGTATTGAATCGGGATGCAATTTCTGTGCGTTATCGACAATGTGAAGGTTCAAGTGTTACAGTAAACCCGCAGTGGTGCATGGGAAACAGTTACTGGACTCCCAGGAATGGTTCCAAGCACACACCGTATGAATCGTTACTTGCCCAGACATAAGTCGTCATGATGCCCTAGGTATTCAGTCGGGAAGCAATTTCTCTGCGTTATCGACAATGTGAAGGTCCAAGTGTTACAGTAAACCTGCAGTGGTGCATCGGAAACAGTTACTGGACTCCCAGGAATGCTTCCAAGCACACACCGAATGATGCGTTGCTTGCCCAGAGAAAAGTCGTAATGATGCATTAGGTATTGAATCGGGATGCAATTTCTGTGCGTTATCGACAATATGAAGATTCAAGTGTTACAGTAAACCTGCAGTGGTGCATCGGAAACAGTTAGTGGGCTCCCAGGAACGGTTCCAAGCACATACCGTATGAATCAATACCTGCCGAGACATAAGTCGTAATGTAGCGTTACGTGCCCAGACATAAGTCATCATGATGCATTAGGTATTCAATCGGGATGCAAAATCTCTGCGTTATAGACAATGTTAAGGTCCATTGTTACAGTAAACCTGCAGTGGTGCATCGGAACCAGTTAGTGGACTCCCAGGAATGCTTTCAAGCACACACCGTATGAATCGTTACTTGCCCAGACATAAGTCGTCATGATGATTTAGGTATTGAATCGTGATACAATATCTGTGTG
The DNA here is from genome assembly GCF_023897955.1 of Schistocerca gregaria. NCBI lineage: Eukaryota > Metazoa > Arthropoda > Insecta > Orthoptera > Acrididae > Schistocerca > Schistocerca gregaria. The sequence continues at coordinate 135,610,125 of NC_064923.1, read as the reverse complement.
TTATCGACAATGTGAAGGTCCAAGTGTTACAGTAAACCGGGATGCAATTTCTGTGCGTTATCGACAATATGAAGATTCAAGTGTTACAGTAAACCTGCAGTGGTGCATCGGAAACAGTTAGTGGGCTCCCAGGAACGGTTCCAAGCACATACCGTATGAATCAATACCTGCCGAGACATAAGTCGTAATGTAGCGTTACGTGCCCAGACATAAGTCATCATGATGCATTAGGTATTCAATCGGGATGCAAAATCTCTGCGTTATAGACAATGTTAAGGTCCATTGTTACAGTAAACCTGCAGTGGTGCATCGGAACCAGTTAGTGGACTCCCAGGAATGCTTTCAAGCACACACCGTATGAATCGATACTTGCCCAGACATAAGTCGTCATGATGATTTAGGTACTGAATCGTGATACAATTTCTGTGTGTTATCGACAATGTGAAGGTCCAAGTGTTACAGTAAACCTGCAGTGGTGCATTGGAAATAGTTACTGGACTCCCAGGAACGCTTCCAAGCACACACCGAATGATGCGTTACTTATCCAGAGATAAGTCAGCATGATGCCTTAGGTATTCAATCGGGATGCAATTTCTGTGCGTTATCGACAATGTGAAGGTTCAAGAGTTACAGTAAACCTGCAGTGGTGCATCGGATAAAAGTTTGTTCGCTCCAAGGAATGGTTCCAAGCACACACCGTATGAATCGTTACTTGCCCAGACATAAGAGGTCATGATGCCATAGGTACTCAATCGGGATGCAATTTCTCTGCGTTATCGACAATGTGAAGGACCAAGTGTTACAGTAAATCTGCAGTTTTGCATCGGAAACAGTTTCTGGACTCCTAGGAATGCTTCAAAGCACACACCATATGAAGCGTTACTTGCCCAGACATAAGTCGTCATTATGTCTTAGATATTCAATCGAGATGAAATTTCTCTGCGTTATCGCCAGTGTGAAGATCCAAGTGTTACAGTAAACCTGCAGTGGTTCATCGGAAACAGTTACTGGTCTCCCAGGAATGCTTCCAAACACACACAATATGAAGCGTTACTTGCCCAGACATAAGTCGTCGTTATTCCTTAGGTATTCAATCGAGATGCAATTTCTTTGCGTTATCGACAATGTGAAGGTCCAAGTGTTACAGTAAACCTGCAGTGGTGGATCGGAAACAGCTACTGGACTCCCAGGGATGCTTCCAAACACACGCCATATGAAGCGTTATTCGCGTGATCATATTTCGTCATAATGTATTAGGTATTGCATCGGGATGCATTATCTCTGCGTTATGGACAATGTGAAGGTCCAAGTGTTACAGTAAACATGCAGTGGTGCATTGGAAACAGTTACTGGACTCACAGGAATGGTTCCAAGCACACACCGTATGAATCGTTACTTGCCCAGACATAAGTCGTCATGATGCCTTAGATAATCAATCGGGATGCAATTTCTCTGCGTTATGGAGAATGTGAAGGTCCAAGTGTTACAGTAAACCTGCAGTGGTTCATCGGAAACTTTAACTGGACTCCCAGGAATGATGCCAAGCGCACACAATATGTAGCGTTAGGTGCCCAGACATAAGTTATCATGATGCCTTAGGTATTCAATCGGGATGCAATTTCTCTGCGTTATCAACAATGTGAAGGTCCAGGTGTTACAGTAAACCTGCATTGGTGCATCGGAAATGCTACTGGACTCCCAGGGATGCTTACAAACATACGCCATATGAAGAATTTTTTGCGTGATCGTATTTCGTCATTATGCATTAGGAATTCAATCGGGATGCATTATCTCTGCGTTATCGACAGTGTGAAGGGCCAAGTGTTACAGTAAACCTTCAGTGGTGCATCGGAAACAGTTACTGCACTCAGAGGAATGCTTCGAAGCACGCACTGAATGAAGCGTTACTTGCCCAGACATATGTCGTCATGATGCCTTAGGTATTCCATAGGATCCAAGTGTTACAGTAAACCTACAGTGGTGCATCGGAAACCGTTACTCGACTCCCAGGAAAGCTTCCAAGCACACACCGTATGAAGCAATTTTTGCGCAGACATAAGACGTCGTGATGCCTTAGGTATTCAATCGGGATGCAATTTCTCTGCGTTACCGTCGATGTGAAGGTCCAAGTGTTACAGTAAACATTTATTGGTGCATCGGAAACAGTTTCGGGACTCCTAGGAATGCTTCCAAGCACACACAATATGAAGCATTACTTGCCCAGACATAAGTCGTCATTATGCCTTAGATGTTCAATCGAGATGCAATTTCTCTGCGATATCGGCAGTGTGAAGGTCCAAGTGTTACAGTAAACCTGCAGTGGTTCATCGGAAACAGTTACTGGACTCCCAGGAATGCTTCCAAACACACACAATATGAAGCGTTACTTGCCCAGACATAAGTCGTCGTTATTCCTTAGGTATTCAATCGAGATGCAATTTCTTCGCGTTATCGACAATGTGAAGGTCCAAGTGTTACAGTAAACCTGCAGTGGTGCATCGGAAACAGCTACTGGACTCCCAGGGATGCTTCCAAAAACACGCCATATGAAGGGCTGTTCGCGTGATCATATTTCGTCATAATGCATTAGGAACCAATCGGGATGCATTATCTCTGCGTTATCGACAATGTGGAGGACCAAGTGTTACAGTAAACCTTCAGTGGTGCATCGGAAACAGTTACTGCACTGAGAGGAATGCTTCGAAGCACGCACTGTATGAAGCGTTACTTGCCCAGACATAAGTCGTCATGATGCCTGAGGTATTCCATTGGGATGCAATTTCTCTGCGTTATCGACAATGTGAAAGTCAAAGTGTTACAATAAACCTGCAGTTCTGCATCGGAAACAGCTACTGGACTCACAGGAATGCTTCCAGGCGCACACCATATGTAGCTTTACGTGCCCAGACATAAGTCATCATGATGCATTAGGTATTCAATCGGGATGCAAATTCTCTGCGTTATAGACAATGTTAAGGTCCATTGTTACAGTAAACCTGCAGTGGTGCATCGGAAACAGTTAGTGGACTCCCAGGAATGCTTCCAAGCACACACCGTATGAATCGTTACTTGCCCAGACATAAGTCGTCATGATGATTTAGGTATTCAATCGGGATGCAATTTCTCTGCGTTATCGACAATGTGAAGGTCGAAGTATTCAGTAAACCTGCATTGGTGCATCCGAATCAACTACTAGACTCCCAGAAAAGCTTTCAAGCACACACCGAATGATAAGTTACTTGCCCACACATAAGTCGTCATGATGCCTTAGGTATTGAATTTGGATGCAATTTCTGTGTGTTATCGACAATGTGAAGGTCCAAGTGTTACAGTAAACCTGCAGTGGTGCATCGGAAACGGTTACTGGATTCCCAGGAATGTTTCAAAGCACGCACCGTCTAAAACGTTACGTGACCAGACATAAGTCGTCATGATGCCTTAGATATTGATACTGAATGCAATTTCTCTCAGTTATCGACAATGTGAAGCTCCACGTATTCAGTAAACCTACAATGGTGCATCCGAATCAACTACTAGACTCTCAGAAAAGCTTTCAAGCACACACCGAATGATATGTTACTTGCCCATACATAAGTCGTCATGATACCTTAGGTATTCAATCGGGATGCAATTTCTCTGCGTCATCGACAATGTGAAGGTCCAAGTGTTACAGTAAACCTGCAGTGGTGCATCGGAAACAGTTACTGGACTCCCAGGAATGCTTCCAAGCACACACCGAATGATGCGTTACTTGCCCTGAGATAAGTCGTAATGATGCCTTAGGTATTGAATCGGGATGCAATTTCTGTGCGTTATCGACCATGTGCAGGTTCAAATGTTACAATAAACCTGCAGTGGAGCATGGGAAACAGTTAGTGGACTCCTCTGAATGGTTCCAAGCACACACCGTATGAATCGTTACTTGCCGAGACATAAGTCGTCATGATGCCTTAGGTATTGAATCGTGATACAATTTCTCTGCGTTATCGACACCGTGAAGGTCCAAGTGTTACAGTAAACCTGCATTGGTGCATCGGAAACAGCTACTCACCTCCCAGGAATGCTTCCAAACACACGCCATATGAAGCGTTATTCAGGTGGTCATATTTCGTCATAATGAATTAGGTATTCAATTGGGTTGCAATTTCTTTTCTTTATCGTCAATGTGAAGTTCCAAGTGCTACAGTAAACCTGCAATGGTGCATCGAAGTAGCTACTGGTCTCCCAGTTATGCTTCCAAGCACACAATATATGAAGCGTTACTTGTCTAAACATAAGTCGTCATGATGCCTTAGGTATTAATCGGGATTAAATTTCTCTGCGTTATCTTCAATATGATGGTCCAAGGATTACTAATTACTTGCAGTGAAGTGTCGGTTGTTACCACCGGACATGGTTGAAAGCGTCCTTGGACGTCCGCTTGGTGCTCTACTCGCCTGCAAGAGAAGGCTACATAGTGGCTGTTGTATTCAGTCCCGATGAAATTTCTGAGTTCCATCGTCAATATTAGAGTCCAAGTGTTACAACAAACCTGCAGTGGTGCATCGGAAAGCGGTCCTTGACTACCAGGAAAGCTTCCAATCACACACCCTATGAAGCGTTACTTGCGCAGACATAAGACGTCGTGATGCCTTAGGTATCCTATCGGCATGCAATTTCTCTGCGTTATCGTCAATGTGAAGGTCCAAGTGTTACAGTAAACCTTTATTGGTGCATCGGAAACAGTTTCGGGACTCCTAGGAATGCTTCCAAGCACACACCATATGAAGCATTATTCGCGTGATCGTATTTCGTCATAATGCATTAGGAATTCAATCGGGTTGCAATTTCTCTGCGTTATCAACAATGTGAAAGTCCAAGTGTTACAGTAAACCTTCAGTGGTGCATCGGAAACAGTTACTGGACTCCCAGGAATTCTTCCAAGCACACACCAAATGATGCATAACTTGGCCAGAGATAAATCGTAATGATGCCTTAGGTATTCAATGGGGATGCAATTTCTCTGCCTTATCGACAATGTGAAGGTCCAAGTGTTACTGTAAACCTCTAGGTGCAACGGAAACAGGTACTGGACTCCCAGGAATGCTTCCAAGCACACACCGAATGATGCGTTACTTGCCCAGAGATAAGTCGTAATGATGCTTTATTTATTGAATCTGGATGCAATTTCTGTGCGTTATCGACAATGTGAAGGTTCAAGTATTACAGTAAACTTGCAGTGGTGCATCGGAAACAGTTGGTGGACTCCCAGGAATGGTTCCAAGCACACACCGTATGAATCGTTACTTGCCCAGACATAATTCGTCATGATGCCTTAGGTATTCAATCGGGATGCAATTTCTCGGCGTTATCATCAATCCGATGGTCCAAGTGTTACAGTACACCTGCAGTGGTGCATCGGAAACAGCTACTGGACTCCCAGGGATGCTTCCAAAAACATGCCTTATGAAGGGCTATTCGCGTGATCATATTTCGTCATAATGCATTAGGTATTCAATCGGGATGCATTATCTCTGCGTTATCGACAATGTGAAGGGCCAAGTGCTACAGTAAACCTACAGAGGTGCATTGGAAACAGTTACTGGACTCCCAGGAATGGTTCCAAGCACACACCGAATGATGCGTTACTTGCCCAGAGATAAGTCGTAATGATGACTAAGGTATTGAATCGGGATGCAATATCTGTGCGTTATCGACAATGTGAAGGTTCAAGTGTTACAGTAAACCTGAAGGGGTGCATCGGAAACAGTTACTGGACTCCCAGGAATGGTTCCAAACACACACCGTATGATTCGTTACTTGCCCAGACATAAGTCGTCATGATGCCTTAGATATTCAATCGGGATGCAATTTCTCTGCGTTATCGACAAAATGAAGGTCCAAGTGTTACAGTAAACCTGCAGTGGTTCTTTGGAAACAGTAACTGCACTCCCAGGAATGATTCCAAGCGCATACCATATGTAGCGTTAGGTGCCCAGACATAAGTCATCATGATGCCTTAGAGATTCAATCGGGTTGCAACTGCGTAGTAACTGCACTCAGAGGAATGCTTCGAGGCACGCACTGTATGAAGCGTAACTTGCCCAGACATAAGTCATCATGATGCATTAGGTATTAAATCGGGATGCAATTTCTCTGCGTTATCGACAATGTGAAGGTCCAAGTGTTACAGTAAACCTGCAGTGGTGCATTGGAAACAGTTACTGGACTCCCAGGAATGCTTCCAAGCACACACCGAATGATGCGTTACTTGGCCAGAGATAAGTCGTAATGATGCCTTAGGTATTCAATGGGCATGCAATTTCTCTGCGTTATCGACAATGTGAAGGTCCAAGTATTCAGTAAACCTGCATTGGTGCATCCGAATCAACTACTAGACTCCCAGAAAAGCTTTCAAGCACACACCGAATGATATGTTACTTGCCCACACATAAGTCGTAATGATGCCTTAGGTATTGTATCGGGATGCAATTTCCGTGCGTTATCGACAATATGAAGGTTCAAGTGTTACAGTAAACCTGCAGTGGTGCATCGGAAACAGTTAGTGGACTCCCAGGAATGGTTACAAGCACACACCGTATGAATCGTTACTTGCCGAGACATAAGTCGTCACGATGCCTTAGGTATTGAATCGCGATACAAATTCTCTGCGTTATCGAGAATGTGAAGGTCCAAGTGTTACAGTAAACCTGCAGTGCTTCATCGGAAACTTTAACTGGACTCCCAGGAATGATTCCAAGCGCACACCATATGTAGCGTTAGGTGCCCAGACATAAGTTATCATGATGCCTTAGGTATTCAATCGGGATGCAATTTCTCTGCGTTATCGAGAATGTGAAGGTCCAAGTGTTACAGTAAACCTGCATTGGTTCATCGGAAAAAGCTACTGGACTCCCAGGGATGCTTCCAAACACACGCCATATGAAGAATTTTTCGCGTGATCGTATTTCGTCATAATGCATTAGGAATTCAATCGGGATGCATTATCTCTGCGTTATCGACAGTGTGAAGGGCCATGTGTTACAGTAAACCTACAGTGGTGCATCGGAAACAGTTACTGCACTCAGAGGAATGCTTCGAAGCACGCACTGTATGAAGCGTTACTTGCCCTTACATAAGTCGTCATGATGCCTTAGGTATTCCATTGGGATGCAATTTCTCTGCGTTATCGACAATGTGAAGGTCAAAGTGTTACAATAAACCTGCAGTGGTGCATCGGAAACAGCTACTCGACTCACAGGAATGCTTCCAAGCGCACACCGTATGTAGCCTAACGTACCCAGACATAAGTCATCATGATGCCTTAGGTATTCAATCGGAATGCAATTTCTCTGCGTTATCGTCAATGTGAAGGTCCAAATGTTACAGTAAACCTGCAGTGGCGCATGGGAAACAGTTACTGGACTCAGAGGAATGCTGCGACGCACGCACTGAATGAAGCGTTACTTGCCCAGACATTAGTCGTCATGATGCCTTAGATATTCAATCGGGATGCAATTTCTCTGCGTTATCGAGAATGTGAAGGTCCAAGTGTTACAGTAAACCTGCAGTGGTGCATCGGAAACAGGTACTGGTCTCCCAGGAATGATTCCAAGCGCACACCGTACGTAGCGTTACGTGCCCAGACATAAGTCATCATGATGCCTTAGGTATTCTATTAGGATGCAATTTCTCTGCGTTATCGACAATATGAAGGTCAAAGTGTTACAATAAACCTGCAGAGGTGCATCGGAAATAGCTACTGGACTCCCAAGAATGCTTCCAATCGCACATGGTAAGTAGCGTTACGTGCCCAGACATAAGTTATCATGATGCCTTAGGTATTGAATCGGAATGCAATTTCTCTGCGTTATCGACAATGTGAAAGCCCAAGTGTTACAGTAAACCATCAGTGGTGCATCGGAAACAGTTACTGAACTCCCAGGAATGCTTCAAAGCACGCATCGTATGAAACGTTATGTGCCCAGACATAAGTCGTCATGATGCCTTAGATATTCATTCTGAATGCAATTTCTCACAGTTATCGACAATGTGAAGCTCCAAGTGTTCAGTAAACGTGCATTGGTGCATCCGAATCAGCTACTAGACACCCAGAAATGCTTCCAAGCACACAACGAATGATGCGTTACTTCCCCACACATAAGTCGCCATGGAGCCTTAGGTATTCAATCGGGGAGCAATTTGTCTGCGTTATCGACAATGTGAAAGTCCAAGTGTTACAGTAAACCTGCAGTGGTGCATCGGAAACACTTACTGGACTCCCAGGAATGCTTCCAAGCACACACTGAATGATGCGTTACTTTCCCAGACATAAGTGGTCATGATGCCTTAGGTATTCAATTGGGATGCAATTTCTCTGCGTTATCGACAAAGTGAAGGACCAAGTGTTACAGTAAACCTGCAGTGGTTCTTTGGAAACAGTAACTGCACTTCCAGGAATGATTCCAAGCGCATACCATATGTAGCGTTAGGTGCCCAGACATAAGTCATCATGATGCCTTAGGGATTCAATCGGGTTGCAATTTCTCTGCGTTATCAACAATGTGAAGGTCCAAGTGTTACAGTAAACCTGCATTGGTGCATCGGAAACAGCTTATGGACTCCAAGGGATGCTTCCAAACACACGCCATATGAAGGGCTATTCGCGTGATCGTATTTCGTCATAATGCATTAGGAATTCAATCGGGTTGCAATTTCTCTGCGTTATCGACAATGTGAAAGTCCAAGTGTTACAGTAAACCTTTAGTGGTGCATCGGAAACAGTTACTGGACTCCCAGGAATTCTTCCAAGCACACACCGAATTATGCATAACTTGACCAGAGATAAGTCGTAATGATGCCTTAGGTATTCGATGGGGATGCAATTTCTCTGCCTTATCGACAATGTGAAGGTCCAAGTGTAACAGTAAACCTGCAGTGGTGCATTGGAAATAGTTACTGGACTCCCAGGAATGCTCCCAAGCACACACCGAATTGTGCGTTACTTGCCCAGAGATAAGTCGTAATGATGCCTTAGGTATTGAATCGGGATGCAATTTCTGTGCGTTATCGACAATATGAAGGTTCAAGGGTTACTGTAAACCCTCTAGGTGCAACGGAAACAGGTACTGGACTCCCAGGAATGCTTCCAAGCACACACCGAATGATGCGTTACTTGCCCAGAGATAAGTCGTAATGATGCTTTATTTATTGAATCTGGATGAAATTTCTGTGCGTTATCGACAATGTGAGGTCAAAGTGTTACAATAAACCTGCAGTGGTGCATTGAAAACAGTTACTGGACTCCCAGGTATGCTTCCAAGCACACACCGAATGATGCGTTACTTGCCAAGAGATAAGTCGTAATGATGCCTTAGGTATTGAATCGGTATGCAATATCTGTGATTTATCGAAAATGTGAAGGTTCAAGTGTTACAGTAAACCTGCAGTGGTGCATCGGAAACAGTTAGTGGACTCCCAGGAATGGTTCCAAGCACACACCGTATGAATTGTTACTTGCGCAGACGTAAGTCGTCATGATGATTTAGGTATTCAATCCGGATGCAATTTCTCTGCGTTATCGACAATGTGAAGGTCCAAGTGTTACAGTATACCTGCAGTGGTGCATCGGAAACAGTTACTGGACTCCCAGGAATGCTTCCAAGCACACACGGAATGATGCGTTACTTGCCCAGAGATAAGTCGTAATGATGCCTTAGGTATTGAATCAGGATTCATTTTCTGTGTGTTATCGACAATGTGAAGGTTCAAGTGTTACAGTAAACTTGCAGTGGTGCATCGGAAACATTTAGTGGACGCCCAGGAATGGTTACAAGCACACACCGTATGAATCGTTACTTGCCCAGACATAAGTCGTCATGATGCCTTAGGTATTCAATCGGGATGCAATTTCTCGACGTTATCGTCAATCTGAAGGTCCAAGTGTTACAGTAAACCTGCAGTGGTGCATCGGAAACAGCTACTGGACTCCCAGGGATGATTCAAAAAACACGCCATATGAAGGGCTATTCGCGTGATCATATTTCGTCATAATGCATTAGGTATTCAATCGGGATGCATTATCTCTGCGTTATCGACAATGTGAAGGTCCAAGTGTTACAGTAAACCTGCAGTGGTGCATTGGAAACAGTTACTGGACTCCCAGGAATGGTTCCAAGCACACACCGTATTATTCGTTACTTGCCCAGACATAAGTCGTCATGATGCCTTAGATATCCAATCGGGATGAAATTTCTATGCGTTATCTACAATGATAAGGTCGAAGTGTTACAATAAACCTGCAGTTGTGGATCGGAAAAAGCTACTGCACTCCCAGGGATGCTTCCAAACACACGCCATATGAAGCATTATTCGCGTGATCGTATTTCTTCATAATGTATTAGGAATTCAATCGGGATGCATTATCTCTGCGTTATCGAAAATGTGGAGGACCAAGTGTTACAGTAAACCTTCAGTGGCGAATCGGAAGCAGTAGCTGCACTCAGAGGAATGCTTCGAGGCACGCACTGTATGAAGCGTTACTTGCCCAGACATAAGTCATCATGATGCATTTGGTAGTAAATCGGGATGCATATTCTCTGCGTTATCGACAATGTGAAGGTCCAAGTGTTACAGTAAACCTGCAGTGGTGCATCGGAAATAGTTAGTGGACTCCCAGGAATGGTTACAAGCACACACCGTATGAATCGTTACTTGCCGAGACATAAGTCGTCATGATGCCTTAGGTATTGAATCGCGATACAATTTCTCTGCGTTATCGAGAATGTGAAGGTCCAAGTGTTACAGTAAACCTGCAGTGGTTCATCGGAAACTTTAACTGGACTCCCAGGAATGATTCCAAGCGCACACCATATGTAGCGTTAGGTGCCCAGACATAAGTTATCATGATGCCTTAGGTATGCAATCGGGATGCAATTTTCCCTGCGTTATCAACAATGTGAAGGTCCAAGTGTTACAGTAAACCTGCATTGATTCATCGGAAAAAGCTACTGGACTCCCAGGGATGCTTCCAAACACACGCCATATGAAGAATTTTTCGCGTGATCGTATTTCGTCATAATGCATTAGGAATTCAATCGGGATGCATTATCTCTGCGTTATCGACAGTGTGAAGGGCCATGTGTTACAGTAAACCTACAGTGGTGCATCGGAAACAGTTACTGCACTCAGAGGAATGCTTCGAAGCACGCACTGTATGAAGCGTTACTTGCCCTTACATAAGTCGTCATGATGCCTTAGGTATTCCATTGGGATGCAATTTCTCTGCGTTATCGACAATGTGAAGGTCAAAGTGTTACAATAAACCTGCAGTGGCGCATCGGAAACAGCTACTGGACTCACAGGAATGCTTCCAAGCGCACACCGTATGTAGCCTAACGTACCCAGACATAAGTCATCATGATGCCTTAGGTATTCAATCGGAATGCAATTTCTCTGCGTTATCGTCAATGTGAAGGTCCAAATGTTACAGTAAACCTGCAGTGGCGCATGGGAAACAGTTACTGGACTCAGAGGAATGCTTCGAAGCCCGCACTGAATGAAGCGTTACTTGCCCAGACATTAGTCGTCATGATGCCTTAGATATTCAATCGGGATGCAATTTCTCTGCGTTACCGACAATATGAAGGTCAAAGTGTTACAATAAACCTGCAGAGGTGCATCGGAAATAGCTACTGGACTCCCAAGAATGCTTCCAATCGCACATGGTAAGTAGCGTTACGTGCCCAGACATAAGTTATCATGATGCCTTAGGTATTCCATTTGGATGCAAATTCTCTGCGTTATCGACAATGTGAAAGCCCAAGTGTTACAGTAAACCATCAGTGGTGCATCGGAAACAGTTACTGAACTCCCAGGAATGCTTCAAAGCACGCATCGTATGAAACGTTATGTATCCAGACATAAGTCGTCATGATGCCTTAGATATTCATTCTGAATGCAATTTCTCACAGTTATCGACAATGTGAAGCTCCAAGTGTTCAGTAAACGTGCATTGGTGCATCCGAATCAGCTACTAGACACCCAGAAATGCTTCCAAGCACACAACGAATGATGCGTTACTTCCCCACACATAAGTCGTCATGGAGCCTTAGGTATTCAATCGGGAAGCAATTTGTCTGCGTTATCGACAATGAGAAAGTCCAAGTGTTACAGTAAACCTGCAGTGGTGCATCGGAAACACTTACTGGACTCCCAGGAATGCTTCCAAGCACACACTGAATGATGCGTTACTTGCCCAGACATAAGTCGTCATGATGCCTTAGGTATTCAATTGGGACGCAATTCCTCTGCGTTATCGACAATGTGAAAGTCCAAGTGTTACAGTAAACCTGCAGTGGTGCATCGGAAACACTTACTGGACTCCCAGGAATGCTTCCAAGCACACACTGAATGATGCGTTACTTGCCCAGACATAAGTCGTCATGATGCCTTAGGTATTCCATTGGGATGCAATTTCTCTGCGTTATCAACAATGTGAAGGTCCAAGTGTTACAGTAAACCTGCAGTGGTGCATTGGAAACAGTTACTGGACTCCCAGGAATGCTTCCAAGCACACACTGAATGATGCGTTACTTGGCCAGAGATAAGTCGTAATGATGCCTTAGGTATTCAATGGGGATGCAATTTCTCTGCGTAATCGACAATGTGAAGGTCCAAGTGTAACAGTAAACCTGCAGTGGTGCATCGGAAATAGTTACTGGACTCCCAGGAATGCTTCCAAGCACACACCGAATTATGCGTTACTTGCCCAGAGATAAGTCGTAATGATGCCCTAGATATTGAATCGGGATGCAATATCTGTGCGTTATCGACAATGTGAAGGTTGAAGTTTTACAGTAAACCTGCAGTGGTGCATTGGAAACAGTTACTGGACTCCCAGGAATGCTTCCAAGCACACACTGAATGATGCGTTACTTGGCCAGAGATAAGTCGTAATGATGCCTTAGGTATTCAATTGGGATGCAATTTCTTTGCGTTATCGACAATGTGAAGGTCCAAGTGTTACAGTAAACATGCAGTGGTGCATTGGAAACAGTTACTGGACTCCTAGGAATGGTTCCAAGCACACACGGAATGATTCGTTACTTGCACAGACATTAGTCGTCATGATGACTTAGATATTCAATCGGGATGGAATTACCCTGCGTTATCGAGAATGTGAAGGTCCAAGTGTTACAGTAAACCTGCAGTGGTTCATCGGAAACCTTAACAGGACTCCCAGGAATGATTCCAAGCGCTCACCATATGTAGCGTTAGATGCCCAGACATACGTTATCATGATGCTTTAGGTATTCAATCGGGATGCAATTTCTCTGCGTTATCAACAATGTGAAGGTCCAAGTGTTACAGGAAACCTGCATTGGTGCATCGGAAAAAGCTACTGGACTCCCAGGGATGCTTCCAATCACACGCCATATGAAGAATTTTTCGCGTGATCGTATTTCGTCATAATGCTTTAGGAATTCAATCGGGATGCAATATCTCTGCGTTATCGAGAATGTGAAGGTCCAAGTGTTACAGTAAACCTGCAGTGGCGCATCGGAAACAGCTACTGGACTCCCAGGAATGATTCCAAGCGCACACCTAATGTAGCGTTACGTGCTCAGACATAAGTCATCATGATGCCTTAGGTATTCTATTGGGATGCAATTTCTCTGCGTTATCGACAATGTGAAGGTCAAAGTGTTACAATAAACCTGCAGAGGTGCATCGGAAACAGCTACTGGACTCCCAAGAATGCTTCCAATCGCACACGGTAAGTAGCGTTACGTGCCCAGACATAAGTTATCATGATGCCATAGGTATTCCATTGGGATGCAATTTCTCTGCGTTATCGACAATGTGAAGGTCCAAGTGTAACAGTAAACCTGCAGTGGTGCATCGGAAATAGTTACTGGACTCCCAGGAATGCTTCCAAGCACACACCGAATTATACGTTACTTGCCCAGAGATAAGTCGTAATGATGCCTTAGGTATTGAATCAGGATGCAATTCCTGTGCGTTATCGACAATGTGAAGGTTCAAGTGTTACTGTAAACCTGCATTGGTGCAACGGAAACAGTTACTGGACTCCCAGGAATGTTTCCAAGCACACACCGAATGATGCGTCACTTGTCCAGAGATAAGTCGTAATGATGCTTTAGGTATTGAATCTGGATACAATTTCTGTGTGTTATCGACAATGTGAAGGTTCAAGTATTACAGTAAACTTGCAGTGGTGCATCGGAAACAGTTGGTGGACTCTCAGGAATGGTTCCAAGCACACACCGTATGAATCGTTACTTGCCCAGACATAAGTCGTCATGACGCCTTAGGTATTCAATCGGGATGCAATTTCTCGGCGTTATCGTCAATCTGATGGTCCGAGTGTTACAGTACACCAGCAGTGGTGCATCGGAAACAGCTACTGGACTCCCAGGGATGCTTCCAAAAACATGCCATATGAAGGGCTATTCGCGTGATCATATTTCGTCATAATGCATTAGGTATACAATCGGGATGCATTATCTCTGCGTTATCGACTATGTGAAGGTCCAAGTGCTACAGTAACCCTGCAGAGGTGCATTGGAAACAGTTACTGGACTCCCAGGAATGGTTCCAAGCACACACCGTATTAATCGTTACTTGCCCAGACATAAGTCGTCATGATGCCTTACATATTCAATCGGGATGCAATTTCTCTGCGTTATCGACAATGTGAAGGTCAAAGTGTTACAATAAACCTGCAGTGGTGGATCGGAAACAGCTACTGCACTCCCAGGGATGCTTCCAAACACACGCCATATGAAGCATTATTCGCGTGATCGTATTTCGTCATAATGCATTAGGAATTCAATCAGGATGCATTATCTCTGCGTTATCGACAATGTGGAGGACCATGTGTTACAGTAAACCATCAGTGGTGCATCGGAAGCAGTAACTGCACTCAGAGGAATGCTTCGAAGCACGCACTGTATGAAGCGTTACTTGTCCTTACATAAGTCGTCATGATGCCTTAGGTATTCCATTGGGATGCAATTTCTCTGCGTTATCGACAATGTGAAGGTCAAAGTGTTACAATAAACCTGCAGTGGTGCATCGGAAACAGCTACTGGACTCACAGGAATGCTTCCAAGCGCACACCGTATGTAGCCTAACGTACCCAGACATAAGTCATCATGATGCCTTAGGTATTCAATCGGAATGCAATTTCTCTGCGTTATCGTCAATGTGAAGGTCCAAATGTTATAGTAAACCATCAGTGCTGCATCGGAAACAGTTACTGAACTCCCAGGAATGCTGCAAAAGTACGCATCGTATGAAACGTTATGTGCCCAGAAATAAGTCGTCATGATGCCTTAGATATTCATTCTGAATGCAATTTCTCACAGTTATCGACAATGTGAAGCTCCAAGTGTTCAGTAAACGTGCATTGGTGCATCCGAATCAGCTACTAGACACGCAGAAATGCTTCCAAGCACACAACGAATGATGCGTTACTTCCCCACACATAAGTCGTCATGGAGCCTTAGGTATTCAATCGGGAAGCAATTTGTCTGCGTTATCGACAATGTGAAAGTCCAAGTGTTACAGTAAACCTGCAGTGGTGCATCGGAAACACTTACTGGACTCCCAGGAATGCTTCCAAGCACACACTGAATGATGCGTTACTTGCCCAGACATAAGTCGTCATGATGCCTTAGGTATTCAATTGGGACGCAATTCCTCTGCGTTATCGACCATGTGAAGGTCCAAGTGTTACAGTAAACCTGCATTGGTGCATCGGAAAAAACTACTGGACTCCCAGGGATGCTTCCAAGCACACGCCATATGGAGAATTGTTCGCGTGAACGTATTTCGTCATAATGCATTAGGAATTCAATCGGGATGCATTATGTCTGCGTTATTGAAAGTGTGAAGGGCCAAGTGTTACAGTAAACCTTCAGTGGTGCATCGGAAACAGTTACTGCACTCAGAGGAATGCTTCGAAGCACGCACTGTATGAAGCGTTACTTGCCCTTACCTAAGTCGTCATGATGCCTTAGGTATTCCATTGGGATGCAATTTCTCTGAATTATCAACAATGTGAAGGTCCAAGTGTTACAGTAAACCTGCAGTGGTGCATTGGAAACAGTCACTGGACTCCCAGGAATGCTTCCAAGCACACACCGAATGATGCGTTATTTGGCCAGAGATAAGTCATAATGATGCCTTAGGTATTCAATGGGGATGCGTTTTCTCTGCGTTATCGACAATGTGAAGGTTGAAGTTTTACAGTAAACCTGCAGTGGTGCATCGGAAACAGTTAGTGGACTCCCAGGAATGGTTCCAAGCACACACCGTATGAATCGTTACTTTCCCAGACATAAGTGGTCATGATGCCTTAGGTTTTCAATTGGGATGCAATTTCTCTGCGTTATCGACAATGTGAAGGTCCAAGTGTTACAGTAAACATGCAGTGGTGCATTGGAAACAGTTACTGGACTCCTAGGAATGGTTCCAAGCACACACGGAATGGTTCGTTACTTGCCCAGACATTAGTCGTCGTGATGCCTTAGATATTCAATCGGGATGGAATTTCTCTGCGTTATCGAGAATGTGAAGGTCCAAGTGTTACAGTAAACCTGCAGTGGTTCATCGGAAACTTTAACTGGACTCCCAGGAATGATTCCAAGCGCACACCATATGTAGCGTTAGGTGCCCAGACATAAGTTATCATGATGCCTTAGATATTCAATCGGGATGCAATTTCTCTGCGTTATCAACAATGTGAAGGTTCAAGTGTTACTGTAAACCTGCATTGGTGCAACGGAAACAGGTACTGGACTCCCAGGATTGCTTCCAAGCACATACCGAATGATGCGTTACTTGTCCAGAGATAAGTCGTAATGATGCTTTAGGTATTGAATCTGGATGCAATTTTTGTGTGTTATCGACAATGTGAAGGTTCAAGTATTACAGTAAACTTGCAGTGGTGCATCGGAAACAGTTGGTGGACTCCCAGGAATGGTTCCAAGCACACACCGTATGAATCGTTACATGCCCAGACATAAGTCGTCATGATGCCTTAGGTATTCAATCGGGATGCAATTTCTCGGCGTTATCGTCAATCTGATGGTCCAAGTGTTACAGTACACCTGCAGTGGTGCATCGGAAACAGCTACTGGACTCCCAGGGATGCTTCCAAAAACATGCCTTATGAAGGGCTATTCGCGTGATCATATTTCGTCATAATGCATTAGGTATTCAATCGGGATGCATTATCTCTGCGTTATCGACAATGTGAAGGGCCAAGTGCTACAGTAAACCTACAGAGGTGCATTGGAAACAGTTACAGGACTCCCAGGAATGCTTCCAAGCACACACCGAATGATGCGTTACTTGCCAAGAGATAAGTCGTAATGATGCCTTAGATATTGAATCAGGATTCATTTTCTGTGTGTTATCGACAATGTGAAGGTTCAAGTGTTACAGTAAACTTGCAGTGGTGCATCGGAAATAGTTAGTGGACGCCCAGGAATGGTACCAAGCACACACCGTATTACTCGTTACTTGCCCAGTCATAAGTCGTCATGATGCCTTAGATATCCAATCGGGATGAAATTTCTATGCGTTATCTACAATGTGAAGGTCCAAGTGTTACATTAAACCTGCAGTGGTGGATCGGAAGCAGCTACTGCACTCCCAGGGATGCTTCCAAACACACGCCATATGAAGCATTATTCGCGTGATCGTATTTCGTCATGATGCATTAGGAATTCAATCGGGATGCATTATCTCTGCGTTATCGACAATGTGGTGGACCATGTGTTACAGTAAACCTGCATTGGTGCATCGGAAACAGCTTATGGACTCCCAGGGATGCTTTCAAACACACGCCATATGAAGCATTATTCGCGTGATTGTATTTTGTTATAATGCATTAGGAATTCAATCGGGTTGCAATTTCTCTGCGTTATCAACAATGTGAAAGTCCAAGTGTTACAGTAAACCTTCAGTGGTGCATCGGAAACCGTTACTGGACTCCCAGGAATTCTTCCAAGCACACAGAATGATGCGTTACTTGGCCAGAGATAAGTCGTAATGATGCCTTAGGTATTCAATGGGGATGCAATTTCCCTGCCTTATCGACAATGTGAAGGTCAAAGTGTTACAGTAAACCTGCAGTGGTGCATTGGAAATAGTTACTGGACTCCCAGGAATGCTTCCAAGCACACACGGAATAATGCGTTACTTGCCCAGAGATAAGTCGTAATGATGCCTTAGGTATTGAATCGGGATGCAATTTCTGTGCGTTATCGACAATATGAAGGTTCAAGTGTTACTGTAAACCTCTAGGTGCAACGGAAACAGGTACTGGACTCCCAGGAATGCTTCCAAGCACACACCGAATGATGCGTTACTTGCCCAGAGATAAGTCGTAAAGATGCTTTATTTATTGAATCTGGATGCAATTAATGTGCATTATCGACAATGTGAGATCAAAGTGTTACAATAAACCTGCAGTGGTGCATCGGAAACAGCTACTGGACTCACAGGAATGCTTCCAAGCGCAGACCGTATGTAGCCTTACGTACCCAGATATAAGTCATCAAGATGCCTTAGGTATTCAATCGGAATGCAATTTTTCTGCGTTATCGTCAATGTGAAGGTCCAAGTGTTACAGTAAATCTGCAGTGGCGCATGGGAAACAGTTACTGGACTCAGAGGAATGCTTCGAAGCACGCACTAAATGAAGCGTTACTTGCCCAGACATTAGTCGCCATGATGCCTTAGATATTCAATCAGGATGCAATTTCTCTGCGTTATCAACAATGTGAAGGTCCAAGTGTAACAGTAAACCTGCAGTGGTGCATCGGAAATAATTACTGGACTCCCAGGAATGCTTCCAAGCACACACCGAATTATGCGTTACTTGCCCAGAGATAAGTCGTAATGATGCCTTAGGTATTGAATCGGGATGCAATTTCTGTGCGTTATCGAGAATGTGAAGGTCCAAGTGTTACAGTAAACATGCAGTGGTGCATTGGAAACAGTTACTGGACTCCTAGGAATGGTTCCAAGCACACACGGAATGATTCGTTACTTGCCCAGACATTAGTCGTCATGATGCCTTAGATATTCAATCAGGATGCAATTTCTCTATGTTATCGAGAATGTGAAGGTCCAAGTGTTACAGTAAACCTGCAGTGGTTCATCGGAAACTTTAACTGGACTCCCGGGATCGATTCCAAGCGCACTCCATATGTAGCGTTAGGTGCCCAGACATAAGTTATCATGATGCCTTAGGTATTCAATCGGGATGCAATTTCTCTGCGTTATCAACAATGTGAAGGTCCAAGTGTTACAGGAAACCTGCATTGGTGCATCGGAAAAAGCTACTGGACTCCCAGGGATGCTTCCAATCACACGCCATATGAAGAATTATTCGCGTGATCGAATTTCATCATAATGCATTAGGAATTCAATCTGGATGCATTATCTCTGCGTTATCGACAGTGTGAAGGGCCATGTGTTACAGTAAACCTGCAGTGGTGCATGGGAAACAGTTACTGGACTCAGAGGAAAGCTTCGAAGCACGCTCTGAATGGAGCGTTACTTGCCCAGACATTAGTCGCCATGATGCCTTAGATATTCAATCGGGATGCAATTTCTCTGCGTTATCGAGAAAGTGAAGGTCCACGTGTTATAGTAAACCTGCAGTGGCGCATCGGAAACAGCTACTGGACTCCCAGGAATGATTCCAAGCGCACACCGTATGTAGCGTTACGTGCTCAGACATAAGTCATCATGATGCCTTAGGTATTCTATTGGGATGCAATTTCTCTGCGTTATCGACAATGTGAAGGTCAAAGTGTTACAATAAACCTGCAGAGGTGCATCGGAAACAGCAACTGAACTCCCAAGAATGCTTCCAATCGCACACGGTAAGTAGCGTTACGTGCCCAGACATAAGTTATCATGATGCCATAGGTATTCCATTGGGATGCAATTTCTCTGCGTTATCGACAATGTGAAAGCCCAAGTGTTACAGTAAACCATCAGTGGTGCATCGGAAACAGTTACTGAACTCCCAGGAATGCTTCAAAGCACGCACCGTATGAAACGTTACGTGCCCAGACATAAGTCGTCATGATGACTTAGATATTCATTCTGAATGCAATTTCTCACAGTTATCGACAATGTGAAGCTCCAAGTGCTCAGTAAACGTGCATTGGTGCATCCGAAACAGCTACTAGACACCCAGAAATGCTTCCAAGCACACACCGAATGATGCGTTACTTGCCCACACATAAGTCGTCATGAAGCCTTAGGTATTCAATCGGGAAGCAATTTGTCTGCGTTATCGACAACGTGAAAGTCCAAGTGTTACAGTAAACCTGCAGTGGTGCACCGGAAACACTTACTTGACTCACAGGAATACTTCCAAGCACACACAGAATGATGCGTTACTTGCCCAGACATAAGTCGTCATGATGCCTTAGGTATTCAATTGGGGTGCAATTCCTCTGCGTTATCGACAATGTGAAGGTCCAAGAGTTACAGTAAACCTGCATTGGTGCATCGGATAAAACTACTGGACTACCAGGGATGCTTCCAAACACACGCCATATGGAGAATTATTCGCGTGATCGTATTTCGTCATAATGCATTAGGAATTCAATCGGGATGCATCATCTCTGCGTTATCGACAGTGTGAAGGGCCAAGTGTTACAGTAAACCTTCAGTGGTGCATCGGAAACAGTTACTGCACTCAGAGGAATGCTTCGAAGCACGCACTATATGAAGCGTTACTTGCCCTTACCTAAGTCGTCATGATGCCTTAGGTGTTCCATTGGCATGCAATTTCTCTGCGTTATCGACAATGTGAAGGTCCAAGTGTTACAGTAAACCTGCAGTGGTGCATCTGAAACAGTTACTGGACTCCCAGGAATGCTTCCAAGCACACACCGAATGATGCGTTACTTGGCCAGAGATAAGTCGTAATGATGCCTTAGGTATTCAATTGGGATGCAATTTCTCTGCGTTATCGACAATGTGAAGGTCCAAGTGTTACTTTAAACCTACAGTGGTGCTTCGGAAACGGTTACTGGATTCCCAGGAATGCTTCAAAGCACGGACTGTCTAAAACGTTACGTGCCCAGACATAAGTGGTCATGATGCCTTAGGTATTCATACTGAATGCAATTTCTCTCAGTTATCGACAATGTGAAGCTCCAAGTATTCAGTAAACCTGCATTGGTGCATCCGAATCAACTACTAGACTCCCAGAAAAGCTTTCAAGCACACACCGAATGATATGTTACTTGCCCACACATAAGTCGTCATGATACCTTAGGTATTCAATCGGGATGCAATTTCTCTGCGTCATCGACAATGTGAAGGTCCAAGTGTTACAGTAAACCTGTAGTGGTGCATCGGAAACATGTACTGGACTCCCAGGAATGCTTCCAAGCACACACCGAAAGATGCGTTACTTGCACTGAGATAAGTCGTAATGATGCATTAGGTATTGAATCGGGATGCAATTTCTGTGCGTTATCGACAATATGAAGGCTCAAGTGTTACAGTAAACCTGCAGTGGTGCATCGGAAACAGTTACTGGACTGCCAGGAATGCTTTCAAGCACACACCGAATGATGTGTTACTTGCCCAGAGATAAGTCAGCATGATGCCTTAGGTATTCAATCGTGATGCAATTACTGTGCGTTATCGACAATGTGAAGGTTCAAGTGTTACAGTAAACCTGCAGTGGTGAATCGGAAACAGTTTGTTGGCTCCAAGGAATGGTTCCAAGCACACACCGTATGAATCGTTACGTGCCCAGACATAAGTGGACATGATGCCTTAGGTATTCAATCGGGATGCAATTTCTCTGCGTTATCGACAATGTGAAGGTCCAAGTGTTACAGTAAATCTGCAGTTTTGCATCGGAAACAGTTTCTGGACTCCTAGGAATGCTTCCAAGCACACACCATATGAAGCGTTACTTGCCCAGACATAAGTCGTCATTATGCCTTAGATATTCAATCGAGATGCAATTTCTCTGCGTTATCGCCAGTGTGAAGGTCCAAGTGTTACAGTAAACCTGCAGTGGTTCATCGGAAACAGTTACTGGACTCCCAGGAATGCTTCCAAACACACACAATTTGAAGCGTTACTTGCTCAGACATAAGTCGTCGTTATTCCTTAGGTATTCAATCGAGATGCAATTTCTTTGCGTTATCGACAATGTGAAGGCCCAAGTGTTACAGTAAACCTGCAGTGGTGCATCGGAAACAGCTACTGGACTCCCAGGGATGCTTCCAAACACACGCCATATGAAGCGTTATTCGCGTGACCATATTAAGTCATAATGCGTTAGGTATTCAATCGGGATGCATTATCTCTGCGTTATGGACAATGTGAAGGTCCAAGTGTTACAGGAAACCTGCATTGGTGCATCGGAAAAAGCTACTGGACTCCCAGGGATGCTTCCAATCACACGCCATATGAAGAATTATTCGCGTGATCGAATTTCATCATAATGCATTAGGAATTCAATCTGGATGCATTATCTCTGCGTTATCGACAGTGTGAAGGGCCATGTGTTACAGTAAACCTGCAGTGGTGCATGGGAAACAGTTACTGGACTCAGAGGAATGCTTCGAAGCACGCACTGAATGAAGCGTTACTTGCCCAGACATTAGTCGCCATGATGCCTTAGATATTCAATCGGGATGCAATTTCTCTGCGTTATCGAGAATTTGAAGGTCCAAGTGTTATAGTAAACCTGCAGTGGCGCATCGGAAACAGCTACTGGACTCCCAGGAATGATTCCAAGCGCACACCGTATGTAGCGTTACGTGCTCAGACATAAGTCATCATGATGCCTTAGGTATTCTATTGGGATGCAATTTCTCTGCGTTATCGACAATGTGAAGGTCAAAGTGTTACAATAAACCTGCAGAGGTGCATCGGAAACAGCTACTGGACTCCCAAGAATGCTTCCAATCGCACACGGTAAGTAGCGTTACGTGCCCAGACATAAGTTATCATGATGCCATAGGTATTCCATTGGGATGAAATTTCTCTGCGTTATCGACAATGTGAAAGCCCAAGTGTTACAGTAAACCATCAGTGGTGCATCGGAAACAGTTACTGAACTCCCAGGAATGCTTCAAAGCACGCACCGTATGAAACGTTACGTGCCCAGACATAGTCGTCATGATGCCTTAGATATTCATTCTGAATGCAATTTCTCACAGTTATCGACAATGTGAAGCTCCAAGTGTTCAGTAAACGTGCATTGGTGCATCCGAAACAGCTACTAGACACCCAGAAATGCTTCCAAGCACACACCGAATGATGCGTTACTTGCCCACACATAAGTCGTCATGAAGCCTTAGGTATTCAATCGGGAAGCAATTTGTCTGCGTTATCGACAACGTGAAAGTCCAAGTGTTACAGTAAACCTGCAGTGGTGCACCGGAAACACTTACTCGACTCCCAGGAATACTTCCAAGCACACACTGAAAGATGCGTTACTTGCCCAGACATAAGTCGTCATGATGCCTTAGGTATTCAATTGGGGTGCAATTCCTCTGCGTTATCGACAATGTGAAGGTCCAAGTGTTACAGTAAACCTGCATTGGAGCATCGGGTAAAACTACTGGACTACCAGGGATGCTTCCAAACACACGCCATATGGAGAATTATTCGCGTGATCGTATTTCGTCATAATGCATTAGGAATTCAATCGGGATGCATTATCTCTGTGTTATCGACAGTGTGAAGGGCCAAGTGTTACAGTAAACCTTCAGTGGTGCATCGGAAACAGTTACTGCACTCAGAGGAATGCTTCGAAGCACGCACTATATGAAGCGTTACTTGCCCTTACCTAAGTCGGCATGATGCCTTAGGTGTTCCATTGGGATGCAATTTCTCTGCGTTATCGACAATGTGAAGGTCCAAGTGTTACAGTAAACCTGCAGTGGTGCATCGGAAACAGTTACTGGACTCCCAGGAATGCTTCCAAGCACACACCGAATGATGCGTTACTTGGCCAGAGATAAGTCGTAATGATGCCTTAGGTATTCAATGGGGATGCAATTTCTCTGCGTTATCGACAATGTGAAGGTCAAAGTGTTACAATAAACCTGCGGTGGTGCATCGGAAACAGCTACTGGACTCACAGGAATTCTTCCAAGCACACACCGAATGATGCGTTACTTGGCCAGAGATAAGTCGTAATGATGCCTTAGGTATTCAATGGGGATGCAATTTCTCTGCCTTATCGAGAATGTGAAGGTCCAAGTGTAACAGTAAACCTGCAGTGGTGCATTGGAAATAGTTACTGGACTCCCAGGAATGCTTCCAAGCACACACGGAATTATGCGTTACTTGCCCAGAGATAAGTCGTAATGATGCCTTAGGTATTGAATCGGGATGCAATTTCTGTGCGTTATCGACAATATGAAGGTTCAAGTGTTACTGTAAACCTCTAGGTGCAACGGAAACAGGTACTGGACTCCCAGGAATGCTTCCAAGCACACACCGAATGATGCGTTACTTGCCCAGAGATAAGTCGTAAAGATGCTTTATTTATTGAATCTGGATGCAATTTCTGTGCGTTATCGACAATGTTAAGGTAAAAGTGTTACAGTAAACCTGCAGTGGTGCATTTGAAACAGTTACTGGACTCCCAGGAATGCTTCCAAGCACACACCGAATGATGCGTTACTTGCCAAGAGATAAGTCGTAATGATGCCTTAGATATTGAATCAGGATTCATTTTCTGTGTGTTATCGACAATGTGAAGGTTCAAGTGTTACAGTAAACTTGCAGTGGTGCATCGGAAATAGTTAGTGGACGCCCAGGAATGGTTCCAAGCACACACCGTATTATTCGTTACTTGCCCAGACATAAGTCGTCATGATGCCTTAGATATCCAATCGGGATGAAATTTCTATGCGTTATCTACAATGTGAAGGTCCAAGTGTTACAATAAACCTGCAGTGGTGGATCGGAAACATCTACTGGACTCACAGGAATGCTTCCAAGCGCAGACCGTATGTAGCCTTACGTACCCAGACATAAGTCATCAAGATGCCTTAGGTATTCAATCGGAATGCAATTTCTCTGCGATATCGTCAATGTGAAGGTCCAAGTGTTACAGTAAACCTGCAGTGGCGCATGGGAAACAGTTACTGGACTCAGAGGAATGCTTCGAAGCACGCACTAAATGAAGCGTTACTTGCCCAGACATTAGTCGCCATGATGCCTTAGATATTCAATCGGGATGCAATTTCTCTGCGTTATCAACAATGTGAAGGTCCAAGTGTAACAGTAAACCTGCAGTGGTGCATCGGAAATAATTACTGGACTCCCAGGAATGCTTCCAAGCACACACCGAATTATGCGTTACTTGCCCAGAAATAAGTCGTAATGATGCCTTAGGTATTGAATCGGGATGCAATTTCTGTGCGTTATCGAGAATGTGAAGGTCCAAGTGTTACAGTAAACCTGCAGTGGCGCATCGGAAACAGCTACTGGACTCCCAGGAATGATTCCAAGCGCACACCGTATGTAGCGTTACGTGCTCAGACATAAGTCATCATGATGCCTTAGGTATTCTTTTGGGATGCAATTTCTCTGCGTTATCGACAATGTGAAGGTCAAAGTGTTACAATAAACCTGCAGAGGTGCATCGGAAACAGCTACTGGACTCCCAAGAATGCTTCCAATCGCACACGGTAAGTAGCGTTACGTGCCCAGACATAAGTTATCATGATGCCATAGGTATTCCATTGGGATGCAATTTCTCTGCGTTATCGACAATGTGAAAGCCCAAGTGTTACAGTAAACCATCAGTGGTGCATCGGAAACAGTTACTGAACTCCCAGGAATGCTTCAAAGCACGCACCGTATGAAACGTTACGTGCCCAGACATAAGTCGTCATGATGCCTTAGATATTCATTCTGAATGCAATTTCTCACAGTTATCGACAATGTGAAGCTCCAAGTGTTCAGTAAACGTGCATTGGTGCATCCGAAACAGCTACTAGACACCCAGAAATGCTTCCAAGCACACACCGAATGATGCGTTACTTGCCCACACATAAGTCGTCATGAAGCCTTAGGTATTTAATCGGGAAGCAATATGTCTGCGTTATCGACAATGTGAAAGTCCAAGTGTTACAGTAAACCTGCAGTGGTGCACCGGAAACACTTACTTGACTCCCAGGAATACTTCCAAGCACACACTGAATGATGCGTTACTTGCCCAGACATAAGTCGTCATGATGTCTTAGGTATTCAATTGGGGTGCAATTCCTCTGCGTTATCGACAATGTGAAGGTACAAGTGTTACAGTAAACCTGCATTGGTGCATCGGATAAAACTACTGGACTACCAGGGATGCTTCCAAACACACGCCATATGGAGAATTATTCGCGTGATCGTATTTCGTCATAATGCATTAGGAATTCAATCGGGATGCATTATCTCTGCGTTATCGACAGTGTAAAGGGCTAAGTGTTACAGTAAACCTTCAGTGGTGCATCGGAAACAGTTACTGCACTCAGAGGAATGCTTCGAAGCACGCAATATATGAAGCGTTACTTGCCCTTACCTAAGTCGTCATGATGCCTTAGGTGTTCCATTGGGATGCAATTTCTCTGCGTTATCGACAATGTGAAGGTCCAAGTGTTACAGTAAACCTGCAGTGGTGCATCGGAAACAGTTACTGGACTCCCAGGAATGCTTCCAAGCACACACCGAATGATGCGTTACTTGGCCAGAGATAAGTCGTAATGATGCCTTAGGTATTCAATGGGGATGCAATTTCTCTGCGTTATCGACAATGTGAAGGTCCAAGTGTAACAGTAAACCTGCAGTGGTGCATCGGAAATAGTTACTGGACTCCCAGGAATGCTTCCAAGCACACGCCCTATGAAACATTATTCGCGTGTCCGTATTTCGTCATAATGCATTAGGAATTCAATCGGGATGCAATTTCTCGGCGTTATCGTCAATCTGAAAGTCCAAGTGTTACAGTAAACCTTCAGTTGTGCATCGGAAACAGCTACTGGACTCACAGGAATGCTTCCAAGTGCACACCGTATGTAGCGTTACGTGCCCAGACATAAGTCATCATGATGCATTAGGTATTCAATCGGGATGCAATTTCTCTGCGTTATCGACAATGTGAAGGTCCAAGTATTCAATAAACCTGCATTGGTGCATCCGAATCAACTACTAGACTCCCAGGAAAGCTTTCAAGCACACACCGAATGATATGTTACTTGCCCACACATAAGTCGTCATGATGCCTTAGATATTCAATCGGGATGCAATTTCTCTGCGTTATCGACAATGTGAAGGTCCAAGTGTTACTTTAAACCTACAGTGGTGCTTCGGAAACGGTTACTGGATTCCCAGGAATGCTTCAAAGCACGGACTGTCTAAAACGTTACGTGCCCAGACATAAGTGGTATTGATGCCTTAGATATTCATACTGAATGCAATTTCTCTCAGTTATCGACAATGTGAAGCTCCAAGTATTCAGTAAACCTGCATTGGTGCATCCGAATCAACTACTAGACTCCCAGAAAAGCTTTCAAGCACACACCGAATGATATGTTACTTGCCCACACATAAGTCGTCATGATACCTTAGGTATTCAATCGGGATGCAATTTCTCTGCGTCATCGACAATGTGAAGGTCCAAGTGTTACAGTAAACCTGCAGTGGTGCATCGGAAACATGTACTGGACTCCCAGGAATGCTTCCAAGCACACACCGAAAGATGCGTTACTTGCACTGAGATAAGTCGTAATGATGCATTAGGTATTGAATCGGGATGCAATTTCTGTGCGTTATCGACAATATGAAGGTTCAAGTGTTACAGTAAACCTGCAGTGGTGCATCGGAAACAGTTACTGGACTCCCAGGAATGCTTTCAAGCACACACCGAGTGATGTGTTACTTGCCCAGAGATAAGTCAGCATGATGCCTTAGGTATTCAATCGGGATGCAATTACTGTGCGTTATCGACAATGTGAAGGTTCAAGTGTTACAGTAAACCTGCAGTGATGAATCGGAAACAGTTTGTTGGCTCCAAGGAATGGTTCCAAGCACACACCGTATGAATCGTTACGTGCCCAGACATAAGTGGTCATGATGCCTTAGGTATTCAATCGGGATGCAATTTCTCTGCGTTATCGACAATGTGAAGGTCCAAGTGTTACAGTAAATCTGCAGTTTTGCATCGGAAACAGTTTCTGGACTCCTAGGAATGCTTCCAAGCACACACCATATGAAGCGTTACTTGCCCAGACATAAGTCGTCATTATGCCTTAGATATTCAATCGAGATGCAATTTCTCTGCGTTATCGCCAGTGTGAAGGTCCAAGTGTTACAGTAAACCTGCAGTGGTTCATCGGAAACAGTTACTGGACTCCCAGGAATGCTTCCAAACACACACAATTTGAAGCGTTACTTGCTCAGACATAAGTCGTCGTTATTCCTTAGGTATTCAATCGAGATGCAATTTCTTTGCGTTATCGACAATGTGAAGGCCCAAGTGTTACAGTAAACCTGCAGTGGTGCATCGGAAACAGCTACTGGACTCCCAGGGATGCTTCCAAACACACGCCATATGAAGCGTTATTCGCGTGACCATATTTCGTCATAATGCGTTAGGTATTCAATCGGGATGCATTATCTCTGCGTTATGGACAATGTGAAGGTCCAAGTGTTACAGTAAACATGCATTGGTGCATTGGAAACAGTTACTGGACTCCCAGGAATGGTTCCAAGCACACACCGTATGATTCGTTACTTGCCCAGACATAAGTCGTCATGATGCCTTAGATATTCAATCGGGATGCAATTTCTCTGCGTTATCGAGAATGTGAAGGTCCAAGTGTTACAGTAAACCTGCAGTGGTTCATCGCAAACTTTAACTGGACTCCCAGGAATGATTCCAAGCGCACACCATATGTGGCGTTAGGTGCCCAGACATAAGTTATCATGATGCCTTAGGTATTCAGTCGGGATGCAATTTCTCAGCGTTATCAAGAATGTGAAGGTCCAAGTGTTACAGTAAACCTGCATTGGTGCATCAGATAAAGTTACTGGACTCCCAGTTATGCTTCCAAACACACGCCATATGAAGAATTATTCGCGTGATC
This sequence comes from Schistocerca gregaria, assembly GCF_023897955.1. Lineage (NCBI taxonomy): Eukaryota > Metazoa > Arthropoda > Insecta > Orthoptera > Acrididae > Schistocerca > Schistocerca gregaria. The sequence continues at coordinate 135,580,969 of NC_064923.1, read as the reverse complement.
GTATTTCGTCATAATGCATTAGGAATTCAATCGGGATGCATTATCTCTGCGTTATAGACAGTGTGAAGGGCCAAGTGTTACAGTAAACCTTCAGTGGTGCATCGGAAACAGTTACTGCACTCAGAGGAATGCTTCGAAGCACGCACTGTATGAAGCGTTACTTGCCCTTACCTAAGGCGTCATGATGCCTTAGGTGTTCCATTGGGATGCAATTTCTCTGCGTTATCGACAATGTGAAGGTCCAAGTGTTACAGTAAACCTGCAGTGGTGCATCGGAAACAGTTACTGGACTCCCAGGAATGCTTCCAAGCACACACCGAATGATGCGTTACTTGGCCAGAGATAAGTCGTAATGATGCCTTAGGTATTCAATGGGGATGCAATTTCTCTGCGTTATCGACAATGTGAAGCTCCAAGTGTAACAGTAAACCTGCAGTGGTGCATCGGAAATAGTTACTGGACTCCCAGGAATGCTTCCAAGCACACACCGAATTATACGTTACTTGCCAAGAGATAAGTCGTAATGATGCCTTAGGTATTGAATCGGGATGCAATTTCTGTGCGTTATCGACAATGTGAAGGTTCAAGTGTTACTGTAAACCTGAATTGGTGCAACGGAAACAGTTACTGGACTCCCAGGAATGCTTCCAAGCACACACCGAATGATGCGTTACTTGGCCAGAGATAAGTCGTAATGATGCCTTAGGTATTCAATGGGGATGCAATTTCTCTGCGTTATCGACAATGTGAAGCTCCAAGTGTTACAGTAAACCTGCTGTGGTTCATCGGAAACTTTAACTGGACTCCCAGGAATGATTCCAAGCGCACACCATATGTAGCGTTAGGTGCCCAGACATAAGTTATCATGATGCCTTAGATACTCAATCGGGATGCAATTTCTCTGCGTTATCAACAATGTGAAGGTTCAAGTGTTACTGTAAACCTGCATTGGTGCAACGGAAACAGGTACTGGACTCCCAGGAATGCTTCCAAGCACACACCGAATGATGCGTTACTTGTCCAGAGATAAGTCGTAATGATGCTTTAGGTATTGAATCTGGATGCAATTTTTGTGTGTTATCGACAATGTGAAGGTTCAAGTATTACAGTAAACTTGCAGTGGTGCATCGGAAACAGTTGGTGGACTCCCAGGAATGGTTCCAAGCACACACCGTATGAATCGTTACTTGCCCAGACATAAGTCGTCATGATGCCTTAGGTATTCAATCGCGATGCAATTTCTCGGCGTTATCGACAATCTGATGGTCCAAGTGTTACAGTACACCTGCAGTGGTGCATCGGAAACAGCTACTGGACTCCCAGGGATGCTTCCAAAAACATGCCTTATGAAGGGCTATTCGCGTGATCATATTTCGTCATAATGCATTAGGTATTCAATCGGGATGCATTATCTCTGCGTTATCGACAATGTGAAGGGCCAAGTGCTACAGTAAACCTACAGAGGTGCATTGGAAGCAGTTACTGGACTCCCAGGAATGGTTCCAAGCACACACCGAATTATGCGTTACTTGCCCAGAGATAAGTCGTAATGATGCCTTAGGTATTGAATCGGGATGCAATTTCTGTGCGTTATCGACAATATGAAGGTTCAAGTGTTACTGTAAACCTCTAGGTGCAACGGAAACAGGTACTGGACTCCCAGGAATGCTTCCAAGCACACACCGAATGATGGGTTACTTGCCCAGAGATAAGTCGTAAAGATGCTTTATTTATTGAATCTGGATGCAATTTCTGTGCGTTATCGACAATGTGAAGGTCCAAGTGTTACAGTAAACCTGCAGTGGTGCATTGGAAACAGTTACAGGACTCTCAGGAATGCTTCCAAGCATACACCGAATGATGCGTTACTTGCCAAGAGATAAGTCGTAATGATGCCTTAGGTATTGAATCAGGATTCATTTTCTGTGTGTTATCGACAATGTGAAGGTTCAAGTGTTACAGTAAACTTGCAGTGGTGCATCGGAAATAGTTAGTGGACGCCCAGGAATGGTACCAAGCACACACCGTATTATTCGTTACTTGCCCAGACCTAAGTCGTCATGATGAATTAGATATCCAATCGGGATGAAATTTCTATGCGTTATCTACAATGTGAAGGTCCAAGTGTTACAATAAACCTGCAGTGGTGGATCGGAAACAGCTACTGCACTCCCAGGGATGCCTCCAAACACACGCCATATGAAGCATTATTCGCGTGATCGTATTTCGTCATAATGCATTAGGAATTCAATCGGGATGCATTATCTCTGCGTTATCGACAATGTGGAGGACCATGTGTTACAGTAAACCTGCAGAGGTGCATTGGAAACAGTTACTGGACTCCCAGGAATGGTTCCAAGCACACACCGTATTATTCGTTACTTGCCCAGACATAAGTCGTCATGATGCCTTACATATTCAATCGGGATGCAATTTCTCTGCGTTATCGACAATGTGAAGGTCAAAGTGTTACAATAAACCTGCAGTGGTGCATCGGAAACAGCTACTGGACTCACAGGAATGCTTCCAAGCGCACACCGTATGTAGCCTAACGTACCCAGACATAAGTCATCATGATGCCTTAGGTATTCAATCGGAATGCAATTTCTCTGCGTTATCGTCAATGTGAAGGTCCAAATGTTATAGTAAACCATCAGTCCTGCATCGGAAACAGTTACCGAATTCCCAGGAATTCTGCAAAGCACGCATCGTATGAAACGTTATGTGCCCAGACATAAGTCGTCATGATGCCTTAGATATTCATTCTGAATGCAATTTCTCACAGTTATCGACAATGTGAAGCTCCAAGTGTTCAGTAAACGTGCATTGGTGCATCCGTATCAGCTACTAGACACCCAGAAATGCTTCCAAGCACACAACGAATGATGCGTTACTTCCCCACACATAAGTCGTCATGGAGCCTTAGGTATTCAATCGGGAAGCAATTTGTCTGCGTTATCAACAATGTGAAGGTCCAAGTGTTACAGTAAACCTGCAGTGGTGCATTGGAAACAGTTACTGGACTCCCAGGAATGCTTCCAAGCACACACCGAATGATGCGTTACTTGGCCAGAGATAAGTCGTAATGATGCCTTAGGTATTCAATGGGGATGCATTTTCTCTGCGTTATCGACAATGTGTAGGTCCAAGTGTAACAGTAAACCTGCAGTGGTGCATCGGAAATAGTTACTGGTCTCCTAGGAATGCTTCCAAGCACACACCGAATTATGCGTTACTTGCCCAGAGATAAGTCGTAATGATGCCTTAGATATTGAATCGGGATGCAATATCTGTGCGTTATCGACAATGTGAAGGTTGAAGTTTTACAGTAAACCTGCAGTGGTGCATCGGAAACAGTTAGTGGATTCCCAGGAATGGTTCCAAGCACACACCGTATGAATCGTTACTTTCCCAGACATAAGTGGTCATGATGCCTTAGGTTTTCAATTGGGATGCAATTTCTCTGCGTTATCGACAATGTGAAGGTCCAGGTGTTACAGTAAACATGCAGTGGTGCATTGGAAACAGTTACTGGACTCCTAGGAATGGTTCCAAGCACACACGGAATGGTTCGTTACTTGCCCAGACATTAGTCGTCATGATGCCTTAGATATTCAATCGGGATGGAATTTCTCTGCGTTATCGAGAATGTGAAGGTCCAAGTGTTATAGTAAACCTGCAGTGGTTCATCGGAAACTTTAACTGGACTCCCAGGAATGATTCCAAGCGCACACCATATGTAGTGTTAGGTGCCCAGACATAAGTTATCATGATGCCTTAGATATTCAATCGGGATGCAATTTCTCTGCGTTATCAACAATGTGAAGGTTCAAGTGTTACTGTAAACCTGCATTGGTGCAACGGAAACAGGTACTGGACTCCCAGGAATGCTTCCAAGCACACACCGAATGATGCGTTATTTGTCCAGAGATAAGTCGTACTGATGCTTTAGGTATTGAATCTGGATGCAATTTTTGTGTGTTATCGACAATGTGAAGGTTCAAGTATTACAGTAAACTTGCAGTGGTGCATCGGAAACAGTTGGTGGACTCCCAGGAATGGTTCCAAGCACACACCGTATGAATCGTTACTTGCCCAGACATAAGTCGTCATGATGCCTTAGGTATTCAATCGGGATGCAATTTCTCGGCGTTATCGTCAATCTGATGGTCCAAGTGTTACAGTACACCTGCAGTGGTGCATCGGAAACAGCTACTGGACTCCCAGGGATGCTTCCAAAAACATGCCTTATGAAGGGCTATTCGCGTGATCATATTTCGTCATAATGCATTAGCTATCAATCGGGATGCATTACCTCTGCGTTATCGACAATGTGAAGGGCCAAGTGCTACTGTAAACCTACAGAGGTGCATTGGAAACAGTTACTGGACTCCCAGGAATGCTTCCAAGCACACGCCATATGAAACATTATTCGCGTGTCCGTATTTCGTCATAATGCATTAGGAATTCAATCGGGATGCAATTTCTCGGCGTTATCGTCAATCTGAAAGTCCAAGTGTTACAGTAAACCTTCAGTGGTGCATCGGAAACAGCTACTGGACTCACAGGAATGCTTCCAAGTGCACACCGTATGTAGCGTTACGTGCCCAGACATAAGTCATCATGATGCATTAGGTATTCAATCGGGATGCAATTTCTCTGCGTTATCGACAATGTGAAGGTCCAAGTATTCAATAAACCTGCATTGGTGCATCCGAATCAACTACTAGACTCCCAGGAAAGCTTTCAAGCACACACCGAATGATATGTTACTTGCCCACACATAAGTCGTCATGATGCCATAGATATTCAATCGGGATGCAATTTCTCTGCGTTATCGACAATGTGAAGGTCCAAGTGTTACTTTAAACCTACAGTGGTGCTTCGGAAACGGTTACTGGATTCCCAGGAATGCTTCAAAGCACGGACTGTCTAAAACGTTACGTGCCCAGACATAAGTGGTCATGATGCCTTAGATATTCATACTGAATGCAATTTCTCTCAGTTATCGACAATGTGAAGCTCCAAGTATTCAGTAAACCTGCATTGGTGCATCCCAATCAACTACTAGGCTCCCAGAAAAGCTTTCAAGCACACACCGAATGATATGTTACTTGCCCACACATAAGTCGTCATGATACCTTAGGTATTCAATCGGGATGCAATTTCTCTGCGTCATCGACAATGTGAAGGTCCAAGTGTTACAGTAAACCTGCAGTGGTGCATCGGAAACATGTACTGGACTCCCAGGAATGCTTCCAAGCACACACCGAAAGATGCGTTACTTGCACTGAGATAAGTCGTAATGATGCATTAGGTATTGAATCGGGATGCAATTTCTGTGCGTTATCGACAATATGAAGGTTCAAGTGTTACAGTAAACCTGCAGTGGTGCATCGGAAACAGTTACTGGACTCCCAGGAATGCTTTCAAGCACACACCGAATGATGTGTTATTTGCCCAGAGATAAGTCAGCATGATGCCTTAGGTATTCAATCGGGATGCAATTTCTCTGCGTCATCGACAATGTGAAGGTCCAAGTGTTACAGTAAACCTGCAGTGGTGCATCGGAAACATGTACTGGACTCCCAGGAATGCTTCCAAGCACACACCGAAAGATGCGTTACTTGCACTGAGATAAGTCGTAATGATGCATTAGGTATTGAATCGAAATGCAATTTCTGTGCGTTATCGACAATATGAAGGTTCAAGTGTTACAGTAAACCTGCAGTGGTGCATCGGAAACAGTTACTGGACTCCCAGGAATGCTTTCAAGCACACACCGAATGATGTGTTACTTGCCCAGAGATAAGTCAGCATGATGCCTTAGGTATTCAATCGGGATGCAATTACTGTGCGTTATCGACAATGTGAAGGTTCAAGTGTTACAGTAAACCTGCAGTGGTGAATCGGAAACAGTTTGTTGGCTCCAATGAATGGTTCCAAGCACACACCGTATGAATCGTTACGTGCCCAGACATAAGTGGTCATGATGCCTTAGGTATTCAATCGGGATGCAATTTCTCTGCGTTATCGACAATGTGAAGGTCCAAGTGTTACAGTAAATCTGCAGTTTTGCATCGGAAACAGTTTCTGGACTCCTAGGAATGCTTCCAAGCACACACCATATGAAGCGTTACTTGCCCAGACATAAGTCGTCATTATGCCTTAGATATTCAATCGAGATGCAATTTCTCTGCGTTATCGCCAGTGTGAAGGTCCAAGTGTTACAGTAAACCTGCAGTGGTTCATCGGAAACAGTTACTGGACTCCCAGGAATGCTTCCAAACACACACAATTTGAAGGGTTACTTGCTCAGACATAAGTCGTCGTTATTCCTTAGGTATTCAATCGAGATGCAATTTCTTTGCGTTATCGACAATGTGAAGGCCCAAGTGTTACAGTAAACCTGCAGTGGTGCATCGGAAACAGCTACTGGACTCCCAGGGATGCTTCCAAACACACGCCATACGAAGCGTTATTCGCGTGACCATATTTCGTCATAATGCGTTAGGTATTCAATCGAGATGCATTATCTCTGCGTTATGGACAATGTGAAGGTCCAAGTGTTACAGTAAACATGCAGTGGTGCATTGGAAACAGTTACTGGACTCCCAGGAATGGTTCCAAGCACACACCGTATGATTCGTTACTTGCAAAGACATAAGTCGTCATGATGCCTTAGATATTCAATCGGGATGCAATTTCTCTGCGTTATCGAGAATGTGAAGGTCCAAGTGTTACAGTAAACCTGCAGTGGTTCATCGCAAACATTAACTGGACTCCCAGGAATGATTCCAAGCGCACACCATAAGTGGCGTTAGGTGCCCAGACATAAGTTATCATGATGCCTTAGGTATTCAATCGGGATGCAATTTCTCAGCGTTATCAAGAATGTGAAGGTCCAAGTGTTACAGTAAACCTGCATTGGTGCATCAGATAAAGTTACTGGACTCCCAGTTATGCTTCCAAACACACGCCATATGAAGAATTATTCGCGTGATCGTATTTCGTCATAATGCATTAGGAATTCAATCGGGATGCATTATCTCTGCGTTATAGACAGTGTGAAGGGCCAAGTGTTACAGTAAACCTTCAGTGGTGCATCGGAAACAGTTACTGCACTCAGAGGAATGCTTCGAAGCACGCACTGTATGAAGCGTTACTTGCCCTTACCTAAGTCGTCATGATGCCTTAGGTGTTCCATTGGGATGCAATTTCTCTGCGTTATCGACAATGTGAAGGTCCAAGTGTTACAGTAAACCTGCAGTGGTGCATCGGAAACAGTTACTGGACTCCCAGGAATGCTTCCAAGCACACACCGAATGATGCGTTACTTGGCCAGAGATAAGTCGTAATGATGCCTTAGGTATTGAATCGGGATGCAATTTCTGTGCGTTATCGACAATGTGAAGGTTCAAGTGTTACTGTAAACCTGCATTGGTGCATCGGAAAAAACTACTGGACTCCCAGGGATGCTTCCAAGCACACGCCATATGGAGAATTATTCGCGTGGACGTATTTCGTCATAATGCATTAGGAATTCAATCGGGATGCATTATGTCTGCGTTATTGACAGTGTGAAGGGCCAAGTGTTACAGTAAACCTTCAGTGGTGCATCGGAAACAGTTACTGCACTCAGAGGAATGCTTCGAAGCACGCACTGTATGAAGCGTTACTTGCCCTTACCTAATTCGTCATGGTGCCTTAGGTATTCCATTGGGATGCAATTTCTCTGCGTTATCAACAATGTGAAGGTCCAAGTGTTACAGTAAACCTGCAGTGGTGCATTGGAAACAGTCACTGGACTCCCAGGAATGCTTCCAAGCACACACCGAATGATGCGTTACTTGGCCAGAGATAAGTCGTAATGATGCCTTACGTATTCAATGGGGATGCATTTTCTCTGCGTTATCGACAATGTGAAGGTCCAAGTGTAACAGTAAACCTGCAGTGGTGCATCGGAAATAGTTACTGGTCTCCTAGGAATGCTTCCAAGCACACACCGAATTATCCGTTACTTGCCCAGAGATAAGTCGTAATGATGCCTTAGATATTGAATCGGGATGCAATATCTGTGCGTTATCGACATTGTGAAGGTTGAAGTTTTACAGTAAACCTGCAGTGGTGCATCGGAAACAGTTAGTGGACTCCCAGGAATGTTTCCAAGCACACACCGTATGAATCGTTACTTTCCCAGACATAAGTGGTCATGATGCTTTAGGTTTTCAATTGGGATGCAATTTCTCTGCGTTATCGACAATGTGAAGGTCCAAGTGTTACAGTAAACATGCAGTGGTGCATTGGAAACAGTTACTGGACTCCTAGGAATGGTTCCAAGCACACACGGAATGGTTCGTTACTTGCCCAGACATTAGTCGTCATGATGCCTTAGATATTCAATCGGGATGGAATTTCTCTGCGTTATCGAGAATGTGAAGGTCCAAGTGTTACAGTAAACCTGCAGTGGTTCATCGGAAACTTTAACTGGACTCCCAGGAATGATTCCAAGCGCACACCATATGTAGCGTTAGGTGCCCAGACATAAGTTATCATGATGCCTTAGATATTCAATCGGGATGCAATTTCTCTGCGTTATCAACAAAGTGAAGGTTCAAGTGTTACTGTAAACCTGCATTGGTGCAACGGAAACAGGTACTGGACTCCCAGGAATGCTTCCAAGCACACACCGAATGATGCGTTACTTGTCCAGAGATAAGTCGTACTGATGCTTTAGGTATTGAATCTGGATGCAATTTTTGTGTGTTATCGACAATGTGAAGGTTCAAGTATTACAGTAAACTTGCAGTGGTGCATCGGAAACAGTTGGTGGACTCCCAGGAATGGTTCCAAGCACACACCGTATGAATCGTTACTTGCCCAGACATAAGTCGTCATGATGCCTTAGGTATTCAATCGGGATGCATTATCTCTGCGTTATCGACAATGTGAAGGGCCAAGTGCTACTGTAAACCTACAGAGGTGCATTGGAAACAGTTACTGGACTCCCAAGAATGCTTCCAAGCACACGCCATATGAAACATTATTCGCGTGTCCGTATTTCGTCATAATGCATTAGGAATTCAATCGGGATGCAATTTCTCGGCGTTATAGTCAATCTGAAAGTCCAAGTGTTACAGTAAACCTTCAGTGGTGCATCGGAAACAGCTACTGGACTCACAGGAATGCTTCCAAGTGCACACCGTATGTAGCGTTAGGTGCCCAGACATAAGTCATCATGATGCATTAGGTATTCAATCGGGATGCAATTTCTCTGCGTTATCGACAATGTGAAGGTCCAAGTATTCAATAAACCTGCATTGGTGCATCCGAATCAACTACTAGACTCCCAGGAAAGCTTTCAAGCACACACCGAATGGTATGTTACTTGCCCACACATAAGTCGTCATGATGCCTTAGATATTCAATCGGGATGCAATTTCTCTGCGTTATCGACAATGTGAAGGTCCAAGTGTTACTTTAAACCTACAGCGGTGCTTCGGAAACGGTTACTGGATTCCCAGGAATGCTTCAAAGCACGGACTGTCTAAAACGTTACGTGCCCAGACATAAGTGGTCATGATGCCTTAGATATTCATACTGAATGCAATTTCTCTCAGTTATCGACAAAATGAAGCTCCAAGTATTCAGTAAACCTGCATTGGTGCATCCGAATCAACTACTAGACTCCCAGAAAAGCTTTCAAGCACACACCGAATGATATGTTACTTGCCCACACATAAGTCGTCATGATACCTTAGGTATTCAATCGGGATGCAATTTCTCTGCGTCATCGACAATGTGAAGGTCCAAGTGTTACAGTAAACCTGCAGTGGTGCATCGGAAACATGTACTGGACTCCCAGGAATGCTTCCAAGCACACACCGAAAGATGCGTTACTTGCACTGAGATAAGTCGTAATGATGCATTAGGTATTGAATCGGGATGCAATTTCTGTGCGTTATCGACAATATGAAGGTTCAAGTGTTACAGTACACCTGCAGTGGTGCATCGGAAACAGCTACTGGACTCCCAGGGATGCTTCTATTAACATGCCTTATGAAGGGCTATTCGCGTGATCATATTTCGTCATAATGCACTAGGTATTCAATCGGGATGCATTATCTCTGCGTTATCGACAATGTGAAGGGCCAAGTGCTACAGTAAACCTACAGAGGTGCATTGGAAACAGTTACTGGAATCCCAGGAATGGTTCCAAGCACACACCGAATTATGCGTTACTTGCCCAGAGATAAGTCGTAATGATGCCTTAGGTATTGAATCGGGATGCAATTTCTGTGCGTTATCGACAATATGAAGGTTCAAGTGTTACTGTAAACCTGTAGGTGCAACGGAAACAGGTACTGGACTCCCAGGAATGCTTCCAAGCACACACCGAATGATGCGTTACTTGCCCAGAGATAAGTCGTAAAGATGCTTTATTTATTGAATCTGGATGCAATTTCTGTGCGTTATCGACAATGTGAAGGTCCAAGTGTTACAGTAAACCTGCAGTGGTGCATTTGAAACAGTTGCAGGACTCCCAGGAATGCTTCCAAGCACACACCGAATGATGCGTTACTTGCCAAGAGATAAGTCGTAATGATGCCTTAGGTATTGAATCAGGATTCATTTTCTGTGTGTTATCGACAATGTGAAGGTTCAAGTGTTACAGTAAACTTGCAGTGGTGCATCGGAAATAGTTAGTGGACGCCCAGGAATGGTACCAAGCACACACCGTATTATTCGTTACTTGCCCAGACATAAGTCGTCATGATGCCTTAGATATCCAATCGGGATGAAATTTCTATGCGTTATCTACAATGTGAAGGTCCAAGTGTTACAATAAACCTGCAGTGGTGGATCGGAAACAGCTACTGCACTCCCAGGGATGCTTCCAAACACACGCCATATGAAGCATTATTCGCGTGATCGTATTTCGTCATAATGCATTAGGAATTCAATCGGGATGCATTATCTATGCGTTATCGACAATGTGGAGGACCATGTGTTACAGGAAACCTGCAGAGCTGCATTGGAAACAGTTACTGGACTCCCAGGAATGGTTCCAAGCACACACCGTATTATTCGTTACTTGCCCAGACATAAGTCGTCATGATGCCTTACATATTCAATCGGGATGCAATTTCTCTGCGTTATCGACAATGTGAAGGTCAAAGTGTTACAATAAACCTGCAGTGGTGGATCGGAAACAGCTACTGCACTCCCAGGGATGCTTCCAAACACACGCCATATGAAGCATTATTCGCGTGATCGTATTTCGTCATAATGCATTAGGAATTCAATCAGGATGCATTATCTCTGCGTTATCGACAATGTGGAGGACCATGTGTTACAGTAAACCATCAGTGGTGCATCAGAAGCAGTAACTGCACTCAGAGGAATGCTTCGAAGCACGCACTGTATGAAGCGTTACTTGTCCTTACATAAGTCGTCATGATGCCTTAGGTATTCCATTGGGATGCAATTTCTCTGCGTTATCGACAATGTGAAGGTCAAAGTGTTACAATAAACCTGCAGTGGTGCATCGGAAACAGCTACTGGACTCACAGGAATGGTTCCAAGCGCACACCGTATGTAGCCTAACGTACCCAGACATAAGTCATCATGATGCCTTAGGTATTCAATCGGAATGCAATTTCTCTGCGTTATCGTCAATGTGAAGGTCCAAATGTTATAGTAAACCATCAGTGCTGCATCGGAAACAGTTACTGAACTCCCAGGAATGCTGCAAAGCACGCATCGTATGAAACGTTATGTGCCCAGACATAAGTCGTCATGATGCCTTAGATATTCATTCTGAATGCAATTTCTCACAGTTATCGACAATGTGAAGCTCCAAGTGTTCAGTAAACGTGCATTGGTGCATTCGAATCAGCTACTAGACACCCAGAAATGCTTCCAAGCACACAACGAATGATGCGTTACTTCCCCACACATAAGTCGTCATGGAGCCTTAGGTATTCAATCGGGAAGCAATTTGTTTGCGTTATCGACAATGTGAAAGTCCAAGTGTTACAGTAAACCTGCAGTGGTGCGTCGGAAACACTTACTGGACTCCCAGGAATGCTTCCAAGCACACACTGAATGATGCGTTACTTGCCCAGACATAAGTCGTCATGATGCCTTAGGTATTCAATTGGGACGCAATTCCTCTGCGTTATCGACCATGTGAAGGTCCAAGTGTTACAGTAAACCTGCATTGGTGCATCGGAAAAAACTACTGGACTCCCAGGGATGCTTCCAAGCACACGCCATATGGAGAATTATTCGCGTGAACGTATTTCGTCATAATGCATTAGGAATTCAATCGGGATGCATTATGTCTGCGTTATTGACAGTGTGAAGGGCCAAGTGTTACAGTAAACCTTCAGTGGTGCATCGGAAACAGTTACTGCACTCAGAGGAATGCTTCGAAGCACGCACTGTATGAAGCGTTACTTGCCCTTACCTAAGTCGTCATGATGCCTTAGGTATTCCATTGGGATGCAATTTCTCTGCGTTATCAACAATGTGAAGGTCCAAGTGTTACAGTAAACCTGCAGTGGTGCATTGGAAACAGTTACTGGACTCCCAGGAATGCTTCCAAGCACACACCGAATGATGCGTTACTTGGCCAGAGATAAGTCGTAATGATGCCTTAGGTATTCAATGGGGATGCATTTTCTCTGCGTTATCGACAATGTGTAGGTCCAAGTGTAACAGTAAACCTGCAGTGGTGCATCGGAAATAGTTACTGGTCTCCTAGGAATGCTTCCAAGCACACACCGAATTATGCGTTACTTGCCCAGAGATAAGTCGTAATGATGCCTTAGATATTGAATCGGGATGCAATATCTGTGCGTTATCGACAATGTGAAGGTTGAAGTTTTACAGTAAACCTCCAGTGGTGCATCGGAAACAGTTAGTGGACTCCCAGGAATGGTTCCAAGCACACACCGTATGAATCGTTACTTTCCCAGACATAAGTGGTCATGATGCCTTAGGTTTTCAATTGGGATGCAATATCTCTGCGTTATCGACAATGTGAAGGTCCAAGAGTTACAGTAAACATGCAGTGGTGCATTGTAAACAGTTACTGGAATCCTAGGAATGGTTCCAAGCACACACGGAATGGTTCGTTACTTGCCCAGACATTAGTCGTCATGATGCCTTAGATATTCAATCGGGATGGAATTTCTCTGCGTTATCGAGAATGTGAAGGTCCAAGTGTTACAGTAAACCTGCAGTGGTTCATCGGAAACTTTAACTGGACTCCCAGGAATGATTCCAAGCGCACACCATATGTAGCGTTAGGTGCCCAGACATAAGTTATCATGATGCCTTAGATATTCAATCGGGATGCAATTTTTCTGCGTTATCAACAATGTGAAGGTTCAAGTGTTACTGTAAACCTGCATTGGTGCAACGGAAACAGGTACTGGACTCCCAGGAATGCTTCCAAGCACACACCGAATGATGCGTTACTTGTCCAGAGATAAGTCGTAATGATGCTTTATGTATTGAATCTGGATGCAATTTTTGTGTGTTATCGACAATGCGAAGGTTCAAGTATTACAGTAAACTTGCAGTGGTGCATCGGAAACAGTTGGTGGACTCCCAGGAATGGTTCCAAGCACACACCGTATGAATCGTTACTTGCCCTGACATAAGTCGTCATGATGCCTTAGGTATTCAATCGGGATGCAATTTCTCGGCGTTATCGTCAATCTGATGGTCCAAGTGTTACAGTACACCTGCAGTGGTGCATCGGAAACAGCTACTGGACTCCCAGGGATGCTTCTAAAAACATGCCTTATGAAGGGCTATTCGCGTGATCATATTTCGTCATAATGCATTAGGTATTCAATCGGGATGCATTATCTCTGCGTTATCGACAATGTGAAGGGCCAAGTGCTACAGTAAACCTACAGAGGTGCATTGGAAACAGTTACAGGACTCCCAGGAATGCTTCCAAGCACACACCGAATGATGCGTTACTTGCCAAGAGATAAGTCGTAATGATGCCTTAGGTATTGAATCAGGATTCATTTTCTGTGTGTTATCGACAATGTGAAGGTAAAAGTGTTACAGTAAACTTGCAGTGGTGCATCGGAAATAGTTAGTGGACGCCCAGGAATGGTACCAACCACACACCGTATTATTCGTTACTTGCCCAGACATAGGTCGTCATGATGCCTTAGATATCCAATCGGGATGAAATTTCTATGCGTTATCTACAATGTGAAGGTCCAAGTGTTACAATAAACCTGCAGTGGTGGATCGGAAACAGCTACTGCACTCCCAGGGATGCTTCCAAACACACGCCATATGAAGCATTATTCGCGTGATCGTATTTCGTCATAATGCATTAGGAATTCAATCGGGATGCATTATCTCTGCGTTATCGACAATGTGGAGGACCATGTGTTACAGTAAACCTTCAGTGGTGCATCGGAAGCAGTAACTGCACTCAGAGGAATGCTTCGAAGCACGCACTGTATGAAGCGTTAATTGCCCTTACATAAGTCGTCATGATGCCTTAGGTATTCCATTGGGATGCAATTTCTCTGCGTTATCGACAATGTGAGGTCAAAGTGTTACAATAAACCTGCAGTGGTGCATCGGAAACAGCTACTGGACTCACAGGAATGCTTCCAAGCGCAGACCGTATGTAGCCTTACGTACCCAGACATAAGTCATCAAGATGCCTTAGGTATTCAATCGGAATGCAATTTCTCTGCGTTATCGTCAATGTGAAGGTCCAAGTGTTACAGTAAACCTGCAGTGGTGCATCGGAAACAGCTACTGGACTCACAGGAATGCTTCCAAGCGCACACCGTATGTAGCGTTACGTGCCCAGACATAAGTCATCATGATGCATTAGGTATTCAATCGGGATGCAATTTCTCTGCGTTATCAACAATGTGAAGTTCCAAGTGTTACAGTAAACCTGCATTGGTGCATCGGAAACAGCTTATTGACTCCCAGGGATGCTTCCAAACACACGCCATATGAAGCATTATTCGCGTGATTGTATTTTGTTATAATGCATTAGGAATTCAATCGGATTGCAATTTCTCTGCGTTATCAACAATGTGAAAGTCCAAGTGTTACAGTAAACCTTCAGTGGTGCATCGGAAACCGTTACTGGACTCCCAGGAATGCTTCCAAGCACACACGGAATAATGCGTTACTTGCCCAGAGATAAGTCGTAATGATGCCTTAGGTATTGAATTGGGATGCAATTTCTGTGCGTTATCGACAATATGAAGGTTCAAGTGTTACTGTATACCTCTAGGTGAAACGGAAACAGGTACTGGACTCCCAGGAATGCTTCCAAGCACACACCGAATGATGCGTTACTTGCCCAGAGATAAGTCGTAAAGATGCTTTATTTATTGAATCTGGATGCAATTTCTGTGCGTTATCGACAATGTGAGGTCAAAGTGTTACAATAAACCTGCAGTGGTGCATCGGAAACAGCTACTGGACTCACAGGAATGCTTCCAAGCGCAGACCGTATGTAGCCTTACGTACCGAGACATAAGTCATCAAGATGCCTTAGGTATTCAATCGGAATGCAATTTCTCTGCGTTATCGTCAATGTGAAGGTCCAAGTGTTACAGTAAACCTGCAGTGGCGCATGGGAAACAGTTACTGGACTCAGAGGAATGCTTCTAAGCACGCACTAAATGAAGCGTTACTTGCCCAGACATTAGTCGCCATGATGCCTTAGATATTCAATCGGGATGCAATTTCTCTGCGTTATCAACAATGTGAAGGTCCAAGTGTAACAGTAAACCTGCAGTGGTGCATCGGAAATAATTACTGGACTCCCAGGAATGCTTCCAAGCACACACCGAATTATGCGTTACTTGCCCAGAGATAAGTCGTAATGATGCCTTAGGTATTGAATCGGGATGCAATTTCTGTGCGTTATCGACAATGTGAAGGTTCAAGTGTTACTGTAAACCTGCATTGGTGCAACGGAAACAGGTACTGGACTCCCAGAAATGGTTCCAAGCACACACCGTATGAATCGTTACTTTCCCAGACATAAGTGGTCATGATGCCTTAGGTATTCAATTGGGATGCAATTTCTCTGCGTTATCGACAATGTGAAGGTCCAAGTGTTACAGTAAACATGCAGTGGTGCATTGGAAACAGTTACTGGACTCCTAGGAATGGTTCCAAGCACACACGGAATGATTCGTTACTTGCCCAGACATTAGTCGTCATGATGCCTTAGATATTCAATCGGAATGCAATTTCTCTGCGTTATCGAGAATGTGAAGGTCCAAGTGTTACAGTAAACCTGCAGTGGTTCATCGGAAACTTTAACTGGACTCCCAGGAATGATTCCAAGCGCACTCCATATGTAGCGTTAGGTGCCCAGACATAAGTTATCATGATGCCTTAGGTATTCAATCGGGATGCAATTTCTCTGCGTTATCAACAATGTGAAGGTCCAAGTGTTACAGGAAACCTGCATTGGTGCATCGGAAAAAGCTACTGGACTCCCAGGGATGCTTCCAATCACACGCCATATGAAGAATTATTCGCGTGATCGAATTTCATCATAATGCATTAGGAATTCAATCTGGATGCATTATCTCTGCGTTATCGAGAATGTGAAGGTCCAAGTGTTACAGTAAACCTGCAGTGGCGCATCGGAAACAGCTACTGGACTCCCAGGAATGATTCCAAGCGCACACCGTATGTAGCGTTACGTGCTCAGACATAAGTCATCATGATGCCTTAGGTATTCTATTGGGATGCAATTTCTCTGCGTTATCGACAATGTGAAGGTCAAAGTGTTACAATAAACCTACAGAGGTGCATCGGAAACAGCTACTGGACTCCCAAGAATGCTTCCAATCGCACACGGTAAGTAGCGTTACGTGCCCAGACATAAGTTATCATGATGCCATAGGTATTCCATTGGGATGCAATTTCTCTGCGTTATCGACAATGTGAAAGCCCAAGTGTTACAGTAAACCATCAGTGGTGCATCGGAAACAGTTACTGAACTCCCAGGAATGCTTCAAAGCACGCACCGTATGAAACGTTACGTGCCCAGACATAAGTTGTCATGATGCCTTAGATATTCATTCTGAATGCAATTTCTCACAGTTATCGACAATGTGAAGCTCCAAGTGTTCCGTAAACGTGCATTGGTGCATCCGAAACAGCTACTAGACACCCAGAAATGCTTCCAAGCACACACCGAATGATGCGTTACTTGGCCAGAGATAAGTCGTAATGATGCCTTAGGTATTCAATGGGGATGCATTTTCTCTGCGTTATCGACAATGTGTAGGTCCAAGTGTAACCGTAAACCTGCAGTGGTGCATCGGAAATAGTTACTGGTCTCCTAGGAATGCTTCCAAGCACACACCGAATTATGCGTTACTTGCCCAGAGATAAGTCGTAATGATGCCTTAGATATTGAATCGGGATGCAATATCTGTGCGTTATCGACAATGTGAAGGTTGAAGTTTTACAGTAAACCTCCAGTGGTGCATCGGAAACAGTTAGTGGACTCCCAGGAATGGTTCCAAGCACACACCGTATGAATCGTTACTTTCCCAGACATAAGTGGTCATGATGCCTTAGGTTTTCAATTGGGATGCAATATCTCTGCGTTATCGACAATGTGAAGGTCCAAGAGTTACAGTAAACATGCAGTGGTGCATTGTAAACAGTTACTGGAATCCTAGGAATGGTTCCAAGCACACACGGAATGGTTCGTTACTTGCCCAGACATTAGTCGTCATGATGCCTTAGATATTCAATCGGGATGGAATTTCTCTGCGTTATGGAGAATGTGAAGGTCCAAGTGTTACAGTAAACCTGCAGTGGTTCATCGGAAACTTTAACTGGACTCCCAGGAATGATTCCAAGCGCACACCATATGTAGCGTTAGGTGCCCAGACATAAGTTATCATGATGCCTTAGATATTCAATCGGGATGCAATTTCTCTGCGTTATCAACAATGTGAAGGTTCAAGTGTTACTGTAAACCAGCATTGGTGCAACGGAAACAGGTACTGGACTCCCAGGAATGCTTCCAAGCACACACCGAATGATGCGTTACTTGTCCAGAGATAAGTCGTAATGATGCTTTATGTATTGAATCTGGATGCAATTTTTGTGTGTTATCGACAATGTGAAGGTTCAAGTATTACAGTAAACTTGCAGTGGTGCATCGGAAACAGTTGGTGGACTCCCAGGAATGGTTCCAAGCACACACCGTATGAATCGTTACTTGCCCTGACATAAGTCGTCATGATGCCTTAGGTATTCAATCGGGATGCAATTTCTCGGCGTTATCGTCAATCTGATGGTCCAAGTGTTACAGTACACCTGCAGTGGTGCATCGGAAACAGCTACTGGACTCCCAGGGATGCTTCTAAAAACATGCCTTATGAAGGGCTATTCGCGTGATCATATTTCGTCATAATGCATTAGGTATTCAATCGGGATGCATTATCTCTGCGTTATCGACAATGTGAAGGGCCAAGTGCTACAGTAAACCTACAGAGGTGCATTGGAAACAGTTACAGGACTCCCAGGAATGCTTCCAAGCACACACCGAATGATGCGTTACTTGCCAAGAGATAAGTCGTAATGATGCCTTAGGTATTGAATCAGGATTCATTTTCTGTGTGTTATCGACAATGTGAAGGTTCAAGTGTTACAGTAAACTTGCAGTGGTGCATCGGAAATAGTTAGTGGACGCCCAGGAATGGTACCAACCACACACCGTATTATTCGTTACTTGCCCAGACATAAGTCGTCATGATGCCTTAGATATCCAATCGGGATGAAATTTCTATGCGTTATCTACAATGTGAAGGTCCAAGTGTTACAATAAACCTGCAGTGGTGGATCGGAAACAGCTACTGCACTCCCAGGGATGCTTCCAAACACACGCCATATGAAGCATTATTCGCGTGATCGTATTTCGTCATAATGCATTAGGAATTCAATCGGGATGCATTATCTCTGCGTTATCGACAATGTGGAGGACCATGTGTTACAGTAAACCTTCAGTGGTGCATCGGAAGCAGTAACTGCACTCAGAGGAATGCTTCGAAGCACGCACTGTATGAAGCGTTAATTGCCCTTACATAAGTCGTCATGATGCCTTAGGTATTCCATTGGGATGCAATTTCTCTGCGTTATCGACAATGTGAGGTCAAAGTGTTACAATAAACCTGCAGTGGTGCATCGGAAACAGCTACTGGACTCACAGGAATGCTTCCAAGCGCAGACCGTATGTAGCCTTACGTACCCAGACATAAGTCATCAAGATGCCTTAGGTATTCAATCGGAATGCAATTTCTCTGCGTTATCGTCAATGTGAAGGTCCAAGTGTTACAGTAAACCTGCAGTGGTGCATCGGAAACAGCTACTGGACTCACAGGAATGCTTCCAAGCGCACACCGTATGTAGCGTTACGTGCCCAGACATAAGTCATCATGATGCATTAGGTATTCAATCGGGATGCAATTTCTCTGCGTTATCAACAATGTGAAGTTCCAAGTGTTACAGTAAACCTGCATTGGTGCATCGGAAACAGCTTATTGACTCCCAGGGATGCTTCCAAACACACGCCATATGAAGCATTATTCGCGTGATTGTATTTTGTTATAATGCATTAGGAATTCAATCGGATTGCAATTTCTCTGCGTTATCAACAATGTGAAAGTCCAAGTGTTACAGTAAACCTTCAGTGGTGCATCGGAAACCGTTACTGGACTCCCAGGAATTCTTCCAAGCACACACCGAATGATGCGTTACTTGGCCAGAGATAAGTCGTAATGATGCCTTAGGTATTCAATGGGGTTGCAATTTCTCTGCCTTATCGACAATGTGAAGGTCCAAGTGTAACAGTAAACCTGCAGTGGTGCATTGGAAATAGTTACTGGACTCCCAGGAATGCTTCCAAGCACACACGGAATAATGCGTTACTTGCCCAGAGATAAGTCGTAATGATGCCTTAGGTATTGAATTGGGATGCAATTTCTGTGCGTTATCGACAATATGAAGGTTCAAGTGTTACTGTATACCTCTAGGTGAAACGGAAACAGGTACTGGACTCCCAGGAATGCTTCCAAGCACACACCGAATGATGCGTTACTTGCCCAGAGATAAGTCGTAAAGATGCTTTATTTATTGAATCTGGATGCAATTTCTGTGCGTTATCGACAATGTGAGGTCAAAGTGTTACAATAAACCTGCAGTGGTGCATCGGAAACAGCTACTGGACTCACAGGAATGCTTCCAAGCGCAGAGCGTATGTAGCCTTACGTACCGAGACATAAGTCATCAAGATGCCTTAGGTATTCAATCGGAATGCAATTTCTCTGCGTTATCGTCAATGTGAAGGTCCAAGTGTTACAGTAAACCTGCAGTGGCGCATGGGAAACAGTTACTGGACTCAGAGGAATGCTTCTAAGCACGCACTAAATGAAGCGTTACTTGCCCAGACATTAGTCGCCATGATGCCTTAGATATTCAATCGGGATGCAATTTCTCTGCGTTATCAACAATGTGAAGGTCCAAGTGTAACAGTAAACCTGCAGTGGTGCATCGGAAATAATTACTGGACTCCCAGGAATGCTTCCAATCACACACCGAATTATGCGTTACTTGCCCAGAGATAAGTCGTAATGATGCCTTAGGTATTGAATCGGGATGCAATTTCTGTGCGTTATCGACAATGTGAAGGTTCAAGTGTTACTGTAAACCTGCATTGGTGCAACGGAAACAGGTACTGGACTCCCAGAAATGGTTCCAAGCACACACCGTATGAATCGTTACTTTCCCAGACATAAGTGGTCATGATGCCTTAGGTATTCAATTGGGATGCAATTTCTCTGCGTTATCGACAATGTGAAGGTCCAAGTGTTACAGTAAACATGCAGTGGTGCATTGGAAACAGTTACTGGACTCCTAGGAATGGTTCCAAGCACACACGGAATGATTCGTTACTTGCCCAGACATTAGTCGTCATGATGCCTTAGATATTCAATCGGAATGCAATTTCTCTGCGTTATCGAGAATGTGAAGGTCCAAGTGTTACAGTAAACCTGCAGTGGTTCATCGGAAACTTTAACTGGACTCCCAGGAATGATTCCAAGCGCACTCCATATGTAGCGTTAGGTGCCCAGACATAAGTTATCATGATGCCTTAGGTATTCAATCGGGATGCAATTTCTCTGCGTTATCAACAATGTGAAGGTCCAAGTGTTACAGGAAACCTGCATTGGTGCATCGGAAAAAGCTACTGGACTCCCAGGGATGCTTCCAGTCACACGCCATATGAAGAATTATTCGCGTGATCGAATTTCATCATAATGCATTAGGAATTCAATCTGGATGCATTATCTCTGCGTTATCGAGAATGTGAAGGTCCAAGTGTTATAGTAAACCTGCAGTGGCGCATCGGAAACAGCTACTGGACTCCCAGGAATGATTCCAAGCGCACACCGTATGTAGCGTTACGTGCTCAGACATAAGTCATCATGATGCCTTAGGTATTCTATTGGGATGCAATTTCTCTGCGTTATCGACAATGTGAAGGTCAAAGTGTTACAATAAACCTGCAGAGGTGCATCGGAAACAGCTACTGGACTCCCAAGAATGCTTCCAATCGCACACGGTAAGTAGCGTTACGTGCCCAGACATAAGTTATCATGATGCCATAGGTATTCCATTGGGATGCAATTTCTCTGCGTTATCGACAATGTGAAAGCCCAAGTGTTACAGTAAACCATCAGTGGTGCATCGGAAACAGTTACTGAACTCCCAGGAATGCTTCAAAGCACGCACCGTATGAAACGTTACGTGCCCAGACATAAGTTGTCATGATGCCTTAGATATTCATTCTGAATGCAATTTCTCACAGTTATCGACAATGTGAAGCTCCAAGTGTTCAGTAAACGTGCATTGGTGCATCCGAAACAGCTACTAGACACCCAGAAATGCTTCCAAGCACACACCGAATGATGCGTTACTTGCCCACACATAAGCCGTCATGAAGCCTTAGGTATTCAATCGGGAAGCAATTTGTCTGCGTTATCGACAACGTGAAAGTCCAAGTGTTACAGTAAACCTGCAGTGGTGCACCGGAAACACTTACTTGACTCCCAGGAATACTTCCAAGCACACACTGAATGATGCGTTACTTGCCCAGACATAAGTCGTCATGATGCCTTAGGTATTCAATTGGGGTGCAATTCCTCTGCGTTATCGACAATGTGAAGGTCCAAGTGTTACAGTAAACCTGCATTGGTGCATCGGATAAAACTACTGGACTACCAGGGATGCTTCCAAACACACGCCATATGGAGAATTATTCGCGTGATCGTATTTCGTCATAATGCATTAGGAATTCAATCGGGATGCATTATCTCTGCGTTATCGACAGTGTAAAGGGCCAAGTGTTACAGTAAACCTTCAGTGGTGCATCGGAAACAGTTACTGGACTCCCAGGAATGCTTCCAAGCACACACCGTATGTAGCGTTACGTGCCCAGACATAAGTCATCATGATGCATTAGGTATTCAATCGGGATGCAATTTCTCTGCGTTATCAACAATGTGAAGTTCCAAGTGTTACAGTAAACCTGCATTGGTGCATCGGAAACAGCTTATTGACTCCCAGGGATGCTTCCAAACACACGCCATATGAAGCATTATTCGCGTGATTGTATTTTGTTATAATGCATTAGGAATTCAATCGGATTGCAATTTCTCTGCGTTATCAACAATGTGAAAGTCCAAGTGTTACAGTAAACCTTCAGTGGTGCATCGGAAACCGTTACTGGACTCCCAGGAATTCTTCCAAGCACACACCGAATGATGCGTTACTTGTCCAGAGATAAGTCGTAATGATGCCTTAGGTATTCAATGGGGTTGCAATTTCTCTGCCTTATCGACAATGTGAAGGTCCAAGTGTAACAGTAAACCTGCAGTGGTGCATTGGAAATAGTTACTGGACTCCCAGGAATGCTTCCAAGCACACACGGAATAATGCGTTACTTGCCCAGAGATAAGTCGTAATGATGCCTTAGGTATTGAATCGGGATGCAATTTCTGTGCGTTATCGACAATGTGAAGGTTCAAGTGTTACTGTAAACCTGCATTGGTGCAACGGAAACAGGTACTGGACTCCCAGAAATGGTTCCAAGCACACACCGAATGAATCGTTACGTTCCCAGACATAAGTGGTCATGATGCCTTAGGTATTCAATTGGGATGCAATTTCTCTGCGTTAACGACAATGTGAAGGTCCAAGTGTTACAGTAAACATGCAGTGGTGCATTGGAAACAGTTACTGGACTCCTAGGAATGGTTCCAAGCACACACGGAATGATTCGTTACTTGCCCAGACATTAGTCGTCATGATGCCTTAGATATTCAATCGGAATGCAATTTCTCTGCGTTATCGAGAATGTGAAGGTCCAAGTGTTACAGTAAACCTGCAGTGGTTCATCGGAAACTTTAACTGGACTCCCAGGAATGATTCGAACCGCACTCCATATGTAGCGTTAGGTGCCCAGACATAAGTTATCATGATGCCTTAGGTATTCAGTCGGGATGCAATTTCTTTGCGTTATCAACAATGTGAAAGTCCAAGTGTTACAGGAAACCTGCATTGGTGCATCGGAAAAAGCTACTGGACTCCCAGGGATGCTTCCAATCACACGCCATATGAAGAATTATTCGCGTGATCGAATTTCATCATAATGCATTAGGAATTCAATCTGGATGCATTATCTCTGCGTTATCGAGAATGTGAAGGTCCAAGTGTTATAGTAAACCTGCAGTGGCGCATCGGAAACAGCTACTGGACTCCCAGGAATGATTCCAAGCGCACACCGTATGTAGCGTTACGTGCTCAGACATAAGTCATCATGATGCCTTAGGTATTCTATTGGGATGCAATTTCTCTGCGTTATCGACAATGTGAAGGTCAAAGTGTTACAATAAACCTGCAGAGGTGCATCGGAAACAGCTACTGGACTCCCAAGAATGCTTCCAATCGCACACGGTAAGTAGCGTTACGTGCCCAGACATAAGTTATCATGATGCCATAGGTATTCCATTGGGATGCAATTTCTCTGCGTTATCGACAATGTGAAAGCCCAAGTGTTACAGTAAACCATCAGTGGTGCATCGGAAACAGTTACTGAACTCCCAGGAATGCTTCAAAGCACGCACCGTATGAAACGTTACGTGCCCAGACATAAGTTGTCATGATGCCTTAGATATTCATTCTGAATGCAATTTCTCACAGTTATCGACAATGTGAAGCTCCAAGTGTTCAGTAAACGTGCATTGGTGCATCCGAAACAGCTACTAGACACCCAGAAATGCTTCCAAGCACACACCGAATGATGCGTTACTTGCCCACACATAAGCCGTCATGAAGCCTTAGGTATTCAATCGGGAAGCAATTTGTCTGCGTTATCGACAACGTGAAAGTCCAAGTGTTACAGTAAACCTGCAGTGGTGCACCGGAAACACTTACTTGACTCCCAGGAATACTTCCAAGCACACACTGAATGATGCGTTACTTGCCCACACATAAGTCGTCATGATGCCTTAGGTATTCAATCGGAATGCAATTTCTCTGCGTTATCGTCAATGTGAAGGTCCAAGTGTTACAGTAAACCTGCAGTGGCGCATGGGAAACAGTTACTGGACTCAGAGGAATGCTTCTAAGCACGCACTAAATGAAGCGTTACTTGCCCAGACATTAGTCGCCATGATGCCTTAGATATTCAATCGGGATGCAATTTCTCTGCGTTATCAACAATGTGAAGGTCCAAGTGTAACAGTAAACCTGCAGTGGTGCATCGGAAATAATTACTGGACTCCCAGGAATGCTTCCAAGCACACACCGAATTATGCGTTACTTGCCCAGAGATAAGTCGTAATGATGCCTTAGGTATTGAATCGGGATGCAATTTCTGTGCGTTATCGACAATGTGAAGGTTCAAGTGTTACTGTAAACCTGCATTGGTGCAACGGAAACAGGTACTGGACTCCCAGAAATGGTTCCAAGCACACACCGTATGAATCGTTACTTTCCCAGACATAAGTGGTCATGATGCCTTAGGTATTCAATTGGGATGCAATTTCTCTGCGTTATCGACAATGTGAAGGTCCAAGTGTTACAGTAAACATGCAGTGGTGCATTGGAAACAGTTACTGGACTCCTAGGAATGGTTCCAAGCACACACGGAATGATTCGTTACTTGCCCAGACATTAGTCGTCATGATGCCTTAGATATTCAATCGGAATGCGATTTCTCTGCGTTATCGAGAATGTGAAGGTCCAAGTGTTACAGTAAACCTGCAGTGGTTCATCGGAAACTTAACTGGACTCCCAGGAATGATTCCAAGCGCACTCCATATGTAGCGTTAGGTGCCCAGACATAAGTTATCATGATGCCTTAGGTATTCAATCGGGATGCAATTTCTCTGCGTTATCAACAATGTGAAGGTCCAAGTGTTACAGGAAACCTGCATTGGTGCATCGGAAAAAGCTACTGGACTCCCAGGGATGCTTCCAATCACACGCCATATGAAGAATTATTCGCGTGATCGAATTTCATCATAATGCATTAGGAATTCAATCTGGATGCATTATCTCTGCGTTATCGAGAATGTGAAGGTCCAAGTGTTATAGTAAACCTGCAGTGGCGCATCGGAAACAGCTACTGGACTCCCAGGAATGATTCCAAGCGCACACCGTATGTAGCGTTACGTGCTCAGACATAAGTCATCATGATGCCTTAGGTATTCTATTGGGATGCAATTTCTCTGCGTTATCGACAATGTGAAGGTCAAAGTGTTACAATAAACCTGCAGAGGTGCATCGGAAACAGCTACTGGACTCCCAAGAATGCTTCCAATCGCACACGGTAAGTAGCGTTACGTGCCCAGACATAAGTTATCATGATGCCATAGGTATTCCATTGGGATGCAATTTCTCTGCGTTATCGACAATGTGAAAGCCCAAGTGTTACAGTAAACCATCAGTGGTGCATCGGAAACAGTTACTGAACTCCCAGGAATGCTTCAAAGCACGCACCGTATGAAACGTTACGTGCCCAGACATAAGTTGTCATGATGCCTTAGATATTCATTCTGAATGCAATTTCTCACAGTTATCGACAATGTGAAGCTCCAAGTGTTCAGTAAACGTGCATTGGTGCATCCGAAACAGCTACTAGACACCCAGAAATGCTTCCAAGCACACACCGAATGATGCGTTACTTGCCCACACATAAGCCGTCATGAAGCCTTAGGTATTCAATCGGGAAGCAATTTGTCTGCGTTATCGACAACGTGAAAGTCCAAGTGTTACAGTAAACCTGCAGTGGTGCACCGGAAACACTTACTTGACTCCCAGGAATACTTCCAAGCACACACTGAATGATGCGTTACTTGCCCAGACATAAGTCGTCATGATGCCTTAGGTATTCAATTGGGGTGCAATTCCTCTGCGTTATCGACAATGTGAAGGTCCAAGTGTTACAGTAAACCTGCATTGGTGCATCGGATAAAACTACTGGACTACCAGGGATGCTTCCAAACACACGCCATATGGAGAATTATTCGCGTGATCGTATTTCGTCATAATGCATTAGGAATTCAATCGGGATGCATTATCTCTGCGTTATCGACAGTGTAAAGGGCCAAGTGTTACAGTAAACCTTCAGTGGTGCATCGGAAACAGTTACTGGACTCCCAGGAATGCTTCCAAGCACACACCGTATGTAGCGTTACGTGCCCAGACATAAGTCATCATGATGCATTAGGTATTCAATCGGGATGCAATTTCTCTGCGTTATCAACAATGTGAAGTTCCAAGTGTTACAGTAAACCTGCATTGGTGCATCGGAAACAGCTTATTGACTCCCAGGGATGCTTCCAAACACACGCCATATGAAGCATTATTCGCGTGATTGTATTTTGTTATAATGCATTAGGAATTCAATCGGATTGCAATTTCTCTGCGTTATCAACAATGTGAAAGTCCAAGTGTTACAGTAAACCTTCAGTGGTGCATCGGAAACCGTTACTGGACTCCCAGGAATTCTTCCAAGCACACACCGAATGATGCGTTACTTGTCCAGAGATAAGTCGTAATGATGCCTTAGGTATTCAATGGGGTTGCAATTTCTCTGCCTTATCGACAATGTGAAGGTCCAAGTGTAACAGTAAACCTGCAGTGGTGCATTGGAAATAGTTACTGGACTCCCAGGAATGCTTCCAAGCACACACGGAATAATGCGTTACTTGCCCAGAGATAAGTCGTAATGATGCCTTAGGTATTGAATCGGGATGCAATTTCTGTGCGTTATCGACAATGTGAAGGTTCAAGTGTTACTGTAAACCTGCATTGGTGCAACGGAAACAGGTACTGGACTCCCAGAAATGGTTCCAAGCACACACCGAATGAATCGTTACGTTCCCAGACATAAGTGGTCATGATGCCTTAGGTATTCAATTGGGATGCAATTTCTCTGCGTTAACGACAATGTGAAGGTCCAAGTGTTACAGTAAACATGCAGTGGTGCATTGGAAACAGTTACTGGACTCCTAGGAATGGTTCCAAGCACACACGGAATGATTCGTTACTTGCCCAGACATTAGTCGTCATGATGCCTTAGATATTCAATCGGAATGCAATTTCTCTGCGTTATCGAGAATGTGAAGGTCCAAGTGTTACAGTAAACCTGCAGTGGTTCATCGGAAACTTTAACTGGACTCCCAGGAATGATTCGAACCGCACTCCATATGTAGCGTTAGGTGCCCAGACATAAGTTATCATGATGCCTTAGGTATTCAGTCGGGATGCAATTTCTTTGCGTTATCAACAATGTGAAAGTCCAAGTGTTACAGGAAACCTGCATTGGTGCATCGGAAAAAGCTACTGGACTCCCAGGGATGCTTCCAATCACACGCCATATGAAGAATTATTCGCGTGATCGAATTTCATCATAATGCATTAGGAATTCAATCTGGATGCATTATCTCTGCGTTATCGAGAATGTGAAGGTCCAAGTGTTATAGTAAACCTGCAGTGGCGCATCGGAAACAGCTACTGGACTCCCAGGAATGATTCCAAGCGCACACCGTATGTAGCGTTACGTGCTCAGACATAAGTCATCATGATGCCTTAGGTATTCTATTGGGATGCAATTTCTCTGCGTTATCGACAATGTGAAGGTCAAAGTGTTACAATAAACCTGCAGAGGTGCATCGGAAACAGCTACTGGACTCCCAAGAATGCTTCCAATCGCACACGGTAAGTAGCGTTACGTGCCCAGACATAAGTTATCATGATGCCATAGGTATTCCATTGGGATGCAATTTCTCTGCGTTATCGACAATGTGAAAGCCCAAGTGTTACAGTAAACCATCAGTGGTGCATCGGAAACAGTTACTGAACTCCCAGGAATGCTTCAAAGCACGCACCGTATGAAACGTTACGTGCCCAGACATAAGTTGTCATGATGCCTTAGATATTCATTCTGAATGCAATTTCTCACAGTTATCGACAATGTGAAGCTCCAAGTGTTCAGTAAACGTGCATTGGTGCATCCGAAACAGCTACTAGACACCCAGAAATGCTTCCAAGCACACACCGAATGATGCGTTACTTGCCCACACATAAGCCGTCATGAAGCCTTAGGTATTCAATCGGGAAGCAATTTGTCTGCGTTATCGACAACGTGAAAGTCCAAGTGTTACAGTAAACCTGCAGTGGTGCACCGGAAACACTTACTTGACTCCCAGGAATACTTCCAAGCATACACTGAATGATGCGTTACTTGCCCACACATAAGTCGTCATGATGCCTTAGGTATTCAATCGGAATGCAATTTCTCTGCGTTATCGTCAATGTGAAGGTCCAAGTGTTACAGTAAACCTGCAGTGGCGCATGGGAAACAGTTACTGGACTCAGAGGAATGCTTCTAAGCACGCACTAAATGAAGCGTTACTTGCCCAGACATTAGTCGCCATGATGCCTTAGATATTCAATCGGGATGCAATTTCTCTGCGTTATCAACAATGTGAAGGTCCAAGTGTAACAGTAAACCTGCAGTGGTGCATCGGAAATAATTACTGGACTCCCAGGAATGCTTCCAAGCACACACCGAATTATGCGTTACTTGCCCAGAGATAAGTCGTAATGATGCCTTAGGTATTGAATCGGGATGCAATTTCTGTGCGTTATCGACAATGTGAAGGTTCAAGTGTTACTGTAAACCTGCATTGGTGCAACGGAAACAGGTACTGGACTCCCAGAAATGGTTCCAAGCACACACCGTATGAATCGTTACTTTCCCAGACATAAGTGGTCATGATGCCTTAGGTATTCAATTGGGATGCAATTTCTCTGCGTTATCGACAATGTGAAGGTCCAAGTGTTACAGTAAACATGCAGTGGTGCATTGGAAACAGTTACTGGACTCCTAGGAATGGTTCCAAGCACACACGGAATGATTCGTTACTTGCCCAGACATTAGTCGTCATGATGCCTTAGATATTCAATCGGAATGCGATTTCTCTGCGTTATCGAGAATGTGAAGGTCCAAGTGTTACAGTAAACCTGCAGTGGTTCATCGGAAACTTAACTGGACTCCCAGGAATGATTCCAAGCGCACTCCATATGTAGCGTTAGGTGCCCAGACATAAGTTATCATGATGCCTTAGGTATTCAATCGGGATGCAATTTCTCTGCGTTATCAACAATGTGAAGGTCCAAGTGTTACAGGAAACCTGCATTGGTGCATCGGAAAAAGCTACTGGACTCCCAGGGATGCTTCCAATCACACGCCATATGAAGAATTATTCGCGTGATCGAATTTCATCATAATGCATTAGGAATTCAATCTGGATGCATTATCTCTGCGTTATCGAGAATGTGAAGGTCCAAGTGTTATAGTAAACCTGCAGTGGCGCATCGGAAACAGCTACTGGACTCCCAGGAATGATTCCAAGCGCACACCGTATGTAGCGTTACGTGCTCAGACATAAGTCATCATGATGCCTTAGGTATTCTATTGGGATGCAATTTCTCTGCGTTATCGACAATGTGAAGGTCAAAGTGTTACAATAAACCTGCAGAGGTGCATCGGAAACAGCTACTGGACTCCCAAGAATGCTTCCAATCGCACACGGTAAGTAGCGTTACGTGCCCAGACATAAGTTATCATGATGCCATAGGTATTCCATTGGGATGCAATTTCTCTGCGTTATCGACAATGTGAAAGCCCAAGTGTTACAGTAAACCATCAGTGGTGCATCGGAAACAGTTACTGAACTCCCAGGAATGCTTCAAAGCACGCACCGTATGAAACGTTACGTGCCCAGACATAAGTTGTCATGATGCCTTAGATATTCATTCTGAATGCAATTTCGCACAGTTATCGACAATGTGAAGCTCCAAGTGTTCAGTAAACGTGCATTGGTGCATCCGAAACAGCTACTAGACACCCAGAAATGCTTCCAAGCACACACCGAATGATGCGTTACTTGCCCACACATAAGCCGTCATGAAGCCTTAGGTATTCAATCGGGAAGCAATTTGTCTGCGTTATCGACAATGTGAAAGTCCAAGTGTTACAGTAAACCTGCAGTGGTGCACCGGAAACACTTACTTGACTCCCAGGAATACTTCCAAGCACACACTGAATGATGCGTTACTTGCCCAGACATAAGTCGTCATGATGCCTTAGGTATTCAATTGGGGTGCAATTCCTCTGCGTTATCGACAATGTGAAGGTCCAAGTGTTACAGTAAACCTGCATTGGTGCATCGGATAAAACTACTGGACTACCAGGGATGCTTCCAAACACACGCCATATGGAGAATTATTCGCGTGATCGTATTTCGTCATAATGCATTAGGAATTCAATCGGGATGCATTATCTCTGCGTTATCGACAGTGTAAAGGGCCAAGTGTTACAGTAAACCTTCAGTGGTGCATCGGAAACAGTTACTGGACTCCCAGGAATGCTTCCAAGCACACACCGTATGTAGCGTTATGTGCCCAGACATAAGTCATCATGATGCATTAGGTATTCAATCGGGATGCAATTTCTCTGCGTTATCAACAATGTGAAGTTCCAAGTGTTACAGTAAACCTGCATTGGTGCATCGGAAACAGCTTATTGACTCCCAGGGATGCTTCCAAACACACGCCATATGAAGCATTATTCGCGTGATTGTATTTTGTTATAATGCATTAGGAATTCAATCGGATTGCAATTTCTCTGCGTTATCAACAATGTGAAAGTCCAAGTGTTACAGTAAACCTTCAGTGGTGCATCGGAAACCGTTACTGGACTCCCAGGAATTCTTCCAAGCACACACCGAATGATGCGTTACTTGGCCAGAGATAAGTCGTAATGATGCCTTAGGTATTCAATGGGGTTGCAATTTCTCTGCCTTATCGACAATGTGAAGGTCCAAGTGTAACAGTAAACCTGCAGTGGTGCATTGGAAATAGTTACTGGACTCCCAGGAATGCTTCCAAGCACACACGGAATAATGCGTTACTTGCCCAGAGATAAGTCGTAATGATGCCTTAGGTATTGAATCGGGATGCAATTTCTGTGCGTTATCGACAATATGAAGGTTCAAGTGTTACTGTAAACCTCTAGGTGAAACGGAAACAGGTACTGGACTCCCAGGAATGCTTCCAAGCACACACCGAATGATGCGTTACTTGCCCAGAGATAAGTCGTAAAGATGCTTTATTTATTGAATCTGGATGCAATATCTGTGCGTTATCGACAATGTGAGGTCAAAGTGTTACAATAAGCCTGCAGTGGTGCATCGGAAACAGCTACTGGACTCACAGGAATGCTTCCAAGCGCAGACCGTATGTAGCCTTACGTACCGAGACATAAGTCATCAAGATGCCTTAGGTATTCAATCGGAATGCAATTTCTCTGCGTTATCGTCAATGTGAAGGTCCAAGTGTTACAGTAAACCTGCAGTGGCGCATGGGAAACAGTTACTGGACTCAGAGGAATGCTTCTAAGCACGCACTAAATGAAGCGTTACTTGCCCAGACATTAGTCGCCATGATGCCTTAGATATTCAATCGGGATGCAATTTCTCTGCGTTATCAACAATGTGAAGGTCCAAGTGTAACAGTAAACCTGCAGTGGTGCATCGGAAATAATTACTGGACTCCCAGGAATGCTTCCAAGCACACACCGAATTATGCGTTACTTGCCCAGAGATAAGTCGTAATGATGCCTTAGGTATTGAATCGGGATGCAATTTCTGTGCGTTATCGACAATGTGAAGGTTCAAGTGTTACTGTAAACCTGCATTGGTGCAACGGAAACAGGTACTGGACTCCCAGAAATGGTTCCAAGCACACACCGAATGAATCGTTACTTTCCCAGACATAAGTGGTCATGATGCCTTAGGTATTCAATTGGGATGCAATTTCTCTGCGTTAACGAAAATGTGAAGGTCCAAGTGTTACAGTAAACATGCAGTGGTGCATTGGAAACAGTTACTGGACTCCTAGGAATGGTTCCAAGCACACACGGAATGATTCGTTACTTGCCCAGACATTAGTCGTCATGATGCCTTAGATATTCAATCGGAATGCAATGTCTCTGCGTTATCGAGAATGTGAAGGTCCAAGTGTTACAGTAAACCTGCAGTGGTTCATCGGAAACTTTAACTGGACTCCCAGGAATGATTCGAACCGCACTCCATATGTAGCGTTAGGTGCCCAGACATAAGTTATCATGATGCCTTAGGTATTCAATCGGGATGCAATTTCTCTGCGTTATCAACAATGTGAAGGTCCAAGTGTTACAGGAAACCTGCATTGGTGCATCGGAAAAAGCTACTGGACTCCCAGGGATGCTTCCAATCACACGCCATATGAAGAATTATTCGCGTGATCGAATTTCATCATAATGCATTAGGAATTCAATCTGGATGCATTATCTCTGCGTTATCGAGAATGTGAAGGTCCAAGTGTTATAGTAAACCTGCAGTGGCGCATCGGAAACAGCTACTGGACTCCCAGGAATGATTCCAAGCGCACACCGTATGTAGCGTTACGTGCTCAGACATAAGTCATCATGATGCCTTAGGTATTCTATTGGGATGCAATTTCTCTGCGTTATCGACAATGTGAAGGTCAAAGTGTTACAATAAACCTGCAGAGGTGCATCGGAAACAGCTACTGGACTCACAGGAATGCTTCCAAGCGCAGACCGTATGTAGCCTTACGTACCCAGACATAAGTCATCAAGATGCCTTAGGTATTCAATCGGAATGCAGTTTCTCTGCGTTATCGTCAATGTGAAGGTCCAAGTGTTACAGTAAACCTGCAGTGGCGCATGGGAAACAGTTACTGGACTCAGAGGAATGCTTCGAAGCACGCACTAAATGAAGCATTACTTGCCCAGACATTAGTCGCCATGATGCCTTAGATATTCAATCGGGATGCAATTTGTCTGCGTTATCAACAATGTGAAGGTCCAAGTGTAACAGTAAACCTGCAGTGGTGCATCGGAAACAGTTAATGAACTCCCAGGAATGCTTCAAAGCACGCACCGTATGAAACGTTACATGCCCAGACATAAGACGTCATGATGCCTTAGATATTCATTCTGAATGCAATTTCTCACAGTTATCGACAATGTGAAGCTCCAAGTGTTCAGTAAACGTGCATTGGTGCATCCGAAACAGCTACTAGACACCCAGAAATGCTTCCAAGCACACACCGAATGATGCGTTACTTGCCCACACATAAGTCGTCATGAAGCCTTAGGTATTCAATCGGGAAGCAATTTGTCTGCGTTATCGACAATGTGAAAGTCCAAGTGTTACAGTAAACCTGCAGTGGTGCACCGGAAACACTTACTTGACTCCCAGGAATACTTCCAAGCACACACTGAATGATGCGTTACTTGCCCAGACATAAGTCGTCATGATGCCTTAGGTATTCAATTGGGGTGCAATTCCTCTGCGTTATCGACAATGTGAAGGTCCAAGTGTTACAGTAAACCTGCATTGGTGCATCGGATAAAACTACTGGACTACCAGGGATGCTTCCAAACACACGCCATATGGAGAATTATTCGCGTGATCGTATTTCGTCATAATGCATTAGGAATTCAATCGGGATGCATTATCTCTGCGTTATCGACAGTGTAAAGGTCCAAGTGTTACAGTAAACCTTCAGTGGTGCATCGGAAACAGTTACTGGACTCAGAGGAATGCTTCGAAGCACGCACTGTATTAAGCGTTACTTGCCCTTACATAAGTCGTAATGATGCCTTAGGTATTCAATGGGGATGCAATTTCTCTGCGTTATCGACAATGTGAAGGTCCAAGTGTAACAGTAAACTTGCAGTGGTGCATCGGAAACATGTACTGGACTCCCAGGAATGCTTCCAAGCACACACCGAAAGATGCGTTACTTGCACTGAGATAAGTCGTAATGATGCATTAGGTATTGAATCGGGATGCAATTTCTGTGCGTTATCGACAATATGAAGGTTCAAGTGTTACAGTAAACCTGCAGTGGTGCATCGGAAACAATTACTGGACTCCCAGGAATGCTTTCAAGCACACACCGAATGATGTGTTACTTGCCCAGAGATAAGTCAGCATGATGCCTTAGGTATTCAATCGGGATGCAATTACTGTGCGTTATCGACAATGTGAAGGTTCAAGTGTTACAGTAAACCTGCAGTGGTGAATCGGAAACAGTTTGTTGGCTCCAAGGAATGGTTCCAAGCACACACCGTATGAATCGTTACGTGCCCAGACATAAGTGGTCATGATGCCTTAGTTATTCAATCGGGATGCAATTTCTCTGCGTTATCGACAATGTGAAGGTCCAAGTGTTACAGTAAATCTGCAGTTTTGCATCGGAAACAGTTTCTGGACTCCTAGGAATGCTTCCAAGCACACACCATATGAAGCGTTACTTGCCCAGACATAAGTCGTCATTATGCCTTAGATATTCAATCGAGATGCAATTTCTCTGCGTTATCGCCAGTGTGAAGGTCCAAGTGTTACAGTAAACCTGCAGTGGTTCATCGGAAACAGTTACTGGACTCCCAGGAATGCTTCCAAACACACACAATTTGAAGCGTTACTTGCTCAGACATAAGTCGTCGCTATTCCTTAGGTATTCAATCGAGATGCAATTTCTTTGCGTTATCGACAATGTGAAGGCCCAAGTGTTACAGTAAACCTGCAGTGGTGCATCGGAAACAGCTACTGGACTCCCAGGGATGCTTCCAAACACACGCCATATGAAGCGTTATTCGCGTGACCATATTTCGTCATAATGCGTTAGGTATTCAATCGGGATGCATTATCTCTGCGTTATGGACAATGTGAAGGTCCAAGTGTTACAGTAAACATGCAGTGGTGCATTGGAAACAGTTACTGGACTCCCAGGAATGGTTCCAAGCACACACCGTATGATTCGTTACTTGCCCAGACATAAGTCGTCATGATGCCTTAGATATTCAATCGGGATGCAATTTCTCTGCGTTATCGAGAATGTGAAGGTCCAAGTGTTACAGTAAACCTGCAGTAGTTCATCGCAAACTTTAACTGGACTCCCAGGAATGATTCCAAGCGCACACCATATGTGTCGTTAGGTGCCCAGACATAAGTTATCATGATGCCTTAGGTATTCAATCGGGATGCAATTTCTCAGCGTTATCAAGAATGTGAAGGTCCAAGTGTTACAGTAAACCTCCATTGGTGCATCAGAAAAAGTTACTGGACTCCCAGTTATGCTTCCAAACACACGCCATATGAAGAATTATTCGCGTGATCGTATTTCGTCATAATGCATAAGGAATTCAATCGGGATGCATTATCTCTGCGTTATCGACAGTGTGAAGGGCCAAGTGTTACAGTAAACCTTAAGTGGTGGACCGGAAACAGTTACTGCACTCAGAGGAATGCTTCGAAGCACGCACTGTATGAAGCTTTACTTGCCCTTACGTAAGTCGTCATGATGCCTGAGGTGTTCTTATGGGATGCAATTTCTCTGCGTTATCGACAATGTGAAGGTCCAAGTGTTACAGTAAACCTGCAGTGGTGCATTGGAAACAGTTACTGGACTCCCAGGAATGGTTCCAAGCACACACCGTATTATTCGTTACTTGCCCAGACATAAGTCGTCATGATGCCTTAGATATTCAATCGGGATGCAATTTCTCTGCGTTATCGACAATGTGAAGGTCCAAGTGTTAAATAAACTTGCAGTGGTGCATCGGAAACAGCTACTGGACTCACAGGAATGCTACCAAGCGCAGACCGCATGTAGCGTTACGTGCCCAGACATAAGTCATCATGATGCATTAGGTATTCAAACGGAATGCAATTTCTCTGCGTTATCGACAATGTGAAGGTCCATTGTTACAGTAAACCTGCAGTGGTGTATCGGAAACAGTTAGTGGACTCCCAGGAATGCTTCCAAGCACACACCGTATGAATCGTTACTTGCCCAGACATTAGTCGTCATGATGATTTAGGTATTCAATCGGGATGCAATTTCTCTGCGTTATCGACAATGTGAAGGTCCAAGTATTCAGCAAAACCTGCATTGGTGCATCCGAATCAACTACTAGACTCCCAGAAAAGCTTTCAAGCACACACGGAACGATATGTTACTTGCCCACACATATGTCGTCATGATGCCTTAGGTATTCAATCGGGATGCAATTTCTCTGCGTTATCGACAATGTGAAGGTCCAAGTGTTACTGTAAACCTCTAGGTGCAACGGAAACAGGTACTGGACTCCCAGGAATGCTTCCAAGCACACACCGAATTATGCGTTACTTGCCCAGAGATAAGTCGTAATGATGCCTTAGGTATTGAGTCGGGATGCAATTTCTGTGCGTTATCGACAATGTGAAGGTTCAAGTGTTACTGTAAACCTGCATTGGTGCAACAGAAACAGGTACTGGACTCCCAGGAATGCTTCCAAGCACACACCGTATGAATCGTTACTTGCCCAGACATAAGTCGTCATGATGCCTTAGGTATTCAATCGGGATGCAATTTCTCGATGTTATTGTCAATCTGATGGTCCAAGTGTACAGTACACCTGCAGTGGTGCATCGGAAACTGCTACTGGACTCCCAGGGATGCTTCCAAAAACATGCCATATGAAGGGCTATTCGCGTGATCATATTTCGTCATAATGCATTAGGTATTCAATCGGGATGCATTATTTCTGCGTTATCGACAATGTGAAGGTCCAAGTGTTACAATAAACCTGCAGTTGTGCATCGGAAACAGCTACTGCACTCCCAGGGATGCTTCCAAACACACGCCATATGAAACATTATTCGCGTGTCCGTATTTCGTCATAATGCATTAGGAATTCAATCGGGATGCAATATCCCGGCGTTATCGTCAATCTGAAAGTCCAAGTGTTACAGTAAACCTTCAGTGGTGCATCGGAAACAGTTACTGCACCCAGAGGAATGCTTCGAAGCACGCACTGTATGAAGCGTTACTTGCCCAGACATAAGTCGTCATGATGCCTTAGGTATTCCATTGGGATGCAATTTCTCTGCGTTATCGACAATGTGAAGGTCAAAGTGTTACAATAAACCTGCGGTGGTGCATCGGAAACAGCTACTGGACTCACAGGAATTCTTCCAAGCACACACCGAATGATGCGTTACTTGGCCAGAGATAAGTCGTAATGATGCCTTAGGTATTCAATGGGGATGCAGTTTCTCTGCCTTATCGACAATGTGAAGGTCCAAGTGTAACAGTAAACCTGCAGTGGTGCATTGGAAATAGTTACTGGACTCCCAGGAATGCTTCCAAGCACACACGGAATTATGCGTTACTTGCCCAGAGATAAGTCGTAATGATGCCTTAGGTATTGAATCGGGATGCAATTTCTGTGCGTTATCGACAATATGAAGGTTCAAGTGTTACTGTAAACCTCTAGGTGCAACGGAAACAGGTACTGGACTCCCAGGAATGCTTCCAAGCACACACCGAATGATGCGTTACTTGCCCAGAGATAAGTCGTAAAGATGCTTTATTTATTGAATCTGGATGCAATTTCTGTGCGTTATCGACAATGTTAAGGTAAAAGTGTTACAGTAAACCTGCAGTGGTGCATTGGAAACAGTTACTGGACTCCCAGGAATGCTTCCAAGCACACACCGAATGATGCGTTACTTGCCAAGAGATAAGTCGTAATGATGCCTTAGGTATTGAATCAGGATTCATTTTCTGTGTGTTATCGACAATGTGAAGGTTCAAGTGTTACAGTAAACTTGCAGTGGTGCATCGGAAATAGTTAGTGGACGCCCAGGAATAGTTCCAAGCACACACCGTATTATTCGTTACTTGCCCAGACATAAGTCGTCATGATGCCTTAGATATCCAATGGGGATGAAATTTCTATGCGTTATCTACAATGTGAAGGTCCAAGTGTTACAATAAACCTGCAGTGGTGGATCGGAAACAGCTACTGCACTCCCAGGGATGCTTCCAAACACACGCCATATGAAGCATTATTCGCGTGATCGTATTTCGTCATAATGCATTAGGAATTCAATCGGGATGCATTATCTCTGCGTTATCGACAATGTGGAGGACCATGTGTTACAGTAAACCTTCAGTGGTGCATCGGAAGCAGTAACTGCACTCAGAGGAATGCTTCGAAGCACGCACTGTATTAAGCGTTACTTGCCCTTACATAAGTCGTCATGATGCCTTAGGTATTCCATTGGGATGCAATTTCTCTGCGTTATCGACAATGTGAAGGTCAAAGTGTTACAATAAACCTGCAGTGGTGCATCGGAAACAGCTACTGGACTCACAGGAATGCTTCCAAGCGCAGACCGTATGTAGCCTTACGTACCCAGACATAAGTCTGCCTTAGATATTCATACTGAATGCAATTTCTCTCAGTTATCGACAATGTGAAGCTCCAAGTATTCAGTAAACCTGCATTGGTGCATCCGAATCA
This sequence comes from Schistocerca gregaria, assembly GCF_023897955.1. Taxonomy (NCBI): domain Eukaryota; kingdom Metazoa; phylum Arthropoda; class Insecta; order Orthoptera; family Acrididae; genus Schistocerca; species Schistocerca gregaria. The sequence continues at coordinate 135,541,917 of NC_064923.1, read as the reverse complement.
ACTACTAGACTCCCAGAAAAGCTTTCAAGCACACACCGAATGATATGTTACTTGCCCACACATAAGTCGTCATGATACCTTAGGTATTCAATCGGGATGCAATTTCTCAGCGTCATCGACAATGTGAAGGTCCAAGTGTTACAGTAAACCTGCAGTGGTGCATCGGAAACATGTACTGGACTCCCAGGAATGCTTCCAAGCACACACCGAAAGATGCGTTACTTGCACTGAGATAAGTCGTAATGATGCATTAGGTATTGAATCGGGATGCAATTTCTGTGCGTTATCGACAATATGACGGTTCAAGTGTTACAGTAAACCTGCAGTGGTGCATCGGAAACAGTTACTGGACTCCCAGGAATGCTTTCAAGCACACACCGAATGATGTGTTACTTGCCCAGAGATAAGTCAGCATGATGCCTTAGGTATTCAATCGGGATGCAATTACTGTGCGTTATCGACAATGTGAAGGTTCAAGTGTTACAGTAAACCTGCAGTGGTGAATCGGAAACAGTTTGTTGGCTCCAAGGAATGGTTCCAAGCACACACCGTATGAATCGTTACGTGCCCAGACATAAGTGGTCATGATGCCTTAGGTATTCAATCGGGATGCAATTTCTCTGCGTTATCGACAATGTGAAGGTCCAAGTGTTACAGTAAATCTGCAGTTTTGCATCGGAAACAGTTTCTGGACTCCTAGGAATGCTTCCAAGCACACACCATATGAAGCGTTACTTGCCCAGACATAAGTGGTCATTATGCCTTAGATATTCAATCGAGATGCAATTTCTGTGCGTTATCGCCAGTGTGAAGGTCCAAGTGTTACAGTAAACCTGCAGTGGTTCATCGGAAACAGTTACTGGACTCCCAGGAATGTTTCCAAACACACACAATTTGAAGCGTTACTTGCTCAGACATAAGTCGTCGTTATTCCTTAGGTATTCAATCGAGATGCAATTTCTTTGCGATAACGACAATGTGAAGGCCCAAGTGTTACAGTAAACCTGCAGTGGTGCATCGGAAACAGCTACTGGACTCCCAGGGATGCTTCCAAACACACGCCATATGAAGCGTTATTCGCGTGACCATATTTCGTCATAATGCGTTAGGTATTCAATCGGGATGCATTATCTCTGCGTTATGGACAATGTGAAGTTCCAAGTGTTACAGTAAACATGCAGTGGTGCATTGGAAACACTTACTGGACTCCCAGGAATGGTTCCAAGCACACACCGTATGATTCGTTACTTGCCCAGACATAAGTCGTCATGATGCCTTAGATATTCAATCGGGATGCAATTTCTCTGCGTTATCGAGAATGTGAAGGTCCAAGTGTTACAGTAAACCTGCAGTGGTTCATCGCAAACTTTAACTGGACTCCCAGGAATGATTCCAAGCGCACACCATATGTGGCGTTAGGTGCCCAGACATAAGTTATCATGATGCCTTAGGTATTCAATCGGGATGCAATTTCTCAGCGTTATCAAGAATGTGAAGGTCCAAGTGATACAGTAAACCTGCATTGGTGCATCAGAAAAAGTTACTGGACTCCCAGTTATGCTTCCAAACACACGCCATATGAAGAATTATTCGCGTGATCGTATTTCGTCATAATGCATAAGGAATTCAATCGGGATGCATTATCTCTGCGTTATCGACAGTGTGAAGGGCCAAGTGTTACAGTAAACCTTCAGTGGTGGATCGGAAACAGTTACTGCACTCAGAGGAATGCTTCGAAGCACGCACTGTATGAAGCATTACTTGCCCTTACATAAGTCGTCATGATGCCTGAGGTGTTCTTATGGGATGCAATTTCTCTGCGTTATCGACAATGTGAAGGTCCAAGTGTTACAGTAAACCTGCAGTGGTGCATTGGAAACAGTTACTGGACTCCCAGGAATGGTTCCAAGCACACACCGTATTATTCGTTACTTGCCCAGACATAAGTCGTCATGATGCATTAGGTATTCAAACGGGATGCAATTTCTCTGCGTTATCGACAATGTGAAGGTCCAAGTGTTAAATAAACCTGCAGTGGTGCATCGGAAACAACTATTGGACTCACAGGAATGCTACCAAGCGCAGACCGCATGTAGCGTTACGTGCCCAGACATAAGTCATCATGATGCATTAGGTATTCAAACGGGATGCAATTTCTCTGCGTTATCGACAATGTGTAGGTCCATTGTCACAGTAAACCTGCAGTGGTGTATCGGAAACAGTTAGTGGACTCCCAGGAATGCTTCCAAGCACACACCGTATGAATCGTTACTTGCCCAGACATTAGTCGTCATGATGATTTAGGTATTCAATCGGGATGCAATTTCTCTGCGTTATCGACAATGTGAAGGTCCAAGTATTCAGTAAACCTGCATTGGTGCATCCGAATCAACTACTAGACTCCCAGAAAAGCTTTCAAGCACACACCGAATGATATGTTACTTGCCCACACATAAGTCGTCATGATACCTTAGGTATTCAATCGGGATGCAATGTCTCTGCGTTATCTACAATGTGAAGGTCCAAGTGTTACAGTAAACCTGCAGTGGTGCATCGGAAACAGTTACTGGACTCCCAGGAATGCTTCCAAGCACACACCGAATGATGCGTTACTTGCCCTGGGATAAGTCGTAATGATGCCTTAGGTATTGAATCGGGATGCAATTGCTGTGCGTTATCGACAATGTGAAGGTTCAAGTGTTACAGTAAACCTGCAGTGGTGCATCGGAAATAGCTACTGGACTCCCAGGAATGCTTCCAAGCACACACCGAATGATGCGTTACTTGCCCAGACATAAGTTATCATGATGCCTTAGGTATTCAATCGGGATGCAATTTCTGTGCGTTATCGACAATGTGAAGGTTCAAGTGTTACAGTAAACCTGCAGTGGTCATCGGAAACTTTAACTGGACTCCCAGGAATGATTCCAAGCGCATACCATATGTGGCGTTAGGTGCCCAGACATAAGTTATCACGATGCCTTAGGTATTCAATCGTAATGCAATTTCTCTGCGTTGTCAACAATGTGAAGGTCCTAGTGTTACAGTAAACCTGCATTGATGCATCGGAAAAAGCTACTGGACTCCCAGGGATGCTTCCAAGCACACACCGTATGAATCGATACTTGCCGAGACATAAGTCGTCATGATGCCTTAGGTATTGAATCGCGATACAATTTCTCTGCGTTATCGACAATGTGAAGGTCCAAGTGTTACAGTAAACCTGCAGTGGTGCATCGGAAATAGTTACTGGACTCCCAGGAATGCTTCCAAGCACACACCGAATGATGCGTTACTTGTCCAGAGATAAGTCAGCATGATGGCATAGGAATTCAATCGGGATGCAATTTCTGTGCGTTATCGACAATGTGAAGGTTCAAGTGTTACAGTAAACCAGCAGTGGTGCATCGGAAACAGTTTGTTGGCTCCAAGGAATGGTTCCAAGCACACACTTGCCCAGACGTAAGTGGAAATGATGCCTTAAGTATTCAATTGGGATGCAATTTCACTGCGTTATCGACAATGTTAAGGTCCAAGTGTTAAAGTAAACGTGCAGCGGTGCATTGGAAACAGTTACTGGACTCCCAGGAATGGTTCGAAGCACACACCGACTGATTCGTTACTTGCCCAGACATTAGTCGTCATGATGCCTTAGATATTCAATCGGGATGCAATTTCTCTGCGTTATCGAGAATGTGAAGGTCCAAGTGTTACAGTAAACCTGCAGTGGTGCATCGGAAACTTTAACTGGACTCCCAGGAATGATTCCAAGCGCACACCATATGTAGCGTTAGGTGCCCAGACATAAGTTATCATGATGCCTTAGGTATTCAATCGGGATGCAATTTCTCTGCGTTATCAACAATGTGGAGGTCCAAGTGTTACAGTAAACCTGCATTGGTGCATCGGAAAATGCTACTGGACTCCCAGGGATGCTTCCAAGCACACACCGTATGAGTCGATACTTGCCGAGACATAAGTCGTCATGATGCCTTAGGTATTGAATCGTGATATAATTTCTCTGCGTTATCGACAATGTGAAGGTCGAAGTGTTACAGTAAACCTGCAGTGGTGCATCGGAAATAGTTACTGGACTCCCAGGAATGGTTCCAAGCACACACCGACTGATTCGTTACTTGCCCAGACATAAGTCGTCATGATGCCATAGATATTCAATCGGGATGCAATTTCTGTGAGTTATCGAGAATGTGAAGGTCCAAGTGTTACAGTAAAACTGCAGTGGTTCATCGGAAACTTTAACTGGACTCCCAGGAATGATTCCAAGCGCACACCATATGTAGCGTTAGGTGCCCAGACATAAGTTATCATGATGCCTTAGGTATTCATCGGGATGCAATTTCTTTGCGTTATCAACAATGTAAAGGTCCAAGTGTTACAGTAAACCTGCATTGGTGCATCCGGAAAAGTTACTGGACTCCCAGGGAAGCTTCCAAACACACGCCATATGAAGAATTTTTCGCGTGATCGTATTTCGTCATTATGCATTAGGAATTCAATCGGGATGCATTATCTCTGCGTTATCGACAGTGTGAAGGGCCATGTGTTACAGTAAACCTTCAGTGGTGCATCGGAAACAGTTACTGCACTCAGAGGAATGCTTCGAAGCACGCACTGTATGAAGCGTTACTTGCCCTTACCTAAGTCGTCATGATGCCTTAGGTATTCCATTGGGATGCAATTTCTCTGCGTTATCGACAATGTGAAGGTCCAAGTGTTAGAGGAAACATGCAGTGGTGCATCGGAAACAGTTACTGGACTCCCAGGAATGCTTCCAAGCACACACCGAATGATGCGTTACTTGTCCAGAGATAAGTCGTAATGATGCTTTAGGTATTGAATCTGGATGCAATTTCTGTGCGTTATCGACAATGTGAAGGTCCAAGTGTTACAGTAAACCTGCAGTGGTGCATTGGAAACAGTTACTGGACTCCCAGGAATGCTTCCAAGCACACACCGAATGATGCGGTACTTGCCAGTAGATAAGTCGTAATAATGCCTTAGATATTTGAATCGGGATGCAATATCTGTGCGTTATCGACAATGTGAAGGTTGAAGTTTTACAGTAAACCTGCAGTGGTGCATCGGAAACAGTTAATGGACTCCCAGGAATGGTTTCAAGCACACACCGTATGAATCGTTACTTGCCCAGACATAGGTCGTCATGATGATTTAGGTATTCAATCGGGATGCAATATCTCTGCGTTATCGACAATGTGAAGGTCCAAGTGTTACAGTACACCTGCAGTGGTGCATCGGAAACAGCTACTGAACTCCCAGGGATGCTTCCAAAAACACGCCATATGAAGGGCTATTCGAGTGATCATATTTCGTCATAATGCATTAGGTACTCAATCGGGATGCATTATCTCTGCGTTATCGACAATTTGAAGGTCCAAGTGTTACAGTAAACCTGCAGTGGTGCAATGGAAACAGTTAATGGACTCCCAGGAATGGTTCCACGCACACACCGTAATATTCGTTACTTGCCCAGACATAAGTCGTCATGATGCCTTAGGTATTCCAATGGGATGCAATTTCTCTGCGTTATCGACAATGTGAAGGTCAAAGTGTTACATTAAACCTGCAGTGGTGCATCGGAAACAGCTACTGGACTCACAAGAATGCTACCAAGCGCAGACCGTATGTAGCGTTACGTGCCCAGACATAAGTCATCATGATGCATTAGGTACTCAATCGGGATGCAAATTCTCTGCGTTATCGTCAATGTGAAGGTCCATTGTTACAGTAAACCTGCAGTGGTGTATCGGAAACAGTTAGTGGACTCCCAGGAATTCTTCCAACCACACACCATATGAATCGTTACTTGCCCAGACATAAGTCGTCATGATGATTTAGGTATTCAATCGGGATGCAATTTCTCTGCGTTATCGACAATGTGAAGGTCCAAGTATTCAGTAAACCTGCATTGGTGCATCCGAATCAACTACTAGACTCCCAGAAAAGCTTTCAAGCACACACCGAATGATATGTTACTTTCCCACACATAAGTCGTCATGATGCCCTAGGTATTCAATCGTGATGCAATTTCTCTGCGTTATCGACAATGTGAAGGTCCAAGTGTTACAGGAAACCTGCAGTGGTGCATCGGAAACGGTTACTGGATTCCCAGGAATGCTTCAAAGCACTCACGGTCTAAAACGTTACTTGCCCAGACATAAGTGGTCATGATGCCTTAGGTATTCAATCGAGATGCAATTTCTTTGCGTTATCGACAATGTGAAGGTCCAAGTGTAACAGTAAACCTGCAGTGGTGCATCGGTAACAGCTACTGGACTCCCAGGGATGCTTCCAAACAAACGCCATATGAAGCGTTATTCGCGTGATCATATTTCGTCATAATGCGTTAGGTATTCAATCGGGATGCATTATCTCTGCGTTATGGACAATGTGAAGGTCCAAGTGTGACAGTAAACATGCAGTGGTGCATCGGAAATAGTTACTGGACTCCCAGGAATGCTTCCAAGCACACATCGAATGATGCGTTACTTGTCCAGAGATAAGTCAGCATGATGGCTTAGGAATTCAATCGGGATGCAATTTCTCTGCGTTATCGACAATGTGAAGGTCCAAGTGTTAAAGTAAACATGCAGTGGTGCATTGGAAACTGTTACTGGACTCCCAGGAATGGTTCCAAGCACACACCGACTGATTCGTTACTTGCCCAGACATTAGTCGTCATGATGCCTTAGATATTCAATCGGGATGCAATTTCTCTGCGTTATCGAGAATGTGAAGGTCCAAGTGTTACAGTAAACCTGCAGTGGTTCATCGGAAACTTTAACTGGACTCCCAGGAATGATTCCAAGCGCACACCATATGTAGCGTTAGGTGCCCAGACATAAGTTATCATGATGCCTTAGGTATTCAATCGGGATGCAATTTCTCTGCGTTATCAACAATGTGAAGGTCCAAGTGTTACAGTAAACCTGCATTTTTTGCATCGGAAAAAGTTACTGGACTCCCAGGGATGCTTCCAAACACACGCCATATGAAGAATTTTTCGCGTGATCGTATTTCGTCATAATGCATTAGGAATTCAATCGGGATGCCTTATCTCTGCGTTATCGACAGTGTGAAGGGCCTTGTGTTACAGTAAACCTTCAGTGGTGCATCGGAAACAGTTACTGCACTCAGAGGAATGCTTCGAAGCACGCACTGTATGAAGCGTTACTTGCCCTTACCTAAGTCGTCATGATGCCGTAGGTATTCCATTGGGATGCAATTTCTCTGCGTTATCGACAATGTGAAGGTCCAAGTGTTAGAGTAAACATGCAGTGGTGCATCGGTAACAGTTACTGGACTCCCAGGAATGCCTTCAAGCACACACCGAATGATGCGTTACTTGGCCAGAGATAAGTCGTAATGATACCTTAGGTATTGAATCGGGATGCAATTTCTGTGCGTTATCGACAATGTGAAGGTTCAAGTGGTACTGTAAATCTGCATTGGTGCAACGGAAACAGGTACTGGACTCCCAGGAATTCTTCCAAGCACACACCGAATGATGCGTTACTTGTCCAGAGATAAGTAGTAATGATGCTTTAGGTATTGAATCTGGATGCAATTTCTGTGCGTTATCGACAATGTGAAAGTCCAAGTGTTACAATAAACCTGCAGTGGTGCATCGGAAACAGCTACTGCACTCCCAGGGGTGCCTCCAAACACACGCCATATGAAGTATTATTCGCATGATCGTATTTCGTCATAATGCATTAGGAATTAAATCGGGATGCATTATTTCTGCGTTATCGACAATGTGGAGGACCAAGTGTTACAGTAAACCTTCAGTGGTGTATCGGAAACAGTTACTGCACTCAGAGGAATGCTTCGAAGCACGCACTGTATGAAGCGTTACTTGCCCAGACATAAGTCGTCATGATGCCTTAGGTATTCCAATGGGATGCAATTTCTCTGCGTTATGGACAATGTGAAGGTCAAAGTGTTACATTAAACCTGCAGTGGTGCATCGGAAACAGCTACTGGACTCACAAGAATGCTACCAAGCGCAGACCGTATGTAGCGTTACGTGCCCAGACATAAGTCATCATGATGCATTAGGTATTCAATCGGGATGCAAATTCTCAGCGTTATCGTCAATGTGAAGGTCCATTGTTACAGTAAACCTGCAGTGGTGTATCGGAAACAGTTAGTGGACTCCCAGGAATGCTTCCAACCACACACCATATGAATCCTTACTTGCCCAGACATAAGTCGTCATGATGATTTAGGTATTCAATCGGCATGCAATTTCTCTGCGTTATCAACAATGTGAAGGTCCAAGTATTCAGTAAACCTGCATTGGTGCATCCGAATCAACTACTAGACTCCCAGAAAAGCTTTCAAGCACACACCGAATGATATGTTACTTGCCCACACATAAGTCGTCATGATGCCCTAGGTATTCAATCGGGATGCAATTTCTCTGCGTTATCGACAATGTGAAGGTCCAAGTGTTACAGTAAACCTGCAGTGGTGCATCGGAAACAGCTACTGGACTCCCAGGGATGCTTCCAAACACACGCCATATGAAGCGTTATTCGCGTGACCATATTTCGTCATAATGCGTTAGGTATTCAATCGGGATGCATTATCTCTGCGTTATGGACAATGTGAAGTTCCAAGTGTTACAGTAAACATGCAGTGGTGCATTGGAAACACTTACTGGACTCCCAGGAATGGTTCCAAGCACACACCGTATGATTCGTTACTTGCCCAGACATAAGTTGTCATGATGCCTTAGATATTCAATCGGGATGCAATTTCTCTGCGTTATCGAGAATGTGAAGGTCCAAGTGTTACAGTAAACCTGCAGTGGTTCATCGCAAACTTTAACTGGACTCCCAGGAATGATTCCAAGCGCACACCATATGTGGCGTTAGGTGCCCAGACATAAGTTATCATGATGCCTTAGGTATTCAATCGGGATGCAATTTCTCAGCGTTATCAAGAATGTGAAGGTCCAAGTGATACAGTAAACCTGCATTGGTGCATCAGAAAAAGTTACTGGACTCCCAGTTATGCTTCCAAACACACGCCATATGAAGAATTATTCGCGTGATCGTATTTCGTCATAATGCATAAGGAATTCAATCGGGATGCATTATCTCTGCGTTATCGACAGTGTGAAGGGCCAAGTGTTACAGTAAACCTTCAGTGGTGGATCGGAAACAGTTACTGCACTCAGAGGAATGCTTCGAAGCACGCACTGTATGAAGCATTACTTGCCCTTACATAAGTCGTCATGATGCCTGAGGTGTTCTTATGGGATGCAATTTCTCTGCGTTATCGACAATGTGAAGGTCCAAGTGTTACAGTAAACCTGCAGTGGTGCATTGGAAACAGTTACTGGACTCCCAGGAATGGTTCCAAGCACACACCGTATTATTCGTTATTTGCCCAGACATAAGTCGTCATGATGCATTAGGTATTCAAACGGGATGCAATTTCTCTGCGTTATCGACAATGTGAAGGTCCAAGTGTTAAATAAACCTGCAGTGGTGCATCGGAAACAACTATTGGACTCACAGGAATGCTATTAAGCGCAGACCGCATGTAGCGTTACGTGCCCAGACATAAGTCATCATGATGCATTAGGTATTCAAACGGGATGCAATTTCTCTGCGTTATCGACAATGTGAAGGTCCATTGTCACAGTAAACCTGCAGTGGTGTATCGGAAACAGTTAGTGGACTCCCAGGAATGCTTCCAAGCACACACCGTATGAATCGTTACTTGCCCAGACATTAGTCGTCATGATGATTTAGGTATTCAATCGGGATGCAATTTCTCTGCGTTATCGACAATGTGAAGGTCCAAGTATTCAGTAAACCTGCATTGGTGCATCCGAATCAACTACTAGACTCCCAGAAAAGCTTTCAAGCACACACCGAATGATATGTTACTTGCCCACACATAAGTCGTCATGATACCTTAGGTATTCAATCGGGATGCAATGTCTCTGCGTTATCGACAATGTGAAGGTCCAAGTGTTACAGTAAACCTGCAGTGGTGCATCGGAAACAGTTACTGGACTCCCAGGAATGCTTCCAAGCACACACCGAATGATGCGTTACTTGCCCTGGGATAAGTCGTAATGATGCCTTAGGTATTGAATCGGGATGCAATTGCTGTGCGTTATCGACAATGTGAAGGTTCAAGTGTTACAGTAAACCTGCAGTGGTGCATCGGAAATAGTTACTGGACTCCCAGGAATGCTTCCAAGCACACACCGAATGATGCGTTACTTGCCCAGACATAAGTTATCATGATGCCTTAGGTATTCAATCGGGATGCAATTTCTGTGCGTTATCGACAATGTGAAGGTTCAAGTGTTACAGTAAACCTGCAGTGGTCATCGTAAACTTTAACTGGACTCCCAGGAATGATTCCAAGCGCATACCATATGTGGCGTTAGGTGCCCAGACATAAGTTATCACGATGCCTTAGGTATTCAATCGTAATGCAATTTCTCTGCGTTGTCAACAATGTGAAGGTCCTAGTGTTACAGTAAACCTGCATTGATGCATCGGAAAAAGCTACTGGACTCCCAGGGATGCTTCCAAGCACACACCGTATGAATCGATACTTGCCGAGACATAAGTCGTCATGATGCCTTAGGTATTGAATCGCGATACAATTTCTCTGCGTTATCGACAATGTGAAGGTCCAAGTGTTACAGTAAACCTGCAGTGGTGCATCGGAAATAGTTACTGGACTCCCAGGAATGCTTCCAAGCACACACCGAATGATGCGTTACTTGTCCAGAGATAAGTCAGCATGATGGCATAGGAATTCAATCGGGATGCAATTTCTGTGCGTTATCGACAATGTGAAGGTTCAAGTGTTACAGTAAACCAGCAGTGGTGCATCGGAAACAGTTTGTTGGCTCCAAGGAATGGTTCCAAGCACACACAGTATGAATCGTTACTTGCCCAGACGTAAGTGGAAATGATGCCTTAAGTATTCAATTGGGATGCAATTTCACTGCGTTATCGACAATGTTAAGGTCCAAGTGTTAAAGTAAACGTGCAGCGGTGCATTGGAAACAGTTACTGGACTCCCAGGAATGGTTCGAAGCACACACCGACTGATTCGTTACTTGCCCAGACATTAGTCGTCATGATGCCTTAGATATTCAATCGGGATGCAATTTCTCTGCGTTATCGAGAATGTGAAGGTCCAAGTGTTACAGTAAACCTGCAGTGGTTCATCGGAAACTTTAACTGGACTCCCAGGAATGATTCCAAGCGCACACCATATGTAGCGTTAGGTGCCCAGACATAAGTTATCATGATGCCTTAGGTATTCAATCGGGATGCAATTTCTCTGCGTTATCAACAATGTGGAGGTCCAAGTGTTACAGTAAACCTGCATTGGTGCATCGGAAAATGCTACTGGACTCCCAGGGATGCTTCCAAGCACACACCGTATGAGTCGATACTTGCCGAGACATAAGTCGTCATGATGCCTTAGGTATTGAATCGTGATATAATTTCTCTGCGTTATCGACAATGTGAAGGTCGAAGTGTTACAGTAAACCTGCAGTGGTGCATCGGAAATAGTTACTGGACTCCCAGGAATGGTTCCAAGCACACACCGACTGATTCGTTACTTGCCCAGACATAAGTCGTCATGATGCCATAGATATTCAATCGGGATGCAATTTCTGTGAGTTATCGAGAATGTGAAGGTCCAAGTGTTACAGTAAAACTGCAGTGGTTCATCGGAAACTTTAACTGGACTCCCAGGAATGATTCCAAGCGCACACCATATGTAGCGTTAGGTGCCCAGACATAAGTTATCATGATGCCTTAGGTATTCATCGGGATGCAATTTCTTTGCGTTATCAACAATGTGAAGGTCCAAGTGTTACAGTAAACCTGCATTGGTGCATCCGGAAAAGTTACTGGACTCCCAGGGAAGCTTCCAAACACACGCCATATGAAGAATTTTTCGCGTGATCGTATTTCGTCATTATGCATTAGGAATTCAATCGGGATGCATTATCTCTGCGTTATCGACAGTGTGAAGGGCCATGTGTTACAGTAAACCTTCAGTGGTGCATCGGAAACAGTTACTGCACTCAGAGGAATGCTTCGAAGCACGCACTGTATGAAGCGTTACTTGCCCTTACCTAAGTCGTCATGATGCCTTAGGTATTCCATTGGGATGCAATTTCTCTGCGTTATCGACAATGTGAAGGTCCAAGTGTTAGAGGAAACATGCAGTGGTGCATCGGAAACAGTTACTGGACTCCCAGGAATGCTTCCAAGCACACACCGAATGATGCGTTACTTGTCCAGAGATAAGTCGTAATGATGCTTTAGGTATTGAATCTGGATGCAATTTCTGTGCGTTATCGACAATGTGAAGGTCCAAGTGTTACAGTAAACCTGCAGTGGTGCATTGGAAACAGTTACTGGACTCCCAGGAATGCTTCCAAGCACACACCGAATGATGCGGTACTTGCCAGTAGATAAGTCGTAATAATGCCTTAGATATTTGAATCGGGATGCAATATCTGTGCGTTATCGACAATGTGAAGGTTGAAGTTTTACAGTAAACCTGCAGTGGTGCATCGGAAACAGTTAGTGGACTCCCAGGAATGGTTTCAAGCACACACCGTATGAATCGTTACTTGCCCAGACATAGGTCGTCATGATGATTTAGGTATTCAATCGGGATGCAATATCTCTGCGTTATCGACAATGTGAAGGTCCAAGTGTTACAGTACACCTGCAGTGGTGCATCGGAAACAGCTACTGAACTCCCAGGGATGCTTCCAAAAACACGCCATATGAAGGGCTATTCGCGTGATCATATTTCGTCATAATGCATTAGGTACTCAATCGGGATGCATTATCTCTGCGTTATCGACAATTTGAAGGTCCAAGTGTTACAGTAAACCTGCAGTGGTGCAATGGAAACAGTTACTGGACTCCCAGGAATGGTTCCACGCACACACCGTATTATTCGTTACTTGCCCAGACATAAGTCGTCATGATGCCTTAGGTATTCCAATGGGATGCAATTTCTCTGCGTTATCGACAATGTGAAGGTCAAAGTGTTACATTAAACCTGCAGTGGTGCATCGGAAACAGCTACTGGACTCACAAGAATGCTACCAAGCGCAGACCGTATGTAGCGTTACGTGCCCAGACATAAGTCATCATGATGCATTAGGTACTCAATCGGGATGCAAATTCTCTGCGTTATCGTCAATGTGAAGGTCCATTGTTACAGTAAACCTGCAGTGGTGTATCGGAAACAGTTAGTGGACTCCCAGGAATTCTTCCAACCACACACCATATGAATCGTTACTTGCCCAGACATAAGTCGTCATGATGATTTAGGTATTCAATCGGGATGCAATTTCTCTGCGTTATCGACAATGTGAAGGTCCAAGTATTCAGTAAACCTGCATTGGTGCATCCGAATCAACTACTAGACTCCCAGAAAAGCTTTCAAGCACACACCGAATGATATGTTACTTGCCCACACATAAGTCGTCATGATGCCCTAGGTATTCAATCGTGATGCAATTTCTCTGCGTTATCGACAATGTGAAGGTCCAAGTGTTACAGGAAACCTGCAGTGGTGCATCGGAAACGGTTACTGGATTCCCAGGAATGCTTCAAAGCACTCACGGTCTAAAACGTTACTTGCCCAGACATAAGTGGTCATGATGCCTTAGGTATTCAATCGAGATGCAATTTCTTTGCGTTATCGACAATGTGAAGGTCCAAGTGTAACAGTAAACCTGCAGTGGTGCATCGGTAACAGCTACTGGACTCCCAGGGATGCTTCCAAACAAACGCCATATGAAGCGTTATTCGCGTGATCATATTTCGTCATAATGCGTTAGGTATTCAATCGGGATGCATTATCTCTGCGTTATGGACAATGTGAAGGTCCAAGTGGGACAGTAAACATGCAGTGGTGCATCGGAAATAGTTACTGGACTCCCAGGAATGCTTCCAAGCACACACCGAATGATGCGTTACTTGTCCAGAGATAAGTCAGCATGATGGCTTAGGAATTCAATCGGGATGCAATTTCTCTGCGTTATCGACAATGTGAAGGTCCAAGTGTTAAAGTAAACATGCAGTGGTGCATTGGAAACTGTTACTGGACTCCCAGGAATGGTTCCAAGCACACACCGACTGATTCGTTACTTGCCCAGACATTAGTCGTCATGATGCCTTAGATATTCAATCGGGATGCAATTTCTCTGCGTTATCGAGAATGTGAAGGTCCAAGTGTTACAGTAAACCTGCAGTGGTTCATCGGAAACTTTAACTGGACTCCCAGGAATGATTCCAAGCGCACACCATATGTAGCGTTAGGTGCCCAGACATAAGTTATCATGATGCCTTAGGTATTCAATCGGGATGCAATTTCTCTGCGTTATCAACAATGTGAAGGTCCAAGTGTTACAGTAAACCTGCATTTTTTGCATCGGAAAAAGTTACTGGACTCCCAGGGATGCTTCCAAACACACGCCATATGAAGAATTTTTCGCGTGATCGTATTTCGTCATAATGCATTAGGAATTCAATCGGGATGCCTTATCTCTGCGTTATCGACAGTGTGAAGGGCCTTGTGTTACAGTAAACCTTCAGTGGTGCATCGGAAACAGTTACTGCACTCAGAGGAATGCTTCGAAGCACGCACTGTATGAAGCGTTACTTGCCCTTACCTAAGTCGTCATGATGCCGTAGGTATTCCATTGGGATGCAATTTCTCTGCGTTATCGACAATGTGAAGGTCCAAGTGTTAGAGTAAACATGCAGTGGTGCATCGGTAACAGTTACTGGACTCCCAGGAATGCCTTCAAGCACACACCGAATGATGCGTTACTTGGCCAGAGATAAGTCGTAATGATACCTTAGGTATTGAATCGGGATGCAATTTCTGTGCGTTATCGACAATGTGAAGGTTCAAGTGGTACTGTAAATCTGCATTGGTGCAACGGAAACAGGTACTGGACTCCCAGGAATGCTTCCAAGCACACACCGAATGATGCGTTACTTGTCCAGAGATAAGTAGTAATGATGCTTTAGGTATTGAATCTGGATGCAATTTCTGTGCGTTATCGACAATGTGAAGGTCCAAGTGTTACAATAAACCTGCAGTGGTGCATCGGAAACAGCTACTGCACTCCCAGGGGTGCCTCCAAACACACGCCATATGAAGTATTATTCGCATGATCGTATTTCGTCATAATGCATTAGGAATTAAATCGGGATGCATTATTTCTGCGTTATCGACAATGTGGAGGACCAAGTGTTACAGTAAAAATTCAGTGGTGCATCGGAAACAGTTACTGCACTCAGAGGAATGCTTCGAAGCACGCACTGTATGAAGCGTTACTTGCCCAGACATAAGTCGTCATGATGCCTTAGGTATTCCAATGGGATGCAATTTCTCTGCGTTATGGACAATGTGAAGGTCAAAGTGTTACATTAAACCTGCAGTGGTGCATCGGAAACAGCTACTGGACTCACAAGAATGCTACCAAGCGCAGACCGTATGTAGCGTTACGTGCCCAGACATAAGTCATCATGATGCATTAGGTATTCAATCGGGATGCAAATTCTCAGCGTTATCGTCAATGTGAAGGTCCATTGTTACAGTAAACCTGCAGTGGTGTATCGGAAACAGTTAGTGGACTCCCAGGAATGCTTCCAACCACACACCATATGAATCCTTACTTGCCCAGACATAAGTCGTCATGATGATTTAGGTATTCAATCGGCATGCAATTTCTCTGCGTTATCAACAATGTGAAGGTCCAAGTATTCAGTAAACCTGCATTGGTGCATCCGAATCAACTACTAGACTCCCAGAAAAGCTTTCAAGCACACACCGAATGATATGTTACTTGCCCACACATAAGTCGTCATGATGCCCTAGGTATTCAATCGGGATGCAATTTCTCTGCGTTATCGACAATGTGAAGGTCCAAGTGTTACAGTAAACCTGCAGTGGTGCATCGGAAACACTTACTGGACTCCCAGGAATGCTTCCAAGCACACACCGAATGATGCGTTACTTGGCCAGAGATAAGTCGTAATGATGCCTTAGGTATTGAATCGGGATGCAATTTCTGTGCGTTATCGACAATGTGAAGGTTCAAGTGGTACTGTAAATCTGCATTGGTGCAACGGAAACAGGTACTGGACTCCCAGGAATGCTTCCAAGCACACACCGAATGATGCGTTACTTGTCCAGAGATAAGTAGTAATGATGCTTTAGGTATTGAATCTGGATGCAATTTCTGTGCGTTATCGACAATGTGAAGGTACAAGTGTTACAGTAAACCTGCAGTGGTGCATTGGAAACAGTTACTGGACTCCCAGGAATGCTTCCAAGCACACACCGAATGATGCGTTACTTGCACTGAGATAAGTCGTAATAATGCCTTAGATATTGAATCGGGATGCAATATCTGTGCGTTATCGACAATGTGAAGGTTGAAGTTTTACAGTAAACCTGCAGTGGTGCATCGGAAACAGTTAGTGGACTCCCAGGAATCGTTCCAAGCACACACCGTATGAATCGTTACATGCCCAGACATAAGTCGTCATGATGATTTAGGTATTCAATCGGGATGCAATATCTCTGCGTTATCGACAATCTGAAGGTCCAAGTGTTACAGTATACCTGCAGTGGTGCATCGGAAACAGTTACTGGACTCCCAGGAATGCTTCCAAGCACACACGGAATGATGCGTTACTTGCCCTGGGATAAGTCTTGATGATGCCTTAGGTATTGAATCGGGATGCAATTTCTGTGCGTTATCGACAATGTGAAGGTTCATGTGTTACAGTAAACCTGCAGTGGTGCATCGGAAATAGTTAGTGGACTCCCAGGAATGGTTCCAAGCACACACAGTATGAATCGTTACTTGCCCAGACATAAGTCGTCATGATGCCTCAGGTATTCAATCGGGATGCAATTTCTCGGCGTTATCGTCAATCTGAAGGTCCAAGTGTTACACTACACCTGCAGTGGTGCATCGGAAATAGTTACTGGACTCCCAGGAATGCTTCCAAGCACACACCGAATAATGCGTTACTTGCCCTGGGATAAGTCGTGATGATGCCTTAGGTATTGAATCGGGATGCAATTTCTGTGCGTTATCGACAATGTGAAGGTTCATGTGTTACAGTAAACCTGCAGTGGTGCATCGGAAACAGTTTGGTGGCTCCAAGGAATGGTTCCAAGCACACACCGTATGAATCGTTACTTGCCCAGACATAAGTGGTCATGATGCCTTAGGTATTCAATCGGGATGCAATTTCACTGCGTTATCGACAATGTGAAGGTCCAAGTGTTAAAGTAAATCTGTAGTTTTGCACCGGAAACAGTTTCTGGACTCCTAGGAATGCTTCCAAGCACACACCATATGAAGCGTTACGTGCCCAGACATAAGTCGTCATTATGCCTTAGATATTCAATCGAGATGCAATTTCTCTGCGTTATCGCCTGTGTGAAGGTGCAAGTGTTTCAGTAAACCTGCAGTGGTTCATCGGAAACAGTTACTGGACTCCCAGGAATGCTTCCAAACACACACAATACGAAGCGTTACTTGCCCAGACATAAGTCGTCGTTATTCCTTAGGTATTCGATCGAGATGCAATTTCTTTGCGTTATCGACAATGTGAAGGTCCAAGTGTAACAGTAAACCTGCAGTGGTGCATCGGAAACAGCTACTGGACTCCCAGGGATGCTTCCAAACACACGCCATATGAAGCGTTTTTCGCGTGATCATATTTCGTCATAATGCGTTAGGTATTCAATCAGGATGTATTATCTCTGCGTTATCGACAGTGTGAAGGGCCAAGTGTTACAGTAAACCTTCAGCGGTGCATCGGAAACAGTTACTGCACTCAGAGGAATACTTCGAAGCACGCACTCTATGATGCGTTACTTGCTCTTGCATAAGTCTTCATGATGCCTTAGGTATTCCATTGGGATGCATTTTCTCTGCGTTATCGACAATGTGAAGGTCAAAGTGTTACAATAAACCTGCAGTGGTGCATCGGAAACAGCTACTGGACTCACAGGAATGCTTCCAAGCGCAGACCGTATGTAGCGTTATGTGCACAGACATAAGTCAGCATGATGCATTAGGTATTCCATTGGGATGCAAATTCTCTGCGTTATCGACAATGTGAAGGTCCATTGTTACAGTAAACCTGCAGTGGTGCATCGGAAACAGTTAGTGGACTCCCAGGAATGCTTCCAAGCACACACCGTATGAATCGTTACTTACCCAGACATAAGTCGTCATGATGATTTTGGTATTCAATCGGGATGCAATTTCTCTGCGTTATCGACAACGCGAAGGTCCAAGTATTCAGTAAACCTGCATTGGTGCATCCGAATCAACTACTTGCCTCCCAGAAAAGCTTTCAAGCACACACCGAATGATATGTTACTTGCCCATACATAAGTCGTCATGATGCCTTAGGTATTCAATCGGGATGCAATTTCTCTGCGTTACCGACAATGTGAAGGTCCAAGTGATACAGTAAACCTGCAGTGGTGCATCGGAAACAGATACTGGACTCCCAGGAATGCTTAAAAGCACACACCGAATAATGCGTTACTTCCTCTGAGATAAGTCGTAATGATGCCTTAGGTATTGAATCGGGATGCATTTTCTGTGCGTTATCGACAATGTGAAGGTTCAAGTGTTACAGTAAACCTGCAGTGGTGCATCGGAAACAGTTTGTTGGCTCCAAGGAATGGTTCCAAGCACACACCGTATGAATCGTTACTTGCCCAGACATAAGTGGTCATGATGCCTTAGGTATTCAATCGGGATGCAATTTCTCTGCGTTATCGACAATGTGAAGGTCCAAGTGTTAAAGTAAATCTGTAGTTTAGCACCGGAAACAGTTTCTGGACTCCTAGGAATGCTTCCAAGCACACTCCATATGAAGCGTTACGTGCCCAGACATAAGTCGTCATTATGCCTTAGATATTCAATCGAGATGCAATTTCTCTGCGTTATCGCCAGTGTGAAGGTGCAGGTGTTACAGTAAACCTGCAGTGGTTCATCGGAAACAGTTACTGGACTCCCAGGAATGCTTCCAACACACACAGTACGAAGCGTTACTTGCCCAGACATAAGTCGTCGTTATTCCTTAGGTATTCAATCGAGATGCAATTTCTTTGCGTTATCGACAATGTGAAGGTCCAAGTGCAACAGTAAACCTGCAGTGGTGCATCGGAAACAGCTACTGGACTCCCAGGGATGCTTCCAAACA
The DNA here is from genome assembly GCF_023897955.1 of Schistocerca gregaria. Taxonomy (NCBI): domain Eukaryota; kingdom Metazoa; phylum Arthropoda; class Insecta; order Orthoptera; family Acrididae; genus Schistocerca; species Schistocerca gregaria. The sequence goes on along the minus strand of NC_064923.1, from coordinate 135,522,595 downwards.
AACGCCATATGAAGCGTTATTCGCGTGATCATATTTCGTCATAATGCGTTAGGTATTCAATCGGGATGCATTATCTCTGCGTTATGGACAATGTGATGGTCCAAGTGTTACAGTAAACATGCAGTGGTGCATCGGAAATAGTTACTGGACTCCCAGGAATGCTTCCAAGCACACACCGAATGATGCGTTACTTGTCCAGAGATAAGTCAGCATGATGGCTTAGGAATTCAATTGGGATGCAATTTCTGTGCGTTATCGACAATGTGAAGGTTCAAGTGTTACAGTAAACCTGCAGTGGTGCATCGGAAACAGTTTGTTGGCTCCAAGGAATGGTTCCAAACACACACAGTATGAATCGTTACTTGCCCAGACATAAGTGGTCATTATGCCTTAGGTATTCAATTGGGATGCAATTTCTCTGCGTTATCGACAATGTTAAGGTCCAAGTGTTAAAGTAAACATGCAGTGGTGCATCGGAAAAAGTTACTGGACTCCCAGGGATGCTTCCAAACACACGCCATATGAAGAATTTTTCGCGTGATCGTATTTCGTCATAATGCATTAGGAATTCAATCGGGATGCATTATCTCTGCGTTATCGACAGTGTGAAGGGCCATGTGTTACAGTAAACCTTCAGTGGTGCATCGGAAACAGTTACTGCACTCAGAGGAATGCTTCGAAGCACGCACTGTATGAAGCGTTACTTGCCCTTACCTAAGTCGTCATGATGCCGTAGGTATTCCATTGGGATGCAATTTCTCTGCGTTATCGACAATGTGAAGGTCCAAGTGTTAGAGTAAACATGCAGTGGTGCATCGGAAACAGTTACTGGACTCCCAGGAATGCCTTCAAGCACACACCGAATGATGCGTTACTTGGCCAGAGATAAGTCGTAATGATGCCTTAGGTATTGCATCGGGATGCAATTTCTGTGCGTTATCGACAATGTGAAGGTTCAAGTGGTACTGTAAATCTGCATTGGTGCAACGGAAACAGGTACTGGACTCCCAGGAATGCTTCCAAGCACACACCGAATGATGCGTTACTTGTCCAGAGATAAGTAGTAATGATGCTTTAGGTATTGCATCTGGATGCATTTTCTGTGCGTTATCGACAATGTGAAGGTACAAGTGTTACAGTAAACCTGCAGTGGTGCATTGGAAACAGTTACTGGACTCCCAGGAATGCTTCCAAGCACACACCGAATAATGCGTTACTTGCCCTGGGATAAGTCGTGATGATGCCTTAGGTATTCAATCGAGATGCAATTTCTCTGCGTTATCGCCTGTGTGAAGGTGCAAGTGTTACAGTAAACCTGCAGTGGTTCATCGGAAACAGTTACTGGACTCCCAGGAATGCTTTCAAACCCACACAATACGAAGCGTTACTTGCCCAGACATAAGTCGTCGTTATTCCTTAGGTATTCAATCGAGATGCAATTTCTTTGCGTTATCGACAATGTGAAGGTCCAAGTGTAACAGTAAACCTGCAGTGGTGCGTCGGAAACAGCTACTGGTCTCCCAGGGATGCTTCCAAACACACGCCATATCAAGCGTTTTTCGCGTGATCATATTTCGTCATAATGCGTTAGGTATTCAATCGGGATGTATTATCTCTGCGATATCGACAGTGTGAAGGGCCAAGTGTTACAGTAAACCTTCAGCGGTGCATCGGAAACAGTTACTGCACTCAGAGGAATACTTCGAAGCACGCACTCTATGATGCGTTACTTGCCCTTGCATAAGTCTTCATGATGCCTTAGGTATTCCATTGGGATGCAATTTCTCTGCGTTATCGACAATGTGAAGGTCAAAGTGTTACAATAAACCTGCAGTGGTGCATCGGAAACAGCTACTGGACTCACAGGAATGCTTCCAAGCGCAGACCGTATGTAGCGTTACGTGCCCAGACATAAGGCAGCATGATGCATTAGGTATTCCATTGGGATGCAAATTCTCTGCGTTATCGACAATGTGAAGGTCCATTGTTACAGTAAACCTGCAGTGGTGCATCGGAAACAGTTAGTGGACTCCCAGGAATGCTTCCAAGCACACACCGTATGAATCGTTACTTACCCAGACATAAGTCGTCATGATGATTTTGGTATTCAATCGGGATGCAATTTCTCTGCGTTATCGACAATGCGGCGGTCCAAGTATTCAGTAAACCTGCATTGGTGCATCCGGATCAACTACTTGACCCCCAGAAAAGCTTTCAAGCACACACCGAATGATATGTTACTTGCCCATACATAAGTCGTCATGATGCCTTAGGTATTCAATCGGGATGCAATTTCTCTGCGTTACCGACAATGTGAAGGCCCAAGTGTTACAGTAAACCTGCAGTGGTGCATCGGAAACAGTTACTGGACTCCCAGGAATGCTTCCAAGCACACACCGAATGATGCGTTACTTCCTCTGAGATAAGTCGTAAAGATGCCTTAGGTATTGAATCGGGATGCAATTTCCGTGCGTTATCGACAATATGAAGGTTCAAGTGTTACAGTAAACCTGCAGTGGTGCATCGGAACCAGTTAGTGTACTCCCAGGAATGGTTCCAAGCACACACCGTATGAATCGATACTTGCCGAGAAATAGGTCGTCATGATACCTTAGGTATTGAATCGCGATACAATTTCTCTAAGTTATCGACAATGTGAAGGTCCAAGTGTTACAGTAAAGCTGCAGTGGTGCATCGGAAATAGTTACTGGACTCCCAGGAATGCTTCCAAGCACACACCGAATGATGCGTTACTTGCCCTGGGATAAGTCGTAATGATGCCTTAGGTATTGAATCGGTATGCAATTTCTGTGCGTTATCGACAATGTGAAGGTTCAAGTGTTACAGTAAACCTGCAGTGGTGCATCGGAAACAGTTTGTTGGCTCCAAGGAATGGTTCCAAGCACACACCGTATGAATCGTTACTTGCCCAGACATAAGTGGTCATGATGCCTTAGGTATTCAATCGGGATGCATTATCTCTGCGTTATGGACAATGTGAAGGTCCAAGTGTTACAGTAAACATGCAGTGGTGCATTGGAAACAGTTACTGGACTCCCAGGAATGGTTCCAAGCACACACCGTATGATTCCTTACTTGCCCAGACATAAGTCGTCATGATGCCTTAGATATTCAATCGGGATGCAATTTCTCTGCGTTACCGACAATGTGAAGGCCCAAGTGTTACAGTAAACCTGCAGTGGTGCATCGGAAACAGTTACTGGACTCCCAGGAATGCTTCCAAGCACACACCGAATGATGCGTTACTTCCTCTGAGTTAAGTCGTAATGATGCCTTAGGTATTGAATCGGGATGCAATTTCCGTGCGTTATCGACAATGTGAAGGTCCAAGTGTTACAGTAAACCTGCAGTGGTGCATTGGAAACAGTTACTGGACTCCCAGGAATGCTTCCAAGCACACACCGAATGATGCGTTACTTGCCAAGAGATAAGTCGTAATAATGCCTTAGATATTGAATCGGGATGCAATATCTGTGCGTTATCGACAATGTGAAGGTTGAAGTTTTACAGTAAATCTGCAGTGGTGCATCGGAAACAGTTAGTGGACCCCCAGGAATGGTTCCAAGCACACACCGTATGAATCGTTACTTGCCCAGACATAAGTCGTCATGATGCCTTAGGTATTCAATCGGGATGCAATTTCTCGGCGTTAGCGTCAATCTGAAGGTCCAAGTGTTACAGTACACCTGCAGTGGTGCATCGGAAATAGTTACTGGACTCCCAGGAATGCTTCCAAGCACACACCGAATAATGCGTTACTTGCCCTGGGATAAGTCGTGATGATGCCTTAGGTATTGAATCGGGATGCAATTTCTGTGCGTTATCGACAATGTGAAGGTTCCAGTGTTACAGTAAACCTGCAGTGGTGCATCGGAAACAGTTTGGTGGCTCCAAGGAATGGTTCCAAGCACACACCGTATGAATCGTTACTTGCCCAGACATAAGTGGTCACGATGCCTTAGGTATTCAATCGGGATGCAATTTCACTGCGTTATCGACAATGTGAAGGACCAAGTGTTAAAGTAAATCTGTAGTTTTGCACCGGAAACAGTTTCTGGACTCCTAGGAATGCTTCCAAGCACACACCATATGAAGTGTTACGTGCCCAGACATAAGTCGTCATTATGCCTTAGATATTCAATCGAGATGCAATTTCTCTGCGTTATCGCCTGTGTGAAGGTGCAAGTGTTACAGTAAACCTGCAGTGGTTCATCGGAAACAGTTACTGGACTCCCAGGAATGCTTTCAAACCCACACAATACGAAGCGTTACTTGCCCAGACATAAGTCGTCGTTATTCCTTAGGTATTCAATCGAGATGCAATTTCTTTGCGTTATCGACAATGTGAAGGTCCAAGTGTAACAGTAAACCTGCAGTGGTGCGTCGGAAACAGCTACTGGTCTCCCAGGGATGCTTCCAAACACACGCCATATCAAGCGTTTTTCGCGTGATCATATTTCGTCATAATGCGTTAGGTATTCAATCGGGATGTATTATCTCTGCGATATCGACAGTGTGAAGGGCCAAGTGTTACAGTAAACCTTCAGCGGTGCATCGGAAACAGTTACTGCACTCAGAGGAATACTTCGAAGCACGCACTCTATGATGCGTTACTTGCCCTTGCATAAGTCTTCATGATGCCTTAGGTATTCCATTGGGATGCAATTTCTCTGCGTTATCGACAATGTGAAGGTCAAAGTGTTACAATAAACCTGCAGTGGTGCATCGGAAACAGCTACTGGACTCACAGGAATGCTTCCAAGCGCAGACCGTATGTAGCGTTACGTGCCCAGACATAAGGCAGCATGATGCATTAGGTATTCCATTGGGATGCAAATTCTCTGCGTTATCGACAATGTGAAGGTCCATTGTTACAGTAAACCTGCAGTGGTGCATCGGAAACAGTTAGTGGACTCCCAGGAATGCTTCCAAGCACACACCGTATGAATCGTTACTTACCCAGACATAAGTCGTCATGATGATTTTGGTATTCAATCGGGATGCAATGTCTCTGCGTTATCGACAATGCGGCGGTCCAAGTATTCAGTAAACCTGCATTGGTGCATCCGAATCAACTACTTGACCCCCAGAAAAGCTTTCAAGCACACACCGAATGATATGTTACTTGCCCATACATAAGTCGTCATGATGCCTTAGGTATTCAATCGGGATGCAATTTCTCTGCGTTACCGACAATGTGAAGGCCCAAGTGTTACAGTAAACCTGCAGTGGTGCATCGGAAACAGTTACTGGACTCCCAGGAATGCTTCCAAGCACACACCGAATGATGCGTTACTTCCTCTGAGATAAGTCGTAAAGATGATTTAGGTATTGAATCGGGATGCAATTTCCGTGCGTTATCGACAATATGAAGGTTCAAGTGTTACAGTAAACCTGCAGTGGTGCATCGGAACCAGTTAGTGTACTCCCAGGAATGGTTCCAAGCACACACCGTATGAATCGATACTTGCCGAGAAATAGGTCGTCATGATACCTTAGGTATTGAATCGCGATACAATTTCTCTAAGTTATCGACAATGTGAAGGTCCAAGTGTTACAGTAAAGCTGCAGTGGTGCATCGGAAATAGTTACTGGACTCCCAGGAATGCTTCCAAGCACACACCGAATGATGCGTTACTTGCCCTGGGATAAGTCGTAATGATGCCTTAGGTATTGAATCGGTATGCAATTTCTGTGCGTTATCGACAATGTGAAGGTTCAAGTGTTACAGTAAACCTGCAGTGGTGCATCGGAAACAGTTTGTTGGCTCCAAGGAATGGTTCCAAGCACACACCGTATGAATCGTTACTTGCCCAGACATAAGTGGTCATGATGCCTTAGGTATTCAATCGGGATGCATTATCTCTGCGTTATGGACAATGTGAAGGTCCAAGTGTTACAGTAAACATGCAGTGGTGCATTGGAAACAGTTACTGGACTCCCAGGAATGATTCCAAGCACACACCGTATGATTCCTTACTTGCCCAGACATAAGTCGTCATGATGCCTTAGATATTCAATCGGGATGCAATTTCTCTGCGTTACCGACAATGTGAAGGCCCAAGTGTTACAGTAAACCTGCAGTGGTGCATCGGAAACAGTTACTGGACTCCCAGGAATGCTTCCAAGCACACACCGAATGATGCGTTACTTCCTCTGAGTTAAGTCGTAATGATGCCTTAGGTATTGAATCGGGATGCAATTTCCGTGCGTTATCGACAATGTGAAGGTCCAAGTGTTACAGTAAACCTGCAGTGGTGCATTGGAAACAGTTACTGGACTCCCAGGAATGCTTCCAAGCACACACCGAATGATGCGTTACTTGCCAAGAGATAAGTCGTAATAATGCCTTAGATATTGAATCGGGATGCAATATCTGTGCGTTATCGACAATGTGAAGGTTGAAGTTTTACAGTAAATCTGCAGTGGTGCATCGGAAACAGTTAGTGGACCCCCAGGAATGGTTCCAAGCACACACCGTATGAATCGTTACTTGCCCAGACATAAGTCGTCATGATGCCTTAGGTATTCAATCGGGATGCAATTTCTCGGCGTTAGCGTCAATCTGAAGGTCCAAGTGTTACAGTACACCTGCAGTGGAGCATCGGAAACAGCTACTGGACTCCCAGGGATGCTTCCAAAAACACGCCATATGAAGGGCTATTCGCGTGATCGTATTTCGTCATAATGCATTAGGTATTCAATCGGGATGCATTATCTCTGCGTTATCGACAATGTGAAGTTCCAAGTGTTACAGTAAGCCTGCAGAGGTGCATTGGAAACAGTTACTGGACTCCCAGGAATGGTTCCAAGCATACACCGTATTATTCGTTACTTGCCCAGACATAAGTCGTCATGATGCCTTAGATATTCAATCGGGATGCAATTTCTGTGCGTTATCGACAATGTGAAGGTCCAAGTGTTACTTTAAACCTGCAGTGGTGCTTCGGAAACCATTACTGGATTCCCAGGAATGCTTCAAAGCACGCACCGTCTAAAACGTTACGTGCCCAGACATAAGTGGTCATGATGCCTTAGATATTCATACTGAATGCAATTTCTCTCAGTTATCGACAATGTGAAGCTCCAAGTATTCAGTAAACCTGCATTGGTGCATCCGAATCAACTACTAGACTCCCAGGAAAGCTTTCAAGCACACACCGAATGATATGTTACTTGCCCAGTCATAAGTCGTCATGATACCTCAGGTATTCAATCGGAATGCAATTTCTCTGCGTTATCGACAATGTGAAGGTCCAAGTGTTACAGTAAACCTGCATTGGTGCATCGGAAATAGCTACTGGACTCCCAGGGATGCTTCCAAACACACGCCATATGAAGAATTATTCGCGTGATCGTATTTCGTCATAATGCATTAGGAATTCAATCGGGATGCATTATCTCTGCGTTATCGACAGTGTGAAGGGCCAAGTATTACAGTAAACCTTCAGTGGTGCATCGGAAACAGTTACTGCACTCAGAGAAATGCTTCGAAGCACGCACTGTATGAAGCGTTACTTGCACTTACATAAGTCGTCATGATGCCTTAGGTGTTCCATTGGGATGCAATTTCTCTGCGTTATCGACAATGTGAAGGTCCAAGTGTTACAGTAAACCTGCAGCGGTGCATTGGAAACTGTTACTGGACTCCCAGGAATGGTTCCAAGCACACACCGTATTATTCGTTACTTGCCCAGACATAAGTCGTCATGATGCCTTAGATATTCAATCGGGATGCAATTTCTCTGCGTTATCGACAATGTGAAGGTCAAAGTGTTACATTAAACCTGCAGTGGTGCATCGGAAACAGCTACTGGACTTACAGGAATGCTTCCAAGCGCAGACCGTATGTAGCGTTACGTGCCCAGACATAAGTCATCACGATGCATTAGGTATTGAATCGGGATGCAAAGTCTCTGCGTTATCGACAATGTGAAGGTCCATTGTTACGGTAAACCTGCAGTGGTGCATCGGAAACAGTTAGTGGACTCCCAGGAATGCTTCCAAGCACACACCGTATGAATCGTTACTTGCCCAGACATAAGTCGTCATGATGATTTAGGTATTCAATCGGGATGCAATTTCTCTGCGTTATCGACAATGTGAAGGTCCAAGTATTCAGTAAACCTGCATTGGTGCATCCGAATCAACTACTAGACTCCCAGAAAAGCTTTCAAGCACACACCGAATGATATGTTACTTGCCCACACATAAGTCGTCATGATACCTTAGGTATTCAATCGGGATGCAATTCCTCTGCGTTATCGACAATGTGAAGGTCCAAGTGTTACAGTAAACCTGCAGTGGTGCATCGGAAACAGTTACTGGACTCCCAGGAATGCTTCCAAGCACACACCGAATGATGCGTTACTTGCCCTGGGATAAGTCGTAAAGATGCCTTAGGGATGCAATTTCTGTGCGTTATCGAGAATGTGAAGGTTCAAGTGTTACAGTAAACCTGCAGTGGTGATTCGGAAACAGTTTGTTGGCTCCAAGGAATGGTTCCAAGCACACACCGTATGAATCGTTACTTGCCCAGCCATAAATGGTCATGATGCCTTAGGTATTCAATCGGGATGCAATTTCTCTGCGTTATCGACAATCGACAAGGACCAAGTGTTAAAGTAAATCTGTAGTTTTGCTTCGGAAACAGTTTCTGGACTCCTAGGAATGCTTCCAAGCACACACCATATGTAGCGTTACTTGCCCAGACATAAGTCGTCATTATGCCTTAGATATTCAATCGAGATGCAATTTCTCTGCGTTATCGACAATGTGAAGGTTCAAGTGTTACAGTAAACCTGCAGTGGTGCATCGGAAACAGCTACTGGACTCCCAGGGATGCTTCCAAACACACACCACATGAAGCGTTAATCGCGTGATCATATTTCGTCATAATGCGTTAGGTATTCAATCGGGATGCATTATCTCTGCGTTATGGACAATGTGATGGTCCAAGTGTTACAGTAAACATGCAGTGGTGCATTGGAAACAGTTACTGGACTCCCAGGAATGGTTCCAAGCACACACTGTATGATTCGTTACTTGCCCAGACATAAATCGTCATGATGCCTTAGATATTCAATCGGGATGCAATTTCTCTGCGTTATCGAGAATGTGAAGGTCCAAGTGTTACAGTAAACCTGCAGTGGTTCATCGAAAGCTTTAACTGGACTCCCAGGAATGATTCCAAGCGCATACCATATGTGGCGTTAGGTGCCCAGACATAAGTTATCACGATGCCTTAGGTATTGAATCGTGATGCAATTTCTCTGCGTATCAACAATGTGAAGATCTAAGTGTTACAGTAAACCTACAGTGGTGCATCGGAAATAGCTACTGGACTCCCAGGGATGCTTCCAAACACACGCCATATGAAGAATTATTCGTGTGATCGTATTTCGTCATAATGCATTAGGAAATCAATCGGGATGCATTATCTCTGCGTTATCGACAGTGTGAAGGGCCAAGTGTTACAGTAAACCTTCAGTGGTGCATCGGAAACAGTTACTGCACTCAGAGGAATACTTCGAAGCACGCACTGTATGAAGCGTTACTTGCCCTTGCATAAGTCGTCATGATGCCTTATGTATTCCATTGGGATGCAATTTCTCTGCGTTATCGACAATGTGAAGGTCAAAGTGTTACAATAAACCTGCAGTAGTGCATCGGAAACAGCTACTGGACTCACAGGAATGCTTCCAAGCACAGACCGTATGTAGCGTTACGTGCCCAGACATAAGTCATCATGATGCCTTAGGTATTCAATGGGGATGCAATTTCTCTGCGTTATCGACAATGTGAAGGTCCAAGTGTTACAGTAAACCTGCAGTGGTGCATGGGAAACAGTTACTGGACTCAGAGGAATGCTTCAAAGCACGCACTGAATAAAGCGTTACTTGCCCAGACATATGTCGTCATGATGCCTTAGGTATTCCATAGGGATGTAATTTCTCTGAGTTATCTACAATGTGAAGGTCAAAATGTTACAATAAACTTGCAGTGGTGCATCGGAAACAGCTACTGGACTCCCAGGAATTATTCCAAGCGCACACCGTATGTAGCGTTACGTGCCCAGACATAAGTCATCATGATGCATTAGGTATCCAATCGGGATGCAAATTATCTGCGTTATCGGCAATGTGAAGGTCCATTGTTACAGTAAACCTGCAGTGGTGCATCGGATACAGTTAGTGGACTCCCAGGAATGCTTAAAAGCACACACCGTATCAATCGTTACTTGCCCAGACATAAGTCGTCATGATGATTGAGGTATTCAATCGGGATGCTATTTCTCTGCGTTATCGACAATGTGAAGGTCCAAGTGTTACTTTAAACCTACAGTAGTGCATCGGAAACAGTTACTGGACTCCCAGGAATGCTTCCAAGCACACACCGAATAATGCGTTACTTGCCCTGAGATAAGTCGTAATGATGCCTTAGGTATTGAATCGGGATGCAATTTCTGTGCGTTATCGACAATGTGAAGGTTCAAGTGTTACAGTAAACCTGCAGTGGTGCATAGGAAACAGTTACTGAACTCCCAGGAATGGTTCCAAGCACACACCGTATGAATCGTTACTTGCTCCGACGTAAGTCGTCATGATGCCTTAGGTATTCAGTCGGGAAGCAATTTCTCTGCGTTATCGACAATATGAAGGTCCAAGTGTTACAGTAAACCTGCAGTGGAGCATCGGAAACAGTTAGTGGACTCCCAGGAATGGTTCCAAGTACACACTGTATGAATCGTTACAAGCCGAGACATAAGTCGTCATGATTCCTTAGGAATTGAATCGTGATACAATTTCTCTGCGTTATCGAGAATGTGAAGGTCCAAGTGTTACAGTAAACCTGCAGTGGTTCATCGGAAACTTTAACTGGACTCCCAGGAATGATTCCAAGCGCACACCATATGTAGCGTTAGGTGCCCACACATAAGTTATCATGATGCCTTAGGTATTCAATCGGGATGCAATTTCTCTGCGTTATCAACAATGTGAAGGTCCAGGTGTTACAGTAAACCTGCATTGGTGCATCGGAAAATGCTACTGGACTCCCAGGGATGCTTCCAATCACACGCCATATGAAGAATTATTCGCGTGATCGAATTTCATCATAATGCATTAGGAATTCAAACTAGATGCATTTTCTCTGCGTTATCGACAGTGTGAAGGGCCATGTGTTACAGTAAACCTGCAGTGGTGCATGGGAAACAGTTACTGGACTCAGAGGAATGCTTCGAAGCACGCACTGAATGAAGCGTTACTTGCCCAGACATATGTCGTCATGATGCCTTAGGTATTCCTTTGGGATGCAATTTCTCTGCGTTATCGACAATGTGAAAGTCCAAGTGTTACAGTAAACCTTCAGTGGTGCATCGGAAACAGTTACTGAACTCCCAGGAATGCTTCAAAGCACGCACCGTATGAAACGTTACGTGCCCAGACATAAGTCGTCATGATGCCTTAGATATTCATTCTGAATGCAATTTCTCACAGTTATCGACAATGTGAAGCTCCAAGTGTTCAGTAAACGTGCATTTGTGCATCCGAATCAGCTACTAGACACCCAGAAATGCTTCCAAGCACACACCGAATGATGCGTTACTTGCCCACACGTAAGTCGTCATGAAGACTCAGGTATTCAATCGGGAAGCAATTTGTCTGCGTTATCGACAATGTGAAAGTCCAAGTGTTACAGTAAACCTTTAGTGGTGCATCGGAATCACTTACTGGACTCCCAAGAATGTTTGCAAGCACACACTGAATGATGCGTTACTTGCCCAGACATAAGTCGTCATGATGCCTTAGGTATTCCATTGGAATGCAATTTCTCTGCGTTATCGACAATGTGAAGTTCCAAGTGTTACAGTAAACCTGCAGTGGTGCATCGGAAACAGTTACTGGACTCCCAGGAATGCTTCCAAGCACACACCGACTGATGCGTTACTTGGCCAGAGATACGTCGTAATGATGCCTTAGGTATTCAATGGGGATGCAATTTCTCTGCGTTATCGACAATGTGAAGGTCCAAGTGTAACAGTAAACCTGCAGTGGTGCATCGGAAATAGGTACTGGACTCCCAGGAATGCTTCCAAGCACACACCGAACTATGCGTTACTTGCCCAGAGATAAGTCGTAATGATGCCTTAGGTATTGAATCGGGATGCAATTTCTGTGCGTTATCGACAATGTAAAGGTTCAAGTGTTACTGTAAACCTGTATTGGTGCAACGGAAACAGGTACTGGACACCCAGGAATGCTTCTAAGCACAGACCGAATGATGCGTTACTTGCCCAGAGATAAGTAGTAATGATGCTTTAGGTATTGAATCTGGATGCAATTTCTGTGCGTTATCGACAATGTGAAGGTTCAAGTGTTACAGTAAACCTGCAGTGGTGCATCGGAAACAGTTAGTGGACTCCCTTGAATGTTTCCAAGCACACACCGTATGAATCGTTACTTGCCCAGACATAAGTCGTCATGATGCCTTAGATATTCATACTGAATGCAATTTCTCTTAGTTATCGACAATGTGAAGTTCCAAGTATTCAGTAAACCTGCATTATTGCATCCGAATCAACTACTAGACTCCCAGAAAAGCTTTCAAGCACACACCGACTGATATGTTACTTGCCCACACATAAGTCGTCATGATACCTTAGGTATTCAATCGGGAAGCAATTTGTCTGCGTTATCGACAATGTGAAGGTCCAAGTGTTACAGTAAACCTGCAGTGGTTCATCGGAAACAGCTACTGGACTCCTAGGGATGCTTTCAAACAAACGCCATATGAAGCGTTATTCGCGTGATCATATTTCGTCATAATGCATTAGGTATTCAATCGGGATGCATTATCTCTGCGTTATGGACAATGTGAAGGTCCAAATGTTACAGTAAACATGCAGTGGTGCATTGGAAACAGTTACTGGACTCCCAGGAATGCTTCCAAGCACACACCGAATGATGCGTTACTTGCCCAGAGATAAGTCAGCATGATGCCTTAGGTATTCAATCGGGATGTAATTTCTGTGCGTTATCGACAATGCGAAGGTTCAAGTGTTACAGTAAACCTGCAGTGGTGCATCGGAAACAGTTTGTTGGCTCCAAGGAATGGTTCCAGGCACACACCGTATGAATCGTTACTTGCCCAGACATAAGTGGTCATGACGCCTTAGGTATTCAATCGGGATGCAATTTCTCTGCGTTATCGACAATGTGAAGGTCAAAGTGTTACAATAAACCTGCAGTGGTGCATCGGAAACAGCTACTGGACTCACAGGAATGCTTCCAAGCGCACACCGTATGTAGCCTTACGTGCCCAGACATAAGTCATAATGATGCCTTAGGTATTTAATGGGGATGCAATTTCTCTGCGTTATCGAGAATGTGAAGGTCCAAGTGTTACAGTAAACCTGCAGTGGTGCATGGGAAACAGTTACTGGACTCAGAGGAATGCTTCAAAGGACGCACTGAATGAAGCGTTACTTGCCCAGACGTATGTCGTCATGATGCCTTAGGTATTCCATAGGGATGCAATTTCTCTGCGTTATCGACAATGTGAAGGTCAATGTGTTACAATACACCTGCAGTGGTGCATCGGAAACAGCTACTGGACTCACAGGAATGCTTCCAAGCGCACACCGTATGAATCGTTACTTGCCCAGACATAAGTGGTCATGACGCCTTAGGTATTCAATCGGGATGCAATTTCTCTGCGTTATCGACAATGTGAAGGTCAAAGTGTTACAATAAACCTGCAGTGGTGCATCGGAAACAGCTACTGGACTCACAGGAATGCTTCCAAGCGCACACCGTATGTAGCCTTACGTGCCCAGACATAAGTCATAATGATGCCTTAGGTATTCAATGGGGACGCAATTTCTCTGCGTTATCGAGAATGTGAAGGTCCAAGTGTTACAGTAAACCTGCAGTGGTGCATCGGAAACGGCTACTGGACTCTCAGAAATGCTTCCAAGCGCACACCGTATGTAGCCTTACGTGCCCAGACATACGTCATCTTGATGCATTAGGTATTCAGTCGGGATGCAATTTCTCTGCGTTATCGACAATGTGAAGCTCCAAGTGTTTCAGTTAACCTGCAGTGGTGCATCGGAAACACTTACAGGACTCCCAGGAATGCTTCCAAGCACACACCATATGAAGCGTTACTTGCCCAGACATAAGTGGTCATTATGCCTTAGATATTCAATCGAGATGCAATTTCTCTGCGTTATCGACAATGTGAAGGTCAAAGTGTTACAATAAACCTGCAGTGGTGCATCGGAAACGGCTACTGGACTCCCAGGAATGGTTCCAAGCACACACCGTATGATTAGTTACTTGCCCAGACATAAGTCGTCATGATGCCTTAGATATTCAATCGGGATGCAATTTCTCTGCGTTATCGAGAATGTGAAGGTCCAAGTGTTACAGTAAACCTGCAGTGGTTCATCGGAAACTTTTACTGGACTCCCAGGAATGATTCCAAGCGCACACCATATGTGGCGTTAGGTGCCCAGACATAAGTCATCATGATGCCTTAGGTATTCTATTGGGATGCATTATCTCTGCGTCATCGACAGTGTGAAGGGCCAAGTGTTACAGTAAACCTTCTGTGGTGCATCGGAAACAGTTACTGCACTCAGAGGAATGCTTCAAAGCACGCACTGTATGAAGCGTTACTTGCCCTTACATAAGTCGTCATGATGCCTTAGGTATTCCATTGGGATGCAATTTGTCTGCGTTATCGACAATGTGAAGGTCAAAGTGTTACAATAAACCTGCAGTGGTGCATCGGAAACAGCTACTGGACTCACAGGAATGCTTCCAAGCGCACACCGTTATGTAGCCTTACGTGCCCAGACATAAGTCATCATGATGCCTTAGGTATTCAATGGGGATGCAATTTCTCTGCGTTATCGACAATGTGAAGGTCCAAGTGTTACAGTAAACCTGCAGAGGTGCATGGGAAACAGTTACTGGACTCAGAGGAATGCTTCCAAGCACACACCGTATGAATCGTTACTTGCCCAGACATAAGTAGTCGTGATGCCTTAGGTATTCAATCAGGATTAAATTTCTCTGCGTTATCGACAATGTGAAGGTCAAAGTGTTACAATAAACCTGCAGTGGTGCATCGGAAACGGCTACTGGACTCCCAGGAATGGTTCCAAGCACACACCGTATGATTAGTTACTTGCCCAGACATAAGTCGTCATGATGCCTTAGATATTCAATCGGGATGCAATTTCTCTGCGTTATCGAGAATGTGAAGGTCCAAGTGTTACAGTAAACCTGCAGTGGTTCATCGGAAACTTTTACTGGACTCCCAGGAATGATTCCAAGCGCACACCATATGTGGCGTTAGGTGCCCAGACATAAGTCATCATGATGCCTTAGGTATTCTATTGGGATGCATTATCTCTGCGTCATCGACAGTGTGAAGGGCCAAGTGTTACAGTAAACCTTCTGTGGTGCATCGGAAACAGTTACTGCACTCAGAGGAATGCTTCAAAGCACGCACTGTATGAAGCGTTACTTGCCCTTACATAAGTCGTCATGATGCCTTAGGTATTCCATTGGGATGCAATTTGTCTGCGTTATCGACAATGTGAAGGTCAAAGTGTTACAATAAACCTGCAGTGGTGCATCGGAAACAGCTACTGGACTCACAGGAATGCTTCCAAGCGCACACCGTTATGTAGCCTTACGTGCCCAGACATAAGTCATCATGATGCCTTAGGTATTCAATGGGGATGCAATTTCTCTGCGTTATCGACAATGTGAAGGTCCAAGTGTTACAGTAAACCTGCAGAGGTGCATGGGAAACAGTTACTGGACTCAGAGGAATGCTTCCAAGCACACACCGTATGAATCGTTACTTGCCCAGACATAAGTAGTCGTGATGCCTTAGGTATTCAATCAGGATTAAATTTCAATGCGTTATCGTTAATGTGAAGGTCCAAGCGTTACAGTAAACCTGCAGTGGTGCATCGGAAACAGTTACTGGACCCCCAGAGATGCTTCCAATCACACACCGAATGATGCGTTACTTGCCCAGAAATAAGTCTTAGGTATCAATCGGGATGCAACTTCTCTGCGTTATCGACAATGTAAAGGTCCAAGTGTTACAGTAAATCTGTAGTGGTGCATCGTAAACAGCTACTGGACTCTCAGGAATGCTTGTAACCACACACAGTATGAAGTTTTACTCGTCTGGTCATAAGTCATGATGATGCTTAGGTATTCAATCGGGTTGCAATTACTCTGCGGTATTGGCAAAGTGAAGGTCCAAGTGTTACAAAAAACCTGCAATGGAGCATCAGACACAGTTACTGGACTCCCAGGAATGCATCCAAGCACACACCGAATGATGCGTTACTTGCCCAGACATAAGTCGTCATGATGGCTTAGGTACTCAACCTGGATGCAATTTCTCAGCGTTATCGACAATGTGAAGGACCAAGTGTTACAGTAAACCTGCAGTAGTGCATCTGAAACAGTTACTGGACTCCCAGAAATGCTTCCAAGCACACACCGAATGATGCGTTACTTGCCCAGACATAAGTCGTCGTGATGTCTTAGGTATTCAATATAAATGCAATTTTTCTGCGTTATCGACAATGTGAAGGGCTAAGTGTTACAGTAAACCTGCAATGGTGTATCGGAAACAATTACTGGACTCCCAGGAATGCTTCTAAGAACATTCCGTATGAAGTTTTGTTCATCTGGACATTAGTCATCATGATGCTTAATTGTTCAATCTGGTTGCAATTTCTCTGTGATGTCGACAATGTGATGGTCCAAGTGTTACAGTAAACCTGCAGTGGTGCAAATGGAAACAGCTACTGGACTCCCAGGAATGCTTCCGTGTACACACCGAATGATGCGTTACTTGCCCATGACATAAGTCGTCGTGATGCTTTAGGTATTCACTCGAGATTAAATTTCTCTGCGTTATCAGTAATGTGAAGTTCCAAGTGTTACAGTAAAGCTGCAGTGGTGCATCCGAAATAGTTACAGGATTCCCAGGAATGCTTCCAAGCACACAACGATAGATACGTTATCTGCCCAGACTTAAGTCGTCATGATGGCTTAGTTATTTAACCGGGAAGCAATTTCTCTGCCTTATCGACTGTGTGAAGGTCCACGTATTACAGTAAGCCTGCAGTGTTTCATCGGAAACAGTGACTGGACTCCCAAAAATGCTTCCAAGTACACACCGTATGAAGCGTTACCTGCCCAAATAAAGTCGTCGTGATGCCTTAGGTATTTAATGGGGATTAAACTTCTCTGCGTTATCGTTAAGGTGAAGGTCCAAGTGTTGCAGTAAACCTGCAGTGGTGCATCGGAAACAGTTACTGGAGTCCCAGTAATGCTTCCAAGCACACACCAATGATGCGTTACTTGCCCAGACATAAGCCGTCGTAATGCTTTGGTTATTCAGTCGGGAATAAATTTCTCTGCGTTATCAGTAATGTGAAGTTCCAAGTGTTACAGTAAACCTGCAGTGGTGCATCGGAAACAGTTACTGGACTCCTAGGAATACTTCCAAGTACACACCGAATGATGCGTTACTTGCCATGACATAAGTCGTAATGATGCCTTAGGTATCAATCGGGATGCAACTTCTCTGCGTTATCGACAATGTAAAGGTCCAAGTGTTACAGTAAACCTGTAGTGG
Organism: Schistocerca gregaria; assembly: GCF_023897955.1. Taxonomy (NCBI): domain Eukaryota; kingdom Metazoa; phylum Arthropoda; class Insecta; order Orthoptera; family Acrididae; genus Schistocerca; species Schistocerca gregaria. The sequence goes on along the minus strand of NC_064923.1, from coordinate 135,504,889 downwards.
TGCATCGGAAACAGCTACTGGACTCTCAGGAATTCTTGTAAACACACATCCTATGAAGTTTTTACTCGTCTGGTCATAAGTCATGATGAAGCTTAGGTATTCAATCGGGTTGCAATTACTCTGCGGTATTGACAATGTGAAGGTCCAAGTGTTACAGTAAACCTGCAGTAGTGCATCGCAAACAGTTACTGGACTCCCAGGAATGCATCCAAGCACACACCGAATGATGCGTTACTTGCCCAGACATAAGTCGTCATGATGGCTTAGGTACTCAACCTGGATGCAATTTCTCAGCGTTATCGACAATGTGAAGGACCAAGTGTTACAGTAAACCTGCAGTAGTGCATCTGAAACAGTTACTGGACTCCCAGAAATGCTTCCAAGCACACACCGAATGATGCGTTACTTGCCCAGACATAAGTCGTCGTGATGTCTTAGGTATTCAATATAAATACAATTTTTCTGCGTTATCGACAATGTAAAGGTCCAAGTGTTACAGTAAACCTGCAATGGTGTATGGGAAACAATTATTGGTCTCCCAGGAATGCTTCTAAGAACATTCCGTATGAAGTTTTGTTCATCTGGACATTAGTCATCATGATGTTTAATTGTTCAATCGGGTTGCAATTACTCTGCGGTATTGACAATGTGAAGGTCCAAGTGTTACAGTAAACCTGCAGTAGTTCATCGGAAACACTTACTGGACTCCCAAATATGCTCCCAAGTACACACCGTATGAAGCGTTACTTGCCCAGACATAAGTCGTCTTGATGCATTTGGTATTCAATCGGGATTGAATTTCTCTGCGTTATCTTTAATGTGAAGGTCCAAGCGTCACAGTAAACCTTCAGTGGTGCATCTTAAACAGTTACTGGACCCCCAATAATGCTTCCATGAACACAAAGATATATGCATTACTTTCCTAGATATAAGTCGTCATGATGCCTTAGGTATCAATCGGGATGCATTTTCTCTGCGTTAACGACAATGTGAAGATCCAAGTGTTACAGTAAACCAGTAGTGGTGCATTGGAAACAGCTACTGCACTCCCAGGAATGCTTCTAAGCACACACCGTATGAAGTTTTACTCGTGTGGACATAAGTCATCACGATGCTTAGGTATTCAAACGGGTTGCAATTTCTCTGCGGTATTGGCAATGTGAAGGTCCAAATGTTACAGTAAACCTGCAGTGGTGCATCGGAAACAGTTACTGGACACCTAGGAATGCGTCCAAGCACACAACGAATGATGCGTTACTTGCCCAGACATAAGTCGTCATGATGCATTTGGTATTCAATCGGGATTGAATTTCTCTGCGTTTTCGTTAATGTGAAGGTCCAAGTGTTACAGTAAACCTGCAGTGGAGCATCGGAAACAGTTACTGGACTCAAAGGAATGCTTCCAAGCACACACAGAATGATTCGTTACTTGCCCAGACATAAGTCATCATAAAGCCTTAGGTATTCAATCGGGATTAAATTTCTCTGCGTTATCGTCAATGTAAAGATCCAAGTGTTATAGTAAATCTGTAGTGGTGCATCGGGGAACAGCCACCGGACACCCAGGTATGCTTCTAAGCACACACAGTATGAAGTTTTACTCTTCTGGACGTAAGTCATCATTATGCTTGGGTATTCAATTGGGTTGCAGTTTCTCTGCGGTATCGACGTTGTGAAGGTCCACGTGTAACAGTAAACCCCAGTGGTGCATCGGAAACAATTACTGGACTCCCAGGAATGCTTCCAAGCACACACCGAATAATGCGTTACTGGCCAAGACATAAGTCGTCATTATACCATAGGTATCAATCGGGATGCAATTTCTCTGCGTTATCGACAATGTGAAGGTCCAAGTGTTACAGTAAACCTACAATGGTGCATCGGAAAAAGTTACTGGACTCCCAGGAATGCTTCCAAGCACACACCGAATGATGCGTTACTTGCCCAGACTTAAGTCGTCATGATGCCGCCGGTATTCAATCGGGATGCATTTTCTCTGCGTTATCGACAATGTGAAGGTCCAAGTGTTACAGTAAACCTGCTGTGGTGCATCGGAAGCAGTTACTGGTTTCCCAGGAATGCTTCCAAGTACACACCGAATGACGCGTTACTTGCCCAGACATAAGTCGTCTTGATACGTTTGGTATTCAATCGGGATTAAATTTCTCCGCGTTATCGTTAATGTGAAGGTCCAAGTGTTACCATAAATCTGCAGTGGCGCATCGGAAACAGGTACTGGACTCCCAGGAATGCTTCTAAGCACACACCGAACGATGCGTTACTTGCCCAGACATAAGTCGTCATGATGCCTTAGGTATCCATCGGGATGCATTTTCTCTGCGTTATCGACAATGTGAAGGTCTAAGTGTTACAGTAAATCTGTAGTGGTGCATCGGGAACAGCCACCGGACTCTCAGGTATGCTTCTAAGCACACACCGTATGAAGTTTAACTCTTCTGGACGTATGTCATCATTATGCTTAGGTATTCAATCGGGTTGCAGTTTCTCTGCGGTATTGACATTGTGAAAGTCCAAGTGTGACAGTAAACCCCAGTGGTGCATCGGAAACAGTTACAGGACTCCCAGGAATGCTTGAAAGCACACACCGTATGAAGCGTTACCTGCCCAGACATACACTCCTGGCAATTGAAATAAGAACACCGTGAATTCATTGTCCCAGGAAGGGGAAACTTTATTGACACATTCCAGGGGTCAGATACATCACATGATCACACTGACAGAACCACAGGCACATAGACACAGGCAACAGAGCATGCACAATGTCGGCACTAGTACAGTGTATATCCACCTTTCGCAGCAATGCAGGCTGCTATTCTCCCGTGGAGACGATCGTAGAGATGCTGGATATAGTCCTGTGGAACGGCTTGCCATGCCATTTCCACCTGGCGCCTCAGTTGGACCAGCGTTCGTGCTGGACGTGCAGACCGCGTGAGACGACGCTTCATCCAGTCCCAAACATGTTCAATGGGGGACAGATCCGGAGATCTTGTTGGCCAGGGTACTTGACTTACACCTTCTAGAGCACGTTGGGTGGCACGGGATACATGCGGACGTGCATTGTCCTGTTGGAACAGCAAGTTCCCTTGCTGGTCTAGGAATGGTAGAACGATGGGTTCAATGACTGTTTGGATGTACCGTGCACTATTCAGTGTCCCCTCGACGATCACCAGAGGTGTACGGCCAGTGTAGGAGATCGCTCCCCACACCATGATGCCGGGTGTAGCGCCTGTGTGCCTAGGTCGTATGCAGTCCTGATTGTGGCGCTCACCTGCACGGCGCCAAACACGCATAGACCATCATTGGCACCAAGGCAGAAGCGACTCCCATCGCTGAAGACGACACGTCTCCATTCGTCCCTCCAGTCACGCCTGTCGCGACACCATTGGAGGCGGGCTGCACGATGTTGGGGCGTGAGCGGAAGACGGCCTAACGGTGTGCGGGACCGTAGCCCAGCTTCATGGAGACGGTTGCGAATGGTCCTCGCCGATACCCCAGGAGCAACAGTGTCCCTAAATTGCTGGGAAGTGGCGGTGCGGTCCCCTACGGCACTGCGTAGGATCCTACGGTCTTGGCGTGCATCCGTGCGTCGCTGCGGTCCGGTCCCAGGTCGACGGGCACATGCACCTTCCGCCGACCACTGGCGACAACATCGATGTACTGTGGAGACCTCACGTCCCACGTGTTGAGCAATTCGGCGGTACGTCCACCCGGCCTCCCGCATGCCCACTATACGCCCTCGCTCAAAGTCCGTCAACTGCACATACGGTTCACGTCCACGCTGTCGCGGCATGCTACCAGTGTTAAAGATTGCGATGGAGCTCCGTATGCCACGGTAAACTGGCTGACACTGACGGCGGCGGTGCACAAATGCTGCGCAGCTAGCACCATTCGACGGCCAACACCGCGGTTCCTGGTGTGTCCGCTGTGCCGTGCGTGTGATCATTGCTTGTACAGCCCTCTCGCAGTGTCCGGAGCAAGTATGGTAGGTCTGACACACCGGTGCCAATGTGTTCTTTTTTCCATTTCCAGGAGTGTAAGTCAATCGTGATGCCTTAGGTATTCAATCGGGATGCATTTTCTCTGCGTTATCGACAATGTGAAGGTCTAAGTGTTACAGTAAACCTACAGCGGTGCATCGGAAAAAGTTACTGGACTCCCAGGAATGTTTCCCAGAACACTCCGTATGAAGTTTTGTTCGTCTGGACATAAGTCATCATGATGCTTAGGTGTTCAATCGGGTTGCAATTTCTCTGTGATGTCGACAATGTGATGGTCCAAGTGTTACAGTAAACCTGCAGTGGTGCATCAGAAACAGTTACTGAACCCTCAGGAACGCTTCGAAGCACACACGGATGATGTGTTACTTTCCCTGACATAATACGTCATGATGCCTTAGGTATTCAATCGGGATTAAATTTCTATGCGTTATCGTTAATATGAAGGTCCAAGTGTCACAGTAAACCTGCAGTGGTGCATATGAAACAGTTACTGGACTCTCAGGAATGTTTCCAACCACACATCGAATAATGTGTTACTTGCGCAAACATAAGTCGTTATGATGCCTTAGGTATTCAGTCAGGATTAAATTTCAATGCGTTATCGTTAATGTGAAAGTCCAAGTGTTACAGTAAACGTGCAGTTGTGCATTGGAAGCAGTTAATGGACTCCCAGGAATGTTTCCAACCACACACCGAGTGATGCGTTACTTTTCCAGACATAAGTCGTCATGATACCTTAGCTATTCAATCGGGACGCAATTTCTCAGCGTTATCGACAATCTGAAGGACCAAGTGTTACAGTAAACCTGCAATAGTGCATCGGAAACAGTTACTGGACTCCCACGAATGGTCCCAAGCACACACAGTATGAAGCGGTACTTGCCCAGACATAAGTCGTCGTGATGCCTTAAGTATTCAATCAGGATTAAATTTCAATTCGTTATCGTTAATGTGAAGGTCCAAGTGTTACAGTAAACCAGCAGTGGTGCATCGGAAGCAGTTACTGGACCCCCAGGAATGCTTCCAAGCACACACCGATAGATGCGTTACATGCCCAGACATAAGTCGTCATGATGCCTTAATTATTTAACTGGGATGCAATTTCCTTGCGTTATCGACAATGTGAAGGTCCAAGTGATACAGTTAACCTGCAGTGGTGCATCGGAAACAGTTATTGGACTCCTAGGAATGCTTCCAAGTACACACCGAATGTTGCGTTACTTGCCCAGACATTAGTCATCGAGATGCTTTAGGTATTCAGTCGGGATTTAATTTCTCTGCGTTCTCATTAATGTGAAGTTACAAGTGTTACAGTAAACCTGCAGTGGTGCATCGGAAATAGTTCCTTGATTCCCTAGAATGCTTCCAAGCACACATCGATAGATGCGTTACTTGCCCAGACATAAGTCGTCATGATGCCTTAGTTATTGAATCGGGATGCAATTTCTCTGCGTTATCGACAATGTGAACGTCCAAGTGTTACAGTAAACCTGCAATGGTGCTTCTAAAGCAGTTTCTGGACTCCCAGGAATTCTTCCAAGTACACAACGTATGAAGCGTTACTTGCCCAGACATACGTCGTCATGATACCTTAGGTATTCACTCGGGATTAAATTTCTATGCGTTATCGTTAATATGAAGGTCCAAGTGTTACAGTAAACCTGCAGTGGTGCATCGGAAACAGCTACTGGACTCCGAGGATTGCTTCCAAGCATACACCGTATGAAGCGTTACTTGCCCAGACATAAGTCGTCATGATGCCTTAGGTTCTCAATGTCTAAACATTCATGGTGGTGTCTGGTTGTTCAATATCGTGTCTCCCTACCACTTTCGCGCAACGACGCTCTGAGTGTGTTTTTTTAGGAAATTAACTAGTTTGAACCTGGGACCTCTTGCTGGGAAGGGGACGCCAGACCACACATGACATGTAGAATTCAGAAGAGTTCAGTGAGACTATCGATGATACAACCAAATACTTAATGTTTCAGCGTCAGCACCACTGCACTCCATGTAAAAGAATCTTAATACTAACTAAATTTAGTGGAAAGGGTTCAAGGCTTTCCTATTTTAGTTAGCTGGTAAAATAACGTCGAAGAAGCAGTTAAGTTTACCATTGGAAATTTTATTCTGCTCACAAATCATCGTTTATAAATTGCACTATTGATAAAAGTAAATGTTTTAATTCAATATGGTAAAAACCAACTGCGTTCAACAAAAATGTGAACGAATATTCCCTAAATGGGTTTCCAAGTTCTACAATCGATCGAAGGATGTCCTATGCAATATCACATCTATAATCTCGGTTTAATTTAAGTTTCACAAACGAGAAAACTGTAAAAATGGTCTACAGTGACCCTCAATTATCTTTAATTACTTATTTAACTTGTCGTAAATTACAGTGGCTGATGTGGCTTCTCAATACATAAAAATAGAAAAATTATCTCGTTTCAGATTTTTACTTCAAGTGACAAATGTGAACACCATGAGTTTTAATTAGCGATCGACACTGGTATTACGCAAAAAAGGGGTGTAACAGATGAGTCTTCTGCAGTTCTGAGTGAAGCCTTATGCGCTCAAAAATGCGGCATCGTGTGCGTTCATTACCTTGTCGGTGTTAAGGCAGCGTCAGGGCGGCAGCGGCCGGCGCAGCAGCCATCCAGCTCGCCATACCGGAACTAACTCTTTCCTAACTTCTCCTTACTACAATTTAACGAAGTTGGTTAAAAAAAACTATCTGGCTGTGTTTTCATCTGACCAATCAGGGTCTCAATATTAACCTTAAGCTCCATCTACAAAAATTCTGTCTAACCAATGAGAAACGTTATACTTTTCGTGGTGGGGCAATGTTTTTAAAGTTTGCAACGTAACAGAGACGCTAAAAAGTCTCACGCTAAAACCTGTAGCTGGTGTGGTCCTTTTAGCGTTATCGTGAGATCTATATTGATCTTCTGGAGGGCTCTATCTTTTAACATGGCCTGGAGGATTGTCCTAATGTAACAGACACGCGAAAAAGTCTCACACTAAAACTTGCGGGTGGTAGTGGCCCTTTTTGTGGTATCGTAAGATCTATACTGCTATTCTGGAGGGCTCTAGCTTTTAACATGGGCTGGGGGTGGTCCTTGACGTAACTGAGACGTGAAAAATTCTCACCCTAAAACGTGCGGGTGGTAGTCGTACAGGTAGGCTGGCCCGTCCGTCCCTTATCGTAGGGCCTTCTACCTTAACACGGTTCTGCTCTCGGCTTCTGTCCTCGTTTCTCCCCTCGGAACTGCGTCTGCCTCACGGTGGGAAGGTACGACATGCATTTAGGCATTCTTGTGTTAGTCTGTGGCATTCCATTTGCTCACTCGTTACTTGTATCACTTTGGTTAATTTAATGTCACGATTTATTCGGAGCTATGTGAAATACTACTGGATTTACTTATCATGTCAGGGTTTTCATGGAAGGTGTTGGATTTGCCTGACACCATACAAATGGGATACAATTTCTCTGCGTTATCGTCAATGGGAAGATACTAGTGTTAAAGTAAACCTGCAGTGAAGCATCGGAAACAGTTACTGGACTCCCAGGAATCCTTCCAAGCACACAATCTATTACGTGTCACTCGGTTGGACATAAGTCGGCATGATGCCTTAGGTATTCGATTGGGATGCAATTTCTCAGCGTTATTGTCAATGTGAAGGTCTAAGTGTTACAGTAAACCTGCAGTGGTGCACCGGAAACAGCCACTGGACTCAAAGGAATGCTTCCGAGCACACACCGTATGAAGCGTTACTTGCCCAGACATAAGGCGTCATGATGCCTTAGGTATTCAATCCGGATGCAATTTCTCGGCGCTATCATCTATCTGAAGGTCCAACTGTTTCAGTAAACCCGCATTGGTGCATCGGAAACAGCTACTGGACTCCCAGGAGTGATTCCAAGCACACACCGTATGAAGCATTACACGCCTGAACAAATGTCGTCATGATGCCTTAGGTGCTCAATCGGGATGCAATTTCTCTACGTTATCGTCAATGTGAAGGTCCAAGTATTACAGTAAACCTGCATTGGTGCATCGAAAACGGTTACTGGACTCCCAGAAATGCTTACAAGCTCACACCGTATGTAGCGTTACTTGCCCAGACATAAATCGTCATGATTCCTTAAATATTCAATCGGGATTCAATTTCTCTGCGTTATCGTCAATGTGAAAGTCCAAGTGTTGCAGTAAACCTGCATTGGTGCATCGGAAACAGTTACTGGACTCCCAGAAATGCTTCCAAGCACACACCGTATGAAGAGTTATATGACCAGACATAAGTCGTCATGGTGCCTTAGGTACTCAATGCGGATGCAATTTCTTAGCGTTATCGTCAATCTGAAGGTCCAAGTGTTACAGTAAACCTGCATTGGTGCATCGGAAACAGCTACTGGAATCTCAGGAATGTTTAGAAGCACATACCGTATGAAGGATTACTCGCGTGAACATAAGTCGTTATGATGCCTTAGGTATTAATCAGAATGCAATTTCACTGCCTTATAGTCAATGTGAACGGCCATGTGTAACAGTAAATCTGCACTGGTGAATCAGGAACAGCTACTGGACTTCCAGGAATGCTTCCAAGCACACACCGTATGAAGCATTACTCGCCTGAACATAAGTTGTCATGATGTCTTAGGTACTCAATCGGGATGCAATTTATTTGCGTTATCGTCAATGTGAAGGTCCAAGTCTTACAGTAAACCTGCAGTGGTGCATCGAAAACAGCTACTGGACTCTCAGGAATGCTTCCAAGCACTCACCGTTTGAAGCATTACTCGCCTGGACATAAGTTGTCTTGATGCCTTAGGTATTCAAACGGGATGCAATTTCTCAGCCCAATTGTCAAAGTGAAGTTCCAAGTGTTACCTTAAACCTGCTGCGGTGCATCGGAAACAGCTACTGCACTCCCAGGGCTGCTTCCAAGCACTCAACGTTTGAAGCGCGTTTCGCCTGGATATAAGTCGGCATGATTCCTTAGGTATTCAAGCCGGATGCAATTTCTTTGTGTTATTGTCAATGTGAAGGTGCAAAGGTTACTTTTTACCTGCAGTGATGCATGGGACGTAATTCCTGGACTGGGAAGAAACGTTAGTAAGACGTCCGGTTGGACATTTTGTCGCCTGGAAGGGAAATCGGCATTGCGCCTGTTGTATTGAATCTCGATGTAATTTTTCTGTTTCATCGTCAGTATGTAGTTCCAAGGGTTACAGTAAACCTGCAGTGGTTCATCGCAAAACTGCTACTGGAACCCCAGAAAATATTCCAAGCACAAACGCTTTGATGCTCTACTACCGTGGACAGAAGTCGGCATATTGCCTCTTTTATGAATCCCGAAGTAATATCTGTGTTTCATCGTCAATATGAAGGTCCAAGGGTTACATTAAACCTGCATTTGTGCATCGAAAACTGCTACCGGAATCCCAGGAAAGCTTCGAAGAACAGACCGTCTGAAGCGTTACTCGCTTCGACATACGTCGGCATGATGCCCTAGGTAATCAGTCGGGATGCAATTTCGCTGTGTTATCGTCAATGGGAAGGTCCAAGGGTTACTGTGTACTTGCAGTGATGTATCGGGCGTTACAACTGGACTCGGTATAAAGGTTCATAAGACGTCCACTTGGTGCTTTACTCTCATGCAATAGAAGTTTACATTGTGCCTGTTGTATTCAATCCCGATGAAATTTCTGAGTTTAATCGTCAATATGAAGGTCCAAGTGTTGCAGTAAACCTGCAGTGGTGCATCGAAAACAGCTACTGAACTTCGAGGAAAGCCCCCAAGCACAGACCGTTTGAAGCGGTACACGCTTGGACCTACGTCGGCATGATGACTTAGGTATCAGGATGCAATTTATCTGTGTTATCGTCAATGTGTTGGTCCAAGAGTTACTGTTTACTTGCTGTGATGGATCGGCCGTTAATATTGGACTCCCAGGAAAGGTTCCTAAGACGTCCCGTTGGAGTTCTACTCACCTGGAAGAGATGTCGGCATTGTGCCCTCTGTATTCAATCCCGATGAAATTGCTGTGACTCATCGTCAATATGAATGCTCAAGGGTTACAGTTAATCTGCAGTGGTCCAATTAAAACAGCTACTGGACTCCCAGGAGGGCTTCCAAGCACATACCGTTTGAAGCGTTACTCGGCTGAACATAAGTCGGTTAGGTGACTTAGGTATTTAATCGAGATGCAATTTCTCTGTGTTATCGTCAATGTGATGGTCCAAGGGTTACTGTTTACTTGCAGTGATGCATCGGAAACTACTACTATAGTCCCCCCTGTGGGTTCGGGGGTTAGAATAGGCCCGCGGTATTCCTGCCTGTCGTAAGAGGTGACTAAAAGGAGTCTCAAACTTTTCGGCTTTATGTTATGGTCACCTGTTGGGTCTTACCTCCATCTCTCAAAATTTTCCGAAGAACGATCTGATTGGGGAAGGGCGCCTTATTTGGTGCATTGTGTCAATCTTGCGATCAAACTTTTCGCCTGCTTATACACCGTTGAATTGCAGTCCTGTCCGCTCTCCATCTCTTGGGCATGACTCTGTTTCTGCGTGCAGATTACACCTTGCACTGGGCAGTGCCTCTTTCTGCACCGACGGTGACCATGGACCACACGTTACCTAACATCCAGCATGGTAGCCAGTCCGTTGTGGTGGGGCCGCCATGTACCCTGTTGGTTGTAGCCCCTGACAACACAGGTATCGCGCTACTAATGCCTGCGCCGTTAACTCCCCACGTATGCCAAGGAGTAGATGCCTATCCTCCTGGGGTATCGGGACTCCCGGCAACGGCCATCCTGCCAGGTGGCTCTTGCCGTGGCTGGGTGGTGCGCGTGGGGAGGGCCCTTGGTCGGAGTGGGTGGCATCAGGGCGGATAACCCGCAATGAAGCGTGGTACATCGTCTCTCGCTCGTGGCCAGCCGCCAGCAGTCTCTAAGCGTTCTCGGGCTCAGTTTAACGCTCAGAAGTACGATCCGAAAACGTTCCCCTCCCTGGCCACACCGTGGGAGGAACGTAAGTCTCAGGATGGCAGTAGCAGTTATTCGCCCTGCTTCTTAGTTTGTACGATGGCTGATGAGGAGTCTTTTCTCTCCACAAAGCCACAGTTCTTCGTCGAGCATTTAGAGGACAAGTTTGGGGAGGTGGAGGGCTTGTCAAAAATGAGCTCTGGGTCAGTCCTGATACAAACGGCATTCTCTGCCCAGTCACGACGGTTACTCGCTTCTGACAAGTTGGGGGATGTTGCCGTTACGGTCACACCCCATAAGAGTTTAAATATGGTCCAGGGAGTTATTTACAGTAGGGATCTTCTTTTGCAGTCTGATGACGAGCTGCGCGGCAATTTGGAGCGCCGAGGTGTGCATTTCGTCCGGCGCGTTCATCGGAGTCCGAAGGAAAATGGTTGCTACTGGTACCTTCATCTTGGCCTTCGAAACAGATACATTACCGGAAAAGGTCAAGGTGATGGTCTACCGATGTGACGTTAAGCCCTATATCCCTCCCCTATGCGGTACTTTAAGTGCTGGAAGTTCGGCCATAAGTCTTCTCGCTGCACATCCAGCCTCACATGTCGAGATTGCGGACGCCCATCACATCCCAATACTCCATGTGCCCCGCCTCCTATCTGTGTCAACTGCAGGGAGCACCATTCACCTTGCTCGCCAGACTGCCGAATTTTCCAGAAAGAGAGTAAAATCATGGAATACAAGACCCTGGACCGACTGACCTATACTGATGCCAAAAGGAAATATGGCCGACTCCATCCTGTGAGAATGACATCTTCCTACGCTGCTGCTACAACACCTGTGCTAGCACCGTCTGTTTCTCCAATTGTGGCCGGATTGACGAGTAGTACAACTCCTCCTGCCCTCTCGCCAGTGGGGGACTCTACCCACCGGGTTGCTCCTGCACTGCCTACCCCAGGAGCAACACCATCCCACCCATCGGGGACGTCCATCGCCACTTCTAAGCCGGAGAAGTGTCCAACTTCTTCGGCTTCTCACGCTCGCAAGGGGTCCCTTGGGTCCCTCCCTTCCCAGGTTTCCGCCAGCGAGAAGGCTGACGACCGACAGTGGCGTAAGTGCCCGCAATCAGCTGGTCATAGGGCTTCACGATCCTCCTCCGTCCCGGAGACTGAATCGGTGACGCCCTCCCAGCCAGTACGACCCAAGGAACGGCGTTAGAAACCCAATAAGAAGAGCTCTCAGCCCAAGGCACTCGCGGTGGCAGTCATCCCACCGAATTCTTCCAGCTCTGTGTCTGAAGATGAGGTGGAGATTCTGGCGTCTGCTGAGTACCTCGATCTCGCCAGTCCCTCAGACGCCATGGGAAGCACTATCCCCGGTGCTCAGTCGGAGGCAGCAGGTGACCCAGTGGCGTAAACTTCCTTCCCAGTCCCGTCACGCCTTTCTCAGCCATGGACAACACGATCCTCCAGTGGAACTGCAGCGGTTTCTTCCACCATCTAGCTGAGCTCCGCCAACTTATCAGCCTTCACCGTTTCCTCTGCATTGCTCTGCAGGAAACTTAGTTTCTGGCAATGCGACACCCCGCCCTCCGTGGCTATACGGGTTATTTGAAGATCCGGGCAGCTTATGAAAGGGTGTCTGATGGCGTCTGCATATATGTCCTGAACTCTCTTCACAGCGAGTCTATTCCTCCCCAAACACCTTTAGAGGCTGTCGCTGTTCGGGTATGGACGCCACAGGCTGTTACCGTCTGCAGTTTTTACCTTCCACCGGATGGTGATGTCGCGCAGCAAGTCCTGGCTGCTCTGATAGCCCAATTGCCGTAACCTTTCTTGTTACTGGGCGACTTTAACGCCCATAACCAACTGTGGGGTGGGTCAGTGGCAACAGGTCGAGGCGCCATCGTTGAGCATTTATTGGTGCAGCTCGATCTCTCGATATTAAATGATGGTGACTTCACACACTTCAGTGTGGCGCATGGCACATACTCCGCCATTGACCTTCCGATCTGTAGCCCTAGCCTCTTAACGTCTGTCCAATGGAGAGTGCATGACGACCTGTGTGGTAGTGACCACTTTCCGATCTTTCTGTCACTGCCACAGCGTCAGTCTTCTGGGTGCTCTAGCAGATGGGCTCTGACTAAGGCTGACTGGAACTTGTTCTCCTCCACTGCCGCTATTGAGCCTCTCTCTAACGATGACATTGATGCAGTGGTTCAATCGGTCACCACCGGCATCGTTACTGCCGCCGAATCTGCCATTCCCCGTTCTTCTGGGTCCCCTCGGCGGCGGACTGTGCCTTGGTGGTCGCCTGAGATCGCTGAAGCGATTAAAGCTCGCCGGCGGGCGCTCCAGCGTCACAAGCGACATCCCTTAATCGAACACCTTATCGCCTTCAAACAGCTGCGTGCGCGAGCCCGCCGCATTATCCGCCAACGCAAGCAGGAGTGCTGTGAGCGGTATGTGACCACCATTGGCCTCCATGTTACTCCATCGCAGGTCTGGGCCAAGATTCGCCGCCTGTATGGGTAGCGGACCCCTGTCAGCGTCCATGCGCTCTCACTGAATGGAGCAGTTTGTACTGACTCTGACGTCATTGCAAACCGCTTGGCAGAGCACTTTGCTCTGAATTCCGCTTCTGCCAACTACCCTTTGGGCTTCCGCTCCATTAAAGAGCGGATAGAACATCGGAGACTTTCTTTTCGCACCCACCATCCTGAATAGTACAATGTTTCATTCAGTGAGTGGGAATTTCGCAGTGCCCTCGCCGCTTGTCCTGATACCGCTCCTGGGCCAGATAGCATCCACTCTCAGATGCTGAAACACCTTTCAGTGGACTGCCAGCGACGCCTCCTCGACCTTTACAACCGCATTTGGGTCGAGGGTGAGTTTCTGTCGCAATGGCGGGAAAGTCTTGTTGTCCCCATTCTGAAACCAGGGAAGAACCCTTTGGAGGTGGACAGCTACCGTCCCATTAGCCTCAACAACGTTCTTTGCAAGTTGCTTGAACCGATGGTGAGCCGGCGCTTGAATTGGTTACTGGAGACTCGGGGCATTCTGGCTCCGTCTCAGGGTGGGTTCCGTAAAGGCCGCTCCGCCGCCGACAATCTGGTGAGCCTGGAGGCGGCCATCCGTACTGCCTTTGCCCGCCGTCAGCATCAGGCATCAGGTCGCTGTCTTTTTCGACGTGCGGAAGGCATATGATACGACATGGCGTCATCACATCCTTTCTATGCTTCATGGATGGGGTCTTCGGGGCCCTCTGCCGATCTATATCCGCAATTTTCTGTCGTATCGTACCTTCCGCGTGCACATCGCGGCCTCATATAGTTCCTCCCAAGTCCAGGAGAACGGTGTGCCACAGGGTTCTGTTCTAAGTGTCTGTTTTTAATAGCCGTTAACGGGCTCGCTGCGGCCGTAGGAAATTCTGTCTTCGCTTCCCTGTATGCTGACGACTTCTGCCTTTACTGCAGCTCTATTGGCATTGCAGCTGCTGAACGTCAGCTACAGGGCGCAATCCGCAAGGCGCAGTCTTGGGCTGTAGCGCATGGTTTTCTGTTTTCGGCAGACAAGACCTGCGTTATGCATTTCTGCCGGCGACGCACTGTTCACCCAGAGCCACGGCTTTATCTTGACGGCGAGCTTCTTACAGTGGTGGAGTTACATAGGTTTTTGGTGGTGGTTTTTGATGCCCGGTTGACTTGGCTGCCTCATATTCGGCAGCTTAAACAGGCGTGTTGGCGGCATCTAAATGCTCTGCAATGCCTAAGCCACACCAGGTGGGGCGCCGACCAATCTACTCTCCTACGGCTTTACCAGGCGTTAATCCAGTCCCGTCTGGACTATGGGAGTCTGGCTTATGGCTCAGCATCACCATATGCGTTGCGACTGCTGGACCCAATCCTCCACAACGGGATACGCCTTGCCACTAGTGCCTTCCGGACCAGCCCTGTGGACAGCGTACTTGTGGAGACAGGTGTCCCTCCACTGCGGTTACGACGCCAACAATTACTGGCTGCTTATGCTGCCCATGTTTTTAGCTTGCCCGGGCATCCAAATTATCGTGTCCTGTTCCCACAGTCAGTCGTCCATCTGCCAGAACGTCGGCTACTATCGGGTTGTCCGATCGCTGCACGTGTCAAACAGCTTCTCTACGGGCTTGGGTGTTTCCCTGTACCACCTCCTTTCCGGGCACCTCTGCGTACACCTCCGTAGTGTGTGCCTCGCCCTTGCCTTCGGCTCAACTTGGCACAGGGCCCGAAGGACTCAGTCCCTCTGGAGGCCTTCCGACACCGCTTTTATTCCATCCTGGCCACGTATCAGGGCTCTGGCGTTGTCTATACCGACGTTTCGATGGTTGCTGGTCGTGTCGGTTATGCACTAACTCTAGGGGACCATTCTGAACAACGTTCTTTGCCAGATGGCTGCAGTATTTACACTGCTAAGCTGGTCGCCATAGAGTATATCCGCTCCTGCTCAGGTGAGTCCTTCGTTATCTGTAGCGATTCCCTGAGCGGTTTACGAGCTCTCGACCAGTGTCTCCCTCGTTCTCGTCTGGTGATGGCTATCCAGGAGTCCTTGCATACTCTTGCCCGTTGCGGCAGATCTGTGGTCTTTGTTTGGACCCCGGGCCATGTTGGGATACCCGGAAATGAAACTGTTGACCGCCTGGCGAAAGAGGCCATCAGTGCACCATCTCTGGAGATTGGCCTCCCGGCGACTGATTTGTGGGCACTACTACGCCGCAACGTTTTCGATTTATGGGACACTGATTGGCGCAACTTGCCCGTGCCAAACAAACTCCGCCGTATCAAGGAGACGACTACTGTGTGGCGGTCATCCATGCGAGCCAACAGCAGGGACTCAGTCGTCCTTTGTCGGCTCCGGATTGGCCACACCCGACTCACTCACTGTTATTTACTGTGTCGTGCGGATCCCCCTCTTTGTCGTTGTGGGGCGTCCTTGACGGTGGTGCATATTCTGTTGGAGTGCGCCCTTTTAACTGTGCTCAGGCAGACTTTTGCGCTGCGTGATACGCTCTCTGCGCTTTTATCTGACGACTCTTCCATAGCGGACATAGTTCTGCGTTTTATTCGGGCAGGGGAATTTTATTGCTTAATGTAAGTGTGTGTGTTGTTGTGTTGATACTGGTCTACGGCCTACGATTTGTCTGATTTTTTTTCATGTGTTTCTCGGTGGTTGGCTTTTCCCTTTTTGTTTGTATGGTCGGCCAACCACCAAATTATAAAAGACTCTGAGAAAGACAGAGAGAATCACTCTGTGTGATTTTAGTTCATCTTGTCTGGTATTTGTCTACGTTTATCATGTTCTGTGTCGTCTGTCTTATCGTCTGTTAATCGTTTTTATTCTCTGTGGGTGTTTTTAGTATTTGGAAAAAGGGACCGATGACCGTAGCAGTCTGGTCCCTTTAACCCCCACAAACCAACCAACCTACTACTGGAGTCGGAGGAAAGGTTCCTAAGACGTCCGGTTGGAGCTTTACTCGCCTGGAAGAAGTTGCCATTGCGCCTGTTGTATTCAATCCCGTTGAAATGTCTGTGTTTCATCGTCAACGTGAACGCCCAAGGGTTACAGTAAACTTGCAGTAGTGTATATGAAACAATTACTGGACTCCCAATAGAGGTCCCAAACACAGGCCGTTTGAAGCGCTATTCCCCTGAACAGAAGTTGGCATTTTGCCTGATGTATTCAATCCTGATGCAGTTTCTGTGTTTCATCGTCAAAGTTTAGGTCCAATTTTTACAGTAAGAGTGCAGTGGTGCATTGGAAACGACTACTTCAAACACACACACACACACACACACACACACACACACACATACAAATAGACGCACCTACACACACATGGCTATAAATGACTTATTCCTTTTCAAAGTTCTATATTTTCCGAATTATTACTTAACGAAATATTACTGATGCGTGAATTGAACCACCAAGTCACTGAATTTACCGAGTTTACATTGTGACAAAAAGACAACAAATCGATAAAAGAGTTTTCTGTGTTGAAATATGCGAGATGTGTATCTGTTACAGCGGTGTAATGTGAGAGTGTGGAGAACTGAAAAGCTTCTTGGAAGGCGTCTTTTATAATTTTCATATGCGTAGTGTCTGTTTTCTATGACATGTCTGAAGAAAGAGGCACAATTCTTGATACCACAGCCATACATATAGATGAAGAAATGAAACAGAAATACTGACGTTGCCTCCAATCGGCTTTAAAATGAATTCAATGGAGACGAGTGAAATTTTGTTCCATACTGGGACAGAAACCCGGAGTTCCCGCCTTACGTGAGCCATCGCTTCAATTGCTTTGTCTATATAAGCACGTTTCCCGTCCAATTCAAGCTTCCAACTTGTGCACATTACTCATGTAGTGTGCCTTGTCCATCATACTCGCTGCTCGCAGTCTTACACTACTTCCTGCAGGAGTTCGGAAGAAAGTTTGCATATGCAACAAAATGATCTTAATGGTCGTCAAGGTGTATACATATTTATATAAGTATGGCGTCAGTTATTTTGGACATGTGTGAATATATCTGCGCAACTGATGCTGGATCTCTGCAGTTTTTAGTGGGTTCTACAAATCCATTGCTGTTTCCCACTCCGGAAACGAATTGAAGTTAGAAACAAACAATAAACGAGACATTTAGTTTTAAAAATGACCCTTTCACGGTCGCCAAATTGATAGTGCCACGCGACTGCGTCAGTCCTATCTGATCTTAATAATATTAACTATCGCAATTACGTTAGTAAGCTTCAGCTATTGGACTTGTAAAGGAATGTAGGTTCTAATTTGTGCCATGAAAACCAATCACAAATCTAAATTTCGTCGTTAATCACGAGAACAATAAGAGCTCAGATCTGAGCACAACATAAATTTAAACGCAAATAGAGCTGAAGACACTGTAAGTAGGCTATTTAGGTTTTTATGTTGGTTACGCCACGTAGTGCTCAGTATGAAAATCACCGACTGTGCTGTGTGCAGTCTGTGGTTGGTTGGACTCTTTGTTGGAATATTCACTTGTGGAGCGTTTTGCAGTTGGAGGTGAACAGTGCGTAGCGTTGTGAAGTTAAAGCTGAGCCGCAGGTAGTGGTGAATGTGGGAAGAGAGATACCACAGTTTTGAGCGGACGATCTGGACTTGTGTCCGTCAGAAAAAGGAAATTAATTTCATTGGATGTCACATGAACGCTATTAAGGTAAATACATTGTTTCTTCTCTATCAAAATCTTTCATTTGCTAACTATGCCTATCAGAAGATAGTGCCTTTAGCAGTTAGCATCTTTTATTTAGCTGGCAAGTATTGGCGCTCGCTGTATTGCAGTAGTCCGTGTAACGAAGATTTTTGTGAGGTAAGTGATTCATGAAAGGTATAGGTTATTGTTAGTCAGGGTCATTATTTTGTTGGGATTATTGAAAGTCAGATTGCGTTGCCCTAAAATTATTGTGTGTAAGTTTAGTGATGATCAGAATTAGTAAAGAGAAAACTGACTGTGTACGTTGAGTTTTACTCAGCTGTCTTTGTATCAAATAACGTAGAGGTTACGAGCACAGTCACTCATAATTTTTCATGGGCATGTTTCAACACATTAACTGAATCGCGTTTGAATAGCTGAAGACTATTTGCTTAATTTCATGTATCACAGAATCTGGTATGAAGTTCAGTCTTTTGGATAAATGTTATGGTTCATTTTTATTACTGTAGAACACATACATTACATAACACTTTTTTATTATAAGTGCAAGTCTAAAACCAGTGGCTGATACGATGGCTTCTACCGATAGACTGGAATTGTCAGCGAAAATTTTTGTCTCTAATAGAAGCTGTTCCCTATGATGTCATGTTGTCACTTGTAGATATCTGATGCAACGGCTTTGAAACAGCTTGTATGTATGTCCGGTAACCAGCCTGGGAAGAAAAGAAATGTCCATACCTACAACACTAGAAGAAAAAAAAGTTCTTTATTTCTCAATGGGTCAGAAAGAGGTTCAGGATGCGTCATCAGAAAATTTAGATTAGTTGCCCAATAACATATCAGTTAGAAAGTTTGTAAGTTTCACAAGTTTTTAATTTAAATAAAATCATTTAAAATTGAAAACTCCTATTCTATCACGGTGTCCCAGGAGCAATAGTGAATATGCAGGGATATGACAGGAATGGTCTCCCGAAGGAAAAACGTTTAGTAAACATGGGATTTAAAATGCACACCTTGAAAGCTATGAAGACTCTTTTATCTTCAATACCGTGAAATAAATCTCTTCTAATGCAAGCTTTTTGCTTCCCATGTTTTTTGAGGAGGTAGTATGGACCAAAACAAGAAAAAATAGACTACTAAACACGTCTTCTAAAATGCATACCTTAAGAGCTATGGTAGCTTATTCAATTGCAGAGACACTTTTCACAGTAGCTAAAATGACTAGTGCTCATAACTCTCAATGCATGCACTTTAGAGCCCATGTTTACTTTACAGTTTTTATTCTTTTGGTCCGCACTACACCTCTCATAAATATGTAAAGCAAAGCGCTTTCAGCAGAAATTTGTTTCACAGTATCAGAAATGAAGACATGCTGCTGCTCTCAAAGCAAGCATTTTAAACCCATGTTTACTAAATTTTTTTGGTTCGTCTGATCGTTCCTGTCATATCCCAGAATACTAACCATTCCTCCTAGGACACCTCGTAGGCCAATTCTGATTTAAAAAAGAACCACCTAGTTTCAAGTGTACTTGTGTGTGCAGGACTGAAAAGTAATTTATTTATGAAGGCTGACGTGTCATTTAAAACCTTGTAAATGGCTAGAAGGTAGCAATCCACTGGAAGTAATCGTGTACACCTAGCTTAAACACTGAGAGGGTCCTGTACAAAGTTAATTTCATATATGGAAATCGAGCTTTTGCTTGTTATCAATATCGATACTGCCAAGACAATGGTTCCGGGAATTCGAAGACTGTATCAAAATCTCTACAGACGTTCCTCAGACAAGGCTGCACGTACAAAAAGAAACCAGCAGGGGACTTCAGTTTTTACACTTGTAAGGTGGCAGAATAAATGAAGGTCAGAGGCACTTTAGTTTGGAATTCAGAGGGACGACGCAGAGGCAAGGCCACGCTACAGGGGGTACCACAGAAACCACTTAAAGGGAAGTCCCAGACGGAAAGTCAACAACCGACGAGGACAGGAAAGCAAGCTTCTAGAAAACTGCGTTTCGGAATTCCAAATGGATACGAACCAAGACCAGTGACGCATTTTCGATCACGTGAACAGTGAGTGGTACACAGGTGAGAGAGTCAACGTTTGCATTTAGGCATCTGGAATGGGCACAAAATGTCCGATTGGCGGAAACGCGCTAGGAAGGAGAAAAGAGTCAAAGTTTCGACGCAATTTAATGGTAGGGGCCATGCGATTGGTAGAGTGAGTTTCCACAAAATAAGAGGAATGCTCCTATTGGTCGAAAAAAGCTGTGACGTGAAGAACGAAAGAGCCCAGGTGGGGAGACAGTTTGCCTATGAGTAAGACAAGACGGAAATTTTCGTGGACTCTCCTCTGAACTGGCATCAAGATGCAGAGGAGTAACTTGTGTGAACACTGCGTTCACAGCGGTTGATATCCAGCTAGAAATTAGCTGTAGCATTGTTTAGCTCCAACAGAAGCGAACCTACCAATTAGTTAATTGTTCTTGCCAGAGCTGAGAGGGCATTATAACATGCACGCTGCTAGAACCATGCGCGTGTATATCGCCACATTCTAATACTAGGGATGAGTACATGTTCTCTCACCTAACGAGAAAGATAGGAAAAGTTTCTGCTAGAAAATTCAGCAAAGTTGTAATTAGTTTTTTAGGAATTTCAGTGGAAGAGAACGGCCTAGCCAACGACAGCTCATCGCAGCTTAAGGTAAATAGCGCATGCAGAGGCGTAAACTTGTTGGTTCACGAGCTTAACTTGAGCGACCTTTTGTAATATTTTGCTCAATTTGTCACATAACTAACCATCCACTGTAGACTTGATTCTCATCCTAAAAATAGTACCGAACTTTGAACCAGAATCGGACGATTTTCGTAGTACTGACCAACATCATAACGTAAGTGTAGGTACAATTTTGTGAAGAATCTTCTGATTAAACTTTAATATCGTCGTGTTTAGGATAATTTAACTTTATGAGAGTTAATATTTAATACTGTTGTGTTTAGGATTATTTCACTTTTTGATGTTGACCAGATGCGTTACCCTGACAACTGTTTTTTGTTCTCACATTGAAAACTGTGTAAAAGCGTGTATTTTTGTGCTAATATTGCGACATAAAACATGTCATTTCAACTTACAGAATTGTCTTCAACCCTAAAATAAGTAAACCAAAAAATATTGCACCTTACTTTGATATAATTAGAATAACGAGTTTCATATTTTTTACTTTGCTTGTACTGTGAAACCTTGATCCTTACCTACGTAATTTCGGAGCTATAGGTCAATGGGAAGTATCCAATACGTTTCGACGGCTGAGTTTGTGATTATCAAAATATGTGACATAAATGCGCAAATCTTTTGAGTGCAGTAACGCTTAAATTTTTTTACACTACCTGGAGATCATAGACTTCAGCATGTCACAGAAACTTGAACTAGATACGCCAATCGGTTCCAGAGAAAAAGGGATCTTAACAGACAGACAGATAAAAGAAAATGCAAAAATTTTTTTTTTCGCGTTTCATACTTACAAGTTAACCATTTTCGGATTTTTTCCTTTGCTTGTATGGTGAAACCTTGCTTCTTGCCAAATGTCATTATTCTAGGTCAACGGAATGTACCCTATAGGTTTTTATGAGTGAGTTTTCGAATATCAAAATACGTGATATAAATGGCCGTATCTTTTGATACAACTGACTTAGAAGCTTAAAACTTTCGCACAGCCAAGGACCAAGAGACCTTAATATGTGAGGTAATTCTGAACTTGACACGTCTTCCCGTTGCTGTTCTTAACAGACAGATAGACAGACAACAACAGACCGACCCTCTAAGGGTTCGGTGTACACAGATTGAGTCACAGAATCCTAAAAATCGTTCAAATGATGTTTGGAGCATGTAACTGGCCAACTAAAATTACATATCGTTGGATGTTATGAATAGCGCCGCTCCACCACACTCCAAATCTCACCACTCCTCTATTGTTTCAACGTCACCAACCATTACATCCAAACCCTCGACACTATGCACTGTGACTAGCAGTCCACATTCGTTTAACAACTTGTGCTACGATTCTTTGTGAATTTATTAATTTCCTGTCCTGTCCCTCACAGAACACTTTTGTGTTTGCTACACGTCCCTCAAACTTGGCACCAGCCACAAAATCTTTTCATCGCTGATTATCAATCCTCGCACGATGCTGCATTTGTACCATCACACCCTCCCAAATTTGCACCTACACAAACTCCACATTTAGTCCCGCCCATACCTTACTGCGAAATTTGCCCAGCGATCTAACCGTACCCGGTCCCAGATAGCCCTACTTTTCCAAATGCTTGTTTCTTAGTTGTGCTACCTCTACAAATCTTCCAGCCCAAGACTGTATCCCTCCTACACCTATGTGTACTTATCTCTCGATCTCTGTAACTCCAACAATGCTAATTGATCCGTTTATTATGAAGACTGTTATCAATCTTCTGTATTTTTAAAGACAATATTATTTCAGTTAAATCTTAAAACTACAGCGGTCTATTTTATAAATCAAAAATATCAACGTATATTGCATTTTTAAATATTTTAGAGAATATTTTTCTATATTTTAGAAATGCTGTTTTCATTGTGTTGGTGACAACTCAAGTAACAGTAAAAGGAAAAAATGGAATTAGAACCGTGATATGTACCTCTCTGTGGCGATGATTTCAGCACGATTTCAAGCCTGTCTCATAATTCCACCTGTCTTAACTCTCCTCTACTCCTGGCTGAAACAGAACACCTGGGAGAAATAACATGACTGGGAATGTCTTAAGCCTATGTGGGACAGGAAGGGCGTTGAGTATTTTGTTATGCTGTCTCTTCTGATCGAGTGTAACTAACGTCCTTCATTAGCATCAGATCAGCGGCCTGTCATTAGCTGACGAACCACATGAACTCTTAATCTAATGGCTGCTATGTTGGAGAGAGAAAGCATCTGCCGCCATCGTGAATGGATTAATTCTGCGTGCCACGTTATTGGAATAACGTCAGACACTGCGCTGGACCGCCGATGTGGCGGATGAGTACAGAAATGGCATGACCTGTGGTGTCAGCGGAACTGAAATGTTGATGGCGGGGTCGCCGTCGGCAGTAGCAGACACTGAACCATAGTACAGCAAACCTTTCACCATTTCAGTCCTGCGCAACATACACCACGCTATGAGGTATTGACGCCACCGCTCCACACGTAAACCTTTGCGAAACGACGTGACGTGAGGATAAACGTAAGTTCGAAGTATAGGTAAAATGCGTCTGGGTAGATGAGTCGTGATTATGACTACTTCCGAAATTATACGAGAAATTGGGTCATATGAATGAAACAGAGAATGTATTTTAATCTCGAGATTTCAGAGAATATTCTCAGGTTCGCATGGATAAAGCGAATCCGGAGAATATATTTCACCTGAGAATGTTCTCAGCGAGAATAAAAAGAGGGGGACGGGGAGGACGGGGAAAGTTGCTCAACACGAAGAACATTCACTGCTTTCGTATAAAAAAACTACCATAATTTGTCACAAGGGGGAAACATTTTCCGTTTTATGAAGTGAGGGCTGTAGCATAGTTCGAACTCAGTAAGATGCGTCACAATAAGATTTATAGAGTGTTTTTCAATAAAAACGGCAGAATCTACACTCCTGGAAATGGAAAAAAGAACACATTGACACCGGTGTGTCAGACCC
This sequence comes from Schistocerca gregaria, assembly GCF_023897955.1. Taxonomy (NCBI): domain Eukaryota; kingdom Metazoa; phylum Arthropoda; class Insecta; order Orthoptera; family Acrididae; genus Schistocerca; species Schistocerca gregaria. The sequence goes on along the minus strand of NC_064923.1, from coordinate 135,480,974 downwards.
ACCATACTTGCTCCGGACACTGCGAGAGGGCTGTACAACCAATGATCACACGCACGGCACAGCGGACACACCAGGAACCGCGGTGTTGGCCGTCGAATGGCGCTAGCTGCGCAGCATTTGTGCACCGCCGCCTTCAGTGTCAGCCAGTTTGCCGTGGCATACGGAGCTCCATCGCAGTCTTTAACACTGGTAGCATGCCGCGACAGCGTGGACGTGAACCGTATGTGCAGTTGACGGACTTTGAGCGAGGGCGTATAGTGGGTATGCGGGAGGCCGGGTGGACGTACCGCCGAATTGCTCAACACGTGGGGCGTGAGGTCTCCACAGTACATCGATGTTGTCGCCAGTGGTCGGCGGAAGGTGCATGTGCCCGTCGACCTGGGACCGGACCGCAGCGACGCACGGATGCACGTCAAGACCGTAGGATCATACGCAGTGCCGTAGGGGACCGCACCGCCACTTCCCAGCAAATTAGGGACACTGTTGCTCCTGGGGTATCGGCGAGGACCATTCGCAACCGTCTCCATGAAGCTGGGCTACGGTCCCGCACACCGTTAGGCCGTCTTCCACTCACGCCCCAACATCGTGCAGCCCGCCTCCAGTGGTGTCGCGACATGCGTGAATGGAGGGACGAATGGAGACGTGTCGTCTTCAGCGATGAGAGTCGCTTCTGCCTTGGTGCCAATGATGGTCGTATGCGTGTTTGGCGCCGTGCAGGTGAGCGCCACAATCAGGACTGCATACGACCGAGGCACACAGGGCCAACACCCAGCATCATGGTGTGGGGAGCGATCTCCTACACTGGCCGTACACCTCTGGTGATCGTCGAGGGTACACTGAATAGTGCACGGTACATCCAAACCGTCATCGAACCCATCGTTCTACCATTCCTAGACCGCCAAGGGAACTTGCTGTTCCAACAAGACAATGCACGTCCACATGTATCCCGTGCCACCCAACGTGCTCTAGAAGGTGTAAGTCAACTACCCTGGCCAACAAGATCTCCGGATCTGTCCCCTATTGAGCATGTTTGGGACTGGATGAAGCGTCGTCTCACGCGGTCTGCATGTCCAGCACGAACGCTGGTCCAACTGAGGCGCCTGGTGGAAATGGCATGGCAAGCCGTTCCACAGGACTACATCCAGCATCTCTACGATCGTCTCCATGGGAGAATAGCAGCCTGCATTGCTGCGAAAGGTGGATATACACTGTACTAGTGCCGACATTGTGCATGCTCTGTTGCCTGTGTCTATGTGCCTGTGGTTCTGTCAGTGTGATCATGTAATGTATCTGACCCCAGGAATGTGTCAATAAAGTTTCCCCTTCCTGGGACAATGAATTCACGGTGTTCTTATTTAAATTTCCAGGAGTGTATCTTGTTCGGAAGGCAAAAGAAAGATGTACGTAGCCCGAAGAAATACTGAAGCGAGAAACTATACAATAATATTAAAAGACCCCTTCCAATCGGGTAGGGTAGGGTCAGGTTATCTGGAAGTACAATGAAAAATGGACATAGTAAAAAACCTGGCCTGGTCCTACCCCGAGCTACAATACTCAAAAATGAAAATCAATAACGTAGCAATAAAAGACGTACAGAACAGCAAGTCAAACGAAAAATGTTAGAATTACTGCCGAAAGGCATTCGTCAAATACGCCTAAGTTCCGAACGTGAAACACCGTAGGAGATGGTATAAAAACAAGCACGAATAAACCTAAAAAATGCCTAAACTTGTAACCGTAGTAAGCTTACCTCGTGTGATTTTTAAATTTCTTACAGACAGGGGTTGCCACTTACGTACTTTCTAACTCGTAACCCGGTGCAAAGTTTCGCTAAATATATGATTAGGAAGTTTTCTTTTTGGACACTACATATCTTCTTCCTATTTATAACTCTTCTCTATTTCATTGTACTACATTCGCATACTTGAAGTCCGTGTCTCAGGTATTGGACGGGAATCTACAAAAATATTCATAGAACTTATTTTCTACTAAATGTGTTTGCAGCTCGCCTATGAGAATTCCTCTCTACTATAACGATTTTTCATTGATGGATTTGTACCAGCATTTGGTCGCCACCTATGGCCAGTTATCCTTCTGATTCTATCAATCCTGTACGTACAGTGTGTGAGCACAGAACAGCTCCCGGCACTTATCTTCGGGGCCGTGTTTACATTTTTTGAGAGTGGTCATACTCTACGCTGCTATGTCTGATGACCCACGTCGCACGACGTAAACCGACGATAACACTTTTCAATTATTCTTTCGTAGGTTTGTTCTTGGCAGTTTTTATGTTGTGTTGGCTGAAGTGCCAACACCGTGTTACTAGAGGGGGGCAAAATGCACGCGTTTTAGCTCACGCAGCCTGGCGTTAGGAGGGAAGGACTATACTGACGTGAGGTCTGGAACATGACAAGGAATTACAATTCAGAAAGCGGACGTAGCTCGTTGATACTTAACTTTAATCCATTTATGATGAACGTCGCTCTTGACGGTACATGATTCACAATATTATCTGTTCAGGATACATTCGTAGTAACTGAATATGACTCCTTGCTAGGTAGTAGCAAATGACGTAGCTGAAGGCTATGCTAAACTGTCGTGTCGGCAAATGAGAGCGTATGTAGACAGTGAACTATCGCTAGCAAAGTCGGTTGTACAACTGGGGCGAGTGCTAGGAAGTCTCTCTAGACTAGACTTGCCGTGTGGCGGCGCTCGGTCTGCAATCACTGATAGCGGCGACACGCGGGTCCGGCGTACACTAACGGACCTCGGCCGATTTAAAGGCTACCACCTAGCAAGTGTGGTGTCTGCCGGTGGCATCACATTTTGTACCATCGCCTACGGTGTTTTCACATTCGGCACTTACAAGGGAAACTCTCCATCTCTTCCCCCTCACATTTAGTATTAAGATGGCCCATTGGATAGTCGGTAAGAAACAGAATACAAGTCGTGCAAGAAAACAGGAAGAAGGTGTAATGGTCTGGAAAAAGAAGCAAAAGAGACGCAGTAAACGGTTCAAGTTCAAGAAGCGCAACATCGAGCAGACTGGAAGAACCAGGGCGTCATTGTTCTGTGATCAACGTGTTCGACTGCAAAGCGAAAGATCCATCTTCAAAATTCCTTCGTGCCCTATTTTTTGGTTTTTCCTTTTTTTCCGCCGAATTGTGAATTGTATTACAGGCCATTGTCGTGGTATTCGCTCTTTTGAGATTTGTGTCTGAGTCGACGTGGAACGTCCATTTGCAACAGTAAGATGTAAGGATAATGAAGTTGGTTGCGCACAACTACTCTGTCGGTAGTAAAAAAGAAGTGGGAACCACAAACATTAGATGACAAGGCCACAAGTCAACTTAATCATCCACTTGGACACGACATTGGTGACGGTATTCGTCTCACATGAGCAAATCTCTTATCAACGCACCTAACTTGTAGACCTGGTGAGTGAGTGAGATGTTCCTCCTTGTCCGATGTAGATGTTCGTATGAATGTGAATGCGATAACTCCTAAAGTAATGATCATTACATAATAGTTTATCACACAAGCCGTAAAAAATGAACGCAACAATTCACAATCACACAGTTTCCCCAGTGTTCTATCGAAATATATGTTTTGAAGATCCGTTCCGTTTTTGAAATTTTGACTCTTGAATTCCTTTGATTTAATGTTGTTCACACTAGATTATTTGTAGTTTTCATCTCTGTGAGAGGTTTGTACGTTATCTCGCCTACTCTCACTCTTCATGAAACTTACTTGCGACTCTGATATATTCTTACCACATGAATCATACTCTATAACCAATATATACAGAATGACAATTACCAGCACTACAGAAAGAGAGCAGACGCACATCTAGGGCTTGCACCGCTCTATGTTTCTATTGTGGTTCTTTCTTCACAGTCCAGTACACGCTTTTCCTCTTTTCATGCCTGACTTTTTGATGGGCTATCCGATGGGCCACCTTACTACTAAATCTGAGGGGAGCGATGGGAGTTTCCCTTGTTAGGCGTATTTGAGGAATGTTTTTTGGCAGTAATTATATCATTTATTACGAACGTTTCTATTCTTTACGTCTCACATATTTTTGTTTTAGTTTTCATTTTGGATAATAGTAGCCCAGGATAGAATCATGCCCAGTTGTTTGTTATCTCCATTTTTGACTGTACGTCCGGATAACCTGATGATTTCCTGACCGCGTGAAACGCGTTTTTAGCCAGTAAATGGGAATTGGGCGACCTAGAACTGTCTTTTAATATTAATCACAATATATGGTCGCTGTACCCCCGCACCACAACGGACTGGAATAAATATTATGAAGCTGTAGAAGTATATACAGGTTTAACAATAAAGATATCATCCATAAGTCATTAAACAAGAGAGGGCAACCTTACAAACTAAGCGAAGATGCAAACATTTTTGTTCTATTTAGTAGACTCAGAGTTTTAGACTGTTGTAGGAGAAGAATTAGGTATACACAAGGCAACTGTGTCACTGAAATTCTCAGACGCTCTCCATTACATTAATCAAAAAGGATCCGATTTCCTAGAAACGTGGGACAACTAGACACAGTACAAGTTAAGTGGCAACAAAGATATGTGGTTACAGACGGACCCAGACTGCACACATTTACCAATCATAAAACCTGCTGTACCTCCGTAGAAATGGGACACAGATGGATCCGACTGCGCGATTGGAGTGCGTAGTTTATAACTACAAGCTGCTATTTGACAAAATGAAACCTTCGGAAATTTTTAATTTCATTAATAAGGCCTTACCTGCAACTAATTCCAAATGAAGTTCACTTCAAGAATTCAGGCTGTATATGATTAAATAAATATTGCTTCAAGGTACTGTTTTGCGTATCGCTTTTACTCTTTCTCCCTGTACCGATTGGCCTATTTAAGGAACGTATTATCACGCATAAATCTTATGTGTTGCTATGGTAGAAATAGGTAGCCGCATCAGAAAAAATAATTACTGGTTAATTGCAAACGTAACTATCTGTTTCTCGTAACGAAGGTGCACCTGCGACCACTTAAGTGAGAGAACGATGAAGCACGTATAACAGGTAGAGTTATTTAAAATGTTAACAATGCGGAAACAACAAGTGTCACTTTGCCATTCATTGGAGAGAGATTGTGCTGTACGTAGGGTGTGTTTGCTGTTGTGATATCAGTTACTGGTCACTGCGACTATTTGTCCTGAAACAGGTCAAGAGCGATGGTCATGTAACCGAAAACTAACTGAACATGAAATAACATTAATAAATGTTCTCTTCCTGAAGCACAAGCGAAGGGACCTAGTGAAAACAACTCGTAGAAGTTTTGGTCTGACGTTGAATCAGTAAAAGGATCTAAGGTATCTGTCCAGACACACAGTGACTACAATGTCACTGAAACGGAAGACGACACATAAAATGCCGAAATACTGAACTTGTTTCTCGAAGGAAGACTGCACAGTGTGCCTCCATTAATTCGTTGCACGGGCGAAAAAGTGGGTGAAACCGAAGTAAGCTTGTAAGGTGTCAGGCAAATTCAACACCTGCCATGAAAACCCTGACATGATAGCAAATCCGGTAGTATGTCACATAGCTCCGAATAAATCCTGACATTAAATTAACCCAAGTATTACGATCAACGAGTGAGCAAAAGAAATACCACAGACTAACACAAGAACGTCTAAATACATGTCATACCTTCCCACGTGAAACAGACACAGTTCCGAGGGGAGAAACGAGAACAGAAGCCGAGAGCAGAGTCGTGTAGGCTAGGAGGCCCTATGATAAGGGACAGACACCCACGTCACCAGCCGACCGCCAAGACCACCCCCAGCCTATGTTAAAAGATACTATACGCGTCCCTGTTAGATAGCAAACATTAAAGAACATTGCCCCTCCATGAAAAGTATACCTTTTCTTATTGGATAGACAGAATTTTTGTAGGCAGAGTTTAAAGTTAACATTGAGACCCTTATTGGTCAGTTGAAAACACAGCCAGATACCTTTTTCTTAAACCAACTACGGTAAATTGTAGTAAGGAGAGGTTAGACAAGAGTTTCTTCCGAGACGGAGAGGTGTGTGCTGCTGCGCTGCCCGCCGCCCCCTGACGCTGCCTAACCAACGACAAGATAATGAACGCATTCGATTCTTCATAAGAGCGCATAAGGCTTCACTCAGAACTGCAGAAGTCTCATCTGTTACACCCTTTTTTGCGTAATACTAGTGTCGATTGTCAATTAAAGCTCATGGTATTCACATTTGCTACGTGAAGTTAAAATCTGAAACGCGATGATTTTTCTGTTATATAATTATTGAGAAGCCACATTATAAACTGTAATTTACGACAAGTTAAATAAGTAATTAAAGATAATTGAGGGTCACTGCAGAGCATTTTTGATGTTTTCTCTTTTATAAAAATTAATTTAAACCTAGGTTATAGATGTGATATGGCATAGGTCATCCATCGTTCCCTAAGAGTACTTGGAAACCCATTCAGGGAATATACGTTCACATTTTTGTTGAACGCAGTTGGTTTTTATCATCCTGTATTAAAATATTTCCTTTTATCAATAGTGCAATTTATAAACAATGTTTTGTGAGTAGAATAAAAATTCCAATGGTAAACTTAACTGCTTTTACGACGTTATTCTACCAGCTAACTAAAAATAGGAAAGCCTTGAACCCCTTCCACTAAATTTAGTTAGTATTAAGATTCTTTTACAGGAAGTGCAGTGGAGCTGACACTGAAATCATTAAGTATTTTTTATTATATCATCGATAGTCTCACTGAACTCTTCTGAACACTACATGTCATGTGTGGTGTGGCGTCTCCTTACCAGCAACAGGTCCCAGGTTCAGACTAGTAATTCCCTTAAGTGGTAGGGAGACACGACTCAGAACAGACACCATGCAGAATGTTACAAGCTGCCATGGCACAGAAAGGCAACTGAAATCCCTAAACAGATGGGATGCCCCTGGACCTTGCAGGATACTAGTACGATTTTGTGTAGAGTATGTGAAGGTGTCTCTCTTCTAGGTAGGTCGCTCGAAGAGTTAATCGATCTTGCTTGTTGGAAAAATGCGCAGGTAACTACCGTTTACAAAAAGGGCGCTAGAGCAGACGTACAAAACTGAAGAGCTATACAGCTGACGTCGGTCGGCTGTAGAATTCTGGAACGCGTTGTATGCTTGCTTATGACGACATATCTGGAGATCGAAGATCTGCTCTTCGAAAACAAAGATACTATGAAACCCAGTTCGTTGTGTTCGTCTACGAGACCCAGAAAGCAATTGATACAGGAGTCCAGGTAGATGCCGTGTTCCTTGTCAGCTGGAAGGCATACGATACAGATGCGCTCTGCCACCTAGTGAACAAAATGCGAGTGTATGAAATATCAGACCAGCTGTGTGGATGGATTGAAGAGCTTCTAAGAAACATATCATTCTGTACGGAGATGAATCTTCAACACAACAATAGCTTCGAGCGCGTCTCAGGGGAGTGTTACAGTGAAGCACCAAAGAAACTTGTAAAGGCATGCGTATTCGATTACAGAATTATGTGAACAGGCAGAATACTGCGATGCGGTTGGCAACGCCTATATAAGACAAGTCTCTGGAGCAGTTGTTGGATTGCTTACTGCCGCTATGTCAAGTTATCAATATTTAAGTGAGTTTGATCGTCACTTTACAGTCGTCGCACGAGCGATAGGACACAGCGTCTCCGAGGTAGCGATGAAGTACGGATTTTTCCTTACGACCGTGAATATCAGGAATCCGATGAAACATCAAATCTCCGACATCGCTGCGGCCGGAAAAAAGATCCTGCAACAACGAGACCAACGACGACTGAACGTTCAGCATGACAGAAGTGCAACCCTATCGCAAATTCCTGCAGATTTCAACGCTGGGCCGTCAACAAGTGTCAGCGTGCGAACCGTTCATCGAAACATCATCGATATGGGCTTTCGCACCCGAAGGCCACTCGTGTATCTTTGACGACTGCACTACACGAAGTTTTACGCTTCGTCTGGGACCGTCAACACTGACAATGAACTGTTGATGACTGGAAACTCGTTGCTTGGTTTGACGAGTCCCGTTTCAAATTGTCGAATGGACGTGCATGTGAATGGAGACAACCTCATGAATGCATGGACCCTGCATGTCAGCAGCGGACTGTTCAAGTTGGTGGAGGCTCAGTAATGGTGTGGGGCGTATGCAGTTGATGTGATATGGGACCCCTGATATGTCTAGATACGACTCTTGACAGGTGACACGTACGTGAGCATCCTGTCGGATCACCTGCACTCATACACGTCCATTGGGCATTCCGAAGGACTTGGGCAGTTCCAACAGCACATTGCGACACCCCACACGTCCAGAATAGCTACAGAGTGGCTCCAGGAACACTCTTCTGAATTTAAACACATTCCGCTGGCCGTCAAACTCCCCAGACATGAACATTATTGAGCATATCTGGGATGCCTTGCATCGTGCTGTTCAGAAGAGATCTCCACCTCTTCATACTCTCACGGATTTATGAACAGCCCTGCAGGATTCAATTCCCTCCTACACTGCTTCAGACAGTACTCGAGTCCACGCCACGTCTTGTTGCGGCACTGCTGCGTGCTCATGGGGGCCTACATGGCATTAGGCAGGTGTACCAGTTTCTTTGGCTTTTCGGAGTATAGGACCATTACTCTTCACAAAATATAAAAATGACACAGTAGATGATGTCGGAAGTTCCATAACGATTGTCGTGGATGATGCTGTTGTATGAAAAAAAATCGTGACGCTAGACAGTTGTAGTGAAATGTAGGTAGGTCTGCAGAGAATCGACGACTGGTGCGGGGTGCGGCAATTGACCCTCGAGATAACCAGATGTAACGTATTGCGAATACATAGAAACATGTCATTAGACGTTTGCAGAACAATCCCTGGAAGACGTTATTTCCATGAAATATCTTGGAGTATGCGTACGGAGCGATCTGAAATCGAACAATCACCTAAAATTAATCACTAGTGAGGCAGAGGCCAGACTAAGATTCATTGGAAGAACCCTCAGGAAATATAGTCCATCAGCAAAGGAAGTACCTTACAAAACTCTCGATTGACCAATAATATTGCTGGTCATTATGAGATTCTTACCAGACAGGACTGACAATGGACGTAGTTAAGATCCAAAGAGCAGCGCGTTTCGTTACTTGTCCATTTAATAAGCACAAAAGCGGCACAGAGATGACCAACCATCTCCAGTGACAGAGGCTGAGAGACAGGAGTTATGCTTCGCGATGTGGTTTACTGTCAAAATGGTTCAAATGGCTCTGAGCACTATGGGACTCAACTGCTGTGGTCATTAGTCCCCTAGAACTTAGAACTACTTAAACCTAACGACATCACACACATCCATGCCCGAGGCAGGATTCGAACCTGCGACCGTAGCAGTCGCACGGTTCCAGACTGCGCGCCGAGAACCGCGAGACCACCGCGGCCGGCTACTGTCAAAATTCCGTGAACATACGTTGTTCCTAGAAGAGTCGACTACAATTTTTTTCTTCCTCCTACATACATGTCGTGAAAGACCATGAAGATAAAAGTGGAGAGATTCGAGCCCATGCGGAGGCTTATCGACAGTCGTTCTTCTTGCTAGCTGTTTGCGACTGGAACAGGAAAGGGAGAAAATGACAATGGAACACAAAGTACGCTCCGCCTCACACCTCACACCGCTTGGTGGCTTGAGAAGTGTAGATCTAGACATAGATGAAAGTGTCTGTTTTGGAATTCGGGAGGACGGTGTCTGAAATCCCCGTTCAGTCATCCGTATTTTGTTTTTCTGTGGTTCCCTTAGAAACGCTGATGATGATTGTGGAGATAGTTCCTTTTGGCAGGGAAGAGCCGATTTTCTTCTCCATCCTTCCCCAATCCTAGCTTGTGCTCCTTCTCTAGCGACCTCATCGTCGGCGGGATATTACCATAACCTTTCTCTCTTCTTTCTTAAGAGAGTTTTAGCAAATGAGGTGCACTTAAAATTCATGCGCCACTCTAATTACAGCGTGAACATGTATAAAACTGACAAACTGGAGGGACGTACTCCTGACTGGAAGTGGAGGAAAAAAGGTCCTATGGACACTTGTGCGGAAATGCAGCCTTGCCACGATAGATGGCGCTGACTAATGAAAGTTCCTCTGACCACGTGTCGTATGTTCCTTGCCTGTTGCAGGCTGTGTGATTGATATAGCGTACTGTAAACAGAAGAGTGGTCCCGTATTCACGTTGGGAACAAGCCGAGATTGTGTTTGTATACGGCCAAGCGGATGGAAACTGTCGAGAGGCAGGACGGCACAACAAATACCCCCAGACACCCCAACCACATAACGTACCATTTCAAGTCCTCTTTAGGCGTTTGTGTGACCAAGAGGCCTTTAAGACAGTCAAAAGTACCAGATTTGGAGAACTGGGTTGCACAGGACACTGAGACGAAACTTAAGAGAAGCTCCAGGAAAGTGGCCCACAAAAGTTATACACTCCTGGAAATTGAAATAAGAACACCGTGAATTCATTGTCCCAGGAAGGGGAAACTTTATTGACACATTCCTGGGGTCAGATACATCACATGATCACACTGACAGAACGACAGGCACATAGACACAGGCAACAGAGCATGCACAATGTCGGCACTAGTACAGTGTATATCATCCTTTCGCAGCAATGCAGGCTGCTATTCTCCCATGGAGACGATCGTAGAGATGCTGGATGTAGTCCTGTGGAACGGCTTGCCATGCCACTTCCACCTGGTGCCTCAGTTGGACCAGCGTTCGTGCTGGACGTGCAGACCGCGTGAGACGACGCTTCATCCAGTCCCAAACATGCTCAATGGGGGACAGATCCGGAGATCTTGCTGGCCAGGCTACTTGACTTACACCTTCTAGAGCACGTTGGGTGGCACGGGATACATGCGGACGTGCATTGTCCTGTTGGAACAGCAAGTTCCCTTGCCGGTCTAGGAATGGTAGAATTATGGGTTCGATGACGGTTTGGATGTACCGTGTCCCCTCGACAATCAACAGAGGTGTACGGCCAGTGTAGGAGATCGCTCCCCACACCATGATGCCAGGTGTTGGCCCTGTGTGCCTCGGTCGTATGCAGTCCTGATTGTGGCGCTCACCTGCACGGCGCCAAACACGCATACGACCATCATTGGCACCAAGCCAGAAGCGACTCTCATCGCTGAAGACGACACGTCTCCATTCGTCCCTCCATCCACGCCTGTCGCGACACCACTGGAGGCGGGCTGCACGATGTTGGGGCGTGAGCGGAAGACGGCCTAACGGTGTGCGGGACCGTAGCCCAGCTTCATGGAGACGGCTGCGAATGGTCCTCGCCGATACCCCAGGAGCAACAGTGTCCCTAATTTGCTGGGAAATGGCGGTGCGGTTCCCTACGGCACTGCGTAGGATCCTAGGGTCTTGGCGTGCATCCGTGCGTCGCTGCGGTCCGGTCCCAGGTCGATGGGCACGTGCACCTTCCGCCGACCACTGGCGACAACATCGATGTACTGTGGAGACCTCACGCCCCACATGTTGAGCAATTCGGCGGTACGTCCACCCAGCCTCCCACAAGTCCACTATACGCCCTCGCTCAAAGTCCGTCAACTGCACATACGGTTCACGTCCACGCTGTCGCGGCATGCTACCAGTGTTAAAGACTGCGATGGAGCTCCGTATGTCAAGGCAAACTGTCTGACACTGACGGCGGCGGTGCACAAATGCTGCGCAGCTAGCGCCATTCGACGGCCAACACCGCGGTTCCTGGTGTGTCCGCTGTGCCGTGCGTGTGATCATTGCTTGTACAGCCCTCTCGCAGTGTCCGGAGCAAGTATGGTGGGTCTGACACACCGGTGTCAATGTGTTCTTTTTTCCATTTCCAGGAGTGTATTTTGTGTATCTTGCATGATAACTGCTACTTTCCGGGCGGGAAGGAGCGCCTGGTCCTCGGCACGAATCCGCCCGGCGGATTTGTGTCGAGGTCCGGTGAACCGGCCAGTCTGTGGATGGTTTTTAGGCGGTTTTCCATCTGCCTCGGCGAATGCGGGTTCCTCTTATTCCGCCTCAGTTACACTATGTCGGCGATTGCTGCCCAAACAATTTCTCCACGTACGCGTACACCACCATTGCTCTACCACACAAACATAGCGGTTACACTCGTCTGGTGTGAGACGTTCCCTGGGGGGTCCACCGGGGGCCGAACCGCACAATAACCCTGGGTTCGGTGTGGGGCGGCGGAGGGGTGAAGTGGACTGCGATAGTCGTCGTGGGGTTGTGGACCACTATGGCTGCGGCGGGGACGGAGCCTCTCCGTCGTTTCTAGGTCCCCGGTCAACATACAATACAATAAAATACTATCCCTATCATGTGCAACGCGAACGAGTATTATTAGCAACGGATTTCCCCCTAAGGAAGGATTTTGTCAATGGTTTTTCAATCAGACCATCACAATTATGAGAGTTTTGTCATCAGTCTTCTTTATCGACGAAGCAACCGTTACCATACGTGGCAACATGAAGCTAAGTAATCGTCACCTGTGGGCTATAGACAATCCTCGGAGATTGGTTGAGGCGTCTCATCACAATCAGTTCGGCATCAGTGTGTGGACAGGGATTCTTGGCGACCACATACTTGGTCCGTTTATGATTTCACGGAGGAACGTATCTGGACTTCCTGCGGAATCGTCTGCTGGGCTACTTCAGAATGAGCCGTTGGCAAGACAACAGGTTATGTGGTTTCTTGATGACTGAGCATCACCCAATTTCCTCATTACAGTACAAGGGTATCTCAACACCATCTTCACCGGTTGTTGAATAGGATGCAGAGGCCCTCTGGCATGGTCTGGTAGGTCACGAGACTTAAACCCCCTGGAGTTTTACCTCTGGGGTTACTTGAAAAGTGTTGTGAATACTGAACCAGTTCCTCATGTGCAGACCCTTCAACGGCGTGTTCATGACGTCTGTGACGCCATTCGGAGCGAGGTCGGAAAGAGCGAAGGAGTGCGGCGTGAACACATTCAGAGGATCCTACGGAGGCCACTTTCAACGTTTGTTGTAATGTGGATGCCATGCTACTCTGGGATGATGTGTTGTCGTTGCACGCACAAAAAAAAAAAAAGGTTCATATGGCTCTGAGCACTATGGGACTTGACATCTGAGGTCATCAGTGGCCTAGAACTTAGATCTACTTAAACCTAACTAACCTAAGGACATCACACACATCCATGCCCTAGGCAGGATTCGAACCTGCGACCGGAGCAGTCGCGGGGTTCCTGAAGCGCCTAGAACCGCACGGCCACCGCGGCGGCTTGCACGCACACTGCCCGTTTCTGGACACATGTTCATAGGACTTTTTTCCATCAGTTCCAGTCACAAATCCGTCCCAGCAGTATGGCAGTTTTATTAATGTTCAGGCTGTATAAATAAACAGAATTAGTGTCAGAATGAAAGCAAAACTGGGTGTATGAACATTAAGTTTCTCCTTACGTACGTAATATTTGAATGTGACGGGATAAATTAGTGTAAAACTGCTAATATTTTGACAGGTAACTCCTCTAATTAGGATCGAACTGGGCAGCTCGTACATTGAAAGTGAGATGGCAGTTTCCTATGGAAATATTGGTAGTTTAAGACGAATTTACTGAGGCTTGCATTCTTGCGAGTTATTCAAACAAAAATGAATGTGCTGTAGAAACGGAACAGAAAAACGGAGGTATAAACTTCGTGTTTCTTGTTACATATTAAGTAAGCTCAAGAAGGAAGCTAAGGGGACAGTGAGCAGTAGTGTTCAATAAAGTGGTCTCCGTTGCGATAAAACTGATTAGAGCACAGCAGAACTGTACGAAAATTTTCACATTCGATGGAGAGTAAATATTTCTTGCTTACTAAGCAGAGAGGCCGGCTGGGGTGACCGAGAGTTTCTAGGCACTACAGTCTGGAACCGCGCGACCGCTACGGTCGCAGGTTCGAATCCTGCCACTGGCATGGGTGTGTGTGATGTCCTTAGGTTAGTTAGGTTTAAGTAGTTCTAAGTTCTAGGGGACTTATGACCTCAGATGTTAAGTCCCATAGTGCCCAGAGCCTTTTGAACCATTTGAACCACTAATCAGAGAAGTTACTGAAAAACATCAGTAAATTAAACCACTGGTAAAGTGTGAACGGTGGTGGAAACTAAACGGCTAGAGGAAGATTTGAACGGAGATAGAGAGCTACATAGTGTTAGAGTTATTTCAAGCATATTGTATATCTGAAAGAAATATTTTTACCTCAAGACAGGAAAATGAGATATATCCTTAAGGCAATGTTATACTCATACATGTATAGCTTAGACGGATCAACAGAATATCGCACAACGCAATAATGACTTGATTAGTTTTTCTGTTTCTGTGAAACATGAAATACAAATTTGCTTGATACATGGGAAAGTTATTCGGTGGAAAAGTGAATCATGTGGAACTGTTATTTCCCACCGGTTTCACCTGCATCACCTAGAAATGCTACTTACAATTTACAGTGTGTTTAAGAATTTATTTACTGCATTTCGTCTACAGACGGAAACTTTATATCAAGGAGACAGCATTCCTCGACTTCCTTAAGTCGCAGCATGTCAAATCCCCTGAATATTTCTTCAGGCATCTTCCATGTGTGTCTCCTGAGTCCACGAAACACTTGTCAAGTATCAGCTTAATCTGGAACGTGAACTATATTTCAACTGAAGATGAGACTAAAGTAGTACGATTTCATTAGTTTTTATATCTTGTGACTGAGCTCTTTCCTGGGTTGTTACGAAGATGGGGAACAGACGACTTTAATTTGTTTCGGAGAAATTTGTTTTTTTTTTTTTAATTCACCATTACAGTGTTAAGCAGTATGATGAACTATTTCATAAATTTGGGAGACATGTAGACTGACAATCTGATATTTCATTTCCGTCTAAAAGATAATGTAAAAACAAGTCATCTTTGACTGTAATAAAATGCTGAGATACACGACTAACTATTATAACATATTAGAGTACAAACTTGGATTCTTTTTAAACATCTTGTTCAGTAAATATTTTGAGAGACTGCCGCGTTTCTTAACGATTGCCTTCGATATACTGCTCACCAGATAGAGATGTAAGACAGGGATGGGAATTATAGTCAACAGAATTATACCTATACACTTGTAACAAATGTAATTTGACATCTCTACCGGCTTTCTCCCCAACCTGTAAGCCCCCCAATCTCGATTCTTTAAAGAATAGAGCTTCCGAGTGTAGAATGGCTTCAAACGCCTGATTACTTTACAAATAAGTTAACGTGTTATATATTTTACGTTAAACATACAAAACCATTATGGCTGAAGACGCAAAACACTAACTATGTTAGTTTTACTAGTTTTCCACTCATAGACTAACGAAAGAGTCAAAACCAAAATTGGTAATAAATTAATGCGTCATGCTTTAAGCTGAAGTTTTGCCGCACTTAGTAAGCGATAAACAATTTCCATTTCCTTATCTTATGGGGATGTAAGCGAGAAAAGGTTTAGAAAAGGTTTAAAGTATGTTCGAAGCCGCTAGGTTCTTTCGTCAAACACTGGAGAGTATATTCAGGATAATTTGCGCTCTGTTTTGAAAAAAGCTTATTTCTCATGTATCTCAGTGTTGATGGCGTTGTATTTTATATAATATGAGTCGTATAGTGATATAATTTCGCAAGTACATACAGTGGTATATGTGGATACTGTCTGTAAAATGTATAGCTAATACTAAATAAGTAATCAAATAAAACTCCATGCCTGTTGCTCAGTTTTACTGCATGAATAGCGAAAATGTAGTAAGCGATAAACCTTTTTCCCTTTATTATTTTGTGAGGGGTAAGCGCTAGAAAAAGTTTCGAAAAGGTTTGGAGTTGTATTGGAAGTTGCTAAGTGCTCTCTGTCTCAAACACTAAATGAATATGGGGGTCGATTTGCCCGCAGCGTGTTGCATTGCCTCAAGATAAAGACACATTTTCTCACTTTAATGCGTGATTTAGTGTGTTAAATCTTTAACGTAAGATTATTCCTCAACGAATAGATTGCGACTAAATTTTAAATTTTCAAGATCGGTCAATAATTATATGAAAAAGTGAAAATGAAATTTATGTCGTTAGATAATCAACTTGGAACTGGAACCACGTGACCTGGTGAAAGGTCTATCCGTTCAGTAATATAGATGTTCGAAGCTACGTCTCGTTGCAACAAGTCTTCGATGTACCGCTTATAACTCATGGATATTTGTCGGATTCTTATCCAAGACACGCACGTCTCGCTTGGTAGAGGCTGGTATGTCCTAAATGAGGTGCACGCATGCGAAGCTATTCTCACGTCCATGGAGATTTCCAACAACAATTTTGAAAACTTCGCAAGTTGTGGGTTAGTACAGTGCTTAGATGCGGATACAGTCCGTCTGTGCCGTGACGTAGGTGCAGGAATGGATGCATGTGATCAGACAGTTCATCAGTGAGACATGATGGGAGGTGTATCAGTGGACCCATTTCATTCCTTATGTTCACCCGTGACACGAGACAACTTCGACCGCCTACCTGAATAGTGCCTGTTAGAAAGCAAGTTGTAGTTTTAGATTTAGTCATCCACTATCAATGGCGAACAACAACGTGGGCAGTGACTCACCAGCCATGGTTCAAGTGTATCATGGCAGGTATTCCTGCGAATACACTAATCCTGTAAAATGCAGTGAGCGAAGTGATAATTCTGAATGAGATACCCATAGTTTTCCAGCACTACTCTGTCAGAGTAGGACAACAGTCCTATTCCATTGGCGTGTTTCAGGACTTGTCACTCACATATGAGAGCGAGAGATGGAGAGCAGACGGAGACTTAAACAGATGAGTTCGTTCGACAGGGTGAAGATGCCACTATGGGTGGAAGATCAATTAATAATAGAAGGTTTTAATGTTTTCATCTACATTAGGAAAATAATGGATGTTCCAGTTAGGTCACATGCCTAACATCCCTCTACTGTAACAGGAGAAAGATGGTTGGGAATGTTAGAATATTTCGAGTCATACATCCCGTGATGTGACTCACATGTGAGCTGCAAAGAGTCAGTTGTAAATGAGCGACTTGTTAGTTACATATGCACGACCACTACCTACGAGGTGATCGTACTTAGTCAGTATTCTAAAGGACTGATATGCTATCGGCTCTTACCATCAATTCGTTTTCTGAAATTTTGTTACTTCTGGAGAATCTAGGCTTGAAGTTTGGTTTGTTCAAAGATCGATGGATGAATTTATGCAAGACGTGAGGCAAACATTCTCAGTGGGATGTCGCTGATCTTGTGTTACACTGGAGGATTTGAAGCCCCATTCATAATGTTGAAGAAGCAGGTCATAGTACTTTGAATCTAAATCCAGAATGCCTCGGCAACATAGTGTACCTGAAGTGCTAATAATACATTTCTTATGTTTAACCAAATGCACTATGTTATACTTAGCGAGAGTATTTTCCCTAATGTGCTCTAGAGTTAGCAGTTACGTTTTGATAGACTTTATCACCTTCTCTGCGATTATGTAGTATGCATTTGGATAATTAAAACCATTGAAAATTTTTTGCGGTGTTTCTGAAAGCTGCGCCTTCATCGTTGCATGCAGAGCGAACAGATTCAGGGTGTAGTTATGGTATCACAAGCTCGCAGTAGTGGAATAATGTTCATTCCGGCAGTTTTCCTTTATTCAAGGTATGGATACTCCCCCACCCTTTCCTCCTGATCAGTTAATTACCCAATCTCTCTCTGGAAAATCCCATTCCATCCAAAGGTCTCTGCCGCTTCCCCCTCTGGGAAATTCCCAACCCTCCCCACCTCTCACCCACACCCTCCCCTCCTCATTCCCCAACCACAAAAACTTAAATATACGCACAATGAAAGTAACTAAAAGTATAAAATTCACTATTGAAAGAGAACACAATAATCAAATTAACTTCCTATATGTAACAACCAAAAACAAAAGAATATGTTTGAAATTTACTGTAATCCCACAGCAACTGACGCTACCACCCCCCAGTCCTCAAACCCCCACACTCACACATGCAAGCAACCCTTCAACATGTGCTACACAGTGCTATTCACCAAAGAAAAATATAAAAAAGAATGTGACAAATAATGCAGATAGCCAAAAACAATGGTTACAGTATTAACATAGTCACAAAGCTAAACAAGAAAATAAAAATAAAAATAACAAACAAAACCACATGCAACAACACAACAGAATAAAACACAAGCTCAAACACTCAGTATCATAAAAACGACCCGGAATAATCAGGAAAATATAAGAGAAGATACAAGACGGTACGCAGTGGCGTACAAATAGAAACTAACACAAAATCACCGACACTTTCAAATAATGGCGCATAAACATGGCATTTACAACAGACAATTCTATCCAAAAATACATCCGAAAACTGACAAAAGACAGAGATACACCATAAAGCATGTATACTTCACTTATAGTGTAACACTTCTGATGGCAGTTGCGTAGGACAAACAGACAGAACGTTTACTGTCAAATACAAAGTACACATGGGAGCCTCGAAGTATGGGACAATCCACTCCACATTTGCAGAACCCCTAAGACAACACACTCATATGCCAACCGCTAGAGAAGAAGACATGAAAATCTACATCTACATTTACATCTACATCCATACTCCGCAAGCCACCTGACGGTGTGTGGCGGAGGGTACCCTGAGTACCTCTATCGGTTCTCCCTTCTATTCCAGTCCAGTCTCGTATTAGAATAAACAGAAAACGCCTTGTAACCTTGCAAGAAAATTATCACATACAAGAAAACCAAACCATAAAAGAAAACACTGTTCAGTGATCACGTACACTGATTAGCCGAATCGTTATGGCGAATGCCCACCAGGGCGTTTGATGCCACCTGGTGGAGTTGTGGGCACGTGATGTGGTAACAAAAGTATGCAAGCGAAGCAGACACGGATGGCAATCACACCAGCGGAGATTTGGGCTGCTAGTGGGGAAATCCGATTAGATAATAAACTTTGACAAAGGACAGATTATTATCCCTTTGAATGAGTACCTAGAAAACGACGAAGTTGGTTGAATGTTCACATGATACTGTCTTGAGCATCTACGGAAAGAGGTTAAAGACCATTTGGATTCGACTGTCAGTCAATGGAAGCATGTCGACTCTTCGGGGTTGAATGACAGTTTTGCTACACTAGGTCGCTGGTCGTCTCCATAAACGCCGTTATCCATGTGAACAGTGGCTCGAAAGTGCTGTGCGCCACGGACGCATGATGGGGGAGGGGGGGGGGGGCAGTATTATGCTATGTGAGACAGTCCCCTGCGCTTGAATGGGACGTGTGGCAGTAATCGAGACGAACCATCTGCATTTCTTCATGCTTTATGTCTTCCCTGACAGTGATGTCATCTTTCAGCAGTATAACTGTCCGTGTCTCGGTGCAAGAACCGTTCTACAATAGTTTGAGGAGCATTACGGTGAACTTTCGTTGATATCTCGGTGATCAAATTCGTCTGATGTAAATCCTATAGTACTCATCTGGATCGCTATTGGGCGCCATCATCGAGTACGCACGTCAGCGATCCGTTATTTACGCGAATTAATGATCTGTGCGTAGATATCTAAAGCCTCATACCTCCACAAACCTACTAACAAATTGTCAGATGTCAGACGCACAGAATCAGTGATGTATTTCGTTCCAAACACGGACAGACAAGTTGTTAAGCAGGTGGTCATAATGTTTTATCTCAACACGGTGTGCAAAACAAAGAACACACTGTTTACATTATTAGACAAACTAGTAGGGTAACACTCCTACAGGCGATTATTATCACAATAATACCACGCAATGCACTTTAACTCATTCATCCATGAACCCCTCCACAAAACATAAACCAAAACACAGTCAGCTGAATATCAAAATTTTCAATCACTCTCTGACTGCTTTTACAGTCACATTCAACTTTTTAGAGCTGGGTCTTAGGTTGACATCATCTATGTGAACAAATCGAATAGAAAGAGACATAAAGTGAACACACAGTAACTTAAACTTTAGGTCACAGTTTACGATAAAATAACTGCAGCTAGTGTCAGAAGAACAATAGCGCTCCACAGTAGTCAGCGCAAATAACAAGAAAATTGAGATTAAAACGTTCGTAATTCGAAACTGTACTTACGTTTCGTAAGCGAAATTATAGTGCGACGTTCAGCATTTGTCCACATCAGAGGAAACTCGGATTCCAGCCAAAAACGTGAATAACTGTAAGTAATCACTTATATAAGTGAAAAATTAGGCGTGAACCGGTTTTTAATCTACAAATGTTGTGTATCAAAAACCAAACTGGCCCCTTTTATATGTCATTGAATATGCCTTGAAGTGAAATGCGAAAAACATCTGTAACAAATAAAATACATTGCGGCAGAAAAAACGCGGTTTTCATTTACAAAACGAATATTTCTAAGCTGGCCACAAAAACAAACTTGTTAATGTGGATGAAGTTTATTTTATTGAGAAAGCGTTAAGAGTTTTCACATAAAAAGTTCTGAGGCATTACTTTTCAGCATAGTGTTGTATATATGTGTTGGTTGTAATACTAAACAATTGTGACACTTAACCTTAACTGATTATTGGAAGTAAGACGGATCAGATATCAGAAGAAAGCTCTAATGAAGTAGCACTGAGAAGAAAAAATATCAACTAGGCTTAAATACACTCCACTATAAAAAAGTGAAGATTCCAGAAGACATAGATGGACGTCTATGTAACTTCGTGCAAGTGTACACCAGTGGCAAGTATGTAAATGATTAGGTTGGAACTCTCTGTGACAGGTAGAGCGGTTACTAGAGTAAACTAGGGCTGATAGGGCTTATTGTTGTCACCAGGCCTGTTAGGGTATATATGTGGAGCAAACAGCATCAGATTGTATCACTATGAAGGAAAAGGATACGTTGAATAGTCGTGTGACACATCGTTGGCGGCACCTCTCAGGGTTTGAAAGGGAACTCATAATGAGTATCCATTTAGCTGGTTGGTCGAAAATTTTAGTATCCAGATTTGAGGGCATTCGGATGTTTGAGTGGCCTGATGTTGGACTGCATGGGAACTTGATGACGGACATTGTCGCCATCAAGGTACTCGACGACATCTGCCCGCCACAACGGAGGATCGCTGTACTGTGCTGTTTGCTCCTCGTGATTCATTCATATTTACGGCAGCCATCCGAGTACATATAATGTACTCTTTGCCAAATTCTGTGTAACCCGACACCATTGGTCGGATGCTAGCACCAAACAGACGAACGGATGCGTGCACTGCTGTTAACATCCAGCACTAACGGCAATGTTTGGGGTAGTGTCCTGCCCAGGAAGCAAGCACTGCTGCTGAATGGCGTCTCATTGTGTTCAAAGATGAATTGCGGCTCAGCCCTACCCTCGATGACCATCGTCGCCACCTATGAGGACAACCTAGAGAAAGTTGACATTCTTCCAATATTTCGGAGAGCCACAGTGGAGTTACTCCTGGCGTCGCGGGGTAGGAAATCATTGGGTATGACTTCAGGTCACGGCTGGCTGTGACTGAGGGAACTACTGCAAAACGGTATGTTATGGACACCCTGAGTTCTCATATATTACCTCTCACGCGACATTCTCATGATGGCATTTTTCAACACGACAATGCTTGTCTTCATATTGCACGTGTCTCTATGAACTGTTTCCGTGATGTTGAGGTACTCCAATGACAACAAGATTTATAGCTCTGTGCCCGATAGAGTATATGTGGGACCAGCAAGGTTGTTAACTCTACCCAGTGACTATATCCATGATATCAAGGACCAACTGTAGCAGCTGTTGGCCAGCTTGCATCGGTAGAGGGTGCAGTGACTTTGTGACAAACTTCCCAAATGAATTAGTCCATGCACCCAGGCCAGAGTGGGAAGCGTGGTGTGTATAGCGTCACACAGATAAGAGTGGTCCTACTTCCAGGTTCTTTTTAAATTTGACTCGATATTGCAATTACTACAGTACTATCACAGTCGATTTCAAACCGAAAAGTTCGTTTTAGTGGCCTCCTCCCTTTCTGGACGCTTCGCAATCAGCTTGATTAGCTTACCTTTTTACATTAAGGTGTATGATGCACGGTAGTTTTTGATACTAACGGAGGTAGGCTGTATTTATTAAGCGGTGAAGGTCTATTATAATTCACTCCGAAATAGGAGATACAGAATTTTGTTTCTCCTATGCAGTGGAGACAAAAATATAATTGATCTCGAAATCAACGAATATGTGAGAAGAAATGCTGCTATAAATAAATGCAAATCAAAATTCGCAAGAAGAGGTAGCGTAACAGGAGCAGATACCACAACGTCACTGGTCAAATCAGACAGTTAGAGAGGTCTAGTCAAGCAGGGGACACAACCTGTCGGCTTTGACCAATGAGGTCATACATTAGTCATAGGTAGTAATGTCTTCACTGCGAAGCATAGATAATAAAACAGTTCTTTGTTCCGGATAAGCGCTATCATTGTACATTAAAATAATTGAATGTGAATCTAGAAGCGATCGCTTCTTATTCCTTAAATTATTCATCGTGTGATTTATTTAAATTAATTGGTTTTTTCTTATTCAAACGATACTTAATTTTATTCGCAATGATATTGAGGTAATTTGGAGTATTATTTTGTTATTGTAGAACAATTTTTAGTGTCTTATTTTCGTTTATAGGAATGGATTTGTATGTTGCAATGAATCTTGACGATTTTAGACAAGGTGTGGGTGAAAACATGATGACCACAATTTGTTTTTTGCATACGTCCGATGTCGTGAGTGCGGGGAGCATATGCGCCTCACCAGTGTATCAAGTCGCCTTGCTCACGACTTATTTGTATGGAGGTGCAGCAGAGACCGGTTGTGGCGATCTATCAGGAGGGGAACTTCGGTCGAGAAATCTAAGTTTGCCCTGAGAGACATAATGAAAATCACTTACTGTTGTTGGTGTTTAAGATATCTTGTGCGGCTCTGTGTGCATGAATGTCATGTGAGTAGGCGTACGGTAGTGGACTGGTACTCGTTTTGCAGGGGGAATTTTATGGGGAATACATGAAATATGGGGGGCCATTTGGGGGGGGGGGGGGGTGTTATGGTCGAAATTGACGAGTCGCATTTTGGGAAAAGGAAGTACAATAGGGGGGAACCTCCGGTGGGATTAAGGGTGTGGGGGCAGTAGTTTCAGGTCATCATTGTGACAATGCACCAAATAGAAGTAAGGAAGCTTTGGTTAGCTTAATTGAAGATCAGGTTGCAGTGGGTTCTATTATTATTTCAGACGGGTTTTCTTCATATAGGGATTTAGGGGTTAGGGGCCATCAACATCTTGTAGTAAACCACAACATTGAATTTACATCATTATCCACAGGGTCCTGCACTGACAATATAGTGTGGAGACAAAGTATTCCGCGGACATACTGGGCGTTTAAATGGTTTATTAAACATTTTGGCAAAATGTACCGTCCCAAATACCTCAGCTAATTTCACACTGGAAAGGGGGGGGGGGGGTGAATGTGTGTGTGTGTGTGTGTGTGTGTGTGTGTGTGTGTGTGTGTGTGTGAGAGAGAGAGAGAGAGAGAGAGAGAGAGGTTTCGTAATGTTGTGTTTGTTGTGAGTGTGAGTATGTGATTTTCGTTACTGTCTGTGTAGGCGAGCTTCGGTTATTCCTCGATATTTCCATCTGGTAAGTTCATTTTTCCATTTGCTTTTTTAATGTATTTCACTGTTTTGACATATTTCACTGTTTTATAACACCAATATGTGTATTTTCGTGTTGTGAAGTACGTAATAGAAATTTCTCCGCTGTCGATCTTCTTTCGTTTCCCAGCACTAGTATTCGTACGACATTTTCAAATGTGTACTTGCTATATTTTAAGGCGAAACCCCCGACACAACTAAAATTTGTATCCCGTCCTTCACTTCGCCTTTACACTGACACTATATATGCCAATTGGCGAGAAAAATACAAATGTTGCGTATAGCTGTGTAGCTCAAGTAACGAATGGAATACTATTAGGGTCCAATGCAACAAAAAAACTGTACCAGATAGTGAAGTACTGGATACAAATTGTACATGTGTCGTCTTCTTGTCTCCGCGAAGTTCAGTTCAGGTACAGTTTGCAAATGTAACGTACGTCTATTTCCACCTTTTCGTTACCAGTGTATATATACAGAGGTCAACGGAAGTCTGGTATACATATATTACATACGTAGGTCCTTCTATCAGCAGTAGTACTAATGTGTACGTAAGAATAGACTGTTAGTAATAGCGGAGACGAAATAATCAACACATCTATAATTTCTATCCCGTGTTCCAATTAGGGTTTACTGAAGCGGAGGATACACCGTTCAAGTGAAGAACAGGGCAGTAATGCTAGTGAAAACGAAGGAGTCGACTTACGACAAACACGTATTCCGTACTGTACTTAAGCAACACACTTAGAATGAGCTTTTAATTTGTATCTGGTGTTTCATTTACGGTTTAGTGACGCAGGGTATACATAGTTCAAGTGAACAACAGGACAGCAATGCTAGTTATGCTAGTTAAAACTAAGAAATCGACGTACGCTAAATTTCTATCCCGTACTGTACTTAAGCAATACAGTTCGAAAGAGTTTCGAGATACAACTGACATACATGTAACGTGATGTATTCTTTGCTAGTAATATATTCATTCATTTCTTTTCGTTGTATTTTGCGAAGAAATACTAAGATACAAACACGCGATATCGTTAATGTGAAAATACAACTGGCCCTTATATATGTGAAGTACAGTTTCTCTCTCTCTTGCGTTCCTTTGTTTCTGAACATTCTTCTCAGCTCTTTCATCTTTGTGATACATGCTCTCTGGCCAATTCTGACGTCATTGATCAAAGCCGACAGGTTGTATTCCCTGCTAAACTAGACCCGTGGTCGTAATTTTTTAATCTCAGGATTAGGTTAGTGGCGCTGAAAGAGCGTGATATGTCACAACTTGTCATTATCAAATCCTGATTATTGGGTAAAACATTGCTTGAAATAATTCATAAGCTCCTTCCAAACCCCTGGGGCGAAACTCTACCTTTCAGTGGCACAACATCTCTAAATTAGAGTACGAATAAAGAAGTTCATTGAGACAATGCTACGCACTAATGCTACTCGAATGAAATGTCTAACGTACCGTGTTTGTCGACAACTTCCACTGGACCATATATCAGCAGATATGAGCAGCGAAAATGGATAGCGACTTCTATGGAACGACCGTTACTAGGCAACTGTAAATACAGAAACAGAAGAAAACTTTAGAAGTTTATTGTTGAGCTTCATACATAAACCAGTCAAGTTTTACTTCCAAGGAATATTTTACTCCAGCAAACCTTTTCAGTTCAAGGAAGAACTTAAAATAATGAAATGATACACACTTGCATTCGGCAACAAGGATGGATTATACAGTGTGTAGTGGATTCCTGGCGTTTCGAAGAGAAGAGCCTACTATACAAATTATCACTTAAAAGCGATGACGCGAACCGCGATATTTTCCGATATTTTAACTATTATTGACAAAGAAGAATAAAACTGAAAACGGAAGTGGAACTATGGAGAGATAACTCCATGAGGTCACGTAAAATGTACTGGGAACAGAGAGCTCTGTGTTATTCAGCGGAAAAGCTGTTGTCGTGAGCTGAAAACCCTTCCCTCCAGTATCATACAGTTCTTCAGTCAATTGTTAATAATGCGAAACACATGCATTATGTGCGAAAAACATAGCAAAAACAGCCTACAATGTTAATAAGGTACCTTTTTGGACTAATACTGATTTTAAATTCTTGTAGCAGAAATGATGCCACATCATTCGCCATCAAATTCGATTTTATTGCCACACACAATGTACTTACTAATAATGGTAAGAAATAAAAGATGTTACATTTACTTCCACAAAAAAAATGCATACATCCCCAGAAGATCCGCCCCCGGTAGCTGAGTGGTCAGCGCGACAGAATGTCAATCCTAAGGGCCCGGGTTCGATTCCCGGCTAGGTCGGAGGTTTTTTCCCGCTTAGGGAATGGGTGTTGTGTTGTCATAATTACCATTATTTCATCCTCATCGACGCGCAAGTCGCCGAAGTGGCGTCAAATCAAAAGACTGGTACCCGACGAAACGTCTATCCCAGGGGAGGCCCTAGTCACACGACATTTACCAGAAGGTATTATTTTCTGAAATGGAATCCCTGGGGATATTAGAAACTTCGTTATGTCAATAAAATGTGGTGATTCTACTGACTATGATGGTGTTTATAGGAAAGTATTATGCTCTTGTGCTCATCTGTTAGAACTCCATTTTTGCTACTAGCCAACGGCTGATGGCATATTTCCTGACGGACTTAAATGTGTTATTGTAACATCCATCCAAAAGTGAATACGAACTCCACAGACAAAATTTTGGAGGCTGTTGAGGATATTTTCCGGATATTTTCGCAGCAAATAAAATCTGATGTGGATGGTTCGTTACAGGGTAACAGTGTAATGGCGATTTCTTCTGTATGCAATCCATACTACCTGTTTTCTGGGGAAATACCTTCACAAATGTGAGAAGCGGTACAATGCATGAACATCAAAACGCACACCATAAAACAGTACTGCGGAAACCTTCGTCTGAAAAATTATCGTAATTTGATTGCCACTGCTGCGGGATTTGTTTAGCATAGCGGCGTTGCATTAAGGGTACCCATATACGAGGTGGAGAGCGGCCAAGAACTCATCAGTGAAACTATCCGTACCGCTGTGAATCACTGTTAGCGTACAATCAACACTGCCGAAAAAAAGAGACGAAACCGGGCAGCACTGAATACCAGCTTGAGGGCTGTAAGAAAGCAAACGAAAAGCAATAACTTCCTTATGGCCCACCGGAAACCACGGGTTCCTTATACCAAAACACTCAGCAAATACCATGATAGCATCTAGTTTTGTCGGTATAAATAGGGTTCCGCCTGTTTAAAACTGGAGGTGTGGAAAGAAGAAATTACACATCCATTTCACTTCCAACTTTTCATGAAATGTATTCGCAGTATTCGAATATGGATAACCATTACCTGTACGACAGAAGGAAGACAATGAAAATTTGTGCCGGACCGGAATTCGAACCCAGATTTACCGCTTATTGCGAGCGGTCGCCTTACCATTTGTCTTTCTGAGCAGGACACTCGGCCAGACATCTGTATGTCGTCAACCATGTCAATCATGTATCTACCACCTGTGCTCGTTCATCCTTTATGTATTTTTCCGTACAGGGGATGCAGCTTACTTGGCGTTCCCTTGCCCAGCGCCGGCGGGTAAATACGGCATTGTACTGCCTGTACTATTCCGAATTACGATGCATGCCCGACGGAACAGGCTCTGCGGCGACTACAGCCATCATGAAATTCATTAAATGTATTCGCAGATGCGGATATGGGGAACCATCAGCTACACAGTGGAAGGACGACATTGAAAATTTTTGTTGTACTTGGACTTGAAACCGCATTTATCGCTTATCGCTAGAGATTGGTAACCATTTGGCTTTTCAAAGAGGAATCACGGCTAGGCTGAAACTTCAACATGTCGTCAACTATTTATCTACAATCTGTACTCGTACGTCCATTACGTATATTTCCGTACAGGGGAAACAATTTACTTGAAAGTCGCTTGCCCTGTGTTGGGTGATAAATACGATACTGCAGTGCCTGTGTTATTGTGAATTACATCTACATCTCCATCTACATGGTTACCTTATAATTCACACATAAGTGCCTGGCAGAGGTTTCATCGAACCATTTTCATACTAACACCTAAATATTTCCGTTCGAGCTGTGGTTTCTCTTATTTTATTATGATGATCATTTCTCCCTACGTAGGTGTGTGTCAACAAAATATTTACGCATTCGGAAGAGAAAGTTGGTGATGGAAATTTCGTAAATAGATTTCACCGCAAAGAAGACCACCTTTGTTTCAGTGACTACCATCGCAACTCGCGTATCATATCAGTGACACTCTCACCCCTATTGCGCGATAACACGAACCGAGCTGCTCTTCTTTGCACTTTTCGATGTTTCCGTCAGTCCTACCTGGTAAGGATCCCGTATGAGGCAGCAATATTCCAGCAGAGGACGGACAAGTGTCATGTAGGCTGTCTCTTTAGTGGGTTTTTCGCATCTTGTAAGTGTTCTGCCAACAAAGCGCAGTCTTTGTTTCGCCTTCCCCACAATATTGCCTATGTGGTCTTACCAATTTAAGTTGCTCGTAATTGTAATTCCTAGGTATTTAGTCGAACTAACAGCCTTTAGATTTGTGTGATTAAACGTATATCCTAAATTTATCGGATTTCTTTTAGTACTCCTGTGGATGACCTCTCGCTTTTCTTTGTTTAGTGCTAATTGCCACTTTTCACTCCATACAGAAATTCTCTCTGGATCATTTTGTAATTGGAATTTATGGTCTGATGATTTTACTAGACTGTAAATTACAGTGTCATCTGCAAACAATCTAAAGGGGCTGCTCTGATTATCACCTAGATCATTTATATAAATCAGGAACGGCAAAGGGCCTATGATACTACATTGTGGAACGCCAGATATCACTTCCGTTCTACTTAATGATTTACCGTGTATCACTACTAACTGTGACCTCTCTGAGAGGAAATCACGAATCCAGTCTGTAAGTAGGCTGTTTAGGCTTTCTTATTGGTAACGCCGCTTAGCGCTCGGTATGAAAAATCACTGGCTGTGCTGTGCGCAGTCTGTGTTTAATTTGCATTGTTGTCTGCCATTGTAGTGTTGAGCAGCGGCAGCTGGATGCTAACAGCGCGTAGCGTTGGGCAATTGGAGATGAGCCGCCAGCAGTGGTGGACATGGGGAGAGAAATGGCGGAGTGTTGAAATTTGTAAGACTGGATGTCATGAACTGCCATATATACTATCACTTTTGAACACTATTGAGGTAAATACATTGTTTGTTCTCTATCAAAATCTTTCATTTGCTAACTATGCCTATCAGTAGTTAGTGCCTTCAGTAGTTTGAATCTTTTATTTAGCTGGCAGTAGTGGCGCTCGCTGTATTGCAGTAGTTCGAGTAACGAAGATTTTTGTAAGGTAAGTGATTTGTGAAACGTATAGGTTAATTTAGTCAGGGTCATTCTCTTGTAAGGATGACTGAAAGTCAGATTGCGTTGCGCTAAAAAGATATTGTGTGTCAGTTTAAGCACAGTTATGTATAATTTTTCTAAGGGGACGTTTCAAGTCACACAACTGAAGCGATACTCCATATGCGCGCAATTTGATTCATAGTCGCTTGTGAGGAACGATATCAAAAGCCTTCTGGAAATCTAGGAATATGGAATCGATCTGAGATCCCTTATCGACAGCACTCATTACTTCATGGGAAACGATATGTTCCGAATCCTTGTTGGTTAAGTATCAATAAGTCATTTTCTTCAAGGTGGTTCATAATGTTCGAGTACAGTATATGCCCCAAAACTCTACTGCAAATTGAGATCAGTGATATGCGTCTGTAATTCAATGGGTTAATCCTATTTCCTTTCTTGAATATTTGTGTGACCTGTGCTACATTCCAGTCTTTGGGAACAGATCTTTCTTCAAGTGAGCGGTTGTATATGATTGCTAACAAAGGCGCTATTGTGTTTACATACTCTGAGAGGAACCTGACTGATATACCATCTGGATCGGAAGACTTGCCTTTATTAAGTGATTTGACTTGTTTCGCAACACCTAAGAAATCTACTTTTATGTCACTCATGCTAACAGTTGTTCTGGTCTCGAATTCTGGAATATTTACTTCGTCTTCTATCGTGAACGAATTACGGAAAACTGTATTTAGTAACTCCACTTTAGCGGCGCCATCATCGGTAACATTTCCATCGCTATCGCACAGTGACGGTATTGACAATTCTTTACCATTGCTGTTCTTTAGATACGATTATGATTACATTACGATGCAAAGTTCCTTCGGACACGCATTAGTTCTGGTCTCATACAAATTTTCAGTTTCAAAAAAAAGGTTCAAATGGCTCTGAGCACTATGGGACTTAACAGCTGAGGTCATCAGTCCCCTAGAACCTAGAACTACTTAAACCTAACTAACCTAAGGACATCACACACATCCATGCCAGAGGCAGGATTCGAATCTGCGACCGTAGGGGTCGCGCGGCTCCCGACTGAAGCACCTAGAACCGCTCGACTACTCAGGCCGGCTTTTCAGTTTCCTCATTCCATTACACCGCTGATGGTTGTCCATATCCACGACTGCGAATACGTTTAACGTATTTCATAACGACTGTAATCGCTGCAGAGCCTGTTCCAAAGGTGCACTGCATCTTAATTCGGAATAACACAGACACTACAATATACACTCCTGGAAATTTAAATAAGAACACCGTGAATTCATTGTCCCAGGAAGGGGAAACTTTAATGACACATTCCTGGGGTCAGATACATCACATGATCACACTGACAGAACCACTGGCACATAGACACAGGCAACAGAGCATGCACAATGTCGGCACTAGTACAGTGTATATCCACCTTTCGCAGCAATGCAGGCTGCTATTCTCCCATGGAGACGATCGTAGAGATGCTGGATGTAGTCCTGTGGAACGGCTTGCCATGCCATTTTCAACTGGCGCCTCAGTTGGACCAGCGTTCGTGCTGGACGTGCAGACCGCGTGAGACGACGCTTCATCCAGTCCCAAACATGCTCAATGGGGGACAGATCCGGAGATCTTGCTGGGCAGGGTTGTTGACTTACACCTTCTAGAGCACGTTGGGTGGCACGGGATACATGCGGACGTGCATTGTCCAGAATGGTAGAACGATGGGTTCAATGACGGTTTGGATGTACCGTGCACTATTCAGTGTTCCCTCGACGATCACCAGAGGTGTACGGCCAGTGTAGGAGATCGCTCCCCACACCATGATGCCGGGTGCTGGCCCTGTGTGCCTCGGTCGTATGCAGTCCTGATTGTGGCGCTCACCTGCACGGCGCCAAACACGCATACGACCATCATTGGCACCAAGGCAGAAGCGACTCTCATCGCTGAAGACGACACGCCTCCATTCGTCCGTCCATTCACGCCTGTCGCGACACCACTGGAGGCGGGCTGCACGATTTTGGGGCGTGAGCGGAAGACGGCCTAACGGTGTGCGGGACCGTGGCCCATCTTCATGGAGACGGTTGCGAATGGTCCTCGCCGATACCCCAGGAGCAACAGTGTCCCTAATTTGCTGGGAAGTGTCGGTGCGGTCCCCTACGGCACTGCGTAGGATCCTACGGTCTTGGCGTGCATCCGTGCGTCGCTGCGGTCCGGTCCCAGGTCGACGGGCACGTGCACCTTCCGCCGACCACTGGCGACAACATCGATGTACTGTGGAGACCTCACGCCCCACGTGTTAAGCAATTCGGCGGTACGTCCACTCGGCCTCCCGCATGCCCACTATACGCCCTCGCTCAAAGTCCGTCAACTGCACATACGGTTCATGTCCACGTTGTCGCGGCATGCTACCAGTGTTAAAGACTGCGATGGAGCTCCGTATGCCACGGCAAACTGGCTGACACTGACGGCGGCGGTGCACAAATGCTGCGCAGCTAGCGCCATTCGACGGCCAACACCGCGGTTCCTGGTGTGTCCGCTGTGCCGTGCGTGTGATTATTGCTTGTACAGCCCTCTCGCAGTGTCCGGAGCAAGTATGGTGGGTCTGAAACACCGGTGTCAATGTGTTCTTTTTTCCATTTCCAGGAGTGTATTTTATATCCGCCGACACAGGATAAGCGAGTTTCAAGTAAAATATCTCTCGTGTACAGGAATGTACACAATGGATGTACGAGTACAGGTCGTAGACACATGGTTGACGATGTATGGAAGTTTGAGTATGACCTTTAATCCTATTCGGTTAGCCAAACGAAAGGCGCGACTTCAAGAGTAATGGTTGTCTGACCGCGCCTCTAGCGACTGAGTTGTCTGACTGACAGGGTTGCCCATTTTCCAAGACACTATATGCTTTGGCATTAGAGCTCCTTCTCCAGGGACTTCGCCACCGTCTGACGGGCCTGACACTGCATGGACACCGCTTCTATAGTACGGCCTAGGCTGACGATTTAGTCCTCTACCTACGCAATGAAGACTGCGGCTCTGACTTGGGTGGCGACATATGGCGAAACATCGGGCAGTTCTCTTAACATTTCCAAATAGCCTATTGGTGACGGCCTATATGAGAGACATGCTGCTCCTCAAAGTGTAGCCACTAGCGGCCACTGTTTGGGCAATGATTTTATGAATGACCTCCGTCATTCAGCGGGAACAAATAGAAGACGTCTCCTCCAAACGATGAGCTCTTGCTTGGTGGACCATCGACTTGGACCCCTCGACATTGTACAGCGTGTGCAATACGTTAATGTGAACCACGCCTCTCGCCTCCCCCACGTGGCACAAGAGTTCCCGGTTCCGATTACCCTCGCCCGTCGTATACTGATGGCGATGGGATATTTTGTACCGGGATATTATTTAAAGTTCAATTTCCTCTCTTGCCCTCCCACGGTAATGTGGTGGAGTAGGTTTGTTTCAAGTGCCAGACAGATTTCTGGCACTTTTTGTTAGCTCCCAGCTGAAAGTGTCGTGCTGTTGCCCGACGAGCCTAACCGCCTTTTTTTTTACGCGAATATGCGCCAGCCGCGCCGGCCGGTGTGGCCGAGCGGTTCTAGGCGCTTCAGTCTGGAACCGCACGGCTGCTACTGTCGCAGTTTCGAATCCTGCCTCAGGCATGGATGTGTGTGATGTCTTTAGGTTAGTTAGGTTTAAGTAGTTCTAACTCTAGGGGACTGATGACCTTAGATGCTAAGTCCAATAGTGCTCAGAGCCATCTTTTGCGCCAGCCACCATGTGAGCCCCAGTCATCTTATCAGACATTTCATCCCCCCCTCCCCCTCCTTTTATCACTTTCAGAATTTCTTTCTGGAATTAAGTTATATGCTCCTCTCCTTATCCCTTCCATGTATACTGCAGATGAAGACTGTAGATGGCACATTACAAATGTGTCGACCCTCCAACCCCATCGAACACAAGTTTCCCCATATCATATGGCTACGTGTGCGGAAACTGGGGACCTAGAAATGACGGAGAGGCTCTGACCACGCAGCTGCAGTGGTTCACAACCTCACAACGACTACCGCAGTCAACTTCACCCCTCCGCCGCCCCACACCGATCCCAGGGTTATTGTGCGGTTCGGCCCCTGCTGCCCCCCCACCTCCCGCCAGGGAACGTCTCGCACCACACGATTGTAAACCCCATGTTTGCTTAGTAGAGTGTATGTGTACATGGAGAATATGTTTTTGCAATCGCCGACGTAGTATAATTGAAGCGTTATAAGGGGAACCAGCCCGCATTCGCCTAATCAGATGGAAAACCGCCCAAAAACCATTCACAGACTGACTGGCTCACCAAACTTCGACACAAGTCCGCCTGGCGAATTCGTGCCGGGGACCAGGCGCTCCTTTCCACTCCGGAAAGCCGATCATTAGACCGCTCTGCTAACCGGGCGGTCTTGTGATTTATTACCCCGCAATGAAAACTAGCGCTGTGAATGGGATACGTGGTCTTACTGTCCTCTACCTGTTTGGCCCCGGCGAGAAATCAGAACTGGGTTATTGAACGCAGCTTAACGATCGACACTGTGCGCTTGTTCGCAACCCCAGATGCAACCAGTTCATTTCCAGTTTTCTATAGAGCCCCCTTCATGACCTGCCTTCCAGCTGGAACGTCCAAGCCTTGAGATACTGTTGCTTATTTTGCGGATATGATGCTCTGAACGCACTGCAAACGAAATATCCAGTTAAATTTCGAGAAGACACGTTTGGATTTTCCACCAATGGCAAGGCGATGGCGACTCCTGGAACTCTGGTATGAAGAATAATTAGAAAAAATTAAAAAAGGAAAACATAAAAAAAGGAAAAGTGCAATACAAAAATATAAAAAATGAAATAAAATAAACTAAAGAAACAAAAGCCCCTACCCAACTACTTCCACTTTCATCGGTAATCTATATCTTCTTCCCCTTTCTTTCTTCTTTTCCTATACCCTTGTAGCAATAGGTTAGTTGTTTTGGGATAGGCGCGGAAAGGCGCCAACACTTGAAGAGGTGCAGTTTCTTTTTTTGCAAGACACATGTGGAGGTGGCAAGTATTTTTTTTTTTATAGTTTCCCTTTCCTGTCCTGGGACGGAAAAGAAATAAAAGTGCAGTAGCGGAGCACATAAAAAAGGAAAAAACTGAAAAAAAAGTTGGTTGAGATTCCTTGCTTCGGGACTGAGAGTAGAAAAAAAATAGATAGCGTCTTAAAAAAAAAAAGATGGCTGAATGGATACGCTGACGGTTTACGAAAAAAAAAAAGAACGAGAAGGCGACCACAGGAAATCCGGGTTCGAGTCCTGGTCCAGCACAAATTATCGTTGTCATTCGACTATACAGCTGATGCTTATCCGTATTCGCGACTGCGAGTACATTTAATGTATTTCACAACGGCAATGGTCGCCGCAGTGCCTATTTCTTCGGACTTTGCATCGTTATTCGTAATAACACAGGCACTGCAATATCTTTTCCAATTTTTCAGATCTTTTGAGAAAGTACGCAGAAACATTTTTCTTAACAAAAATTGTTAAGCGTAGCACACTTCTATTTTGTATCACTCTTGGGAGAGGAAAACATACAGTTCCTAACAAATGAAGTATTGACAGAACTGAAAGAATCATAATCCTGGAGCATCTGAACAAGAGGAATACGCAGTTGGGGAATCGTTACATCTTCAAAGTGAGTATGTGTACCACAAAATTCGTCTTACTAGATTCCTCTTGCATGGTTGGGGCCTGTCACTTATCTGCAATGCAACTGATAATAATGTTAATGTTCTTGACGCCAAGGAATCCTTCTGTAACACGATGTAACAGTGTCCCTCACATGAAGATGGTACCTTGACCGAGACTAGTTGTGTATGAATTAACGCGCACCACAACACCATTGGTGGTTTTGTGATTCCTTTCTTGAAGTACACTGGTGTACAAAACTTAAGAACGAAAGTAACTTTCACATCGCCTGTCTTCCAAGAATCATAGCTCTATCAAAGCTATACCATACATAGAAGGAACTGTCACCCTGTAACACAGAAAGTAACTGAATGAAAACACTTTTATTTTTATTTTATAGTATGGTTAGGGCCCCCCATCGGGAAAACGGTTTGCCGGGTGCCGGTCTTTCAATTTGACGTCACTTCGGTGAGCTGCAGTAAATGAGGATGATGGGATGATGATGATAATACCACAACACCCAGTCCTTGGGTGGAGAAAATTCGGGAATCGAACCCGGGTCCAGGGGATTGACAATCCATCACGCTGACCATTCAGCTACCGGGGGTGGACAAAGAAAACACTGATTGTCTTGAACAACAAGTGAGTTACGTCGAGTGTGGTGCAATTCTACAACGTTCCCAAACGGTCGCCATTCACACTCTTGTAACATGTTTACATAGCATTTCTCTAAACTCGCTTTGGTCTACAAATTGTGAAAGTTGGGGTTATTTAGACAAGCGAACTACTGTCCCTCTCTTTCGTTTGCCTCCATGAGTACGCAGTCACGACAAAGTAGACGGGAAAAACGAGATTTCTTTCACAAATGTGACTACGCATCAGCAGTCATTTAAAAAGCGTTGTTCGTGCGAAACTCAGCTTGCCCTTTTCTCATATGACATCCTGTGAACCATGGATGAAGAGCAACAGATAGATTCCATATTGCTAGATTTGTGAAATGCGTCTGACACAGTTCCCCACTGTCGACCGTTAACGTAGGTCACAGTATAGCGATTAGGTTCCCAGATATGTGAGTGACTCGAAGATTTCCTTAGTAACACAACACAGTACTTTTTTTGTTGACCCCTAATGTTCGTCATAGACATTGGAATCGTCAGGAGTGGCCAAGGGAAGTGTGACAGAACCGCTCATATTCTCTGCATACCCAAATGATCTGACAGACACTGTGAACAGAAGTCGTGGTTGTCTGCTGATGATCCTGTTGTGTATGGGAAAGTGTCGTCGTTGAGTGACTGTTGGAGGATACAAGTTGACTTGGACAAAATTTCTAGTTGGTACGATGAATGTCAGCTTGATCTGAGAGTGGCGTTACAAAGGGATATCAAATGGAACGATCGCATAAGAGTAGGGAAGGGGATTTGGTTTATTGGGAGACTTTTAGGAAAGTGTAACTTCTGTATAAACGAGGTCTCATAAACAACACTAGTAATAACGATTCTTGGGTACTGTTCAAGATTGTGGGAGCCCCACCAGCTGCGTTAAACGAATACATAGAAGCTATTCAGAGGCATGCCGCTAGATTTCTTACCTATAGGTTCTATCAGCACGCGAGTACTACGAAGATACTTCGTGAAATTAAATGGGAATTTCTGGAGGGAACATGTCGTTCTTTTCGCGTAACACTATTGAGATAATACAGAGAATCAGCATTTGAAACTGACTGTAGAGCGATTTCTTTTGTCATCGTGCTTCTGATTGATTTGATGTGGCCGCCACGAATTCTGTCTTGTGCTAACCTGTTCATCTCAGAGTAGCACTTGCAACATACGTCCTGAATTATTTGCTAGATGTATTCTAATTTCTGTCTTCCTCTACAGTTTTTGTCCTTTACAGCTCCCTCTCGTACCGTGGAAGTCATTGCCTCGTGTCTTAACAGATGTCCCATCTTCCGGTCCCTTCTTATCAGTTTTTTCCACATCTTCTTTACTCTCAGATTCTGCGCAGAACTTCCTCATTCCTTACCTTATCAGTCCACCTAATTTTCAACATTAGTCTATAGCTCCACATCTCAAACGCTTCGAGTCTCTTTTGTTCCGGTTTTCCCACAGTCCATGTTTAACTACCATACAATGCTGTACTCCAGACGTACGTTCTCAGAAATTCCTTCCTCAAATTAAGGCCTATGTTTGATACTAGTAGACTTCTCTTGGCCAGGAATGACCTTTTTGTCATTTCTAGTCTGTTTTGTCCTCCTTGCTCCTTCCGTCATTGGTTACTTTACTGCCTAGGTAGCAGAATTACTTAACTTCATCAACTTCGTGACCATCAATCCTGATGTTAAGTTTCTCACTGTTCTCATTTCTACTACTTCTCATTATCTTCGTTTTTCTTCGACTTACTGTCAGTACATACTCTGTACTCATTAGACTGTCCATTCCGCTCAGCATATCATGTAACTCTTCTTCACTTTCACTCAAGATAGCAATTTCATCAGCGAATCGTATCATTGATATCCTTTCACCTTGAATTTTAATTCAACTCCTGAACCTTTCTTTTATTCCCATAATTGCTTCCTCGATGTACAGATAAAACAGTAGGGACGAAAGGCTACATCTATGTCTTACACCCTTTTTAATCCGAGCACTTCGTTCTTGATCGTCCACTCTTATTATTCCCGCTTGGCTGTTGTACATGTTGTATATGACCCATCTCTCCTTATAGCTTACTCCTACTTTTTCAAAATTTCGAACATCTTGCACCATTTTACATTGTCGAACGCTTATTCCAAGTCTCCATATCCAATGAACGTGTCTCGATTTTTCTTAAGCCTTGCTTCCGTTATTAACCGCAACGTCAGAATTGCCTCTCTCGTACATTTATCTTTCCTAAAGCCAAACTGATCATCATCAAGTGCATCCTGAATGTTTTTTTCCATATTTCTGTATACTATTCATGTAAGCAACTTGGACGCATGAGCTGTTAAGCTGATTGTGCGATAATTCTCTCACTTGTCAGCTCAAGCCGTCTTCGTAATTGTGTGGATGATGCTTTTCCGATAGTCAGAAGGTGTGTCGCCAGACTCATCCATTCTACCCACCAACGTGACTAGTCGTTTTGTTGCCACTTCCCCCAACGATTTTAGAAATTCTGATGGAATGTTATCTATCCCTTCTGCCTCATTTGGTCTTAAGTATGTAAGTAGGCTGTTTAGGATTTCTTATTGGTAACGCCACGTAGCGCTCTGTATGAAAAATCACTGGCTGTGCTGTGTGTAGTCTGTGGCTAGTTTGCATTGTTGTCTGCCATTGTAGTGTTGGGCAGTTGGCTGATAACAGCGCGTAGCGTTGCGCAGTTGTAGGTGAGCCGCCAGCAGTGGTGTATGTGGGGAAAGAGATGGCGGAGTTTTGAAATTTGTAAGACTGGATGTCATGAACTGCTATATACATTATGACTTTTGAACACTATTGAGGTAAATACATTGTTTCTGCTCTTTCAAAATCTTTCATTTGCTAACTATGCCTATCAGTAGTTAGTGCCTTAAGTAGTTTGAACCTTTTATTTAGCTGGCAGTAGTGGCGCTCGCTGTATTGCAGTAGTTCGAATAACGAAGATTTTTGTGAGGTAAGTGATTTGTGAAAGGTATAGGTTAATGTTAGTCAGGGCCATTCTTTTGTAGGGATTATTGAAAGTCAGATTGCGTTGCGCTAAAAAAATATTGTGTGTCAGTTTAAGCAGAGTCATGTACAATTTTTCTAAGTGGACGTTTCAAGTCTTCCAAAGCTCTTTTAAATTCTGATTCTAATACTGTATCCCTTATCTTTTCTAAATCGACTCCTGCTTCTACTTCTATGACATCAGACAAATCTTCCCCCAAACAGAGGAGAAGGATGTTGCGTAAGGACCACGAAGGTAGCCCGCATCTCGTGGTCGTGCGGTAGCGTTCTCGCTTCCCACGCCCGGGTTCCCGGGTTCGATTCTCGGCAGGGTCAGGGATTTTCTCTGCCTCGTGATGGCTGGGTGTTGTGTGATGTGCTTAGGTTAGTTAGGTTTAAGAAGTTCTAAGTTCTAGGGGACTGATGACCATAGATGTTAAGTCCCATAGTGCTCAGAGCCATTTGAACCATTTTGAACCACGAAGGTAAGAGAAGTTGGGACTCGTACGGAAGCAAATACTCAGTCGTCGTTTCCCTCGCTCTATTTGCGATTGAAGTTCGAAAGGAAATGTCTAGTAATGATACAAGACACTCAATTCACGCATCGTATGGTGGCTTACAGAGTATGAAAAATATGTAGAGATGTAGGCATTTCTCTTTCTTAGCTAACAATGAAATTTTTTCTCGTTTATGTTGCTATTACCGAGAGGTTCGTGTCCAAATTAAACGCAAATTGCTGTGGTTGCTCGCGAACGGAAGGAAACTTCGGGGACAGGGTGGGTGGCATAGAAGGAGCGGAGAAAGTGATTACCGGCGACCGGCGCCGACACATTTCCGCGGCCAGGGAGCCGTTAAGCAGGTGGGCACGGCCGAATACAGAATGAGGCCGTAACGCGCCTCGCAGCCCAATGAGAGGACGGCCCAGGAGAGCAGCAGAAGTCTGCAGGCGGCCATGGCTGCGGCGAACGGACAGCGCGGCTTCACTGGACGACCCTCTGGAAGTCATCCAGATGTGACGGCTAGCATCAGCAGCAATCTGTGTACCGAGGTCCGAAAGACAGGCCGTCTTGCATACGTCCCAGCATGGGATATTGCACGTGTTACGAGTGCCAGCATCTGTCTCTGGTGGAGAGCGAGTAACTACACTGGTGTCCAAAATTAAAGCAACGAACCAGTATTTCACCGTCCTGTGTCTAATTCAAGACATAATCGTACTGTCAACAGATGTCCGTACGGTAGTGTCCCGCACGGAAGATGGCATTCTGGTCAACAGACAACCACGCCAACGGTGACGTCAGGACACCTACTGTATTAAACGGAGTAGTTTTTGTCCGGTAGCTCACCTCCAGAATCCCTGTGTCCATAGTCACAGACGTTGCAGTATGACACAGAGAAGACCACTACCAGGCTTTCTGCGGTGGAGGGCCATGTGAAGAATGGAAGCAGAACAGTCGAGAACTGATGTGGCCCGATGGTTTAATGTGAATCGTTCTGTTATTTTTCGGTTGTGGCGACAATTTGTAGAGATCGAAACTGTATCCCGAAGACCAGGGTGGGGCCGACCACGTATGACATCACCAACAGAGAACCGTTATTTGGCTGTAAGGGTACGACGGTACCGCCTTAGTACTGCACGGCGATTGGCATCTGGCCTCGCAGCATGCACTGGACTTGTTGTAGCGATGCAAAATGTGTACAGTGGCCTTTATTGTTGGAGACCTCTGACGGGTCTTCACAAAAGGGAACGTCTAAAGTGAACGGTCGACCATTGGGCCA
The DNA here is from genome assembly GCF_023897955.1 of Schistocerca gregaria. Lineage (NCBI taxonomy): Eukaryota > Metazoa > Arthropoda > Insecta > Orthoptera > Acrididae > Schistocerca > Schistocerca gregaria. The sequence goes on along the minus strand of NC_064923.1, from coordinate 135,440,623 downwards.
TTATTCTTTTCACATATGACTCCTGATTTGTGCCTGTACTGTGATTCTCATCGTATTCGCATCTGGAGGGAATGTTGAACACGATATCGGGACCCAAGAGACTGCTATCGAGGCTGCTCCCTAACGGTGTGGGTAGAGATTATGTAGGCACCTCTAACACCTCTTCATGAAATTGCACAGCTACATCAGCAAGTCTTAAATGCTGTCGTTTGTCAGGCCCGTATTGTTGCTACAGGTGGTCACACTCCACACTGAGCTCATCAACCACTTGTCGGAACGTGTGTGTAAATCCGGTAAATTGAAAAAAAAACGAAGAACATTTTTGTCTACCACTATGCATGTTGCAGTTGTTTGCGTTCTTTATTCTTTTAATAGGTTCTACTTTACTGTCACCTGATTATACTGCTTTGTGGCAAAATAAACGCAACCTTGCAAAATTTCGGTTTGTTGCCTTAATTTTGGACACCAGTGTATTTCAGAGGAGTTAAATAATTCTTGAGTGCGCTTTTAAATGCGTGGACGCTTTCGATAGTACACCACAAAGTTAAGACCTATAGTGGGGATATTCGATTAACATACTGATTTCCTGTGGGCCCTGCACGGACCGAGCGTTCGCGAAGTGTGCTGGACAAGCCGACAAGTTTGACGTCACAAGTCGCGTCCATTCCTCTTGCCAGTCAGAAACAGCCGCTTTCTGAGCATAGGTCTCATACCGGTGAGAGAGTTTATCACATTTAATAGCTATATGTAGAGATGCTTGCTTTGTTAGGACATCTACTTGTTCATTTCCAAGTTTCGCTGAGTGGCCTTTCATGCACACCATTACAATGTTGTGTCAGTTAATCTGTACCCGAGACACAACGTCCATAATTGCTGCAAATGTGAGATTGGTACAACTATTACCATCGTTTCTAATCAGTTGTTGGGCTGACATATTACCAGAGATTACGACTAGTGTGCCTGCCGTGGTCGTCTGTACAAATAGCAGTGCTTCCAAAATGGCAATCAGTTTGAACGTCATAATAGCGGAATGTGAATCTGTCTTTGCAGTACCAAATACGCACTGCCAGCACCGTCAATAGACCCGGACCCATCTGTAAGCACCACGCACGTATCGTGAGAGCAAGACAGGAATTCCATTGCCGTTGCTTTAGTTGGCCCCTAGTTTTGAAACGTTAAACTGGTGCTTGCAGACTCAATGTTTCGTATGGCTTTTCCACACCTTGTACCTTAATGTATGCATTTCCATATATTCAGCGCCGAAGAGTGTAAGCTGCTTATTTATCAATATCTTCCCACATACAGTAGGATGCTAACACCCGGATGTTTTTTTTCCGATGAGCTGTATTCGTTGAAACAGAGCAGTAGGAGAAATTTATTGCACAGAAATATTTGTCGCAATTTTAACGATGATTCATCCGACTCAACCAGAAATGCTTTGGTTGGGGTTGAGATGAACGCCCCAGTCACTATACTGCAGCGTCGAGTCTTTGGAAAATCCTGTCTGACGCCCATCCGTAGCATATGTGTCTCTACTAGGCACTGGTATGAAGTCATCGCTGTCCGCCGACCAGAGCCTCACCACACTCCAGCCGTAGCTGTGATGAGACTGAAGGCTTTTCCGGAAATAGTAATAATATGGTTTCACGACAGCGCCATGTTGTAAATTCGTCTAACTGAAACACTGGAGTCGTAAACGGGAAATTTCGAGGCCGCAAAATCACCAATAAGGATTTTAGTGGAAGGACCGGACCCCAGGTTACGGGTCGTCATGCAGCATTTATTGCATATGAAATGATTTCTTCATAAAAGGTTTCAGAACTAAAACAAGCAACAAACTTTACATGAAAATATGAAGGTTCTTTAAACTCAAAGTTTACGTTTTTAAAACAACAATTTAACAAAATAAAGCTTTCAGATAGAAAAAAAACAATTTAATTTAAAGCAACATAAAAAATTGTTTGGCTGACCTTAACAACAACCCCTTACAGGACAAGAGATGATTAAGTAACACATCATTTCAAATGACAGTTTTAGCAGCTAACAACCGGTCGAACAAAGAATGATATATCTGAAAATTTATTAACAAAACATAATAACCCCAAGGGGCACAATCATGCTAATAATAATTCGCCTGTAGAAGGAACGAGATTGTTGTGGTTGGCAGGTGAGCCAACCGTATGGTTAAAGGAGGCCGATATGCTCGCGTTTTAGCTCACGCAGGCTGGCGTGAGGTCTGGAAGATGACAAGGGAATTAGAAGTGAGAAAAGCGGACGTACCTGGTGGAATACTTAACTTTAATCCATTAATGACGAAAGACCCTCTTGACGGTACATGATTTACAGTATTAATAGCAACAGATAGTGCCGCCTTGATAGGTCGTAGCAAATAACGTAGCTGAAGGCTATGCTAACTATCGTCTCGACAAATGAGAGTGTAGAAGTCAGTGTACCATCACTAGCAAAGTCGGCTGCACAACTGGGGTCGAGTGATAGGAAAATCACTGTTAGTGGCGACACGCGGGTCCGACGTATACTACCGGACCGCGGCCGATTTAAAGGCTACCACGTAGCAAGTGTGGTGTCTGGCGGTGACACCACATTCCTCCCCCGCAAATCGGAGTACTGTTGTGGAATAAGGGTTCCGCCCGCCGTGGGGAGGACCGCATGTTGACGTATGCGACGAGGTGGGGAATCTGTGCCACCCGCACCTTGCCAATCGGACCGCGGGGAGCTAGGAAACGTCTGAAAACCTGCTTCAGGGTTCACGCCAAAATGCGGTGTACGCGCCCTTAGAGAGACAGGAGGGGCCGAAGAGTCGACCTCCATCGGGCCGGGGCACCCGACGGGCGAAGACGACATAAGGTCCGGAGCGGGCAAGAGTTCCATGTCGGAGGACAACCGGTCACGGGAAGCGATCGGCGGCGCGTGACCCAGGGAGGCGCCCGGCGGTTGCAGCGACGCGTCCACTGCAGGCGTCGCCGGCGGGAGAACAGGCGGCGGCGACGGCGGCGGCGGCGGCGCGTCGCCATGGGGCAAAATGGAAGGCAGAGTCAGCAACACCTGGGGCTGAGACGAGCCAGTAGATGGGTCTCCGGGGCGCTGACCGGACGGCACCGTCGCTGAAAGCAGACGGCGAGCGCCAGATCCCGTGCGACGACAGAGGCGCAGCTGATTGAGATGCCGACGCACCTCACCAGAGGCCTCCAAAACCAGATACATAGCGCATCTGAGGCAGCGAAGAATGCGCCCTTCGAGCCAACGCCGTGAACCTCGATAGTGGCGATAGGAGACAACGTCCTTCCGCAAGCGAAGACCATTTTGTCGCAAGACCTGAAATAATGTTCTGAGGTTGGCCAAATGTTCTTCTTCCGTCTTTCCGGATATCACAAAATCGTCCAGATAATTTGCTGCAGTAGGGACCGACGCACAAACAGTTTGTAGATAGTGCTGAAACAATGCAGGGGTGGATGCACACCCGAATTGCAGTCGTTTGAATCGATACAAACCAAGATGTGTGTTAACCACCAAAACGCGCTGGGAGACTTCGTCCACCGGTATTTGCAAGTACGCATCTGCTAGGTCCAACTTCGAAAAATATTTACCCGGGCACAGTTTGTCAAAAATAACTTCCAGGCGGGGTAAAGGAAAAGTTGCAATCACTAGTTGTGGATTCACTGTTGCCTTGAAGTCCACACAAAGTCTCAGTTTTTCCGGAAGGGTTTGGCAAAATTACTAAGGGTGATGCACAGAGAAGCCTGCACACGTTCAATTACACCTTGTGATTCCAAATCGCGTAATGTTTGTGCGACCTCACCACGCAATGCGTGGGGAACATCGCGCTCCGAAAAATTTCGGTTGCGCGTTGCGCGTTGAGTTCCAAATGTGCTTCATAGTTCTTAGCGCAACCGAGGCCCGGTGCAAAAATGTCTTCAAATTCTTCACATAGACGAGAAACAGTGTCGGAAGGCACCGTCCGGTTCACTGATAGGACCTGATTTACTATAGAAAAGTTAAACAACTGAAATAAATTGAAACCAAACAAGTTCACTGCAGAAGAAGAACGAAGGACGTAAAATGACACAAGTTTTGTTTGTCCTTTGTAGGTAGCAAGAAGGTTTCACTGTCCTAACACAGGGATACGTTGCCCGGAATAGCTTGTTAACTGAACATTTGCGGTTCGCAACGGAGGTGTGCCCAGCAGTTTGAAAGTGTCTTGATTGATCAGTGAAACTGCAGCTCCGGTATCGAGCTGGAATGCTATCAATTTGCCGTTAATGTCCAAGTCTACAAAAAGTTTTTTGTACTGCTGACGACAATAGCGACTGTCTCGTGCAACGTGAACTAACACTGGTACATAATCACTTGCGACTTGACGGGAGTTCCGGCGATGGTGACGTACACTATTTTTGGGATGAACACAGTCACTGTTAGAGAGAGTGGCAGTGGGCGGAGTGGAATGAACTACATGAACTTCCATGGGCGAAGTTTCGCGAGCCTGAGTACCCACGGTTCGATTCCGATTCCGGCGCGAAGCAAAGGGCCTGGAACGGTTTAGAGCTTCCGATCTGAGCTTTTTCTGGCAAACACTCTAAACATGTCCATTTTTATTACAATAAAAGCAAATAGCTTGGCGTAACGGGCAATTCGCACGCGAAAGTTTAGTAGTACACCGCGGGCATGATTTGATCACTGCATTTGCTTGCCTGCGCGGCACACGTGGCTGAGAGCCTGGCGGCAGCGGCGCGGCCGGGCGCGAGGGCTGTTTACTGCTCCGTGCAGCTCGCCCGGCGGGCCGTTTAACCTGACACACTGCTGGCGAAGTTTCAAATGAGTCCTGAGCAAAGTCAGTGTGTCCTGCCGATTCAACATGTCCATCACTTGTTGAAGGGAGGAATTGAGTAGTTTCAAAATCTGTCCCTTATACGAACATCAGAAAAGTTCTGTGCAATTGCATCACGTACCATAGTATCTGAATAAGGGAGTCCACATTGACACTCAAAAGCACAATCTCTAGTAAGGCCTTGCAAGGTTGTAACCCACTCCCGATTAGTCTGACCTGCCGTACGTTTTGTACGAAAGAAGGTATACCTTTTTGCAACTACATTGACTGATTCTTTGAAATATGCATCTAACGCAGACAAAATTTCTTCGTAGGACAGAGTTGCTACGTCGTGTCGGGGAAATAATTTGGCTATCACACGGTACCTTTGTACCCCGACGGAGGAAAGGAGAAAAGGCTGCCGCTCGTTACCTTGAATTCTGTAGGCGGCGGGATGGAATCCAAATTGTCGTGACTACTCCGTCGAGCTTTCCAGCGCAGCATCAAAAGGTCGAAAAGTTGTTGCAACAGCCTGTTGTGGCTGCGTTAGCGGTGAAGCGGCTGCTGCCGCATCGTGTTGCATCGGACGTTGACCCTGGACGAGGTGTCCAAGGGCATCCAGTAAGGCCTGCGTCTGCTGATTCTCTAAGCGATAAAATTCGGACAGTACATCTGGAGATTGTGGAGAAGCCATTACACAAGTAAATCAGGGCAATATCGATACGAACGCGGTTTTGCCAATGTTGTGGTTGGCAGGAGAGCCAACCGTATGGTTAAAGGAGGCCGATATGCTCGCGTTTTAGCTCACGCAGGCTGGCGTGAGGTCTGGAAGATGACAAGGGAATTAGAAGTGAGAAAAGCGGACGTAGCTGGTGGAATACTTAACTTTAATCCATTAATGACGAAAGACCCTCTTGACGGTACATGATTTACAGTATTAATAGCAACAGATAATGGTCATAGCAAATAACGTAGCTGAAGGCTATGCTAACTATCGCTCGGCAAATGAGAGCGTAGAAGTCAGTGAACCATCGCTAGCAAAGTCGGCAGTACAACTCGGGCGAGTGCTAGGAAGTCTCTCCAGACCTGCCGTGTGGCGGCGCTCGGTCTGCAATCACTGATAGCGGCGACACGCGGGTCCGACGTATACTACCGGACCGCGGACGATTTAAAGGCTACCACCTAGCAAGTGTGGTGTCTGGCGGTGACACCACAGAGGTGATGGCAATAAAGGGCAAAAACTCGATCCAAGGAAACACGGGGATCACAACCCCTGCTTATCAGAATAATTTTGACCAATACGTGGTAATCGCTTTTTGGAGCGACAAGCGATCCCCATAATCCTAATGAATGTCACGGGCGAAATTCTTCATACTCACCACCATTTTAAGAAAGCATTAACATCTGAACCTTTCCTCTTTTAGAAGTATTAAATGACAATAACAGTGAAAGAAATGTCCCAGTATGAATGTACAACCCAAAGGTATGGTAATATACAAAATTAAAACACTTTTCTTTAACACAGAATTTATTGGTCGCTTGGATAGCAGAAGCTGTTAAAGCAAACAGTCATTCCAAAATTGTGTTAAAGTGTTTGAAAAGTAGCACAAAACAAATACAGGGCATTTTGTACATGAATTCATTGCACGGAGCTGGCAGTGATAACATCGCTGTGCATAACGGTAGACACAGATAAACCCTCGCTAGCGCGACCCCTCCACAGCCGGAGAAAGGACAAACAGTGTACCGCTAGACTACGGGCGCGCGAAATAGGATCACAAGACGCAACCACGCTCGAACGCTCACAGCCGCGCAAAGTAGCACAAGGGTAGCAAGAAGTCGTTTAGCGGAGCCGCGTGGAGTACAGGCCATTTGTATTGTATTGTATTGTTTGTTGACCGCAGATCTAGAAACGACGGGGAGGCTCCGTCCCCGCCACAGCCGCAGTGGTCCACAACCCCACGACGACTACGGCAGTCCAGTTCACCCCTCCGCCGCCCCACACCGAACCCAGGGTAATAGTGCGGTTCGGCCCCCGGTGGACCCCCCAGGGAACGTCTCACACCAGACGAGTGTAACCCCTATGTTTGCGTGGTAGAGTAATAGTGGTGTACGCGTACGTGGAGAACTTGTTCGCGCAGCAGTCGCCGACATAGTGTAACTGAGGCGGAATAAGGGGAACCAGCCCGCATTCGCCGAGGCAGATGGAAAACCGCCTAAAAACCATCCACAGACTGGCCGGTTCACCGGACTTCGACACAAATCCGCCCGGCGGATTCGTGCCGGGGACCGGCGCTCCTTTCCGCCCCGAATGCCGTGCGTTACTGCGTTCACACTGCCGGCTCGTGCCGACGTGTAGTGTGTTCACATTGGGCGCCGCGCCGAGCCGGGACGGCGAAATGGGGGAAAATCCACTTCTCCGATTTTCGTGTTTTAAAAATTCTTAGCGGTATATAAGACTTCGACACATCGTTTTATGAACTTATTTTATCCTTAAAAGCGTTACTTACGTCGTGAAAAAAGAAAAAGTCTACTTTTCGTTTCGCGTGATTTCTTAGTTTCGTAACGCTTCCTAGCCGATTTTGAAGAACGTATGCGGCTAAAAAATGTGATTTTTGTACACGTGGTAGTGCAACATCTTAGCTTCGTACTGAATCATTTATCTTTCCTTATATCTTAACAATCATTGTGAAATGATGCTATTTGTCAACGCTCTGCACTTGATTTACAAATCTTGTAGTGAAAAAGTTATGTAGCGGGTAGCTTACTGTTAGATCCGTTTTAGACCATACATTGTTGGGAATGAAATGTAGCTAAGGGTACCAAAAAGTTTTTGAAATGGTAATGATACTGATATCTGTCTCTGGTCACAAGCAATGCGAGCTACTCAGTGGCGTTAGTGCCGCGTCCGCAAGCCACGGGGTTCGCGCGGTTATAGCTTGGTTTAGTGTAGTCATAGTGCAGGAAAGAAAAAAAAAACTAATTACTGGTGATCAGCGCAGACCTATTGTCGGTCCCTCGTATTATTTTAATGGTCTCATTGTCTAGATAAATCCAAATGTATAAGAATTTTTCCCTTGGCTACTGGACAATCATCTGCTATGCTTTTTTAATTGGCCACACGTTGCATCACAAAGGACAAACAATTATTTGTCATCAACATCCTACAATTAGTATGATGTACATTTCGTATTTCGAACTAAAAGATAACTGAAGCGCAATTCTGTAGTCTCGTTATCTACTTTGACAGAAAAAATAATGGAGAGTTAATGAAACTCCCTTAGATCGGCACATGTGTGCGTTTCATTGTTCTTCATTGTCTTTTTTCTTCCTTGGCGGGCTGCGCTGCACTGTCAAGGTAATCCCCACTCTTTGGCTATATGGCTGGCCGGAGGCCAAATAAATAAATTTGAAAAGACTCCCACCCTTTGTTAGCTGACAAGCAAGTCAGTAGAAAACGCAGCTGCAGTCAACAGTTGCTCGCCTTTAGCTAGTCTGTGCTGTCGTGTAGAACAATGTCTTCACTCTTTTATTGGTATTGTATTGACTCTGCAGTAACTCGTCGAGTTTTGAAGTACAGAAGAACTAGGAGGTTATGGATTCATCCGATAAATAGCGACAGACATTTAGGAGAGTTTTTTTCTTTATATGAAGAACTTAAAAACTATCCCGAAAAATTTTATTTAAATTACAGAATGAATCATAATACATTTCAGTAGGTGCTGCAGAACATTCAAGACAAAATTTCTAAACAGAACACAAATTTTCGCAGAAGTATAACAGCAGAAGAAAAATTGTGTATAACGATAAGGTAAGATTCGTTAGTACACACTTTTTGGTTTACAGTAGAAGTTTGTACAGCATTCACTACCTCCGGTTAATTGTAGTCATGCTTTTGTATTTTAAATTTCACAAACGCTTACTTCTGAGGGGAAGAGAGTTTATGGGACTCATGAGTATCATTAGGAAGTAATTAGCTTCGTCAATTTGAGTAATGTCTTGCTGTGCCTTCAATGAAGAATCGCAGAAATGCTCCTTCAGCATTTTCCAACTTTTTTCTTCTTTTTTCTTCATGATGCAGCGCTTGGCAGTGGTGATGGTTCATCATGTGGAGCCACTGATGACCTCACAGAATTCTTTTCATTACCTTGTAAGACAGATTGATACGCGAAGAGTTTTGAGATAATGCCCTTTGACTCAATGGTCCTATTTCCACTGATAAGGAACTGCGACAGCATCACATTACAATGCATTATCATCGGGTAGGGACACATTTCCGTCCCTCAGTGACACTGTCTTCGTTTACAAGTAAATGAGAACTATTCAGTGGCGGGAATGCCGCGATCGCTGACAAGCTATTGTTGTAAATGCATGTAAATACGGTAGATTAAATAAATGAAATAAAAGTAATTTCGCATGTATCATTATAATAAACGTAATTTTTCCTCACTGATTGTGAAATGTGAGGTAACATCTTAAAATAAAAGACGTGTGCAGTCACACTTGTGATGGAAGCAGAAGGGAGACGTGTGATGCGTGTACTGCAGAAGCTGAAGTGCTGCTCCACAGACTCGCGCCTGCGGTCGGCTCGCGCCGGCAACATTAAACACTCGGGATGTCGCCGGCTCGGCTCCGGGAGGCTCACGCCGTGTCGGCGCCGCCCGGCCGCCAGTGTGATCACCGCAGTTCAAAACCATGTGTTTGATATCGAAGCGGGCGGCGGCCCGGCCAGGCTCGGCTCGGCTCGGCCTGGCTGGCAGTGTGAACGCAGCCTAAAGACAGCACGGCCAACCGGGCGGGCGAGCACGCAGTAGTAAATATTAAATTACGGAGACGCCAACGGAGTGCACACAAAATCAAATCAACACAACCGAGGCCAGAACACCCAAATTAACAGTAAGTGCGGTTACAATTTCAACTGCGAGTACAAAGTATAAATTACTGGTGTGTGTGTGTGGGGTGGGGGTGGAAGGGAGGGGTGGGGGGGGGGAGCAAAATCAACTGAACAACCCAATGAAATTTATTTCTTAAAACGCTTGGGTCAAAACAACATGAAACTAGCTCATAAAATATTCAGTTATAAATCTGCCGTATAGTCATTGATTATTCGGTGCAAAGCCAACACCCAAAACTCCCCATAATATATCTGGCGAAATACGAAGGCTGTCGAACACGACCTCAGCTCGACAATACAGGGTGCCGCCTGCAACAGACAACATGCAATATTGAGAGAAGGCAAACCCACAATGATCACAGATTTTCAAGGTAAAAATGTCAGTGAAACAAGTCAGACCCTGGAACGGATAACCTGAATTACTGTTCAGAATCACTCTGAACTTAGCGGATCGTAACACCGACCTGGGTTATAAATCATAAATATGAATTCAAAGTTCTGGAGCAAAAAGCAAACCGCACTTAAGGGGACCACACTGTGGTTCAGGTCGAAAAAATGCGATTTTCGGTTTTCATCATATTTCGTTAGATTAATGTTTTATTTAAGTACTCTGAAAAGGATTTTGCTGAAAAACAACTTTTTCGAGCATTTAAAGAGCATTTTCCTACCACGTGTGTTTATGTGCCACGCCCACTTTTCTGTCACCCACTTTTCTGCATATATTTTAGATATTTGTATCCCCTACATTGCACGTTAGGGATTTTTTTTTTAACTCCCGAGTGTGTTGGCTATCCTTGGAATGCAACGGTCGGTATTCTTTTGTTCCTGCTGTTAGTAAACAACACGCTTTCAAACACGCGGTTAGTTTTGTGCAAGTGTAACTGCGATAGTTGTTATACTAACGTTTTCAGTGCTTGTTTAGCCGTGTTTTGTTGTTTTTATTGTAGATAACGAAACGTAAAGGCATTTTCAAGAAACGACAATTTAGAGGAAACAAGTTTAGAAAGCTTTCTGTACAAGAGGTTATGTTGCCAGGCAATGATGTTTCTAATTGGAATTCTTCAACAAGTGCATCATCAAAGAAGCTTTCAACATTTCAAGAGAGTTACAACGAATTTACTGTAATTGGCAAAGGGTGAAGTAACATTATTACAAATTTGAGAATATTATCAGATGTAATTTCTAAATTTGTGCAATGTAGACAGTCTGGTGGGTCACAGAGTGTGAAAATTTGTGAGATTGACAGTGGGAGAAGACGCCCAACAATTTCTTTGGATTTAAAATGCTCAGCAGTGATTTCATTTATGAGGTCTGCAAAACCAGATGCAAGTGGCCCTTATGAATTCAATACTAGATTAGTTTATGCCTTACGATCCATTGGCAAGGGCATGGCTGCAGGGGGAACATTTTGTTCAGTGATGAACTTACATCAACGACAGAATAAATTTGAAAAACTGATTGCAATATTAGCGAAAGCTGTATGTGAGGTCAGTGAGAAAAGCATGAAACTGGCTGCTAGGGAAGCAGTGGAACAAAATGATGGATGTTCGGATATTGCAGTTGCACTTGATGGAAGTTGGCAGAAAAGAGGACATACTTCTCTGAATGGATTAGTGAATGCACGAGCGTAGACACCGGTAAAGTGTTAGCTGTGGAGATAATGTTTAAATACTGCAAATGTTGTAAAGTCAATGAACATGAAGCACACAATTGTGTGGCTAATTTTAGAGGAACAATTGGTGGTATGGAAGTTCATGGAGTACAACAAACATTTCATCGCTACGTAGAAACAAGAGGCGTATGCTACACCAAATATTTGGGCGATGGTCACAGTAAGGCATACAACAATGTGGTGTACTCTAAGCCATATGGAGATGCCATTATTAGAAAAATAGAATGTGTAGGCCATGTTCAAAAACGTTTGGTAACAAGGCTGAGAAAACTAGCTGTTGATATAAGAGGAAAAATATTAGAAGATGGAAAATTGTTGACCGGACAGGGTCGGTTAACAAAAACTGAAATAGGAAACTTGCAGGTATACTTTGGGCAGGCAATTAGGAGAAATGAAGACAATCTGGAGGCAATGAAGAGAGCTGTTTGGGCCATATTCTTCCATAAGTCCTCTACTGATGATAAGCCATGTCATCAGGAGAAAATTCGTGGTGCAAAAACAGTAGGGCTCAGGCAGCTGGAGAATCTTATTCTTACCAGCATTCTCTTCCTGCTGCTTTTATTACACGAATTAAGTCTATTTTCAAGGACTTGGCTCTGCATGGGTAGACACAGAACCAAATTGAATGTTTCAATAGCATAATTTGGAACCGCCTTCCTAAAACTGTGTTGGTAGGCATGCATACTATGAAAATAGGAGTTCATGAAGCTGTTATTACATTCAGTTGTGGTAATATTGGAAAGTGTTTGGTACTGAAAAAGCTGGGAATTAATCCTGGTGAAAATATGATCACTGGGCTGCATCATTGTAATAAAATGAGGATAGCCGATACATCATATGCAGCAGGGCAGTTTTAATTAACTGTAAGTAACAAATTTCAAAAGTTTTTTCTTGCAAGTCAATTTCACGCAAACTAAATTTTCAGTACATGTACCCCATTGTCTCAGAAACTATCATAGATAAATGAATGAAATTTTCAGAGACTCTGCATAACATAAAAAGCCACCTCTGGTACAGCGTTCATTAATATTGCCCCATTAGGAAGTTCACAAAAATTATTTTCTGCAGAAAAAACTTTATACTTTTTGTTAATAAATTTAGCCCCCCCCCCCCCCCCCCCCCCCATAAATCATGGACCTTGCCGTTGGTGTGGAGGCTTGCGTGCCTCAGCGATACAGATGGCCGTACCGTAGGTGCAACCACAACGGAGGTCTATCCGTTGAGAGGCCAGACAAACGTGAGGTTCCTGAAGAGGGGCAGCAGCCTTTTCAGTAGTTGCAGGGGCAACAGTCTCGATGATTGATCTGGCCTTGCAACATTAACCAAAACGGCCTTGCTGTGCTGGTACTGCGAACGGTTGAAAGAAAGGGGAAACTACAGCCGTAATTTTTTCCGAGGGCATGCAGCTTTACTGTATGGTTAAATGATGATGGCGTCCTCTTGGGTAAAACATTCCGGAGGTAAAATAGTCCCCCATTCGGATCTCCGGGCGGGGACTACTCAAGAGGATGTCGTTGCCAGGAGAAAGAAACCTATCGTTCTACGGATCGGAGCGTGGAATGTCAGATCCCTTAATCGGGCAGGTAGGTTAGAAAATTTAAAAAGGGAAATGGATAGGTTAAAGTTAGATATAGTGGGAATTAGTGAAGTTCGGTGGCAGGAGGAACAAGACTTCTGGTCAGGTGACTACAGGGTTATAAACCCAAAATCAAATAGGGGTAATGCAGGAGTAGGTTTAATAATGAATAGGAATATAGGAATGCGGGTAAGCTACTACAAACAGCATAGTGAACGCATTATTGTGGCCAAGATAGACACGAAGCCCACACCTACTACAGTAGTACAAGTTTATATGCCAACTAGCTCTGCAGACTACGAAGAAATTGAAGAAATGTACGATGCCGTAAAAGAAATTATTCACATCGTGAAGGGAGACGAAAATTTAATAGTAATGGGTGACTGAAATTCGTCAGTAGGAAAAGGGAGAGAAGGAAACATAGTAGGTGAATATGGACTGGGGCTAAGAAATGAAAGAGGAAGCCGCCTAGTAGAATTTTGCACAGAGCACAACTTACTCATAGCTAACACTTGGTTTAAGAATCATGAAAGAAGGTTGTATACATGGAAGAACCCTGGAGCTACTAAAAGGTATCAGATAGATTATATAATGGTAAGACAGAGATTTAGGAACCAGGTTTTAAGTTGTAAGACATTTCCAGGGGCAGATGTGGACTCTGACCACAATCTATTGGTTATGAACTGTAGATTAAAACTGAAGAAACTGCAAAAATGTGGGAAATTAAGGAGATGGGACCTGTATAAACTGAAAGAACCAGAGGTTGTACAGAGTTTCAGGGAGAGCATAAGGGAACAATTGACAGGAATAGGGGAAAGAAATACAGTAGAAGAAGAATGGGTGGCTCTGAGGGATGAAGTAGTGAAGGCAGCAGAGGATAAAGTAGGTAAAAAGGCGAGGGCTGCTAGAAATCCTTGGGTAACAGAAGAAATATTGAATTTAATTGATGACAGGAGAAAATATAAAAATGCAGTAAATGAAGCAGGCAAAAAGGAATACAAATGTCTCAAAAATGAGATCGACAGGAAGTGCAAAATGGCTAAGCAGGGATGGCTAGAGGACAAATGTAATGATGTAGAAGCTTATCTCACTAGGGGTAAGATAGATACTGCCTACAGGAAAATTAAAGAGACCTTTGGAGAGAAAAGAACCACGTGTATGAATATCAAGAGCTCAGATGGCAACCCAGTTCTAAGCAAATAAGCGAAGGCAGAAAGGTGGAAGGAGTATATAGAAGGTTTATACAAGGGCGATGTACTTGAGGACAATATTATGGAAATGGAAGAGGATGTAGATGAAGACGAAATGAGAGTTACGATACTGCGTGAAGAGTTTGACAGAGCACTGAAAGACCTGAGTCGAAACAAGGCCCCCGGAGTAGACAACATTCCATTAGAACTACTGACGGCCTTGGGAGAGCCAGTCATGACAAAACTCTACCATCTGGTGAACAAGATTTATGAGACAGGCGAAATACCCTCAGACTTCAAGAAGAATATAATAATTCCAATCCCAAAGAAAGCAGGTACTGACAGACGTGAAAATTACCGAACTATCAGTTTAATAAGACACAGCTGCAAAATACTAACGCGAATTCTTTACAGACGAATGGAAAAACTGGTAGATGCGGTCCTCGGGGAGGATCAGTTTGGATTCCGTAGAAATGCTGGAATACGTGAGGCAATACTGACCCTACGACTTATCTTAGAAGAAAGATTAAGAAAAGGCAAACCTACGTTTCTAGCATTTGTAGACTTAGAGAAAGCTTTTGACAATGTTGACTGGAATACTCTCTTTCAAATTCTACAGGTGGCAGGGGTAAAATACAGGGAGCGAAAGGCTATTTACAATTTGTACAGAAACCAGATGGCAGTTATAAGAGTCGAGGGGCATGAAAGGGAAGCAGTGGTTGGGAAAGGAGTGAGACAGGGTTGTAGCCTCTCCCCGATGTTATTCAATCTGTATATTGAGAAAGCAGTAAAGGAAACAAAAGAAAAATTCGGAGTAGATATTTAAATTCATGGAGAAGAAGTAAAAACTTTGAGGTTCGCCGATGACATTGTAATTCTGTCAGAGATGGCAGAGGATTTGAAAGAGCAGTTGAACGGAATGGACAGTGTCTTGAAAGGAGGATATAAGATGAACATCAACAAAAGCAAAACGAGGATAATGGAATGTAGTCAAATTAAATCGCGTGATGCTGAGGGAATTATATTAGGAAATGAGACACTTAAAGTTGTAAAGGAGTTTTGCTATTTATGAAGTAAAATAACTGACGATGGTCGAAGTAGAGAGGATATAAAATGTAGACTGGCAATGGCAAGGAAAACGTTTCTGAAGAAGAGAAATTTGTTAACATCGAATATAGATTTATGTATCAGGAAGTCGTTTCTGAAAGTATTTGTTTGGAGTGTAGCCATGTATGGAAGTGAAACATGGACGATAACTAGTTTGGACAAGAAGAGAATAGAAGCTTCCGAAATGTGGTGCTACAGAAGAATACTGAAGATGACGTGGATAGATCACGTAACTAATGAGGAGGTATTGACTAGAAGAAGGGATCGGTTGGTAGGACATGTTTTGAGGCATCAAGGGATCACAAATTTAGCATTGGAGGGCAGCGTGGACGGAGACCGAGAGATGAGTACACTAAGCAGATTCAGAAGGATGTAGGTTGCAGTAGGTACAGGGAGATGAAGCAGCTTGCACAGGATAGAGTAGCATGGAGAGCTGCATCAAACCAGTCTCAGGACTGAAGAGAACAACAACAACAATAAATTTCAAACAGTATTTCTTAAAAATTATAAAATGGTTGAAGTAGATTTTATTACAGCTCACTCTGTTAGCTCCATGTAACATACAGTAAAAATATTAAGGTCCTGCATCAAATAATTTTTTTCAGAAATGGATCAAATACTTGCCGAAATTAACATCGGTTAGATAGGCAGGGTGTAGTCCCCTTAAAACAACTTCAGAGTAATCAGACCTGCAGATATAGAGGACGGAAAACTTGTTCCAATAAAACGACGTAAGCTCAGGAAATGTCCAAGAGTCCGCGTCCGACAGCATAAGTTCTGGAGTTAGCAGGTCCACATAGCAACAACCGTCAAGGGCTCCCCAAGCGCCTAGGCTTTCCGGTACGTCCACAACCCACCGCAAGTACGGCGGATGCCGGCCCAGTCCACTACCACTTGGCGAGAATTTGCTAGGCTGGTAGTGCCGTCACCCCTCTTCAATGACCCAATGATCCCTTTTTCAGTCCGCCACAGCGAGCCACCTAGCTCTCGAGCCTCAACCGACGCCCAAAGATCGAAACAGGGGGCAAGGCTCGATATACAGAGAGCCATCACGGCTGAGGAGTAATTTCCAACATGATAGTATAACAAATCCTGATGTTTTTTTTAATTTCCTTAGTTTAGCCTTGGCAATCAAAATCTATCTTTGCTTGGTTTTGAATGTACAACAAAACTATGTGAAACCTTTTAAAACATCGTTCTTATTGCGCGCGACGCAGCATGATTTGGGAAGCTCCACCTACCTGATAATAAATTTCTTCTTACACACGCACATCTCCTCGAAGATACTGGCATGCGTTTCTCGGCCCGAAAAAGTTATGGAAAAAAAGCGGTATACACCATAATCTCAAGTCGCACTAAAATTGTTTGGGCAGTGGAAGGAAATACTTAAATGAAAGTATTTTTGTGCGTAATATTTCAATCTGTTGCGATAAACTTGCATACACCAAATACTACCAAGCCTTACTCCAAATTATACATACATGGTTTGAAAAGTTCAAACGCACACCTTATTCATAAAAATAGCTAGTTTGTGGTAGTTCTTCACCGAAAGCTTACAGAAGGATTGTTTCTTTTAGAATTGCTCGCTCAAACGTTGCTAATATTAGCCTCAGAGAACAAAAAAGTCCAAGTTCGCGAGTAAGCAATACACCATGCGCTAATTAATGGTTTAAATATCACTAAAAGTTCTGAATTTCATCCTGTGCAATAATTCCATTTCTCTTCCACTGTAGACGGCACTTCTCAAACATTTTAGTATAGAAATATCACAATATTAATAATTTTCATCTGAGCACATATCAATACGTCTCATCAATATGATATCCAAACCCCGACTCTCTTCTTCTCTCTACACAAAGGAAGCTCCCAAAAAAACGCTCGAATGTGCTAATTTCCGCCGGCCGCTGTGGCCGAGCGGTTCTAGGCGCTTTCGTCCGGAACCGCGCTGCTGCTACGGTCGCAGGTTCAAATCCTGCCTTGGGCATGGATGTATGTGATGTCCTTAGGTTAGTTAGGTTTAACTAGTTCTAAGTTATAAGGGTGTAATGACCACATCAGATGTTAAATCCCATAGTGCTCAGAGCCATTTTTTGAACTTCTGACGATATCTTTATTTTATTTTATTTTATTTTTTTATTTTTTTTGCTCAATTCTTATTCGCAGAAGAACATCACATCCAATCGGAAAGCAGCATGAAGCCCGGTCAATCCCGAGCATATATACGGAACCGATCATAATTTATGATTGTATCAGAAGAGTAAATTACCACAAATCATGATCTCATTTCCCCAATACGATACACTGACGAAAATCTTATAGAGAATCCCCTGGTACGAAAGACTAACACACACGTCATTCTCGAACATTACTCACGTGACCTCTTACTTCAATGCATAGTATAAAAACATTACATAAAAAAGGAATTCACATTCATACTTTCTTTAACTCTGATTACGAAATACAATAATAGCAGTAATTAATACATAACTAGAAAATTAATGAACAAAATCGGAAATAAAATTGACAGTAATTTGTCTGCATCTCCAGCGGCGTCCGTCACCTAGTGGCCTCTATCCTATGGCATAGAAATTACATACACTCGATCCATCTGAAGCCACGTGTCTGGCCCATGACTCACACTGCACGCCCGGTCATATATCTTCCATCTCAATACGGACGATGTAGAGGCACTACGCCTCATTAACGACAGATCGTCTTCAGGAAGATTATTGTTTCATTAGCAGAATTTTAAAAAGGCAGGGGCATGAGAAAGTGGCGGAATTGTGCGCACTTAAGCAAAAATTATTATTTTGTCAAATTCATAGTAAGCGCCTTCAAAACCAACTGTTTGTAAGATTCCTGTAATTTTTCTACTTTTATTATACTAAATCAGTTTAAATGTTTCAAACAATTACAGTGAATGAAATTACAATGAAATGAACTGCTTACAGGCGTTGACGTACTCAACGGGGACAGATGAAAATGTGTGCCCCGACCGGGACTCGAACCCGGGATCTTCTGATTACATTGTAGACGCTCTATCCATCTTTTTTCCTCCTTTTTTTGTTTTTTCTTTTTTTAAACAAAGAAACCTCTTTTCTGAGTATAAAATGAACACTGATAAAAACTTAACAATTCTTCTTGAATCACACAAATACTTTGGAAGTCGAACACGAGTAATTCTGAACAAAATGTTTTGAAAAAACTCTTCGTGTAACATAGAAGTTTCGGTAGCAATGTAATAGTAAATAATAATAAGAAACCAAGTGACTTTTAATTTTCTTCTGTTTGTTCTCTTTCAAGGTGTTGTAGTCGTTCCACATATTTAACCGACACCCATTCTTTCAAAAATGATCTTCAGCATGTTGCCGTAGTGCTTCTTGTGGTTGCGATACGTGCTGATTTTTGCGTATTCACACTTCATATAACGTGGAATTCTATCTCGTTGTCCGACCCAAGTTTGTGGATGACGTAACTAACATATTTTCCCAGTAACCAGCTAATAGCGTTGGTTTTTAATTTCGGAAAGTATGTCATGTCTGGTCTCAGGAGGAGCGATGGCGTTATACTCCGTCGAGGGTCTGGTGAGAAAGGCGATTTCTTGCCTGATCCAATTCCATGTATTCAAATTGCCGCCACAGGTGAATCTGTGGATGAGTGTATCCACCAGATTGCATTTTCCACAGAGGTATGTCTGGTTTAAACCGATCAGATGTAGTCTCTAGTTGGTGCTGATGACATTGTTAACTGTTTTGTATCACGCAGAAATAGCATCTGTAGATAGCCCAGCATAGTTGATGTTCCGCCATACAGCTTTATCGTTACAATTAGTGTACTTCTGACCTAATTTAACTTCATTTCAAGTATGATGTCGCGCGCTGTGATACGTGTGTTGCTTCTGATTTCGTCACTAAGATAACTTGCTTCGAGGAAAAAGTTCCTCACATACTGCAGACGGGCATTAATCCTTCGCACATCAATCGGTGATTGCAGGCTAAGGGGTGTCATAGCCTCAAAGAGATTTGCGGTTATACATCCATCTGAGCCACCGAGGACACAGAGGATAGCGCGACTGCAGGGATTTATCTCCGGCACGCCTCCCGCGAAACCCACATTCTCAACATTTTGTCATCACATAGTATTTGGATGTCTTCTGTACATGAAGAGTTATTCCAAACAGAGCACCGAACACACATAGGACACAAGTCATCGTATTTACCTATATCTCCACAGATACAAGACATATCTATTACGTTATGTACTACGCGCAGGTAATGAGTTCAGTGCACCAGTAAATTTTTTGTCGTAATCATCTTAACCAACATTATACAAAATGCTGAAAACATCCTGCATTTTCGTTAATTCTGGTGCTTCCTCCTTCCTTTTACTATGATTTTCCTTCTTTTCTGGCTTCTCAGCACAGCACCCACGTACAGTTTTCCCATTCTTGTTCTTTAACCCATTCTGAAATTTCTTTCATTCTTCAGTTCATTCTTCATTTCACCTTCTTCCAGATTTTTGTCAGTGACCCCACCTGTTCTCTTTTAGTGCACCACGGCCTCAGTTTGCCACTACATACTAATACAATCAGATTCTCTTCGTTTCACTATTACGTTTCGAAAACAAACTGATGATATGGTACAATGAAACACAGGTTTAAACAGCATATTCAAATAAAAGTAAAATATTAATAACCGCAAACTTACCACCTTATTTTCTGTATGCTGCAAATTACAAGAAACTGGTCTGTTTTATTTGCTTCACACTCACGCATTTCGTCCGCAGCTCGTGGTCTTGCGGTAGCGTTCTCGCTTCCCGCGCACAGGGTCCTGGTTTCGATTCCCGGCGGGGTCAGGGATTTTTCCTACCTCGAGAAGACTGGGTGTTGTTGTGTCGTCTTAATCATCATCATTCATCCCCATTACGGTCGGAGGAATGCAATGGCAAGCCACCTCCGCGAGGACCTTGCCAAAGGCGGTGCGGGTTTCCCGCATGGTCCCCTACGCTCCTCTGTGCATGGGACCTCATCATCGTCATCACGAATTTCACAGTTGAAATGACGTCTGTGAACTTGTTCCTGTTTACTCACTGGAATCAGAAGAGGGCAGCAGTAGTCGAAAGTCGTCATGTTTATCGGAAGCTTCAAATATTCACTGTGTCTACAGGTCTACTAAAGAGACTGCCCTCACTACAATTGCCCGTCCTCTTCGAGAGTACTGCTATTCCATATGAGATCCGTAACAGATAGAGTTGACAGTGGACATCGAAAAAGTTCAAAGGAGGACAGCACGTTTTGTATTATAGCGAAAACGGGAACGTAGTGTCATGTGTTTGGTATCCGTGTTGGGGAGTAGACATTAGAACAAAGGTGTTTTTCATTATGGTGAGGTCTTTTCAAGAAATTGGAATCATTAATTTTATCTTCCGAATACGAAAATATCTTGTTGATACCACACTCCATAGGATCGTCGTAATAAAATAAGCGCGAACTCGCGAGTAAAGATTTAAGTGTTGTTTCCCCGCAAGCTGTTCAGGGGTAGAACGCTAGAGAAATAGTTTGAAGGTGGTTCGATAAACCTTCTGTCTTGCACTTAACTGTGAATTGCAGAGTAGTCACACAGATGCAGATGTACGGCCATCCCCTACGCACAATTACCCACTGTCCATTACACCATAAACATTCGCGGGTAAAAACGTTTGAACATTTTAACAACTATTGGATTGTTCACATGCGGCTGGCGTAATGTAAGGAGACTGTTTCATCTCAAAGCGAAAGGACGGGAGCTGTCTGAGAGATAATCCTGCGGTGCCCCGGGTGTTCTTGAAGGAGCGCTCAGAAGGACCAAAACCATTACCCTCCACTGGAAGTTTCTTTATACTGGACCTCTAATGACTATAATTCCAATTAGAAAATTAATTTAACTTTTGCTGAACTTGAAATTAAGTGCTGCCGAGTTTCATCACTTTGTTTCAATTTATAATTGCTTGTTTCTCTGTTTCAGTGTTTAATATTCTTCGAGCGGCCGTGTATTCAACTTCTTCACGCAACATTAAGCTGGGGGGCGAGGATCTCGGTTCGCTTAAGGCGGCCTGAATTATTCATCGGCAGCAACATAATTATTTAGCGATCGCAGTTGAGAAACTTCTCCCGCCCGGCGCGGGCTTAAAGCGCCGTTAATCACGGGTCAGGAGCTTTGGGGTACAAAAACTATCCGCAGCTGTACTGTGATTCGAAAAACGACGCGCATTAAGCGATTAGTGGCTCTGTTAAGATCTGGAGGACATTGTGGGAGAAGAAAGGAGAGGAATTTATCCTACGTTTTAGACTAATGAATATGCAACAGTATTCAGATGGTGGAAGTATGGTATCTAGAAAGAACTTTCTGAGATACCCTACCATTTGTAGTAACATATAATGTTCAACTGTGCAGTTATTTTGAAAAAGTTTGGCTCATCGTTTCACGACAGAGAAGAAAGTAGAATTTGCAGTTTCTTATCAGGAAAATACAGCTCTTCGATATAGAACTACCCGAGTATATCTGAACTACTTCAATGGTTCATAATGTCCATCCGAAAGCTGGTAGAAATGAGAAAATTGTTTTAATCATCTCAGTAGCTCCGGGAGAATCAGATGTATCGCCCCTCGTTGGCAAATTGGTTGTAATTTTTGTGTGTTAGTCCTTTGAGCGGTATAATGCCACGCTTGCTCGGCTAGTATTAGTTCGTTCGTAGCTTCATCGGTCGCGGGTTGTAAAGTCTGTGATTGAATAGAATGGACCTTGTTACAATCATCCGGCAGCGTAGGGTCACCGCGCGGTCTCGGGCGCATTGCCACGGTTCGCGCGGCTCTCCCTGTCGGAGGTTTGAGTCCTCCCTCCGGCATGGGTGTGTATGTGTGTGTTGCCCTTAGCGTAAGTTAGTTTAAGTTAGATTAAGTAATGCATAAGCTTAGGGACCGACGATCTCAGCAGGTTGGTCCCATAGGAACTTAATCACAGTCATGCCATTTACATGGGGCTCCCAAAACCGGATTTCGTAAGCAGATTTTTCAATACCGCTTCTGTGTGGTCATGTAAACATTTCAAAATCGATTATGGAAATCCGCTTCCAGTTGCCAGTTTTCCAATGCCGCAACAGATATTCGCTCCCATGTAATCGCAACCGATTTTCAAACGTGCTTTTAAAAATTTTCGTCTAATATGGACGGAGTGACATTTATTATAGTGAGTGATAAGTAGATTAGACTGAAACACTTCACACCTCGTCCAACGGAAGAGAAATAGTGAGTGTGCTGGCAAAATCAGAAACTGTCACAGCTGTTATTCAGGCAGGGACAACGACAAAGAAAAACGGTTTTCGAGATTAGGTTTTCGTGTTTCGGAAGATGTGTCATATGTAAACGTAGTGAATAACGAGGAAAATTAGTAATTCGTTCGCAGTCTTTAGCTGGAAAAAGCACGTGTACACACTTCGGGACCGGGTTTTTATTGTCAAAATACACTCCTGGAAATGGAAAAAAGAACACATTGACACCGGTGTGTCAGACCCACCATACTTGCTCCGGACACTGCGAGAGGGCTGTACAAGCAATGATCACATGCACGGCACAGTGGACACACCAGGAACCGCGGTGTTGGCCGTCGAATGGCGCTAGCTGCGCAGCATTTGTGCACCGCCGCCGTCAGTGTCAGCCAGTTTGCCGTGGCATACGGAGCTCCATCGCAGTCTTCGACACTGGTAGCATGCCGCGACAGCATGGACGTGAACAGTATGTGCAGTTGACGGACTTTGAGCGAGGGCGTATAGTGGGTATGCGGGAGGCCGGGTGGACGTACCGCCGAATTGCTCAACACGTGGGGCGTGAGATCTCCACAGTACATCGATGTTGTCGCCAGTGGTCGGCGGAAGGTGCACGTGCCCGTCGACCTGGGACCGGACCGCAGCGACGCACGGATGCACGCCAAGACCGTAGGATCCTACGCAGTGCCGTAGGGGACCGCACCGCCACTTCCCAGCAAATTAGGGACACTGTTGCTCTTGGGGTATCGGCGACGACCATTCGCAAGCGTCTCCATGAAGCTGAGCTACGGTCCCGCACACCGTTAGGCCGTTTTCCGCTCACACCCCAACATCGTGCAGCCCGCCTCCAGTGGTGTCGCGACAGGCGTGAAAGTAGGGACGAATGGAGACGTGTCGTCTTCAGCGATGAGAGTCGCTTCTGCCTTTGTGCCAATGATGGTCGTATGCGTGTTTGTCGCCGTGCAGGTGAGCGCCACAATCAGGACTGCTTACGACCGAGGCACACAGGGCCAACACCCGGCATCATGGTGTGGGGAGCGATCTGCTACACTGGCCGTACACCTCTGGTGATCGTCGAGGGGACACTGAGTAGTGCACGGTACATCCAAACCGTCATCGAACCCATCGTTCTACCGGCAAGGGAACTTGCTGTTCCAACAGGACAATGCACGTCCGCATGTATCCCGTGCCACCCAACGTGCTCTAGAAGGTGTAAGTCAAGTAGCCTGGCCAGCAAGATCTCCGGATCTGTCCCCCATTGAGCATGTTTGGGACTGGATGAAGCGTCGTCTCACGCGGTCTGCACGTCCAGCACGAACGCTGGTCCAACTGAGGCGCCAAGTGGAAATGGCATGGCAAGCCGTTCCACAGGACTACATCCAGCATCTCTACGATCGTCTCCATGGGAGAATAGCAGCCTGCATTGCTGCGAAAGGTGGATATACACTGTACTAGTGCCGACATTGTGCATGCTCTGTTGCCTGTGTCTATGTGCCTGTGGTTCTGTCAGTGTGATCATGTGATGTATCTGACCCCAGGAATGTGTCAATAAAGTTTCCCCTTCCTGGGACAATGAATTCACGGTGTTCTTATTTCAATTTCCAGGAGTGTACTTCCATTCCTCTATTAGATAGTCGTATGAACTATACTTTAATTTTGATAGACCTCGATCGTTATTTCTGTGCACCCTTCATATATACGTAAAATTTCTTATTGTACACACTTCCGTTCTTCACTGTACCTGTGAAACACCTGTTTAAGAAGCATGTATGTGTACAGTGATTTGGCTATCATTACTAAAGGAAAATTACACATTTGACGAAACATGACATCCATTTTACAGGGTCTAGGCTATAGAGACAATTATTTTATTCACAATTTAATCTTTTGCACTACATACGGGAAGTTTTTTAGTTTAAATGCTACTTAATACCAACAGAATTGCCTTCTGGTGACATTTATTGAACTGCGAATTTCTGAACACGCTTTCAAAAATGAATTCATCGTTTTTTGCTATTATTGGCCACACAGTGGGTGATACTTCACAGGTAAGCTGACAAAGTGAGCAGCGGTGTAAATTACAGTGACAATGGCGCACTGACAGTCTAATAAAACGAGAACTCATTTCTGCGTTGAGGCATACCTCCAAGCAGTTCTGTTCCTTCGAAATTTCGAGTATTGTTCCCGTTTTGGACATCCACAACCCATGATATAATGCCTGGCTTACTTAATTCGTCACTTTACATGTTTTATGAGCTAACAGAGAAACGTAGCTAACCTTATTGGAGATGTGAACATTCAACATTTTATGCATATAATTTGCAAGTTGGAAATGTAACGAGTAAGAATCAGTGGACTGCCAGTATGTAACAAGCATTATTTTCGGGGTTCTAGATTCATCAGCTACCGACGCAAATACAGTAAAAGAACACTGAAAATGATTACAAGAGCATCCTTTTCATATCACTTACTTCTGTTCTTGGCTATACGGAATGTATAAACCTTAATCAAGTAACATTTACGAGGGCAAATGCTTCGTATTGCTGCGTCAAATACGCATATAAGACCAGAAAATCATTTGAAAATGCCTTTCCGACACTGTTATTAGCGTAAGCACTGTATTGTTTACTATTTAGGGCAACTGTAGCATGCGC
Source organism: Schistocerca gregaria (assembly GCF_023897955.1). Lineage (NCBI taxonomy): Eukaryota > Metazoa > Arthropoda > Insecta > Orthoptera > Acrididae > Schistocerca > Schistocerca gregaria. The sequence continues at coordinate 135,415,409 of NC_064923.1, read as the reverse complement.
ACGACAGAAATTACGAACAAGAAGATATTGTAAACCAAGGGCGTCGACTTTCCGAAATATCTGGGGTGCATACCAAAGGCGGAATGTAGCGTATGTTCTCCGTGGAGTCTCTTTGTTTTCTAAAATGATTACTTTTCATTTATAATCCTTTATCAAAACTGCATGTGACATGTAGATCTGTGCTGTGATGAAGTAAAATACACCGGTATTATAAGCATATGTAGTCGGTAACATATTGTTGTTGTGGTCTTCAGTCCTGAGACTGGTTTGATGCAGCTCTCCATGCTACTCTATCCTGTGCATGCTTCTTCATCTTCCAGTACCTACTGCAGGCTACATCCTTCTGAATCTGCTTAGTGTATTCATCTCTTGGTCTTCCTCTGCCGTACAATACTAAATTGGTGATCCATCGATGTCTCAGAACATGTCCTTCCAACCGATCCCTTCCTCTAGTCAAGTTGTGCCACAAGCTCCTCTTCTCCCCAATTCTATTCAATACCTCCTCATTATTTATGTATGTGGGTGCTCAAGCCCCGGCGAATACACGTAGTCGACGCGCAAGTTGTAAACAATCACCACGTAAACAATAGTCTGGCTGACGTTTGGTGCATGTAACACGGAGGTGCCGGCTTCGTGACAGCGCACAGCTTTACGTCTGTAGCGATATCCACCTTCATGCAGTCTTTTATGCACATTTATACTATCTCTGAGAAAGATCAGAGGCAACACGAATTACTAACATTTCGCTGCATGTATTACAACAAGAAGTTGAATCATAAATAGTTACTGGTGCATCGGGAGCCCAGTTTGACAAGTAAAGGAAGACTAACTCAATTGTTAAGACCATTAACTCATAGTGATGGTGGGAGAGATATTACAAAAGTCATTTTTACCGTAGCGCCCAACTCAGCTGTATTCTACTGTTGCAGCTAACACAGTCATTCCAAAGAGCTGTATCAACAATTGAAACCTTCCAGTCTCCTCTATATCTCTTTTGTTACGCAACCTTCCCTTAGGATTTCTATCTCTTGGTTAATAATAACAAATGAAATCTTCCCTTTGAAATTAATTCTCTTTCTCAATAATAATAAGTGCAATCTTCGCATACAAATTTAAATGCTGCTTATTAAAAGTGATTTGCTGATTATTTCGACGGAACATAGAATGTGTCGTCGTCGTGGCCCTCTGTCGTTACCTACAATAACCCAGAACTGTTCCTTACCTTTTTACTGTAACTGGATCGCCATCTGACTCTTACATCGAACTGCGACATGAATATACTTACTCTATTTTACTATACTCTATTAGCTGCTGGTGGGCTGCCATAATAAGTGGCTGTATTTATTACCAAAGCGGACGTTATTCTTTAATAGCAAAGCTGACGTCATTCTTTAATTAATTTGACTGAAGTTACGTAATTCATAGTTAAACTTCTTCTTGACAACAATTAAATTTTGCATTGTTTTACGTTGATGGCTTTTGGGATGGATTACAATCAGTAATGCAATAGTGCCGGCAAAATTAATTATATTCTGAAAACGATTCTTCAAACATTTACTGTTGGTAATGAAATGATTTTACAAACGTTCAAATGGGACCAACTTTTCACAATAATCTTACAACTGGCATTGCACAAACATACCTTCAGCAGTCTTGAGTTTCTCAAAAAAATTAATTCAATAATACTAGTTCTCCTTATGATAATAGTTAGCCGACGTCTCTGTATATCCGCTTATATTCTCTTGTACATCATAGCTGGTGGCTGGCAGGCACACCGCTCCTCTCAACCTATCGCTTCAGACCTGCTACCGACTCGCTTCACGTCTCACTTACTACTGACTTCCTACGAACGCTAAAGTGCGGTCTCTCCCGCCAACAATGCTTTCTGGTGCAGACAATCTCTGCGACCATTACAAAATGTATTAATGCGCTGTCTTTTCCGCCCTTTTTAAAGTTATATCAATGTGCGGTCTTTCCCGCCAACAACACTTTGGTGCAGACATTCCCTGCTACCACAATTATTTACAAAATGACAAATATTAATTATTCCTACTTAATCCTACAAATAAAATATAAACATCTTTCATAAATTGTGGTTTGACAATAGACAATAGAAGTAAACACGTCTTACACAATTCATGTTTGTATCTAACAATGGAACCTCCCCATCGAACCCTCCTCAGATTTAGTTATAAGTTGGCACAGTGGATAGGCCTTGAAAAACTGAACACATATCAATCGAGAAAACAGGAAGAACTTGTGTGCAACTACGAAAAAAATAAGCAAAATGTACAAACTCAGTAGTCCATGTGCAAGATAGGTAACATCAAGGTCAGTATAAGCTAAGGATCCCTATGGTCCCGTGGTTAGCGTGAGCAGCTGCAGAACGAGAGGTCCTTGGTTTAAGTTTTCCCTGGAGTGAAATGCTTTACTTTCTTTATTTTCGCAAAGTTATGATCTGTCCGTTCGTTCATTGACGTTTCCGTTCACTGTAATAAGTTTAGTGTCTGTGTTATGCGACCGCACCGCAAAACCGTGAGATTAGTAGACGAAAGGACGTGCCTCTCCAATGGGAACCGAAAACATTTGATCGCAACGTCATAGGTCAACCGATTCCTCCACAGGAAAACACGTCTGGCATATTCTATACGACACTGGTGATGGCATGTGCGTCACATGACAGGAATATGTTGTCGATCCACCTAACTTGTACACTTGGCGAATGGGTAAAAAGATTCTATTACCTTTGACGATTTAGGTTTTCTTGTGGATGTGATAATCATAAATAAAATAAAATAAATTAAAACTTTTTACTCGAGGGAAGAAGTCTCGTTCCGCAGCTGCTCACGCTAACCAGGGGAACACGGCCCTCCTGAGCTCACATTATCCTTTATGTTGCCTATCTTGCGCATGGACTACTCAATTTGTGTATTTTGCTTATTTTTTTCATAGTTCCACACAACTTCTTCCTGTTTTCTCGATTGATCTGTGTTCAGTTTTTCAAGGCCTATCCACTGTGCCAACTTATAACTAAATCTGAGGGGGGTGCGATGGGGAGGTTCCCTTGTAAGTAAACATGCAGAACCAAGAACTTAATCTAGTCTCCACAACGGGCATGACGAGCTCATTGTCGAAACAGATGCCATAGATCTTATTTCGAATTCGAGGAACGCCGAGCAATTTCTGTTATCCAGAAGACAGTAGTCGGATTACACGCTGCTTCAGCCTGAAACAAGTATGCTAATGAATTCCACCACTAGGAATAATATAGCGTTTCAGGGTCCTCTCGCGGGGAACTCGACCGCGGCAGGTACGGAGGATACAAATGCGCAGAGACCCCCAAGTGGGAAAGGGACAACCGGGAACAGGAGTCGAGGAAGAAGAACGTGAGGGTGGAAGAAGGAGGTGGGAAGAGACGGAGGAGGAGATGGGGGAGGTGGAGTAAGAGAGAAGGCACTTGGGAGGCCGCTTCTAGCTGGGGGTGGGGGCATATATATCCCACTTTGCCAGCCACAATTAGCGGCATTTACACGGAGGCGGCAGAAGCCGAGGCGGCGGTGGCGATGGCGGAGACCAGGCTGCCTCGCCCAGGCACTTCCGCCTGCCAGCGCCGTGGCATCTCGGCTCGCCGTTGCTAATTAACGCGCCGACAGACAAGCGGCAGATTAATTAGGCCACGAGGGTGGCAGCCACTCGCGCCGCCATTGTTCGCGACACCTGCATTGTCCGCGGAGCAGAGCTCAGACGCCGGGCGGCGGCGGCGTCTGCGGTTGGCAACCCCCACTCCAGGCCGCGTGTCCTCACACCCCATACCCGCGCTGCTATCCTGTACATACCACGAGTGGTTTGCCTTAGCCGCGTTGACACAAGACGTCAACGCGTAACGTGCACACTTGCCAAGACGGGCTAACAACGCCGTAGCGTGAAATATGCACACAGCATTTCCAAGCGATCGCGAAAGAAGGGTAATACACAACGTCTCCGAGATCCGAGAGTGGAAGACGAAGAACGAAGCGCCCATGTTATAAAGGGTGTAGCCCTTTAGTGACCAGCGGGGACAACAGTTCCCAGTTATTTGTTTTGGCTGTAAATTCACTGGTAATCCATGTTCCCACTTCTAATTTTGCTGCCATCTCTGTTAGATGTAGATTGTCAACGGATGCGCAAAAGCAGTCCGATTCCCAAATTGTAAGTCAATCAATGGAGAAGCGCAGTACCCCGTGAAAACGAACCACTGTTTCGGCCGCTACAGAGTTTTTTTTTTTTTTTTTTTTTTTTTTTTTGTATAGTGTGCTTTCCTTTTGCGTGTTAAGTGACTTGTGTTTTATCTACTTTTGTATTTACAAGGGAGATAGTATTCGTGTATATTTGCTGGATTTGTCTGAAAATTACATAAATATTACAAGGTAAGTTGTTGTTGTGTTCAGTCCTGAGACTGGTTTGATGCAGTTCTCCATGCTAGTCTATCCTGTGCAAGTTTCTTCATCTCCCAGAACTTACTACAACCTACATCCTTCTGGCTCTGCTTAGTGCATTCATCTCTTGATCTCCCTCTCCGATTTTTACCCTCCACGCTGCCCTCCAATGCTAAATTTGTGATTCCTTGATGCCGCAGAACATGTCCTACCAACCGGTCCCTTCTTCTTGTCAACTTGTGCCACAAACTCCTCTTCTCCCCATTTCTGTTCAATACCTCCTTATTAGTTATGTGATCTACCCACCTAATCTTCAGCATTGTTCTGTAGCACCACATTTCAAAAGCTTCTATTCTCTTCTGGTCCAAACTATTTATTGTCCATGTTTCACTTCCGAATCAGAAGGATGTAGGTTGCAGTAGGTACTGGGAGATGAAGAAGCTTGCACAGGATAGAGCAGCATGGAGAGCTGCATCATCAAAGCAGTCTCAGGACTGAAGACTACAACAACAACAACAACAACCCTATATTCATCCTAGTGGGAACTATTCTTTCCAATGAACTTGTGTCAAGGGCAATGCATATGGCTGCACAATCGGCATCGTAGTTATTGTTTGTTCCTTATTGTTTAGAATGCCTGGACTGACGCCAGAAGAGGTTTTCAGAGTTTTGCACGCGTTACCAGAAGATGTAGAAGATTCAGATATCGATGCTGACTCTGATGATGAATTTTAGTCATCAAATACTTCACAGATTTTGAACAAAAATAGTGGTAACTTATTTTTTTAAATGGAGACAACTGTTTCAATTTTACAATAGACACTAGTGAAATTGGGAACATGTCTCCTTGAAAGGCAAGTGTATCTGATTCAACACCAGAAACAGCTGCTGCAACATTTTCTTCTAGTGATAAAATGTGGAATGAGAATATTTCTTATTTTGAAAATCTTCCACTGAAATTAGAAGAAAGCGCAGAAAATATTGCAAATTTCTCAAAGTCTGGTAAAGAAATAAAATATTTAGAGTCCATATTTACAAAAGAGCTGTTGCTTCATATTTGCAATCAGACGAACTTACATGCAAAGTAGGCAATGTGTGTTGTGAAGTCAGGGAAGAAAACAACTAAAATATCTTCCAACTGGCAGGACATTACTGTTCCTGAGCTAAAAGCTTTTTCGGGAATGCTTATTTTGATGGGTGTTCATCAGCTTCCACAACTCGGAAATTATTGAAGCAGTGACCCTATTCTTGGAGTAACTGCTATGTGACCAGTAATGACAAACCTTTGATACAAAAAAATGGTTGAGAATCTGCATTGCAATGACAACAGTATGTGTGACAAATAAGGAAAACCAGGTTATGACAACTTACACAAAATTCGACCTGTCATCAGTGCAATGTTAAATAAACTTTGTAAAGTGTACAAAACATCTTTTGTTTTAGCAGTTGACGAATGTATGGTAACCTCCAAAGGACGGTCAACACTCAAACAATATATTCTAATTAAACCAGTGAAGCGTGGATATAAAGTGTGGTACGCAGCTGATGCTAGCACTAGGTTCATCATAAATTTCGACATCTACACTTGGAAAAGAGACACAAACGATACGTCTGAATTTCCTTTGGGTTAGAATGCACTTGGCAAGGCACCTTATCTCTGGCTTCTCAAGTCGTAAGTGAAGAGGAAGGCCTGTTCATTTTCAAACACGAAAAAGAGGCGTGTCTGGAGTACCAGATGAAGTTCGTCTGGAGAATTTTGAAACGCATTTGCCTACAAAATGTACAACAAACAGAAGATGCCGCCAATGTAGCACCAAGAACAAAGAAAAGAGAACTGAAATAATGTGTAGCAAGTGTCATGTACCTTTGTGTGCAGCATCATGCTTCTCTAAGTTCCATAGTACATCACCTTAGTAAACTCAAAAAACAATATGAACTAATACAAATATAAATATAATGTTTAATATGTTTTTTGTACTAAAAATAAAGGACATATATTTTTTTAAATTAGCAAGTGAAGTTATTCCAGAGTTCGGTGGAACAATAGTTGCCACTAATTTTTTTATACTCCTAGGAAAAACTCTCACTTTCAAGATTTAAACTATGATTTTATGAATGGTTTCTTAGCCCAATCAAGTATTCATAAAAAGTCTACACGTTCTGGAAATAATTTAGTTACTAAAGTTTTAAGACAGAGATGTATTCTTCCGCGCTTGCTGTTCAATCTATAAATCTAAGAAGCAATAACGAAAATACAAGAAAGGTTCAAGAGTGGAATAAAAATTCAAGGTGAATAGTGTCAATGATCAGATTCGCTGTTGAAAGTGAAGAAGAATTATAGGATCTGCTGAAGGGAAGTTAGTTAGTTAGTTCTATGTTCCATTGATCAATAGCACGGAAAACAGTTTTGATGTGGAACGTGTCTAATGCACAAGAAGTGCGCGCAGGAAACAAGTTTTTTTTGTTTACATAATAGTGTTATACCTAAATATTTCAATTTTCTATCCCATTCCCTTAAATGGCACAAAATGCAGATATTATATCTCCAGATTTATTTACTCATATTCAAGAATTCATCTATGGTATAGAAGGAGTAGCCGAGGAAGTATGATTACAATTTGTTTTTGAAACTATTACTGCTGTCTGTCAGACGTTTTATTTTATCTGGTAATTTATCAAAAAGATTTATAGCAGCAGATTTTACCCATTTCTCTGCCAAAGGTAGGATAAGTGAAGAATAGTGTAGGTCTTTCCTTTTTCTGGTATTGTAATCATGAAGGTCGTTGTCGATTTTAAACTGGTCCATGTTGTTGAGAAAAATTATATTTCTGAGTAAATGTATTGTGAAGCAGTTGTAAGAATTACTAACCTTTTAAACAGATGCCTAAACATGTGCGACTATGAACCCCACACATTATTCTAACTACTTTCTTTTGAGCAGTGAATACCTTTTGCCTAAGTGTTGAGTTGCCTCAGAATATTATTCCATACGACAGGGAGACTGGAAGTATGCAAAGTATGTTAGCTTACTAATTTCTATATCCTCAAAATTGGCAATTATTCTGATTGAAAAAGATGCTGAACTTAGTAGCTTTAGAAGATCCAAAATATGAATTTTCCAATTAAGATTCTCATCTATATGTACACCCAAAAACTTAGTATGCTCTACCCTCGCTACTGATTTTATTGAAGGAGTTATACTTTTTGTAGCAGAAAATTGGATATACTGTGTTTTTTCAAAGTTCAGAGCAAGCCCATTCACAGAAAACCAATTAATAACTTTTCCAAAGACCTTAATTGCATCATTTTCTATCGATTTTTCTTTTACTGGATTAATGCTTGTATCATCATCAAACAGTGTCAGTTCAGCGTCTTGTTTCACATAAGAACGGAGGTCATTCACATATATCAAGAACATGAGGGGACCCTTGATCGAACCTTGTGGAACACCTAATGTAATTTCATCCCAGTTAGACGAAGTGGCAAACTCCTGTGAATCACTTGAAGCATATATAGAGAGTTTTTGCTTCCCGTTCTGTAGATATGACTTAAACCACTCATATGTTGTTCCATTTATACCATATAATTGTAATTTCTCTAACATAATGTCATGGTTCACACAATCAGATGCTTTGGATAAGTCACAGAATATTTCTACTGGTGACATTTTACTATTTAAAGACTCTGTTATGTGGACAGTGAAATTGTATATTGCTGTGTCAGTGGAACAGCATTTCTGAAATCCAGAATGAACGGTCTAACGAGTACAGATTATCATCTGAGAGTAAATCGAAGAAAGACGAAGGTAACCGGAAGTAGCAGAAATGAGAATAGCGAAAAACATAAAACCCGGATTGGTGGTCACAAAGTAGATGAACTTAAGAAATTCTGCTACCTAGGCAGCAAAATAATACATGACGGTCGGAGCAAGGCGGACATCAAAACCATACTAGCACTTGCTTATTCGAGGCAGCTGTTCAGTACTGTGGGAATTGAACAACTTTTTGTTTTTATTTTGTCCCTCTCAGTTGCATTGATATAAAATTCAGCTATAGTGATTATCGGTTTTGGACTGACACACCTATTGACATATCACAAACTCAAATATTACAATAATGTTTACAAACAGTATATAAGTTCATATTATAGGTACTTATACGCGAGTAGTCAATACATTGCTGCTGGTTGATGTGGCCGAGCCGTTCTAGGTGCTTCAGTCTGGAACTGCGAGACCGCTACGGTCGCAGGTTCGAATCCTGCTTCGGGCATGGATGTGTGTGATGTCCTTAAGTTAGTTGGGTTTAAGTAATTCTAAGTTGTAGGGGACTGATGACCTCAGATGTTTAGTCCCATAGTGCTCAGACCCGTTTGAACCATACGTTGCTATAAACTGTAACTGTTCCTACAATATGGCACCAAAGAGCATAGGAAAGTATACAGTAGACAACAAGTACCCTCACTGCTCTTAGCCGATGCGTCCTTTACTAATGACTGACACAACCAAACTGACAAATATTATCTATAGTAGTCAAGAGGATATCTTTCTTGGTTTCGGGCGTATATGTACGAGCATGCGCAGATGGCTGCCTATTAGTTTGCTTCGGTGCAGCCGCAACCATTGTCTACTTGTTGATAATATTTTGAAGTAAAGAAATATCAGATTTACATTACAGAAAATGTTCGCAATTTTGTTTTGCAAAATAACGCGGCATACAAACGAAAGTATCAATTTTACGTTACAGGAAATGTTAACAACTTTTTTAAATAATATAATCGCCCACACGGAACACACAAAGCCAGAAGACGACGACACAGAGCGCCCTCTTCTATACAATTCTGTATTTCTGTAGCCGGGTATGGTACCAAGCATTACTACCTTACGTACGGGGAGTCAGTACTAAAACCTAAAATATGCTATTCATTACTGCATGTTAGCCACATACTGCCTTAAATAAAATGAGGAGAAAGACATTAAACAGATACAACTAGTGTAACCTTACGTATCAAAGCCACACTAACGTATTAAATAAACATTAGACAGCACAATACTGAACAGCATTTGACGTAGTCATCATTCATGGCACCAAGGCCGCATTCAAAGACAAAGCTTATTTCAGTATTAGCCATATAAACATAACAATCGTAGGTAGAAGTATTAAATAAAATTCTGGTATTATATCATTACATAGGGCTACATTACAGAACAGCATATTGCAACCATTATAGACCATCACGAGGCGTGCAGATTTTGGTCGTACGCATTTGAGCAAGTGTATCAGACGATTAAGTATGCGTAATACAACAATACATGCTTTTCACTTAGAAAGGAGATAACCGTAAGCAACATTCACACATACAGTACAGCACATTTTTGTCCCTGGGTTGTATCTAGCCCCTCAGCACCTTTCGTGTCATGCATTAAAACTTTTCTTATTAAAAAAAAAAACAAAAAAACAGACAATACACAGGTGTGTTAAAATTACTAGACAAATGGCATTTTTTCCAAAACTTTACATTTATCACACGTGTACATCCACATAGAGATTATATTTGCACACTCAATATTGTCCTGAATCAAAATTTTTTATTCTCCTTGACATAGTTTGCATTAACTTTTCGCATGAGATTTTGATATTATTGTCATGGTACCAGATTTCCTATAGTTTCCTCATGAGATCTTGTTTAGTGGTTATTGTAAATTTCCTTATCCTCTGTTTCACAGTAGCCCATAAATTTTCAATTAGTCTCCTATCAGGACTATTCCCTGACCAGGGCACCACTTTCAATTGCTTTTCTTCCAAGTGTTTGGAAATACTTTTGGCGTCGTGGCAAAGTGACCCATCATGCGTAAAAATGATATCTTTATTAGGAAACCACTCATTTATTTGAAGAAAAGTTCCTTTTCAAGGATTTCTTACATTGTTCTTGCCTCATTGTCCCTTCAATAATGTGTAATCTGCCAGGACCTTTCACGGACTTCACACTCCAGACCATAATGGAAGTTGGATGCTTCACAAATACCTGCACACAGTCAGCTTTGAACTGTTCTCTAGGTCTGTGCTGAACATACTAGCTGCTTTCATCCATCATAGTGAATGCAGATTGATCACTGAAGCATACTTGAAGCAGGTGTACAAAATTGCAAGTTAGAAAAGTTAGGAACTGCAGCATACGATACCTCAGTAGTCCCACAATTCAAACGTGCCTTCTTCCGTATCTATAAAACATCACAATTTCAAGCCAAAACTAGAGATTAGACTCATTTAATTAGAGATTAGACTCATTTAATTTACCATACCATTGCACATACCTTACCCCAATCCTCACTTTTCCACTCTGGAAGTTGTGTAGCTCACTGCAATCTTTTGGTTTTAATCCCAGGTGCGACTTTGTCTTTTTTCCTTGGTCGACATGCCTTTAAACCACATTCAGACAGCCTCCTCCTCCGTGTCACATATGAAACATCAACACCCAAACCTATCAGCCGATGGCTCATGTCTGTAGAAGTAAGTTTACGATTCATTGTTGCCATGTTTGTAAGTCTTCTTGTTGTTCTAGGACTGATTTTTCTTTTACATCTATATTTTACTTTCGTGTTTAGCTTGCATTCACCACTTTCCTGCACTGAAAGTTTGATTCTGTTGACAGTTTTCTGTGATATTCTGATTGTGTCAGCAATTTCTTGCTGCTTATAACGATTTTCAGCAAGAAGTGCTACCACAGACGAAACATTCGGAGATGAAACATCTTTTGTCTTCCCCATAGCCTCACTTTCTTTGGAAATTCCACGATTTATTCGTATAGCAAAAAACATCCAAGCTCACAAGCTAGATAATGTCTTGTTAACGTAGCAAGAAGTTGATGGAATAAATAAGAAACTGAAGTAGACCACAGAAACATAAGACATTACTGCAAACATAGTTTCAAAGCATGTACACAGACAAGTAACACCAACACGATTTGGAGGGAAAATTAAAAATATTACCAATTGTGGAAAGTTCAGTGATCTGTGAGTCGCTTAGAACGGAAATTTCGCGGTATCGGTCAAACCATTAAAACAAGTCAATTATTACACTTTACTCTCCTACTTTTACACCAGAAAACTTAAGAGTATCAAAGATAATCGTTTAGTCTAAAATTTGAACACGTCTGTATGGAGCGTCGATTCCCGTAAACATTATTGGCCTTCTGCGAACTCGCACTCAGTTCTTTGTGAGTGCATAATCCATCGGACTGAATAAATACTAGTGGACTCCATAATCAGCTATCAGCTTACGAAAAACATGCGAGCTGTGAGGCATGACAATGCTTCGTACCTGAATACGAAACCACGTTTTAGTTTCTTTCCAGTTCTGAATGTGGCATGATTGCCAAACAGCTGTGCAGTTATTTATACCACACGACGAAAATGATGTCAGTGTCGTCCTACAACAACCACAAGAAAATAAGTGGAGTGGTCTCACCAAAATCTCCAACATTGCAGGAGGGGCACCCGAAATGTTTAGCTTCGATGACTAGAAAACGGCACGAATTAAAATAAAAACAGCCTTTTGGACCGGTCTACTGCGCACATCCCTGCCTGGCTAAAGAGCTATCGGCTCATCAGGCGTAAAAACACGTTGCAGCGACACCTTAAAGAGGCGGCACGACTGATCGATACTGAATGTAGGATGACTTTCCTGACTGCAGAGGCCATCTCACTTGAAACTGTGAGTAAACGCGAAAGTGTATTTTATCACGCAGCTTTCAACCGGTAAGAAAATGACGAAATATTAATTTTCATACATTTTTTAGAAAATTTAAGTACCACATTTCTAGGATCATGGGAGGTCCGGTAAGAAATCCTGTTATTGAAGGGTTATCCGCTCTTAAGAAGCCTGGTTACATCCTTACTGCCAAGGTGTACGGTCTTAGCCAAACAAGTTATGAAAGGCGACAAAGTATGGTTATCTCCCTAATACGAGTGTCAACTGTCTTATACAGGGTGTTACAAAAAGGTACGCCCAAACTTTCAGGAAACATTCCTCACACACAAAGAAAGAAAATATGTTATGTCGACATGTGTCCGAAAAAGCTTACTTTCCATGTTAGAGCTAATTTTATTTACTTCTCTTCAAATCACATTAATTATGGAATGTAAAAACACAGCAACAGAACGTACCAGCGTGATGTCAAACACTTTGTTACAGGAAATGTTCAAAATGTCCTCCGTTAGCGAGGATACATGCATCCATCCTCCGTCGCATGGAATCCCTGATGCGCTGATGCAGCCCTGGAGAATGGTGTATTGTATCACAGCCGTCCACAATACGAGCACGAAGAGTCTCTACATTTGGTACCGGGGTTGCGTAGACAAGAGCTTTCAAATGCCCCATAAATGAAAGTCAAGAAGGTTGAAGTCAGGAGAGCGTGGAGACCATGGAATTGGTCCGCCTCTAACAATCCATCGGTCACCGAATGTTTTGTTGAGAAGCGTACGAACACTTCGACTGAATTGTGCAGGAGCTCAATCGTGCATGAACTACATGTTGTGTCGTACTTGTAAAGGCACATGTTCTAGCAGCACTGGTAGAGTATCCCGTGCTCCATTGAGCGTAGGTGGAAGAACATGGGGCCCAATCAAGACATCACCAACAATGCCTGCCCAAACGTTCACAGAAAATCCGTGTTGATGACGTGATTGCACAATTGCGTGCGGATTCTCGTCAGCCTACACATGTTGATTGTGAAAATTTACAATTTGATCACGTTGGAATAATGCCTCATCCGTAAAGAGAACATTTGCACTGAGATGAGGATTGACACATTGTTGGATGAACCATTCGCAGAAGTGTACCCGTGGAGGGTACTATCAGCTGCTGATAGTGCCTGCACACGCTGTACATGGTACGGAAACAACTGGTTCTCCCGTAGCACTCTCCATACAGTGACGTGGTCAACGTTACCTTGTACAGCAGCAACTTCTCTGACGCTGACATTAGGATTATCATCAACTGCACGGAGAATTGCCTCGTCCATTGCAGGTGTCCTCGCCGTTCTAGGTCTTCCCCAGTCGCGAGTCGTAGGCTGGAATGCTCCGTGCTCCCTAAGACGCCGATCAATTGCTTCAAACGTCTTCCTGTCGGGACACCTTCGTTCTGGAAATCTGTCTCGATACAAACGTACCGCGCCACGGCTATTGCCCCTTGTTAATCCATACATGAAATGGGCATCTGCCAACTCCGCATTTGTAAACATTGCACTGACTGCAAAACCACGTTCGTGATGAACACTAACCTGTTAATGCTACGTACTGATGTGCTTGATGCTAGTACTGTAGAGCAATGAGTCGCATGTCAACACAAGCACCGAAGTCAACATTACCTTCCTTCAACTGGGCCAACTTGCGGTGAATCGAGGAAGTACAGTGCATACTGACGAAACTAAAATGAGTTCTAACAGGGAAATTAAGCGTTTCCGGACACATGTCCACATAACATATTTTCTTTATTTGTGTGTGAGGAATGTTTCCTGAAAGATTGGCCGTACCTTTTTGTAACACCCAGTCTACTATTATCACATCACTGTCATATTGCAAAGGCCAAGCTATATCCTTGTGATCTTTGTTGTCGGTCTCTAAGTCTCGTACTTACATCCTAATTGTTCCTCAGATAGAGCTTTCTCACCAGCAAATTCTTAGCAATGGATTGGTTCTCATATTGTGTCCATTAATTTAATAGTTCAATTCCTTCATCAACAAATACATATCATAAGTGTGGAGAAAGGGGGAAACTCTGCCTAACATTACTCCTGATCATGCTGTTTGTTGTCACAGGCAGGAAAATCTGAACGTTCCGCAGAATGTATTCAGTGTACATACTAATAAAATGAGAGCTGATTTTGAGATAATCTGAAACGATGCTGCACAGAATAATTTTCACTGCAACCTGAATACTTGCTTGTATTTCGTAATTCCTTATAAAAGGGCTTTTAATGAACAGCCTTAAGATCTTACATTCCGTTAGTTTATGAAATGATGACGCGACGTTTCTCTTAAACTATACCTTCTCTGTAACAATGTATTCTAAGTGTGTCTCACGATCCAGTGGGGAGATGGTTTACTAAATGCAGAATATACTCCTACATATGTCGTCGCTGAATCTACAGTACATTGAATGCTGTGTAGCTGTTAAGTTGATCCTTAATGGGAGTGTTATTTTTCCTCCCTTTTAAAGCAACATTGGGAGATGCATCAAACTAATGAGAAACTGAAACCTTTTCTGTGTGCCTTATCTGTAAAGTTAAATCACAAAGTCACTAATCATGTTGGTATAAGACTTCATTGTGGTTTTAGAGTTTTCTTTGAATATCGGGTATTAAATGTAAACAAAATATGTGATCAGAGATATCACGGGCTTATAAAAGTTCTGAATCGTTTGTTATTCAAATATTTTTCACCATACGGGCTTCCATTTACTATTCGCTGTACACACGCATAATTAGGCAGTCAAACCATACATACAGCTGGTTCGTTTTTGATTCAATGGTGGAAAACCCGGCGCATTTGGGTGCCACAGAAGGCGCCGTGTCTTATCAAAAGCGAATCTGCAGCCTGGAGAACATACCAGATTGAAATTCCTTGCGGGCGTATTCGTGCAGAGAAGCCTTTGACGGTCTTACGTGATGACGTAAGCAACATCTGCAGGTTAGCTAATTAGGCTAAGCCACTCTCTGACGAGCAGAGCGGAACCGCCCTCAAGATCTCAACTACACATCACTCGTCCGCTCTTTCTGTGCCACTGAAAAGAGCTTTTGTTTCCACTTTACATTTCGTAAGCTCTGACTGAAAAAAAAGTACACCCTCCGTAAGTCATAAAAAAGGTCACCACGTTTTAGTAAGGATATGTAGGTATTCATTTGTAATATCCGCGATATTAAAAACAGACCTCCTATGTTCAAACGCGGGAGGATATTAAACAATTTAATAAATAATATTTATTAGCAGTTACATTGCGGAGCATGCCACAGTGATTTTCCCAGTGTCTTGAAAAGTAACGTAGAAAATATCCGCTATCAGTATCTCAAGAGCGTGGGATATGTGAGAACATTGGTGTGTATTAGGTGACGAAATCATTTACAGGCGGACGTTTTGTTGAAGGTCTTTTTCTTCCAAAGAAAACTGTTTGTGTCACGTATTCGAAAAAACAATTGCGAATAAATCCGAAAGCTGAGGTTGCAGAAACACCGAATAAAAGTTTTTTAACTCATACTCATTCTATCCGTGCTTTTTAATCACCGCTGCGGAAATACAAACGCAATATTTATATTACAAATAAAAGCAGACAGACGGATTATTTAGAAATAAATTAGAAGCTTACTTAAGCCCAGACTCGGCATATCGAGTAAGGAACATAAGAACTGATAGCTAGAGAGAGGGAATTCTAAACAAGTACGCGTGCTTCAAATGAAGTACACTTACAGACAACAGTATACAGTGTAAAAGATGTGATTATGTGAAAGAATATTTATGTCACTGGCTTTTCACCTTGTTGAATGTTGAGTTATGCCAAAGTGCACAACCTTGCAGCCTGAAGAGAGAACTGTGAAGGAAGACGTGGAAAGGTCAAAGGAGCGTCTCGCGTAGCTTTAAAATACGAGGCGTGTTTTTCAAGTAAGAATCGTTTTGTAATTTAAAAAAGACGTGGTAAGCTATCTCAATGATTATATTTTTACGTGAAAGCCTGTACCTTAATCTACTTTCTACGTAATTTCCGTCAATATTGAGGCACTTGGCATAACGTTTACCAGTTTTTGAATACCCTCCTCATAGAAGTCTGCCGCCTGACTTATTAACCACTGCATCACCACTGCTTTGACTTCTTCATCGTCTTGAAGACGCGACCGCCCAGGTGTTTCTTCAAGTGCAGGAACAGATGGTAGTCACTGGGCGCAAGATCGGGGCTGTACGGAGGATCATCTAGAGTTTTCCATTGAAAAGATGTGACAAGGTCTTTGGTCTGATTCGCCACATGCGGACGGACATTGTCCTGCAGCAAAACGATGCCCTTGCTCAACTGCCATGGACTGTTGCTTTGATTGTGGTGCGACATAGGCCACCCATGTTTCATCGTCAGTAACAATTTGGCTTAAAAATCATCACCGTCGTTGTAGTACCACTCAAGGAAAGTCAATGCACTGTCTAAACGTTTGGTTTTGTGCACATCCGTCAACACTTTCGGAACCCAACGTGCGCACAATTTTCGGTAATTCAAGTGCTCGGTCACAATGCTATACAAAACACTACGAGAAACATTAGGAAAGTCATCCCGCAAGGAGGAAATCGTAAAGCGTCTGTTTTCTGTCATCTTATTGTCCACTTCCTTCACCAAACTTTCATTAACGACCGAAGGACGCCCACTCTGTTGTTCATCATGCACATTTGTGCGGCCATCTTTAAACACTCTCACCCACTTTCTTACAATGCCATCACTCATAATGTTTTCTCTGTAAACTGCGCAGCTCTCACGATGAATATCGATCGCTTTTAGGCCTTCAGCACTAAGGAATGTTATAACAGCCCGTACTTCACAGTCGGCGGGACTCATGATTATAGGAGGCATCTTAAATACTCAGGACACAACGTAAACAAGGAAGAATCAGACTGTCATGGCGTCAGTGCGTAGATTAAGGTACAGTCTTTCATGTAAAAATAAAATTGTTCAGCTATTTTAGCACGTCTTCTTTTAATTTCAAAAAGGTACTTACTTTAAAAACACGCCTCGTACAAACTGTTAGCCAAGGAAAAGCAGCCAGAAAGTAAAGGAATGCTAGAAACATCGTATTTGTAAACTTTTGAAGACAATTTGAAACATGAATTTACATTATTTACCGACATTGAGGAAACATTTCTTTTGGATCAAAGGAAAAGAGTAAGTTACAAAATTCATTGTTGATTTTGAATACACTTACGTCTTGTGGAGAACCCATCATTCTTGAACACAGGTCAACATTTTCTATCTGTTGATTGTATTGCTCTCTTCATTCTGCACTGTTGATCAGGAGATGAAAATCGACCTTTTTATATTTACTCCTAGAGTTCGTCAAGGCTATAAAATTTCGACCGATTAATACTACATTCAACACTGTTCCACAGGGACAGATCAGTACCTTGTCAACACCACCTCAATATGAAGGTTTTTCCGCTTATCGGTGAATTTTTTTACGGCTTTACAAGTTATCCGTATAATTTGGTCGTTTGATATACAAATTTCCGTGTAACGGCTTCTCGCTCAACGTAATATATCCAAGAACACATGTGTACATTCCCATATTTGCAACAAATCCTGTGCCGAATGTTTAGTGCATGATGTAATCTCTCTGTACTGACAATAAAACAGTAAACCCGTCGTGCCTGAACATGCAAATTGTTGTGTACGACTTTGTACAAAATGGGAAAGAGAGATGGGCGGCAACAGAGTGGTGCGACAACCGTATTTTTAGGAAAGATGGACAGGAACAGAAATGATTAGCGAACAAGTTAAGCCGGCCGTGGTGACCGAGCGGCTCTAGACGCTGCAGTGTGGAACCGCGCGACCGATACGGTCGCACTTTCGAATCCTGCCTCGGGCATGGATATGTGTCATGTCCTTAGGTTAGTTAGGTTTCAGTAGTTTTACGTTCTAGGGGACTGATGACCTCAGATGTTAAGTCCCATAGTGCTCAGAACCACTTGAACAAGTTAACACAACAAACATAAGATTTACTTAACTTGTATTTCTCGAAGCATATGATGACTCGTCCAAATGATACAACAAGAAATACAGTCCAGCTACTGAGGTCACATGTGTCTGTACTGAAGCACGAACAATGACACTGGACCCGAGACTAAGCTGCACCTGCGTAGCGTCACGGGGTGATGTGACTCCGAGCACAGCTGTGGCTGAGTCGATGGCACTAGCCATGCTACAGCGTGGCGGCAGAGGACGCTCATAGCCCAGTCGCTGGCGGCGTGACTCAACGGATGTGCTCCATTGGGTCAACTGGATCCAGCACAACCTCTACAGGCGTTGGACGCAAACTTGCATTTGCATTACCTAGTGTGATACGAAGGTAGGGTGGTATTAATATATACTACCACACTAGTCTCCTAAATTACTAGAAAATTTTTCATGGGGTTTTCACAGGTAACATAGGTCTAGCTTATGGCAATGTATAGACTCTATTTCATCAACATCGTGTCACAAAAAAACAAAAAAAGATATCGTAATTTAAAGTTTTGTCTCACATTATCTATTTCTCTCTAGATGAATTTTCACGGCAACGTGACCAGATGCGCTAGGTTCCTTGGTTGAGGATCCATGGCGAGAACACCCCGGTCGAGGTGGTCCTACACATTCTCGATTGAATTTAATTTAACTGAATTTAGTTTGGAGCCGAGGGGAGTACGGTAAACTCAGTCTGGTTTACCACTTAGGCACACTGCGAGTTGTTTGACACGTTGTATTGTCCTGCTGGTGGATGCTATCGTGTCGAGAAAAAAACAAGCTACTTGTAGGGGTGGGCATGGTACCCACGAGAGATTGTGGTTGTCTGGCTGATTTGTGGGAAGTGGACCAAAGAGCGAGGATAACTGTCTCATAGGATTATGGAAGGATGGGGAAGGAAGTCGGCCGGGCCCTTTTAATGGAACCATCCTGGCATTTGCCTGAAGTGATTTAGGCAAATTATGGAACACCTAAGGCAGGATGGCCAGACTCGGGTTTGAACCGTCGTCCTCCCGAGTGCGAGACCAGTTGGATAATCACTGTGCCACCCCGCTCGGTCGGAGAGATGTATAATCGTGTTGATCCACTGTGCATTCCATAATGACAAGATCACTCAGGGAATGCCACAAAAACATTTCCCAGATCATAATGCATCCAGAGTATTTTCTTTCAGACGTTTCACACCGTACATATCTGTTCGGTGGTGTGTAAAACGTGATTCATCTGAAAAGGCCACTTATCGGCACTTGGTGAACATCCAGTGCATTCAGATTCGACCCTTTGTCGCCGGCGAACAGCATTCAACATGGATGCATGGACAAAGCACCTTCTGCGGAGGCCCATATGCAGAAAAATTCGCTGAACGGTCGATGCGGAGACATTTCTGGTAGCCCCTTGGTTCATCTAGGTGGTCAGTTGCTCTGTGGTTGCACTCTATTCGCCCTACACGTCCCACAGTCCCTTCGCCGCCGGTTTTGCATAGCGCCATTCTGCCCTAAATGGTACGCTTTAATCATGGCGGCACGTGAACAGGTTACAAACTCGGCCGTTTCGGAAATGAATACATTCAATTTAATTTCATTCCAATGGATCCATAGTGAGGAGGTCCTCCAGGATGTAGAACATATCAGAAAAACAATAATACATGACAAATATTTACAACTGAAACAAATAAGCCAATGTACCTTCCACAGGTCCCAAGTGGAATGATTGTCATTTTTTTAATTAACACGATATGAAAGAATCATTTTACAAACACTAATGCACTGAATTTAAAATAAAACAAGTTTTTTTTTATTTAGAAGGTAATAAACATGTAATAGAACTACTATAATACTTATTTAGAATTAACACATTACTGAACTGAAATCGTGCCGAAGTTATATTGCACTTACACACACACACACACACACACACACACACACACACACACACACACACACACACACAAACACACAAATCAGTTGGTTATACTGAGAAATTGGAGTAGAAGGAGTTGGCCACCAATAAATCATTTACGCTTCTCTTAAACTGAATTTCATTGGTTGTTAAGCTTTTTATGGCTGCTGGCAAGTTATTGAAAATGTGTGTTCCTGAATAATGCAGACATTTTTGTACAAGAGTAAGTGACTTTAAATCCTTTTGAAGATTATTCTCATTTCTAGTATTGTATCCATGAATTGAGCTGTTGGTTTAGAAAAAATGATGTTTTTTAATGACAAATTTCATCAAGGAATAAATATACTTGGAAGCAGTAGTTAGTATCCATAGTTCCCTAAACAGGCTTCTGCAGGATGTTCTTGAGTTCACACCACATATAGCTCTTACTGCCCGTTTTTGTGTACAGAAAACTTTAGCTTGGCTTGATGAATTACCCCAAAAAATTATCCCATATGACATTATGGAATGAATGTAAGCATAGTATGCCAGCTTTTTCATTTTTATATCTCCTATGTCACACAATTCGCATTGCAAATAGAGATTTGTTAAGACAGTTCAGCAGTTCTGTGATGTGCTCCTCCCAGTTGAATTTATTATCAAGCTGTAATCCCAAGAATTTAACACTGTTCACTTCTTCTATCTGCTTGTCATCGTATGTTAGGCCTATACTCATGGGGCACCCCTTACAAGTTCTGAGCTGCATGTATTGTGTTTTTTCAAAGTTTAGTGACAAAGATTTGGCTAGGAACCAGTAATTAATGTCCACATATATTTTATTAGCTGATAGTCGTAAGACTACCCCTGATTTGCTATTTATTGCAGCGTTTGTATCATTGGCAAACAAAACGAACTTGGCATCTGGTAATGTTACTGATAAAAGGTCATTGATATACGCAAGAAAAAGTAAGGGCCCTAAAATGGAACCTTGTGGGACCCCACTGGGACCTTGTGGGGACCCTTGTGTGCTTCCACCCTAGGCTAGAAATCCAATGATCATGCCCTTTTGAACTTCAGACAAAGCGCTCCGTTTCAGCATTACAACAACGACTGCACTGTTTTCCGCTCCCCAAACACACTTTATAGACTCTCCACTGCTAGTGCTGCAACCTGTCGTCTTTGAGTGGTTATTGCGTCGAACACAGGTGTTGGTCACATTAACATGACTGGACCGTGTAGTAGTCCTTGCGGCGGCGCGGTTTCGTTCGTCCATTACCTGCACCTACCTGTTAAGTCGTTGCAGCACACCGCCGGTAGGAAAGCCGAGGACAAACCTACCGTACTGCAATTCGCACCAGGCTGCATACAATGTAACTATTCTAAGCATCGGGAAAAGGTTTCAATTCTGAATGAAATGTGGAAATACTGCCAAAACGTTGATATATTCTGAAACTTGAGATGTGCACGTTCACTGCCAAGCCCATGCTAATCTTAACACAGTCAGGCACAAACCTTTTCATTCACGTTAGCTAGTTTATGGCAATGTATTTCCCGAAATCTGGACAGCTACTAAGCACGGATTGTTCTTAAATGAAAATTCTTGCCATACTATTAAGTTTATCGGCGTCTAATGCACTCAAGTTTTTAGTCACCGATCTGCTCAAATATGCGGAATTACTCTCTTTTCTCACACACAAAATTACTTATAAAAACCTGTACTTTCTAAAAAAACACTCCGGAATAAATATGCCTTCACTTTAAAACACTTTTGAAACATGTAAAACAACAAAAAACATCAAATTATATCTTCCTTTGGTGCTCATACTACACACGACCGCGCCATTGAAAGAATGGGCTCCGACTTCCTCCGGCTGCTGTAAGCATACGATATCTCCGTTCAGACTGGTCATTTTTTTAAGGCCACTAAGCAAACATTATTTTCCCGCGTTAGTCAGCGCTTTTCATGATTAGCCAATCAACAAATGATAGACAGTCGAACTGTACCTTCTTCAGAAATAAATACTTAAAATTCTGATATTTGGTTTATATTTTGCGTTATTAACTACTTTCATTTGCACTCGAATTAGCTTTCCTTTTACCATAAACTTACATAACGTATTATGATACAAAATTCCCCGTCGTCTGCATTCACACTGTCTTAAAACTTTCTCACACTAGTCCATACAGCGTTCATCAGTAGAACAATGATCTTCATATTCACTTTTGACGCCATCACGCTTCATTCACACTACTAAAAGCATATATAAAACTGTACAAACGTAAATAAACAAAAAAGTCTTCAAGAAGTAACCAGAACAACCCACAAAAACTTTATGTTGACCTGTTTCTCGAATGTCTCTGTACACTACTGGAATCTGGTGGTCAAAATGCTTAGCTACATTATAATTCTTTCTGTTTAGTAATGTCCCTTGCGGTCCTGTAGCAGATGAAAATTAGAACTACGTGCTCGACTTAACTCACTTCAGAACATCTGTCACTGCGCAGGCATGAGTCATCCACCAGATACACAGCCTCTAGGCAGGAGCAATATAATGCACCACGCCTGAACCTCCTTGTCAGAAATGCACTCTTGCCTGTGCTATTCTGCTTTTTAAGTCCTCCTTGCTTCTTCTGTTGTATGTTGTTTTGCTTCCAAAGAACCAATCTTTCTTAACTTCGCTTACTCCACCTACATCAATTTTGATGTTATGTTTATCGCTATTCTCCTTTTTGGTACACTTCATTGCTTTCGTCTTTTTCGACTGACATCAATCTATATTCTGTTGTTAGCAGAGTGCTCATTCCATTCAGTATGTCAATAATTCTTCCTCGTTTTCACTGAGGACAGCAATGACGTCACTGAATCATGTCAATGATATGCTTTCACTATCATTTATTTCCGTAATCACTTCTCCAATGTAAAGAATGAACAGAAGAGGAGAAACACTGCACTTCTGTCTTTCACTATTTTTAATCCGAGCGCTTCCTTCTAGTATTCCATTCTTTTTCTTCCGTCTTCCTATACTTATTTTTCAGGGTGAACCATAATTAACGGTGTAAACAGATACAGTTGAATTTAAACGATAATAGGAGCAAAACGATCTCAGTAAACATGAGAGCAAACGAACTGTTTGTGAGATAGTTGCGACTTTGCGGTTACCAACCACCAGTGGCGTGATTATGCGTAAACATCGCGCGGCAGTTAGTGGTGTGGTCTTTGCCTACATTTTCGAGACGCCGATTTGCATACAGAATTGATGCGACATTACAGCAAACAGTCACAGTCCCATTTATGTGCGGGTTTTCGGAGCGTCAGTTGTGGTTTGCGAGTGTTGTTGGTATTGTTGGTACCATGAAACATTACGGTTAATGGCAATGCACGAGAGAATGCAAAGCCTGCCCTAAGGCACCTATAGAATAAAACATTTATAAGGGTGCATCATCGCCTCCGAGAAACTGTGAGCCTTGCCCGTGCTTTTGGGGGCTAATGGCCTGGAGGAATTACACCCGTGCTTGGAGATGGTGCTGGAAGCAGCTGAACACTCTCCAGGGATCTCGACAAGGAGAGTTGCCAGGGAAACCGTGGAAGCAGTGTTGGAGATTAATGTATCTCACTATAATTTATCCGTACTGCTTTTAATGAGTTCATTGTCCTACTGAGGCTGACTTTGCTCCTTTACTAACATAATGTCAGTCTATGTAACAAAAAGCTGTAGGCAACGCTACGTTTGACAATAACATTTTATTTACAGATAAAGGAGAGTTCACTCTTGATGGTGTGCGTAATTATTACGTTACTCAGGTCTGGAGTCACCTAGACTCCATCCCACATACTGTGCAGGAGTCTTCATACTAGCGACGTTCCTCATTCAATGTGTGGTTACAGACGTTGTGTGATCGTCCTATTGGGCCGTACACGTAACTAAACAAAATACCTTCTCTTTATGCGGCGTCGTGGCACCATCTGGAGGAAGTGCTTCGGAATGTTACCTTAGAGTAACGCCAGAGGATGTGACACATCCATGATGGAACACCGGCACAGTCTGCTGCTATGGGAGACGGGAAGGTATGCCGAAAGATGGATTGGGAGAAAAGGACATTTACTATGGACTCCAAGATCACCTGATCTGAACCTCATGTATTTCTGTGTGACCACCTTAAAAATGTAGTGAACGCAACTCCGGTTCACACCGCAGAAGAACTTGTCAGAGCTCGTCAAGAGTTACGAAATGATCTAGGCGTGTTTGAAAGTATTCTAAACTCAGTGCGGCGTCGGGCCCATGCCTGAAGAGGACTTCCTCTTTTGTGCTTTTACCTTTCCTAAAGCTAAACAGATTGTCACCTAAGAGTCCCTCTGTTTTCCTTTCCATTCTTCTGTATATAGTTCTTGTCAGCAATTTAGATGCATAGGCGATTACGCTGACTGCACTTCAAGTCTCTCCCTTGCTATCCTCAGGGGCCGGCCGTTGTGGCCGAGCGGTTTTAGGCATCAGTCTGGAACCGTGAGACAGCTACGGTCTCAGGTTCGAATCCTGCCTCGGGCATGGATGTGTGTGATGTCCTTATGTTAATTAGGTTTAAGTAGTTCTAAGTTGTAGAGGAGTGATGACCTCAGATTTTTTTCTGCTATCTTCCGAAACGCTATGTTATGAAACGCTAGTTCCGTCTCATAGGTTCTACGCATCAAGTTGTACAGTCGTTAGTTTTTCACTTCCTGTAACAATTTTAGAAATTCGAAAGGAAGATAATCTGCTCCTTTGCCTTACTTATCGCAAGTCTTCCAAACCTCTGTTAATCTCTGTTTCCTTGATCCCTTATGTCTTCGGAATGACTCCCATTCCTTCTTCTATAACGTCATTACAGAAGTCTTCCCCCACGTAGGGGCCTTCTTGCCAGTAATCCATTCTCTCTTGTGCGTTTAACAGCGAAACTCCCATCGCACTCTTGATATTGCCGCCTTCATTTTTAATTTTACCGATAGTTATTTTGTCGAGCGTCCCAACGTACAACTTAACAAAAACACCATTACATCATTAATATAGCCGAACGTTATACGAAGTTAAAAATACAAATTACCTTTCGAAACATCACTATTGGTAGGCACAACTAGCAGTAAATTGCTTGGGAGTGGAAGGAAAGTAAGCATTGAATATCATTTGTATCAAGACTTTAATTAACACTCTTCAGGCAATATAACTTTACAGATTAGGCCAATAGGACCTTGACTTATTAAGATTATATAACTGGAAGAATTACTGATAATCGATCAACAATGTTAAATATTTCAGTGAGATCAATGACAAAAAGTTGTAGCGTTAATTCAAATCCTTGCTCTCAACTCTTTTGTGTGTCACTGGTTACTGTTGTTGAAATATTTACACTCAATTTTAATAAGAGGGGCAAGATAATATTTCAGAAACTGAAGTTACACAACAACCTTTTCAAAGCTTCTAATGAAGCAGTCTTTAAAACAGGCAGGCCACAAATATCTATAGAAAGTGTTTGACTAAAATACAACAAAGCATTCGGGTTTACCGAAAAAGGAGTTGACTGATAGGGGACAAAAGCAATTGCAGCTCCGGACGAACGGACCCGAAATTACTTAGAGCACGTCCGATACGCTGATCACCACACTTCTTTTCTAAGCAGCCAGTGGGAACACGCCCCAAGGCACGAACATACAATGATAGCCTGGTGAATAGAGAAGTAATTTTTACGTAAAACGAGTAAAGACTTAAGTCATCAGGTAACACGCTGGCAGTGTAGACAAAACAATTTTGAAAAGTCGATAACTATAATAAGAGAACTGGCCAAGGCAGCCACCCGCATTGGTTGATTTGTAGGGGGTTGAAGAGACCAGAAAACCACCCCCACTTACACCTGATAGCGAAGAACGCTAAAAGACAATAAGATAACTGGTCAAGGCAACCACCCCAACTTACACCTGATAGTGAAGAATTTCAGCGGCCAAAGAGGCAGAAATGGTAAATATAAGTAACTGTCGCGCAGGACGTAGGGATGAGAAAGAGGTGAACGGTTGGCTGATGAACTTTACCAATGTAAACAAAAGCTTGGCTTGGGATTATAACCAACCAAATTACGTGTAACAATCTTTGCCCCGACAAGGCGCATAAGCTTGCGGGCTCCAAGTAACTAAAGAAAGCTACTTGGCGATTTAGTGCGCAACGTATCAGAAAAAACAATACTTTGAAGTCCTAAACAATAACTCATTGGACATTTAAGCAATTTACAAAACCCCAATAATTTAAAACACTCCATCAAATCACAACTCTATGACAATTAAGAATTTAATCTATTATGCTTTGATACAATCGGCACGCTCCTCAGATCACCTGGCCACATGCAGGAACAGAGGACAATAACAACAGAAGGCTGAACCGAATCCGATATAGAAAGAGCAGGACACAAACACGCGCAGGAAGCGAACCTGTTATAATTATTACGCTCACGGCAGGTCACAAGATTAGTCATTATGAATGCCGCGTGGCCGCGACACTTAAGCAACAAACTGTAAGTACCTCACCGAGCATGCAAAGCCTCGGTGCGTCGACAAACAGTGGAAAAACTTGGAGCCGCCGGAAGATGTGCGGATGACGTCGAACCACGGCTCGCCTCCAGAACAGGTCGGCTAAAGGAACAATTTGTCCACTGCCGTTCCCGGTGCAGGTTCCTCGTGTCAAGAAGACGCCCAGTCAGATGAACTTGGAAGTCACCCAGGCGGTAGGAAAAACAGCGAACCCAATGCCCCGCAGACCTGCGCTCTTCGTGCTGCTTCACACACTGCCTCTTCCGGAATCCCGGCCTCAACGGCGCTCGCCCCAAACGTGCCAAACCCCCTTCACGCCAAAGATTGTTCCAGGAGACGTGGCGCGAGCTATGGATCGCACAACTGTTCAACTAGAAATTATGAATCATAAAAAATGTTGCATGCTTTTGTTCTCGGTGAGCTTGATTGAATTTCTCATGCGTTACTCTTTGTTACCAATTTTCTTTTTTTGTGTCCAGTTTTAAATGACAGAACAATTTTGAAAATGAAAGATAATAGCAGAGGTTCCATGTCGGAAATAGACTAAGCTCGAGGAAAAAATTTCTCGATCGTCGGAAACTGACATAAAAATGTGTTCCAGAACGAGATTTTCACTCTGCAGCGGAGTGTGCGCTGATATGAAACTTCCTGGCAGATGGCTAAGCCATGTGTCCGCAATATCCTTTCTTTCAGGAGTGCTACACCTGCAAGGTTCGCAGGGGAGCTTCTGTGAAGTTTGGAAAGAAGGAGACGAGGTACTGGTGGAAGTAAAGTTGTGAGGACGGGGCGTGAGTCGTGCTTGGGTAGATCAGCTGGCTTGCCGGCACGGTAGCACAGAGTGTTCTGTAAGAGGGTTTAGCTACCCTCTGTAAATAAAAAAAAAGAAACTGAGTGAATGGACAAACGAAAAAAACTGAACGAGTGTCATCGGACGCCCGCCACGAACAAATTCAACGAACAATATAGAACAAAATGACATATGGTAAGCACTTGCCCGCGAACGGCAGAGATCCCGAGGTCGAGTCTCGGTCCGGCACATAGTTTTAATCCGCCAGAAAATTTCATAAAAGTGTGTTGTCATTTGTTCCATGTTCGTGGACTCCAAAATAATATTGTTGGTTACCTGCTTAACGCTATGTTTAACGATAATACTACATTGCTATGCAAACGTAGTTGGCAAACATATGTAGATTCTTAAAAAAAAAATCTATTATCAAATCGGAGAAGAAACGTTTCTTGTATGGACAACGCTAACCTACAAAAGCTTTACTAACGTTCCAGAGCTAGTTAAATATTCATTACAGTCTCACCAGCCCAGTTCAGCACAATTAGCATAATCGGAGATGCTCTGTCGAAAAAATGGAATTGAGAGCAATAATGGTTGTGCACATTCTTTGTGAAAAGTAGCTGGAAACTGGGCCATAGAGGAAGCTTGAATCTCATTTAGGCCTGATACTGGTGGTATAGTTTAAAACAGCTGCCAAAGAGTACTAAAAAGGCGGGTGCATAAGATTATCCTCTTGCTAGAGAAAGCTACGATTATTTGGCTATACAAATAGTATGGGAAAATTCCGTATAGAGGCATTTCATATGGATATCGGAAAGTCTGCAGGGCGGAATTTCGTCGAATAACAAACACCAAATAGCTCTGCCCTTTATTTTATTGTTTTACACAAAATTGAGCACGTAAAAATAGTAAAATAATGACGGAAATGTCGGTATTCGAGTAAGGTAAACATGCCTCGCATGCGGAGTCACACGGTCTCTTTAAAACATTTGTGTAGTACAATTTCAGAGGTTTGGCGGAACACAAGGATAAAAGGTTTTTGAAGAAAGTGAATGTAAACGTCCGTCCGTAGATGAGGCTTCTACTGACAACTTTCGCTCCGGAAGTTGCTCGTTCGAATTCTGGTAGAGTAGAAATGGTCGTTGCCAAACGTTTGTCAGAAACACGATGAAGAACTGACGGCAAAATACTAATCACTGGGTTTAGGAATGGTCCTTACCAAAAGTTCGTCAGCAAAAGGCTGGAGAAATGATGGAAAAATACTAATCACTGGATTTTGTGCCACTGTTCTGGATTTAGTTCAAAATCCATCCGAGGTGTCTCGTAGATGAAGACATGTGACAGAGCTGATGACAGTACAGTAGTCGGATGAGATTAAGGTCGACGGGTTTTTACGAGGACATGATGAAAAGTAATGCCTCCGAAAGTTTTACTCTGTTCTCAATTTCGGTTCAGATATTACATGTCATGCTTATTACTCGGCCGACTTTCCCGTTCCGCTGACGTGAGTTGCAACCCTCACTCGAGGGCTTCTAATTGTAGCGTGTAACTTGGCGGTGTGTAACATAACTATGTCGGTGTGTGAGAAACAGCGTGCTGTAATCGACTTTTTAACTGCAGAAGACATGCCTCTAATTGAAATCCATAGAAGAACAAAAGCTGTCTACGGTGATGATTGCATTGACATCAGTAATATGTGACGCTGTCTTGTCTGTGCTCGTAATGAAGGCAACGGTGGTACTAACCTCAACTTGGCCCCAACCGAGTTTCATCTGTTTCTAACTTAAAGAACACTATCGATCACATCATAGCCATGAAGCGGTGTAAGTGGAAATGAGGTTGTGGCTCCGTCAGCAAAGTCAAATTTTCTACAGTGACAATATGAACAAATTGGTCTCTCGTCGGGAGAAATGTGTAAGTCTTCAGGACAATTATTTTGGGAAATAAATACGTAGACATGAAAAATAAAGATGTAGAATGTTAATAAAGTTTGTTTTATTTATAATGCTTTAAGAGCTTTCGCACAAAAAATTGGGAGGCATTTCTTTTCAGCATACCCTTCTATACGCTTTTCGTTAAAAGTAGGTTACATATTGGTACAACATTATGCTTACAAGATTATACTCAATATGAAGTCTTACTATTTGCCATGTTACTCAAATATGAAAGTTTTATGCAATATGAAATTTATTACTTTCATTACCGCACGAAAACACATTTCACCTACAGCAGACACGTGGTACCAATTATATATGTTGCAAATACCTACCTTTCCGTATATTGCACCTCAGTGAACCATAGACGTAAGAGGAAGACTTATTTACGAAAGTGGTTAAATCTAATGGTATTGATTATTTGTTGCAGACATGACGTAGGTACATTAACGCCCATAAAAGTGGCAGCTACAGTTTCATTTTGTGATTTTACTTCATAATTCATATGTATTTTAGTGTCCACAGCACGTGGTATTGCGGTTGCGCGCTCACTTACCGCGCACGGGGTCCCGGGTTTCTATTCCCGGCGGGGTCAGGGATTTTTCCTACCATGACTGCGTGTTGTGTAGTCTTCATCATCATTCATCCCCATTACGGTCGGAGGAAGGCAATGACAAACCACCTCCTCGGAGTATGGGACATCATCATGTATTTTAGTAATTGGTTAGAAGTTTCAGACATATACGATGTGGACAGAAACAGCATAAAATGTTTGTAAGAGCGTTGCGGGGTAGGCTTTGCTGCGAAATATTTGTTAGTAAAAAAATCAGTAAGTGAGCCAGTCAGGTCGTTGCGAGTGCAAATTCAAGCGGCCCGCCAGATAGAACTTATGAAAATTGTTGAAAGTGCACGAGACTGCTCCGCCTTTGGTTTAGTTTAGATCCTTAGTATGGTCCCATCTGCAATTATCGTATCGCTCTGTTGTTCGGTTTTAGTAAATCAAACGAAGTACGCGTTTGACGACTCCGCTCTGGAGGACCTCGAATTTGCGCGCCCAACGGGCTGTTTGACTAGTTTCAATGTATAGTTTTTTTTTTAAAATTAGTAATTATTATTTCTCAGCATAACCTATCCTGCAACAGTCTTAAAAGCTTTCCAGTCTGTTTCTGACCAAGCTGTATGTGATAATGCCTGTAACAGTGGCTCTTATTACTTACAGTTTAATGATGTTATTTTGTTGTATTGAATTAGACTTAATGATGTAATTTTACATCTAAGTATACATCAATAGGTCTCTTGCTCGCCCGGTGAGAAATGATAGGTCTGTCTGCTTTATCTCCGAATGCACTTGTCCATGGTGTTTACAATAACTGTAACACAGCGAACTTACTCCATTTTATGTATGATGTCAGCTTTGTAGGCAGTCAGATATATTTAACGTGTGGCCATTGACGGATAAATATGAAATTTATATTGTAAGTGGAACCTGTGATTTTATTTCATTTTATGTTGTTCCAACACATTGTGGTTTCCCATACTTTTGAAGATACTGGCATCGCACTAGTAAAACTTGTAAAATAAAGAAAAACTGTTTGAGATTTGTGGCTGTTCTACAATTTTATTTCTATTGGTTTCAATTCTCACTGAAAGCGATTCCAGCGGTATATAGATTTACAATAATATACTGGGAAAAAAATTTACTCTCAATAAAAGCTTCTCGCTACTCAATGGCTGTTGCTTCAGATTACTCTGGAGTTACAGTGAATCTCGAATTTCACAGTTAAACTACTATCAGGGTGGTGCGCTGTTCTACAAATACAGCCGAGACAGCATAGTATGGAAAGCCCCAGTCGATGGTTGAATCGTCACACGCGAGACAAGTTGAGTTGCGTATGTTCTGGAAGCTCCGTCCTGTTGATCACGGCATGAAATTACGTCATGTGGCGCGCCGAGCAACGTCATATTAGAAACTGCTTCTGTCGCCTCCCTATTCAAATTCCACCTGCACATGTATCATTAATATCTGTTAATATTACTGTAGCTTAATTTATATTTAACATTACACTGCAACATAATGAAGACGGCATGTAACAAACATTAATTGAAATTAGTACACGCTTGGGTGTGTTAATAATTAGCTTTTCAAAGTAATCGCACAAATAAGGGTGAAGGAATGTTATGTACGTCACGTGTGTGAATAAACTTACACAGCAAATTTGTGATTCGGAAATCACATTTGAATATATTTGGTCTGTGAGAAGATCGTGTTATGCTGTCTCCATTATAACCGAATACTAATATATGGAGTGCCGCCACACGGCAGGTCTAGAGAGACTTCCTAGCACTCGCCCCAGTTGTACAAACGACTTTGCTAGTGATGGTTCACTGAATAAATACGCTGTCATTTGCCGAGACGATAGTTAGCATAGCCTTCAGCTACATTATTTGCTACGACCTAGCAAGCCGCCATCATCAGTTACTATTGATACTGTGAATCATGTAATGTCAAGAGCGACGTTCGTCATTAATGGATTAAAGTTAAGTATTCCACCAGCTACGCCCGTTGTTTATAAATTCTAATTTCCTTGCCCTGTTCCAGACCTCACGCCAGCCTGCGTGAGCTAAATCGCGTGCCTTTAGGCCTCCTCTAGTAACACGGTGTTGGCTCTCCTGCCAACCACAACATTGGCGACGAGGCAAAGCCGCGTTCTTATCGATATTGCCCTGATTTACTTGCGTAAAGGCTTCGGCACAATCTCCAGATGTAATGTCCGAATTTTTTCGCTTACACAATCAGCAGACGCAGGCCTTACTGGATGCCCTTGCACGGCTCGTCCAGGGTCAACGTGCGATGCAAACCGATGCGGCAGCATCCGCTCCACAGCTAACGCACCCACAACACGCTGTTGCACCACCTTTTCGACCTTTCGATGCTGCACTGGAAAGCTGGATGGAGTGGTCACGCCAATTTGGATTCCATCTCGCCACCTACAGAATTCAAGGTAACGAGCGGCAGCCTTTTCTCCTTTCCTCCGTTGGGGTAAAAACCTACCGTGTGATAGTCAAATTATTTCCCCGACGAGACGTAGCAACTCTGTCCTACGAAGAAATTTTGTCTGCATTAGATGCATATTTCAAAGAATTAGTCAATGTAGTTGCCAAACGGTATACCTTCTTTCGTACAAAACGTACGGCAGGTCAGACTAATCGGGAGTGCGTTGCAACCTTGCAAGGCCTTACTAGGGATTGTGCTTTTGAGTGTCAATGTGGACTCCCTTATTCAGATACTATGGTACGTGATGCAATTGCACAGAACATTTCTGATGTTCGTATAAGGGAACAGATTTTGAAACTAGTCAATCCCTCCCTTCAACAAGTGATGGATATATTGGATCGGCAGGACACACTTGACTTTGCTCAGGACTCATTTGAAACTTCGCCGGCAGTGTGTCAGGTTAAACGGCCCGCCGGGCGAGCTGCACGGAGCAGTAAACAGCCCTCGCGCCCGGCCGCGGCGCTGCCGCCAGGCTCTCAGCCACGTGTGTCGCGCCGGCAAGCAAATGCCGTGATCAAATCATGCCCTTTGCGTCGCGCCGGAATCGGAATCGAACCAATGATACTCAGGCTCGCGAAACTTCGCCCATGGAAATTCATGTAGTTCATTCCACTCCGCCAAGTGCCACTCTCTCTAACAGTGACTGTGTTCGTCCCAAAAATAGTGTGCGTCGACATCGCCGGAACTCCCGTCAAGTCGCAAGTGATTATGTACCAGTGTCAGTTCACGTTGCACGAGACAGTCGCTCTTGTCGTCAGCAGGACAATAAACTTTTTATAGACTTGGACATTAACGTCAAAGTGATACCATTCCAGCTCGATACCGGGGCTGCAGTTTCACTGATCAATCAAGACACTTACAACCTGCTGGGCACACCTCCGTTGCGTGCCGCAAATGGTCAGTTAACTAGCTATTCCGGTCAAGAGATCCCTGTGTTAGGACAGTGCAGCCTTCTTGCAACATACAAAGGACAAACAAAACTTTTGTCATTTTACGTCCTTCGTTCTTCTTCTGCAGTGAACTTGTTTGGTTTCGATTTATTTCAGTTGTTTAACTTCTCTATAGTAAATCAGGTCCTATCAGTGAACCTGACTTTGCCTTCCGATAGTGTTTCTCGTCTATGTGAAGAATTTGCAGACGTCTTTGCACCGGGCCTCGGTTGCGCTAAAAACTACGAAGCACAGTTGGAACTGCAAGTAAACGCGCAACCGAAATTTTTCAGAGTGCGCAATGTTCCCCACGCTTTGCGTGATGAGGTCGCAAAAACATTACACGATTTGGAATCACAAGGTGTAATTGAACGTGTGCAGGCTTCTCTCTGGGCATCATCCTCAGTAATTTTGCCAAAACCTTCCGGAAAGTTGAGACTTTGTGTAGACTTCAAGGCAACAGTGAATCCACAACTAGTGATTGCTACTTTTCCTTTGCCCCGCCCGGAAGATCTTTTTGACAAACTGTGCCCGGGTAAATATTTTTCGAAGTTGGACCTAGCAGATGCGTACTTGCAAATACCGATGAACGAAGAATCCCAGCGCGTTTTGGTGATTAACACGCATCTTGGTTTGTATCGATTCAAACGACTGCCATTCGGGTGTGCATCCGCCCCTGTATTGTTTCAGCAATATCTGCAAACTGTTTGTGCGTCGGTCCCTACTGCAGCAAATTATCTGGACGGTATTGTGATCTCTGGAAAGACGGAAGAAGAACATTTGGCAAATCTCAGAACATTATTTCAGGTCTTGCGACAAAATGGTCTTCGCTTGCGGAAAGACAAATGTGTGTTTTTTGCTCGGGACTTTCTATACTTGGGACATGTACTCAATGCCCAAGGCATACATCCCAGTCCAACGCACCTCCGTGCCATACAAGACTTGCCTTCGCCGCAGCATCTGAAGCAGCTACAGTGTGTGCTGGGAAAAATTACTTATTATAGCCGCTATGTTCCGCATACCTCTTCCATTTGCGAACGCGCCTTTCGTCAGTTGAAATCGGCGTTGCTTTCCAATACTTGCCTTACGCCATTCGATCCCCAGAAATCTCTCTTGTTGATGGTGAATGCATCGGATTTCGGGATCGATGCTGTGCTTGCGCACAAAGATGGATCGCACCATCGCCCTATTGCCTTTGCGTCCAAATTGCTCTCGTCTGTTCAAAGAAATTATTCGAGAAAGAAGCATTGACTCTCGTATTTGGTGTTACAAAGTTTCATGATTTCTTGTATGGTCACCGCTTTACCATAATGACAGACCACAAACCTTTGACATCGCTTTTTCATCCGATCAAGCCAGTACCTCCACGTACAGCGCAGAAATTCATTCGCTGGTCTATTTTCCTCTCGCAGTACCGCTACGATATCTTGTATCGGTCCACTGCTAAGCACGGAAACGCCGTTGCGTTGTCCCGCTTGTCTGTAGTTGAGGATAGGGCATTCGATTCCTCCGAAATTGCTTGCATGTTCACTGATGCGGAAACCGATGACGTGGTCGAATCGCTTCCGACTGATTTTCGTCGTGTAGCAACAGCCACAGCTGCCGAGCCTGTCCTTGCTCCCGTTCTGCATTTTGTTGCTACGCAATGGCCCTTGTCAACCCGTTGGTTTACCGTTTTTTTGCTCACAAGGGAAGACTTCTTTTACGACGTGGTGTTTTGCTGTTCCGTTCCGATAATGATCAGTACAGGGTCGTGGTACCACGTTCGTTACAGTCCTCTGTCTTACAGCTTCTCCACAAAGGACATTGTGGTGTAGTGAGAACGAAACAACTTGCTCGTCAGCACTGTACTTTGTTCGGAATCGATACCGCAATTACGAATATGTGCTCTTCTTGCTTAGTGTGTGCCGAACAACAATCAACACCACCGCGGAAATTCTTTGCATGGCCAAAAGCCACTTCCCCTTGGCAAAGCTTACACATCGATTTTGCTAATCCATTCTGGGATGCTCGATGGTTGGTTGTGGTAGATTCATTCAGTAATTTTCCTTTTGTTGTCCGGATGTCTTCCACTACGTCATCTGCCACCATCCAAGCGTTATCCGCTATCTTTTGCATTGTAGGTCTTCCACAGACTATTGTTTCCGACAATGGCCCACAATTCATGTCCGCAGAATTTCAGTCATTCTGAAACGTCAGTGGTATTCAACATCTGACGTCCGCGCCGTTTTCGCCACAGTCAAACGGTGCCGCTGAACGATTGGTCAGGACTTTCAAGTCACAGATGTTGAAGATGAAAGAGTCTCATTCTCGGGAGCACGCGTTATTGCTCTTTTTGCCCTCGTATCGCTCTCAGCCCCGAGATGGTCGCTCGCCGGCTGAGTTACTCCACGGTCGTCATCATCGAACCTTGATGTCTTTGCTACAGCCGCCCCATCAGGATCCTGTGCAGCGGCAGACACCTGCCTTTGCTCCAGGCGACGTTATCTACTATCGCCACTACCAAGGTTCACGACGTTGGCTCGAAGGGCGCATTCTTCGCTGCCTCGGACGCCCTATGTATCTGGTTTTGGGGGCCTCTGGTGAGGTGCGCTGGCATCTCAACCAGCTGCGCCTCTGTCGTCGCACGGGATCTGCCGCCCGCCGTCTGCTTTCAACGACGGTGCCGTCCGGTCAGCGCCCTGGGGACCCATCTACTGGCTCGCCTCAGCCCCAGGTGTTACCGACGCTGCCTTCCATTTTGCCCCATGGCGACACGCCGCCGCCGCCGCCGCGCGCCTGTTCTCCCGCCGGCGACGACCGCAGTGGACGCGTCGCTGCAACCGCCGGGCGTCTCCCTGAGTCACGCGCCGCCGATCGCTTCCCGTGACCAGTTGTCCTCCGACGTGGAACTCTTGTCCGCTCCGGACCAAATGTCGTCTTCGCCCGTACGGGTGCCCCGGCCCGATGGAGGTCGACCTTTCGGCTCTACGCATGTTGGCGTACACCCTGGACCAGGTTTTCAGGCGTTTCCGAGTTCCCCGCGGTCCGAATGGCAGGGTGCGGGTGGCACAGCCTCGCCTGTTGTTAGGCTCTCCACCTCGTCACACACGTCATCATGGGGTCGTCGCCACGGCGGGCGGAAGCCTTATGCCACCACCTTACGCCGATTTGCGGGGGAGGAATGTGGTGTCACCGCCAGACACCACACTTGCTAGGTGGTAGCCTTTAAATCGGCCGCGGTCCGTCAGTATACGTCGGACCCGCGTGTCGTCACAATCAGTGATTGCTGACCGAGCGCCGCCACACGGCAGGTCTAGAAAGACTGCCTAGCACTCGCCCCAGTTGTACAATCGACTTTGCTAGCGATGGTTCACTGAATAAATACGCTGTCATTTGCCGAGACGATAGTTAGCATAGCCTTCAGCTACGTTATTTGCTACGACCTAGCAAGGCGCCATTATCAGTTAGTATTGATACGGTGAATCAAGTAATGTCAAGAGCGACGTTCGTCAGTAATGGATTAAAGTTAAGTATTCCACCAGCTCCGCCCGTTGTTTATAAATTCTAATTTCCTTGTCCTGCTCCAGACCTCACGCCAGCCTGCGTGAGGTAATTCGCGTGCCTTTCGGCCTCCTCTAGTAACACGGTGTTGGATCTCCTGCCAACCACAACATGGAGACTGAACAAACACAAAAGAAGAAATTTATCAATTGAAGTGCTCACCTGCGGTGGATTGGAATTGCCGGAAGCCGTTCAGTTACTTCGATTGTAAAGGTGGGAACCGTGGTATCATCGGAAGAACAAGTTGTCAAAATAAGTTTGGCACATCGCAACGGAACCGCAAGTAAACATAGTCGCTGCCAGAAGCATCTACGAATGAGAGACGATGGTGTAGATACAACCAGGACAGTTTGTATACGTCAGCGCATCAATATGCTTACTTACTGCCTATCCAGCAGTGCGACAATTATATTAGACAGAACTCGGCATAAAAGTTTATTGTCAGTTGTACTCTATGAGAAGAACAAATTCAAATGTGTGTGAATTTGTAAGGGAACAAACTGCTGAGGTCGTCGGTCCCTAGACATACACACTACCTAAACTAACTTATACTAACTTACGCGAAGTACAACACACACACCCACGTCCGAGTAAGGACTCGAACCTCCGATGGGTGGCGCCACGCACTCCGCACGGCAAAGAAGAACAAGTATCTTGTTCTATATCAAGTGGTACGTTGATATTCTTGTACCCAGTTACTTAATTATTGGGCAAGAGCTCTGGAGTGTCTAGGTCCTGTAGCCAAGGAAACAAATTTTAAATATTCATAAGGCATTTATTTAACCTACAGACGTGTTGCAGGCAAAGTTGACATATTGCAACAACCAAATATGACAACAGATAAAATTATGTGCCTTTGGTAAAATAAAAAAGAAGATGTTAATAAGTTCACTTTTATTTGCACCAAGTCTGATGTGATAGCACAATAAACTTTAGAGGAAAAATGCCCCAACTTCCTGTAACTTATTTTTTTAATCTTAAGTGAAACAAAATTTATACTGACTTCATTAAAAATGAAAAAAAAATTTTACTGAATCGAAATAGTCATATAACGTGAACATCAAAAATGTTTCCTTTACTTTATTTTTATTTTTACACGTAGCAAACTAACAGCTGATATACGTTACATACGCTACTGGCCATTAATATTGCTACGCCAAGCAGAAATGCAGATGATAAACGGGTATTCATTGGACAAATATATTATACTAGAACTGACATGTGCTTACATGTTCACGCAATTTGGGTGCATAGATCCTGAGAAATCAGTACCCAGAACAACCACCTCTGGCCGTAATAACGGCATTGAAACGCCTGGGGATTGAGTCAAACAGAGCTTGGATGGTGTGTACAGGTACAGCGGCCCATGCAGCTTCAACACGATACCATAGTTCATCAAGAGTAGTGACTGGCGTATTGTGACGAGCCAGTTGCTCGGCCACCATTGACCAGACATTTTCAGTCTGTGAGAAATCTGGAAAAGGCGCTGGCCAGGGCAGCAGTCGAACATTTTCTGTATACGGAAAGGCCCGTACAAGACCTGCAACATGCGGTCATGCATTATGCTGCTGAGATATAGGGTTTCGCAGGGATCGAATGAAGGGTAGAGCCACTGGTCGTAACACATCTGAAACGTAACGTCCATTGTTCAAAGTGCCGTCAATGCGAACAAGAGGTGACCGAAACGTGTAACCAATGACACCCCACACCTTGACGCCGGGTGATACGCCAGTATGGCAATGACGAATACACGCTTCCAATGTGCGTTCACCGCGATGTCGTCAAACTCGGATGCGACCATCATGATGCTGTAAACAGAACCTGTATTCATCCGAAAAAATCACGTTTTGCCATCCGTGCACCCAGGTTCGCGTTGAGTACACCATCGCAGGCGCTCCTGTCTGTGATACAGCGTCAAGGGTAACCGCAGCCATGGTCTCCGAGCTGATAGTCCATGCTGCTGCAAACGTCGTCGAACTGTTAGTGCAGATGGTTGTTGTCTTACAAACGTCCCCATCTGTTGACTAAGGGATCGACACATGGCTCCACGATCCGTTACAGCCATACGGATAAGATGCCTGTCATCTCGACGAGGCCGTTGGGATCCAGCACGGCGTTCCGTATTACCCTCCTTGACCCACCGATTCCATATTCTGCTAACAGTCATTGGATCTCGACTAACGCGAGCAGCAGTGTCGCGATACGATAAACCGCAATCGCGATAGTCTATAATCCGACCTTTATCAAAGTCGAAAACGTAATGGTACACATTTCTCCTCCTTACACGAGGCATCACAACAACGTTT
This sequence comes from Schistocerca gregaria, assembly GCF_023897955.1. Lineage (NCBI taxonomy): Eukaryota > Metazoa > Arthropoda > Insecta > Orthoptera > Acrididae > Schistocerca > Schistocerca gregaria. Next base: position 135,376,273 of record NC_064923.1, on the reverse strand, counting down.
CACCAGGCAACGCCGGTCAACTGCTGTTTGTGTATGAGAAATCGGTTGGCAACTTTCCTCATGTCAGCACGTTGCAGGTGTCGATACCCGCGTCAACCTTGTGTGAATGGTCTGAAAAGCTAATCATTTAAATATCACAGCACTTTCTTCCTGTCGGTTAAATTTCGTGTCTGTAACACGTCATGTTCGTGGTGTAGCAATTTTAATGGCCAGTAGTGTAGTTATTTTGCATCGTCGAAATTCTGCGAGTGATACATCTTTTGAAGTGAAAATAATTGTAGGCAAGTCACTCCCGACAGAACGGATACAAATAGATTCTTCCGCCATCAAACGAACCGCGAAACACAGTACAGGAAATAGCAGAGTGACGCTTATGAACAATAGTGGGACCCTTCCTGACACCACAACACACCAATTACGATAATAAACGTCCGCCCCCTAGAGCTGAATGGTCAGCGTGACGGATTGTCAATCCTCTGGTCTCGGGTTTGATTCCCGGCTGGGTCGGGGAATTTTCTCCACTCAGGGACTGGGTGTTGTGCTGTCCCTATCATCCTCATCGACTGCAGGTCGCCGAAGTGCCGTCAAATTGAAAGACCGCACCCGGCGAACGGCCTGCCCGGCGGGGGGCCCTAGCCATACTATTAAATAAATAAATAAACGATAGTAAATATCCAGTCAAGTACTTCGTGACATAACAATTGCAAACAATGAGTAATAACTTTAATTGAATCATCGCAAGCATAGCATGAGTTTGTTTCAGATTAAACAATAATTCCAACAGCTCACAGAGGAGGAGCCGATCAATTAATTGTGATCCGACATGTGGCTATAATCGAAGCACGACCAGGAGCATACTAGATAACAGGGGACACACTGTTCATTGTTTTCAAACGCCATTCCTCACCAATAATAACAATCGGCCAGCAGTCGCTCTTATGCAGTTATAGTCCTGACGTTTAACATGGTACTTATGCCAGCAACGAATCAACTGCGAAACGATTATGGGAATGTAGAGCAGAAAATAAAATTTCTTCTCAAGAATGCACATCCATGTAGTGCCCCACTACCTACTGTCACTAGTTGTGCATGCGTTTCTGTATCTAATCGTAATGATTGTCAGACTCTTCTCTTGACAGAAGACTCACATTTCTCACGTAGGCTCGGCCGCACTGCCCTGCTGCGGTCTGAGACAAAGCTAACGAGACACGCAACCCAAAGATCTTTGGTACGACGAGACCTATCACTTTGATGCAACGAGATAGGTCCGAGCCGACCACGACCCATTTCCGTGACAGTAACAAATTCCCATTCCTCTGGACATTATTTGTTACAAAATTAAGTTTTTCATCTTGTTCAAGTTGTAAAAAACGTTTTAATATTTTATGTGCTATAGTATCAACTCGGCACACTCTGGGAGTAGAGCTATGAGCCCACCACTGCAGCGACGAGTGTTATTTCGTCCGGTAAAAAAACAAAGATACTTTGATGTATCGGAAATGCCATTGTTTTGTAGAAATTGTTTTCATACATCGGCATTTAACTGTCGACACATCACGAGTTAGCTGATTTTTCCCGATGTCCTGTTCTTTCTTCTTTCTATTTCCTACGTGCATTTACTGGATACTGGCTGCAGAGCAGTCACTGTTTCTAACACATCCTATCAAATGTTGTTCTGGTCTTCATCTGAGGACCTCTCTGACAGAGCCATTAGTTCTAGTCTATCTTGTGGACAGCCCTTCAGCCCTGAGTAACTGCTGCGACCTATATCCTTTTGAACTTGCTTGAAGTATTAGAGCCTTGATCTTCCTCTGCAATGCGATGCCGCACACATCCCTGCATTACCGATTTAACTATCCCTTTCTCTCTCAGAACGTCTCCTACCAATCTATATTTCATGAGGCAACTTTTGCTACTTATTTGTCTTCCGTATCTATATTAATACAGGTTTAATGTAATTAATCATTTCTATAAATTTTCTTTACCGCGAAGACGATAAAAATCTTGGCTTTCCTGGATATTGTACAAATTTTTTGACAAAACCTCTGCTTTAAACAACAGAGGCAAGTATAACTTTGAAAAAATGTTAGTAGTAAATGTGTTCTCTTTCGTGTTAACTATGTAAGAGAAATACCTTTCAGATATATCAAAAAAATCCGATGTGTCAAAAATTCAATATTTATCGTACTATTACCGTCAGTATCAATAAAATTCCCAGGAGTTATGGACAAGTCGGCATATCGATACCTCAGGACACGCTGCCATTTTTACTAACTGGTGTCATTATTGTTCTCTTGTGTAAGGTTCCAAATCCTGCAACCTGCTACGAATAAGCTAAACATGCACCAGCCCTAACTATCAGTAACGTTACTGATGCAAACAATAGCTGCAACACCTGCCGAATGTTCAAGAGGTTTATGCGAAACGACGAGGCTTCAACATCACTCATCCCAGTGAAATACTCCGAAGGCACAATAATCACTGCTATCCACATGAAAGTCAACATTACATGACACTTCATAACAGATCTGGGAAAGTCGCCGACAAAACAACTCCTCAAGTAAGGAAACATCGCCAGCTTAACCTCAAATATTAACAAGAAAAAACAGCACACTTGCAAGTTATGTCCCAGCATTCCGTGTGGAAATTTGGACCGTACTTCTGACAGCACACAGCTATGACCTACTGAAAGCACAGCTTGCAAACATTCGCGAGCACATGTACTTTGTCTCTCGTTCCACCTCTCTGCAGCTGGCGTAATGCCCGAGCGCGATGTACACGGAAGATGCAAATCCTCACGTACTGGCCGTGCACTGTGGTTGAGAGCTCCCCTCGACGTCTTTCTGGCGCCTCCTAGTGGGACTGCGGTGGACGTCAGCAAATGTGCTGTGTCGATATCGACGTCAATGTTGGATCTTGAGTTGCCGTTAAGCCGGGATACCAAAATAGTCAACTACCACTCTGTCTGTAACGCTTCTACTGACAAACAACGCCGACTGTGTCGTCATTTATGAATCAAGAGACATTTAGAATAAAATTATTCTTTATGTATGATCCACAAAAATCTCTAATCGCAGACATTTCTCTATTCAGTTACCAGTTTCTGTTGCAATTTTGTGTTTCAGACTGATCTAAAGCAGAAAATGTGCAGCTTTGTAAAGCAGTACGTAATTATACACTGAAGTTCCAAGAAACTGGTATAGGCACGTGTCTTCCAATACAGAGATATGTAAACAGGCAGAATACGGTGCTGTGGTCGTCAACGCCTATATATGAAAACAAGTGGCTGGTGCAGTTGTTAGATTGGTTACTGTTAAATGACAGGTTATCAAGATTTAAGTGAGTTTGAACTTAGGGTTATAGTCGGCACACGAGGGGTGGGACACAGCATCTCCGAGGTAGTGACGACGTGCAGATTTTCTCGTACGATTATTTCACGACTGCATCGTGAATATCAGGAATCCGGTAAAACATCAGGTCTCCGACATCTCTACGGCCGGAAAAATATCCTGCAAGAATGGGCCCAACGATGACTGAAGAGAATTGTTCAACGTCACAGAAGTGCAACCCTTCCGACTGCTGCATATTACAGTGCTGGGCCATCAGCAAGTCTCAGCGTGTGAACCATTCAACGAAACATCATCGATATGGGCTTCCGGAGACGAAGGCCAAGTCGTGTACCCTTGATGACTGCACGACACAAAGCTTTACGCCTCGCCTGGGCCCGTCAACATCGAAATTGGACTGTTGATGACTGGAACCACGTTGACTGATCGGACGAGTGTCGTTTCAAATTGTATCCAGAGGATGGACGTGTACTGGTATGGCGGCAACCTCATTAATCCATGGACCCTGTATGCCAACAGCGGACTGTTCAATATGGTGGAGGCTCTGTACTGTTATGAGAAGTGTGCAGTTGGAGTGATATGGGACCACTGATACGTATAGATACGACTCTGACACGTGATACGTACGTAAGAATCCTGTCTGATCATCTGCATCCATTCATGTCTATTGTGCATTCAGACTTGGACAATTCCAGCAGGACAATGCGACACCCAACATGTCATTAATTGCTTCAGAGTGGCTCCATCAACACCCTTGTGACTTTAAACACTTGCGCTGGCCACCAAACTCCCCAGACATAAGCATTATTGAGCATATCGGGGATGTCTTTCAACGTGCTGTTCAGAAGAGATCTCCACCCCCTCGTAATCTTACGGGTTTATGGACAGGCCTGAGGGATTTCTGGTGCCAATTTCCTCCATTCCATGCAGTACAACTTCAGACATTAGTTGAGTCCTTGGCACGTTGTGTTGCGGGACTTCTGCAAGTTCGCGGGGGCCCTACACGATAGTAGGCAGGTGTACCAGTTTCTCTGTCTTTTCAGTTTAGATTATCAACATTACAATTATTAGGTCTACAACTTCGCTTCCACCGTTTTGCAATAGACGGTAGTAGCGGCAAGTGGGGTTCAGGTGGTTGGTCATAGGTGTAATAGAATAAGCTTATGCATCTGTAAACATAGTGACTTAAATATATTAGTCGATTTGTGATTGCATGATAGGGTTATTATCGATTAAGTACGTTAACTTACGTACCCATTTCTCGCCATTTGCGGGGAGTTTTAATTTTCTGCTTTAACATGAAGAAATCTGCGGCTGTGTCTCTTAAAATGCTGATTAAGACCAATGGTGAGGGAACTATTAGTGGAAGAACGTGCAGAGAATGTTTTCAACGCCTTAAGAACGGTGATTTTGATAACGAAGACGGCATGGAGGGGGAGGACAGAACGTTTTCGTAGCTATTGAAAAAGACGAAGACAGTCACAGGACGTCATTATCGAAAGCAATTGATGCGTTCGAGCTCAGCACTGAAACACAAAAGGCCACAGTACAGCGGTAGGCAAGTAAAGGTAATTTTGCAGCAGGTCAGTGCTCGACCCGATGTCGCAAAACCCGTCAAAATATACAGGGAAACGCTGAAATGAGAAGTCCTATCCATCCCGCCACATTTTTCATACGTTGCTCTCTCTGACTACCACCTTTTCCGATCAGTGGCATACAGTCTGGCTGACCAGCACTTCCGATCATACGAACAAGTGCAAAATTGAATCGATTCATGGATCCCCGAAAATACGCCCCCTTCTTCCGCCACGGGATTCATGTGCTATCCGACAGTCACGAGAATGCAGCAAAGGGCAATACTACTAATCATAACTTTTTTTGTAAGCTTTTCACAATACAGCCGCGAACTTCGAGGAAAAACGCCGGAAGCAAAGCTGTAGACCTAGTAGTATCAGGACTCCCACAGTTTACGAAGCGAAAACCATACCTGCCTTCATGAAATTACCAGAGTAAGCAAACAGAATGCTTTCTAAGGCAAAATAAATGAATAAAGTATAAAACGACGCACCACAAAGGAATTATCCAAAACAGATGGAAGAGCTTCACTGGCTCAGCAAGTCAGTAACGCGTTGGTATACTTCTGGCATTATGCAAGTAATTATTAGGCTCGGCATTGATTCACAGTGTTATTGGTTGTATTTCTGAGGGATGTCGTACCAATATATGTCCAACTGGCGTGTTGTATTGTCTAATTCTCAAGCTGGTTGCAGGGCCCTGATCATTATGCTCCAAACATTCTGAATGGGGGAGTAATCCAGCCATCTTGTTGGCCAAGGTAGTGTTTCGCAAGCACGAAAATAAGCAGCAGAAACTCTCGTCGTGTGCAGATGGCATTACGTTGCTGAAATGTTAGTTCAGGATGGCTTGCCATGAAGGGAAAAAAACGGGGCGTATAACATCGTGGACGTACCACTGTGCTGTAAGGGTGGCACGGATTGCAATTAAAGGGCCCAGTTATGAAAAATATGGTACCGCAGACCATCAGACCCGGTTGTCGGGCCATATGGCGGACGAAAGTCAGGTTGGTACCAACCGCTGGCTGGGACGTCTATAGGCACGTCTTCCGCCGTGAATATCATTGAATTCTTCAGTGATTAGCCCCGATGATCAGCGATGTTGTGTCTGGAGACGACCCAGGTAGTGATGGGATACTGACCTGATTATCGTCCGCCATACGGTCTGAAAACCAGGGCTGATAGTCTGGGGTGCTATTTATTTTCATAGGAGCACCCATTTGGACGTCATCCGTGGGACTCTTACAGACAGCGGTACGTCGACGATATCCTACGCCCCATTCTATTGCCCCTCATAGCAAACCACCCTAATTTTACATTTCAGTAAGATAATTTTCCTCCTGCCAATGGCGAGAGTTTCTAACGCATGTCCTCGTTCCTGCCAAATTATAACTTGACCAGCAAGGTCGCTGATCTCTCCCCACTTGAGAACGTTTGGAGTATTATAGGTATGGCCCTCCAACCATCTCGGGATTTTGACGACCCACCGAACGAATTGGACAGAATTTGGCATGATATCCACCAGGAGGACATCCAGCAACTCTGTTTATCAATACCAAGCCGAGCAACTTCTTGTGTAAGGGCCAGAGGTGGACCAATGCGTTACCGACATGCTCAGTTTGTGAAGTACTCATCCAATTTTTCTGAAGCTGTAATCGTTCGTTTGTCTGTACATAACATCAACCTATTTCCATCTCAATCGAATAATTCCGGCGTGGTGCGACTTTCATTTTCGGTTTAGAGTGTATATAGCCACAACTGGCATCTCACGTAGAGTAAAGACATGGTAAAATGGCAAACACTCACGGCCCATATTGTCGGGACATCGTTAACACACCGAACAAACAGCTGAGGGGACTTGGCCGCTATGTGCCGCTGACCGAAAGCAGTTTGCATTAACGTGATACAAAGTCAGGGATATGATATTAAACATAATGAATGAGAAATGCCTACGTCAGCCACATGAGGGTATCGAAATAATTAATCGGCGACGACTATAAATTTGTACCAGACTGGAACTGAAATTCGGATTTCCCACTTTACGTAACAAGCCGCCTTAACTACTGCAGCTATCTGAGCACGTTTTCCATCCAACCCAAATTTCCAACTTGCAGCATCCTACTGTCGTAGCGCTCCATGTCCATTTTTCTCACTGTTCGCAGTAGCTCGGATGATGTCAGACCGACCTAGGGTATACCAACATTGAAAATATCATGAAATGCCGTCTAGATTTAGATATCAATCTTACATGTGTGGTGCTTGTTCTTCCGGACATACAATTAGTGAAAGAAATAGAATTCCAACATGGGTGCACTATGGAAAATAGCCTGGCTGGCATACTAGTTGCCTTTTTTATTAATGACTTGAAAACAAAATTTTTTACTGAATTACCAAACTCTAAAAATCAAGTCTTCTACAACGAACATTACGTAAACGACATATTGGTGTTGTTAAAAGCAAGCGCTAACGAAATCGACTTTTCGCACAACAGTTTTGTTCTAAGCGTCCCAAAGTTAACTTTGGATGTTCTCCACTAAGTGTATCCGTATGAAATGTAGCTCAAAGTTAGCATCCATTCGCTTACATATTACCAAAACCATGCACCTACAGACTGTTATCCAACATAAACTAGTATGCTAAACTTTGACTAAACAGAACCTAACTGGAACTGAGCTGTGATTGGTCTGAACACAAACTGTCTTTATGTCGAATGAGCAACTCAAGTAAAACAGTTATCGGGCCCTAATAAAAATTTCCACTTACTTGACCTCTGTTGCAGATTTCTCGAAAGCACAACAGCAAACAGCAACCATGCAGCAGCTACGATAGATTCCTGTTTTTAAAGAAAATTTTCAAAATATATTCAACTGTTGCATGCCATATGGTGCAATGTGGTAATGTGTAATGATAAACCTTCTTTAAATAGTGGGCTGGAAAGAGTGTTGAAATTATTTTCCAAGACAACGATTTTAGAATGAAGTATATATTCAAAAGGACAGTGTAAAACTTCGCGTGTTCTTCAGATATAACATTGGATTGAACAATGCTATGCTCAAAAAGTCAACAATGGTTTTAAAGGGGTACCATGTTAACAAACAGTTTCTATAAAAACAGACAGTTCAGTCAGGTGATACGTTAATGCATTATACAAGGAAGTGGGGTTGTCTTTCTCTCAGCTCTGAGCAAGTGAACAAAGTTAATTAGCTGACAATAATCACTGTGGCAAACTAGGTGCTAAGTGCTTCTGTCTTACTTCTGAAAACATTATTCGAAATCATATTCTTTTCGCCTTTCAATATATACATCTTATTAATTCTTGCTGTCCTTTATAATAAATCTTTCTGCATCTAACAGATACAATAACAAGTCAACACAGCACTACTGAATGCGTCCATCACCTTCTTCAAATATTTGCTTTGAGATACTGAAGTGAGTGCCTGTGCACATCACAAGTAAATTAAATTGTCTTACCTCTAAAGCAGTAACGGTGGAACGCGATATGTTCCGGTTTCTTACGAAAAAAATAAAAAAGTATGCTAGCTACAGGCTCAGTGGCGTGCAATGCTGGCTGTAATACTTTGAAATGCACATGAAATTCTTTTGGCTCATAAATGAAAACACTGAAGAAAAATCAAGCTTCTTAGAAAAATATATGACCTGGACAGGGAGGTGGTAGTGATTGTGGCAAATTACTAACACTGATTTTCTTGCGAATTACATTCCAATGTAAGTTTAGGTTTTCAAAGACATCTGACAACTGAAATTACATTACACGGAAAATTAGATAGTATCCCAAAAAATGAGACTTATACAGAAATTATCTAATCTTACTAAAAATCATCAAATTACATATACCCGCGCTGGCAAAACAGAATTCATAAATATTTAACATCTTTACCTTGCTTGCAAGAAGTCTTCTGCTTACACGTTCTCGTAATTCCTACGTTACTATAACACTTAATGGCTTCCCAGAGTACATCATGAAAACTGCCTACTCCATCCTCTTTCGATCACCTACTAATGTCAATCTCAGACCAGAAGCAGTATCTCTGACTCTGCGGTCACGCACAGTTAGCGATCAACTTTATAAAGCCTATCAGAAACACATATCGTTTATAATATACTAATTTCATTTTAGTTTACATTAATATTACTATCATATTCGGGTTCGACATATACGTGTATTCCAGTAGACTCCTTTCAACCTACCACACATCAACTAAGAATGTGTCAGACTAGGCATAGGCAAAGATTATGCCAGTAAAAGACCAAAGATTGTTTAACAATAACACAATTTGCTCTCTCATTCTGACGTGCATATCTATAACTTACAAAAATCAAAATGACACGCCCACCTTACAACTTTATCAACGAAAGAGAAAAATAATTCAATTAACTGCCTAGACTTCACAGTCAATAAGACTAACGATAGGTGTACGTTCTGCATGCATGGAAAAACTGCGTGCACAGATAACCTTATTCACCCCAAATCCTGTCAACTAATGCGGTGCAAAAGAGACTTATTTACTTCCGTCACTTACCGACTTATTCACCTGCCATTAGACGATCAAGAAATATGTTAGGAGCTAAACATATTAAATCAAATCTCCGTGGCAAACGGGCACACAAAGAGCTTTCTCATGCAGTCATACAACAAATAAAGAAGAAAGAACGATACAAACACTTAGGGCCGGCAGGAGTGGCCATGCGGTTCTAGGCGCTGCAGTCAGGAACCGAGCGACCGCTACGGTTGCAGGTTCGAATCCTGCCTCGGGCATGGAAGTGTGTGATGTCCTTAGGTTAGTTAGGTTTAATTAGTTCCAAGTTCTAGGCGACTGATGACCTTAGAAGTTAAGTCGCATAGCGCTTATAGCCATTTGAACCATTTGAGCCAAACACTTAGGAGCAAAGAAACTGCAAACACCAACAGGAGTTTTGTCCGCATAGCATATTACGGAAACATTTTTCAGCAGCTAGAGAAGCAATTAAAGAACACAACCGTCAGATTTTCAAATAAATAACACTCCGAAACTGCGGCTTAGAACCAGGTAGGTGTTAAATGTAATAATTTTTTAAATCCAGGCGTCCATAAAATACACTGCAATGGTTTTGAGAAGTGTTATGTTGAACATTTTTTATTGTCAAGAGACGATAATTAGGTTTAGGGAAACCCACATCCACAAAATACAACTGCATTTCAACAACATCTGACTACAAAGAAGCATACTGTGACCAACATAGACTACAACATGCAAGTCGGTCGTACGGAGTGAGCTGTAGTGTCGTGTACTGAACCTTTTGGAAGCAGTAGAAATGTATGGGAATAGGAAAGGTACCCTACTGACTTTCTGAAAGAAAATTTACACCCAATGCCTATATTTCATTGTGTGACAGGTTGCCTTAGGTCTTGTACTTGTATATCGTGATGTCTGTATCTGCTAATTTGCTTTCTGCCCTGGCCCTCTACCGACCACATTTTTTTGTCTCCGATTCTATGAGCCCGCAGTTTTCTTCGTATTTCGATATGCTGCCTTCATTTCGGTTTATTGTGGACGGTCGCAGACGAACACTAGCTATAATGTCAAATAAAATGTAATTTTCAACCTTTTTGTAAGCTCTAATCTTTTCATTAATTGCGTTTTGTGATCCTGTCTATTTGTTTCCTGGCTTGGCCCCGCGTCATACGCACTTGCTAGGATCGGTTTTGGCAAGCCGGTGCTGCCTGTGAATTTTTCAAGTTTTCACATGCTGCTGGCGATTAAATTTAGTGTGTACTGTATGCGTCCCAGACACCTATTGTAGCTAGGCCGCGCTGGATTAGCCGAGCGGTCCAAACGCTGCAGTCATGGACTGTGCGGCTGGTCTCGGCGGAGGTTCGAGTCCTCCCTCGGTCATGGATGTGTGTGTTTGTCCTTAGGATAATTTAGGTTAAGTAGTGTGTAAGCTTAGGGACTGCTGACCTTAGCAGTTAAGTCCCATAAGATTTCACACACATTTGAACATATCGTAGCTAGCTATTGTAATTTCAACTAATATGTTACCATGGGGCTAGTGGTTTCATTAATTGAATTTCAACATATCCTATTTTGTTTTGTGCAGAATGTTTAAGGTAATATTTGTGGCTTTGTATCACGCCGTTGTAAACTGCTTTCGGTCAGCAACACCTCGCAGCGCGGCCAGGTGCCATCAGCTGTTTAGACTGCCGCTGTAAGCACAGAGTGCTAAAGACGATCCGACATTACGAGTCATGAGTGTCTCGCAGTTTATCGTGTTTTTAGTCTATGTGACAAAGCAAATTATGGCTACATATTTTTTGTTTACTCTGTTAACTTGACGACATGACGACATGTATGTTTCATAGCTTCCCAGACTATGTGAGGCACGATACTATTTGTAACATTGATAGCCTAATATTACGCACTTTTTCATAAATACACGCATTCGCTATTCCAGATCAATATGAGGCTGTTCACTATGACTTGATCCGGTAGTTGAATAAACAGACGATCAGAAACTGTTGCGGTTCTTATATAATTTCATAATATTAGGTAGCTGTCACCTCTATAGTGACCATGTCACCCCTCATCAAAATCATTCTTGGCTAAATTCTAAATTAAAATTAAAATTAACAAGTAGCCTTTTCATGCGGTCCTTTGCAATGCGCCATTTCTTTTACTGAACATTCACTAATTAGTTACTTGATTACATTGAAACAAAGACAATACGGTTGACGGAATACGGAAAAATAACTGAGATGTAACAATAAATGAGAATTATCTTAATTATTTAAACAGTTGCTGAATCACTCAAGACGATTATGTGGACTATAGGAAGAAATAACTATTTATACCCTAGAAAATATTTTTTTAATAGATCGTTTATCCACATCTTTCATGTGAATATTGTGGGTAATGGTTGCATCTGGCACTAACGCCGTTTCTGGTGAATGTTAATGACCGACATATAACATGGCATCTTAAATTAAATAAGTATTAATTAAAGTGTTGTGAATGCCGTATTGATGTAAATTAACCCCCCCCCCCCCCCCAATCGATATTACTTGCACAATCCCGATGTCATGCTATGTAAAAAAAAAATCATTCCATAATAGCGGATGGGTCAACTTAATGAATCAGTTTCCTCCAAAACTACTTTGTAACTATGAATTGCATGTGATCCTGACTGTCAAAAAATTGAATACATTTGGTGGATTACTCATAGATGTAGACAACAGTAAATGTATTTCGTGTTTTAGCACACAAACCAGGAAACCTGAATATAAATAAGGGCAACGTTAGATGCATAAGTCGTGAGTAAATGAAATTTATAAAAAATATTAAATACATTTAGATTAGGAACCAAAGATATTCAAGTCGGCGTAAATCAGTGAGTTATCAATCCTGTACATAAAATCGATCTATTACGCATGAAACTCTGCAAATATCTGTAGCTGAATCACACGTTCATTCAGAAGTATAGTGAGCCTATATTGAAGTATCCTTGTCTAATCTCGCAGCACCAGGAAACAGCCCACAGGACATTGATTTGCCATTTCGCCAATGACTTATTTGCTAACAAACAACCAGTTTGTTAAGCCTCTTCTGTCCTCGTACTCCATACTGATTTATAAAATATTCTTCCCTAAGCGTTAAAAGTCTTGACGGTGGCTACCTGATCTCTGCTCCCTGTTCCCAGTAGCGAAAACAGCTGTCTTTTCCCTGTGGTGCACAGGAACTGAAAAAAACATGCTGGCAGTCACTGTCTGGTGAGATGTACACGATCTGATTTAAAGCATTCAACCACCTCAAAATACATCTTAATATGAGTTGTGGCCACCCTTCGCCTTTAGACGGCGAGAAGTCTGCTGGGGTCACTTTCAGTGAGGTGTCTGAATGTCTGTGGAAGAATGGCAGCCCATTCTTCCTCAACAGCTAAAAGCAGAGAAGGTATTGAAATTGGACACTGAGGTCTGGAGCAACGTTTATGGTCTAACTCATCCCAAAGGTGTACCATTGTGATCAGGTCGGAACTCTCAACAGGCCACTCCACTTCAAGAATGGCATTGTCCAAGAAACAAAGCCTGATAGAACAATATGGTTTCATATGGGCAAAGGGAACGCTAGATGCCATTGGACTTCTAAGAACCATGCGCGAAAGATACATAGAAAAGGGAAAAGAAGTACATGCTGTCTTCATAGACCTTGTAAGTAGGCTGTTTAGGTTTTCATGTTGGTAACGGCACGTAGCGCTCTGTATGAAAATCACAGACGGTGCTGTGTGCAGTCTGTGGCTGGTTGGACACATTGTTGGAATATTCGCATGTGTAGTCTTGGGCAGTTGGATGTGAAGAGCGCGTAGCGTTGGGCAGTTGGAGGTGAGCCGCCAGCAGTGGTGGATGGGGAGAGAGATGGTGGAGTTTTGACAGGTTGCTATAAGCGGACGACCTGGATGTGTGTCCACCAGAAAAAGGAAATTTGTAAAGATGGATGTCATGAATTGATAGATATATATACGATGATTTTTGAACATAATTAAGGTAAGTACATTGTTTGTTCTCTATCAAAATCTTTCATATGCTAACTATGCATACCAGTAGTTAGTGCCCTCAGTAGTTAGAATCTTTTATTTTGCTGGCAGTATTGGCGCTCGCTGTATTGCAGTAGTTCGAGTAACGAAGATTTTTGTGAGGTAAGTGATTCATGAAAGGTATAGGTTATTGTTAGTCAGGGCCATTCTTTTGTAGGGATTATTGAAAGTCAGATTGCGTGGCACTAAAAATATTGTATGTCAGTTTAGTGATGATCAGAATGAGTGAAGACAGAAATTTCTGAGTACGTTCAGTCTTGCTCAGCTGTTTGAAAGTCAATGTAAGAGGTTTTCCTGCAGTGTCATCTTATAAATTTTTCTTAGGGGACGTTACAACCTCAAAAAGCCTTTGATAGAGTGCAGTGGGATAAGCTGTTAGATATCTTGAAAAAGAAGAGAGTAAAGTGGAAGGAGAGAAGATTGATCGCAAATCTGTACCTGAATCAGAAAACTCGGGTACGAATAGGTTATGGGATCTTTGAAGACAGCAAGACTGGGAGAGGTGTTGGACACTGGTGTTGTCTCTCGCCGATCCTATTTAACATCTATCTGGTGGAAGTACTGGAAAGATGTGTGTATGGGACGAGAGACGTAAGGATAGGTGGGCGAAAAACTCAGTTTATAAGATTTGAAGATGACGTGGCGATTCTCGCAGAAAATCAAGAGACGCTAACTCAAATGCTAAGTGACCTGAATGAAGCCCGTGCAGCATATGGTACAAAAATTAATAAAAAGTAAACCAAAAGCGTGGTCATAAGCCTAAAGGAAAAAAAAGTGAAAATTAAGTTGGGGTTAGAAATCATTGAACAGGTAAGTGCATTCAAGTATTTGGGAAGTTGGATTAAAGAAGACACGGACTGCCAACAAGATATCAAATTGAGAATGGCTCTGGCCAAAGAGGCGTTTGAAAAGCAGAGAAGACTCCTAATACACTGATGCTCATAAATTAAGGATAGTTGGGAAATGTGGTGTCACACAAAACTGGCGCTGATAGCATAGGCACATAGGGAACACAAGGCACAGATCTGTAAGTCCACTGTATTGATGATAACTTTAGAAACGCGTCCCGAAACACATGCTCTACAAGACGCCACTGCTTCCTGTGGAAGTACCGCGACATCAATATGCGATATGATCTCCATGCACACGTACAGAGGCCGCACAACGGGTTGGCATACTCTGGATCAGCTGCTGGGATATAGAATCCCATTCTTGCACAAGTGCTTGTTCGAGCTCTTAAAGTGTCGTAGGGGTTTGAAGACGTGCAGCGGTATGTCGACCAAGAGTAACCTAGACGTGCTCGATGGCGTTTAGGTCTGGAGAACAGGAGGCCACTCCATTTGCTGATATCTTCTGTTTCAAGGTATTCTCTACGATGGCAGCACGGTGGGGCCATGCGTTATCATCCATCAGGAGGAAGGTGGGACCCACTGCACCCCTGAAAAGGCGGACATACTGGTGCAAAATGACGTCATGATACACCTGACCTGTTACAGTTCCTCTGTCAAAGACGTGCAGGGGTGTATGTCTACTAATCATAATCTCACCCCACACCATCAAACCACGACGTCCATACAGGTCCCTTACAAGGACATCAAGGCGTTGGCATCCGGTTCCTGGTTCACGCCAAATAAAAAAATAAAATAATTATTGTGTGTCAGTTTAAGCACAGTCTTGTATAATTTTTCTAAGGGGACGTTTCATATGGAATGGCTTTTTTCCCAGGCGACTGTCGCACAGCTGGGTGCCCACGACGCATTACGTGCAGGTGGTCACTTAACTTTCTTCCATATGAAACGTCCCCTTAGAAAGATTATGCAAGACTGTGCTTAAACTGACACACAATAATTTATTTATTTATTTTGTTTTTTGCGCAACGCAATCTGACTTTCAGTAATCCCTACAAGAGAATGGCCCTGACTAACATTAACCTATATGTTTCACAAATCACTTACCTCACAAAAACCTTCTTTACTCGAACTACTGCAATACAGCGAGCGCCACTACTGCCAGCTAACTAAAAGATTCAAACTACGGAAGTCACTAACTACTGATAGGCACAGTTAGCAAATGAAAGATTTTAATAGAGAACAAACAATGTATTTACCTTAATAGTCATAATATATATATCAGTTCATGACACCAATCCTAACAAATTTCAAAACTCCGCCATCTCTCTCCCCACGTCCACCACTGCTGGTGGCTCACCTCCAACTGCGCAACGCTACGCGCTGTTAGCATCCAGCTGCCCAACACTACAATGGCGAGTATTGCAACAATGCCAACCAGCCACTGACTGCACACAGCACAGCCAGTGATTTTTCATACAGAGCGCTATGTGGCGTTACCAATAACAGAACCTTAACAGCCTACTTACAATTTTTACATTGTGAAGAAATGTCAAAGGCAAAAAAATCTCGGACAAAATGTAGTAGAGATCCTAATATATGGGTGAAATGGTTCAATGAGCTGATTGATGAAGATTCTCACACTGATATCGCTGACTCAGAGACTGAGGATTCTGTTCATGACAGCGGTCATGAATCAGGAATAGAACAAGAAGTGTCAGAAAATGATGAATATGAATCACAGGAGGAAGTAACTCAAAAGGATGCATTTTCTTAGGGAAAGATGGAAAAACTTAACGGGGGAAAAATATATATCCTACCGGTGTTAGAAGCAGATCTAGTAATTTTATTACGCATTTGCCTGGATCAAAAAATCAAGTTCGTATAAAAAAGGCAGGAATAGAAATTCTGAATTTGTTCTTGGATGAAAACATAATAAGCATTATCGCAACAAGCACTAATATATCCATTAGTGAAGTTCATGGTAACTTCTCTGGGGCAAGGGATGCTAAAGAAACAGATGCGATAGATATCAGAGCTTTCATTGGTTTGTTATATCTATGTGGATCTTTGAGATGTTCTAGGAAAAGTATATCGAAATTGTGGGATAACTCAAAGGGAAATGGTCTTGAATCATGTTATTTATGCTTATGTGAAAACCGATTTAGGTTTCTGTTGAGATGTCTGATGTTTGATAACATCCGTGACAGAGGCGTTCTCAGAGAGATTGAAAAGTTGGCTGCTATCAGAGTTATCAGAGAGGTGCTTGAACTATTCACGAACAACTGCCAAAAATATTTTTCACCTTGTGAATATCTTACTGTTGACGAACAGCTTTTGGCCATTAGAAGAAACTCCCCGTTCAGGCAGTATATTCCTAGGAAACCAGCAAAGTATGTGTTAAAAGTGTTTGCTTTGGTTTGTGTAAAAACCGCTTACACTTTGAATTTAGAAGCGTACTTCGGTAAGTAACAAGAGGGATCATGAAATGATAGTAATTCAGCTGAAGATATTGTTCTTCGAATGGTCAAACTGTTTTAAACAAACTGTGTACAAATATTAAATGTATTAGATTTATATCTAATAAAAAATCATGAGACTAGTCATAAAGACCGTTCAAAGTGTACAAACAGGCCGCTTGCTTTGTGGATGACACCAGCCATCCGCGCGAGTGACGATGTCACGAATTTTCGCACTGGTACAGGTAGACAAAGACCGTAGAAGCAATTGGCTGTCACCGTACTGAAGAAATGATTCAACAGAGGGACCCGGGATGGGAAGTTATGCATTATCATGGTCAACTAACGGCACAGTATATGACAATCCTATACGTGGAACTCAACCATTCCCTAGGGAAATTAAACGGGTGCGGCCAGCCATCCACTAGTCAGGATTTTGCGCATTCGTCGGAATTAGTAGGGCGCTGAAACACGGGCAGGTCGAGCGGGACGAGAAGAGAGATGGTGGCTCATGCTCCGGAATACATTAGCGGCGCGAGTCGTTATTTTAAACAGGGGCCCCTCCGCATTAAGGACCGCCAGAGTGAGCAGGGATCCGCGGGCCGTCGCAGCGGGGAATTTCGCTCGGCGTACGGACGCTGCTGCGGAACGTATTCCATGTGATATTGTGGTTGCGTTTCCTCCTTTCGTAATCTTCTAGTCCCTTCTCATTTCGTGGACTGGGGTGACAAATGAGGGGCCTAATTCCAGAGGGAGCTGTCCCACCTATATACGAGGCGGTAGTGAAATACCCGCCACAGCGTGACAGTGGAATGATTCCACTCAAAAGTAGTCACCACACACGTTTAGATATTTATCCGACTGGCAGACCAGAAGACCAATTCCTGTTTTGTGGAAAGCGGTCGCTCACTGACTGATTCACACCCGCACTCACCCTCGCATTTCCTCGTGCGACCAAAACCAACGTCCAAGCATTTCTTTCACCACGTAGACAAAAATGTGAAAATCGTGCAGTGAAAAATCCAAACTTTTCAGAGGGCGTAGTAGTGATTCCCAAGCAAATCCCTGAAGCGTAGCCTTCGCCTGTTTGACAATGTGTGGTGGCGGGTGTTATCGTGCTACCTGGGCGTTTTGAGTTTATGGCGCGTCGCACTTTCTGAACACCGACTCAAAGGAAGGCCTCGGCGGTTGTTCGTGACGTCACGTCAGCTAGGCTCGGCGAACGCCAGGTCTGTTGCAGGCAGAAACACCTGGGCGTGCTTATCACTATCAATCTCTTCATTCTGACAAAATGTTTGGTATTGTTTTGGATTCAGCAGTTTTATTTAGATGAAAGATTTTCTTACTATCGTAAATCTACAAATGAAGATCATAGTTCTGTATTACTGAATTCTGTCGAAACAAACGTAGATCAACATGAGATGATGCTTTGCCCCATTGCAAGCTTCGGAAATTTTTACATTCAAGTAACTATATTTACTTGATCCATTTTGTTATCGAAACGTGCCCCAGCCCCCTTACAATTCACTAGTTTCTTTTATTTATTTATTTATTTATTTATTTTTGGTTGACACCGTCACTGGAAATGTGAACTAATGTACATGTGTAGATGTCCAACTGTGGCCAGTCATTAGATTACAGTCGTTTTCAACGAAAGGAATTCTAAACAGGAAACAAAATAGCTTCATACATCGAAAATACTGCTGAGCTTAAACTTTTTTAAACATGCACATTAGAAAAGGTAAATATTCCCCTCTTGCAACTGAAAGAAGAAACTTTATAAGATAAAAAGTTTTATTTGATAAAAGAAGTATCTCTTTTGCCTCTTCTTCTGTCCCCCACCCCTTCCCCCAACGTGTACAATCGCAAGATATTTCATTAACATTATTTGCTCCTCACCCCATAGCCAACCAAGATACCTAAAGAAGAGCACCAATATGTTCACAGTTTCTTGTAAAAGCAACCCAGTACAAAGGTAACTTCCTCAGATTTACAACTAAGGTAAAGAAGCACGAGTTCTGTTGCTGCGGGACCATGAAGTTGTTTTTGTTTGTCAATCCTTAAAACAGGTGGAAATTTAAGTTCACGAGTACACTATTTGCTAAGAAGTGCAATGAACTGCACAATTGCATCCAGACCATCACACAGGAATTTCAAACTGCATCAGGATCCACTGCAAGTACTATGACAGGCGGGAGGTGGGAAAATTTGGATTTCATGGTCGAGCGGCTGCTCATAAGCCACACATCACGCCAGTAAATGCCAAACGACGCCTCGCTTGGTGTAAGGGGCGTAAACTATGGACGATTGAACAGTGGAGAAAAGTTTTGTGGAGTGACGAATCACGGTACGCAATGTGGCGATCCGATGGCAGGATGTGGGTATGGCGAATGCCCGGAGAACGTCATCTGCCAGCCTGTGTTGTCCCAACCGTAAAATTCGGAGGCGGTGTTACTAGGGTGTGATCGTGTTTTTCGTGGAGGGGGCTTGCACGCCTTGTTGTTTTCCGGGGCACTATCAGAGCACAGGCCTACATTGATGTTTTAAGCACGTTCTTGCTTCCCACTGTTGAAGAGCAATTCGGGGATGGCGATTGCATCTTTCAAGACGATCGAGTACCTGTTGATAATGCACGGCCTGTTTCGGAGTGGTTGCACGACAATAACATCCCTGCAATGGACTGGCTTGCACAGAGTCGTGACCTGAATCTTATAGAACACTTTTGGGATGTTTTGGAACGCCGCCTTCGTGCCAAGCCTCATCGACCAACATCGATACCTCTCCTCAGTGCAGCACTCCGTGCTGCAATTCCCCAAGGAACCTTCCAGTACCTGACTGAACGTATGTCTGCGAGACTGGAAACTGTCATCAAGACTGAATTGAAGCATTACCGACGAAGGGCGCCACGAACTTGTAAGTCATTTTCAGCCAGGTATGGTTCAAATGGCTCTGAGCACTATGGGACTTAACGTCTGAGGCCATCAGTCCCCTAGAACTTAGAACTACTTAAACCTAACTAACCTAACGCCATCACACACGTCCTTGCCCGAGGCAGGATTCGAACCTGCGATCGTAGCGGTTGCGCGGTTCCAGACTCAGCCAAGTATCCGGATACTTCCGATCACATAGTGTACGTGTGACACACCAGAGAAAATGTGCATGGCGACTCTTAGAAGGGGCAACCTACGTATAGATTTCCAGTTTAGTTTTTTGGATATGTAGCTGGAGTCACCCCAAACAAATACAAACAAATATAGCTTATAACGCCTGCCATGCGTCTTCTAAAGTGCGGTCCCAAATTAATGTAATGTGTTACCCTATATTTTTCAGCAGTATGTATTAACAGGGACATTAATGGATGGAGTAATTCAGGACCGAATGATTAAGCCCTCGCCCGCGATGACTACTACCGCCATGCTGCAGCGTTGCTCAGTCGCTGCTGGAGTACTGGTTTTTCTTCGTTCTTTTATTGATCCCGTTAATACGTAATGGTAAAACGAATATCACATGAGACTAATCTATGACTGCTCTGTCGAATACAAACCCAAAATTTCTCTCTAAAAAATTTGTTTCTTCGTAACGGTAGGAAAATCGATTCTTTGCGTTGACACTGGGATAAATGACGTGACGAGCAGTATGTGTGTGGGGCATCTTCAGCTAAACATTGCAAAAACGAAATTTAAAATCTTTGCCGAAACAAGTTTTTCAAAACTAGTGTTGCATCAGCTCGGGTCCTATCTCGTAACGCCGCCGCTGTGGTCGAGTCAGTCCGGAACCGCGCTGCTGTTACGGTTGCAGGTTCGAATCCTGCTTCGGACGTGGCTGTGACATCACACACA
The DNA here is from genome assembly GCF_023897955.1 of Schistocerca gregaria. NCBI lineage: Eukaryota > Metazoa > Arthropoda > Insecta > Orthoptera > Acrididae > Schistocerca > Schistocerca gregaria. The sequence continues at coordinate 135,355,620 of NC_064923.1, read as the reverse complement.
TCCATGCCCGTGGCAGGATTCGAACCTGCGACCGTAGCGGTCGCGCGGTTCCAGACTGAAGCGCCTAGAACCGCTCGGCCACAACGGCCGGCTGTAACTTCGTCATTGGTGTTGAAGTGCTTCCCTCCAATATGACCTTTGCTTGTGGAAACATGTGAAAGTTACTTGGGGCAAGATCTGGTGAATATCGAGGATGAGAGTAAACTTCCCAGAAGAACCTCTCGAGTCGCGCCTCAGCTCGCAGATTCCTCAAAACGAGCACGGGACCCGACACGGTATAACAGTGGTTTGGTAAAACTTGTTTCGCGTTAACAAAACTGCTTGGAAATAATGGCAACTTCGTAGAAAAGTAAAAGAACCATTGTGCAATGTAAATAAAATTATTTCAACATGATAAATTGTGTGTAATATTTTTTTGTAAAAAATTGTAACTTAATAATTGGATTTATTGTTTTGGGGATGTTTGGACAACTAATCCCCCCCCCCCCCCCCCCCCATGCTATCGGCTAACATGTTTTAAGTCTTTGGCGAGTGGTGGATCGCACCCGCTACGTACAACTATTTGTAAAAAGGCCCTCATTTTGAGTTGATAATAAAGCAAGAGCAGATAAGTTCTAGAACTATCCGACAATCAGTCTAACAGCTCGTGCGTCTACGTTACTGACAAGAATAATATACAAAGGTATGGAAGTGAAAGTTCCTAACATGTTAGATGACGGTTAGTAAAAGCTCCAGAGACGCTGCGCTTTAAAATGGAAGGAACACATAAGGAAGGTTCACGAATCATACTATCTTGGAAGCAAAATAAGACATGACGGACGAAAGAAACAGGACATAAAAAGGAGATACGCTAAAACAAAGTATGCTTCTCTGGATAAAAGAAGTCTGTTGATATCAATAATGCTCTTAATTTGAGGAAGAAGCTTCTGAGAACACACGTTTGGAGCACAGCACTGTGTGCATGTGAATCATGGTCTGTTGGGAAATCGGAAAAGAAGAGAATCGAAGTGTTTGCGACGTGATACTATAGAAAGATGTTGAAGATGAGAAGGTTTCCCGCAAAATCGACGAGGTGAGGAACACGTGGAAAACACTGACGAATTGAAGGGACAGGGTGACAGAACATGTGTTAGGCATGAGGGAATAACTGTAGAAGACAAAAACTGTTGTGTAAGAGATTGGAACGGAGGAGGCAATGCAGAAAAGTAATGGTTCCGAATCTTTTATATAACAGCTCTTAAAGCTTTTAAATAAACCAAACGTCATTAACATTCTACATTTTATTCTTCATATCTACATATTTGCAATCCTCTTCCGTCGGAGGCCTCCGGATTGTAATGAATAACATGACGCTGTGTAATGTAACTACGTCAGTGCATGAGAAATAGCGTTCTGTAATTTAGTTTCTGATTCGAAGACTTCGTCCCCACACGGAGTAGCCGCTCCTTCTCAGCACGACGATGACAGACCACAGACGAGCGCTGCGACATCTGCAACAATCAGCTGTCATGGGTTCACTGTCATCCATCATTCTCCGTACAGCCCTTATTTTACCACATCTGATTTTCATCTGTTTCCAGAACTCAAAGAACAACTTCGAGGACTTCACTCTGATACCGATGAAGCTGCGTAAGCAGAGGTAACGTAGTGGCTCCGTCAAAAAAAAGTCAAAAGTTCTACAGAGACGATATCAACAAACTGGTCTTTCATTAGCAGAAATGTGTTCGTCGCCAGGGTGATTACGTTAAGAAATAAATATGTAGACACGAAGAATAAAGATGTAGAACGTTAATAACGTTTGTTTTGTTTATAAGTTTTAAGGTTTTTCGTGTGAAATATACAGAGGCATTACTTTTCAGCACTCCTTATTGGGGCAGGAGGAGATGAAAGCAGAGAGAGAGGGAGCAGGCTGTGAACAGAGCGGACAGAGAGAGGGGGAGGAAGAGAGCAAGATGGAGATGGACGGAGAGGGGCGAGGAGGAGAAGCATAGAACGGGGGGGGGGGGGGGGGGGGAGGAGGATGCACAGTAAGAAGGGGCAGGAGGAGATGCATGCCACGTAACAGTATATGTGCACATATATTTGACCTGCGCCTACGCAGGCTTACAGCTTGAGTTGCTCGTGACGTTTAGACGCACGCTGCAACTAATATGGTTGCGTCTGTTCTGTCCTGACGTTAGCACCGCGAGATACGAGTGCCGCAATTCGACATGTAGCGTGATAAGCTCTATTGTACAACTGTTACTGAAAGCACATTCTCGACCCATGGTGACCTTCTTACGTTATAGCGATTCATGTGAATTAATTTTGCCCGCTCCCTGGGAACTGGTCTTTATTCTGAGGACATAATTGTTCGTGTGAACTCTTGTTCTTTCGACTTGTGCTACATCGAGTCCATTGCTCGCCCAGCGGCTGCTTTGTTGTGAGTGATCGTTTATGAGATAAGTGACACGGTTACCTCTCATTTACGAGTTCCTTTCTAAGTAGCTGTATTTCGTGGCTATATTGACTATCATTGACCATTAGCGGCCCTGATTTCCATTCTTGTTAAACAGTTGTTTACTAGGGGACGAAACAACTGCTGTAAAGGCAGTCCGAATCCTGGGACAGAAGATCAGGTGGTGACCTGCTAGGGCATAATGATAGTTGGTAAACTACAGCAGGCCGCTTCTTGCACCTTTCGCTAATGTGTATTAATTTATATACTTCAGAGGAGAAACGACACAGCCACCAGCCACAGCTACATCTATTCGCCCAACCAACACAATATCACAAGTTCCCATTAAAGCTTGGTTCAGACTTAATTCCGACTTCGATAACTCATTCTCGCATTATGTTCCTCAGTTGTGATCCCGTCCGACAGTTTTCAATCGTTAATTTCGGCACTAAGGTCAGTTGCAATGGCTTAAGCGTCTCTTGAAAACAAAGATAAGACTTAGATATCAAGAGAAAAGTTGCCAGTACCACTGTGGATTGATTGGAAAACATACTTGTGGCTTTCAATAAATAATGCAAGACACTTTTTTCAGAAACAGTGGTGGTTATATTTGGCACCCACCAGGGTAGCCGACAGCGCTAACGCACAGATTCCTGGAGTAGGATCCAATTAATGACGAGGGCCAGTGTGCCAGCCAGCCTGGATGTGGTTTTTAGGCGGTTTTCCACATCCCACTAGGTGAATACTGGGCTGGTCCCTACATTCCGCCTCAGTTACACGGCTCGCAGTCATCTGAACACTGAGTCACAGCGCCAGAGATTGCACCACAGATTAGTATTCCGCCGCCTTCACTGGGCAGAGTAGTAGTTCAGAGGATGTTGAGAGCAGTCGTTGTTCTGTTGAGGGAGAGAGTAGACGATCTGAGTGTTGACTGAAATAATATAATGTTGGGTTGGTGTAATGTATAGATGGAAGAAGATGCAATTTTCAGAATATATTTGAGATGGGAAATGGGCTTTTCATTTATGATGCTGGTATAATGGAATATATAATATATAATGAGCTAATAGGTATTACAGTTTTCTTTAATAACAAGCCCTCTTGCTCACAGGTAGAGTCAAGAAAGCGTCTGGCTCGTGTTCATTTAATAGACTTGTAATTCTGGTTTCCATTTGCAAATATAGGATTTCTGGTTTTGAATTAGTTTATTGTAAATGGTGTTTAAAATATTTTGTCGTATTGAGAAAGAGCCGAGCCAGATACATGTACGATGAGTCACACTAACACACACAGAAAAGTTACACTTGGTCATACAATGTAAGCTTTCACGGCCGGTATTGTCTTCACTTAAAACTTCCGGGCTGATAGGCCGTGGTCGAAGTATAAAACTCTCTCCTGACGTTTCGTCTCCGACTTCGGGAGACATCCTCGAAGGTAAAGCGGCGAACTGCGAAGAGAACTCGAGGAAGCGCTGATTATATAGGCAGTACAGAGGGCGCCACCGTTGATCACGTGGCGTCGGCTATGAGATTGTCTCTGGTAACGTCAACATTCTCGATAGAATGTCAGCGTTGCACCGCAAGAGTGACGATCGATTACTTTCTATCAAGAATGTTGGCGTTACCAGAGACAATCTCATAGCCGACGCCATGTGAACAGTGGCGCCCTCTGTACTGCCTATATAATCAGCGCTTCCTCGAGTTCTCTTCGCAGTTCGCCGCTTTACCTCCGAGGATGTCTCCCGCAGTCGGAGACGAAACGTCAGGAGAGAATTTTATACTTCGACCACGGCCTATCAGACCAGAAGTTTTAAGTGAAGAGTTACACTTGTGCTTTGTTGTTTCGTAGCTTTTATAGTTGCAGGGGACTTAATTAATCAATTGTGTTAATGGAAATTCCTTGTCATTCTTTATTTTTATTTTATGCAGTCAGATTGCATGATAATACTAGTCAGGGCCAACCGGTTACGGGACTTCGTATTAATTCATTAATATTAGTCTTTTCTTTTTAATTAAGCCCCTTGCACGTGGCGACCGCTGCTTCGGATCGTCCCTTGGAATTCTTTTGATAGTAAAAATAGCAGATAGTAGTATTGTTGTAGTAATTTGTAGTTCAGCAGTTGTAGTCTATATTGCATGTGTAGATTTTGTAATTGAACATTTGTAGTTGTCTTGTCATTCTTATAATGGTATTTTTATAATTTTGTAATTTTGTAATTTTTAATGTGTCGTATACAGGTTTGTCAATTTTGTGCAATTGTGAGGGTTTTAATTGTTTATTAATCGTGTTTGTCGGGAAGCATTTCGTGTGAATGGTATTGTTGGTGATAAAGTGTTATATTATGTGTAATTTTCGTATAGTGACGAGTTTTGTATGTTTTGTAAATGATTACGCGATCGATGAAAAAGGCAAGAATAATGGATAGTAAGAATAACGAAATTGTTAATATGGCGAACTCGCCAACACAGGAGAACAGTATGGTGATTAATGAAGTAGAAAATAATTTAATAAGCCGGGAAAATAGTCCGGAACCAGTTCAAATTTTTTCACAATCGGAAAATTTTCAGAATACGAGGTTAACGATAGAAGATTCTGGAATAGTATCGAACAGAGATAGCTTTACGGCTATGATGAAGGAAATTATTTTTACGGGAAATGTTAGGGGCGAAAAGAATTTCGAACCAGTTACTATGGAGCAGTTGATGAGTGCAATATTAAATATGGGATCACAAATAGGAAAAATTAAAACTGATATGGGAATAATGGAAACACAGCTAGGATCTGAATTTAAAAAAGAGATGGGAACAATAGCAACACGGTTAGACTCTTATAGGGTCATGTTTTGAAAACATGAAAGATGAATAAAAGAAAGAAATTAGAGAAGAAGTACAACCGATTTTGAATGCTCACAATAATAGATTAACTTCAATAGAAAATAGACAAAAGTAACAGGATACAGAATGTAAAGAAAGAGATCGCGTGATAGTACAAAAATTTTCAGAGTTAAATTTACAACGTGAAAGGGGGCTTAATTAAAAAGAAAAGACTAATATTATTGCATAAATGTAATAATTTTACTAGCTGTGTGACCGGTTACGAAGTCTCGTAACCGGTTGGCCCTAACTAGTATTAGTACGCAATCTGACTGCATAAAATAAAAATAAAGATTGAAAAGGAATTTCCTTAACACAATTGATTAATTAAGTCCCCTTCAACTATAAAAGCTACGAAACAACAAAGCACAAGTGTAACTGTTCTGTGTGTGGTAGTGTGACTCAACGTACATGTATCCTGCTCGGCCCTTTCTCAATACGATAAAATATTTTAAACACCATTTACAATGAACTAATTCAAAAACCAGAATTCCTATAATTGCACATAGAAACCAGAATTACAAGTCTAATAAATGAACACGAGCCAGACGCTTTCTTGACTGTACCTGTGAGCAAGAGGAATTGTTATTGAAGAAAATTGTAATACCTTTTAACGTCATTATACAATGAAGAAAATATTCCATTACACCAGCATCATAAATGAAAAGCCCATTGTCTTTCTCAAATATATTCTGACAATTGCATCTTCTTCCATCTATATATTACACCAACCGAACAGCACAACATGTCAGTCTACTCTCTCGCCCAACAAGACGACTGCTCTGGACCTCCTTTGAACTACTACTCTGCCCAGTGGAAGCGGCGGAATAATAATCTTTGGCGCAATCTCTGGTGCTGTGACTCTGTGTAACCACCTTTCAACATTCGAACTGTTCCATGGATGACACTAGACGCAGGCAGTTGGGGTACACTAATTCCTTTTCAGGGGTGTGTGGGATGGCATCAGGAAGGGCATCCGGCCACACCTTAAAATTAACAAGCCGTATCCGATTAACCAACAGACCCCGCAAGTCGAGATTAATGCTTGGAAAGAGAGAGACAGTTGGTTATATTCAGGATTCCTATACACCGTGTTAATCCCCACTCTATTGACTACAAAATCCCATCTTTGTACAGTGTGATGGCCTTACCCCACCTTACGGGGAGGTCCTGTATGCCCCCATGGTATCACTCTGCGTCCTTCACTGGGCCGAACAGATGGAAGTCGGGAGGTACGAGATCTGGGCTGTAGGATGGATGAGGATAAACAGCCCAATGAAGTTTTGACAGCTCAGATGGAGAAGTTCGTTTGCATTTTTGTAACCGCTAACACGCTAAAGCCATTTGTTTAATTTCCTGAAGATAGCACAATGTACTTTAGAGTCGATCGTTGCACCATGAGGGAGGACATCAATCAGAATAACCCCTAGAGGACCGTGGCCATCGCTTTACCAGGTCATGGTTCAGCTTAGAATTTTTTCTTCGGAGGAGAGATAGCGTGCTGCCTCTCCATTGACAGCCACTGTGTTTCTGGTTCGAAGTGAGGAACCCATGTTTCATCACCTGTGATGGAGTTCGACAAAAAATTGTCACGATCAGCCTCGCAATGTGCAAGCAGTTCCTCATGGAAGGGCCTTCGTCGCTCTTTATGTTCTTCTCTTAGGCGATGAGAAGCCCAGTCGGCATTAATAATTGAACGCCCGTCGATCTATTGAAGACTGTGTGACAGTTTAAAGATTTTGTTCATGTGAAAATGGCTAGACCTAATCACATCACGAAAGAGATGTTCTTCATATGCTTCAGTGGAGAAGTTTAACAAATTTTGTAGCATTTTATTGTATTCACTGAGACAAAGATCACTAATCTATAATGAAATTTTCATTCTGCAGCGGAGAGTGCGCTGATATGAAACTTCCTGGCAGATTAAAACGGTGTGTATGACCGAGACTCGAACTTGGGATGTTCGCCTTTCGCCAGGAAGTGCTCTACCATCTAAGCTACCAATACACTACTCGCGAGCCGCCCTCACCGCCTTAGTTCTGCAATTCTGGAAACATCCTCGAGGCTGTGGCTAAGCCATGTCTCCTCATTCTCTCTTCCAGGAATGCTAGTTCTGCAAGGTATGCAGGAGAGCATCTGGGAAGCTTGAAAGATGGGAGACGAGGCACTGGCGGAACTAAGGCTGTGAGGGTGGGTGGTGAGTCGTGCTTGGGTACCTCAGATGGTAGAAGACTTGGCTGCAAAAAGCAAAAGTACCGAGTTCGAGTCTCGGTATGGCACACCATTTTAATTTACCAGGAAGTTTCACCAGTAATCTATAATTTCATCCACAGTACCTACAATAATGTGTGTTCACTATTTACTTCTGTCACGGTGTTCAGTAATTGCATACTGAAATGGACTATGTATCTATTATTAGCTGTGTGGAAGGGATCGAATATTATTTCCGTCAAAGGCGTTTGACTGTGTGAATCACAACAGTCTTTTAAGTAAATTTAAATATTATGACGTCACTGGTAGTGCTGCAAAGTGGTTTAAGTCATATCTTACTAATACAAAACAAAGGGTGTCATTATGTAACTCATCTGCAGTAGGCAATCAAACATCATCTGTCTGGGAAGAAATTACATGTGGCGTTCCGCAAGCTTTCATACTAGGTCCACTACTGTTTCTTGTGTATATTAATAATCTGTTACATTATAAGATGCCAAGTTTGTCTTATTTGCAGATGATACAAACATTGCAGTAAATAGTAAATCAAATACAAATTTAGAAAGGGCAGCTAATGAAATATTCATAGTCAATTCACTGTCATGAAACTTTGAAAAGACCCACAATATGTAGTTCAGAACTTCTGAGAGAATTCATTCTGGTGTGTGTATAAAATATGTGACATGGAAATCGGAGAAGTTGAGAGTGTAAAATTTTTGGAATTACAATTTGATAATAAATTCAGTTGGGAGCAACATACTAAGGAACTGCTAAAGCGCCTAAATAAGTCTGTGTTTGCAATGCAAATGATGTCAGACATAGGAGATATAAATATAAAAGAAACTGGCATACTTTGCATATTTTCACTCCATTATGTCATATGGTATATTTTGGGGTAACTCCACAAACAGAGAAACTTTTTTTAGAGTACAGAAGTGTATAATAAGAGTAATGAGTAGTGTAAATGCAGGAACATCATGTCTAAAGCTATTCAAAGAATTGAGCATATTAACCACAGCTTCTCAGTTGTTTATTCCTTTTGAAGTTGTAAATAATACATCTTTTTTCCAACTAACTGCTTAGTACACAGTATCATTACTAGGAATAAGAACAATATACATAAAGATTTGAAATCACTTACTCTTGTCCAGAAAGGAGTCCAGTATTCAGCAATGTGTATTTTCAGTAATTTACCAGCAACCATTAAGAGTTTAGTTTCAGACAAGGCATAATTTAAACATAATTTAAAAGAATGTTTGGTGGCCAACTCCTTCTGCTGCACCCATGAGTTTCTCAATAAGTGCAGTAGACCATTTTAATAAAAAATTTATTATACTTTGATTTTTGACAATACTTGGTTGTAACAGCCAAGTAACTACCTACTGTGTGAATGATCGATGTATGGAAAGCAGATGCAAGTATTAAGTCCATATTAATTTTTGACAATACTTGGTTGTAATAGCCAAGAAACTAGCAAATGTCCGAATGATGGATGTGATGAAAGGAGTTGTAAGTACTAAACCTGTAAATATTAGAAATTTAAATTTAATTCATGTACATAATTTTACTGTTTATTGACTGAGATCATTAAAAACTCAGGTTTTTCTAAGTACATTTTTGTAATGTTTTTATCTGACATGTTCCACACCCAGGAGGATTCCCTCTTTCATGGGTCTATGGAATGAATAATTAATCTAATCTAATCTGTGGCACTAAAAACTACTGTTATTATAATACAGAACTGTCGTTGAGCCAAAACGTTACGACCACTGCCAACCTCGTTACTGAACGCCACGCTGTGGAACTGGGGACACGTCAAGCGGTAAGAAGAATACAGATTTGTGAAAAACTATAGGGTTGCCAGGTGTCTTTCGTTTTCCCACCTCTCTCCGTATGGAGGGTACGTCTGGCATACATAGTCGAGCATAAACGTTTTGGTGGTCCTGGTGTTATGGTGCATAGAAGCATAATGCTGCATGGACTTACTGACTTAAAAATCTTTGATCACAGTATGCTCACTGGTCAACGTTATTGTGGTACTATACTCACCATGTGCTACTTTTCAATGGTGCATTCGTCTCCGACTTCATCCTTATGGATAACAGTGAGTTTCTTCCTCATCGAATAGCGCAGTTGGAGGAACTCTCGGAAAGAGGATATTTGGCGAATGGACTGTGCTCCTCGTCCCTTCGACTTAAATTCCATAGAGTAAGTATGGGATGCATTGGACAGACGTGTTGCAGAACATCCGAATACAACAACGATCATCCAACAGTTATCAACCACGCTTCGTGACCCTAATGGGAAAACGTTGCATATCATGCAACCGTCCATGGGCATCACACACCATTAATAAGAATCAGGTCACGCCTTATTTAATGCCCAGTGTTCCATCATAAATGGTGGTGACGTCAGTTGAATTATTGTCTTTGAATTAAAGCGTCATTTCTGTTCGTCTCTTCTGCATCATAATGTAGAAGTTCTTTCCTTGTACGGTCCAGGCTTCACTCGGCATGTTACGTAGCTGTGACACATTATATAAAAGTTAGTTTCGTCCTTTCGTTTTGCACACCATAATTAATAAACGTAACAGAGACGAATAGGGAAACATTCCAACGAGGATTCGGGCCACTAATGGAGAAATATACAGACATAATCGACTTTGATAAATGGGAAATCGTTACGGCACTGTGCCTGGAAACGAATGTCTGGGAACTGTGAGGCAGGTCTGCTTTTCGTGCTCTGCTACCGTGCGAATCTACGGAAAGTGGTTGAAGAGTAACCACCAATACACTTACTACTGCATGTCCATGGTTCATCACAATGTAGTGGTTGGGGGCTTTGTCGCTCCGTAAGGTAGGAGAGGCATGGATCTGTGGACATCTGACACCAGGATACGATGATGCTACTGCTGGCATCGTGTTTCGGAACTACTATTAAGCGTCCATTGTTAAATACGGTGCCCGGCAACAGATGACGCTTACATGTTCCAATTACGGTTGTGCTGTGCGGATTATCATCGAGCCCATGGATGAATGGATACAAGCTGCCTCGTCGGATGAATCACATTTTTTTTTTTTTTTTTTTTTTTTTTTTTACACCGAGTCGAACGTCGTGTCCGAAAACGCTGTCATCTTGGCGAGCGACTGCTCGATAATGCACCCCAGCACGTACGCAGATGGATGAGCGCTGTATTATGTTATTGTGATGGGGGGAGGGTAGGAGGGAGACATTCACATGGACTCCTATATATCCTGTGGCAGTAATGGAAGGCATAATGACAGCTATGGGATACGTTATATTATTGATAACTGCCTTCGCGGTCGATACGTTCCCCAACAGCAACGGCATATTCCAGGAGGATAATTATCTGAACTACTAAGCCGGACTATTGCTACAGTGGATTGAGTAGCATAACAGTGAAATTATGCAGATGTGTTGGCCACCAAATTCGGTTAATCTTAATCCGATGGAACACATATGGAACGCTATCGTGCCGCAGCTCCGTGGGCGCAAACCACTGACCTGTAGTGTATGGATATTGCGTGACCAATCTGTAGACATCTTGTGCCACGTACTTTAGAGGTGAAAATGAGAGAAATATCAATTTTACCGTTAGCCGGCATATGACAGTAGAAATGCATACTGCCGCTAATTTGTAATATTATTATTTATCTCGAAATGGTGTGTCACTCATAGTAGCTGTTCAATGTTACGTTAACCATCTCATATGAAGAAACGACATAGTCACACAAAGTTCTGTCGTACACGGAGAGTACAGCCAGGCGTCTCGTTTCCAGTACTTGTCACATGATTACACGAGAATAAATCAAATGAGGTCCGATCACACGAACAACCCTGCCACAGAACAGAACCCTCTCTCCTTATCAAAATACAAGGCAAAGCTTGAGGCAAATCTTAACACCCAAAATATGCAAATTAACCTGTAGGTGTAACATGCTGCATTCAAATAAGTGGATAAAGGCCGTATGACATCCCTTTAAAGTCAGTACCGTCATTGTAGTGTTGTTGTACACTTACATAATCAGGATTTAGGCTTCAAAGTGCCATTATCAAGTGTTTAATGTGTTACAAATTGTCTGAGATGGCATACTGTCGTATTAAAACACACTATTAATCACATTGTCTAATTGCCATCTTAGGCAATTTATAACACTTAAAACACTTGATAATGGAACTTTGAATCCGAAATCGGGATTGTGTAAGTGAAAATGTAACATTGAAAATAAACAACATTCTAATGGCTGTATTGACTTTAAAGAAACACCGGCATTATGAAAAAATTATCGTGTGAGGCATTTCCTAATGTCACCAACCCTAGCGATGTAGGCCTACATGACTGTTGTGAGTTTGCATATGCTACTGTAGTTACGTACATCATAAATCAATTACATCGGCCAAACGAACCCTACCTTCAGGTATTCCGTTGGGAGAGTTTTCTCAAAGTCGTTTGCAGGCAGCAGTTCGCTGTCTCACATTGATACATCCGGCCTTTTCCATCCACCCTCCCCTCGCTCCTTCACAACCTGTAAGTTGTTAATTTGTACAATCGTCAGAGATACACTCAGTAAATCTAAGGAGCTGCTTTAGACAACGATAATTTTATGATTTCTATTTACAAAAAATGATTAGATTTTTACCAAGAAAAAGTCACGGATGTAATATTAACTTCCAATAATTTTCATCATCACCTTCATCGTCATCATCATCATCATCATCACCAATTACTAGCAGTTGTCGTACTTCTATTGTATGACCATTGAAGCTGTTCCATCCACCGATGATATGCTCTCCCACCGTATCTTCCCTCTTCAATTTTACTAGGTCACTGAAATGGTAGGGAGAAAGGCTCTGGGAGCGGTAAGATGGTGGGCATAAAGAAAAAAAACTTAAATATTTATTTATTACAGAGGTCAATTTTAAAATGACATGAAATTTATTTGCAGTAGCGAATACAGACAAGCATCAGCTGTTGGACTGAATGACAACAGTGAAACTTTGTACCTGGACTCTAATCTGGATCTCCATCTTACGTGAGTGGTCACCTTAAGCGCTTTTGCTTTCCATGCAACTCACAGCGAGACACAAACTTCCATACGTTGTCATACATGCGTCACAACCTGCTCTCGTATACATTATGTAATTCCCATACAGTCCCGTACAAGGAGGGGGGGCGGGGGGGGGGGGCAGATTTTAATTGAAAGTCGCTGCCGGGTATCGGAAGATAACTACAGCATGCAGTGCCTGTGTTAATAGGAATACAATGCACTGTTCGTGTCGTGACTCCATTATACAGCTGATGGCTGTCTGTGTACACAACTGCAAATGCATTTCATGTATTTCACGAAGGCACTCCCGCACCATATTAAAATTACATTTTCCATAGCAGATCAGTGAAATTTAAAAACAAACAACATTTTGAATTAGATAGCATGAAAAAAATCACCTCAGAAGCACTAACTGAACCTCAATGGCCCTTTACTGGGAAATTGGTTTTGTGGGGACTGGGCAATACAAATACACTTGAGTACAAAATAATGTTTAAAAACAGCGTGACAGATACTTCTTTAGTGGCCTTAACTTGAACTGTGGACACGAAAGTCATGGGATAGCGATATGCACATACACAGATGGCGACAGTATCGCATACACACGGTATGAAAGTGTAATGCGTTGGCAGATGTGTCATGTATACTCAAGTGATGCACGTGAAAAGGATTCTGACGTGATTGCGGCAGCACGAGGGGAATTAATAGACTTTTTATGCGGAACGGTAGTTGCAGCTAAGTGCATTCCATTTCAGAAGTCTTAAGGGAATTTAGTATTCCGAGACGCATAAAATCAAGAGGGCACCGAGAATACCAACTTTCATATATTACCTACAGGTACTGGCAACGCAATTACCGACGGTCATTACTTAACGACCGGGAGCAACGGTGTAGAGATTTAGTGCTAAGAGACAAGCAACGCTACGTGAAATAAACGCAAAAGCCGATGTGGGAAGTACGACGAAGGTATCCTTTTAGACAGTGCGGCGAAATTTGGCGTTAACGGGCTATTGCGGCACACGACCGATGTGAGTGCCTTTGCTAGCAGCACGACATTGCCTGCAGCGCCTCTTCTGGGCTTGTGACCATATCTGTATGACCCAAGACGACTGGTAAACCGTTACCTGGTCAGATGAGCCCCGATTTCAGTTGGTAAGAGTTGATGGGAGGATTCGAGTGTGGCACAGACCCCACGAAGCCATGGACCCAAGTTGTCAACAAGGTTCTTGCAAGCTGGTGGTGGTTCCATTTGTTGTGTGGGCTGCATTTACAAGGTCCTCTGGTCCAGCTGGACTAATCATTGACTGGAAATGGTTATGTCCGCTACTTGGAGACAATTTGGCGCCATTCAGGGACTTCATATTTCCAAGCATCGATAGAATGTTTATGGATGACAAAGCACCATGTCACCAGATCACAACAGTTTGCGATCAGTTAGAACGACATTCTGGACAATTCGAGCGAATGATTTGGCCACCGAGACTGCCCGACAAGTTTCCCTTCTAACATTTATAAGGCATAATCGAGAGGTCAGTTCGCGTAAAAATTCATGCACCGATAACACTTCTACAGTTCTGGGCGCCTATGTAGGCAGGAAGCCTCAGTATTTCTGCAGGAGACTTTGACAACTTGTTGAGTCCATGTCACGTCGAACTGCTGCAGATCGCCAATCAAAGGTAGGTCCCAGACGATATTAACAAGTATCACATGACTTTTGTCACCTCAGTGTATAAGGTTAGCATTACTAATCCGCAAGGATGCAAGCACAAATACAAATAACAAGGCTGAAACACTTGTATTACCCAATGCATGGTAACTGAATTGATCTCGGTCGACTTCCCAAACGGTTGCTCAGTTAAGAAAAGTTCTAAAACATATACATAGAAAGAACATTAAAGTTACACAATACAATTGGCCAATAGTGCATGTACCCAGCCATGACAGTAAAAGTGAGAACAGACAACTGAGTCTTTTCGAGTCACAAATACCTTAGCAGAATTGAAATTCGTGTAGTAAAATAAACTTCAACGTGCATAGGCAATTAAACTTAACTGATAATGAAATTTAAAGTATCTGAAAGAAATAAAAGCATACAACAGGAGGGCAAGAAAAGAGTTATAGATAAAATAAATTAAAAGAACAGAAATGTCTGAAAATATAAAACATAGAAGAATAACCACACACCAAAAACATTGTACAAAAATTCTTTACAAATAACTCTTTCAGTATGGTCAATGATTAACTCAGGCATGTTCTTATTAGCAGGGTAATATCCATGTATGAGGCATAGGCAAATAATGGTCAGCTGGATAAAAGGAGGATCATTCAGTTGATTCAGTCTTACTTTCTTACAAGAAAAATAAAAATCTTCAATTTGTCTTTTTTCTTATAAAATAGTAAGTCTAAACCTAGAGGATCATCCCACTATCCTAACATTTCTGTTCAGGTTCACTTAGTTTCTTAAAAAACATAAATTTATTATAAAATACATAGAAAATGAAAAGAAATGGAAAGAGAAAGATATTTTTCGTCTTATATTTCCTTCAGTAAAAAACAATAGAGTTTAAGTAAATAACAGAAACACATTCCTTTTGTTATAAAGTTGGTTTTATATTTTTATATGTTCTATTCCTTACCAATGATTTCCCAAACTTTTTGTTTTATAGCAACATAAGATTGTTATGGAATATTGATTCTATATATTTTTTGAATAAATGGTGGCTACATTTCTTGCAAATTCACATTTAACTGCAAATTTCTGGTATTCCTTTACACATTCTTGACATGTAATACAATATCCATCTTTTTGATATTTACCTTTATGAAATTCTCGAATTCTTTTATCCATACACTGACTACA
The DNA here is from genome assembly GCF_023897955.1 of Schistocerca gregaria. Classification (NCBI taxonomy): domain Eukaryota; kingdom Metazoa; phylum Arthropoda; class Insecta; order Orthoptera; family Acrididae; genus Schistocerca; species Schistocerca gregaria. The sequence goes on along the minus strand of NC_064923.1, from coordinate 135,340,170 downwards.
CGCTTTCAGTCGAAGATTGTTGTTCATTTAATGATTATAATTATTGAAAAGGAGAAGAAAATGTTCAAACTAGAAATTATGGGTCATGAAATTCATTATCACTTTTCTTTGTTCATTTATATTTGAGTTCCATATTTTGATCTTCAGAAAATTGAAAATCATATTCTTTCATTATTTTATAGTACCTAATCTGGTAAAATAATCCTAAAAAATTTATTAAGCTACATACAAATTTCCCCCAAAGTCTAGTACTCAAATATTCACTTCCAGTAATATTATTCAAAACATTTTTTTAAACAAGTTAAAATGGCTAGTGTTGTTGAGCTTCATGAGTAGAGCTCCATTTATATAGAAAAAAATTTTATGAAGGAAATGGTAATAATGAACAATGTCCTGTGGGCTCAGTTACTTTTTTCCCCTCGGTTAAATAAATTTTGTGTTTACTGACTCACATCAAGTTCATAGTGCTATATTATTCAATCTTATTAAACAAACGATTTTTGTTGTCTTCTCATTTTATTTTATTTTTAATAACACAGTTATTATCTCCTTTAGATTTTTTGTCTGTTTTGTCACTAACCTTACAACATACATTTTTGGTGTAAAACCACAAAATTCTTCTATTATTTTTATTTTACATTGTTTACTTGTGGAATATGGTATACATTATCTGTACGATAATCACTAGTATCAAATTTATCGATGATTGATTCATATGTTTATACAAATTTTCATTCTGCATGTTTAGATAAAACTATCTGTATCTGGTGGTGGTATAATTATAGCTCGACCTGGTGGGAAGATTATTGTCGCTTGTCATGTCCTACAGCTGCTGCAAGCTACCCTCTGTAGCCATAGTTTAACAAATTCGTGTGGTTCACGAATTTACAGGCCCCTGCGAGTTGTTGCCAGATATTAATAATTTCTAGTAGGATGGTTCAACTAACCAGTGAAAATTGGAAGACAATGGACAATCCAATACTTTTTAGAACCACTACAGAAGGAACCTATGTAGCGCTTAATAGGATGCATAGAGCCATTATTTACTTCCACAATCCAGCATTCAACTGTGGTAATGACTTTCACCCATTCTTTATGATGAAGGAAGGAAATAATCAATCAATGGTATAGGTTAATTGTTATTTATTCAGTACCAATGGCATTTCAATAACTAGCTGTGTGTCCATTGGAATATACATCATCACAACTGGTCTCTCTAGTTAACATGATTCACTTTCGCCACTTAATTATGGAAAGGGAGAGGGGAGAGCTGACCTGGCTTCAATGTAATTTTATTCAGGCATACGATTATATCTATACCCATGCTTATTGCAACCAATTACTATAGGTCATGCGGAACAAGTTCAGCAAAGACAATACAAGCGAACTCGGTAAGGGCGGAAGAGTATTTGCCTAAATATTTCAAATTTCGCTAAAACGTACGCTGAAGAAAGGTTGCAAGTGGTGCACTTCACTATGACTGCCAATTTTGGTTGAATCTTTCTTTCAGAGCTGGGGGAAGAACATCTACTACCATATGGCAGGGAAGGTTGCCATGTCTTTATTCCATCAATGGGCATTAAAACCTAGATACAAGAGTTAAACTGTGTTTTTTATGTGACACACTTCATTGTAGGAGAATCAAATAGTTATGGGGGCAAAAGAAACATTAACTAACCATCTCATCAATAGTATTCCAATACAAGGCCAAGTAATGGTAGCCAACAGAAATGCAAAAAGATATGGACACACAAGATTAATCCTTTGTATCATACACTCACCCACTACTGTATAGTTATTCACTTGTCTACTGTACATTTTCTGACCAAAACTGCACTTTACCAATTTGGCGGCATGATAGCAAGTACACTAAGAAACAAAAAAGAAATTTAAAAGATCCCCCAAATATTAGTGTAAACGAAAGACCACATTAAAGTGCAATAAATGAGTGAACGTCTGTTAAGCACAGAGCAACAATATGACGTGAGCCTAAGGCCCATGGTGTGTGCTTGACCTAGGTACAGTTCATACTGTAATCTGACTAAATTATGAACATAAACTCACTTTGGTGGTAATCTCACACCTAATTTCAACGTCTGGACTTTATTAATGAGCAGTTATGAGGCATTCAGATACCTTTGTTAACATTACCCAAATCGAGAGCTGCGTCTCCACGTCTGTACATCGCCACTCCCTGGAACAAGGGGAATTGTGGACACTTCGCCTAACTTTTGTTCGTCCAAAAGGTGGTGGAGGGGATTTGCCAACCTGACAGAAACAGTACTCGTGCCTTCGTGACTTCTCTGACCTGACTTGCACACTATCTTTGCCAAACTTCTTCCCATTTAGGGGCTGGTACTATCCTACCACAGAACCACTCAACTCATGCAATGCTATGACCTCTGACCAAAATGTGAAACAGGACAACACGTTCCATTTCACTGGATAACACAACGCAATATTTTCTCCATACTTTTGTTTTCCCCCCCATGAACCATGGACCTTGCCGTTGGTGGGGAGGCTTGCGTGCCTCAGCGATACAGATGGCCGTACCGTAGGTGCAAGCACAACGGAGGGGTATCTGTTGAGAGGCCAGATAAACGTGTGGTTCCTGAAGAGGGGCAGCAGCCTTTTCAGTAGGTGGAGGGGCAACAGTCTGGATGATTGACTGATCTGGCCTTGCAACATTAACCAAAACGGCCTTGCTGTGCTGGTACTGCGAACGGCTGAAAGCAAGGGGAAACTACAGCCATAATTTTTCCCGAGGACATGCAGCTTTACTGTATGATTAAATGATGATGGCATCCTCTTGGGTAAAATATTCCGGAGGTAATATAGTCCCCCATTCGGATCTCCGGGCGGGGACTACTCAGGAGGATGTCGTTATCAGGAGAAATAAATCTGGCGTTCTATGGATCGGAGCGTGGAATGTCAGATCCCTTAATTGGGCAGGTAGGTTAGAAAATTTAAAAAGGGAAATGGGTAGGTTAAAGTTAGATATAGTGGGAATTAGTGAAGTTCGGTGGCAGGAGGAACATTACTTCTGGTCAGGTGACTACAGGGTTATAAACAGAAAATCAAATAGGGCTAATGCGGGATTAGGTTTAATAATGAATACAAAAATAGGAATGCGAGTTAGCTACTACAAACAGCATAGTGAACACATTATTGTGGCCAAGATGGATACGAAGCCCACACCTACTACAGTAGTACAAGTTTATATGCCAACTAGCTCTGCAGATGATGAAGAAATTGAAGAAATGTACTATGAAATAAAAGAAATTATTCAGATAGTGAAAGGAGACGACAATTTAATAGTAATGTGTGACTGGAATTCAAGTGTAGGAAAAGGGAGAGAAGGAAACATAGTAGGTGAATATGGATTGGGGCTAAGAAATGAAAGAGGAAGCCGCCTAGTAGAATTTTGCACAGAGCACAACTTAATCATAGGTAACACTTGGTTTAAGAATCATGAAAGAAGGTTGTATACGTGGAAGAACCCTGGAGATACTAAAAGGTATCAGATAGATTATATAATGGTAAGACAGAGATTTAGGAACCAGGTTTTAAATTGTAAGACATTTCCAGGGGCAGATGTGGACTCTGACCACAATCTATTGGTTATGACCTGTAGATTAAAACTGAAGAAACTGCAAAAATGTGCTTGGAACTAGAAAATGCAGGTTATTGACACTCTGTAAAACTTGTATAATTGTGTAGTTTATCACAGGTATCTTAACGACTATCTAACCTTAAGAATGAAAATAACAAGAATGCAGAGACGTTTAAAATTTAAACAATACGTTTGGGTAAGAAATATGTATGCATTTTGAAGAAAGAGGTAAATGTGATAAAATTATAGCGAATCCAAACTTCAAAGTAGGAACAGTATTTAATGAAGATCTTGTTGCTATCTGTATGAATAAGACAAAAATTACATTCAATAAACCTGTTTTTATTGGTATGAGTATACTTGACTTACCTTAATAACTGATGTATGATTTTCTCCACAGGGTTATAAAACAAAAGTTGTTGTTGTTGTCTTCAGTCCTGAGACTGGTTTGATGCAGCTCTCCATGCTAATCTATCCTGTGCAAGCCTCTTCATGTCCCAGTACCCATGGCAATCTACATCCTTCTGAATCTGCGTAGTGTAGTCACCTCTTGGTGTCCCTCTACGATTTTTACCCTCCACACTGCCCTCCAATGCTAAATTTGTGATCCCTTGATGCCTCAGAACATGTCCTGCCAACTGATCCCTTCTTCTGGTCAAGTTGTGCCACAAACTTCTCTTCTCCCCAATCCTATTCAATACCTCCTCATTAGTTACGTGATCTATCCACCTTATCTTCAGTATTCTTCTGTAGCACCACATTTCGAAAGCTTCTATTCTCTTCTTGTCCAAACTAGTTATCGTCCATGTTTCACTTCCATACATGGCTACACTCCAAACAAATATTTTCAGAAATGATTTCCTGACACTTAAATCTATATTCGATGTTAACAAATTTCTCTTCTTCAGAAACGCTTTCTTTGCCATTGCCAGTCTACATTTTATATCCTCTCTACTTCGACAATCATCAGTTATTTTACTTCCTAAATAGCAAAACTCCTTTACTACTTTAAGTGTCTCTTTTCCTAATCTAATTCCCTCAGCATCACCCGATTTAATTTGACTACATTCCATTATCCTCGTTTTGCTTTTGTTGATGTTCATCTTATATCCTCCTTTCAAGACACTCTCCATTCCTTTCAACTGCTCTTCCAACTCCTTTGCTGTCTCTGACAGAATTACAATGCCATCGGCGAATCTCAAAGTTTTTATTAATTCTCCATGGATTTTAACACCTACTCCAAACTTTTCTTTTGTTTCCTTCACTGCTTGCTCAATATACAGAATGAATAACACCGGGGAGAGGCTACAACCCTGTCTCTCTCCCTTCCCAACCACTACTTCCCTTTCATGTCCCTCGACTCTTATAACTGCCATCTGGTTTCTGTACAAATTGTAAATAGCCTTTCGCTCCCAGTGTTTTACCCCTGCCACCTTCAGAATTTTAAAGAGAGTATTCCAGTCAACATTGTCAAAAGCTTTCTCTAAGTTTACAAATGCTAGAAACGTAGGTTTGCCCTTCCTTAATCTAGCTTCTAAGATAAGTCGTAGGGTCAGTATTGCCTCACATGTTCCAACTTTTCTACGGAATCCAAACTGATCTTCCCAGAGGTCAGATTCTACTAGTTTTTCCATTCGTTTGTAAAGAATGTGCGTTAGTATTTTGCAGCTGTGACTTATTAAACTGATAGTTCTGCAATTTTCACATCTGTCAACGTCTGCTTTCTTTGGGATTGGAATTATTATATTTTTCTTGAAGTATGAGGGTATTTCGCCTGTCTCATACATCTTGCTCACCAGATGGTAGAGTTTTCTCAGGACTGGCTCTCCCAAGGCGGTCAGTAGTTCCAATGGAATGTTGTGTACTCCGGTGGCCTTGTTTCGACTCAGGTCTTTCAGTGCTCTGTCAAACTCTTGACGCAGCATCGTAACTCCCATTTCATCTTCATCGACATCCTCTTCCATTTCCATAATATTTTCCTCAAGTACATCGTCCTTGTAAAGACCCTCTATATACCCCTTCCACCTTTATGCTTTCCCTTCTTTGCTTAAACTGGGTTTCCATCTGAGCTCCTGATGTTCATACAAATGGCTCTATTATCTCCAAAGGTCTGTAGGCAGTATCTATCTTACCCCTACTGAGATACACCTCTACATCGTTACATTTGTCCTCTAGCCATCCCTGCTTAGCCATTTTGCACTTCCTGACGATCTCATATTTGAGACGTTTGTATTCCTCTTTGCCTGCTTCATTTACTGCTTTTTTATATTTTCTCCTTTCATTAATTAAATTCAATATTTCTTCTGTTACCCAATGATTTCTACTAGCCCTCAACTTGATCCTCTGCTGCCTTCACTACTTCATCCCTCAAAGCTACCCATTCTTCTTCTACTGTATTTCTTTCCCCCATTCCTGTCAATTGTTCCCTTATGCTCTCCCTGAAACTCTGTACAACCTCTGGTTCTTTCAGTTTATCCAGGTCCCATCTCCTTAAATTTCCACCTTTTTGCAATTTCTTCAATTTTAATCTACCGGTCATAACCAATAGATTGTGGTCAGAGTCCACATCTACCCCTGGAAATGTCTTACAATTTAAAACCTGGTTCCTAAATCCCTGTCTTACCATTATATAATCTATCTGAACCTGTCAGTATATCCAGGCTTCTTCCATGCATACAGCCTTCTTTGATGATTCTTGAACCAAGTGTTACCTATGATTGAGTGCAAAATACTGCCCGACGGCTTCCTCTTTCATTTCTTTGCCCCAGTCCATATTCACCTACTATGTTTCCTCCTCTCCCTTTGCCTACTACCGAATTCCAGTCACCCACAACTATTAAAAATTTCGTCTGACTTCACTATCTGAATAATTTCTTTGATTTGATCATACATTTCATCAATTTCTTCGTCTTCTGCAGAGCTAGTTGGCATATAAACTTGTACTACTGTAGTAGGTGTGGGCTTCATATCCATCTTGGCCACAATAATGTTTTCACTATGCTGTTTGTAGTAGCTAACTCGCATTCCTATTTTTGTATTCATTATTAAATCTAATCCCGCATTAGCCCTATTTGATTTTCTGTTTATAACCCTGTAGTCACCTGACCAGAAGTAATGTTCCTCCTGCCACCGAAGTTCACTAATTCCCACTATATCTAACTTTAACCTACCCATTTCCCTTTTTAAATTTTCTAACCTACCTGCCCGATTAAGAGATCTGACATTCCACGCTCTGATCCGTAGAATGCCAGTTTTCTTTCTCCTGATGCCGACATCCTCTTGAGTAGTCCTCTCCCAGAGATCCGAATGGGGGACTATATTACCTCCGGAATATTTTACCCAAGAGGACGCCATCATCATTTAATCATACAGTAAAGCTGCATGCCCTCGGTAAAAATTACGGCCGTAGTTTGCCCTTGCTTTTAGCCGTTCGCAGTACCAGCACAGCAAGGTCGTTTTGGCTTATGTTACAAGGCCAGATCAGTCAATCATCCAGACTGTTGCCCCTGCAACTACTGAAAAGGCTGCTGCCCCTCTTCAGGAACCACACGTTTGTCTGGCCTCTCAACAGATACCCCTCCATTGTGGTTGAACTTATAGTACGGCTATCTGTATCGCTGAGGCACGCAAGCCTCCCCACCAATGGCAAGGTCCATGGTTTATGGGGGGGAGGAAATTAATCATATATATCTTATTGTCAACAAATGAAACAACTTCAACAACTTCACCACTTAGATATTTTACATATGCCATCTATTTTTATCAAAGCTTGTTGTAGAAATGTTAACCACTTAGTCATTATATATATATATATATATATATATATATATATATATATATATATATATATATATATATATATACATATATATATTATATCAACACCCACTTCTGACAATAAACGTACAAAATTGCAGTTACAAATAGTGGGTGATTGTATACAGAATGTGTAACCAGCTCATCAGAGTGATCAAACATTTCATTTTCACATTATGACTAAAATTTTTCTGCTTCTGTACTCATTGATGGAGCAGGTGGTGTTGTTTTTTTGGCACAGATGGCTGAGTTATTGGTACTGATATCTTTAAATTACAAATTGAATTTGGATTAGCATCAATATCATCTTGAGGTAATTCTAAATTATTTATTTATTTATTTATTTATTTATGCATTTATTTTACCTGGCAAGATTAGGGCCTTCAGGCCCTCTCTTACACCTAACCAGGCATACTCAGATTGAACGAGTTACAGTTTCTAAATAACATTAAGAACATTTAACGTATTATGCAGTATTGATGTCAAACGAAAAAAATTTGAGATTATAACAGTAGTACAATGATAGTTATAACAATAAAAATAATTATAACAATCAACAATAATAATGATAATAATAATGATAATAGTAATAATAATAATAATAATAATAATAATAATAATAGTGACTAAGTATATGAAAGTAAACATACATTTCTTTTGTGAATGTCAGTTAGTTGGGAATTTTCTCGTTATATTCTTGCAGCTTGTGAGTTATTCTCATCGAGCAGAGACATAAGACGATAGAATGGGGTGAAAGAGATATATAAGAGGTAGATAGGTTAGAGGAAGAGAAAAAGAATGGTAAAATTCGAAGCTGTGATGGAGAGAAGAAAGAAAGAGATGTTAGGGGCACAACAATGGTGGCTATACCGTCCCTAATATGTAAGTTTTGAGTTCCCTCTTGAATGTTGAGTAGTTCTGGATAAGACGCAGATCACAGGGGAGTGCGTTCCATAGTCGTATGGCTGAGATGGAGAATGACACGGAGAAAGATTTTGTGTTATGTAAAGGTACAGCCAAGATGATAGACGTATCCGATCTGGTATTGCGATTGTGGAATGATGATAGATGTTTAATGTGAGAAGATAAGTATTGGGGGCACCGGTGGCTAAGAAATCGATGAAGTAAGCACATCGTATGGAGATCGCGTGCCTTATGTGGGCGTATCCAACCTAGCTGGGAGTATGAAGGACTGATATGATCATACAACCGAATATTGCACACGTATCTGACGCAAGCATTCATCACTAGCTCGAGGCATCTAGAATTTTCACTATTTGTGCCGTGTTGAACTACATCGCAGTAGTAAAGATTAGGCAAGACTAGTGTTTGGACTAATTTTTGTTTAACATGGGTTGGAAATATTTTTCTAAATTTTTTAATTGCATGTAGGGAGGAGAGCGATTTCCGGCAAGCTGTGACTGTTTGTTCTTCCCAGTTTAGGTGTTCATCCAAGATTATTCCAAGGTCTTTTACTGTTTTTTGGTATGGTAGTTGGGTACCATTGAGGAGTATTTTAGGGACCGTTTCGCGAAAGTACCGGCTGATTAACTTTGGATGAGATATAAGTGTGACCTGGGATTTCTTGGGGTTTAGTTTCAGACCTAGGTTCTGTGCCCATCGAGAAACAGAGCAAAGATCTGCGTTCATACTCGCTACTGCGCCAGCAATGTTTTTGGGGCTTGCACTTATGTACAGTTGGATGTCGTCAGCATATAGATGGTATCTGCAGGAGTGAATCACTGAAGAAATATCATTAATATACAGTGAGAAGAGTAGTGGACCAAGGACGGAGCCTTGGGGAACTCCAGAGTGCACGCTTTTCCATGATGACTTTTCCGACCCACGAACGACTTGTTGACTTCTGTTTTTGAGGTAGCTGTCGAACCAGTGTATTGCGCTGATTGAGAAATTCAGCTGTTTCATTTTAATTAGTAATATATCGAAGTCAACTGTGTCAAAAGCCTTGCTAAAGTCAAGCAGTGTTAGGATAGTAGCTTCACGTCTGTCCATAGCATGTTTAATGTCATCAGTTACTTTGATTAATGCAGTTGCTGTACTATGGTGCTTTCGAAAGCCTCCACTACAGACTGAATATATTAACGATCCATAAATATCTGAACACTGTAAGCCTGATATATGAGCAATCTCATGAATTAAAACTCCAAATAGAGTTATTTGGGATTTTGGTGTATACCCATCAGTCTCCAAGTACCACATCTCATGCTTATTCATAATTATTTCTATTGGAGAATTATTCATAGGTGGAAAAGTCTTGATTTAACCCATCACCTTTTCAATTAAGGTCCTTTGGATAATGATGATTATATAATTCAGAATTACTTGTTTGTTACTTTATTTGGTAATTAAAAGGTCAGGAGTACTGTTGTCAAGGAAATATCAATATATTTTTACTATAAATGAAATGCTGTCTCTGTTATTTCCAATGCATTTTATTTGCCCCTCTATTATGCCATTTTACATTTTTTCTTATTTCATTAATACTAGCAGTCTCAAACTGTGTTTACATCTCTTATGCTACATTGAGGCTTCCTCATTATATTTAAAGTATCTTCACTTAACTCGTCATTTACCTCAAGGTGGTGTTAACTAAAGAAACATTAATGATTCTTTTAATATGTCATCACTCACCTGAGTAAGTTTTGCATCATTCTGAATATGTAAGTAATCATGCTCATTTAAATATCTCATTGCATTTCTCCAGTCATCCACAACTACTGTTCTCATTAACGACAGAAGTAGTTGTATCTTCATTCATATAAACTGACAATATTCTAAGATGTGATTAAAATAGTTCATGAATCTAAAAAATATTTGTAATAAAAATCATTTTTATTAAATGGAGTCAATTGCAGGTATAGTACAGCATGAAGACCACTTAAGTAGCCACGTTGTCAACAACATGGGTATGTACAGTGGTTACTAAGTACATTCAAGCTCATAAATGAAGGATAATGCTGATACATGGTGACACAATTCTCTGGTGGGTGGTTTGCGGCTTTAAATCACCTAGGGGTATGACCAGGCAGTGCATTTGACCTGCGGTTGTCGCACAGTGGCACTGGCATCAGTTCCCACACGCAGAGGTGTGTTGTGCGTGTCAGAGTATGGTGCAGACGTTTTCAGACGTGCTAATGATGACTGTGTGTCGCAATTGCTCAAAATACACATATTGTTGACGTTATGAGAGGTAGAATACAAGGGCGACTGGAGGATGGTCAAACACAGCAGGTCAGAGCAGGGGCTCTCCTTGTGTCACAAACTGTGATCTGAAGATTATGGAAACGATTCCACCAGACAGGAAACGTGTCCAGGCGCTAAGAGTACTGGACGTCGGCAGTGTACCACACCACAAGAAGACCGATATCTCACTATCATTGCCTGCAGGTGGCCCTGGATTACTGCAGGTAGCCATGCTTCGGACCTTACTGCAGCCACTGTAACAGTTGTCTCCAGACACACAGTCTACAGATGACAGGAACAGTGGTGTCAAGTTACGTTCATGGAGGAGTCCAGCTGTAGTCGGAACAGTGATTCTCGCTGGGTTTTCATCTGGCATTAGCCAGGAACCAGGTACAAACCCCTTAATTTTCTTCAAAGGGTATTGTATGGAGGTCGTGGTTTGATGGTGTAGGGTGGGATTATGATTGGTGCACGTACACCCCTACATGTCTTTGACAGAGGAACTATGACAGGTCAAGTGTATCGGGATGTCATTTTGCACCAGTACGTCCACCTTTTCAGGAGTGCAGTGGGTCCCACCTTCCTCCTGATAGATGATAACGTACAGCTGCACTTAGCTGCCATCGTGGAGGAGTACCTTCAAACAGAAGCTCCATTGAGCATGTCTGGAATGCCCTCGGTCGATGTATCACTGCACGTCTACAAACCCCTATGACACTTCAGGAGCTCTGACAGTCATACAGGCACTGGTGCAAGAATGGGAGGCTGTACTCCAGCAGCTGCTCGACCAGCTGATCCAGAGTATGCCAAACTGTTGTGCAGGCTCTGTACGTGTACATAGTAATCATATCCCATTTTGATGTCAGAGTACATGTGCAGGAAGCAATGGCGTTTTGTAGCACATGTGCTTCGGGATGGTTTTATCAACTTATCACAATACTGTGGACTTACATATCTGTGGTTCTCTTTGTGCTTATGCTATTAGCGCCGATTTTGTGTAGTGCCATGTTGTGTGGCACCAGATTCTGCAATTATCCTTAATTTATGAGCATGAGTGTATATATGACAACTCATGATCAGAATAAACCATGAGACAGACATCAGCATCTTTGCTGTCATATGGTTTTATGCAAATCAAGTTGCTGAAGTTTTAGAGTATGAACGCCCTAGAGATACTATAAAACTCCGTGTTTAAGAAAACTATTGCAAAAGATACAGAATTTTCATTAACAGCTAAACAAAACTAGCTAAACATGTGTGTAAGTCAACAAAATTTATCAATGAACCTGATTTAGTTTCTTTAAATCTAAAAAAAATGCGAATAGAAAAGTTTCACATTAACGAAGGCAATCCCAAGTACATCTAATGCTGCTTGATTAATATATTTGAGATTATTTAGGAGAGCAACAGAGTCGTTTACAACAATAAAGAAGTGCTTGATAGTACTGATGTACAGAATAATCCTTTTTTATAGCTAAAGAGATAGCTGATATATTAGAACATGAAATCCCCAAAAAATTGTTTGCAGCCATGTTAGAGAAAACATTGTATTAATTACGAAAATTTATAGAGGAACAGATCGCACACTCCATGAAATGAATATCCACATACTGTTTTTTTTTCAATGAACCAGTCTTATATTCACCAATTGTGATGTCCAAGATGAAACTAGCTGAAAAATTTCATTATTGGACAACATGGTGGATATCAAGTGAAAGAGAAAATAACTCACTTGAAAAATTTAAATATAATTAAAGTTTTTGGAATTAAAATTACTAATGAACAAATAAAACATTTAATTGAGTCAGCTGATAATGGTTTACAAACAGCACGGGAAAATATAGAGAAAAGATATATTATTACCTCATGTTGTTCTTCAAACATTCCATCAGATATTAAGATCGACTTCTGTTCTTTTAAAATTATTTGATGATTGCTACAGATATAATTATTATGTCAGAACACAGAGAAGAAGTCCACAAAAACTACTGAACAATACTAGATGTGTAAAACATATTTTGAAGAAATATTAAGACTCAGTTCTGATCTTAAATCAGTTAACTTCTATAAGAGAAGGAGAGAATTTTATGCATTGTTTGCTGTCGTAATAATTTTAATGTTTTGGATAGATACACACAAGATGAACTAATTAATGAGAAGTTATATTGAGTTAGTGTGAAAGTTCAGGTGCCTGAAATTGTAGCCTTATAATAAAATTTCTATACATTAAACTTAATGATCTCTTAACCTATTACCAACCAACACACACTTTATGAATTACGTGATTGCATTTTGTTTTGACAAATTGAGAATGTCGACCAGCTAAACATATGTAACAATCTGGGTGCAAACCTTAAGGCCACTTTAACTATGCTGCTTCTGAGGAAGTCGTTACTGTATTACGGTTTATAATTTGTGTGTGAAAATATCTGATAGATCCTGGTGTTTCCCAGTTAGTTTTATTTTTAAATTCTGTAATAAAATCTTCAGACACTATTTGTGACTGTGATATACCATCCCAATTATTTCAGTCCAAAATTCCCTTATAAAATCTTCAGAAAATTCTTGATCATATACTTAGTATCCCAATTTGTCTTGCAATTCTAATTAGTCTTTAGACAATACTTGATTAACTGATATATAAGGAAGCTTACTTTATCTTGAAACTCCTGCATAAAATCTTCAGATTATGGATAGCCAAATGATTTGTTATCCAAACATAGTTTATCTTGTAAACTCTCTAATAAAGTTTTCAGATAATTCTTATTTGTGTTGTATTCCTTCCCAGTATAATTTATCTTGAAATTTTTTCACAAATTTTTTTACTTATGTTTAGTTACATATAATAGCGCAATCTATTTTATCTTTAAATTCTCTTGTAATACCCATAGATAATATATTTTGTATAATATTCCAATCTAATTTATACTGATATCCACTTACTAATTTCTTAGTGAATTTTTGATATCATATTACATTTCATTATAACTTGTCTTGTAATTTTCTAACAATATCTTCAGATAAATTTCATAGAATTGATGAAGTATCCCAATTAAATTCATCTTTGACTTCTGTAATAAAATCTTCAGATCAATTTCGTTGTGTTATTAATACTATATCCCATTCTAATTTATTTTTAATTTATGTCATAAAACCTTCAGATAATGCAAAACGTTCAGATATAAACTTCTGTCGAGTTTCATTATATAAATCCTTGTTTTTAATGTACTCAGTAACTTTATTTCGTGGTCCGCAGCTCGTGGTCGTGCGGTATCGTTCTCGCTTCCCATGCTTGGGTTCCCGGGTTCCATTCCCCGCGGGATCAGGGATTTTCTCTGCCTTGTGATAACTGGGTGTTGTGTGATGTCCTTAGGTTAGTTAGGTTTAAGTAGTTCTAAGTTCTAGGTGACTAATGACCATAGATGTTAAGTCCCATAGTGCCCAAAGCCATTTTTGAACTTTATTTCTGTATATTTCTATTGTTGCTCAATACAATTTGTATAATTTCGCAAAACACAAATTTTTCTTTCTCTACTTTAAGATCTTCTTTAATTCTAAGTTCCTTTGCTTCAGCTTTCAGGTCCTTTAGATTATAATTCATTTTCTCATGGTTGTTAGTATCATTGTCATCGCCATTGTTAATAAGATCAATGAACTGTTGTTTTCTTATCTGTAAGTACCCTTTATATTCTAATTGCTGACTTGTAGGCTCTCTCATTATAGGATTTATTTTATATTAATAAAATACAAAACAAGCTACATATATGTGAGGCCATCACCTGAAATTTATATATAAAATATTGTTTGTGTTTAAGTTTTTTATTAAGTGGAGCCAATCCAAGTAATGCTGTTTTTGCTACATCAGGTACACCTATGATGAATATATTTGAATTTATTAACTATAACAGCTATCAGCTAAATTTTGGTTAGAAGATATTTGCATTCTATTATTTGAGCAAAAAAATATGCCTGTCATGAATAATATTGAAGCTAATTGATAGCTATGTGTGGAAACGATATAACTTTGGGACGAGAAAGGAAGGAAATAGTATTTTATGTAGAATAGTACATGCTTTTATTTCTTCATCTGTTTTGATGCATCTGCTTTGATCTCTTGCTGATAAAATAAGCATGGGAGGACATGTACTTAATAAAACAAAGACTGAGAGAAATGAAGTATTGTATCCAATTTAAATGTTCAGAGTATATGTTATTGATTGAAAAGAAATTATATGAGAGGTATGATAATTGTCATCATGTGTTGGAGATGATATTATTAGATATGCTAATGTAAATAATTGTCATGAAGTTCAAGCTTCACTCATAAATGAAGGAAAAATTGTTGTAAAAAGTGTAGAAATTCGTTTAACTATTGTTTAATATGAGTCAAATTATGAACTTAAATAGCAAGAAAGGATGTTAAGAAACCCTAGAGTACCTATATCAATTTTATAATCTACAAATTATAGAGCTTCCAGGATTGATTATCAAGAAAAATTGTGAGCTATACATTACACAATACTATAACTCACTGGAATTAGATATGCCATATTTCGTTTTTGTTGTGTTTCAAACCAATCATACTAATAACCCTGTAGCGGATTCATCAGTATATGACGACGTTAAGCTACAGAATATCTATTTGAAAAATAGGAGGAATCAAGGCTTCCCTCAGGAGATGTGAAATATTAATCTAACAGATAATTTTCTTAAAATATATGAGACATTTCATGACTTTAGACGAATTACAAGACTGAATGGAGATGTTGATATAAATCCTTATAATTTCATAATAAATTATCCAATTTGATTTAAAGGAAATATATAATAGCCACACAAAAAAATCTTTAAAATTGTGTGTGACATTCAAGTGATAAAATGCCAGTGTATATCTTGGCATATGTAATAATGTATGGTAGAAAGAATCTCACACATTATGCACAACACAGGATATTAACACAGAATATATAATTAGCCCATTTTGTGTAGATTATGTAAGCATTTTGAACTGGCAAAAAATTTTAATATGTTTGAGAATTTACTGAAAAGGTTGTTATGGTAATATATGTGAAATGCATAAGAGGATACCAGAAAATAAAAGTTATATATGAATGTGGTACAACTGCAGCCAATGGTACATTCAAAAACATATAGAATCAACTGTTCATAACAGTCTTATGTCTGCTAAACAAAAGAAAATTAGGGAAATTTTAGATAAGGAATAGAACATATAAAAATATGAAAACCAATATTATACTAAAGAGATTGGCTCCTATTATTTTCTTAAACTCGATTTTTCCTATAAAACGGAACATAATATAAAAGGACCCTCTTTTCACTTATCTTAAGTTTCTACGTATTTTATAATAGATTTTACATTTTTAATAAGAAAATAAGTGAGCCAGAAGAGAAAAAATGTTGGGAGCTCAGGATAACTTTTTAGAAAGTAGAAAAAATAGAAGATGGTGCTAACCATAGTTCTTATGGTTGGCCAAAGAGAAAAAAAGAACAATATATGTGGCACATTCTCCAACCAAAGCAGCAGGAAACAGGTGTAGTTAAACTCCAAATTACTGCCTGCTACCACACAGGATGAGGGAAACACTGACTTTCCCATAGTCATAGGCATGCTACCAAATTTAGAGTGTACACATGCAACAAGCATGTCTGTCCACTGGTAATCTAGGTCACAGTCCAGTAAGGCACTTCTGAGTTGTTCAGCCCCCTGCAAAAAGACACAGTGAGCTGGAATCAACCTAAATACCAATCATGATGCCACAAAGCCACCACATGTCACGCCAGGGAAACCATAGGTAAGCAATTCTTGGCAAAGATGTTCTGCAAAGGTCTGTTATTTGCTATTGCTACAAACCCATTATGTACAGAGCACCAAATGTTCATTCCTAAGACAGTTAAAACAGAGGTCTGATATCATTCAAGTAAAGGTAGAGGTGGAGTCTTTGACAGGGCAATAGGAGCCTTTCTTCGCCCTATTAGAATGGGTAGGGCGGCCAGTTCATCAGGCTCGCTATCTTTTACCCCATGCAAGATCCCTGGCACCCACTTGACAGCTCTGTGGACCTGGGCGTCCTGGAGGGTCTAGAAGCAGGAAAAATTCCTGAACCCTGTCTGGGCTGAATGTAGCCTGTCCAGGGGTGAGTGTAGAGATTTGCTTGCTAGGCCAACATGGCCCCATCATCTTAGTAACCGATTACAGTTTTCTTTCTGTCAAACAATTTTTGTAGCATTTCTATTTGCTGCCTAGTGGGTCTGTTTTTATCCCATCAGGGATTTCGTACGACATGAACAAGCTTTCATTTCGTCTGATTTACCCACTCACAATATGGTCCAAAACAACCTACACAAGACAGCACTTCCAGAATAGTATTTTTTGCCTGATATAGAAAACTAGGTTATTAATCAGACTCGTTTTCACTACATGGACATACAGTTTAAAAAATGATATATCAACTACTTAGCAATTGGTTCTGCTTAAATATACCTTTGGTAATCGTACCCTCAGAGATTTTTTTTGAGTTATCAGTCTTCTCACTCATTTGATGCAGCTCGCCACGAATTCCTCTCCTGTACCAACCTCTTCAGCTCCGAGTAGTGTTTGGAATCTTTGTCCTAAATTATTTGCTTTTACCTTTCTCTACAGTTTCTGCACTCTATAGCTGCCACAAGTACCATGGAAGTCACTCTCTGATGTCTTAACCGATGTCTTATCATCCTGTCCCCGGTCCGTGTCAGTGTTTTCCACTTATTCCTTTCCTCTCTGATCCAGCTTATAACCTCCTCATTCCTTACCTTATCAGTCCACCTAATTTCCAACATTCGTCTGTAACACCACATCTCAAATGCTTCGATTCTCTTCTGTTCCAGTTTTCCCATGGTCCATGTTTCACCACCATACAACAAGGTAAAAGTCAATACCTGCAGCGTAAAATACATAACGTGGTGTCTGATTTTACTGCGAGCTTGCTATTTCAGTTAGCGCTGTGGTCGTCAAACTGCAGCTGGGGTTCTGCATGTGACCTGAAAGAAATATTCATGTGGATTGCAGTTCCCAGACATATTTTATAATAATGTGAATCTAGCAACTAGCAACTGAATCCAAAGACTCATCTAACGCTAAGAACTTCCTAAGAGCATAGTTTTCCTTCTCATTCTCACTAACAAACAAAAATACTTACAGAGACAGTCTCATTTTAATGAGTGCTTGGTTGTAATTGATGTTGATGAATTCTGCCCTGTAGAGTCAGACACTTACATCAGGAGCAGAGCGGGGTAAGTATTGTGGCCACTATGGGATTATAGGATGTGAGAGAGGGCATGTTTTATTGTTTCTCCTCTAGTACTGATAGATCATGAGTGTGCGAAACTCTTACAAGTTAGTTGCTGTGGTATAAACGTTGACACAGAAGTAACATTGATTCTCACATAGCATAATGAATTTATTTCAGGTACAAATTACTGTTATTAATTAGTTAATTATCCACTCACACTGACAACATAAACTTCGTCACGCAGCTACAGACTCCAAGCTTCGGGGGCCACAGAGTCTGGCAGTAGTCTGAAACAGAGCAGTCGACATGAAGTGTTCCAAATAGTGTTGACTTTTTAAAATCTGTACTTGGGGGCCATTTGTCTACTGATCACTTCCTTGCTATAGGTAGTCTATTGGAAGCTCGTAACAGACTAATTTATATGGGTCACCAGTTAATAATAAGGTCGATAGTAAGTGGCCGGAGGTATCGACCCACATTGCCAGTATTGGCTCTTGAGCGAAAATGTTTGACGACAGCAGATTTAGTGTACCATTGCTCCATTTCTTCAGGTGCCTTTTATCTGAGAGAGCTACCTACAACTGTAGTGAGACAAATTCTCTTTTGGATGATAGTGTTTGAGATACAGATTAAATGTCGATTGAAAATCGATTATCATTCTTTGAAAATTTAAAATCATTGAAGCAAAACCAAATTTCAGTCAGTTTTATTCTGAATAATTGGAATAGTTTGATGCAACTGATTCTTCCACGAAAAACAGTTTCATTACTAGAGATGTTTCTGATTGGTCTTTATATTAGTTTCAGACGTTCTGCTTAGTAAGTTAACATGTTAACTTTACCAGTACACCAGTAATTACCACACACTAAACAAAGTCATGAGCAGAATCATTTCTGTGGGTATTAACAAGTGAAGGCAGTATAAAACAAAATACCTTATATGTCACTTCTTGGATACAGAGGACAACATCTACTTTATGTAATTAAACTCAAACAGCTACTTATGCATAATAAACTCTCCAAATATCTGTGCTTTTTATCTTTTTATGCGGAAGCTGATTGTTTTACAGTATAGCTTCACACGAAAAATCGTTTCAGGTATAGCGAAGATACGATCATTTGTATTTCAGAGTAAAATATAGATAAATAGAAATGACAAAACCATTGTACAATATTATGTTGTTAATTGTCCTTCATAGTATCCTCTTTCTCTTTTTTGTAAATGAAATACATGACAGTTCTTGTAACAATATGTAAACTATGCATAAAGAAAGCTACATGCTTCTTGTGGCTCTGTGGGTGCTACCTGTTATCTATGTTGGAACACGATAATCCAATCCAGTTCATGTTAGTATACACTGCTGCTAATGTTAACATAATGTTTTCTTATTGCAGTGTATATAAAAGGAAAAAAAATCAGTATGTGCTTCCTTTCCTGATAACGTAATACATAATTTGACAATAGCATATTTGTGGATGTAAAGAACCATTTCAATAAAATTTATCCATACATTCCGATACACACAGTCATGACTTACTCAAACAGATACACAGTTCAAAGAGACGACGAAATATGTCTGGTTTTACTGTAGCACGCCATACAAGTTGGTTTTACCAAGACAATTTTGTATTGTAGTATTTTGCATGAAAATGGTCTCCAACACCTGCATAACAAGGTAGTGCCATTTTAACTTGGTGTGCTTCAACATAACGTACCATTTCTTCTACATAACATTGTGCACTTTTACTTTTATGCTGAAGTTGGGACCCCAAAATTACGCAGCTTATCAAAAATAAGAATTTCATCCACTTTCTGTTTTACAGTTTTAGTGGTGGGTTCAGCTTTAAGCCTCATACAGACTAGTGGTTTGTACATCATGTTGTGAAATCTTTTTTTTCTCATTTGTTAAAATTGTCGTCAAATATGACACACTATGTAAAACTTGCAATAGAAGTCCTTAATCTTGGTTCTCAAGTTTTGTCTGTTTTGGATATAATTTTTTGAAATATGCTCTAGATCTTTTTGAGTTTCATTGGTCTAGTTATTTTTCTCCATTTTATTGTTGAAGTAGTTCTCCTTTTAACATTCTATATAATATTCTCTTTTCAATATTACATTTTATTTACTACACATAAGCAAAATAATTTCTATGTAAGTTTGATGCACAAGTGTTTCCTCAAATATAAAAAGATTTCTATCTCCCTATTATTACAATTGTAAGTAAGCTGTTTTGTTTTTATATTGGGAACACCGTGTAGCGCTCTGTATGAAAATCACTGAATGTGCTGTGTGCAGCCTGTGGCTGGTTGGCATTGTTGTAACATTTTTTTCAAATCTGTATTGGCCACTGCTCAAAAGATTTTGTAAAATATTTTGTGGGGAGCATGGGGGCTATGTAAGTAGGCTGTTTAGGTTTTTATATTGGTAACGCCATGTAGCGCTCTGTATGAAAATCACAGGATGTGTTGTGTGCAGTCTGTGGCTGGTTGGCATTGTTGCAATATTCGCTATTGTAGTGTTGGGCAGTTGGCTGTTAACAGCACGTAGCATTCCGCAGTTGGAGGTGAGCCGCCAGCAGTGGCAGTGGTGGATGTGGGGTGAGAAATGGCGGTGTTTTGAGAGCGGACGATCTGGACATGTGTCCAACAGAGACAGTAAATTTGTAAGACTGGATGCCATGAACTTATATATATATATATATATATATATATATATATATATATATATATATATATATTTCATTTGCTAACTATGCCTATCGGTAGTTAGTGCCTTCAGTAGTTAGAATCTTTTATTTAGCTGGCAGTATTGGCGCTCGCTGTAATGCAGTAGTTTGAGTAACGAAGATTTTTGTGAGGTAAGTGATTCATGAAAGGTGTAGGTTATTGTTAGTCAGTGCCATTCTTTTGTAGGGATTATTGAAAGTCAGATTGCGTTGCGCTAAAAATATTGTATGTCAGTTTAGTGATGATCAGAATAAGTAAGTTCTGTCCAGCTGTTTGAAAATCAAATAACGTAAGAGGTTTATCAGCACAGTAATTCATTAATTTTTCTAAGTGGACGTTTCACAATTCTGGCGTAAATTTTTTTCTGTCGAACAATTTTTCCGGTTTTAGACCTTGTTATAGTTCCGTAAATTTTGAAATTATAAGTAGTGAGACTGTATCGAAGTTTGTATGAGAATCATTAAAAATAAATTTTTCTTGTCGAAAAAGGAAGGGAACCTGGTCATGCTAGGGACTGAAAGAGCCTCATTCAGGCCTGTAACCAGTTACGGCAGCTATGTTGCTGAAGGAAAAGCTGGCTTATATCTTGGGTATTCCATACGGAAGACGTGTCTTCAGAATAATATGAGTACGTTAAGAGGATCCGTGAAATAAAATTCGTCAAGGGCACTGGAGGGAGCATAAAAAGCCAGACAGAGGAAGACAGAGAGAGACACAGAGGGGGAGAGAGTGACAGAAAAAGAAAGAGATGAGAAAGGGTGGGGGGTGAGAGAAGTTAGAGAGAGACAGAGATTTAATTGCCAAATGGAAGTGACCTTTTCAGACTTCGGTATGAAATTTTCTGAAAAGACCTCCGAAAGGAGGTGCACGTTGGACATTGAGCTCTGCGGCCCTGATTGCAGTGCCAGTAATTGAGCGAATGCTCCGTGCAAGAGAGAAGAAGGGAAACCTTTCTGACGAATGAAGGGGCATCTGTCGAGCCATCGCGCTATTGGTCGCACGCACCCGTGTGAATGGTGGGGGCCAGACGGGCCGGTCGCAGTTCACAGACCCCTCCCTCTCTCCCTCTCTCTGGCTCCTGCCGGCAATCCCACTGACAAAAAGGACGGCAGCGCAGCAGAGCTCAGCTCAGCTGCCCGGCCGGCGCCGAAGATTGCCGACACGGCCGTCCGCTCCGCTGACGGATGGCCCGCTCTACTGATGAGGGATTCCCGACAAGAAAGGATTCCCGAGGCCCGAGTGAAGGGCCGCCTTCTTGCGACCGCCTTTCCGGGACATTTGTCACCGCCGCCGCAGCGAACGACACGAACGAGACGCTCGGCCGTTGACGTAACTACTCTCCCACTCAACGCCGAGTGTCGCCTGTCTTTCCAATGTGCACCAACAATGTGGATTTTCACTGCTTACTCTCCATCATCTCTATTGTAATGTAGTGATGCGGGGTAAGTCACTCGTGAAATAGGGTGCCATTTTTAAGTATCTCTGGCGTTTCAGAAGATGACTTCAAGAAAGTATCAGACATACAAAAAAAAAAAAATGGGCCAGGTACGAGAAGGAATCACGCACTGACAGATTCGTGTAAATTTAATTAAAATTAAGTGTATATATTAATATTATTATTATTTATGTTATGCTCTTGGAGAGCGTATTTAGACTAAACTTCAAGTCCATTTCCCTCTTGTTTCCTCTTTACGTTCTGCCCAAATTTCTTTCATTCGTATGCTGTATTTCTGCTTCTGTTCTTCAGTCCACTTCAGGTCCTATATTATCTTGGCGTTCTCTCTTTTTCCTGTTCGTCCAGTGCTCCTTCATCCTCTGGCTGTCTGGCTGTTTTCTTGTCATCTCTGTTCGGTCCATTGTGTTCGTTTGTTGCGTGGTGCCTCTTGTAGTTTGTTTTCGCTGATCAGTTTTCTAAGGAATGTTATGTTTTGTATTGTTTGCTGTGTGATGTTGAGTTATTCCATGTCATTTCTCACTTCATCCATCCATTTTTCCTTGTGCTAACCCAGTCCAAGGTCTGTCTCGTTGTTCCCAAGTGGTGCCATTCTGCTGAAGTGTCCGTTGAACTAGTCTACGTTTTCTGATTTGGTCCGTTATTTTCTCTGTATGTTGGTATAGTTCTTCAGCTGGCCTCTTTATCCGTACCCTGTCTTTTTGCGTCGATCCGAATAATTTCCTGAGCATTTTTCGTTCCGTCTTCTCTATCTGTGGCCTCGGCTGCGTATAATGCTTCTGGTAGCTCCACCGTCTCATAGTGTTGTAGCTTGGCCCTTCGTGAGATAGTTACCTTATTGTAGAGAGTCCAAGTTAGTTTGTAGCCCTTCTCTAATTTCACTCTTCTCTCTTCATTGGATACCTCATTTCTTCCTGTAATATGTATTGTTGCTCCTGTGTATTAAAATTTTCTGTTCTATGTATTGTCCCGTGTTTTGTGTGTAGTGATGGGTGTTTTTGGGTACTCATGGACTGTGTTTTCTCGTATGATATCTGTAGTCCGGTCATGGTTGTGACTCGTAGTATAGTTCTTCCAAGGATATTATTCTTTCTGTTTCTAATACCGTTACGATGGCTAAATCGTCTGCGAACGCTAGGCACTTTACTCTTACCTTTCCTAACAGGACTCCTTTTGGTGTCTTTTCCCATCCCTTCTCTACTTCGGCCAGTACTATGTTGAACAGCAAAGCCGAGAGGCATTGCCCTGCGTGACTCCTGTTCTGATTTCTAAATATTCTGAGAGCTCTCCACGTCACTTCACTTTAGATGTCGTGATTCTTAGTGTTTGACGAATTATGATTAGAGTCTTCCTATCTACTCTGTATTCTTTCAGAATTTTAAAGAGGGCTTCTCTCTGTATTGAGTCGTACGCCTTCCTGAAGTTCGGAATATGATGGTTATGTTCTGTTTGTGTTTCAGTATCATCTTAAGGTTCTGTATCTGCTCAGCGCACGACGTGTTTACGGAATCTAGTCTGGTATTGGCCAGTCATGTGGTCTGTTTGCTTCTCTAACCTATTTAGCAGTGCTTTCGAAAGTATCGTACATGTGACAGGTAACAGTGAGATGCCGCTATAGTTGTTTGGGTCTGACTTATCCCCTTTCTTGTGTAGAGGTACTTGAAATTTTCTGTTCTGTGTATTGCCCTGTATTTTGTGCGTAGTGCAGTTTTTGGATGCTCATGAACTGTGTTTTCTCGTATGATATCTGTAGTCTATATATATATATATATATATATATATATATCAAAATTTCTGCAGTAGTTCCTCAGACTAGCCTGGACATACAAAAAGAAGCAAGAAGGGGACCTCAATTTATGTACTGAGATACAGAAGATTTAATAAAATATTTTTATATACTTACTAAAACGTGACTACAACTTACATCTTATGTTTGCATTCAATAATGTCGGTCCATTATGCTTTCGGTGGATGATGAATATATGTTCTAATGAGAAGAAGATATTTTTTTTTTGATATGATTACATCTTAATAATTTGCAAAATTTTTTGCCTTACTTGTACTCTGTAACTTTACTTCTTGACAAATTTCATGGTTCAAGGTCAACAGGAAGCACTGTATAGGTATTGATGAGTGAGCATCAAAATGTGTGACATAAATGGAAGAATCCTTTGACTCGATTAACTTACAAGCTTAACTGTTTTACGCCACCAAGGGACCATTGATCTTAGCATGTAACTTTATACGCTAAACTGTTCACGAGCTAAAGCGGACTTAAAGGACGGGTAGAAAGACACAGCGATGGATAAGAAATGACAAAAAATTTTTGTTCGCGTTATGTAATTAAAGATTAACGATTTTTGGGTTTTTTTCCTTTATCTGTACTGTGAAACTTCGTTTCTCGGCGAAATTCGTGATTACAGGTCAGACATAAGTACCCTACAAGTTTTGATGAGAGCGTCTGTAGATTTCAAAATATACAGTATTACATAAATGGCCGAACCTCGTGATTAAAGTATCACAGAGTTTAGTATGGAACATGTACTTGATATGCCAACAAGTTCCAAATGATTAGAAAGGCAGATGGATAAAAAATGGTAAAAAATATTATTTTCGTTTATTGTAATTGCAAATTAACAATATTAGGATTTTTTCTTTAATTTTAGTTTGAAATTGTGTGTCATTGCAAATTGCATGATTCTAGGTCAACAGGAAGTACCAGAAGGTTTTAATGAGAGGATTTCCAAGTGTCAAAAAGTGTATCTTTTTTGCATTGATTTACAAACTAAAAATTTTTTACGACGCCAAGGGACCACAGCCCTTAGCATGTGACACAGATTGAAACTTGGTATGTGCACCCATTCCTGAGAAAAAAGGTTCTTAAGACTTGGACAAACAGACAGACAGTCCCAGTCAAGGAGATCCTGTAAGAGTTCCGTTTTTACATATCGTGACATGGAACCCTCATAATTACACATTAGATCTTAAATTGCAAGTACTCAATATGGACTCCGTTCGGGATGTGGCAAACATCAATATGTACATGCATTTTATTGAAGTCGCTGACACGAATTGCCTGATAAGGTGCCACAAGCTCTGGAAACAGCTTAGTTGGGTTGCCTATATACCAGGTGAACTGACTTTTTGCGACAATACATAGTGGATTATTTGTCTACATACTTTGTTTGACAGAATCTAGCCTAATAAATATTAGGAACTCTTCTGTACTGTTGGATATAGAACACTTTATTTGTAACAATTATAACCTTGTGCAAATCGAATTATACGTAAATGACATACTTTGCAAACTGCTGCTTTCAGTCGATATGAATAGAATAATTCTGAAATTAATTAACTAGTTAAATGGTAGCGCTGAGCACGCTACACCTCTTTTGCCCGAGTTCACCATACTTAAGAACCGTTGGGCATGGTTGGCGCTTGGATGGGTGGTCACATGCTATCATGCTCTGTTTACTTTCTGGGATACATCCAACCTCCTGGCGGAAACTGAGGACATACTTGACCGAGTGACAGCAGATCCAGGTCAAGGAAACTGATCATGGCCTGTGGGCAGATCCTGTGACCTTCTACCCATTGTTGTGGTCACTGTCGATGATGTTGTTGATGTGATCAGTAAGTTGTGTTCTGTTATCAGAAGGATTTTGCACAATCCGGAGCCCAAACCATACTGCTCCTAAATCCTAAACTACAACTGGTTGCACAGCATGGTGGCACATTGTTCCAGTGTGGCTGTAGTTTCATTGGTAATGGAATACAGGTAGAGGTGTGTGTTTTGTTTTCCTGTGTGCTCTTTCAGTAGCTTTGAGGGATGTATAAGATGCAACATGACTTAAGGAGAAAAAGTTCGCTTCTGAGAGGACAGTGCATGGCTAGGTGCTGGCGAGTATGATGGCAATGCTATCCCAGCAGTGTCAGCAGAAGTAAGCTGGGATGAGCAGGGGCGAGCTGGGGCTTTTCACTGAGGTACAGTACAAGGATATGAGTAGTGCTATCAGTGTTACTAGGTTGGCCGTCTCTGAGTTTGAACTAATGGTACAATTCTTGCAGTGTGGATCACCCAAACAAACTGTATCAAAATATCCCCAAATGGTACCAACTTAACCTAAAAGTGTACGAGATTACCTTCAAACTATTTCAAATTACCTGAGAAGTGGTTCAAATTTTTTCCCCAATGTGTATCAAATTGTACCAACAGCTGTCTGAAAATATCCTAAAATTCGATCACAACTACACCAAATTGCCACCAAAAGTGTTTAAAACTACCCCAAATGACCCAGGTTGCACTGAAAGTATATTATATTGTGGCTGCACGAGTGACTAATAGGAAGGTACACAGTGCCCAAGCTAGTGGCAAGGATGCTCAGTGGAACAAGTGGGGTGAACAAGCAAGATCTTGGCAGAGCTGAGATCGAGGATCTCGAGAAGATGTTGTGTTGCAGTGCTGTTGGGTGGATGTCAATATAGTATATGCAAAGGTGTGCCCACTGTGTGGACACAATATCCTGTTGAAGCAGCTGGTGTCTTTTCTTGGCCAGCAATCCAATTGATGGCAATGGCAAGGGCTACTGGATGTCAGAAGAAGCAATTCCTGTGTGCTTTTCCAGTTGACGGTTTAGCACTGGTGGTTTATCGTTGACAGAGTGCTCTATGTGGTACATGAATAACGGTTTGGTTGTATCCCATGCTACAAAAATTAGTTACACTTCTTATTTAGGATTATTTCGTAATTTAATTTCTAGTCTTTGATAGTTGTTGTTGTTGTTGTTCTGGTCTTCAATCCAGAGACAGGTCTGATGCAGCTCTCCATACTACTCTATCCTGTGAAAGCTTCTTTATCTCCCAGTACCTACTACAACCTACATCCTTCTGAATCTGCTTACTGTATTCATCTCTTGGTCTCCCTCTACGATTTTTACCCTCCATACTTCTCTTCTACCAGTGAAGTTGTGCCACAAATTTCTCTACTCCCCAATTCTGTTCAGTACCTCCTCATTAGTTATATGGTCTACCCACCTAATATTCAGCATCCTTCTGTAGGGCCACATTTCGAAAGCTTCTAATCTTTACTTGTCTAAGTTATTTATCGTCCATATTTCAATTGCATACATAGCTACTCTCCACACAAATACTTTCAGAAACGACTTCCTGACACTTAAATCTATACTCGCCGTTAACAAATTTCTCTTCTTCAGAAACGCTTTCCTTGCCATTGCCAGTCTACATGTTATATCCTCTCCACTTCAACGACCATCAGTTATTTTGCTACACAAATAGCAAAAGTCCTTTACTAATTTAAGTGTCTCATTTCCTAATCTAATACCCTCAGCATCATCCAACTTAATTCTACTACATTCCATTACCTTTGTTTTGGTTTTGTTGATGTTCATCTTATATCCTCCTTTCAAGACACTGTCCATTCCATTCAACTGCTCTTCCAAGTCCTTTGCTGTCTCTGACAGAATTACAATGTCATCGGCGAACCTCAAAGTTTTTATTCCTTCTCCCTGGATTTTAACACCTACTCCAAATTTTTCTTTTTTTTTCCTTTACTGCTTGCTCAATATACAGATTGAATAACATCCGAGAGAGGCTACAACTCTGTCTCACTCCCTTCCCAACCAGTGCTTCCCTTTCATGCCCCTCGACTCTTATAACTGCCATCTGGTTTCTGTACAAATTGTAAATAGCCTTTCGCTCCCTGTACTTTACCCCTGCCACCTTTAGAATTTGAAAGTGAGTATTCCAGTCAACATTGTCATAGCTTTCTCTAAATCTACAAATGCTACAAACGTAGGTTTCCCTTTCCTTAATCTTTCCTTTAAGATAAGCCGTAAGGTCAGTATTGCCTCATGTGTTCCAACATTTCTACGGAATCCAAACTGATCTTCCCCAAGGTCGGCTTCTATTAGTTTCTCCATTCGTCTGTAAATAATTCGTGTTAGTATTTTGCAGCTGTGACTTATTAAACTGATAGTTCGGTAATTTTCACATCTGTCAACGCCTGCTTTTTTTGGGATTGGAATTATTATATTCTTCTTGAAGTCTGTGGGTATTTCGTCTGTCTCGTACATCATGCTCAGCAGATGGTAGAGTTTTGTTAGGACAGGCTCTCCCAAGGCCGTCAGTACTTCTAATGGAGTGTTGTCTATACCCGGGGCCTTGTTTCGACTCAGGTCTTTCAGTGCTCTATCAAACTAATCGTATCTCCCATTTCATCTCCATCTACATCCTCTTCCATTTCCGTAATATTGTCCTCAAGTACATCGCCATTGTATAGACCCTCTATATACTTTTTCCACCTTTCTGCTTTCCCTTCTTTGCTTAGAACTGGGTTTCCATCTGAGCTCTTGATGTTCATACAAGTGGTTCTCTTCTCTCCAAAGGTCTCTTTAATTTTCCTGTAGGCAGTATCTACATTACCCCTAGTGAGATAAGCCTCTACAATCCTTACATTTGTCCTCTAGCCATCCCTGATTAGCCATTTTGCACTTCCTGACGATCTCATTTTTGAGAAGTCTGTAGTCCTTTTTGCATCCTTCTTTTACTGCATTTTTATGTTTTCTCCTTTCATCAATTACCCCTAGTGAGATAAGCCTCTACAATCCTTACATTTGTCCTCTAGCCATCCCTGCTTAGCCATTTTGCACTTCCTGACGATCTCATTTTTGAGAAGTCTGTAGTCCTTCTTGCCTCCTTCATTTACTGCATTTTTATGTTTTCTCCTTTCATCAATTAAATTCAATATTTCTTCTGTTACCCAAGGATTTCTAATATCCCTCGTCTTTTTACCTAGTTGATCCTCTGCTCCCTTCACTACTTCATCCCTCAGAGCTACCCATTCGTCTTCTACTGTATTTCTTTCCCCCATTCCTGTCAATTGTTCCCTTATGCTCTCCTTGAAACTGTGTACAACCTCTGGTTTAGTCAGTTTATACATGTCCCATCTACTTAAATTCCCACCTTTTTGCAATTTCTTCAGTTTTAATCTACAGTTCATAACCAATAGATTGTGGTCAGAGTCCACATCTGGTCCTGAAAAATGTCTTACAATTTAAAACCTGGTACCTAAATCTCTGTCTTACCATTATATAACCTATCTGATACCTTTTAGTATCTCCAGGGTTCTTCCACATATACACCCTTCTTTTATGTTTCTTGAATCAAGTGTTAGCTATGATTAAGTTACACTCTGTGCAAAATTCTACCAGACCTTTTCCTCTTTCATTTTGTAGCCCCAATCCATATTCATCTACTGTTTCCTTCTCTCCCTTTTTCTACTGTTGAATTCCAGTCACCCGTGACTAATAAATTTTCGTCTCCCTTCACTACCTGAATAATTTCTTTTATCTCATCGTAGATTTCTTCAATTTCTTCGTCATCTGCAGAGCTAGTTGGCGTATAAACTTGTACTACTGTAATAGGCATGGGGTTCGTGACTATCTTGGCCACTATAATACGTTCACTATTCTGTTTGTAGTAGCTTACCCGAACTCCTGTTGTTTTATTCATTATTTCAATATACATTGGGGGTAGGCTAAAATACTGTCTCAATCACTTTCCAACCACTGCTTCCCTTTCATGCCCCTCTACTCTTTTAACTGCTATATGGTTTCTGTACAAATTGCAAGTAGCCTTACACTCCCTGTATTTTACCCCTGCCACCTTCAGAATATCAAAGAGAGTATTCCAGTCAGCATTGTCAAAAGCTTTCTCTAAGACTACAAATGCTAGAAACGCAGGTTTGCCTTTCCTTAATCTATTTTCTAAGAAAATCCATAGGGTCAGTATTGCCTCATGTGTTCCATCATTTCTACGGAATCTAAATTGATCTTCCCTGATGTCGGCTTCTGTCAGTTTTTCCTTTCGTCTGTAAAGAATTCATCTTAGTATTTTGCAGCCATGTCTTATTAACCTGATAGTTTGGTAATTTTCACATCTGTCATCAACTGCTTTCTTTGGGATTGGAATTATTGTATTCTTCTTGAAGTCTGTGGGTATTTCGCCTGTATCATATATCTTGCTCACCAGATGTTAGAGTTTTCTCATGGTTGGTGTCACAAGCGTATCAGTGGTTCGAATGGAATGTTGTGTACACCTGGGGCCATGATTCGACTTAGATCTTACAGTGCTCTGTCCAACTCTTCATGCTGTATCATATCTACCATTTCATCTTCAACTACATGGTTTTCCATTACCATAATATTGTTCACAAGAACATCGCCCTTGTATAGACCCTGTGTATACTCCTTCCACCTTTCTGCTTTCCCTTCATTGCTCTTTTCGCCAAAGGCCTCTTTACTTTTCTTGAAGGCATTATTTGTCTTGCCACTAGTGATATATGCCTCTACATCGTTACATATGTCCTCTAGCCATCCCTGCTTAGCCATTTGCACTTCCTGTCGATCTCATTTTTGAGAGATTTGTATTCCTTTTTGCCTGCTTTATTTACTGCCTTTTTGTATTTTCTCCTTTCATCAATCAAATTCAATATTTCTTTTGTTATGCAAGAATTTCTACTAGCCCTCTTCTTTTTACCTACTTCTTACTCTGCTGCTTTCACTATTTCATCTCTCAAAGCTATCCCATCTTCATCAACTGTAATTCTTTCCCCCATTCTTGTCAATCGTTCCCGAATGCTCTCCCTGAAACTCTCTACAACCTCTGGTTCTGTTAGTTTATCCAGCTCTCATCTCTTTAAATTCCTGCCTTTTTGCACTTTCTTCAGTTTTACTCTATAGTTCATAACCAATATACTGCTGTCAGAGTCCACATCTGCCGCTGGAAATGTCTTACAATTTAAATCTTGGTTTGGAAATCACTGTATTACCATTATATAATCTACCTGAAACGTTTCAGTGTCTCTAGGATTCTTGCATGTGTTTTGTTATTTATTCTGTCACTATATTTCTCATTTTATTAATGTTGTTTCTTATTACCACACATGTTCCTGGTATATAATATAATTCTGCTTATGGTTGATTTTGAGTTTGGTGTTACCTAGGAAAATATATCTATACCTCAACAACTTCTATCACTTCCTCTGAAATCAAAATTTCTTTGCCGATTTGAAATTATTTCATAATGCAAAAGTTAATATTGAGGTAAAATTATGCAAATATTGTTACTTCATTATTCTAAGCAAAAGGAAACCATGACTTTTCATATGAAAATAATTTCTATTTAGAAAAAAGCATTGTGTTTTATTAAATGGAATGATTACCAAAAATATATGAATGGTTGATACAAGTAAAAAGAAGAAAAGTTTTTAAAAGAAGTTTGATTTATAACTGATATGTGAAATATCACGATATTGTACTTGCATTAGAAAAGTAATATTCAGAGAATGTCTTGAAAATAAGTTAACATGAAAATATAAAGTAATTTACAGCAATAAATCTTTTACAAAATTATCTGTTTACGGAAAAATCAATTGCACCTGAATTTATAACATAAAAATCTCTCCATTATGAAATAGTAATTGTAAACAATGTCATGACTGCTATCTTGTGGTTCAATATCTCTTATGTCTCACCTCTGGGCTTGCCATTGTTTCAGATCTTGCTCAGTTCTGGTTTAGATTGTAATATTTGGCTGTATACAGATAAACAAATCAAATGTATGACCACAAAAGTATCAGATTCTAATGAGGATAATATCTGTAATGCACTGATGGCATTTCATCTGAAAAAGATTGCAATAGTATATACAATAATGAAATGTTAGCTCCCAACTAAGCACATTTCTGTATGTAACGTTTTGCAACTGCAGCGAAGTATTACTTACAGAATTTTTTGTTTCACTATTCCATTATTTGATAAGGGCAACATTCGATATCATAGTTCTAACTTTCTGTTACAGAAGACAAAAGCCCCATATGGAATAGATTGTCTGAATAAGCACATTAATAGAGTTCATGTCAGCAGTGGTTACGGATTTGACTTCTACAAACTTTGTGCATTGGCAAGAGAAAAGCATTTTCTTTAGAATCTTCCCAAAAACGCTTATTCAGCGAAATTGGCATAATTTATTTTTATTTTATTTATGGCACGTTTGATTTCCTCAGTATATGAGAAGATGTCAGAACGGCTTGTGTTCCGTTCCTGCAACAGCACAGCATCTATGCAAGACACGTCATGAGGAACGCTCTTGATGGTTGGACCAAAGGCATGTCAACTGGTGATAGAGCTATTCAAACCTCGGATTTGCTACAGAAACCGTGTTTTTAGCCAGCAGCGAAGATGAACTTGCCGAGCTATTACCAAAAGTAAAAGACATTAGCCTATTATATGGATTGTACCTGAATCTCAGCAAGTTCAAACTTATGATAACTGATCAAGGAATAGAGTTCCAACTCACGGATAAATTAAAGGAACTGCCATTAGTGCATTCTTTCATCTGTCTTGGGTCAACCATCTGTGACACCGGAAGCAGTGATGATAAGAAGATGGAGCACGCTACGGCTAGTAGCTATGAAAAAGCTCACGAAGATCTGGCAGAACAGAGCAACAACGAATACCACAAACGTCCAGCTTGTTGAAGCACTCCTGTTTCCCGTATTCTTACATGGCCGTGAGACATGGTCCCTTAATGCCAGAGGCAAACAGTAGATCGATGCGTTTGAGCTTTGATGTTGGTGCAGGAAGCTACGGATAAATTGGACTGAAAGAAGAGCAAATGTGTCCACTATTCAGCAATTCGGTTATCTCCACGTGCCTTTCTTCTTGTGTTAACCACCGAGCGAGGTGGCGCAGTGGTTAGCACACTGGACTCGCATTCAGGAGGACGACGGTTCAATCCCGTCTCCGGCCATCCTGATTTAGGTTTTCCGTGATTTCCCTAAATCGCTTCAGGCAAATGCCGGGATGGTTCCTTTGAAACGGCACGGCCGTTTTCCTTCCCCATCCTGCCTTCACCCGAGCTTGCGCTCCGTCTCTAATGACCTCGCTGTCGACGGGACGTTAAACACTAATCTCCTCCTCCTCCTCTTGTCTTAACCAAAAGATTCTTCAGTTCTTTTGCCATATGGTGAGAAGATATGGAGAAATCCCAGCGAACATAATTATGGAAGTGAAGATCCTGTGCAAGAGCCGGGGGGCAGGGTGACGAACAGTTGGATTGATCAGATCGAGTAGATCTCTAACCTATATCTGCATCAGGCTGTAAGAGTAGCTGGTAACCCTCTAGGATGGAGACGCCTGGTTCATGGCGTCGCGACATCCCACAATGAGCACAACGTGCTGTGACGATGATGATTTATTTTCCTGATGTGGTCAGTGATTTTTCAGCATCCAGCCGATTGCTTAGGCTTCAGGATATTGCACTGCTTTCTCATCTACTGAGAAATTGAACATGTGGGCTCACTCGAAAGAAATACAGCGCAGCGTCCAAATACGGAAATTACATTTCTATCTTTATTCATTCATCCGCGGATCACCTCACATCACACAGTATTTGTTATCACAATACGACGAAAACACGTAGCTTCAGTATAGACATACACTGAATGTATAGGTCTGAGTACTTTTTTCAGAATAGGAGAAGTGGTCGCCCATGGCTATGCTGAAGCAACCACCCCGGCTTTGCCATAAATCATTTAGAAAAACTGTTGAAAACTTAAATGTGGTTGGCTGGACAAAAGAAACTCCCTGCTCCTGAATGCAAAGCGAGTGTCTTTCAACTGCACTGTCCAATTTGATTGGTCCCTACTGAAATAGAACGCTTGACCGTACACAAACATCAGTTTCTACCAGATATACTGTAATAAAAACATAGTCTTGCGCTACACTACTGCACACTCTATGGACACTCGTTGTTGCCTTAAGAATGACGATCGTGAACATCTCAATGTCCACCCTCCTGGAAAATTGAATCAGCATCCCCCTAGATGAGCGAGATGTCGAGTTCCAGATGGTGGTAAGACATTACTATCATGCACTATAGATCTTGACACAATCGCTTTTGAAAGAATTACATTGTCATTATATTTTACAATATGGCTGGGTGTTGTAGTCGTCCTCTTTTGTTATTAACCCTTACTATGAGTTCTGTACATCTTAAAAAGTGTAGTGTACATTACTTACGGTTTTGTAACTACCTTTACAAATATATGTATTTTAAAAGTATTTTTCATGTCCTTAGACATTTTTATACACTTTTTTCCCTGTTTGAGTACTTTACTTGAATTTTTTATTTTTTCCCCCTTCATAAATGCATGTCTAAACTGGCTATTGATCCATGATTATGTATAGAACTATTAGTTAATGTCTTATTAATGTTTTATCCAATATTTACAACAGATTGATAAAATGTACTCACTTGAGCCCGATTGCTACATTTAATTATTTTCTTATGAGCGCTTCCTGCAGTTTGAAAACTATATTCATGTTTTACGCCACTGATTGCAAGAATAGAATCCTATAGCTGAGAACTGAGTGGGTCTAGGAATTGTATGACACTGACACCACAAGGAATTCGCTGTCAGAAACCACCGCTAGAATCCTAATGTTGATGACGTTCACTTTCTTTTTAACAGTATCTTTGTCTGTTCATTACACCTGAATAAGAAGTAACCGTCACGTCTAAAACCTGTTTGTTACACAAGCCACATGTTTATACTCTATTTTCAATCCATTAATTATTTTCACTCTTTGTGTGAAGTGCATGCTGTTTACCTTCATTACGTTCAACGTTAATTTTCTTACTGCCCACCTGTAAGAATCATTGAAGCATTCGTTTGCCTTCACTACTAGAAGTTCTGGTGTTTTATCACAAAATAAGATGTTTCTATCATCAACAGATACGACTTTTTCTCCGCGTCTGGAAAGTCTCAGATATACATTAAAAACAAAACTGCACCAAATACATTACCCTGAGGTATACCTCTATTTATGAGTTACTTGTCTGGGAACTGTCTTTCTGGAAATTTGTCAGCAGCTGACGTTTGAGCTATCTCTACTTTCTGCACCTTATTTTATGTAAGAGTGGAACCATGCATTTGCTGCTCCTCGTAGACGTAATGCTTATCATTTTTAATAGTATTTTATAGTCAGCAATGTTAACGGCCCTAAAAAGTCTAATCATATGCCTGTAACACAATTATCATTGTCGAGAGCGTTAAGTTCCACTTATGTGTACTCTCTTATGGCCGATGTTGTACTTCTCCCGTTTCGGATACTACACCATGCTTTGTTAAAAACTTTCTACACATCAGTGTAGCTTATTAGTCTATCATGCGTCATTCAGTTATTTTTGAAAATGCTGATAGTGAAACTGAACTGTAGTTTTCTGTATTTTCCGCACTACTTTATAAAGGACAAAACTGGAGCGCACTTAACATACTATGTAAAAATACCACGACTAAACGATACATTTAATATATTTGTTAAAAGAGCCTGCATACAGTTCATGCACGCTTTCAGAACAGCTGCTGGAGCCTCACTTATCCGTGATGATTAACGTTATAATCTCTATATTGTCTACCTGACGTCAAGTTCTGTTGTGGAAAACAGTATCATCGCGCATGCTGTGTAAATCTTTATGGTTGCTACATGTTTTTACAAAGATTTTGTTGCAACTTCTCCGGAATACAAGAAAAATAGTCATTTGCAAAATTTCCATTTCCTGAAGAGTTTTTGTTACTTCACCCTCATCTTTCATTTATGTATTTCTGTACTTGTGTGCATTTTTTCCCGTTTCATGTTTCACGACATGTCATATATCACTTTGCTTTTATTTTGTGCATTTTATGTAACTTTGTTACTGATGATTTTGCAGCAAGTTGTACCCTCATGTATATATTCTTTTATCTGTAATAACAATTTAGGGACTGTCGTTTAGTTTGGTGATTTTACGCAGAACTGAAAAATTTAAATATTTTGGAGGATCTTCTAATATCCAAAGTTATCCATTCACATTTCTTACCTGTTGCTTTTGAAACGACCACTTTTGGTAATACATCCTCAAAAATTAAATTAAAGACTGTGCAGAAATTAGAGACCTTAGCATATGCACTGTATTCAATCTATACACTTCATCGCAGGTTTGTTTTGTCAGTACCCTAGAAACCAGAATAAAATTCGGTTTCGAAGGGGATCCTTTTGTAGGCCCGCAATCTTGCAGGTTTTACCAAGCCTCTGTTCAGCTGTATTATCTGGCAGTACGCTCAGAGAGGTGACGGTTTTATACAAAATTTTTACAGTTATTCCTGCGGCTATCGATAAATATATGGTCTAAGGCTGATGCTGAAGTTTTTGACCATAGTATCAGTGTGTAGCATTTGTGCCATTCCAAAAATTTTCAGAATGTTTAGGAATTCACTACTAAGGTCACCCTCAACACGTGTCTTAATATTCATATCTTCACATACTGTTATATTAGTTTTGGTGCTGAGACTCTTTCCAAGGATTTGTTGAGGAACTGCTGAAAGGAGAAAATACAAAAATGCGTCAAATGAAGCAGGTGAAAAGGAATATAAGCGTCTAAAAATGAGATTGACAGTGAGAGCAAAGTGGTTAGGCAGGAGTGGCTAGAGGAAAAATGTAAGGATTTAGAAGCATATATCCCCAGCAGAAAGATAGACACAGCCTACAGGGAAGTTAAGGAGGCCTTTGGAGAGAAGAGAACCACCTATATGAATGTCAAGAACACGGATGAAAAACAAGTCTTAAGCAAAGAAGGGAAAGTTGAAAGGTGGAAGGAGTACATATAGAGTCTACACAAGGACGAGGAGGAGATTAATATTTAACGTCCCGTCGACTACGAGGTCATTAGAGACGTAGCACAAGATCGGATTAGGGCAGATGGGGAAGGAAATCGGCCGTGCCGTTTCGAAGGAACCATCGCGGCATTTGCCTGGTGCGATTTAGGGAAATCACGGAAAACCTACGTCAGGGTGCCCGGACGCATGTTTGAAACGTCGTCATCCGGAATATGAGTCCAGTGTGCTAACCACTCTCCCATCCAAAGGGAAATATACCTGAGGACAGTATTATAAATGGTTCAAATGGCTCTAGGCACTATGGGACTTGACATCTGAGGCCATCAGTCCCCTAGTCTTAAAACTAATTAAACCTAACAAGCCTAAGCACATCGCACACATCCGTGCCCCCTTGAACCGCTCGGCCACAGAGGCCGGCTGGCAGTATTACAGAAATGGAAGAGGACATAGATGAAGATGAGATTGGAGATATGACATTGCGATAGTGCGAGAAGAATTAAACAGAGCACTGAAAGACCTAAGTGGAAACAAGATCCCGGGAGTTGTTAGAACTATTTATAGCCTTGGGAGAACCAGCTATGACAAAAATGTTGCATTCGGTAAGCAGCCTTCAAAAAGAATGTAACAGTTCTAGTTCGGAAGAAAGCAGGTACCGACAGATCTAAATATTATCGAATTATTGGCTTAATAAGTCATAGCTGCAAAACACTAACACCTATTCTTTACAGAAGAATGGAAAAACTGCCTGAAGTCGACCTCGGGGAAGATCAGTTTAGATTCCGGAGAAATAGAGAAACACGCAAGATAGTACTCATCCTACGACTGATCACAGGTTATGGAAAGGAGAACCTATTTGTATAGTGTGTGTAGACGTAGAGAAAGCTTTTGACAGTGTTGACTGGAAGACTGTCTATGAAATTCTGACGGGTATCAGGGGTTAAATACTGGGAGCTAAAGGCTTTTTACAATTTGTACAGAAATCAGGCGGCCGTTATAAGACACTATGGGCATGAAAGGGAAGCACTGGTTGAAAAGTCAGGAGACAGGGTTGTAGCCTATTCGCTACGTTATTCAATCTGTACATTAAGCAAGCATTTAGGGAAACAGAAGAAACATTTTTGTAGAACTTAAAGTCCAAGGAGAAGTAATGAAAACTCTGAGGTTTGCCGATGACATTGTAATTCCCTTAGGGACAGTAAAGGGCTCGGAAGAGCAGATGAACCGATGGACAGGGTCTTGAAAGGATGATATAAGATGAATACCAACAAAAGCTAAACAAGGATAATGGAATGTAGTCGAATTAAATTGTGTGTTGCTGAGGGAATTAGATTAGGAAACGAGACACACGAACTAGGAGACTAGTTATGCTATTTGGGTAACAAAATAAATGATAGCCGAAACAGAGGATATAAAATATCGACCTGCAATGGCAATAAAAGAATTTCTGAAAAAGATAAATTTGTTAACACCAAGTGTAGAGTTAAGTGTCAGGAAGTCTTCTCTGAAAGTATAGGGTATACACTCCTGGAAATGGGAAAAAGAACACATTGACACCGGTGTGTCAGACCCACCATACTTGCTCCGGACACTGCGAGAGGGCTGTACAAGCAATGATCAGACTCATGGCACAGCGGACACACCAGGAACCGCGGTGTTGGCCGTCGAATGGCGCTAGCTGCGCAGCATTTGTGCACCGCCGCCGTCAGTGTCAGCCAGTTTGCCGTGGCATACGGAGCTCCATCGCAGTCTTAAACACTGGTAGCATGCCGCGACAGCGTGGACGTGAACCGTATGTGCAGTTGACGGACTTTGAGCGAGGGCGTATAGTGGGCATGCGGGAGGCCGGGTGGACGTACCGCCGAATTGCTCAACACGTGGGGCGTGAGGTCTCCACAGTACATCGATGTTGTCGTCAGTGGTCGGCGGAAGCTGCACGTGTCCGTCGACCTCGGACCGGACCGCAGCGACGCACGGATGCACGCCAAGACCTTAGGATCCTACGCAGTGCCGTAGGGGACCCGCTCCTGGGGTATCGGCGAGGACCATTCGCAACCGTCGCCATGAAGCTGGGCTACGGTCCCGCACACCGTTAGGCCGTCTTCCGCTCACGCCCCAACATCGTGCAGCCCGCCTCCAGTGGTGTCGCGACAGGTGTGAATGGAGGGACGAATGGAGACGTGTCGTCTTCAGCGATGAGAGTCGCTTCTGCCTTGGTGCCAATGATGGTCGTATGCGTGTTTGGCGCCGTGCAGGTGAGCGCCACAATCAGGACTGCATACGACCGAGGCAAACAGGGCCAACACCCGGCATCATGGTGTTGGGAGCGATCTCCTACACTGGCCGTACACCTCTGGTGATCGTCGAGGGGGCACTGAATAGTGCACGGTACATCCAAACCGTCATCGAACCCATCGTTCTACCATTCCTAGACCGGCAAGGGAACTTGCTGTTCCAACAGGACAATGCACGTCCGCATGTATCCCGTGCTACCCAACGTGCTCTAGAAGGTGTAAGTCAACTACCCTGGCCAGCAAGATCTCCGGATCTGTCCCCCATTGAGCATGTTTGGGACTGGATGAAGCGTCGTCTCATGCGGTCTGCACGTCCAGCACGAACGCTGGTGCAACTGAGGTGCCAGGTGGAAATGGCATGGCAAGCCGTTCCACAGGACTACATCCAGCATCTCTACGATCGTCTCCATGGGAGAATAGCAGCCTGCATTGCTGCGAAAGGTGGATATACACTGTACTAGTGCCGACATTGTGCATGCTCTGTTGCCTGTGTCTCTGTGCCTGTGGTTCTGTCAGTGTGATCATGTGATGTATCTGACCCCAGGAATGTGTCAATAAAGTTTCCCCTTCCTGGGACAATGAATTCACGGTGTTCTTATTTCAATTTCCAGGAGTGTACATAAAGTGCGAGGACAATTTCAATTATTTATTGCAGAAGAACCAAACATTGTACAGATATCGTACATATGTCATTTTGAAGAGAAACCCTGAAAGTTTTTTTTTCTTTCTTTTTCATGAATACCGCTACGGCGTAGTTTGATAATCGGCCGATAGTCAGCGCTAGTCGCAAACATGGTGAGTTCAAGTGCGGAGCGAGCTTTCTGGGTGTTGGAGTTGGACAAGAAGAAGTGTGCTAGAGCTGTTCAACGGATGTTTAGAACCAAGTACGGAAAGAAGCTACTAACAAGGAAGGCCATTTACCCTTGTCACAACAAATTTGTTACGACGGGTTTCTTGTGCCCAACAAAGAGAAGCGGACGTCTCAGTGTGAGTGAAGTGAACGTGGAGCGCTTACGAGAGATATTCATAAGAAAGCCAAAGAAATCGGTGAGTCGTGCATCCCGTGAATTAAGAATGCCTCCAACGACAGTGTGGAAACTCCTGCAACAGAAGCTGTCTATGAAACCATTCACATTTGAGCTGCTGCATCCATGGATCGGCCGTGCTACAGAAGGCGACTTTTTCTGTGGGGATACATTAAAGATCTGGTGTATGTACCGCCTCTACCATGTGATGTAGCAGAGCTCCGGGAGAGAATAAGGGAAGCGACTGCCACAGTCGAGGAAGCCATCCTGGGACGAGTATGACAGGAGTTCGATTACCCTATTGACGTCTGCCGAGTCCCTCATGGTACGCATATCGAATGCTTATAAAAAAATTAAAAAATACCTTTCAGAATTTCTCTTAAAAATGTAATATGTATAACATCTGTACAATGTTTAGTTCTTGTGCAATGAATAATTGAAAGTGTTCCCGGACCTTACGTACACCTTGTATTTATTTGGAGTGTACCCATGTACGGAAGTGAAACATGGACGATAAGCAATTTAGAAGAGAAGAGAAGAGAATAGAGGCTTTTGAAATGTGGTGGTACAGGCAAATACTGAAAGAAATAGCTCTGAGCAGTATGGGACTTAACATCTGAGGTCACCAGTTCCCTAGAACTTAGAACTACTTAAACCTAACGAACCAAAGGACTTCACACCTATCCACGCCGAAGGCAGTATTCGAACCTGCGACTGTAGCACTTGCGCGGTTACAAACTGAAGCGCTTAGAACCGCTCGGTCACAGCGGCCGCTCAAATACTGAATATTAGGTGGGTAGATCATGTAACTAATGAGGAATTAC
This sequence comes from Schistocerca gregaria, assembly GCF_023897955.1. Classification (NCBI taxonomy): domain Eukaryota; kingdom Metazoa; phylum Arthropoda; class Insecta; order Orthoptera; family Acrididae; genus Schistocerca; species Schistocerca gregaria. The sequence goes on along the minus strand of NC_064923.1, from coordinate 135,299,192 downwards.
TGTATAGAATTGAGGAGAGAATAAATCTGAGCCACAACCTGACTAGAAGAAGGGATCGGTTGGTACGACATATTCTGTGACATTAAGGAATCATCAATTTAGTACTGGAGAAAAGTGAGAGGGGCGGGAGTGGTAAAAATTGTTGAGGGAGACCAAGAGATCTCTACAGTAAGCAGGTCCAGAAGGATGTAGGTTGAAGTAGTTACTCGGAGATGAAGAGGCATGCACAGGATAGAGCAGCTTGGAGAGTTCCATCAAACCAGTCTCTGGACTGAAGACCACCACAACAACAACCATTATCATGTACATGCTGAAATGTTACGATATATCTTACCTGTCTATGTGACATGTCATGGTCGGAAAATCATAGTTCTGGTCTTACGTTTACCTACATAGTTCTCTAATTGTAATCAGATAATCTCTAGCATTAAAATGTGTGCCATTTCTGATACAAACACAGAATCTCAGAGCCTTTACTGTAGTTCTCCGGTGCAACTTGCACTGTCATGTGGCTATAGAACTAACTGCTGAATTTCATTGTCTCTGCTAGTGTTCAGTTATGCGGTTCAAAGACAGTGATTCAACTACAAGCTGGCGTACGTTATTTATAGTAGACTGCATATTTTGATGAAGAATAGATAATTCTGAGCCAGTTCCTGTGGTGTTTGTCCTTACGATTTCAATTTCCGCTCTGATAAATGATGACTGTACACTCCAGTATCCTACATTCTACTTTCTGTGTAACCACTGAAGAAATTTCTGAACCAAGTGGTGACTCATATGCACTTGCTGTACTCTTACCAGTTACGTCATCCAACTTCTCCTTACGATCACTGTTAAGGTGCCGACCATGTCTTGTGCACCTCCATCTTTCCCTAGTCTCCACCGGTATTAGTGCAAAGTGCGCCCGGTCCGCAATCATCAGCGCCTTTTACAGCTCCGCAAGGAGTCTCCGTACAGCAGAGATGGTTTTAGTTATTTATTTTTAGAATGTGTGCGCTGAGTACACGTCCTCGACGTATAAAGCTGTTTACTGAAGTTTTGTCCACACCTGCGGGAGACATCTTCAGAAGAGGAATGTCAGTTTGCAAGTTTCGTGGCGACAAGGGGCAAGTCACTAGTTCGGAGCGATAGTATTTTTCTATCACGAAACAACAGTTTGTGTTGATGTATATACCGTGTGTCTCTTCTAAGTGTTATAAGGCGCATTTTGTCTATGTTTCGACATATATTTACAATTTATTAAAAAATTTAACACAGTTTTGATCGTCTAAGAGATTTACTAAAGTGGTAACCAGGTGCATTCAATTATGATCATCTTCAGATCAACCTCTGATATAATGTTACAACTTAAAGGGACACAGAAACATTTAAAGTTAAAAACTAAGACCTACAATGGTCATTCAATGAAAAACTGGAGCTTTTAAAGAATTTTATTACGAGAATGGAATACGACACATGTTTATTTTTGAACGTAATCTCACTGAAGTTTATATTTATGCCAACAAGGGACGAGGTTCTCAATTCCATGTTCAAAGAATTCTTACGGGGTGTGCACTGGTGGATGGACTACCTCATTACCAACTAACTTTCAGCCACTAAGACCTTTATGCTATCAACTATATGGTGAGCTGAAGCGACACTGATATTGCTGCACTACAACTCACCGTAATGTGCAAGTTTTCCGTATCAACTCACCACCTCTCGAATGTTGTTCTCTGTGACTGCAGAGGCCAGGCGTCCAGGGCGTTGCGGTTGTTCAACAGCCATTCACCCTGTTGGAACTTACTATGTACCTACATGTATAGATTTTGACGCTGTCACTTACATCGGAATATTTTATTATCTGAAGATGGCAGTAGACGAAACCGGTAATGGTGAGTTGTAAGATCTGTGCAATCACGACGGAGCTTCCACAAATAAAGTGCCACAATATGATGGGTCCCCCTGAATAGGTCAGGCGTGCACTACACGCCGGAAACGGCTACGAGGGTAGCGGACTACGTGTGGAGTGCACATGGGTTTTTTTTAGGTTAGAGAATTCCCTCCCTAGGCCCGACAAGACGCCTCCTGAGACGCGGAAAGGCAGGAGTAGGCAAAATGCAACAGGGAATAACAATATTAATGTGCTAACAGTAAACTGCAGGAGCGTCTATAGAAAGGTCCCAGAACTGCTCTCATTAATAAACGGTCACAACGCCCATGTATTACTAGGGACAGAAAGTTGGCTGAAACCACATGTAAACAGTAATGAAATCCTAAACTCAGATTGGAATGTATACCGCAGAGATAGGCTGGACAGTGAAGGGGGAGGCGTGTTTTATAGCGATAAGAAGTGCAATAGTAGCGAAGGAAATTGACGGAGATTCGAATTGTGAAATGATTTGGGTGAAGGTCACGGTTAAAGCAGGCTGAGACATGGTAATTGGATGTCTCTATAGGCCCCCGGGCTCAGCAGCTGTTGTGGCTCAGCACCTGAAGAATGATTTGGAAAATATTTCGAGTAGATTTCCCCACCATGTTATAGTTCTGGCTGGAGATTTTAATTTGCCGGATATAGTCTGGGAGACTCAATCGTTCATAACAGGTGGCAGGGACAAAGAATCCAGTGAAATAATTTTAAGTGCTTTATCTGAAAACTACCTTGAGCAGTTAAATAGAGAACCGACTCGTGGCGATAACATATTAGACCTTCTGGTGACAAACAGACCCGAACTATTTGAATCAGTTAATGAAGAACAGGGAATCAGCGATCATAAAGCGGTTACTGCATCGATTATTTCAGCCGTAAATAGAAATATTAAAAAAGGTAGGAAGATTTTTCTGTTTAGCAAAAGTGACAAAAAGCCGATTACAGAGTACCTGACGGCTCAACACAAAAGTTTTGTCTGAAGTACAGATAGTGTTGAGGGTCAGTGGACAAAGTTCAAAACCATCGTACAATATGCGTTAGATGAGTATGTGCCAAGCAAGATCGTAAGAGATGGGAAAGAGCCACCGTGGTACAACAACCGAGTTAGAAAACTGCTGCGGAAGCAAAGGGAACTTCACAGCAAACATAAACATAGCCAAAGCCTTGCAGACAAACAATAATTACGCGAAGCGAAATGTAGTGTGACGAGGGCTATGCGAGAGGCTTTCAATGAATGCGAAAGTAAAGTTCTATGTACTGACTTGGCAGAAAATCCTAAGAAATTTTGGTCCTATGTCAAAGCGGTAGGTGGATCAAAACAAAATGTTCAGACACTCTGTGACCAAAATGGTACTGAAACAGAGGATGACAGACTAAAGGCCGAAATACTAAATGTCTTCTTCCAAAGCTGTTTCACGGAGGAAGACTGCACTGTGCTTCCTTCTCTTGATTGTCGCACAGTTGACAAAATGGTAGATATCGAAATAGACGACAGAGGGATAGAGAAACAATTAAAATCGCTCAAAAGAGGAAAGGCCGCTAGTCCTGATGGGATACCAGTTCGATTTTACACAGAGTACGCGAAGGAACTTGCCCCCCTTCTTGCAGCGGTGTACCGTAGGTCTCTAGAAGAGCGAAGCGTTCCAAAGGATTGGAAAAGGGCACAGGTCATCCCCGTTTTCAAGAAGGGACGTCGAACAGATGTGCAGAACTATAGACCTATATCTCTAACGTCGATCAGTTGTAGAATTTTGGAACACGTATTATGTTCGAGTATAATGTCTTTTTTGGAGACTAGAAATCTACTCTGTAGGAATCAGCATGGGTTTCGAAAAAGACGGTCGTGTGAAACCCAGCTCGCGCTATTCGTCCACGAGACTCAGAGGGCCTTAGACACGGGTTCACAGGTAGATGCCGTGTTTCTTGACTTCCGCAAGGCGTTTGACACAGTTCCCCACAGTCGTTTAATGAACAAAGTAAAAGCATACGGACTATCAGATCAATTGTGTGATTGGATTGAGGAGTTCCTAGATAACAGAACGCAACATGTCATTCTCAATGGAGAGAAGTCTTCCGAAGTAAGAGTGATTTCAGGTGTGCCGCAGGGGAGTGTCATAGGACCGTTGCTTTTCACAATATACATAAATGACCTGGTGGATGACATCGGAAGTTCACTGAGGCTTTTTGCAGATGATGCTGTGGTGTATCGAGAGGTTGCAATAATGGAAAATTGTACTGAAATGCAGGAGGATCTGCAGCGAAATGACGCATGGTGCACGGAATGGCAATTGAATCTGAATGTAGACAAGTGTAATTTGATGCGAATACATAGAAAGATAGGTCCCTTATCATTTAGCTACAAAATAGCAGGTCAGCAACTGTAAGCAGTTAATTCCATAAATTATCTGGGAGTACGCATTAGGAGTGATTTAAAATGGAATGATCATATAAAGTTGATCGTCGGTAAAGCAGATGCCAGACTGAGATTCATTGGAAGAATCTTAAGGAAATGCAATCCGACAACAAAGGAAGTAGGTTACAGTACGCTTGTTCGCCCACTGCTTGAATACTGCTCAGCAGTGTGGGATCCGCACCAGATAGGGTTGATAGAAGAGATAGAGAAGATCCAACGGAGAGCAGCGCGCTTCGTTACAAGATCATTTAGTAATCGCGAAAGCGTTACGGAGATGATAGATAAACTCCAGTGGAAGACTCTGCAGGAGAGACGATCAGTAGCTCGGTACGGGCTTTTGTTAAAGTTTCGAGAAGATACCTTCACCGAAGTGTCAAGCAGTATATTGCTCCCTCCTACGTATATCTCGCGAAGAGGCCATGAGAATAAAATCAGAGAGATTAGAGCCCACACAGAAGCATACCGACAATCCTTCTTTCCACGTACAATACGTGACTGGAATAGAAGGGAGAACCGATGGAGGTACTCAGGGTACCCTCCGCCACACACCGTCAGGTGGCTTGCGGAGTATGGATGTAGATGTAGATGTAGATGTAGATCAAGGAATCATTTACGGACTTTATACCTTCAATTGCTGAACTTATGTGTACTCTGGTACGCTTGTCTTTGGCTCAAATAACTTTCGTCTTATTGAACTGCCAACGACATTAAATTTCGATCGGTTTCAACTCTTCATCTAGCAGAAATTTAACGACAGTCTGTTGCTCCGGGTTGATGCAAATTTACGAAGGTGCACCAACTTGTTTTACTGATTCCATGCATCCTTTTCAAGAGAAAGGAGTGCCAGTCCCATCTGATAACAGTTCTAGAATACCAACAATATTTAATAAGGAAGCTCAAACTATATCGAAGTTTTGTATGTTTTAAACATTTTTTTCTGTTGTTTAGTGAAGTAGCATTGTATAAAGGAAAAAATAATGAATCAAAAGACTTGTGAGTGGAGACTGCGGGATGAGCACGTACTGTATTGGAAAAGGCACAAACATCCATTCCGGAGTAGAGTGAATTCGATATGGGATAGATAGGAGAAGTTCTGGCCAACGCCTGCCGCGTTACATCAGTAGTACTCAGTGACAGAAGCGGAAAGTAAAAAGTGACAAAAATATTAAAAATATAAATATGAGTATAAAAAAGAGAAATACTACATTAAATACATCGGGGTTAACTGCGAAAAGCAGTAGTTACCCAGTAGAATAATGATATATAAACTACAGAAAACTACGACCTTCGATTATGGGAACGATAGCTGCCCTCTTTGGGCAGTATTGCGTAAAAGTACAAAACAAATAGTAGGAACACGAAGACAGCAGAGATAATTAGAAGTGATGGTATCAGCTGTCATGGAGACAGCGTGAAGGGCATCGATGTAGTACGTCCGCGGTAAGCAGACAATAAACCAAACATTTACTTGCATTTAGGTACATTTTTTCGACGCGTATTTCCTGATAGAAAGCCGTAGAAATTATTTTATTTTGCGAACATAGGTAACTTTAACAGTCAATAAAACATAAAATATGGTTTTCATTCAAATAAATCAGGCTTCTATAAAATTATGAATACACTACTGGCCATTAAAATTGCTACACCACGAAGATGACGTGCTACAGACGGGAAATTTAAGCAACAGGAAGATGATGCTGTGATACGCAGTTGATTAGCTTTTCAGAGCATTCACACAAGGTTGGCGCCGGTGTCGACACCTACAACGTGCTGACATGAGGAAAGTTCATAACCGATTTCTCATACACAAACAGCAGTTGACCGGCGTTGCCTAGTGAAACGTTGTTGTGATGCCTCGTTTAAGGAGGAGAAATGCGTACCATCGCGTTTCCGACTTTGATAAAGGGCGGATTGTAGCCAATCGCGATTGCGGTTTATCGTATAGCGACATTGCTGCTCTCGTTGCTCGAGATCCAACAAGACAACAACCATATCCACGAACAGTTCGACGACGTTTGCAGCAGCATGGACTATCAGCTCGGAGACAATGGCTGCGGTTACCCTAGACGCTGCATCACAGACAGGATAGCCTGCGATGATGTACTCAACGACGAACCTGGGTGCACGAATGGCAAAACGTCATTTTTTCGGATGAATCCAGGTTCTGTTTATAGCATCATGATGGTCGCATCCGTGATTGGCGACATCGCGGTGAACGGATATTGGAAGCGTGTATTCGTCATTGCTAGATTGGCGGATCACCCGGCGTGATGGTATGGGGTGCATTGTTTACACGTCTCGGTCACCTCTTGTTCACATTGACGGCACTTTGAACAGTGGACGTTACATTTCAGATGTGTTACGACCCGTGGCTCTACCCTTCATTCGATCCCCGTGAAATCCTACATTTCAGTAGGATAATGCACGACCGCATATTGCAGGTCCTGTACGGGCCTTTCTGGGTACATAAAATGTTCGACTGCTGCCCTGGGCAGCACATTCTCCAGATCTCTCACCAATTGAAAACGTCTGGTTAATGGTGGACGAGCAACTGGCTCGTCACAATACGCCAGTCACTACTCTTGATGAACTGTGGTATCGTGTTGACGCTGCATGGGCATCTGTACCTGTATACGTCATCCAAGCTCATTTTGACTCAATGCCCAGGCGTATCAAGGCCGTTATTACGGCCAGAATTGGTTGTTGTGCCGCGCTTGATTAGCGGTCTAAGACGCTGCAGTCACGGACTGTGCGGCTGTTCCCGGCGGAGGTTGGAGTGCTCCCTCGGGCATGGGTGTGTGTGTTTGTCCTTAGGATAATTTAGGTTAAGTAGTGTGTAAGCTTAGGGACTGATGACCTTAGCAGTTAAGTCCTATAAGATTTCACACACATTTGAACTTTTTTTTTCTGTGGTTGTTGTGGGTACTGATTTCTCAGGATCTATGCACCCAAACTGCGTTGAAATATAATCACATGTCAGTTCTAGCACAATATATTTGCCCAATGAATACCCGTTTATTATCTGCATGTCTTGTTGGTGTAGTAATTTTAATGGCCAGTAGTGTAATATCTTATAGATCATGTTGCAAGCACGAATCTTTAATACAAGTAGTTAGTGAAAATTGTTACACTACAGAGACTTGTTTGCTGAACCTTATCCATTTTCGTAAGAAGGAACAGGAGATACCGGCCACCATAACAGTTGATCGTAAAAGTTTGTTTTTCTACACTATACGGCATAACTTGCTTTAAGTCTTCAACTTCGCTATTTTTAATAACTATTTCTCATAGTCGAAAGGTCCTTGATTAGGTAAAGGAAACTACTCGATCTTTTGTATTCAACTGTTTTTACAATACCTTTGTGTTCATGAGAGTACTAAAAATAATGATATTTGGATATGCTAAATGACGCTCTTTCATTTCATAGAAGCTGTCTGGTTTCACGGATATTAACGACTTCTCATAATAAGGTGGCCCCCAAGTAGAACATACAATGATGGTGTCTGTCTCTACCGGGTCATCTGTCACTGGAAGCTTTTCTTCAGCATTAGCTATAAGTTTGCAAACTTCACGTGGAGTGTAGATATGGTCACGCTTCCTAATGGGACATTTTATTGCGCTGAATTTCCGGTTACATGCATTATATGAATGTGCACATTAATCATTTTCATTCCTCACATATCGGTTACGGCGAGACAAACCTTTGGCAATTTATGGTTCTTGTTTTGCACGGGGAAGTCATGTGGAAACATATGTTCCTTAGTAAGTGTATATGGTACATGATTTTCCGTGTAGTCCAACAGGAACGGGAAAACTTCATTGGATTCTTTGTGGGCCTGATCTTCATGGTAGATGTAGCAGTGGCATTCAGCTGAAGTTCCACAGATGCTCTCCCGTCATCCTTCCACGTTGTTCTTCTACAATCATCTCGGAAAAAAGTGTAACGTCAAGGCAGGAATCACGCCATGCTGACATGCAACGACGGTTCTACCATGAATTATCTCAAGTACGGGACAGTGCTGCTAAAAACTGTGTTTTCCTAAACCGAAACCGGTTACTAAAACTTAGTCAACGACATGAGATAGGCTAGGACCTCATGAAGAAGGAACAATGAGACTATCGGTCGCTGAAACACTGATGTAATGATTGTCGAGAATAAGACTAAGTTGCTCTATCCTGTTAAAGAAAGTACGAGTGCTATTCAATTTTACGTCACGGACTCCGACTTATCTGATGTACTCAGTAAGGCCCATTTGGCTATTGGTCAAGGAGGGCGGGACAGGATGTTGAAAGAATGTTTACAAAAGTATTCGAAAGTTTTGAGAATGGATCCGCTACTGCTTACTGGTTTGGCAGGCAGGTACACGGGGGGTGGGGAGTGTGCCATTGCCTTGTCCTTGAATGCCCTCTGACAGGATACTTTGTTTCCTTTATTCAGTTGGTTATGACAACTGGTTGAGTGCAGAGGACATGTAGTTGAATGCAGTCCATGATGGGGGAAATCTAAACAATGATTTAGTAATGATTATCAAAGAGCCTTACATTTCTATGGTTACTGAAATTCCTTCTCTGTCTCATATCTGTTGCGTCTGCTTATAAGAAACTAGCAGTGCTCACACATGTCAAAAGTGTGACCGAAACGTTCATGCCACCTGCAGAAATTCTAAAGATGATGACGACAACGAACTGGAAGGCTATTGCGTTAGTATTTTTTGCAGTGTTTGCTTCAATATTGAGAAAACTATTAACAGGAAACTGAATCTAAATTGAACATTGAGATTCAGTAATAAATAAATAAATGGAAGGGGATTACGTCAAAAAAATTCTTTCCGTGCCTTTGGGCGCCACTTTGTGAGTTCCGATTCCCGATCTCGACTACGGGCGGGCTGACTCAAGCAATCTACATCTACATCTACATCTACATGGGTACTTTGGAAATAGCATGTTAGTGCCTGGAAGAGAGTCCATCGTACCACCTCCACAATTATCTATTATTCTAATCTCGTATAGGCGGCTCCCACCGTCACTGGTTCGAGTCCTCTCTCGGACATGGGTGTGTGTGCTGTCCATAGCGTAAGTCAGTTTAAGTTAGATTAAGTAGTGTGTAGGCTTAGGGACCGATGACCTCAGCAGTTTCGTCCATTAACTCCAGACCACAAAATTTCCAATCTCGTATAGCGCGCGGAAAGAACGAACACATACATCTTTCCGTACGAGTTCTGATTTCCCTTATTTTATCATGGTTATCGTTTCTCCCTACGTAGATCGATGTCAACAAATAAATTTTTCATTCGGAGGAGAAAGTTGGTGATTGAAATTTCGTCAGAAGACTCCGCCGCAACGAAAAACGCCTTTGTTTTAATGATGTCCACCTCAAATCCTGTATCATTTCAGTGACCTTCTCTCCCCTATTTAGCGATAATAAAAAACGTGCTGCCCTTCTCTGAACTTTTTCGATGTACTCTGTCAACCCTACCTTGTAAGGATCCAATACCGCACAGAATGGACAAGATTAAAGTAGTCAGTCTCCCTAGTAAATCTGTTACTTTTTCAAAGTGTCCTGCCCATAAAACGCAGTCTTTGGTTAGCCTTCCCCACAACATTTCCTGTGCATTCTTTTCAATTTAAGTTGTTCGTAATTGTAATTCCTAGGTATTTAATTGAATTTGCGGTCTTTAGATATGACTGATTTATCGAGTGACAGAATTTTATCGGTTTCCTTTTAGCGCTCATGTGGATAACCTCACACTTTTCGTTATTTACTGTCAACTGTCACTTTTCTTATCGTTCAGATATCTTTTATAAATCGTTTTGCAGTTTGTTTTGATTTTCTGACAACTTTATTAGTCGATAAACGACAGCGTCATCTTCAAACAACCTAAGACGGTTGCGCAGATGGTCTCCTAAATCGTTTATATAGATAAGGAACGGCAAAGGGACTACAACATTCACTTGGGGAACGCCAGAAATCACTTCTGTTTTACTCGACGATTTTCCGTCAGTTACTACGAATTGCGACCTGTCTGACAGGAAATCACGAATCCAGTCAGATAACTGAGACGATATTCCATAAGCACACAATTTAACTACAAGCCGCTTATGTGATACAGAAATACGGACTCAATCTGAAATCCCTTGTCAATTGCACTCAACACTATGCTAGTAAAGAGGTAGTTATGTTTCACAAGAACCATGCTTTCTAAATCCATGTTGTCTGTGTGTCAATAGACCGTTTTCTTCGAGGTAATTCATAATGCACTAACACAAAATACATTCCAAAATCCTGCTGCATATCGACGATAATGATATGAGCCTGTAATATAGTGGATTACTCCTGATGAAAATTGTTATGGAGATGACGAAATATGGCCTTTAGCGATTTGGAACTGCAGAAGGAATCTTGAACTACCTCTACGCATGATAAGAATTGACAGTGTGTTCATAGAACTTTATGAGATTTGTTGACGTTCCTGAACACATAATGCCTCGCCGATCTGTAGCTACACTATTGGCAATTAAAATTGCTACACCACGAAGATGATGTGCTACAGACGCGAAATTTAACCGACAGGAAGAAGATGCTGTGACATGCAAATTATTAGTTTTTCAGATCATTCACACAAGGTTGGCGCCGGTGGTGACACCTACAACGTGCTGACATGGTGAAAGTTTACAACCGATTTCTCATACACAAACAACAGTTGACCGGCGTTGCCCAGTGAAACGTTGTTGTGATGTTTCGTGTAAGGAGGAGAAATGCGTACCATCACGTTTCCGACTTTGATAAAGGGCGGATTGTATCACGACATTGCTCCTCTCGTTGCTCGAGATCCAACGAGTGTTAGCAGAATATGGAATCGGTGGGTTCAGAAGAGTAATACGGAACGCCACGCTGGATCCCAACGGCCTCGTATCACTAGCAGTCGAGATGACAGGCATCTTATCCGCATGGCTGTAACGGATTGTGCAGCCACGTCTCGATCCCAGCGTCAACAGATGGGGACGTGTGCAAAACAACAACCATCTGCACGAAAAGTTCGACGACGTTTGCAGCGGCATGAATTATCAGCTCGGAGACCATGGCTGCGGTTACACTTGACGCTGCATCACAGACAGGAGCGCCTGTTACGGTGTACTCAGTGATGAACCTGGGTGCACGAATGGCAAAACGTCATTTTTTCGGATTAATCCAAGTTCTGTTTACAGCATCATGATGGTCGCATAAGTATTTGGGACATCGCAGTGAACGCACATTGGAAATGTGTATTCATCATCACCATACTGGCGTATCACCCGGCGTCATGTTATGGGGTGCCATTGGTTACACGTCTCGGTCACCTCTTGTTCGCATTGACGGCACTTTGAACTGTGGACTTTACATTTCAGATGTGTTACGACCCGTGGCTCTACCCTTCATTTGACCCCTGTGAAACCCTACATTTCCGCAGGATAATGCACAACCGCATTTTGCAGGTCCTGTACGGGCCTTTCTGCATACAGAAAATGTTCTACTGTTGCCCTCGCCAGCACATTATCCAGATCTCTCACCAACTTAAAACGTCTGGTCAATTGTGGCCGAGCAGCTGTCTCGTCACAATACGTCAGTCACAACTCTTGCTGAAGTATGGTATCGTAGTGAAGCTGCATGGGCAGCTGTACATGTACACGCCATCCAAGCTCTATTTGACTCAATGCGCTGGCGTATCAAGGCCGTTATTATGGCCAGATTTGGTTTTTCTGGGTACTGATTTCTCAGCATCTATGCACCCAAATTGCGTGAAAACGTAATCACACGTCAGTTCTAGTTTAATATATTTGTGTAATGAATACCCGTTTATCACCTGCATTTCTTCTTGGTGTAGCAATTTTAATGGCCAGTAGTGTTGTTCCCAGTCCAGAAGAAGCGTCCAACAATTGGTGAAGCGTATGCGGAACACGAAATGCCAAGATATGAGATGCCTTTGTGCAATTCGATATGTCACTCTAGCCTTCCTTGCTGCTACAAATTGGCCATGGCAGTTATTCTTAGTTTTTTACTTCTAACAATATTTTGTGCGAATTCTCTTTTAAATCGTGCAGTGTATGTACCAGATCTAATTGGCAAAGTGGAAAGCGTTCATTTGTGAAGAAGAAGAGTACGTACGTACGTACTGTATAAGGTACTTCAATCTCAGTTATGCTTTCATTGTTTTTCGGGAAGAATATCCTGTGGTTTGCCGGCCGGTGGGGGCGGAGCGGTTCTAGGCGGTACGGTCAGGAACTGCGTGACCGCTACGGTCACATGTTCGGGTCCTGCTTCGGGCATGGATGTGTGTGATGTCCTGAGGTTAGTTAGGTTTAAGTAGTTCTAAGTTCTAGGGGAGTGATGACCTCAGAAGTTAATTCCCATAGTGCTCAGAGTAATTGTATCCTGTAGTTTATTGCGTAGTTTTGTTCTTTCAGTTTCAAACGCCGATTAATAAACGCTTCTAATTTAGTGCTCTTTTATCACTTTGCGTAAAGGGCACTGATCATTCTGTATAATACCTAGGAGTTGTATAGAACTCCTGGGAAAAGTACATAACACTTTCATAAACGACATATATTTCATATTTTGCCGAAAACGATCATTCTCTACATTACCTAGGTATTCTACAGATTACCGGATTCCACACAAATCCGGTAACATATATAGCTTCCATTCGTGATAACACAGTTTTTAGAGACAGAGAGAGTGAGACCATGAGAAGTGGAATCAATGAAAATGACACAGTATATTTATCTTTGAGACAGGGACAGGGGAAAGAGGATTGCATTTATTAAGTCAAGTCAGGCTGCTGTATTCAGAAACCATCATTACTAAAAAAAATGTGGCCTACCGGGACCATCCGACGGCCGTGTCATCCTCAGTAGAGGATGCGGCTAGGAGGGGCGTGGGGTCAGCACACCGCTCCCTGGTTGTGATTATGGTATTCTTGACCGAAGCCGCTACTATTCGGTGCAACCCGAAAAATGGCAACAGCGCAAGGCTCCTTGGATGGTTACCCATCCAAGTGTCAAAGTGCTGTCCACGCCCGACATCACTTAACTTTGGTGATCTCACGGGAACGGGTGTATCCATTGCGGCAAGGCTGTTGCCTGTCATTACTAAATACAGAAAGTAATTAACTGTATTCGCCACCTATTCATTCAGCGTGTCTGTAAATATTATTCTACATGAAAAATGTCATAACCCTTCAGTCAAGAGGTTCGAGAGTGGATTAATAAAGAAATTTTTTTAAGATGCTGGTGTTAGTGCCCCAGGTGTACTATAAAATAATAAAATATATTATATAATATATTATAAATAACGTTTATATGGTTTTTGTGAAACTGTCAGGAAAGTTCTTCTTTGTGATATTGTTCAACTCATGGGTCACATTGGCTTGACTAACGCTTATGTCGTCAATGCGAAAACCAATCATATGAATTGTGGGAATTTGTAGTTTTGTGGTAAGTTAGGTGTGATAGCACCAAGTCTCGTCGCCTGTGATGATTTTCTCCCCAGACGAATTTTCAGTGTTCTGCATTTCAGTCAGATCGTGGCAGGTATCTAAGTCGGTATTGTCGTGTTCGGTTATGGAGCGGTAAAAACTTTACACACATCTTTGTCTCCATCAACACATTCTAGGGAATGAATTTTACAATCAAATGCAGACCTTAGGCTGCTTAGAGGCGTTGATAAATGTCAACTACGACAGTTGAAAATGTGTGAAAATATGTAGAAGATCATTGGCCTGTAACCCTTATCTATATGAAGATGGTATCTGTTCTTTCGGACATATCTGTTCTTTCGGACATGTCTGAAAGAACAGATACCATCTTCATATCATACATTCTGGGGAATGTCTTCGCAGCTGATTTAGAGATGTTCGCCATTGGGCTTTGTGAAAGAACAACACTGTCACCTTACGGGCGCACATCCACTACTTAACATGCCTCCTCATAATTGCCTGGTCCAATACACGTGTATTTGTTACAGTTCAAGGTGCCATCGTAGTTACTGCACTGACATCGCCTCCTCACAACTGCCTGGTCCAATACACGTGTATTGCTGACAGTTCGAGCTGCCATCGTAGTTAATGCACTGACATCGCTGGTACACCAGGAATAAAATCAGTCTCGAAACTTTGTCGACACTCGCTGTGTAAAATATTCACTATTTTCAGCATTATCTGTATGTTCATTGATTTTCTGTACACAACGAGTAGCCACAGTTTGTAGTTTTCTGAAAGCTTCCTGATTGTTTACGGTGAAGTTTTTTGACAACACACACTGGCTTTTTTGTTTCTTATTAAAGTAGTCTGATCTTTTAGAACGGTTGCTCCCTTTCAGTTTATGCATTTTTACGTCAAGCACTGCCACGAAACGTAAATCTCATTCTGACCGTCGGCAGGCATCCGCTGTCGCCAAAAGCGATGCCGTGTGAAGCGAGTGAGAGGGCCGCAGGAAAATTCGGTCTCGGATTACCGGGCCACCGAGGCGGTGGCAGCTGGTGTGACGTCACGACAGGTGTCACGATGCAGATATTCGCGCGCGACGGCGCCCGCCCGATCCGGCTGACATCAATATTTCACCGCGGCCTCCAAATATCGCTGGCGCCAGCGTTCCGGCGCCAATCACAGCTCGAGACGGGCCCCCGCGGCGCGCCTGGGCGCGGCCGTAACTCTTTGTGATAATCGGCGATATTAGGGCCGGATCCGGTTTCACAGGTTGTTGGCCGCCGCCCGGCGCCGTGGCGCTCGGAAATTGAAATGCGAGCGACGGGGCGCCCTGTACGCAGATGACAGGCTTTTAATAACGAGGCCCGCTCGCGCCTGATTGGCGCAAAGGATGGCACTCGGGGGGTTGGGTGTGCCTCCCTTTCTGTCGTGTCGGGGGCTCAGCCATCAGCCGTCTCAGCTGTAAAGTCCGATCCGCCGGTGGTTGCAAAAACCTGAGTTCTACTGCACGGGCACTACACTTGTTGTGCATCTCACATCCACACTATGTAAACCACTCTGGCAAAGATATTACCCATTTTATCAGTAATTAGGGCTCATTCCTGTTCAATTGGGAAGGATTACTTGAATATCTTTGTGGACAATCTGACTGCTTACTTAAGCCTGGAGTGGGAGCGTGGGAAACATCTGCCTCTCAGTTATTCTACATAACGAGTGTTTCTGATATTTTTAAAGTTGCAGCGTTCCCACACTCGCTATCTTCCAAATTGGTGCATTGCTGAAGACCTGTTTACAGTTAACGTCAGTTGAACAACTAAACTGATAGCACACTCTGTTTTCAGGCCACGAGTGCTCTATCGGGACCATCCGACCGCCGTGTCATCCTCGGTGGACGATGTGGATAGGAGGGGAGTGGGGTCAGCACACCGCTCTCCCGTCTTGAACGAAGCCGCTACTATGGGGTCGAGTAGCTCCTCAATTGGCATCACGAGGCTGTGTGCACCCCGAGAAGTGGCAACAGCGCATGGCGGCCTGGATGGTCACCCAAGTGGCAAGTGCCGACCACGCCCGATAGCGCTTAACTTAGGTGATCTGACGGGAACCGGTGTATCCACTGCTGCAAGATTGTTGCCTAAACTGACAACAGCAAG
This sequence comes from Schistocerca gregaria, assembly GCF_023897955.1. NCBI lineage: Eukaryota > Metazoa > Arthropoda > Insecta > Orthoptera > Acrididae > Schistocerca > Schistocerca gregaria. The sequence continues at coordinate 135,283,256 of NC_064923.1, read as the reverse complement.
GCGTTTAAGTGAGTTGGGGTACCACTGTCCATCATGTGTGTTTTAAAGTGCTTTCTTTTTGAAACTTATTTCATACAAAATTCATTGGATTGTTTATTAATATGCTAGATAATAACTACATTAACTGAAGTGATTACTTATGCATTCTTTAACATGTAATGTAATTTACCGAAATTGATACTCGTTAACATGTTTTATTTCAGTGATGTCAGATCCTAAGACAGAAAAGTATGGAATGTCTTCCAACACTGATGCGGAGATGAGGTGGTTGGAAGAAGATTTAGAGGATCATGAAAATGACATATGTGATTCTGAAAAATCTGATTCAGCTTAAGATGACCAACTGATGGAAGGCGGTTATGATACTGAAACGGAATAGTCTGAAGGTGATTGATAATAATGATGGTGAGTCTAGTGGTTTTTATTATTTTGAGAAGGACAGTAAAACAAAATGTTCTAAGTCTTTTCCTAAAAAGGAACGTGAGAGCAAGGTCAGAGAATATAATAACTCAAATCTGTGGCCCCAGAATGCAAGCATTGGCAATAATTTTTGAAGATAATTTTCTGTTCTTTTCTTAGACAGCAGTGTTCACAAAATTACAGTTAACTTCACAGATATTTCTGTGAGAAATTCGAAAAGCATATTTCAGACACATAGAGATGCTAGAGTCAATGATGAGACTGAAATTAAAGTACTTTTCGGTATACTTTACTTAATAGGAATCCTAAGACGTTCTCTAAAACACTAGTATGCTCTGAGATAACTCGAGAGGAAATGGCTTAGAATTCTTATACATAAGTGTTGGTGATACCAGATTTAAATTTCTTCTGAGGTATCTACGTTTCTTTCACGTAACGGACGGAAGCTTTCGAAAACAAATTGGTGGATCATCCCAACTAGAACAGTTTTTGAGATTATTGTTCATAATTGAATAATTGAAGTGAATATTTGACTTTCAGTGAGCAGCTGCTTTATTTTCGAGGAAAATGCAAATTCAGACTGTATGTTTCTAAAAAGCCTGCCAAGTACGGCATTAAGACATTTGCTTTGGCAGATGCTAAACAACCTACATTTTTAATTTAGAAACATATACTGGCACTCTGCCAGAGGGTCCTGTGTAGCAAAGTCTTACAGAGATAGTAAGGAGATTGGTGAAACCCGTCAGTGGGACTCACAGTAACGTTACTGGTGGCTCTGAGGGATGAAGTAGTGAAGGCAGCAGAAGATCAAGTAGGTAAAAAGACGAGGGCTAGTAGAAATCCTTGAGTAACAGAAGAAATATTGAATTTAATTTATGAAAGGAGAAAATATAAAAATGCAGTAAATGAAGCAGGCAAAAAGGAATACAAACGTCTCAAAAATGAGATCGACAGGCTAGAGGACAAATGTAAGGATGTGGAGGCTTATCTCACTAGGGGTAAGATAGATATAGCCTACAGGAAAATTAAAGAGACGTTTGGAGAAAAGACAGCCACTTGTATGAATATCAAGAGCTCAGAGGGAAAAGCAGAAAGGTGGAAGGTGTATATAGAGGGTCTATACAAGGGCGATGTACTTGAGGACAATATTATGGAAATGGAAGAGGGTGTAGATGAAGATGAAATGGGAGATACGATACTGCGTGAAGAGTTTGACAGAGCACTGAAAGACCTGAGTCGAAACAAGGCCCCGAAGTAGACAACATTCCATTAGAACTACTGATGGCCTTGGGAGAGCCAGTCCTGACGAAACTCTTCCATCTGGTGAGCAAGATGTACGAGACAGGCGAAATACCCTCAGACTTAAAGACGAATATAATAATTCCAATCCCAAAGAAAGCAGGTGTTGACAGATATGAAAATTACCTGAACTGTCAGTTTAATAAGTCACAGATGCAAAATACTAACAAGAATTACTTACAGACGAATGGAAAAACTAGTAGAAGCCGACCTCGGGGACGATCAGTTTGGATTCCGTAGAAAGGTTGGAACACGTGAGGCAATACTGACCTTACGACTTATCTTAGAAGAAAGATTAAGTAAGGGCAAACCTACGTTTCTAGCATTTGTAGACTTGGAGAAAACTTTTGACAATGTTGACTGGGATACTCTCTTTCAAATTCTAAAGGTGCCAGGTGTAAAATACAGGGAGCGAAAGGCTATTTACAATTTGTACAGAAACCAGATGGCAGTTACAAGAGTCGAGGGGCATGAAAGGGAAGCAGTGGTTGGGAAGGGAGTGAGACAGAATTGTAGCCTCTCCTTGATGTTATTCAATCTGTATATTGCGCAAGCAGTAAAGGAAACAAAAGAAAAATTCGGAGTAGGTATTAAAATCCATGGAGAAGAAATAAAAACTTTGTGGTTCGCCGATGACATTGTAATTCTGTCAGAGACAGCAAAGGAGTTGGAATAGCAGTTGAATGGAATGGACAGTGTCTTGAAAGGAGGATATAAGATGAACGTCAAGAAAAGCAAAACAATGGTAATGGAATGTAGTAGAATTAAGTCAGGTGATGCTGAGGGTATTAGATTAGGAAATGAGACATGTAAAGTAGTAAAGGAGTTTTGCTATTTGGGGAGCAAAATAACTGATGATGGTCGAAGTAGAGAGGATATAAAATGTAGACTGGCAATGGCAAGGAAAGCGTTTCTGAAGAAGAGAAATTTGTTAACATCGAGTTTAGATTTAAGTCTCAGAAAGTCGTTTCTGAAAGTATTTGTATGGAGTGTAGCCATGTATGGAAGTGAAACATGGACGATAAATAGTTTGGACAAGAAGAGAAGAGAAGCTTTCGAAATGTGGTGCTACAGAAGATTGTTGAAGATTAGGTGGGTAGATCACGTAACTAATGAGTAGGTATTGAATAGGATTGGGAAAAGAGAAGTTTGTGGCACAACTTGACTAGAAGAAGGGAGCGGCTGGTAGGACATGTTTTGAGGCATCAAGGGATCACAAATTTAGCATTGGAGGGCAGCGTGGAGGGTAAAAATCGTAGAGGGAGACCAAGAGATGAATACACTAAGCAGATTCAGAAGGATGTAGGTTGCAGTAGGTACTAGGAGATGAAGCAGCTTGCACAAGATAGATTAGCATGGAGAGCTGTATCAAACCAGTCTCAGGACTGAAGACCACAACAACCACAACTTTTTGTTTCTGTTGGAGAAGCCGAAGATGAGGGTGTTTTAACTACTGTATCATGTATGTTCAAAATAAATCATGTAATACATCAATCATGTAATACATCAATGACTCTTCTCCGTGGACAAAATGTTTTTTTTTTACCAATCTTTTCCATACGCTGGTCACCTATTGTCCTCGTCATAGTTTTAGTTCTCTGAAGATTTATCTTGGTACCGATTACATAACTTTCGCACCGCCTGTTTTATACACCGTCATTCAGTGATACCATTGTGGCCCTCACTCTCTAAAACAGTGTGGCTTATATTTTTCGGGTGGTATTAGTTTAAGACCAATAATGACGAATGGAAAGAAGAACCTTAAATTATCTAGAACTGCTGTAAAATGGGGAACACTATTTCAAGTTAAAAATTTTCGGAAGAGTGAATAGTACAGAATTAATACAGTTGAACAGAGCCCTCAAAAGTAAACATTTTTGTGGAATGCTTTTTGTTCCTATTTTATTTGCACTTTGCACCAAGTTGATGACTTCATCATAAATAGCAATAGCTTTTTCTGATTGGTAGAATGAGCCACACCATGTCACGGTAGTTCAACCGAATCGAGAGGGCACTGATGACGCTATGAACTGTAACCTGCTAATTTCTTTGTGTCGAAGAAAATACATTTTGATCGGAACATTTTGAAAGCGGTCTTCAATGTTACTGTACATTAATGACACGTTTTAATGAAGAGGCTTTTGTAATAATACTAATATGAAAGACAGATGTGTCACCATCTCGCCATTATAATAACACACGACTGTGAAATACTAACACGAAATATTTATAGAAGAATGAACCGAATAGTGAAATTCGATCTAGGGAAAAATTATATGGACATGTCCGAAAGAACAGATACCATCGGTGACCATGCAGCGCTCTAGAATGGAATGATAATTAAATCAAGATATGCATCAACGGGGACATCTGAAAATGTTTGCCCCAATCCGGACATGAACCCATGATATCCTACTTACATGGCAGACGCTCTATCGATCTTTTTTTTCTTTATTAAAACAATCATATAAGCACATAAACACAAAAATAATATAATGAAGTGCTGGAACTCTTTCAACACGAATTATATCCTACAATATACTGAAGAACACATTTCAATATAGTGCCATATCGCGCCAGTTGTAAACTTACAAAACAGAACAAAAATATTAAACTGACAAGAGCATCTTCAGTACAGACAGAAACATAGAACAGGATGATAAAAATCAAGCTGTGTGACATACTACTGGATTTGCTTATCATGTCGGTGTTGATTTTGCCTGACACCTTACATATCACCACCCTTAAAACTTAATTTTTGCACTGAAGTTAGGCAATGATTGAATTGTTGTCTAAGGCAGTCAAAAATAATTCCTTTATCTATATTTTGTTGCCTACTGTTCAGCCACGTTATTCTGGTTCTATGCTAGTTTGTATTACTAATTTATATTTTTATGTTCTTCGACATTATTCTCAAAAATATGTTTATTTTGACAAGAGAAGAATATTTTTATATTATTATTATTATTAATTTTTGATTATTTTCTTTTTTATTTAAATGTGAAGTTTGTTTTTTAAGAAATTTGTTATCGAAAGTGAGGAGTCTTTCATATCGATTTTCTTAGAAATATATATATATATATATATATATATATATATATATATATATATATATATTTATAAATGTAGTAATTAAGTAAAATCTATTTCTAACCCATTTTCTAAATATCATGTACAAGTAAAATATTTTTGTTTGTAGACACTCATTTCAACATTGTTACACTAACAAATAAGAATTATTTCCAAGAATTGCTTTGACAAAGAAATATACATACACAAGTATTGAGATATTATCCTAACAAATGGTACAAATGTTAAAAAAAGGAAAACATCCAACAAGATAATTTTTTATTCTTTTTTTATATGGAGAATATAAGTAAAATATAGTTATTCTTTTATTTTTATGAGGAAAAAATAAGAGGCATAGAGTTTTAGTGTTTATTATGGCTTACTTTTGTTCTTTATATTCTGTGCATTTCAGAACTAATGACTTATTTTTATCGATAGTCTATTTTCTACTTAAGTCCATAGTCAATGACTGTTATTTCGTTGTTTAGTAGCTGTCTGGTGTGCTTAACTTATTTAGTTTTTCACACATTTCTTTTGCACAATTCCCACATCACATAATTTGATTTCACACATTCACACAATCCTATGAATGTTTAAGCATGAGGTTGGCGAATGTTTTTGCATGAAGGTGGTGGACTTGAGTGAGATGGATGTGGGCAAGTATTTGATGTACAGCTTTGTTCGTCATTCCTTGTTGGCTTTGCAAGTGTGTGTTACTGTTGTGGAGGTCCCATAATGGAATGGAGCTGTGAGTGCAGAATCTCGTGGTTTACTGGCTTTGTATGAAGGGAAGTCATCGTTATGTGTCGCTGAAAGCGGTCGTTTATTGTAGCAATACTTCACAGACGACTAGTTTACAATAGGATAGGGATTTGGGAAGGTATGTCATCTGTTTTTCACCCATCTTCTTTCTTGGTCTCAATTTTGCGAATCTTCAACTTCTGTTCTTCCTGCTTTTTCTCTGCTTCTTACTTGATTCCTGGTTCTTATGTGGGCCGGATACGGAAATATTTATTGGTAACTAGTCGCTTTGAAGTTCTCCTCTTAGTAACAGTTTGATAAATTGTTTGGACATGTCATTTCTACTTTGTGGACATTTTCTTCAGTTTTGTGTATCAGTGTGCTGATTAATAGCAGTAGTGTGACTTTTACACATATTTTTGCCAGTGGTGGCTTGCCCAAGCGGTCTTCTCATCGGGATGTTATTTGCTCCCTCCGCTGAGTAGGGGCGTTCTGTCCCAGCAGGGTTCCTCCACTCTGTGGTTCCGCTTGGCAGCAGATTTTTTTTTGCGCACTTCCGATACAAGAAACCTCTGTTGGTCTCGCTGTCCTTTCCATTCTCTCAATGCTTCTGCCTTGTGGGAATTGTGTCTTGCTAATTACGTCCTTTTCTTTCTTGATACTTCTCACAATGCAATTTGTGGGTCGTTGCATCTAGTCTATGCTGGAGTTTTTACAATGGCTCTTACAAAAAGTTTTAGTTATAATCATCTAACATATGTCTAGTACCTACATTGTTTTACGCCTTCTTAAAAAGCTTTACAAATTTCGGCACCCTTTCCACGTTACAATTCTAAGATATTTTGAGTCTTAACTTCTACAAGAATCCTCAAATTCAATTTTTATTTTTGTGTAGTGTCGTGGCGTATAGTATTTTAGTATTTCATGCTGTTAGACTATCTACGTTTTACCCCTTCACCTTAATCTATCGTACTATTGGTGTTCTTTTTGTTTTTGTTTTATTGAAACTACTTTCTTTTTCCCACCTTCCTCTCTCTTCATTCTTTTTTCTCCTGACGATCTTATCTGCAACATAATCTTGGAATATTGTACTGATTATTTACCAGTAATAAAATTAATCTTCATACTTGTACTGCAAGTGTTTAATACTGCCAGTCTTAGGTAAAAATACGTCTGCTTTATCTCGTAAAATACCCTCTAATTCACTTTTACTGTGTTCCGAAATACCTTTAACTTCTTGCAATTTTTCGTCGATTTCTTTATGGACTTCTATCATGAGTTGAGGCGATTCCCCATTTTGTGCATACCATTCTAATTCCTCATCCTCTTTATCTCTCATCATTTTTAATTGTTTGTTTATAACTGGTATTTCTTATAATTTTAGCTTTTGTTCAAAGAGAAGTGTGACATTCCCGAATGTTACGCTACCCTTCCCCATATCTATTATCACTCGTCTCTCATTTAAAAAATCTGCACCTATAATTAAATCTACAGTTAGTTTAGGTAAAATCACGAAGTTGGCTTCAATCTTTTGATCTCAACATGAAAGAGTTAACCTTGTATGTCTTGTAACTTCCGAAGCATTGTTTCTAACAGGACCTCTTAATTGTTTTCAGAACTGGCAATTCCTTATTGTCATTACACTGCATGAATAAATTTTCTGAGATCGCAGTCAGTTCACTTCCGCTATCAGTTACAAAATTGACTGGGATATGCTTTACCACAGCCTTCACAATTGGTTGAATTTGAAACGGTTTGTTCTGTTCTTCTTCTTCTTGCATCTACAAATCCTCCACTGAATCACACATGAGTCTTTTCAGGAATTTCCCTTGTGAATTCGAACTTTCTGTAGGATGAGCTTCGACTGCTACTTCTCTCTCTTTTATTTCCTCTTCGCTATTTCTTCCTTCATTTACACTTTCTTCAACATCCTCTACTTTTTCCTCATCCTCGTCTATCTTCTCCTTCTTCGTCGCTACTTCCACATAATCGCATCTAAATGCTCTAATTATGGCTTCGTAACTTCCTTCATTATATACGTTGGGTTGTGTGCCCAGTAGTAACTTATTTTCAATTTCTGTCAACTGCGCATTGTTCTCATTGATTTCGCTGTCCCTCGTTTCCATCTCAAATAGCTCTGCAATACTCATTACTTCGTCCTTTCCTCCTACATTCGTTGTGCATGCCTCTGGTAATTCATCTTCCTCGTCAGTATTCTCCCAATTAATTTCGTCCCAACATGATATTGTTGTTTTCCTGTCTTCGTTTTCATCTGGTCCCTGTGGATTTGTTTCTTCCTTCTTCTCCTCTCGTTATAAGATTTTTACTTGTCTGTTCAAGGTGCAGCAATTGTCCTGGGTCGGTGCGTCATTTTCTTTGACATGGGCGCTTAGCTGTCAATTCGAACGTTTATCGGGGCTTGGTGGTCTTACCTCCACCTCTTCTGTCTGTATTCTCTTTTCTTGTTCAGCTTGTTGAAAGTATTTCTTTTTTGATAATTTTTCGGTGTATTGGTTCTCCAGTACCCATTCCAGTTGTCGTTATTCCCTCTGTAATAGTTGCCGTTCCTGGGTTCTCTTTATTCTCTTCTAAATCCATAACCGGTTCTTTGTTGATTTCTATTGTCGTTTCTTGGTGCGACGTTATCACGTGGTTCGTAATTATTGTTTCTTCGTACTGTGTATTGTGGATTGCACTGCTTTTTGCTTTCGCTTTCACGTACGCTTCGTCTTTTTCTTGCATTATCTTCCGAAAATATGAACTCTGGTACCCTTAGTATACCTTTAAATGCTTCGACGTCATTGCCTCCGCGACCGACTAATGATTGCTGGTATGTCAATGGTAACTTCATCGCACATAATTTAATCAATTCTCTGTCAATGTATGGTACATCTAAGCATTGATTTTTCTTTGCCATTAATTCAAAAAATTTCGCGGGGCTCTTCTCTCCTGAAATTTCAAAATATGTGTTCTGTAATAATTCGTACTTCACTCTGTTCTGTGCTTCGCTGGACCAATATCGCGAGAGGAACTTCTCTCTGAAATCCTCGTACGATCGGCATGTCGCTGCAACATTCTACATGGTTTCTGCGACTGTTCCTGACATGTGTGCACATATGAAATCTAATTTGTGTGCTAGCGTCCAGTGTTCTGGTAATCCTAGTCGGAATTGATCAATAAAAGTTCGTGGATGTAATGAGTTTCCTTATCGAAAGTGGTGAAACTTTCTGACTGTGAGGACATGATCGTTGTCGTACTTTGTCATAGTTTCATATGAAATTCGCGATTCCTCGCCACTTTTGTTTCTGATCAATTCTACCATGGTTCTCTCCGGTTGTGGTATATTCATTGGATAGTCTCCACTGTAACTTTCGCCTACCCTTGCGTAGTATCGTTGGAGTGGTACGCAATAATTTTCTTTCATCGGTTGTGAACGTTTAGCTGAATGCATTGCACTGTACCCTTCGCGACCTGGCATTACATTGTCACGTATTGGTTCGGTATCTTGTCTGGCTAAGCTTGCTGCTTCATTGCACGATCCAGACTGTCTTGAAACATACATTTGTGGTTCCGCATGTGTTTGTGATGACGTTTGATCATCAAGAATTTCGGAACGTGTTTGTTGCTGTGCAGGCTGTCTGATTTCACGTATGTTACTTTCGGCCTGTGATTGGAATCGCAAATGCGTAATACCTTCTTTAATTGCTTGTTTTTCCTGTGCTGTTACAGATATGGATGTGGTTGAAGACGCTGTGCTTGTTTGATCCTGTTCACTACGCTCTTCAATGGTTTGCAACAACTCTGTTCGCAATTTCTGAAATTGTCGCTTCGTTTGCGCTTCTATTTTAACTATGCGGTTATCATCTTTTCAGCGCTGCTTTTGTGATACGTTTGTGTAACACACTGTTTTCAACAATTTCACGCGCTGCACCAGCCTCTTGTTTAGTAATTTCGTTTATCTGTTTCTCTAGTTTCTTGACTTCTTCCTGGATGTTGTTATGTAATGTTTTGATCTCGTCCTGAATGTCATTACGCAATGATTGTACGTCCGCTTGTACCTTGTCAATCTCTGTTCTCAATTGATTGTGACCTGATATTAAGTTTCCTATCACTCCTCGAGATTCTTCTGCCTCGTCTTCAATATGACTTAGGTGTAACTGTTTTTTTTCTTTAATCTCACTCATTTGTCTGGGGGTTTCTGCATTCTGATTTTGGTTCGCTATGCCTTTACTTTGCCTTGTCATGGTTTCCGTAATTTGTTGTAATAATTCTGCCAGATTGGTGGGTTCTATTGCGTTTTCTTTCGACGTCCTACACTCTGTATTTTCGCCCAAGTGTTGGTTCGCAACCGATTGCATTGAACTGTGCTGTGACACGTTTCTGCTCGCATTCCTTTGTGGTGAGGGAGCTCTGATTACTTGTACTATGGGTTGTACGTATTCAAGACGCAAGTTAGAGTCCTCATCGACTGTCTCTCTACTTTCCTGCTCCTCTGACGTATTCTGACTTACGTTTTCTATGCCTGGACGTACATTATCCTCGTTATGGTGCATTATATGTCCTATTTCTCGCGATACTGCATCGTCTGTTGTACTGTCCTCTGTTCTCTGTCCATTTTCATGCTGGGTCTCTACCTCAGTTCGGTCAAGGTCTCGATCAGCCATTGCTAATATTTCCGAATCCCTTATTTTCTGTTTTAAAAGCAATTCACGCTCCCTACTTCGAGTCAACATGCGCTCATACGATCTCACACGTTTCATAAACTTTTTGTTGACACAACTTGATACTTATTATACCCAAGACTGACAATCCATTCACTTACTTGTTGGGTCAGAACCAACTTGTCAACGATGTATCCGCCACCTGTGCGCTTCCATTAAGGAGATAACTTAATTTACAGTTGAATACTTCCTTACTATCTATCGCTGCAGCTACTGTTTTCAAGTATTTATGCCTTTAAAAAAATTTTATTACGAAAATCTTTTAACAGCATGTTTTTTTGACCTAGTTCGTCATGTGGTCGACCTTCAATCATGGTATTTTACCATCCTAGCAGGGTCGCCATTCTCTAACATTCTGCGTAGTGTCTGTTTGTTCTAAGTTGTGTCTCCCTACCACTTTGGCGCAACGACACTCTGAGAGTGTTATTTAGGGAATTGACTAGTTTGAACCTGGGACCTGTTGCTGATAAGGAGACGTCAGACCACACATGACATATAGATTTCAGAAGAGTTCAGTGAGACTAGCGGTGATATAACCAAATACTTCATGATTTCAGCATCAGCTCCACTGCACTCGTTGTGTAAGAATCTTAATACTAACTAAAATTAGTTGAAGGGGTTCAAGGCTTTCCTACTTTTAGTAAGCTGGTAAAATAACATTGAAAAAGCAGTTAAGTTTACTATTGGAAATTTTATTCTATTCACAAAACATTGTGTATAAATTGCACTATTGATAAAAGGAAATATCATAATACAGAATGATAAAAACCAACTGCGTTCAACAAAAATGTGAACAAATATTCCCTGATTGGGTTTCCAAGTTCTACAATGGATCGAAGGGTGACCTATGCCATATCACATCCATAATTTAGGTTTAAACGAAGTTTCACAAAAGAGAAAACTATGAAAATGGTCTACAGTGACCCTCAGTTATATTTAATTACTTATCTAACTTGTCATAAAGTACAGTGGTTGATGTGGCTTCTCAATAATTATATAACAGAAAAGTCATCGTGTTTAGATTTTAACTCACTTAGCAAATGTGAATACCATGAGCTTTAATTGACGATCGACACTAGTATTATGCAATACGGGGGTGTAACTGATGAGACTTTTGCAGTTCTGAATGAAGCTTTATACTCTGTTATGTGGCAACGCATGCATTTATTACCTTGCCATTGGTTAGGCAGCTTCAGGATGGCAGCGGGCGGCGAAGCTCCATCTTCGCCGTCTCAGAAGCAACTCTCCTCCTAACTTCTCGTTACTACAATTTACCGAAGTTGGTTTTTCATCTGACCAATCAGGGTCTCAATGTTAACCTTAAGCTCCGCCTACAAAAATTATGTCAATCCACTAAGAAACGTTATACTTTTCGTGGTGCAGCAATGTTTTTAAAGTTTGTGACATAACAGAGATGCGAAAAAGTCTCATGCCAAAACTTGCAGCTGGTGTGGCCCTCTTAGTGTTATCATAAGATCTATACTGTTCTTCTGGAGGGCTCCATCTTTTAAAATGGGCTGGGGGGTGGTCCTGTCGGTTACTTTTCGTGGTGGGACAATGTTTTTAATGTTTGCAACGTAACAGAGACGCGAAAAAGTCTCACGCTAAAACTTTCAGCTGGTGTGGCCCTTTTTGTGTTATCGTAAGATCTATACTGTTCTTCTAGAGGGCTCTAGCTTTTGACATGGGCTGTGGTGGTCCTAGCGGTTAGCTTATCGTAGGGCCTTCTAGCTTAACACGGTTCTGCTCTCAGCTTCTGTTCTCGTTTCTCCCCTCGGAACTGTGTCTGTCTCATGGTGGGAAGGTATGACATGCATTTAGGCACTCTTGTGTTAGTCTGTGGTATTCCATTCGCTTACTCATTACTCGTATTACTTTGCTTAATTTAATGTCAAAATTTATTCGCCGCTATATGACATACTACTGGATTTGCTTATCATGTAAGGGTTTTCATGGAGGTGTTGGATTTGCCTGACACCTTACAATATATATATATATATATAATTGCAGTTCTCTCAATTGATTCACAACCTTCCAAACTCTTCATGGAAAGTCATTTGGAGCATACAAATGAGTAACAAAGAGATGCACAGGCAACATAAATGAAGAAAAACGTCAAATGAAATTAATAACACCGTTGAAAAGTCGCGAGTGTTCCTGGGAACAGGTGTAACCCTTATTCGTTGTGTATTTTGTTCGCTACATAGTCTTACGCGTGATTTGTGTCCTTACCGGCATCGAGAATTACCCTACGCCTTGTTTTTGAAAAATTTTCTCTAACAAGTTACCAAACATCATCCAGTAATTCTGGTGACGTTTCATCTTCCAACGTGCCGTTCTCATATAAGCCTCGAAACTAATGAAATTATCTTCACTATTGTGGATGATGATATATGTCAAGCTTATTTCAAGAAAAAAACTGCTTGACATGTCGTAGTTTGTAATGCATTTTACCTACATCAAGGGGTGGATGCATATAGGTGGGTTGTAAGGTTTGGAAGAGAGAACTGGTTACGCTGAGAGGTTCTTGGCTAACAAGTGGGTGATTCGTTTAATAGATAACGCAGAACACTTTCGGTTAATGTCAGGAATGTTGAGTCCGCCGGCCTGTCTGGACGACGTCAACGAGGTGTATTTCATTTTGAGCAGATGCCCTTGTCAGAATAATCTATTAGAGAGTTATATCACGTGTTTGGCCTGCGTCTTGGGGACTGGAAATAAATATTTGGGCCGTATAGTACGCTTTACTGGATATATAACTGCTGAGGAGTCGTATGCGTTGGAGAATGTCAACGGACCGCCAATTGTTTTCATAGATGGCACCTAGCATTTAATTGGTGACCTGCTTACAATTTTTGCATTCATTTTTAGCGTTCATTTGTCGATAATCATCCCCAGAGTGGTGTGGGCTTCGACACGCTTCGACCAAGGCACAGTAACTGCGTCGAATCCTCGAATGTTGACAAAGATGCGTTTATCGGCGTTGATTTTAGCGGCGGAAGCACGCCAGTACTCGTCTACCGGAGTCTTGAGGGTTGATACGTCTCCGTCGTTGGGCCGACGTCGTCGGCGTAAGCACGAAACACGAAGGGCGGCCCGGTGATCGATAGGCCTGCAAGTTTGTCATGAATGGAGCGTAAGAGTGTAAAACAAATAACATCATGGTGAGAGGGCTCCCCTGCGGCACTCCTCTTTCGACTTCGATGGGGTGAGTAAGCTGTCCATTTACGCTGACGTTGGTTGTAATGCCCTTGACGAAATGTTGCACGACATTAATAACCCGTTGATCAATACCACACCGTTGCAGGAGCTGTAGGAGGTACTCGTGGCGTACGCGATCAAATGCCAGGTAGGTCATTTGAACGGAATGAATGACGTACTGAAAAGAAGTTAAAGAAAAGCAAAACAAGGGTTATGACTGAAGTCGAAGTCACTAAGATGAGTCAGAGAATTAAATTATAGAATGACACGCTGAAAGCAGTGGACGAATTTTGCTGTTTGGGCAGCAGATGAAATAAAGCAATACTTACACTCGCAATGGCAAAAAAGGCTTAACTGAGAAGAAGAAACATATTACAAGATAACAGAATATAATTTAAGTGCTAAAGAGTCTTTTGTGATATTACAGGGCGCCCATAAAGTAAGTATCCATTTTCATTTTCCATATGTGCTACAACAAAATAAACATTATATTTAGAGAGAGTAGGTAATACTGTTCAACATGTCCACCTTCATTGGCAACCCACTGTTCCCATCGCCTTGTAGCTTCGTGGAACATGCGCTGTAACATTTGAGGGGTTATGAGCAAGCATGCCTCTCGTACTCATCGTTTCAGTTCATTCAGATGTGGCACCCTGGTAGCATAAACTCGGCTCTTGATGAAACCCCACGCAAAAATGTCCAGGGAAGTGAGGTCGGGGGAGCGAGCACACATGCGACCTGTAGCTGTTCCTATCCACCTGTTAGGAAAGGTCTCGTTCAGGACAATGTTTGCATAGTGGGGTGGTGCCCCATTTTGTTGATACATGATAGAGGCAAGTATACCATCCAGTTGCAACTATGACTCCAAGAACAACTGCAGCATGTCCAGGTAGGTTGCTCCGGTAATTGTCTTTTCAGTAAACATAAGCGGCACATAGATCATGTCTTTCGTGAGATCAAGCCACACATTGACTCTGGGAGAGTCCCTTTGCCACTCAGTGAATTCATGGGGTTGCTTCTCTGCCCAGATCCGGTAGGTGTGTTTGACGACGCCGCAGGCATGAAATGTCGGCTCGGCGCTGAACGTAACATGATTCATCAGGTCTTCCTAGGCTAAACCTTCCAACAGATCACGATACATGGCTGCTCGTGCAGCATGGTCTTCATCCCCTGCAGGCCTGATGGGCGAGTGCTTCTAGGCGCTTTAATCTGGAACCGCGGGACTGGTGCGGTTGCAGGTTCGAATCCTGCCTCGGGCATGGATGTGTGTGATGTCCTTAGGTCAGTTAGGTTTAAGTACTAAGTGCTAGGGGACTGATGACCTCAGATGTTAAGTTCCATAGTGTTCAGAGCCATTTAAACCATTTTTTCCTTCATCCTATAGCTGGTGAAGCACCTGGACATATATGCCTTCTTTTTAAGGGTGTAGTGAAGCACTTTCCACACTGTGGATTTCGGCATGGATAGTTCACTACTCATCCGGCGGGTAGATGCCGTTGGACTTGACTCGATAGCTTCCCTCACACGCTTTACAGATTGTGGGCTGACCGGTGGTTGCCCAGCGCGTCTCTCATTAGCTACAGATCCTGTACGCCGGAATTTGTTGACGAGGTTCCGAATGGCAAGTCTTGTCGGGGCATCCTTCCGATACTTACTCTCAGACAGCCTCTGGACTTCAGCATAGGTTTTGCCACGTAAACGATGTTCCAGAACTGTGATTCTTTCGGCAATTGTTAACATTGTCTCTTGACGGCACCTGTAACAAAACTAATCCACATATAAGTTTTTCGCAAAATGGATACTTTGTCTATGGGCACCCAGTATTTGTCTTGAGTGCAACCATTTACAGGAGTGAGGCCGGAGTGGCCGTGCGGTTGCAGGCGCTACAGTCTGGAACCGAGCGACCGCTGCGGTCGCAGGTTCGAATCCTGCTTCGGGCATGGATGTGTGTGATGTCCTTAGGTTAGTTAGGTTTAATTAGTTCTAAGTTCTAGGAAACTGATGACCTCAGAAGTTAAGTCGCATAGTGCTCAGAGCCATTTGAACCATTTACAGAAATTAAACGAGAACGATAACCAGTACAGAGAAGAAGTGAATAGAAACTTTTGAAATTTGGTGCTGCAGTACAATGATGAAAGTTAGATGGAAAGATCGAGTAACTAACTAAGAATTACTACATAAAATTGAGGAGGAAAGAGCATTATGTACCAATGTGACGAGACGAAGTTTTGGGTTCACAGGAATCAAGGGGTAGTTAATTTGGTAGTGGAGGGATGTATGTGGAGGGATGTCAGGGGTACAAACTGTAAAGGGAGACCAAGGGCAGTATACAGTAAGCAACTGTCAAATGGATGTAGGAGGCCATAGTCAGATATAAGCGAACAAGCTTCCACAATGTAAATTAGCGTGGAGAGTTGGACAAAATCGTTCTTCAGAGTAATGACTTTGGCTACAACAAGGTACCCGGATTTTTGCGGAAGGTGTCAAGCCTGATCACAGCGATCACATGTTTGCCGACTATCAGGAGCGCAGACTCGTGATAGTGGCCATGTGAAACAGAAACGGAATCCTAAGAATCAACTCACAAAACGTGTTAGAGGCGTCATAACTGTAGAGTTTCAGCCAGCAATAAACCTTAGCCTACAGTTTTCAAAGCAAAAATAAGACAAAATCCTGGAATAAACATAAGTGCTGCCTGAAAAATTTTTAAGTTATGGTCATTTGCGCCCGTTTCGTATTCACTCTCACATTAGCAAAAATGATTTGCAGACTAGAATCGCCTCTTATAATTCTTTTTTTAAATCAAGACCTGTGGGCCAACGATGTCATTTTGAAATTTAATTGTCAGTTTATTGTCGACAATGGTCACTCTCTCACGCCACTAAAGCAACTAAAACGGTTGGAGCCCACAGAACTGGTGTGGACACGTACATTATAAAATAATCCGTTGTTTCCATATGAACAGTTAAAAAGCAAACAGTACCTTGAATTTAACCTATAGGGACTCATAACATTTTTTACAAGATGTTCCACTAGCAACAGGGCTGTTTTTTTAATTTCAACAAATACTATTTCGCCAACGATGTCATTTTGAAATTTAATTGTCAGTTTATTGTCGACAATGGTCACTCTCTCACGCCACTAAAGCAACTAAAACGGTTGGAGCCCACAGAACTGGTGTGGACACGTACATTATAAAATAATCCGTTGTTTCCATATGAACAGTTAAAAAGCAAACAGTACCTTGAATTTAACCTATAGGGACTCATAACATTTTTTACAAGATGTTCCACTAGCAACAGGGCTGTTTTTTTAATTTCAACAAATACTATTTTCGCTAAATTTTTCTTTGGTTGTCTGGCATACCTTAATTTATACTTTGGTAGAAGAGAGCCAGTGAGTGACAATAGCGTTCACCAGATTTAAGCCCTTTGATGATTGTTATTGTGGCGCGTCAAAGATACAGTGACACTTCAAAGAACGTGAGTGTGACTACTATTACAAAAAGATGGCAAGTACATTGAACGTCTGTTACCACCAAACAAAGTTCAGAAACTTATTTCTATTGATTTTCATAAGTTTTTAAAAGGTAAATAACATTTATTCAATGCTGGAGGTATTAAAAAGGGCTTATTTCAAGGGAAGCCAAGAAAGTGCACACCTTATCGTAAAAAAATATTATTATTTCCTTAGGTGTTGTTAAAACTGTCAGAAAAAGATTTTTGAAGAAATCATCTAAATGGTGCCAAAAAGTGCGTCTGTGTATGTACATGTGTGTGTGTGTGAGGAGGAAGAGAGAGAGAGAGAGAGAATGAGAGAGTGAGAGAGAGGGAGAGAGAGAGAGAGAGCGAAAACGGGTGTGTTCAGTTTTTTGACCAGAATTAACTGGTACTAAGATTTGGACAATGTTCCCATTCGAAAACTTGGAGTTTATTCCCATTTTGCAATGGTTTCCAGACAGTTTCTCCTTGCTGATTTATATAGTCGCTTTCCTGCTCACGTAATCTTAATACCAAGGGTGAAGGGATTGTGCGTTTCGTGCTTGTCTGCCCTTTAATCTCATTCCCCGAGCGTTTTTCATTTGTCCAAATGGCACAGTACTCTCCCCAAAGCCACACCCACGTTGGTCGCTCTTTCAGACGCCTTTGTTAGTCCGAACGTTTTACGTGCACAACGTATTTTTTAACTGTAAATGTATTTTTATCGACAAACCTGTGTATAACATCATGTATTTTATACAGTATAATAACAGCATGGCATGAGATACTAACTCATTGTGGAACAAAGCTTTTTAAGATCAAAAGATGACAGTCGAAACTGGTTGTAAACAATAAAGACTAATTTTTACGATATATTTATATTTCCTCTTATTTCGCGTCACAATCCTCTTTGATAACCGTCTGCCACGATGACTCAACACACACTTTCGCCAGCGTTGTGAGTAAGCGGGTAATGTTTTTCTACTTTCCCTGTATGCATTATAAATCTTCGACACGGTGCCTGTTGAAAAACCAAACCATTCGGCTAGCTTGTTGACGGAAGCATCCACCATACAGCATCAATAACATGCCCACTTTCACTTAGCTCCGACATAATGCAGTCGCAACTACACCGAACACTGACCAAGTCTGATACTTACAACGTATTCAAATACAACAGTGCAATCCGCAGGCTTGACCAGCATCCACCTTTATGTTCAAGGGATCATGTCTCGTGTTGTTTCCACACTTACGTCCAGCCTTAGTATGTAGCCTGCTCTAGTACTTAAATATCCACATTTTAGAACCTGATATCTTATATTTTTTTTAAGTCCGCTGGCAGTTCGTCATAAAACTGTTTTGTTTCTGTTTCCTTGCCTTCTTGAGTTACGTGAATGCCTAAAATGACGAAACTTCCTCTGTCAATTTCAAATTTATATGTGACAGTTCTTTCATTAATGATAAAGCATTCTATTATTTTTCTTTTCAGTTTGTTTTACACTAGGATTCCCACACCACAACTCGTTTGTGCACTCGTACTTTGCGGTACTGCCCTGTGTATAGTAATAGATATCTGTTGTGTCTGTTATTTTATTTGTTTTCTGTTGCAATAACTACGCTGAGGAAAAAATCCGCAATACCAAAAAATAATTAATGTAGAGTAATGAATTTTCGGGAATACATTTGTCTTCTTAACATATTTAAGTCATTAACATTTCAATGTGAAATACTGGTACATTAATAACTGATGTAACAGCGAGGTTGTTGAATGCAAACATCAGACGCACGTCCATTGTGTTGTACAGGTGCCAGTTGTCAGTTTGGAGGACGGAGTTCCACGCCTGTTGCGCTTGGTAATCAGTACAGGGACGGCTATGCTGTTTGTAGATGACGCTGGAATTCTCGTCCGATGATATCCCATATGTGCTCAATCATAGACAGATCTGCTGATGGAGAAGCCAAGGCAACGTGTCGACAATCTGCAGAGGCTGTTGGGTTAAAACAGCTGTATTTGGGAGAGCGTTATCCTGTTGGAAAACACCCACTGGATTGCTCCTCATAAATAGCAGGACAACAGGTCGAATTACCGGATTGACATAGATATTTTCGGGCCATGGTGCTCTTGTTGTCATACGAAGTCGCAGCCCAGACTATAGCTCCAGCTATAGGTACAGTGTGTCTAGCATGCAGACAGGTTGTTTCAGACCCTCAATTGCTCTCCTTCTAACCAACATATGGCCCTCACTGGCACAGAGGCAGAACCAGCTTTGATCGGAAAACACAACAGACTTCGCCGGCCGGAGTGGCCGAGCGGTTCTAGGCGTTTCAGTCTGGAACCGCGCTACTGCCACGGTCGCAAGTTCGAATCCTGCTTCGGGCATGGATGTGTGTGATGTCCTTAGGTTAGTTAGGTTTACGTAGTTCTAAGTTCTATGAGACTGATGACCTCAGAAGTTAAGTCCCATAGTGCTCAGAGGCATTTGAACCACAAGACTCCACTCGGACTCCAAAAGAGCTCTCGCTTGATACTATCTAAGTCGCAAATGGCGGTTATCTGGAGTCAGTGCAATGCACACTACAGGGCGTATGGCTCAGTTTGCAAAAATTCGTGGTGTCCCGTGGTTCCAACTGCTGCTCGAATTGCTGATGCGCCACAGCTATACGTCGAACATGAAGGTTTTCCGTCTCTATAAGTATGGGACTCATCATCATCATAATCAATGCTTATGCCGTTCCGGAGCCCGGTCTTCTGGCGGCCGCATATGCTCGTGACTTCCACTACCAGCAATCATGTACATTGGATACAATACTGCCAAATCTTTCAGTAGTGTCGCAGTAGAAACATCCGGTTTCTTGTAGCCCTATTACATGCCCTCGGTCAAACTCAGTGATGTGTTGGTGATGGCGTCTTTGTCGCCTTAGAAGCATTCTTGACCAACATTAGCTCACCACGTTCGAACTCAAAGATGGCTAATATTCGCTACCGTTACAGCTGTAAGTAGGCTGTTTAGGTTTTTTTATTGGTAACGCCGCCGCCACGTAGCGATCATTGGCTGTGCCGTTTGCAGTCTGTGGCTGGTTTGCATTGTTGTCTGCCATTGTAGTGTTGGGCAGCGGCAGCTGGATGCTAACAGCGCGTAGCGTTGCGCACTTGGAGGTGAGCCGCCAGCAGTGGTGGACGTCGGGAGAGAGGTGGCGGAGTTTTGTAATTTGTAAGAGTGGATGTCATGAACTACGATATATATTTTGACTATTAAGGTAAATACACTGTTTTTTCTCTATTAAAATCTTTCATTTGCTAACTATATCCATCAGTAATTAGTGCCTTCCGTAGTTTGAATCTTTTATTTAGCTGGCAGTAGTGGCGCTCGTTGTATTGCAGTAGCTTGAGTAACGAAGATTTTTGTGAGGCAAGTGATTTGTGAAAGGTATAGGTTAATGTTAGTCAGGGCCATTCTTGCGTAGGGATTTTTGGAAGTCAGATTGCGTTGCGCCAAAAATATTGTGTTTCAGTTTAAGCACAGTCTTGTACAATTGTTCTAAGGGGACGTTTCACAGTTAGTATTTGCCTCCTCATAGTTCCGGTACTAGCGCCACTCTTATGCGACTGGCATGAAATGTGAATAGAGATTATCCTTCACATGTAGAAGCACGCTTACCAACCTTGGCTTATGTCACAAAACCCTTTCTCGGTGTTGCGAATTTTTTTATTTTCCGTCAGTGTATATCAATTTCTTCACCCTTTAATTTATAATCGAACTTCATGACTGTGTTAAAGAATCAAACCGAATAAGTCATTGAGAAAATCAATCGAAAATGTTCGAAGCTGTCAAAAAAATGGATTTAATACAATACGTCGTGTTTTATCCAGATAATAATATTTTTTTTTTCAGACAGTATCCGCTGCCGATAAATGTAGCTTGGAACTGAGTCCTATCATCTATACGCTAGAATACGAACAAACAAACATACACACACACACACACACACACACACACACACACACACACACACACACACATACACACGAACAGTTTTATTTGTTTGTTCGTGAAAATCACGACACCTTGCAAGCTAAAATGGATTCGGTTGCATCCACCGATTCGGTTACGCAACTTGCAAGAACTCAGGAAAACTTAAAGGACACAGTAGATTCGATTTCAACACAAATGGACACTCTGAAACTTGGTTCAGAAAAACACACTGAGGAAATGTGTTCACTATCGGAGAAAGTAGCCGAACTTTCAGATCAGTTCATTAACTTATCTACAAAGGTAGAAGATGATCTGAATGATACAGAAGAGTGCGAACAAATTCGGAAATTCAAACAAAATCAGAATCAAATTAATACACAACACCAAAGAGAAAACCGGGAAGTGCAAGATCAGCTGACATAGGTAATACAAGAATTACGTATTTCAGAGGACACTCGCGCTCCAACATGGGAAGAGGGACTTAGAAATACGGAAAAGCCACAAAATAATAACACAGGGCACTTCGGAAATTATGAAAGAAATTGGCAAGGTGCACCGAATTTTGAGATGGAACCGCCGACGCGAAGTAACAATGACCGATATGCTACCCGCCGACACGATGATTTTGACTATGAGCTGTTCATTACTGCACGTAAATTCAAAACATTTAAGAATTCTGGCAACGACATTCATCCACAAGCGTGGCTCCATCAATTCTCTCATTGTTTTCCTCACAACTGGTCATTAGAGCACAGATTAGAATTTATGTGTGGCTACTTGGAGAATGAACCAGCTGTAAGAATGCGATCGGTCATTCACGATTGTCACAGTGAAGGAGAATTTTATCATGCCTTCCTCTCAGCATATTGGTCTCAAGCTACACAAGACCGAGTAAAACATAGCATCATAATGATGAAACATTTCGAACAATCTGAATTTTCCAGTCTTGTGAAATATTTTGAAGACATATTGCACAAGAATCAGTATCTTTCAAACCCATACAGCCCCTCAGAACTCATCCGCATTTGCTTAATCAAATTACCTGAACATTTACGGCAGATTATTTTAGCAGGACGATGCAAAGACGACATTGAAGCTTTTCAGGGACTGTTACAAGAACTAGAAATTGACACTGACAATCGCGGAACGCGAAAACAGGAGCACAACAATTACAGGTCACACCTGTCACAATTCCGCGATGACAGAAATAATACACCACAAGGCTATTCGTACAACGTAAATCGTGACCAAAACAGACACCACCCATATGACAACCACTGGCAGAATAATAGTTACAGAGAAAGATCGCATTTCCGTAGTAATGAATATCACAGAGACAATCAGAGAAACAGACAATACGGGAACCAAAATAATTATTATCAATGGAGACGGAATAACTTCAGACGCAACGGTCCAGCGCGCAGCTACGATTCAGGGAGAAATTCTCCACCACGTGACCGACAAGAAATTAATTACAGAAATTACCGACATGACGACAGACGATGTGATCGTAACGACAGACCTGAATTGCATCAGAACTGGCGGGATTCAAACAGAGCAGGGCCCTCTCGGCAAGGTAAATTGGTAGAAGTTAGGTCTCCTAATCCCAATAACGACGCGCGCCATCAAAGAAACAGACAATGACTCGCACAGCAGGCAGCCGCGTGCGCCGGCTGGCTCAGAGAAAAATAACATAAGTTAACCTTGAGCAGAATTCCAGTGTTCCTTACCAACGTAATCACATGATAATTGCTTTTCTGCTGACAGTCTGCGTACTAGGAAGAGTAAAGGTTTACACCACATTTCACATGTGAAACCGTTTATTAAAATATAATCAGCTTTTTAACTTTGTCTTTGCCATAAAATTTTTCACTTCACGTTATTAGTATGCTTTATCAGACTTAGAAACTGTTAACATGCAACAATGTTTTGAAGTTCACTATCCAGTCTAGAACCTAGGGAACATTTTTAAACAGAAATTACGAGTGCATTGTTATAGTGAACAGACGTCACAGTGTTATTGTTTGTGTACATTCTTACTTGTTAGATGCACGATTACGTAACGACTATAAGGCTTACATACTTATAACATTTACCAGTACTGCTAATGAAATTTTTATGCAACATTTTGGTTTACTTGAAAATACATTCTTTATTTGAAGTACATTCGGTGAGATTGAAGATGACTTAGCATTTGGTTTCTCTGATAGCTACAAGATTATATCACGACGCTACTATATGTGACACCATTTACATTGTTGCTTTTGCGGTGTATCTGTTTTATATCTGCACAGTTTTTCTGTATTATTCTGGAAAGTAAAACATGTTTTAGTAGTAACTTTTGTGGTATAGCTACAATGAGACAGCCTTTATCGTAGCACAACAATATACGTTACATGAGGTCAGTACATTGACTTCTGCAGAACGTAGCTTTCGGAGGACGATAACTACGACACTTCCACAGAGATTATCTTACAACAAGACGCACAGTTTAGTGCTACAGTACGCGTATTTGAGTCAATAATTTTGTACTTAAAACATTTATTTTTAAAGATATTTGAAGTTCAATGATACAAAGGTTTTCCGTGATACATTTCATTCCATCTGTAACACCTGAGGATATAATTACATTAATCCTCAGGGGGGTACACGCTTACTTTGTGTACCATGTGTATGGCAAGCACAAGGAGCCCTAGCTAATATGGTATTTGCTCGTACAACTCTACACATCGGTACCATATTTATCTAACACATAAATTACACAGCTATCTGATCATTTAACTGAGAGAAACAAACATTTATTATACTACATCAGTGACAGATGTTTACGTAATTACACAGTTGGATAACTTCACACTTACGAAATTGTATTTTTTGTGTACTTTGTGAACTGTTCATATATTTTCGGAACCATTGTGATACTATGAGAGCTTTGAATGACGTATTTGGTATGGGATCATGATTTTTAAAGTACGTTTGAGGTAGATGACACTTTTGACATGAGCAGAGAATTTTTTTTAGGTTTTGAAATTATTGGAGGAAGCTACGACGATTTTGAGAATTTAACTGAGGTGTTATGATGTTATTATTACGATGACTATGTGTAGTATGCTGTTGTGGTATGTTTATGATCAATAAGCTGTTGCTGTATGAGTTATTGGATTATGCTACGTATCTGTTAGGATGAAATATTGAAGAAGTGTCGACGAATAAGGTAAGGAATAATGGGTAGTGGTTAGGGACTCTGGTTTGTGAAGAAGGATGTTGGAAACCGAGAATCGTACTTTAAGAGTTATGAAATGTGTGTATATGCGTGAATGTATCACTATGCTGGCGAAAATTTTTTGGACACTATTCTATTTAAAGGATTTTGTTTCTACATATTTGTAACGCAAATTCTTGACCTGTGAATTTTTTTTTATATGAGACTGTCACTGTAGCGGAAACTACTGTCGTAAATTTTTCAGTAAGAAAGGTAAGTGGCCACCTGCACGTAATGCGTCGTGGGCACCCAGCTGTGCGACAGTTGCCTGGGAAAAAAGCCATTAGTGTGTGCCTTTCAGAGGCACAGGTAAAAAAAAAATAGGTGCCATTATCCTCGCTATTGACATTTCTTTGTAGAAAGCGTCGCAAATACGACACGTTCAAACTTGAAATCATATGATTACACTTTGGAGTTCTTAATTTATGATATTTACTGAAATGAAATGATGAGAAACATTTCATGTCTATTGTCTTACTAGTTGGAAGATTGTTTACTGCATTATGAAATGACTTATGGCTAGCGAATGACGTTTTACGCCATGCTTTGCCTATTTTGTTTAATATCTAGTTTCTAGCTGCACTGCAGCATTGGTTACAATAAAATTTAATGAATGTACTAATATAGATATTTTATGCCTACAGATCCAGTAAATAATAACTTCATGATGTACTTAAAAAAAACGAAGGAGCACAAAAAGACTTCCCTTCAGAGGAACTGCAATATAATTTTCTTTTCAAGTACTTGGTAATTTTTATGGTAGAATAACTTCTTGTGGTGCACCACTTTAATGACATAGATATTAATATGAGAATATAAATTTCCCTTTTCTGCATTGTTGTCTTTATTGTAATATTTTTTCTGCTTGAGCTTTGTCATGTTTAGTTATAAGCTGTTGCATTTGCTTCTACTGTGTGCCAGGCATAGTGCTACTGAATTTCACTTTGTATTACTCTGTTAAGCCAGTTTTACTACGGATTTATTTTTCTTGCTTGCTGTGCATTGCCTTATATTAGTTTTAATATTGCTGCTTCTTTGACAACTTCCATTTTATTTCATTGTTGTTTGTATAAATTGTTTTGCGCTGCTGCATTGCCTCGTCCCTTAGTTTAGCATCTGAGCTCAGTAGCTTTAAGTTAGCTTAAGAGGGGGTAGACTATATAAGAAACTAACTATGATGAATTGAAAGAAAAGCATTGAGAAGCTATAAGAAAATGTTTTGGCCAAAAAAGTAGTGTACAGTGGAGGAAAACTATTTTTGAAAGAGGATGTGAACAGAATACAGTAAGCAGGTTTAGATAGGACTTTTTGGGAATAATGATGAACTAAGGGAGATCTCTATGCAAAATACTGCAGTAAAACAAACCCTGTCCTTTCCTTTTGTATTATCCCTCTATGTGTTTATGTACCCTTGTGTATTTGTCTTTTTCCTGTCTTTATGTGTTTAGCTAATAATATCTATGCTGTAGAATTTTTCAAATACTATGTTATTTTCTTTGTAAATATGTTCAGACATTATTTATTGTGTTTTGTTTTAATGCTCATGTGTGAAGTTGGTGTTTCAAAAGTTACTTTTATCTTTTTTGTATGTACTTATGTCATAATTTTTGTAACACTGATGTATTTGTTATTTCGAATCTTTTGTAAAGCCTGTATTACTACAAATATTATCTGTATTGTTATGTTCTTTTATAATGTATTTTGTACCTTTGTTATTGTATTCTTATGTTATGAAATTTATAATTGTATAGACACCAGTACTTCAAATTAAGTTACATTTCACTGCACACGTTTCTGTTGGTCATAGTATATGGACAATATGTGAGAAGTAGGGACTGATACTGTTTTCACGTGTGTTAATAGTTCAGCAAGGGACTGGTTAACAGCATTGCTCATTCTAAGCACATTTACAAAAAAAGTTTTGAGTGCGCAAGTGATGGTTTATGGACTTGCTATATTGTCCACAAGACTCTTCGATGGTGATGCACCTGCACAGTCGCAACAGATGGCTGCTGGCCATCCCTACCAGGACTGAAGTGGGTCTGCACCTTCGATGGCCCACCAATACGATTATTTCTACAAGGACTGCAGTGGGTCTGAACCTCTGGTGGCCCACCAATACCATACTCTCTACCAGGACTACAGTGGGTCTGCTCTGAAATGACCTACCTAACAATAGCCTTCAACTTCAACTGACTCTGCTGTGGATTTGCTCTGTTGTGGTCCATTACCTGTCTGTATGTCAAGTGTCAGCACAACACTACTTCTTCAAGACTGCTTAGAAATCCACTACTTCCGTGTGCATTTTCTTTTACTACTCAGACTTTGGAAACAAAAGGAAACAGTGTAATTTTACTGTGATGAATGATCATGACTGCCTTTATGGGACTGTGAGAACATTTCAGCTTTTGACCAAAATTGTATTAATAAGTGTGTGCATTTGATATATTTCTTACAGTAATTATGAAAAAGTTTTTCAAATCTGTATTGGCCACTGCCCAAAACAATTTGTAAAATTTTTGTGGGGAGCATGGGGGCTATGTAAGCAGGCTGTTTAGGTTTTTTTATTGGTAACGCCGCCGCCACGTAGCGATCATTGGCTGTGCCGTTTGCAGTCTGTGGCTGGTTTGCATTGTTGTCTGCCATTGTAGTGTTGGGCAGCGGCAGCTGGATGCTAACAGCGCGTAGCGTTGCGCACTTGGAGGTGAGCCGCCAGCAGTGGTGGACGTGGGGAGAGAGGTGGCGGAGTTTTGTAATTTGTAAGAGTGAATGTCATGAACTACCATATATATTTTGACTATTAAGGTAAATACACTGTTTTTTCTCTATTAAAATCTTTCATTTGCTAACTATACCTATCAGTAATTAGTGCCTTCCGTAGTTCGAATCTTTTATTTAGCTGGCAGTAGTGGCGCTCGCTGTATTGCAGTAGTTCGAGTAACGAAGATTTTTGTGAGGCAAGTGATTTGTGAAAGGTATAGGTTAATGTTAGTCAGGGCCATTCTTGCGTAGGGATTTTTGGAAGTCAGATTGCGTTGCGCCAAAAATATTGTGTTTCAGTTTAAGCACAGTCTTGTACAATTGTTCTAAGGGGACGTTTCACAGCTAGTATTTGCCTCCTCATAGTTCCGGTACTAGCGCCACTCTTATGCGACTGGCATGAAATGTGAATAGAGATTATCCTTCACATGTAGAAGCACGCTTACCAACCTTGGCTTATGTCACAAAACCCTTTCTCGGTGTTGCGAATTTTTTTATTTTCCGTCAGTGTATATCAATTTCTTCACCCTTTAATTTATAATCGAACTTCATGACTGTGTTAAAGAAACAAACCGAATAAGTCATTGAGAAAATCAATCGAAAATGTTCGAAGCTGTCAAAAAAATGGATTTAATACAATACGTCGTGTTTTATCCAGATAATAATATTTTTTTTTTCAGACAGTATCCGCTGCCGATAAATGTAGCTTGGAACTGAGTCCTATCATCTATACGCTAGAATACGAACAAACAAACATACACACACACACACACACACACACACACACACACACACACACACATACACACGAACAGTTTTATTTGTTTGTAGATCAGAGTTTGTTTTAGCTTTCACGACAATACTGCATGGGAACTTACTTCAGAATGTGATGCAATTTAATAAGCGACAATAAAATATTAAGGAACTTTAAAGAACAATCTACTAGTAATACGTGAAAAGCGTCAAAACATTTCAATCTTCTTTCTTTAGAGAAAGGTAAAATAAACTTGCTGTTCGGGCTACCATCTTGTTAGATTTGAATCTAAATGAGATGTCTCTTCAGGGATCGTTGCCCACAGTATTCATAATGTGTAACGTGCAATTACGAATCTGGTAGGAACACTTGATATTTCAGGGTTTCGACGCTCAAAGTGGTTATTCCACAGGACACTATTAACCGTAGAGTACACACGGATCCGCTGTTTAAGAAATACATATCTATGGGAAACTCATTGTCCAACAAGCTACAAGCAGAACGACAAGCTGTTCAGAATTATGTTTAAATCTAAAAATTAAACTCAGTTTTAATAACTGCAATGCAATAATGCAATAATGACAGAGGAATGTAATAATATAGATACATATAGTGCAATATACGATTACTGGTAACCGTAATGCCTATACTTTCCCATTATCAATCAACCAGTCTCTTACAAACAACTATATGCGCTCAGACACTTTTTCATGAGTACAATCCAAACTTCTTTCTCAGTGCCTGTTACAGAAAAGAAATCTCCATGCATGAAAGTGTCTTTTATTCAGTATGAATGGTCGAGAAGATTGATGTATTTTGAATTTTTTATGAGATTCATCACCTGTGACCATTTGGAACTACATGTATTTTAATTTTAATTAAATACTTTGTACAAAAGACTCATGATGAAACAAAGCTAATATTTAATCCAGTCACATTAATGTGACCACCATCTATGTTCGTCGTCCACTTCCAATAAGCACTCACAGACGGTATACGACAGCAGTAGCAATGGAGGCTATATAAAGCATTTCAGTGGAATGTGGAAAACAATGCAATTGTTATTGTAATGAGGAGATGGAGCGATTGTGCTGACGTCCAAAATGACGTGGTCATTGGCTTTCGGGCAAAGATGAAGCATTTTCGAAACAGCTGAGTTTGTAAGCTATTCGCGTGACACAAGTAGCATGGCAAAATGGCGCTATCCAAAAACGGCGCCGACGCAAAAGTAGTGCACTACGGGCCATAGATGACAGGGGTGAATGACAGCTGCCAAGATGTATACGGGTGAATGGATGTGGAACTGTTGAGCAGGTGACTGCCCTGAGGAACCAAGAGGCTGCTAACACTGCCTCGCCAATAAACTTTCAGCGACAGTTGTTGCACATGCGCCTCTTCAGCTAATTGCTGTCCATCCGCGACGAAGGATAAAATTTGCTCCGTCCGCTGTGGCCGAGCGGTTCTAGGCGCTTCAGTCCGGAGCCGCGCTGTTGCTCCGGTCACAGATTCGAATCCTGCCTCGGGCTTGCATGTGTGTGATATCCTTAGGTAATTTAGGTCCAAGTAGAAAAGTCTAGGGGACTGGTGACCTCAGATATTGTCCCATAGTGGTTAAAGCCATTTGAACCATTTAATAAAATTTGCACTCCAGTGCCGCAACTGGGCGTCTAGGAGCCGTGACAGGTGCCATTTTCAGAAAACTCGCATCTTACGCTCCATTGGGCATATGGCCGCTTGCCTGTAGAGCGTAAAACTCCTGAAAGCAAACACACTGCAATAATCGTCGGAAGGGTCCGGGCTATAAGAGCGTTATGGTGTAGTGGGTATTTTTCATGACTTTTCTGGATGAACTCATTATTTTGGAAGGCACAATGAACCAACACAAGTATTCATATATCCCGAAATATAGTACCTTTCCTTTCCTGATCTCCCGTGATTTTTTTAAAAATACAAAACATTCATATTGCCAGAAGACGAGAAGCGATTCTTCTTGGTGTTGTAGATCTAGAGGAAACCCTGGGATGCTCTCTGTGTGAGGAACCTCTGAGAACCTCTGTGAGCTGCAGCGCGTGATCGGCACATGTGCAGTACTGCGCTGTGACATCACTTCGGCTGTGGCGCTCACGCGATTCTCTGACTAAAACTGGAGTCGCTGCATCCGGTCCGGGCGTATATGTGTAATATATCTGGAAAGACGGCGTCAGTCGTCTTGCAGCTGCGCGTGCAACGGCAGTGGAAGGTGAACGGAGATGTCAAGCTATAGGAGGAGATTTAGGCGCTCTCGGCTGACCGTCTATAAGGCCGTTAATGGTACAGGAGTTATACGAGCAGTAAAGTCGAAGCGCAAGTGATTCAGCAAGACCCGTCCCTGTTTTGTGGTTATGTTCTGAACTTTACGATTCCTCGGCACGATGGCATCTACCGGCAGGACAATACGAGAAGCGATGGGTTTACTGTGCTCCTCTGGACACCAGACCCTCCGAATTTAAAACCCAGTCAACCATCTGTGAGACCACATCGACTGGGCTCCTCGCGCCACGGATCCTCAATCGACAAAACCAGCGCGACTGGCCACGACACTGCAGTCGGCGCGGCCCCACATTCCTGTCGGTTCATTTCAGAACCACTGTGACCCTCGTTCTTGATGTCTCGTAGCGTTCCACGCTGCAAAAAGTGATTATTCAGGCTTTTGACAGATTGTCACTTTAATGTGACTGGACAGTGTAACATAATTCGAAGTGTGTAGCACATCAGCTATTCACAGCATACCCCTTACGCTTTCCCCCAATACTACAACCTACATACATTTGGAGCTACACACTCTAGCCAAGCCTTCAATTTCTGCTACAGTTGTTGCAACATACACTCTCTTCCATTACCACACTAACTTCTCCTTGATGTCCTACAATCCGCCCTCGCTACCCACCTTACTTTTAGTGTAATTAGATCATACATTTCTTTCATCTCCAAACCAACGCAGAATTTACGCTTTACTAATTCAGTTTACCAATTTAAATTCCAGCATTCGTCTGTAACTTCACATTTCAAAGGATTCGACTTCCTTCCTGTTCGTACTCTTTATCGCCCACGTTCCATATCCCTATATGGATACCCTCCAGGCAAACATTTTCAGACATGAGTGTCTAATACTTAAGATTATAGAATGGTTCAAATGGCTCTGAGCACTATGGGACTTAACTGCTGAGATCATCAGTCCCCTAGAACTTAGAACTACTTAAACCTAACTAACCTAAGGACATCACACGCATCCATGCCCGAGGCAGGATTCGAACCTGCGACCGTAGCGGTCGCGCGGTTCCAGACTGTAGCGCCTAGAACCGCCTGGCCACCGCGGCCGGCACTTAAGATTATACTCACTGATAGAAGATTTCTCCTTTCCTCGCAACTGCCCGATTGCATCTGTGAACCTTAGAGATTTTATCCCTGTTTTTAGCCTCACATAAATGACCGTTCCAGGACTTTACCTTCAACTGTCAGTAGATGGTTGTTAAAAGTTCTCCACAAAATGGCAGCAACTGAATATCGCGAGAAATTTTAGCAACAGTTTACTCGTAAACAAAGCCGTTGTGTTAATTTGGGGGAGGAGACCAAACAGCGTGGTGATCGGTCTCATTGAATTAGGGTAGGATGGGAAGGTACCCTTTGAAAGGAACCATCCAGGCATTTGCCTGAAGCGATGAGGGAAATCACGGAAAACCTAAATCAGGATAACCGGACAAGGGGTTGAACCGTCGTCTTCCCGAATGCTAGTCCAGTGTGCTAACCATTGCGCCACCTCGCTCAGTAAACAAAGTCGTGTCGATATGGTACTAACCAGGTGATTTTTCGTCTTCCGTCTATGACAATAGCACGTTATCTGTCCTTTTTAACCTCCATGGTATTACACAGTTAGAAAATAAGTCGTTCCTCGTTACTCCGTTTTTGCCGATCGAAAATATCTCATGATCTCTGGTAGGAGTCAGCTCCATTGGCCCGATTCGACCCACAAATTCTTTGTCTAGTGCCAGGTATTTCATCTAAGAGGAGCTCTACACCATCAATCACTTTTTGGATATATTCTAATATTTGTCCTTCCTAAACATCTTACCCTGTACAGCTCCCACTAACGTGTGGAAGCTATTCCCTGGTGTCTCAACACGTATCCTATCATCATGATCACTCTTCTCTTCAGTGTTTTCCTTCTATTCCCTTCCTTGTCATTTCTGCGGAGAACCTCATTCCTTGCCTTATGAGTCCAACTAAGTTTCAACATTTTTCTATGGGATCACAATTCAAACGCTGTGGTACCCTTCTTTCCCAGTATTCCACAGTACATGTCTCACTACTGTACAATTCTGTGCACCAAACGTACACTATCAGAAATTTCTTACTTAGGTTACAGTCGACATTTCATACTTGAAGAGTTCTCTAGGTCACGAAAGCTCTGTTTGTCTTTTCTAAATTGCTTTTTATGTCCTCCTTGCTCTGTACATAATGTATTTTGCTTTTAGGTTAGCAGAATTCCTTAAATTTTTCCATTTTGTGGTGCCTGATCTTGACATTACGTTTCTCGTTAATCTCATTTCTCTTCTTCTTCTTTTGCTGGCACCTTTGTCTCACAGGTTTCGCAGGGTCGGTATGGTTACAGTTGGATTTGGTATGGTTAATTTCAAGGTGTGGCCAGATGCCATTCTTGCCGCCACCACCACATACCCCCAGGACGGAGTAAGCGTACCCTAGCCGTTTGTGTCTATTGTAAACCATTAAATAGTGCGAACGTCTTTCAGATGTCTGCGAGTCGTGTAACTGAGGCGGTATGTGGGGACCAGCCCAGTATTCACCCATTGGGATGTGGAAAATCGCCTAAAAACCATAGCCAGGCTGGCCGGCACACTGGCCCTCGTCGTTAATCATCCGGGCGGATTCGATATGGGGCTGGTGCGCCTACCCGAGTGCAGGAACCAGCGCATTAGCGCTCTTGGGTAACCTTGTGGGGTATTTAATCTCATTTCAGATAGATCTAATTAATTTTGCCTTTGTCCAGTCTACTCTCAACCATATTATCCACGCCTTTGACTGTTTATTCTATTCAACAAACCCTATAATTCTTCTTCGGATTCACTGAGGGTAGCAATATCAACAGCGAACCTTAACATTGATAACATTTCACCCTGAATTTTAATCCCACTCTGGAGCCTTCCTTTAATTTCTATCATCGCTTTTCGATGTGTAGTGTAAACAGCAGGGACGGACGCCACATCCCTTACACCCCTTTTAATCTTGGCACTTCAGCCTTCCATTCTCTTTGTTCCCTCTTGGGTCTTGTACATCCTGTAAGTAGCTTACTCTTATTTCATTCAGGGTTTCGAACATCATGTACCGTTTTACATTGTCAAATGTTTTTGCAAGTCCACTAATTGTACGAATGTAAGTTTCTTTAGTATTGCTTCCATTGTCAATCTTTACACCAGAACTGTCTCCTGGTGCCCTTACTTTTCCAAAAGCCAAACTAATGGTGCGTTTACAGCTGTTCGCCTTGCGGCTAGACGGAGTGCGGATGTAGCTTGTCCCACACGGAAGTAGAGGCGTCCAGTATGAACACAGGTGCGTACGGACTCCACTCGAACGCATATGTTGAGGAAGAGGCACTCACCCACACGCCGGCCTCTATTTACGTGTGGGGAAAGCTCAATCGCAAAGTCACTAGCCACAAGGCGCACACGCATAAACGCACCTTAATCTCATCTAACAGAACCTCAGTTTTCTTTTCCATTCTTCTGTGTATTATTCTTGTCGGCAAGTTGGATGCATGAGATGTTGCGCTGATTGTGCTTAACTTCCTTTGCTGTCTTCAGGATTGTGTGGATGACATCTCCCGAAAGTCTCCAGTTTTATACAGTCCATACACCAAGCTACTTGTCAGGCTTCATCCAATAAGTCCAAAAATTCCAGTGGAATGTCGTCTATCCCTTCAGCTTTAATTGATACCAAGTCTTCAAGCTGTATTACACTCACTCTAGTACTGGATCCTCCACTACCTCCATACCGCTCATTTCTTCATTTGCCACGTCGTCAGACAAGTCTTCCCCTCGTAGAGGCCTTAGTTGCCTCTCTCCACCTATCAGCTCTCTCCGCTTCTCTTAATAGAGGAATTTCCATTGCACTCTTGATGTTGGCGCCCCTTTTCTTGATTTCACCGGAAGTTGTTTTGATTTTCCGTATACTGAGTCGCACCTTCTGACGACAATTTCCTTTTCGATTTCTTCACATTTTTCTTGCAGCTATTTCGCTTCCCTACACTTGCTACTTACACTGTCCAGATACCTTAATGCGACCACCTGTCAGATCCTGATTAACCATATTTTGCAGCGCGAACTGCTGCGGGATGTCCAGGAATACAGTCAGTGAGATTCTGGAATGTACCGACATGTATGTGGTGCCATCCCGATACACTGCTGTGGGCATCTACGCTAGGTTTCTCGGTTGAGCAGCCGCGCGGTTACAGGCGCCACGTCACTGACCGCGCCGCCCCTCCCGCCGGAGGTTCGAGTCCTCCCTCGGACATGGGTGTGTGTGTGTTGTTCTTAGCATAAGTTAGTTTAAGTAGTGTGTCTAGGGACCGATGACCTCAGCAGTTTGGTCCGTTAGGATTTCACACAATTTGAACATTCGGTTGAGGACACACAGCGCAGACAGCCTGATGAGGCTGATCTCACAGATTCTCTATTGGGTTGAAGACCGGGAGACTGGTGGTCAGGGGAGTACAAGAAACTCATCATTGTGCTCTTCGAACCACGCACACGCACTGCGCGCTGCGGGAAATGTTGAATCTATTGCTTGTAGAGGTCATCGTACCGAAGAAAAGCAGACTGCATGTTGGAGGGAACATGATCCCCGAGGACAGGTGCGTACATTTGTTCACACATTTTGCCTTACAGAATGAAGAGAGCACCCAGAGAATCATTTATCATTTAGCTACAAAATAGCAGGTCAGCAACTGGAAGCAGTTAATTCCATAAATTATCTGGGAGTACGCAATAGGAGTGATTTAAAATGGAATGATCATATAAGGTTGATCGTCGGTAAAGCAGATGCCAGAGTGAGATTCATTGGAAGAATCCTAAGGAAATGCAATCTGACAAGAAAGGAAATAGGTTACAGTACGCTTGTTCGCCCACTGCTTGAATACTGCTCAGCAGTGTGGGATCCGCACCAGATACGGATTATAGAAGAGATAGAGAAGATCCAACGGAGAGCAGCGCGCTTCGTTACAGGATCATTTAGTAATCGCGAAAGCGTTACGGAGATGATAGATAAACTCCAGTGGAAGACTCTGCAGGAGAGACGCTCAGTAGCTCGGAACGGGCTTTTGTTAAAGTTTCGAGAACATACCTTCACCGAAGAGTCAAGCAGTATATTGCTCCCTCCTACATATATCTCGCGAAGAGACCATGAGGATAAAATCAGAGAGATTAGAGCCCACACAGAAGCATACCGACAATCCTTCTTTCCACGTACAATACGAGACTGGAATAGAAGGGAGAACCGATAGAGATACTCAGGGTACCCTCCGCCACACACCGTCATTTGGCTTGCGGAGTATGGATATAGATGTAGATGCAGAATGCCATGAAAACATTCCCCAGACCATAATGCTCCCTCCTCTGGCCTGGAGCCTTCCGACGATTGTTGCATGGTGTTTACTATCAGACGTTTCTCGCCACACACGCCAACAGCCATCTGTCCGCTGGGGCATAAAACGTGGTTCATCTGGGAAGGTCACCTGTCGCCCATCAGTGGACGCCCAGTTGCTGTTGTGCCGTGCAAACTTCAGCCATCGCAGCGATGAGCAGCAATTTTCCTGGGTACATATACCAGGGGGCTGCTGTAGACGCCCATAAGCAGCAACGTTCGCTGAACGTTCGTTGAGGAGACACCGTTGGTAGCCCCTTGGTTCATCTGGTCGGTCAGTTGCTCAACAGCTGCACATCTATTTGTCTATACATATGTTTCCAGCCGTCGTTCGCCACTGTCATCTGTGATGCCCCACAGTTGCCTCGGCGTCAGTTTTGGATTGCGTCATTTTGTCAAGCATGGTTACTTTAACCACGACGGCACGCGACTTAGCCGTCGCATATATGCTTACACCCTTGGTCCGAAAGCCAATGCTCAGGTCTATTGTGACTGACAATTCACAATTTTTCTCAAACACAAGTTTTATATATGTAAGTTTACAAGGTTGATGACTGAACGACAAAAGAAAGGTAACTGTTACCGATGCCAGTAAAAGTCTCCTAATTGAGGCATACAAAAGTTCACTTCTAATTTTCCACACACTAGGAAAAGTCCTATTCAGAGACGAAGAAGTGATCTTAAGCGGTCGAAGTCCATGAGGTCGGCATCTGGAGAGAACTGAACTTCGGGGCTGGTTCTAGCCCATAAATAGTTGTCTCCAGCCAGTCAGGTTTTGTAGTGGTGATACTTGCTGCAGGCTGTGGCTCCAGTTCCCCCTGCAGGATGTAGTACTCGGAATGTCTATTATCTTGTATGTAAATAGCCGTTGTTTAGCATGGAGCTTTTGGTACACCTTGGACGTAGACAACCCCATCCTCTGTGGTGTAATATGGGTTGCTGGCCCTCAGGAACTACCTTGGCTCCGTCATAACAATTCCCTTTTGGGCTTCAGATAAACTGCTACGTTCCCGTATTACGACAATGACTACACTGTTTTCCGCGTCCCTCTGAAGCGCTTCATATATTCTCCACTGCTAGTGCTACGACCTGCTGTCTGGGAGTGGTTACTGCAGGGCGAAGCTGAACAGAGGCGGCGGTCACATTAAGGCTATTGGAGCGTGTCAATTTTTGGTTAATGATTTGCTTCACGTCTCATTTGCGACTACTTCATAATCAATTATGAGCTTAGAACGACAATCTGGAACGTATCTAATGCGAGATTCGCGCAAATTACCGTTCATGTACTTATGTTACGAAAAGGCTCACACGATCTCTCGGTTCCTGTCCCAGGCTGCCTTTTTAACGGCTTCCAGGGGCAAAAAATTTTGATATTCACTATTTCATATAATTACTGGCGGAATTTAGAAGCTTAAAAGCGTTCATAATCTACTGATTAAGAGATACACTCTGCTAAGTAAGAGTGTGGTTGGCATTACACAAAGATAGTAAAAGATATCGCCTTAGTTCTTTCACAGTGCAACAGCGGGCACCTTTATCTTTCATGCAGTGTCCGTAAAGTATTAGTTTACCTTGAATTCTTGACTGAGATACGCAAGAAGAGACATGACTGCAGCTTACGCGTCGCGTTTAACAAAGATGTTTGATGGCAACTGCTAAACATTGGTTCTTTGACAGAATTAAAGACTGGATACTGCAGGAGAAAGTGATCAGAAACACCGCAGCAGGCTCTGCAGCGACTGGAAAATGTATAAAAGTGTGCAGGTATTGTTTTGCCCTCACTGCTGTATGACTCTAATGTTAATGAAAATGTATGCTCTTACATACAAAAGAAATTACAGGGAGATAAAATCTTCAATTTGAAACAGATGTTAACACATATTTGTCCCATTTTGAGGTCTCTTCCTCGTGAATACATGAAAAACTTGGTTTGAAGCATGCTTCGGAGATGCCAAGCAATTAAAGACGCTGAGGCTGGCTGAACGTACTATTAACTGTATTTGCATTTTTCTTCTGTTCACATATGATGTATGTATATCTTTTAGTTTTCTGTCGAATACATTTTTCTACTCATTAACCCGACCACGATCTTAGTTAACAGGCTCTAAACACTCTTCAGCAGTAGCCATGACGTATGGATGTATTAATTCTTTGTTATGAATTTGATTTGTAATACATTTTGCAGACAGTATCCACAATTTAAAACTCAATATATCTTCAAAATGATATCATTGCGACGGCTCATAGGTCAGCAGATACATCATAAACACTGAGATGTCGTGAAAAACTAACTTTTTCTTAAAACGAAGTGCAAGTTACACGGACTGTATTCATCTAGTGTTTGATACTGAATGCGCTTAGCGACTTCAAACCAACTTTAAACATAATTGTGAATCCTTGCTAAATTTTTTGTTCAGATTTTTTCGTTAGTCAGTGTGTGAATAATAGGAAACTAATGAGAATAACATAACAATCAAATCGCTTGGAATGCGGGGCAACCACAGCTGAGATAACACATTTGAACTGATGAAAACAGCAACAGCCGCTTCACAATGATTTATCAATCACGAGTAGTTTCGTAACATTATAAACAACTCCCCAGGTAAGAAACCATTGACTTTCAATACATAATATCTTTAAATTTCCATAAGGGCAAATAACAGAAGTGACTATTTTCCACACGAAACTGGCGTCACGAAAGTGGAATGCAGGGGGCATCTGTTTTTTACCCTTACGTAGATATAAGGTCAGTATGTATTGAAAGTCAGCAGTTTTTGCATGAATATGTGACTATAATAGCGCGAAATTTGTCGTGAACAATAAATCTCTTTCAATCAGCTTGGTGATTTCCGTAAATTCAAATCAAACAAAATAATTAAGGATTTCCGTCTCGAAACTTTATTTTCTTAATATCAAATACAAAACAAATTAACTCATTTGTTATCAGACGTTTGACGCTATTTTATATGTACGAGTTGGGGGATCATTGATTCATCCTGTTCTGCAAAACTTTCGGTAAAATTTGCGGTATATGCTTCGACCGTCCATTCTATTTATATGTGCACATCTGCACAAGAGAAAGTAGGAATTAGCGTTTGTTAGGCGCGTCTGATGCCTGGACAAGGTGCTCTGATTGCAGGAGGCCGCGTCGCCCGTTCGTCATCGCAACCAGACGCCAGATGCTATCTCGGATTCCGTAATAAGAATACGGCAAATCTGGCCGCCTTTCACGGCGCCGAGGCACGTGTGAAGTTTGCCTCCCCCGGAACGTGATCGAAATGCGCGATCCGCCGAATATCCAGGCCGATATGGCGCGCATTTCCATAGCGTCACGTGTCCGGTTCTACATCCAGCGGCGACATCTCACCGTGTTGGCTCTACGCAGCTCCACAGCAGCGAACGTAGTTGTCCCTCCGTTACGGGTCAAGAGAGGGAGGTTAGCAAAGTTAAATGATTCGTTGACACGAGAGCCGTGACGCAAATGATGGAGCGCATGGATCTGGAACTAAGTCACTGTTTCTGTATTTCTCAGTAAAGATCTAAGGGATGCCATCTAAATTTGCAGTAAGGCTGGAAAGCCGGCTGCGGTGGTCTCGTGGTTCTAGGCGCTCAGTCCGCAACCGCGCGACTGCTACGGTCGCAGGTTCGAATCCTGCCTCGGGCATGGATGTGTGTGATGTCCTCAGGTTAGTTAGGTTTAAGTAGTTCTAAGTTGTAGGGAACTGATGACCACAGATGTTAAGTCTCATAGTGCTCAGAGCCATTTGAACCATTTTAAGGCTGGAAAAACAGGTGATGGAACCACCCTACTGTATTCAGTTACACTGTACCTACCAGTATGTGACTTTTCGCAGTACAGGGTTGATACTGGTATCTAGGGATCTGGAGTGGCCCACGAAAGCGTAATAGAACCTCTCCTGTTCTAAAGATATTGCTATTTTTGTTGGATGTTAATGTGGTCTTCAGTACAGAGACTGGTTTTACGGTGGTATATACTTCGTAAGCCTCTTCATCTCTGCATAACTACTGAACTTTACATCCATTCCGACCTCTTCAGTGTACTCACACCTCGGTCTCCCTCAGCAGTTTTTACCCCCACATTCCCGACAATAACCAAACTAAAAGGTCCTTGACGCCTCGAGCTGTATCCTACCAACCGGTCCCTCCTTTTTCTTTAAGCCAAGTTATGCCATAACGCTCTTTGCTACCTATTTCTATTCAGTACCTCTTCATTAGCTCTACACACTACCAATGTAATCTGCAGCAATCTTCTGTAGCATATAATTTGAAAACCTTGTGTTCTGTAATTCTCTAATCTGCTTATGGGCAACTTGAGGCTTTCGTACACTCCACAAAATTACCTTGAGAAAGGTTTTCTTAACGCTTAAATTTACCTTAGATTTTACCAAATTCGTCCTACTCAGGCTTTTTCGTTTTTGTTTTTCTGCAGCCAGTTTGCATTTTATACCCCCTCTACATAGGTCACCATTAGTTTTTGTTGCCGAAGTAGCAAAAATCATCTACCACTTTCAAGGTGTCAGTTTTTAATTTAATTCTCTCGGCATTGCAACACTTGATTCAACTACACTGCAGTATCTTTGTTATAACCTCTTTTGAAGGCACTATCTATTCCGTGCAAGCGTTCTTCCAAGTTCTTTGTTGTCTCGAAAGAATTACCTCATTGCCAGCCTCATGTTCTTTTATTTACTCTCCATGTAGTTTAACTATTTTTCCATTTTTCTTTGTCTCCTTTACTGCTTGCTTAGTGAAGAGACTGATATACTTTGGGGATAGTCTACAACGCAGTGTTACTCCCTTCTCAATTACGGCTTTCTTGCAAATCTTCGACTGTTTTGGCTACAGTCTAATTGAAGAGTGCAGTTGTAAATAACCTCTCGTTCCCTGTGTTTTATTCCCAGTACGTTCAGAATTTTCAAAGAGTGTCTTCCAGTCAACATTGCCAAAATCTTCCTCAAATTCACGTGTTGCTACATTTTTCCAGAGCCCAAACTGATCTTCCTTAAGATGTTCTACCAGTTGTTTGTGGTTCTGTTTTTCCCAGTGCATACGAACGATTTATCTGATTGGATAGTAGGATTATCAAATTGTTCGCCGATGATGCTATTGCCTACAGGGAAGTTCCTATCATCAAGAACGTTTTATTATACTGTCATAGAGGAATTGCCGCTGTGTGATCTTCCACAGTCGTGCTTAAAGTAGTTGGTTATTTCATAGTCACGTCGAAAAAGTATTGCAGTATATTGTTCACATACATACAAAAAATTATAGTATAATGAATAGACAAACCTGTCACTGGTAATTCGTGTTGTACTAACACACTCGTTCTTTCATCATAGCGAACTTTTGTTGTAACTGATGAGCGTTTTCAAAACTCCATTGTTAACTTTTTCGGTTAGGTATGGGGATACATCATCAGAAAAAGATTTTTTGTCAGTTTATTCATCATTTACAGACTACAGCAGGCGGCTGAATTGCTGAAACGAAACACTGTCGTTACTCCGTGAAATTTCGGCTTGAGTTTGTTAGCAGCTGTGTGAGGAGACGTTACTAACACTTGTCTACAGTACTAAACGGCACAACTGTTTCCTCGGACTTCTCTAAATAATCGACTGTCATGAAACGCAGCAAAGCAGACATGTGATAAGTTAGGATTACGAATATATTTCCAATTCACTGCAAAAATGACCTGCACTTTCTTGTTATTGTGTCATTATCGCTTTCGGGCGTACTATCGCCATCCTCAGATCGACTGCTCCATTACATCTAATCGATACGAGGTACGTTTTTCCAGCATGCAGCACTAGAGTGCACTCTAAGACTAGCGTCCGCTCAGTGATCAGCAGCAAATTTATTGTAATCTGCTGCCAACCACTGCCCAGTCACTGTGGAGTGATGCTGTGGATACAAGTTTCACAGTGAGTGGTGAGTGTGTGCTGTGGGCTACAAGAGAGACCCACAGCATGTAAGTAAAGGTCACAGTATCATATTACAGCAGACGCAATTGCGCATGTCATATTCTAAGTCACTGGAGACACATCTCAAGGTCACCCTGGGCAGGGATAGGGGTAGGGGAAGTGGCAATGGAGAGGGGATGGGAGCGGAGGGGTAAGGGGCTGGAGGTGCAGGGGGAGGGTGGAGAAGGTAGGCCAATCCTACTACGTCGACATTATCGTACTGTCTGCCAATCAATGAGGGGACCCGGGTCACTGACAACGCCTTAGCCAATTGTGCGCAAGCTAAGGCCCTCGCCCTTTGGCAACTTTTAATTTTTATAGTTAGTTTGCACGAGCACCATCATTTTTTCTCTGAGCTTCATATTGGTGACAAGAATGAAGGAGTTTCACTGCTTTTGGGCAAAATGTCCTCTATTCCAGCTCAATGCTCTGTACTGAGAGCACTAGTGTTCGGGAGTTGTTTATAACAAAATAACTTTTTTATTACTACTCCAATAGCTTGACACTGTAGTGGGAAGCGTAAAGTATAAAATAATGACATCATGGCATAGTCTGCAAAATGTTAAGCGAGTGATACCAAAGCCAGTGAGAGGGCCAGTGACCAAATGTAGTTCGTGGTTTTTGATGTTTAAGTTGATCGTTAATCTCATTACTAATAATCCTTACTTCGTTCTTTCGTCCACATCCTCTGGTCAGTAAACTGTTTATTTCGTGTAGTAAATTCAGTGATTCTTCCTCACTTTCACTGTGGGCAGCGATAACGTCAAAGAATCTTATTATTGATATTATTCCACGCTCGATTTTAATCCCATTCCTGCACTATTCTTTTACTTCATCACTGCGTATTGGATGTACTAGCTGAACTGTAGGGAAGAAAGACTACATCCCTACCTTACGCCTTTTTAATCCGAGCACTTGTCTCTTGGCCTTCAATTCTTATGGCTGTCCCTTGGCTCTTGCTTATGTATAGGAGTTGGACAAAATATGGAAACAACACAAACGCAGCCGGCCGGTGTGGCCGAACGGTTGTAGGCGTCACAGTCTGAAACAGCGCAACCGCTACGGTCGCAGGTTCGAATCCTGCCGCGGGTATGGATGTTTGTGATGTCCTTAGGCTAGTTAGGTTTAAGTAGTTCTAAGTTCTAGGGGACTCATGACATCAGAAGTTAAGTCCCACAGTGCTCAGAGTCATTTGAATCATTTTGAACACAAATATACATTCTAGGAAACCCGTTAGCATTCAAAATAGCTTCCAGTCGTCCCTCAAAAGATAAAAACACATCCCGTACGGGGTTTAAAGGAATCTTATACCATTCTTCAAACAAAATAGTGCCATGTTCAGGTAACGATTATGGAAGTGGACAGAGGTCATCCATGCTTTTCTCTAACGTAGACCACAAAGGCTCAATAATATTCAGATCTGGGGATTGTGATCGACATGGCAAATGCTCACAAAATCGCCATGTATCTCTCTTGGGACTTAAATTTCGGTCAGAAGTTGGAAACAGTGTGAAGCAAGACTCGTCTGATGAAATGATTTTCTTGCATTGCTCCGTAGTCACTATGTTTTCCCGTTACAGGTGTTTGCATCACTGATCAGTGGTTTTGGAGGACCAGCTCACGCTGCAATTCCCTTCGTTCACGGGTCCCTTCGTTATGTTTTAGTGCTGAATGGGTTCGCGAGTCCAACATCACAATCCTCTTGAATGACTGTCTGTCATGATCACTCACACACACTATTGCACGCGTTGTGACTTAAGAGCATGGTGTTTTATCACTTTACCTGTACGCAGTATAAATCTTCAATACGGTGCCTCTCGAAACAGCCAATACTTCGGTTCCCTTGGCTACGGAAGCATCCAAAACACGAGCACCAACAATTTGCCCACGTTCGAAGTAACTTATCGGCAACATAATGCACTCACAACTACACAGATTGAAGTTATTACTTGGTGCGGAAGGCGAAGAATCGGATCTGTCTTATACAGTGTGACACAACCAGAGCCTGAAGCATATAAAAAATGCTGTGTTGCAGAAGGCATTACACCGCTCGTAATCCAATGCCACACCGAGTCGAGTCGCAATCAGGAAGCGCTAACAGCGCAGTATGAGAGCATCTAACATGTCATTCTAAAAGCTTTGCAAATGTTTCAAATGGCTCTGAGCACTATGGGACCTAACTTCTGAGGTCATCAGTCCCCTAGAACGTAGAACTACTTGACCCCTAACTAACCTAAGGACATCACATACATGCCCGAGGCAGGATTCGAACCTGCGACGGTAGCGGTCGCGCGGTTCCAGGCTGTAGCGCCTAGAATCGTTCGGCCACTCAGGCCGGCAAAAGCCTTGCACTACGGACCCATAACATCTACCTCTTGTGCTCAGATAGTCCACAGCGTCCTAGCACTGACGGAAAGTATGAAGGCAAGGGAGCTGAAATTAACTGAGACACATGACGGGGACACGTCCTCTGACACCTTTAGATAATGAGGGTAAACGGCCGCATCACAGGCCGCAATGGCGTTTGTCCAGCTTAAATACTACTGTTTCAAAGACTCAGTCTGACTGTCTAGTCATCCCGTCTGCCTCTCTGATTACAGCGGAATAACGGTCTCGCTAGTTACAGGACAAATTGGTTGGCGACTCATGATGTGTCGTCTGTTGCCGAGAGAAGGCTTAGCCCTCGAGACCGCAGCGAGCCGGCGGTAGTGGGACTTAGCCACCGAAGGCTGCCACTGCTGTTTGGCCGTCGCTGAGTTTCAAGGTGTGGACGAGACTGGGACTTACCCTGATGAAGAGCCATGGAAATTAAATGCAAACTACTGCCTCCAACCTGT
The DNA here is from genome assembly GCF_023897955.1 of Schistocerca gregaria. Lineage (NCBI taxonomy): Eukaryota > Metazoa > Arthropoda > Insecta > Orthoptera > Acrididae > Schistocerca > Schistocerca gregaria. The sequence continues at coordinate 135,239,072 of NC_064923.1, read as the reverse complement.
TGGGTGAGACACCAGAGTACCACCGTCCTGGTCTTTACATACACTATGTGATCAAAAGTGTCCGCACACCCCCCAAAACCTACTTCTTCATATTAGGTGCATTGTGCTGTCACCTACTGCCAGGTACTGATATCAACGACCTCAGTAGTCGTTAGACATCGTGAGAGAGCGGAATGAGGCGCTCCGCGGATCTCACGGACTTCTTACGTGGTCAGGTGAGTGGATGTAACTTGTGTCAGAAGTCTGTAAGCGAGATTTCCTCACTCCTAAATATTCCTAGGTCCTATGTTTCCGAAGTGGTAGTGAAGTGGAAACGTGAGGGGACACGTGCAGCACAGAAACGCACAGGCCGACCTCGCCTGTTGACTGGCAGAGACTGCTGACAGTTGAACAGGGTCGAAATATGTCATAGGCAGACATCTATCCAGACCATCACACAGGAATTCCAAACTGCATCAGGATCAACTGCAAGTATTATGACAGTTAAGAGGGACGTGAGAAAACTTGAATATCATGGTCGAGCGTCTGCTCATAATCCACACATAACGCCGGTAAATGCCAAACGACGCCTCTCTTGGTATAAGGAGCGTAAACATTAGACGATTTGACAGTGGAAAAACGTTGTGTGGATTGATGAATCACGGTACACAATGCGGCTATTCGATGGCAGGGTGTGGGTATGGCGAATGCCCGGTGAACATCATCTGCCAGGGTGTGTAGCGCCAACAGTACAATTCGGAGCCCGTGGTTTTATGGTGTGGTCGTGTATTTCATGGAGGGAGCTTGCACCCGTTGTTGTTTAACGTGGCACTATCAAAGCACAGGCCTACACTGATGCTTTAAACACCTTCTTGCTTCCCATTGCTCAGGAGCAATTCGGGGATGGTCACTACATCTTTCAACACGATCGAGCACCAGTTCATAATGCACGGCCAGTGGCGGAACCGTTACGCGATTATAACACTCCTATCATGGACTGGCTTGCTCAGAGTCCTAACCCGAGTCCTATGGAACACCTTTGGGATGTTTTGGAACGCCTACTTCGTACCAGGCCCCAGCGACAGACATCGATACCTCTTCTCGGTGCAGCACACCGTGAAGAATGGGCTGCCATTTCCTAAGAAACTTTTCAGCACCTGATTGAACGTATGCCTTCGAGAGTGGAAGATGTCATCAAGGCTAAGGGTGTGCCAACATCATACTGAATTCCAGGATTACCAATGGAGGGCACGACGAACTTGAAAGTCATTTTCAGCCATTTTTCCGGATACTTTCGATCTCATAGTGTAGAACCACTTTTTGGTGGTATACTGCGTTGCAGATTTGGATCCTGGACTTTCAGCTTCACCACACCCACCATCAGTGTTATGCTACATATAGTGAATTCGGCCAAAAAGTGACGTTTTCCGATTATTATCTCTTATCAATATTTGATTTCTCCTGAGTAATTTGATGCATGATTTGTTAATTAACTCCAACTGGAAGTGCAGTTTTTATTATTTCAAAGTTGACATACTAGTGTAAGAAAATCCAGTCATTCTGCATTGACTGTTTAAGTGTATCTATCTCCGGAGCTATTAAATCTAGAAGGCTGTGCTTTTCGGCTATTTATTCCTTGATTTCATGTTCATCTTCTTGTTAAGAGGTTGGATGGAGTATGTATACAAAAACAGCGGTATGGCACATGCCTTTTGTCGAGACTCTAAATGGTAAAGGAAGACATGTAGACAAAAATATTGAAAAACTCCAGCAATATTATGGAACGGTCGTAAGAAACAATACACATGAACTACAAGAGATGAAAAGAGCAGTGTGGGCTACATTCTTACACAAATTATCGGTTGGTGGTACACCCATACAGGGTCTTTTCCCATCTGGTGCTGATCCATGGTGCAAATACCGCAAAGCTCAGGCAGCGGATATGGAGGAAAAATTTAGGCACAAAAATAGCATACCATCTGCAGTGATGCCAGCTATTTCACCAATATATAGAGAGATATCTCATCCTGACCTTCTTTCCAAATACCTGCATGGTCGAAAGGAAAACCTGAATGAGTGTTTCAATAATGTCATTTGGACCAGCAAAACAAAAAAAAAAGAAAAAAACGTCATAGTGGGAATGAAAACTTAATGCTTGGATGTTTGTGACGCTTCGATAGCGTTTAATGATGGTAAAAAGGAGGAATTAGGGTACTAGAGCAACTTGGTATCACTCTAGAAGGCAATATCACTCTAGAAGCCAATACACTGCAACGAAATTAAAGTGTGACCCCGGACCGGAACTCGAACCCGGGATCTCCTGCTTACATGGAAGACGCTCTATTCATGTGAGCCACCGAGGGCACAGAGGATAGTGAGACTGCAGGAAATATCTCCCTCACGGCTCCCGCGAGACTCACATTCTCACCTTGCATGTCCACACTCTACATTCGTAGTGTCCCACCCCAACACACTCATTACTCGTGGAAGGCATTCTTACCAAGTCCCGTAAGAGTTCGGGGAATATGTGAGGATCCGAACTGAAGAAGAAGGTCGTGGGCGGTATTGCCAGGCGTATATATTTATATAGATATGGTGTCTGTTATTTCGGACATGTCCGAAAGAACAGGCACCATATCTATATAAATATAATACACTGCAAGTCTTCCAGCGGATGGGTCGACTTAGGATCGTGAAAGCCCAGCGTGCAGCAGAGGAAATGACTAGAGAAGCGAAAGGCAGGAAAGGAAAGAAGATTTTAGGTTTGCAGGATGATCAAGAAAGCATCCACATAAAGCTGATTACGTGACTGGCTGTTTCTAGGAGCTGGCAAAAATCCATATGTGTATTAATATCAAATGAAACGTTTAAACTTGATTTCTTGGAAACGATATTTGTTCTAATATTTGACTTATTATCTCAGAACTACTACAGATATGTGTATCTAATTTTACACTTTCTGACCTCTTAGCATGCTGCCCCCACTGCTGAATCAATAAAACATTTCTTCGTATAATGGTTTTTTACTTACTGAAACAAAAGTGGATTTAAAAAATTGAACATACACTCCTGGAAATGGAAAAAAGAACACATTGACACCGGTGTGTCAGACCCACCATACTTGCTCCGGACACTGCGAGAGGGCTGTACAAGCAATGATCACACGCACGGCACAGCGGACACACCAGGAACCGCGGTGTTGGCCGTCGAATGGCGCTAGCTGCGCAGCATTTGTGCACCGCCGCCGTCAGTGTCAGCCAGTTTGCCGTGGCATACGGAGCTCCATCGCAGTCTTTAACACTGGTAGCATGCCGCGACAGCGTGGACGTGAACCGTATGTGCAGTTGACGGACTTTGAGCGAGGGCGTATAGTGGGCATGCGGGAGGCCGGATGGACGTACCGCCGAATTGCTCAACACGTGGTGCGTGAGGTCTCCACAGTACATCAATGTTGTCGCCAATGGTCGGCGGAAGGTGCACGTGCCCGTCGACCTGGGACCGGACCGCAGCGACGCACGGATGCACGCCAAGACCGTAGGATGCTACGCAGTGCCGTAGGAGACCGCACCGCCACTTCCCAGCAAATTAGGGACACTGTTGCTCCTGGGGTATCGGCGAGGACCATTCGCAACCGTCTCCATGAAGCTGGGCTACGGTCCCGCACACCGTTAGGCCGTCTTCCGCTCACGCCCCAACATCGTGCAGCCCGCCTCCAGTGGTGTCGCGACAGGCGTGACTGGAGGGACGAATGGAGACGTGTCGTCTTCAGCGATGAGAGTCGCTTCTGCCTTGGTGCCAATGATGGTCGTATGCGTGTTTGGCGCCGTGCAGGTGAGCGCCACAATCAGGACTGCATATGACCGGGGCACACAGGGCCAACACCCGGCATCATGGTGTGGGGAGCGATCTCCTACACTGGCCGTACACCTCTAGTAATCGTCGAGGGGACACTGAATAGTGCACGGTACATCCAAACCGTCATCGAACCCATCGTTCTACCATTCCTAGACTGGCAAGGGAGCTTGCTGTTCCAACAGGACAATGCACGTCCGCATGTATCCCGTGCCACCAAACGTGCTCTAGAAGGTGTAGTCAACTACCCTGGCCAGCAAGATCTCCGGATCTGTCCCCCATTGAGCATGTTTGGGACTGGATGAAGCGTTGTCTCACGCGGTCTGCACGTCCAGCACGAACGCTGGTCCAACTGAGGCGCCAGGTGGAAATGGCATGACAAGCATCTCTACGATCGTCTCCATGGGAGAATAGGAGCCTGCATTGCTGCGAAAGGTGGATATACACTGTACTAGTGCCGACATTGTGCATGCTCTGTTGCCTGTGTCTATGTGCCTGTGGTTCTGTCAGTGTGATCATGTGATGTATCTGACCCCAGGAATGTGTCAATAAAATTTCCCCTTCCTGGGACAATGAATTCACGGTGTTCTTATTTCAATTTCCAGGATTGTATATTTTAAAAAATCATAACTAACTAATTATTTGTCTGCATATTATGATTCTGGTTCAGTAATCATAAACTTCACAAAAATTTGAGATATTTATGTGTCAAGAGTTCTGAGATAATGAGTCATTAATATTGAAAATTTAGCACTCCAGGTATAGGATGTAAGAAATCCCTTTTAGCATACATCCCTTTTTGAGGGCACTGGTGCGGGCTGCACTACAATCCCATTCATGAACAATGGCGGCTCGCGCAGGTCAAGGCACAGGCTGGAACTGCATTGTTGCCAGTCCCAACCGACACGCACATACAAGTGTTTCGCGACTGGAGAAAGTGTGTATTTTTCAAATTGTCTCTCACTTACTTGTGTCGAATTTGTCACTCACCACAACCATCTGCGATGACCACTCGCTTCAAATAGAACAAAAATTCATTAGATAACAAACCAGTTCACGTTTTATGCTCGTATAGCCTACGACATTCACACTACAGCAGTCAGTACGGTACTGGATGCTGAGTGACTGTCGGAGAATGAGCAAGCCTGAACTCGTCCATCATTGTTCCTGGCTCCAGCTATAGCTGCCAGCTGGCTGCGTGAGGCTTGAGCCTACACACTCCTGTTCCAGGCACCTGCACCACACTGTTACTGGGTGCTGATCTGCACAACTGTTGCAGCCACCGAGGCTGCTGTGAACGCATTCCCCGTCGCAGTCGAGTGCGCGAATCAGCACGCACACCGCCGATACGGAGAAGACAGTATGCACCGTAAAACCAATGATAGTAAATATGACTCCTGGCAACGTTGTTTCACCGACGGTTAGGGAGTAAGACAGCCATCCACAACAGCGTTCGAGCTCGGCCTCCTACACAGGAGCGTCACCAGCTCAATTTTCTCGGCCACCCGAAGGGTGACCCTTACCGTATTGAGAATACCGCGAAAGTTCCTTTTGTGGTTATATACCGCAGTGCAATCTGAAAGCTTGGTTAGCATCTACATTTATGTCCAAGCGTGATTTCTCGGGGTGGTTCCATATTTCTGTCGAACTCCTCTAACTACGGCAGTTGTTATTGTGTCAGTAATAGGAATGAGAGAAGACAATAGGTCTAATTGTGTTCTACAATAAATTTCATGTATTAATACCAAGAGTCGTAAATCCTCTTCGCCAGTTTTGCGAAGGGCTCGTCGCTACTGCTGTAGAGGCCGAGTTGCAACTGTTGTTACGGTAGGCCGAGTTTGTGAGTTCGTGAAACGGTTTCTGGTGCAGTACACCTCTGAGACAATTTCTCCCTACCACTATTACATAGCTATACTTCAGGGTCATGTAACAGGATGGGAGAACGAAGGTTCTACAACACTCCAATAAAATTTGTAGCAAAGACACACAAATGAGTTAAAAAGGTATACTTATTTTTGTGACTAGTTGAATAAGGAAGTCTTCAGTAATGCTTGTAATATGACACAAAAAGGCCCTCAATGGCTAAGTGCAAATAATGGCAGGTAAACTTCACAGTACGTAGCAGATACAATTACAACAACTGTCTGTTCAATTCTAAGAGTTCACTAAACGACATTTCTGCCCTGGACGAAGATTTATAACCGACTGGGCGAGAGCTACTCTTGTACCTTCCGAGTTGGCTCATGTCCCTTGTTATGCGGTCATTCGCGGATTGTACTCGTCCGGCAACTGGACGAGGCGAAGTCGATATCTTCATCCAAGGTGCTGCCTGTGGCGTTGATGGAACTCGCGCAAATGGTGAGTCTCTATGGCACTAGCACCAGCTCGCATCTGTGCATCTGTGATGTTTTTGCCCTGGCTGTGTCTTGTCCGGAAGACACAGCAGCAAATACATTTATTTTTCAATAACAAGGCGAGAGCGTATTCTGGAAAACGCCTGGAGACATAGAAAGATTCCAGTTGGATTAAACCATGGTCAGATAGATTTTTGGAAATCAGATACTGTACTGTAACTAGGAGCAGATAAAAACTTAGATCACATTTTAATAACGGTGAAGTGTAGACTAAAGTTTAAAAGAATCGCTGGAAGAATAAAAGTAGAAAGAAGTGGGATACTAATGTACTAAGGAATGCTGAAATGCCTTTGAAGATATGTATTGTTGTAGGTATTGTGATGATAAACATCACACTACGAAGTTCAGTTGACGAGATATGAACATCTATAAAAAGACCAATCACGGAAGTTGATCACACAAATACAGGCACAGTGAACTGCGAAGAAATCTTTGGTGCGATGGAAGTAAAAAAAAATTAAGAAGAACAAGTTAGCTACTTGGGAACGAAGTAAATAGGAAGTGCGGGAAACCTATGTGGTAATGGTTGCATGACAAATGCGAGGAAATCGAAAAGGAAATGGCTATCGTAAGGACTGATTCAGCATGCATAGAAGTCGAAATTAAAAGCAAATGCTTTAGCATTAAGAATGCAAGAAGAATCTCAGAGTTAAACCACACAGAAGAGAGAGGATAGGTGGAAACAGATCGCTGAAATCCTCTACAAGGCGGAGGAACTGTCGATGTGATGGGAGAATAAATGGGAGTCGATACAGAAGGCGTAGGGGACCGAGTATTAGAGTTTATTTGAACTTTCGAAGACCTGTGATCAAATAAGCCGAAAGACATGGCTGAAATTCCTGAAATTTTCGGGGGGCATGTGGTAACCAAATTACTATTTGTGGTGGTGTGTACAATCTAAGGGACTAGATCCGTACCGACAGACTTCCGGACAAATATTATCTACACAATCCTGAAGACAGCAAGTGTCGACAAATGCAAAAATTACTGCACAGGCAGCTTGTAGATACAACGTGCTACAGCTATAAAACACACAAGAAAGGAAAAGAAAATTGTTGGTCCACTGGAGCCGCCTAGGTTGGGAAAGACACAGGCACGAGAAAAACATTTACAACGTTACATTTGATAAGAGAAATAAAACTTTGAAAAAAATCAAAATACGTTTACGGAAATAATCGACTTCTAAAATGCGTTCGACGATGAAAATGATACCTGATTTTCTAAATTCTCACCCAGTAAAGTAGTCACAAGCTATAAGGAAGGACAGGTAAAATATAACTCGTAAAAGAAACATGCTGTGGCTCAAGCTGACGACACACTGGATAGGTGTGTACCCAGTAGAACAGTTGGTAATAGGAGGAAACGTCCATGATACATAGCCACTGTAAAGAAACTTCTAAAGAAACAGAGATTGCTGCGTAATAGGTGTAAAACAAAGCGTAGGGCTATAGATAGAGAGATTCTCAATGAAACACGTTTGCTAGAAGAGCAATGCGTGATGTCTTCATTGACTACTGTAGCAGAATATTGTCAAATAATCTTTCACAAAATCCAAAGAAATTCTCGTCGTATGTAAGGGCTGTTAGTGGCACCAAAGTTAGTGTCCAGTCGTTACTGAATGAGACAGGAACTGAAATTGAGGGTAGCAAAGCAAAAGCTGAAATGCTTAACTCCGTTTTCAAATGTTCCTTTTCGGAGTAAAACCTAGGAGAATTGCTCCAATTGAACCCTAGTACCACTGAAAAGATGAATGATATAAGTATTGGTGTCAGTGGTGTTAAGAAACGGTTGAAATGGTTAAAACTGAACAAAGCGCCAGAGCGCGATGGAATCCCTGTCAGGTTTTATACTGAATTTCCGATTGAGTTACCTCCTCTTCTCACTATAATATATCATAGATTCCTCAAAAAAGACTGTGTCCAGTTCTTGGAAAAATCACAACTCACACCTGTCTACAAGAAGGGTAAAAAAGTGATCCACCAAGCTACCGTCCAATATTCTTGACATAGATTTGTTGTAGAATCTTATAACATATTCTGAGCTCAAACATAATGATGTGTCTTCAAAAGAATGACCTCCTCATTGCCAACCAGCATGGATTTCGACTCACTGAAAGCTTTGGATCAAGGCAATTAGGTATATACATTGTTTCTTGATTTTAGAAAAGCATTTGACTCAGTACCGCTTATTGTCAAAAATAGGATTATATAGTCAAGTGAAATTGGTGGCTGGACTAAGGAATTTTTGCTAAGGAGAACAGAGCATGTTATCTCGGATGGAGAGTCATGGTAAAATGTGGAAGTAGCTTCGAGATGTCCTGGGGAAGTGTGTTGGGACCCTTGCCGTTCATGCTGTATATTAATGACCTCGCAGATAACATTAATAGTAAAATTAGACTTTTTGCAGATGATGCAGTTATCTGTAATGAAGTACTATCAAAAAGCAGCAGCATAAATATTGATAAGATTTCGGCACGGTTTAGAGATTGGCAACTTGCTCTAAACATTCATAAATGTAAAGTTGTGAACTTCACAAGACGGAAAAACGTTGTATCCTATGACTATAATATCAATCAATGATCACATAGGTTCAGTCGTGGGTTAAGTAGGTGATAGATTTCGGTTTATTGGTACAATACTGGGGAAATGCAGTCAGTCTACAAAGCTGTTTGTCTACAAATCACTCTTGGAACAACAGAAACGGCTACATTTAAAGTCGTGCCATGAGCGTGGACTGTTCATCAGTGCTGTTGTGAGCGTGTGGGTTGCTATTCTGTCATTCTCCGCAACGGATTAATCTGAGATGTACCCTTTACCCTGTGCCTCCTGGAAGATGCAATTTCCACCCCCACACTACTACAGAAGTCAGACAGACGCTCCTAACATTCTAAAGAGAAATGCCTGAAAAACCTTTAGCAAGAAATATCTTCTGGAGTCGTCCGCTGTACGGAAATGACACAAAAATTCACAAAATTTCTTGCGTAACGAGTGGGATACTTGGGTACTGGAGTAGTGCTAGTTAGTGCAAGAAAAATATGAAACTAACGAAAATTATTATTTATTTTGCAAAAATTCTGAGAAATCACAATGGCACTTTTAGTTATTAACTGAACACGTTATTTCTGAGTTCTTTTTGAAATGTGAAGTTACCTCTTAAAGATAGGATTCGCTAATGAAATTTCCATACAAAGTTTAATATTGTTATTGACTTGGCAGAATGGCTGATAATTGCGCCTACTCAACTTGAATAATTATCCGTTAGAATATTGCTAGGTACGATCGAGGCTGTCGTGTGTGATATGCAGTGAGGTGTAATGTTGTGGAGGAAATATGGGGCTCACAAGGGCTGTAGCGCACAATACCATGACTGCTGTCTGTGCCGCTCGCTCCTGACAAATAAGATAACTCTCGTTCTATCTGGATTGACCTTTGTCAATCAAACTCTCCCTACACCTTGAATAAGTCAAGGACTCCTATTCGCCCCTAGTCTTAACTATTGACGTGGTACACCAGTCAGATATCCAGTCCACCGTCATGCCACTCAAAAATTCGCTCACAGGCGTTTAACTATAACTGTCCGTTCACGCCATACAATAAGTGTGGCGGCCTACACAGTGAACAATGCTTAATCGCAAGGACTTTGATTCGCTCTCGACGGAGGTGCTCTCCCAGTGAAGTACTGAGGAGAGACTTGTTCCTCGCTCTTTGAGTACACATACGAGCGCGCACGCTCTCGTTACGTGTTCTCGCTCCAAGAGCGACAACAGAACGGCCCCTGTCCACACCAGACGTGAAGGGGTATGTCTTTCAGTCTCTTCCATTACTCCTTCAGCTCAAGGTGTCGGAAATATCGTGTGCCAATCAGCATTGCTCTTCTAAAATGGGAGAATGACGTTTCGTTGAAGGCGACCAATCCGGAAATCTGTAGCTACAGCGTTTGGCGTTTGTTGTCTCCCTGTGATAATCTCTGAAATTGAGTGCTCTGTTTGTAAAGAATGCATAGCCTGTGCACTCCCACACAATGTAGCGGAATTTGCTTTTAAACCGAACGTGGGGTCGTTCCCCCTTTCACCCGGGCATACACTTTCCGCTCCACGGGTGGCCGCTGGCCAATGTAGATAGCTCCCTGTGAAAACCTCTGAAGGGACTGGCATCCTGGCATGCGGTGTTTGCCTCTCTCGAACTAAAAGTTTCTGTGACCGTCGTGTCTTGAATGTGTGTGTGTGCGCCAGCCTCAAGTATTTCAACCACAGTACGCGCTTGTGATTTATTAGTTATTTGCATATCGTTTACATGAATTCATACGACATTGACTTTATCTTATAGAGTTTGGGTTCGAATGAAGCATCTTGATGAGTGGAATATGATTGTGAGGGCGGAATATGTAAGCAATGAAGGTCAGGAGACCACGACGTCTTACAGTGTCGCATTATGTTCGGCAATGAAATGAGGTTCTGCACTACCCTACGTGATCATCGTCAGTGAGTATGGTGACAACCTGGGAAGATGTGTTATTCTGCCTACGTTTTCGAGAGGCACGGCGGAGTTGCTCCTGGCGGTCTTGGTGTGATGAGCCATCAGATACGATTTCAGCTTACCACTGGTAGTGACTGAGGGAACTGTGATGCCACACGGTATGTCATGGACATCCTGGCTTCTCATTTGCTACCTCTCACGTGACGTTAGCGTGAAGACATTTTAAAAAAGATAATGCTGGTCCCAAAATGACACTTGTCGTTATGAAATGTCCGCGTGACATTGAGGTACTCTCTCGGGCAGCAATATCTGTAGTTCTACGTGTGGGATCAGCTCGGACGCCAACTTCGTCCCAATGTCGTCCAAGTACAGCAAGAGAAAGACCGAAGGATACGTTTTTACGTATATGGGTACTGAAGGACAGATATGAGAGAAGAAAGGACTGACCCATGTCCATGTCCACTTTCTGTCTGCTAAAGCAATTACAGTTTCATATAAGTAATCTCTAGCTTGGGACCAATTAAAGTCATAGTAATGACCCATAGTCTGGGGTAGCGTCCTTGATTCATAATCGTAAGGTCCTCAGTCCCGGTTTCGAATCTCGCCACTGCTTAAATTTTCAGTAATAATCAGCGCTGGTTGCCGAAGACTTCCAGCATAAGAATTCACCCTCATTCTGCTAACGGCCCTGTCAAAAGTGGTGGAGGACCGGACAGAGGTTCAGAACACTCTCTTCCCTTGGGTGGGAGACTGTACGTAAAGGCGGAAAAATCAACGGTAGGACGATGACGAAGGGAATGGAAACCACTCCGTTACAGACACACAAAGTGTATCCGCAGGATAAGTGGCCTGTAACTGGAAAAAGAGTCATGATGATAGCAAACGATTATGGAATAGCCCCTCATTCGGATCTCCGGGAGGGACTGCCAAGGTAGAGGTGACATGAGAAATTAACTGAATAACCAACGAACGTACACCGTTCTACGAGCCCGCACGTAGAATGTCAGAAGCTTGAACGTGGTAGGGAAGCTAGAAAATTTGAAAAGTGAAACGTAAACTCTCTGTCAAGATACAGTGGCGGTCACTGAAATGAAATGGTTGGCAGAGAGTGTGTTACTGATAACAGTTCAGTACAAGAGTTGTCCTCATCAGAATCGACAGCAAACGAACACCGACAATGATAGTTCAAGTATAATGCAGATTTCGCAAGTTAAAGTGGAAGAGATCAAGAAAGTATATGAGGATATTGAACAGGTAATGCAGTACGTAAAGGGAAAGGAAAATCTATTAGTCATGAAGGGCTGGAATGCAGTTGTAGGGGAAGGAGTAGAAGAAAGTGCTACGGGAGTTGGTTACGAAGTTGGTTCTAGAAATGAGAGAGGAGAAAGACTAATTTAGTTCTGTAATCAATTTCAGCCAGTAATAACCAATAATTTGTTCACATATCACAAGAGGAGAAGATATACTTGGAAAAGGCCAGGAAATACGCAAAGATGTCAGATTACATTCATGGTCAGAGAGAGATCAGAAATCAGATACTGGATTATAAGGGGTGCCGAGGAACAGATACAGATTTAGATAGCGATTTAGTTGTGTTGAAGAACAGGTTGACGTTTATAGATTACTCAGAAATAATCAATACACAACGAAGTGGGATACGGAACTTCTTAGGAATGAAGAGATAGGATAGAATTTCTCTGAGACTATAGATGTTGCTACAAGGACTAGCTCAATAAGCAGTACAGCTGAAGAGGGTTGGATAGGTCTAAAAATGACCATCACAGAAATTAGAAAGAAAAAATGGTTTAAATGATTCTGAGCACTATGGGACTTATCATCTGAGGTCATCAGTCCCATAGAACTTAGAACAACTTAAACCTAACTAACCTGAGGACAACACACACATCCATGCCCGAGGCTGGATTCGAAACTGTGGTTCCAGACTGAATCGCCTAGAACCGCTCGGCTACACCGGCCGGCAGTCAGAAAGAAAAACATTGGTACAAAGAAAGTAACTGTAAAAAAACCATGGATAACATGAGAAATGCTTCAATTGTTCGATGAAAGAATGAAGTAAAAAAAAAAGTTCATGGTAATTCAGGTGATACGTGATTCCTTAATCGTACCACGCTTACCAAGCATACCTTAAATACCATAAAAGATGAAGCGGAGTGGAATCATGTTTGGTAGTCACAATTTATAATGAAGACAGTTTATTGACATTACACCTTGAAAAAAAATGACAATTACAAACTGTGGACGAATCACTAAATAAAACTTTGCAAATACAGTTAGAAACCCAACGTACTCAGTCTCTAACAAATAATTCCAAATTAAGAGAACAGTGTTACTGACAAACTAGAGAACTTCAAACTCCCATATAGGATTTCCCTCAAAACAGATAAAATGAGAACAATTACAGGAAAGAGTGACTTAAAAACACTTGAACACTAGTGCCAAGGTAAGATGCCATTACATAACATGAAAGGACCACTTACATAAAAAACTACAACAAAACACTGATCTTTAAAAAATAAATATTCACGTGCTCAGAAGTGTTGAGAAAAATTACTAGAAAAAGCTGCACAAGGAACTCAGCAGATGCTACGCAGTTTGAGGTTTATCCAGTTGCCAGTCCCTAATATTTAAGAAAACAAGTTCATATTCAGGCAGCTTATATATACGACTTACTCCACATCAGGTCTACAATACGAGGGAGAGGGTTCGACAGCTTCACCGCTTCTCTTCAAATTTTGTTCTCAGCGAAGTGACAGATCTAGTATCTCCAAGCTGCCTGTGTCGGCAAAACGCCCAACCAATTTCACACCACAACGTGTAACCGTCATCACGCTCGTTCGTAACTCACCACAATCGATCTCAACGACACGTGAACAAAATAACACTGGCGCCAGCTCGCCACCGCTCATCAGAAGTACAGAAATACATGTCGCTAAGGAAGGAAGTAAATAGGACATGCACGAAGGCTAAGACGAAATGGCTGCATGAAAAATGTGAAGAAATCGAAAAATAAATATTTTTCGCAAGGACAGATTCAAATAGCGAAAAGTTAAAACAATCTTCGGTGAAATTAAAAGCGAGGGTGGTAACATTAAAAGTGCAACGGGAATTCCACTGTTAAATGCAGGCTAGAGAGCGGATAGGTAGAAAGAATACACTGAAGGCCTCTAAGAGGGAGAAGATTTGTCTGATGAGATAGAGAAAGTCGATTTCTAAGAGGTAGCGGATCCAGTATTAAGAGCTTTAGAAGACTTAGTATCAAATAAGGCAGAAGGGATAGGTAATATTCCATCAGAATTTATAAAATCATTGAAGGAAGTGGCAACAAAACGACTGTTCATGTTGGTGTGTGGAATGACCGTCTGACTTTCGGAAAAATATCACCCATACAATACGGAAGACTGCAAGAGCCGACAAGTGCGACAGTTATCCCACAATCAGTTTAACAGCTCTTGCATCCAGGTTTCTGATAAAAATAATATTCAGAAGAATGGAAAAGAAACTTGAAAATCCCTTAGACGCTGATCAGCTTGGCTTTAGGAAAGGTAAAGGCAGGAGGAAGGCAATGCTGACGTTGATGCTGATAATGGAAGCACGACTAACGAAAAATCATGACACGTTCATAGGGTGTATCGACCTCGAAAAAGCGTTCAAAAACGGAAAATGGTGCAAGATGTTCGAAATTCTGAGGCAAACAGCGGTAAGCTAAAGGGAGAGACGGCTAATATACGACATGTACGAGCCAAGAGTAGAAGATCAAGAACGAAATGCTCGGATCAAAAAGGATGTAAGACAGCGATGTAGTTTTACTCTCATATTGTTCAATCGGTACACGAAAAACTATGGAGTAAATAAAAGAAAGGTTCAGAAGAGGAGTTGAAATTAAGGGTGAAAGGATATCAATGATACGATTTTCTGATGACATTGCTATCCTCAATGAAAGTGACGAATAATCACAGGATCTGCAGAATGGTATGAACTGTCTAATGAGAAAAGAATGCGGACTGAGAGTAAATCGAAGAAAGACGAAAGTAGCGAGAAGCAGCAGAGACGAGAACAGCAAGAAAATTAACAACGGGATTGGTGGTCACGAAGTAGATGAAGTAAAAGAAGTCCACTAACTAAGTAGCAAAATAACCAATGACTGACGGAGCAAGGATAACATAAAAAGCAGACCCGCGCTTCCGAAAAGATAATTCCTGGGGAAGAGATGTCTACTACACTCATGCTCATAACTTACAGATAATTGCAGAATGTCGTGCCACACGATGTGGCACTACACAAAACTAGCACTAATTCCATAGGCACATAGGGAGCACACACGACACAGATGTGTCAGTCAACGGTATTGGTGATAGTTGACAAAACCGTCTCGAAACACATGTTCTACAAAACGCCACTGTTTCCTGCGCATGTGCCGCTAGTTCAATATGGGATATGATCACCATGCACACGTGCACAGGCCGCACAACGGGTTGGCACACTCCGGACCAGGTGGTCGAGCAGCTGGGGTATAGCCTCCCATTCTTGCACCAATGCCCGTCGGAGCTTCTAAAGTGTCGTAGGGGTTTGAACACGTGCAGCGATACGTCGACCGAGAGCATCCCAGTCGTTCTCGTTGGGGTTTAGGTCTGGAGAATAGGCAGGCCACTGTTTCAAGGTACTCCTCCACGATGGCAGCTCATTGGGGCCATGCGTTATCATCCATCAGGAGGAAGGTGGGACCCACTGAACCCTTGAAAAGCGGACTTACTGGTGCAAAATGACGTCCCCATACAGCTCACCTGTTGCAGTTCCTCTGTCAAAGACATGCAGGGTTGTAAGTGCATCAATCATAATCCCATCCCACAGCATCAAACCACGGCCTCCATGTCTCCATACAGGGCCCTGTCAAGGACATTAAGGGGTTGGTACCTGGTTTCTGGTTCACGCCGGATGAAAAACCGGCGAGAATCAGTGTTCAGACTATACCTGGACACGTCCGTGAAAATAACCTGGGACCATTGTTCCAATGACCATGTGCTATGTTCTTGACACCAGGCTTTACGGGCTCTCCTGTGACCAGGAGTCCCAGAAATGCACCTTGCAGGTCTCTGTAGACTGTGTGTCTGGAGACAACTGTTCCAGAGGCTGTGGTAAGGTTCCGAGGAAGGCTACCTGCAGTATTGCGTGGCCGTCTGCGGGCACTGATGGTGAGATATCGGTCTTCTTGTGGTGTTGTACACTGTGGACGTCCCGTGCTGTAGCGCCTGGATCCGTTTCCTGTCTGCTGAACTCGTTGCCATAATCTTGAGATCACAATTTGTGCCACACGGAAGGCCCATGCTCCGACCTGCTGTATTTGACCAGCCTCCAGTCGCCCTGGTATTCTACCCCTCATAAAACCATCAATTTGTGTTCTTTGCGCCATTTTCAACACACAGTCACCATTACGACGTCTGAAAAAGTTTGCACACTTACTCGCTGCTCCGTATTCTGACATGCACCAACACACCTCTGAGTATTTGGACTGCTGCCAGAGCCACCGTGTAACGACCGCATGTCAAATGAATCACATGGTCATACCCCGATGTGACTTAAACCAGCAAACCGCCCAACAAAGCGTTGTTTCACCATGTATCAGCATAATACTTAATTTATGAGGGTAAGTGCAGTATCAAACATAGGCATTAATTTGAGGAAGAAATTTCTGATAATATGCTATTGGTGCACATCACTGTATGGTAGTGAAATATGAACTGTGGGAAAACCGGAACGGAAGAGAATCGAAGAATTTGAGATGGAATCCTCGAGAAGAATGTTGAGAATTAGGTGGACTGGTAAGTTAAGGAACGAGGAGATTTTGAGCAGAATTGGAAATGAGAGGAATATGGGGAAAACACTAACAAGTAGAAGGGGCAGATATATAGGAAACCTGCTAAGACATCAGGGAATAACTTCCATAACTTCCATGGTACTAGAAGGAAGTGTAGAGGATAAAAACTGTAGGGGAAGAAAGAGATTAGAATACATCGAGCAGATAACGGAGGACAATTCCCGGCGAAAGAGTAGTCTTTTGACTGTCGCTGAAGACACCACGAGCGGGCCTAGATGGCTCTCGACTCGGGAGCTTGCGATCTGGTGGTGTCAGCAGCATTCGCCGGCCGCTGGCCGTGGCGCAGAAATAGAGCGGTGTCGGGGGCAGCGGCTGGCCGGCTCGTAAAGAGCCATCCAGGGGGCGGAGCCGCCGTAAAGAATGGAGGCGGCGCAATAAAGCGGCCTGCCGCCCCTGGAATGAAACGTCATAAACACTCGCCGCCGTCAGCCACTTCCTGTTGTTCCAGAAGGAGCGCGCCCAGGTCTTCACCAAACGACTGCTTTTGTCCCGGTGGCCTGTTGATATTGGCAGGTCACTCACCCGTTCCTTCTGTTCGAAATCATAGATAAGGGAGCACTACGTGGTGTGAAGTCGACTGATTCGCATTGATCTATTCTCTTGCAAAATATAATCAAAGTACTCGAGTCGAGGATAAGCTGAACCAACTGCCATATCGGAGACTGTGTAAGTATTGGTACAAAGGCAATTGAATTAGAGGTATCTGCGAAACGCAAATGAACCGCAATGGAATTGCAAGTTGTAATTGGCGGGCTGGCCACTCAAGTGGTAGCCGGAAGGTATTCGAGACGCTGCAGCAAAAGGCGTTGCCTGTCCACTGTCTCAATTCTCAGCGTTGTAGTCTACATCTACATCTACATATATACTCCACAAAGCAGCATACGGTGCATAGCGGAGAGCACTCAGCACTTATAGTTGTTACCTTACCTGTTCCACTTGTGCTGTGTTGTGAATGGTTTTTACATAGCCTATTTTATTCCTTCCACGCTTGTTAAACATCGCATAGAAATGCAGACAGCAAAGAACCTAAGTCAAAATTTTGTTTCCTTGTGTGTACCAAAATTATTCATTGACTAATAACAATAATTTCCATTTTTTATTGCAGGTTGGGCTTTGGACAGCATGAGAAGCAGTAGATTACTGGATACGTAGAGGAGGGATAACGACTGTGATAAACTTCTAAAATATCTGCTATCAGTAGCGTTTATTGCACGGCCACGAAGCTGGAAGAACATTTATATGTTGTTGTTGTTGTGGTCTTCAGTCCAGAGACTGGTTTGATGCAGCTCTCCATGTTACTCTATTCTGTGCAAGGTTCTTCGTCTCCCAGTACCTACTGCAACCTAAATGTTTCTGAATCTGTTTAGTGTATTCATCTCTCGTCTGCCTCTGCGATTTTGCCCTCCACGCTGCCCTCCAATATTAAATTGGTGATTCCTTGATGCCTCAGAATATGCCCTACCAATAGATCCCTTTCTTGTAGTCAAGTTCTTCAACAAATTTTTCTGCTCCCCAATTCTATTCAGTACCTCCTCATTAGTTATTTTATCTACTCATACAATCTTCAGCATTCTTCTGTAGCACCACATTTCGAAAGCTTCTGTTCTCTTCTTGTCAAAACTATTTATTGTCGTTGTTTCACTTCCATACATAGCTACACTCCGTACAAATACTTTCAAAAACAACTTCCTGACACTTAAATCTATAATCGATGTTGACAAATTTCTCTTCTTCAGAAATGCTTTCCTTGCCATTGCCAGTCTACATTTTATATCCTCTCTACTTCGACCATTATCAGTTATTTTGCTCCCCAAATAGCCATACTCATTTACTGCTTTAAGCGTCTCATTTCCTAATCTAATTCCTTCAGCATCACCCGATTTTATTCGACTGCAATCCATTATTCTCGTTTTGCTTTTGTTTATGTTCATCATAAATACTCCTTTCAAGAGGATGTCTATTCCGTTCAGATGCTCTTCCAGGTCCTTTGCTGTCTCTGACAGAATTACAATGTCGTCGGCGCACCTCAAAGTTTTTATTTCTTCTCCACGGATTTTAATTCCTACTCCAAATTTTCTTTTGTTTCCTTTACTGATTGCTCAATATAAAGATTGAATAACATTGGGGAGAGGCTACAACCTTGTCTCAATCCCGTCCCAACCACTGCTTCCCTTTCAGGTCCCTCGACTCTTATAAGTGCCATCTAGTTTCTGTACAAATTGTAAATAGCCTTTCGCTCCCTGTATTTTACCCCTGCCACCTTTAGAATTTGAAAGAGAGTATTCCAGACAACATTGTCAAAAGCTTTCTCTAAGTCTACAAATGCTAGAAACGTAGGTTTGCCTTTCCTTAATCTGTTTTCAAAGATAAGTCGTAGGGTCAGTATTACTTCACGTGTTCCAACATTTCTGCGGAAACCAAACTGATATTCCCCGACGTCAGCTTCTACCAGTTTTTCCACTCGTCAGTAAAGAATTCGTGTTAGTATTTTGCAGCCGTGACTTACTAAACTGATATTTCGGCAATTTTCACATCTGTCAACACCTGCTTTCTTTGGGATTGGAATTAAGTCTGAGGGTATTTCGCCTGTCTCATACATCTTGCTCACCAGATGGTAGAGTTTTGTCAGGACTAGCTCTCCCAAGGCTGTCAGTAGTTCTAATGGAATATTGCCTACTCCCAGGACCTTTTTTCGACTTACGCCTTTCAGCGCTCTGTCAAACTCTTCACGTAGTATCATATCTCCATTTCATCTTCATCTACATCCTCATCCATTTCTATAATACTATCCTTAAGAACATCGCCCTTTTATACACCCTCTGTATACTCCTTCCACCTTTCTTCTTTCTCTTCTTTGCTTAGAACTGGGTTTCCATCTGAGTTCTTGATAGTCATGCAAGTGGTTCTCTTTTCTCCAAAGGTCTCTTTAACGTTCCTGTAGGTAGTATCTATCTTACCCCTAGTGAGATAATCCTCTACATCCTCACATTTGTCCTCTAGACATCCCTGCTTAGCCATTTTACACTTCCTGTCGCTCTCATTTTTGAGACGTTTGTATTCATCTACATCTACATCTACATGACTACTCTGCAATTCACATTTAAGTGCTTGGCAGAGGGTTCATCGAACCACAATCATGCTATCTCTCTACTATTCCACTCCCGAACAGCGAGCGGGAAAAACGAACACCTAAACTTTTCTGTTCGAGCTCTGATTTCTCTTATTTTATTTTGATAATCATTCCTACCTATGTAGGTTGGGCTCAACAAAATATTTTCGCATTCGGAAGAGAAAGTTGGTGACTGAAATTTCGTAAAAAGTCTCGCCGCGACGAAAAACGTCTATGCTGTAATGACTTCCATCCCAACTCGTGTATCATATCTGCCACATTCTCTCCCCTACAACGTGATAATACAAAACGGGCTGCCCTTTTTGCACCCTTTCGATGTCCTCCGTCAATCCCACCTGGTAAGGATCCCACACCGCGCAGCAATATTCTAACAGAGGACGAACGAGTGTAGTGTCTTACCTCTCTTTAGTGGACTTGTTGCATCTTCTAAGTGTCCTGCCAATGAAACGCAACCTTTGGCTCGCCTTCCCGACAATATTATCTATGTGGTCCTTCCAACTGAAGTTGTTCGTAATTTTAACACCCAGGTACTTAGTTGAATTGACAGCCCTGAGAATTGTACTATTTATCGAGTAATCGAATTCCAACGGATTTCTTTTGGAACTCATGTGGATCATCTCACACTTTTTAGCGTCAACTGCCACCTGACACACCATACAGCAATCTTTTCTAAATCGCTTTGCAACTTATACTGGTCTTCAGATGACCTTACTAGACGGTAAATTACAGCATCATCTGCGAACAATCTAAGAGAACTGCTCAGATTGTCACCCAGGTCATTTATATACACTCCTGGAAATTGAAATAAGAACACCGTGAATTCACTGTCCCAGGAAGGGGAAACTTTATTGACACATTCCTGGGGTCAGATAAATCACATGATCACACTGACAGAACCACAGGCACATAGACACAGGCAACAGAGCATGCACAATGTCGGCACTAGTACAGTGTATATCCACCTTTCGCAGCAATGCAGGCTGCTATTCTCCCATGGAGACGATCGTAGAGATGCTGGATGTAGCCCTGTGGAACGGCTTGCCATGCCATTTCCACCTGGCGCCTCAGTTGGACCAGCGTTCGTGCTGTACGTGCAGACCGCGTGAGACGACGCTTCATCCAGTCCCAAACATGCTCAATGGGGGACAGATCCGGAGATCTTGCTGGCCAGGGTAGTTGACTTACACCTTCTAGAGCACGTTGGGTGGCACGGGATACATGCGGACGTGCATTGTCCTGTTGGAAGAGCAAGTTCCCTTGCCGGTCAAGGAATGGTAGAACGATGGGTTCGATGACGGTTTGGATGTACCGTGCACTATTCAGTGTCCCCTCGACGATCTGCGATGGAGCTCCGTATGCCACGGCAAACTGGCTGACACTGACGGCGGCGGTGCACAAATGCTGCGCAGCTAGCGCCATTCGACGGCCAACACCGCGGTTCCTGGTGTGTCCGCTGTGCCGTGCGTGTGATCATTGCTTGTACAGCCCTCTCGCAGTGTCCGGAGCAAGTATGGTGGGTCTGACACACCGGTGTCAATGTGTTCTTTTTACCATTTCCAGGAGTGTAGATCAGGAACCGTAGAGGTCCCAGGACGCTTCCCTGGGGAACACCTGATATCACTTCAGTTTTACTCGATGATTTGCCGTCTATTACTACGAACTGCGACCTTCCTGACAGGAAATCACGAATCCAGTCGCACAACTGAGACGATACCGCATAGCTCCGCAGCTTGATTAGAAGTCGCTTGTGAGGAACGGTGTCAAAAGCTTTCCGGAAATCTAGAAATACGGAATCAACTTGAGATCCCCTGTCGATAGCGGCCTGCTTCATTTACTGCATTTTTATATTTTTTCCTCCATCAATTAAATTCAATATCTCTTCAGTTACTCAAAGATTTCTATTAGACCTCGTCTTTTTACGTACTTGATCCTGTGCTACCTTCACTATCTCGTCTCTCAAGGCGTAGTTCGAAAGCTTCTTTGATTTGTGGGTCGGGTGGTGTGTGCGTGTGTGGTTTTTTCCTTACTCTGGTAGTAGTGGTTCATTTCTGCTACCGGCCGACCGGAGTGGCCGAGAGGTTCTAGGGGCTACAGTCTGGAACAGCGCGACCGCTACGGTCGCAGGTTCATATCCTGCCTCGGGCATGGGTGTGTGTGATGTTCTTAGGTTAGTTAGGTTTAAGTAGTTCTAAGTTCTAGGCGACTGATGATCGCAGACGTTAAGTCCCATAGTGCCCAGAGCTATTTGACCGCTACCGGATGCTCTAAGCACCTGAGTCTGAAGACGTAGTGCTGACTGCTGGTTCCGGCTTGAATGTGTTATTCGTCATTGCATTGATCATTGGGTGCTAGATAAATTCGGCAAATCATTATTGGTCATGCGTTTAAACTGCCACTAATGTGAAGTGAATGCAACTCTTGGCTGCATGTCTCATGGCTTGCGAAGTTCTGAGGGACTTTCCCAGGTCGATCCTTGGTACAACATCTTGCTTTGGTCAGATTTGATGATTTTTTTTTTTTTGAAAAAAAAAAAAACAAAGATTAACTGGTTCTTAAAGGATTTCAGCTGTGAAACAGTTTTAAATTATTATTATTTTGGCCTTCTGCCGTGAAATAGTTGAATTTGTTGTCACTAAGGCCTTCAGCCGCGAATGTTACTTGTCTTAAAATTTTAATTAGAGAATTGTATTCTGGAAGCGACATTTTGATGATTGTTCTTATAAACATATTTTAATAACTGTAATTGCAGGTTGAAGTTGTTTAACTGGTTCTTTAGATTGCTATTCAGGTCTTCAGCCGTGAAACAGTTTTAAATTATTAGTATTGTGGCCTTCAGTTAAGAAATAGTTTTGAATTTTTAGTCATTAAGACTTTCAGTCGTGGAACACTTCTTAATTTATTGTCACCTTTCATTTGTTGTTGTTACTAAATAAAGTGTAGGTGATTGAAAAATAAAGTAACCAACAGCAACTGAACGGCCCTGTCCACAGTCGTAACCCAATCCTGCCTTCGTTGGCACCAGGTCTCCTAAATGGCACGGGAGAGTCTTAAGTACGACTCGTCCGTTTGAGAGTCAAACACCGCGACCACTTAATCACGACCGCGAGGGTCAGTTTTCGCTCAGTAACGCACTTTAAGCTTGGATCGTTCACTATTTCTTTTTTGTTTTTTCATAGTTCATAGTTATTCGTGTTTTCATGCTCGATCTGTGTTCAGTTTTTGACGGGCTATCCACTGGGGCATCTTACCAGTAAATCTGAGGGCGTGCAGTGGGGAGTTTCCCTTGATGATAACATCCCTTACAGTCGTACTCACAACAATCCCTTCTCCTCAGCAATGTCGCGGCGTTGTGGAATCGCCGCCATCAACGCGCGTTTAGACGGGCGTGGCCCGTGAGTGCCTCAGTCTGTCAGAGGAGAGGGGTGAGGGGCAAAGTCGCTCGTAGCACCTGGCCGACGTGCATTGTTTGACTAGCCTGTAGCAGGCACTTGCCCCACAGGAACTGCAAATGGCTCTGGGTGACCCCTCTGAACGGCTGGGTGAGCATGCAGCATAGGAGGGAGTAGGTGTGTGTGTGTGATGTCAACAGGGCCCATCATACAGAACCCGGCTGCTGTTCGCCCATTTAGCTGCCAAGTTCTGCCAGCCCAGAAACTGCCCCACTTTCTGTGTTACTCCAGTCTCTCACAGCAGACAGATCATGTACTACACAGTGATAATGATAACCGTCTACATAATTGTTCCACCTGTTACTTGAACAATTACTTAAACACTTACATACCATGAACGTTTTAAGTGTTTATTGACAAAAGGAAAACTGGCCATGACAGAGCTTTATAGATATTCGCAGTTCTTAACTGTCAGTGAAATCATTGCATTATGTATGTGGTTCATAGAATCTAAACCAACAAAGAGTAATTAGAAGAAAAAAAATCATTCACGCCATAGTTTTATAAATGTGCGTGTTTGCTAACTATACTCACTTCATCATAAGAATAAACCTGATGTAAACAAACACAACCGCGAAGATTGGTCAGAAGCAGTAGTACACACACACTGCTGTTGTTATATTCCTGGAAGTAGGTCCTACTTATGTATGAGATATACAGCATTATGACTAAGTTACGTTAAGTGAAACTTTAAGATATTCAGATGTATTAACAGCCATCGACGTATTTGTTAATCACGCTTTGGATATGCAGCTTTTATTTCAAAAATCGTGTACAGTCACAGCCTCTGCACTGTTAACACGCAGTATAAAAGTGACTGAGGCTGCTTACAGTTCCATAGTGAAACACACGTGTGGAACACGGTTAAAAAGTGCTGCTAAATAGGTTGTTCTTAACGTTTTTCATAAGTTTACCGAGATAATAGTCTTTGAAGTTTCCCAAGAGACTGTCTTAGGTACAATTAACACACTAACATACAATGTATGTATAGCGGTATCGGAAACACAGTAAATTGATAATATTCTGCACCTCATGATTCGTTGGTTCAAGTCTCGTTTGAGTTTTTTTCTCGTTCAGTTTGAAATGCCTACATCTGGTAACTGTAAAATTCGTCATCATTTTTATGAACAATGGCTCAAAATGGTTCAAATGGCTCTGAGCACTATGGGACTTAACTTCTGAGGTCATCAGCCCCCTAGAACTTAGAACTACTTAAACCTAACTAACCTAAGGACATCACACACATCCATGCCCTAGGCGGGACTCGAACCTGCGACCGTGACACCTAGTACCACTCGGCCACACCGACAATACCCGATGTCTTGTTTCTAATTATAAATTGCTTACCAAACTCCTGTTTTCATTTCAAATATACATTCTCGTTTATCAGTATTTTATGAAAGACTGTTAATAAAGGTTCCTAAATTAAGAAACCATAACAATTTCATTTTTAAGGGAAAAATGAAAAACCAAGTACTTTTTATTTGGACTGTGTCCATTGCTTTACACCACAGATGTAGATGAGTATCGTAGAAACACGAAAAACAGTCATTTTCACAGCATCCAGCACACCATACAAATGCTGAATTTTTACATTTGCTACTGTACCATTACAATATGAACCCAACAGAACTGACCGGGAGCCAGGTTAAGGGATTTGAACCGAGAAATAACAAGACTGTTAAACTGCTAGACATAATGGAACTAACGCACGCAGCTTTTTCACATCTCACTGCCGAACTCTAGCGGGATGTAGAACGGTAATTCACAAAAGAAGAGGAGCTAATGCGGCGCCTGGGTGGCTTCGTCAATTCTGTTGTTGATCGACTCGTTATCAACGTAGCAGATGACACTTCCAGAACTGAAACGTAATTCTTGGATTCAGATGAGGAAGGACCTAAGAAGTTACCTGACGACTGACTGTAATTAATACTTTCAGTGGCCTCAGTATTCAACAGTACGGTGAAATCCCTGCAGTATGCTTTTGCATCACACATAGTTCACTCAGAAAAATAACCCTGTGTTTAAATTGGGCATTTTCATCACTCTTGTTTGTAATTAGGATACTATGTCAGGTAAGAACGAGAGCATTTTTTGCTTTTCGTCTGATCACCTAAGAAGCGCGGGGTGGTGGTGAAGTTTCGCCGGATATTATTTCATTCTTTTTAAAAAGTAAATGACATTCGAAGCTATATTGTTTCTTTGCTCGTCTCTTTTTACTTCTGAACTGCAACAGCTCACATCATTGCAGGTTAGTTGGGCCGCTGGCTGGCCATTGCTGTCAATGTTTAATATCCCAGTAAAGCTGTTGTCCCGCATTATCGCTCAGTCTTTGTGCGTGTAACACAGCACAAAACTTATGCTTATGTTCGTAGCTCACTGTATTGGTCACAGCTTGACTTCGCTCCGTGAAACGAAATCCAATGAGATTCAAGGAAGAATACATGTTGTAGTGTTTACATCAGGTTTATTCGTATGATGAACAGAGTATAACAATGTGGTCGTGAAAGTATTTACTGTTTGTAAGAATCGAAAGCAATAAAATGAATCCAAAGGAAAAATTATCCACGCCGTAGCTTTATAAATGCGCATGGGCTCTAACTGAGAATGAATAGTAAATGTACTTAATGTTTCTTGGAATCCAAAGCAATAGGGCTACAAATTAATACAAAGGAAAAATTTTCCAAGCCAGAGTTTTATAAATGTGCCTGTTCCCTAACTCCAAATGAAAATTATTTAACATCTCTTGAAAGTTAAAGTAACAATGACCCCATCTTGCTGGACAAACGAAACATAATGATCACAAACTTAGAATTATAGTTAATGTTTTTATCACTCTGTTCGTAAACACCAGAGTTCGCTGTAAAGAATTGAGATACAAAATTATCATTCGCATTCATTCGAGTACATTCCGCATTTGCTCCATACGTAAAGCCCCACAATGCATTACAAACCAATTCATTAGGCAACTTCAAGACTCTCCATGGAATCAGGATTTCTCTCTCAAGCTTCCAAATGTAATTGATTCGAATCATTTTACTTTAAAGTGCTAATAATGTTCACTTCCATAAGACTCTGTTTATTATCCCAAAATACATCTGCATTATGAAGCACTCCACCAATGCGATTCTCTAATAGTTTAACCCATTTTTCATAATATAAATGATTAGGACCTACATTACTCCAAAACTATATCACGCACGTGAAAATCAAGTGCAACTTGGGATGATAATCTGCTGTGTATGTGGTTTGCCCCTTTATCAGCGTATTCGTATTATACGCAAGAATATGAGTATCTGAAGATATGTGTAATGGCTGTGGTAAATCGTTTGTATGTGTCGCGCAATACGAATGGCCTTAGAACCGAACTTCGCAGGAGTCTACATTTAATATTTTTTCGCCCGGAACCATTTTTTTCCTGTGTTATTATTGACTATATTTTCTGTTATTGTGACACGATTCCATCCATGTAATTGCGATACTAGCAACACAATAACATTTTAATTTCAGTAGCAAAATTTTATTATCTGGACAATCGAAGGCCTGGGCAACCTAACACAAATGATAACAGGACATACTTTTTATTTTGTTATACTAAAACTCTTTTATATTTGAACGCGTTAGTAACTGTATTACCGCCATATACAATGTGTGCTTTACATCCCATAAAGTACAGTGTAGTATAAATGTATTGTGCTGAAATAATGCTAGTGAAGTTTAGCATGGACTCTTTCTCCTATTCTTACAGCATTTATCCGAAAAAAATCATGTCTAATTCACGATATGTGACACAGTGCCAGAGTCTCCGCTTGTGAATCATGTTCTCATATGCCTCCTGACATGTGCTGTATAATTAGGTTTTTAACGGGGTAATGTTATAATCTTTGATTGTGTATAGTTATTACACATGCCACTAACCTTTGACATCTTAAAGAGTCCGCTGAATTCGGCAATGATTTAAGCACAATATAAGAAAGTTTGTGTTATTTTATCAGCATTCCATAGGCATCTCTGAGATGGCAGCGTAATATCTTGAGACGAGAAACTTTTATTTTTTCCTCCTGTCTCAGCGGAGCAATAACGTGAGACCCAAATACCAGCCAGAAAATATCTCTAGCGGCGTTCCAGGCAGCAGATATACTGTCAACACGCGACAGCCTGCCGAATTATTAGGCAATAAGCTGTGACTTCCGCTCCGGACTTTCTGGATTCTCGCCGCTTCCAGATTCGGGGCAACATCAGGCAACGCTCAACTAATGCAATATCCAAAGCTATTATTTCTTACTGCCTCGTACGACAGTGACATTAATGACATGGTTATTGCTTTGAAGTACAGTTACGTTACGAGTTTCAACTGGTAGGAGTGTATACTAGAATAGATAGTTCGCCAGTTTCAACAACTGAATCTCACTTTGAATTAAGTTTTTAATTTACGTTGTTAAAGAAGTAATTTTGTGGCCATCCTGGATACACTTCTGTTATGCTCAACTAAAAAACTCTGCCATCTCTCTTGCCATATCCACCACTGCTGGCGGCTCACCTCCAACTGCACAATGCTAAGCACTGTTCACATCCAGCTGCCCAACACTACAATAGCGAAAGATCCTCTTAGAAAAACTTATGAATGACTGTGCTGGTAAACCTCTTACGTTATTTGATTTTCAAACAGCTGAGCAAAACTGTACGTACTCAGATATTTCTCTCTTTACTTATTCTGATCATCACTAAACTGACACACAATATTTTTAGCGCAACGCAATCTGACTTTCAATAATCCCTACAAAAGAATGGCCCTGACTAACAATAATCTATACCTTTCACAAGTCACTTACCTCACCAAAAATGTTCGTTACTCGAATTATTGCAATACAGCAAGCGCCAATACTGCCAGCTACTGGAGGCACTAAATACTGATAGGCATAGTTAGCAAATGAAAGATTTTGATAGAGAACAAATAATGTATTTACCAGTCTTACAAATTTCGGTTTTCTGACGGACACACTCTCGCGTCCGTCGGCCGTCGTAATTTAATATATCATTATTTTTTGATTGTTGCCGACTTACGTGGTGGGCCTTAATAAAAATGATATTTCATTTAATTTTGATTTACGATTAAATGCTTTCCTGACGTTCTCCTTTTTAACAATATTAATCTCAAATTATTTGTTACGTTAATGAATGTTAGACTCGCTGAATCTTAAAACACGAGTATATAAGCTGAACAATGTAATGAACTTTTCATATTAATTTCCTCGGCTAGTCAGCTCACTTTAAAGCAAAAGATCTTTAGTTATTAATTACAACTGCGGCCCTCACGGCGAGTATTTCGCTTCCGCTAATTTTTCATAAGTTAATATCGCCACGAAATGGCGTCGTTGGATGCATCGGTCGCTGCGATTGTTGAACTGTAAATTACTTGAATGCAAGTTAATTCAAGGAAGGCGGACATGAAATGGGATCACCTCTAACAAATTAAAAGTGCACAATAATATTAAATGAGTATTTTATATGATTAACTCACACAGATATGCTTACATTTGCCAGCACTCGCAAGATGTCCGTCTATACACAATCAAGACAAGAGAAAAAGTGAAGACAACTAAAAAATTGACAAAAGAGCGTATCTTGTCACCTCTTTAGATCATTTTGTCATAAATTATTTCTTTGCAATCGAAACTTACATAGATAAATTATTATTTTATGGCTACGTGATTAAAATATATTGTTCAATTTTTGAATGTCTCATCTTTACAAATACTGTTTTTTAAGTCTTCTCGTAATAAAGCACTGGGGACGCTATAACACGTCCAGATCGTCCGCTCTCTCCGTTGCCATCTCTCTTGCCATATCCACCATTGCTGGCGGCTCACCTCCAACTGCACCACGCTACGCGCTGTTCACATGCAACTGCCAAACACTACAATAGCGAATATTCCAACAATGTCAACCAGCCACAAAGTGCACACAGCACAATCAGTGATTTTTCATACTGAGCACTACGTGGCGGTTTTTTTTTTTTTTTTTTTTGTTTTGTCGTCAGTCTACTGACTGGTTTGATGCGGCCCACCACGAATTCCTTTCCTGTGCTAAACTCTTCATCTCAGAGTAGCACTTCCAACCTACGTCCTCAATTATTTGCTTGACATATTCCAATCTCTGTCTTCCTCTACAGTTTTTGCCCTCTACAGCTCCCTCTAGTACCATGGAAGTCATTCCCTCATGTCTTAGCAGATGTCCTATCATCCTGTCCCTTCTCCTTCTCAGTGTTTTCCACATATTCCTTTCCTCTCCGATTCTGCGTAGAACCTCCTCATTCTTTACCTTATCAGTCCACCTACTTTTCAACATTCGTCTATAGCACCACATCTCAAATGCTTCGATTCTCTTCTATTCCGGTTTTCCCACAGTTCATGTTTCACTACCATACAATGCTGTACTCCAGACGTACATCCTCAGAAATTTCTTCCTCAAATTAAGGCCAGTATTTGATATTAGTAGACTTCTCTTGGCCAGAAATGCCTTTTTTGCCATAGCGAGTCTGCTTCTGATGTCCTCATTGGTTATTTTACTCCCTAGGTAGCAGTATTCTTTAACTTCATTGACTTCGAGACCATCAATCCTGATGTTAAGTTTCTCGCTGTTCTCATTTCTGCTACTTCTCATTACCTTCGTCTTTCTCCGAGTTACTCTCAAACCATACTGTGTACTCATTAGACTGTTCATTCCGTTCAGCAGATCATTTAATTCTTCTTCACTTTCACTCAGGATAGCAATGTCATCAGCGAATCATATCATTGATATCCTTTCACCTTGTATTTTAATTCCACTCCTGAACCTTCCTTTTATTTCCATAATTGATTCCTCGATGTACAGATTGAAGAGTAGGAGCGAAAGGCTACAGCCTTGTCTTACACCCTTCTTAATACGAGCACTTCGTTCTTGATCGTCCACTCTTATTATTCCCTCTTGGTTGTTGTACATATTTTATATGACCCGCCTCTCCCTATAGCTTACCCCTACTTTTTTTAGAATCTCGAACAGCTTGCACCATTTTATATTGTCGAACGCTTTTTCCAGGTCGACAAATCCTATGAACGTGCCTTGATTTTTCTTTAGCCTTGCTTCCATTATTAGCCCTAACGTCAGAATTGCCTCTCTCGTGCCATTACTTTTGCTAAAGCCAAACTGATCGTCACCTAGCGCATTATCAATTTTCTTTTCCATTCTTCTGTATATTATTCTTGTAAGCAGCTTCGGTGCATAAGCTGTTAAGCTGATTGTGCGATAATTCTCGCACTTGTCAGCTCTTGCCGTCTTCGGAATTGTGTGGATGATGCTTTTCCGAAAGTCAGATGGTATGTCGCCAGACTCATATATTCTACACACCAACGTGAATAGTCGTTTTGTGGCCACTTCCCCTAATGATTTTAGAAATTCTGATGGAATGTTATCTATCCCTTCTGCCTTATTTGACCGTAAGTCCTCCAAAGCTCTTTTAAATTCCGATTCTAATACTGGATCCCCAATCTCTTCTAAATCGACTGCTGTTTCTTCTTCTGTCACAGCAGACAAATCTTCACCCTCATAGAGGTTTTCAATGTATTCTTTCCACCTATCTGCTCTCTCCTCTGCATTTAACAGTGGAATTCCCGTTGCACTCTTAATGTTACCACCGTTGCTTTTAATGTCACCAAAGGTTGTTTAGACTTTCCTGTATGCTGAGTCTGTCCTTCCGACAATCATATCTTTTTGGATGTCTTCACATTTTTCCTGCAGCCATTTCGTCTTAGCTTCCCTGCACTTCCTATTTATTTCGTTCCTCAGCGACTTGTATTTCTGTATTCCTGATTTTCCCGGAACATGTTTGTACTTCCTCCTTTCATCAATCAACATAAAAAACATAAACAGCCTACTTACTACTTGCCTGCTATGGTTCTTCATTCCTTGTGTTGTGTTCCTACCCCTCTTCTTCCAGTGCGTTTATAACTGACAAGGAGAGGACGCATACTTGTCATCGCCAAATTCGTCCAAATTTATGGTACATATAGAGCGTGACAAGAAAATGCCCCAAGTGGAAACTACAGATGGCCAAGCGCTTAGGAAATAAAAGGAATTTTGATAGGGATCTATCAACATGTGCACCCTATCAAATGTCCCTGTGAGGGGGTGTTTCAGAAGCGGTCTTAGTATTTATTGTGCATGCCGCGTCCCGGAAATTAGTCTCGTTTCCGAGGCTAGACTTAGCCTGTGCAGGTAAAACTGGTGATGGGGCTGACATCCCTGAGTTTCACCAGTTTCGTAACTCGACTATGTTACAGCATTTCCCTTGTTCTCGGCGACATACCGCCAATAGTACCGGAGGATGTTTACTATTTTAATTCATATGTGAGACAATGGTGTGTATTGTCCGAGATTCTAAGAAAGAATTGTGAATGTGAGAGAGAGAGAGAGAGAGAGAGAGAGAGAAAGAGAGAGAGAGAGGGGGGGGGCGAACAGAGAGGGAGAGAGAGAGAGAGAGAGAGAGAGAGAGAAATAGAGAGAGAGAGAGAGAGAGAGAGAGAGAGGGATTCGTGTGGGTTCTCGTCCATTGAACGCCGATTAACGTTTCAACATTTGAACCGAGACAATATATTTAGCGAGACAAAACTTTGTATCTGATGCCCTCTCGTGATTGCGTATTAAGCTTGATGGAGATTGTATCAAATAAGAGAAGCAGGGCTACGAATTCCGCATAGCAATATTGTCGAGGAAGGCACAGATGACAACTTCTCAGAGTAGCTAAGTGGCTTAAATAAAAGAACTAAGACGAGACAGAAGACCAGAGGTATGGAGCAGCTATTATCGGAAACAGCAAGTGACATTTTTCGTAGGCCACACCAAGATAACGAACGTTGCAAATCGTTTGCAGCGCAGCAATAAATAAAGAGTATTTTATGACCATTTCGTAGAAGGAAAGGAAACGAAGATCTAAACCAAGTCGCTGTATATCCAAGACTCGTGAAGTAATACGCCTGGGACATTGATGGAGTATCTACAATGCCAGGTAAGTAAGGCACTCAGCCAGAGAATCGGGTAAATGAAAGGTACCATAACAACGAAACATTTGGAGTAATGCGCGTCGATCTAGTATAACCATTGTCAAAGGATAGGGATGTGCAGAATGATGCAAATTTATGTAATAGTATAGATTTCAACATTTGTGTAGCTATTTCCAGTATGTCGGGCAGAGGGTCGGCCGCTACTAAATGTGTGGTTACTAGAATCGACATTTGAGGTTGTTGAAACATGGACCACACTGTCAGCCGACGGACTCCATTCCGTGAGTGAAGTGTGGGGGAAAGTTTATTAGGTTGTAGTGAATCAGATAAGAAATCCGCTTCTTATTCTCGTGGAAAGTGCGATGAGGTAAATGAAGAGACGCTGTGTCGTAGTCCGCCCCCGGTGGGTGAGTGGGCGCCGGCACGGTAGCTCAGCGTATGCGGTCAGACGACTGCATCCTCTCTGTGATAAAAAAACTGAGTCAAGGAATCAACGATCAACTTGAACGGATGTCTTGTGAATTCCGCCTAGAACAAACGCAACGAACTATATAGAAAAAAAAAGTGGTCACCGCGACAGAATGTCAATCCCAAGGCCCCGGGTTCGATTCCTGGCTGTGTCGGAGATTTTTCTCCACACAGGGACTGCTGTTGTGTTTTCCTGATCATCGTCATTTCATCCCCATCGACGCGCAAGTCACCGAAGTGGCGTCAGATCGTAAGACTTACACCCGGCAAAGGGTCTACCCGACGGGAGGCCCTAGTCACACGACATTTTTTATGAAGTCGTACTGTGAAGAAAATGAATCAATGGTGTCACAAAAAAAAATGGAAATGAGCGTATGGCATCATCGGCCGGAAGGCCACTAACGGGGAATTTAGACATAACGGCCATAACCTATTGTGTTAGTCAGTTCCGCCAGGAAGCGAGCCACATGTGAAGCAAACGGTTCTCATAGATCTACTTAGCATAATTCTGACCAGGGAGTTTTGATTGTTTAAACACAAAAGGTCCCGTTTTACTTCCAATGTTAACTAAAGCAACCACGTCAGCGTTTAGTAATAAACTCTAAAAGAACACGAAACAACAAAAAAATCCAGCAAATAATTTCGTAAACGATGACGAAACGGTCTGTATTTTGGTTCAATTGTAAATGGACAGCCAAACCACCTTTATGAATATACCGTAATATGACGTTCTACAGAATGTAAACACAGTTTACGTAGCTGACAGCTGTCACATTCGAAGATTCCCCCTATGGTGTGGCTTGCCCCAGTAAAGACCGAGCTGCCTTTCTATGTCTGATCGGCGCTCAGAATGCAATGGCGAACGCCGTGACTTACGCGGAACGTCTGTACCATAACAAAATACGTACACCCAGTTGATAAAATATTCTGCAGATTCATGAAAACACACCGCTCCAAAATGCTCTTCGGAAAACAGGCAGTAAGAGCTGCAATAAAATAAAATGAAACATGGAAATAGGAAATAGAAGTAAGTAGCGTAAACGACGGAAGCAACAATGTTAGCACTGATTGTTTGACACTTCACTATGCTTTTATTTTAAAGAAAGTAAATATTGAGAAACGTTTGGCACAATGAAAACGAAATTATAATTGAAACTGTTCAAAATGCTGCGAGTTTTTACATGAGGACAGAGCTTTGCAAAGAAGATAATAACTTTGAAGTACATTTATTGTGCAACTTAGTTATACGAAGACGGGTTCGGTTCTAGCAATGAATTTCACTGTCCATTCTCAAGTACATTATCATAGCTGTTAACAGAACTCCAGGAAACTTACAGTATGCACACAGTCTAATAATTTGTTTCATTATGTGCGAGTATACATTTAGTTTAAACCGTGACCGAAACATGAGAACGCGGTAATAAATTTTTGCGTATTACTGTCAAAGATAAACGCACGTACGCAATGCCGCGGCACACCGACTGACTGTCACAGATCGACCCAGGATTGCCAACTCTCCAAAACGAAACAAGGCAAGTGTGTCTACAAAAAGCAGCCAGAAAAAGATGAAACAAAGTAAGGTGATTAGCGTGAACTTATTTTTTTCTTAATTTGGAACCTCCTGGACATTACAATAACATAAACATTTAACTGTGAATGTATAACATTATTTGGATTACATATCCTTGGTAGTACGGCAACAATAGACCTGCATTTTTAAGAAGTTGAAAACGGATGATACGCAAGACTATACTTGTTAATTTAAACATTTATTTCTATCCATGAAACTTATATTTTGCATTGCTTCGTCCAAACCATCTGTGCACTAAAGCAAGGCTGTATCTCGGAAAATTACTGCACTGAATAGAAGTTCGCTGTTCCTCTCCTCAGTTCAGTCTCTAGTACATATTGCAACCGTGAAGCATACAACGAGGGATGTTCGGAAAGTAACGAACGATAGGTCGCGAAATTGAAACCGTAGTGAAAATCAAAATTGTTTTCTTTGCAACAGTTAACTAAAACTTCCAGCTACTTATCTCCACAGTGGCCGATCCGACTTAGACGTTCGTCGTAGCGTTGTACCAACTTTCCAATACCCTCGATATGGAAGGCACTCGCCAGTGCTTTCTGCCAGCTCTCTACGCTGGCCAACAGCTCGTTGTCTGTTCCAAAATGTTGTCTTCATAGCCAGTGCTTCATGTGAGCAGCAATGAAACTCAGAGGGAAACAATTGCGGGCTGTATTGTAGGTAATCAAACACGTCCAATTGAAAACGTTGCAGGAGCACCTTCATTGCCCTGCAGAATGCGCCTGAGAATTGTCTCGAAGAAGAAAATGCATGACAGTTTTGTAATGTTGGCTGCATAGTTTCAGGCGAAATTTCTCACCAGGCCCTCGTGCGTGGCGGGAGACACTATTTTTCTAGCTATCTTTATGTGCTCCATGTGTGCTCAGAACTAAAAAGAACGACGTAACGAAATCGACTGGCATACTACAGACACTGCCCAACACACCTGTGCAAATCTTCATCGATTTCCATTTCGCGATCGGTTGTTACTTACTTTCCGAATAACCCT
The DNA here is from genome assembly GCF_023897955.1 of Schistocerca gregaria. Taxonomy (NCBI): domain Eukaryota; kingdom Metazoa; phylum Arthropoda; class Insecta; order Orthoptera; family Acrididae; genus Schistocerca; species Schistocerca gregaria. The sequence continues at coordinate 135,203,798 of NC_064923.1, read as the reverse complement.
CGTACTTCTGATTCATCCTGCATAAATGTAAGTCTGCTTTGCTTAGAACAACTTCATTATAGCGAAGTTGCGATGCTTTGCTGATATTAGCAATAATACTCTCAGCTGTTTATATTTAGTATTTCTTTTTATTCTTGTGTATGTGCATTCCGAGGAGCTCCAAATGTCACCAGAACTACTTTACTTTCCTTTGCTATTTTTTAATGTAGTGTAATAATGCATGTTCATGGGATACTGAAGCGAGTTTAGAAATATTGGTTCAATGCAAATAATTTTCACTTGAAGGGCTTTAATGTTTTCCTATAATAAGGAAAAGAGCCTGTGAAAAGCCAATTGAATTTGAAAAACATCCATATTATCAGATCCCAGCTAAATCACTCATTTGCCACGTATTAAAGGTATTAAAAAAAAGCCAGAGCTGGCTCTGCAAAATTTGGTTTGGCAGCACTGGTACGTCTACAACTACCGGTATCACTCTTATAACAGTTTATACAACAGTGCTGTTTGTTACATTTAGTATTTCATGATCATTTCACAAAAACATTACAAAGAAGACCAAACATACGTCGAAATTTTGCATACTCAGTTAATCAGTCACTTTTGTCGCAACATGAAGCAAAAACCAATTACATTTCACACTATAGAACGACACAAAAAGTATTTTACACTATCGAAGGCTTCTGTGCTGAGTAAATGATGGAGAAAAAATTAAAGAATAAATAGAAAAAATTCTCACTTAATTACCTTTATCTTCACAGCATGTCTAGAAAAGGTTGGTACTGAAACACATAGACCGTCGTTTTCCTCTAGCTCCACTTGCGAGTAAAGAGAATAAATCAAAATGGCACAGGATAAACTCCGAAATGTGATTTGCCACTTGTGTAAATTAGTATCCAAATGTTGTGTGTGGTGTCCTTAAGTTAGTTAGGTTTAAGCAGTTCTACATCTACATCTTTATCCATAGTCCGCAAGCCACCTGACGGTGTGTGGCGGAGGGTACCCTGAGTACCTCTGTCGGTTCTCCCTTCTATTCGAGTCTTGTATTGTTCGTGGGGACTGATAACCTCAGAAGTTAAGTCTCACAGTGCTCAGAGCCATTTGAACCAAGATACAGCTTAATCAAAAGATATTTTGCCTAGAGATATGGCCGAAACATATTGTCGTAAAAGTTTTGGTAGATAAGATACACATTTTTAAGTAAATAACACAAACAGAAAATCTCTTCCACAACAAAACAAGGAGTAATAGCAAATTCGATTACCCTTGACAGCCACAAATGCTGCACAGTGACGTGGTATGCTCTCTATTACTAGGTAATCTCTTCCCCCTAAAGCTGTTTTGGGGAGATGGTTGCTTCTAACTGCCATACACACTCCATAGCGACGTGGCATGGTCTTTACGAAGTAGCTCAAGGGCGGTCTTGGCAGTCGACCCATTCTTCAGCAACAGCGGTGCGAAGATCTGGAGGTGTACTTGGTGGAGGCTGATGTGATGCAGTTCGTCTCCTTAATGCATCCACGGCTAGTTCTATAAGATCCACGTCCGAGCACCTCGCTGGCCTGTCCACGCGAGGGATACCTTCACCTTCAAGAAATTCATCCAGTTGAGCAGTTCGACACGGACAGGCGTTATTTTACATAAAGAGAAATTATAGACCAACTAGATCTCTGAAAAGGCGAACCTGTGGTGGCATTCTTTCATCCCTGTACCCCTTAGAGCTTACAGGGAGCCCCTCCATACTGTGCCCCCCCCCCCCCTGTGTGGCCGAGCGGTTCTAGGCGCTACAGTCTAGAACCGTGCGACGGCTACGGTCGCAGGTTCGAATCCTGCCTCGAGCTTGGATGTCTGTGCTGTCCTTAGGTTAGTTAGGTTTAAGTGGTTCTAAGTTCTAGGGGACTGATGACCTCAGAAGTTAAGTGCCATAGTGCTCAGAGCCATTTGAACCATACTGTAAATCACGGATTTTGATGCGCTTCAAATATATTGTAGAGACACTTACCTGATACCTGGCTATCCGGTTTTGTAGCGACAGCCCTTGTATACCTGTAACATTACATGTATTCCGAGAAAGCCAGCGGAGCGCAGCGGTAAAGGTTCACGGCTACCGAGCTAGAGGAAGCGTGAACTTTTTTTCAAAATCGACCGAAATTTTATATTTTATTCCAAATTCAACAAACTGTACAAGGGGTGCGGAATTATAAAGATATATTTAGTTAGTATTTTTTTCAAATTTGTGGTTCGCAGTTGGAGTTCCAAATATTCGTACAACGGTCGCTTCTTCTGAAATGGATCTCTGCCCGTTATCGTCCCCTCTCCGGTAAATACAGTTAGTCTTAACGGGAAGTCCGGCTTCTAGTTGCGGCCAATGAGGATGTGAGTTGCATTGCATTACCTTCGTATCTATCTACAGCGTTAGTTGCTCTCAAAGCGTATATAGTGCCATGTGTTCTTTGAAATGGTAGAAGAAAAGTACAAAAGCAGGATTCGAACACGGTACCTCCAGGGCGGTAGCTGTGAACCTTTACCGCTGCCCTTAGCTGACTAGCTAGGAATTGTAAGTCGGCTATTTAGGTTTTTATATTGGTAACGCCACGTAGCGCTCTGTATGAAAATCACTGGCTGTGCTGTGTGAAATCTGTGGCTCGTTTGCATTGTTGTCTGCCATTGTAATGTTGGGCAGCTGGATAAGCGCGTAGCGTTTGGCAGTTGGAGGTGAACCGCCAGCAGTGGTGGATGTGGGAAGAGAGATGGCACAGTTTTGAAATTTGTAAGACTGGATTTCATGAACTGCTATATATATTATGACTATTAAGGTAAATACATTGTTTGTTGTCTATTAAAATCTTTCATTTGCTAACTATCCCTATCAGTAGTTAGTGCCTTCCGTAGTTTGAATCTTTTACTTAGCTAGCAGTAGTGGCGCTCGCTGTATTGCAGTAGTTCGAGTAACGAAGATTTTTAGTGAGGTAAGTGATTTGTGAAAGGTATAGGTTAATGTTAGTCAGGGCCATTCTTTTCTAGGGATTTTTGAAAGTAAGATTGCGTTGCGCTAAAAATATTGTGTGTTACTTTAAGCACAGTTATGTATAATTTTTCTAAGGGGACGTTTCATATATCGACCCTTAGCTGAGGATACCTCACTGGAATCTTCTGATTTTTTCTTGTAGTTTGTGTAATTAGTGCCGCCTTTGTTTATTGCTAGCGCGTAATCATAGAGAGAATTTCCTTTGTAGTTGTAGTTTTTCATTCTTGTACAGTAAAACAGTTGTGGCATGCATGTAGATTTGCACCAAGTATTTCGCAGCTGCGGTTGCAATTAACGAGATATTATTTTCAATGTTATGTTAATGTGTTTTCTTGTTTTGCTCATCAAATTGTGTTTTTCTGTGTTGTTGTGTGAAATATTGTGACAATAATGGCTTGTGAGAAACGTAATACTAGGCTCCAAAGTAAACTGAGAAATGACAGTGAAGACGAAAGCAGTGTGTTAGCGCCACCATGTTATGAATTGACTAATGTTCAAAGTAGTAATTTGATAATTGTGCATAGGGAAATGGAGCGGGCTGCAAATAATGACGTAGGCAGTGAAACAGTTAGTGAACAGGAAAGCATTATCGATTGATCGGTCGGCAACAGCTCGCATCAGGAATCCGAAATGACAGGACACAATCTTGCAAGTACTGTAGATTCAGATTTTGCGTCCTCACCTTTTTCTCAAATAAATCAAGACACATTTTCTGCTTTTCAAAATGTGAATATTGTCGGTTCAAATGCACTGCCGAGTAGCACTGAGGAACATGTTTCAGACACCTGTGCACTGTTATTACAGTTAATGCAACAAATGGCACAAAGGCTACAAAAGTTAGACACAACGCTTGAACAAAATCAGAAACAAATGGGACAAAATCTTCAAAAGTTAGATACAATGGAACATAATCTTCAAAAGTTAGACTCAATGGAACAACACCACAGACAAACACAGGAACAGTTAGACACAATGGAACAAAAGCTTCAAAAGTTAGACTCAGTGGAACATACACTTGAACAAACATGTGAAGATTTACCTACTGAGTTACATAAAATCGAATCAAAATGTCAAAAAGTCTGTAATGACGTAGAAAACACAAATTTGTGAGCATTTTCAACCTATTTTTTCGCGGCATGAAAATGCATTACAGAATCACGAATCAGCCATAAAAGAACTGCAAACTTTTGTTCATGAAAATCATGAGACCTTGCGAGCTAAAATTGACTCAGTTGCATCTACCGATTCGGTTACGCAACTTGCAAAAACTCAGGAACACTTAAAGGACACAGTAGATAATCTGAAAATTGGTTCAGAAAGACACATGGAGGAAATCGGTTCATTATCAGAGAAAGTAGTTGAACTTTCGGATCAGCTAAATAATTTATCTACGAAGGTAGATGATAATCTGAATGACACAGAACCGGTAGTCTTTAATGACACAGAAGAGTTCGAACAAATTAGGAAATTCAAACAAAATCAGAATCAAGTTAATACGCAACACCAAAGAGAAATCCGGGAAGTACAAGATCAGCTGACACAGGTAATACAAGAATTACGTATTTCAGAGGACACTCAAGCTCCAATACGGGAAGAGGGACATAGAAATACAGAACAGCCACAAAATAATAACACAGGGCTCTTCGAAAATTGTGAAAGAAATTAGCAAGGTACACCGAATTTTGAGATAGAACCGCCGAAACAATGTAACAATTACCGAAATGCGACTCGCCGACATGATTATTTTGACTATAAGCTGTTCATTACTACACGTAAATTCAAAACATTTAAGAATTCTGGCAACGACATTCATCCACAAGTGTGGCTCCATCAATTCTCTCATTGATTTCCTCCTAAGTGGTCATTAGAGCACAGATTATAATTTATGTTTGGCTACTTAGAGAATGACCCAGCTGTAAAAATGCGATCGGTCTATCACGATTGTCACAGTGAAGGAGAATTTTACCATGCCTTCCTCTCAGCATATTGGTCTCAAGTCACACAAGACCGAGTAGAACATGGCATCATAATGATGAAACATTTCGAACAATCTGAATTTTCCAGTCTTGTGAAATATTTTGAAGACATATTGCACAAGAATCAGTACCTGTGGAACCCATACAGCGCCTCAGAACTCATCCGCATTTGCTTAATCAAATTACCTGAACATTTAAGACATATTATTTTGGCAGGACGTTGCAAAGACGACATTGAAGCTTTTCAGGGACTGTTACAAGAATTGGAAATAGACACTGACAATCGCGGAACGCGAAAACAGGAACACAACAATTACAGGTCACATCCATCACAATTCCGCGATGAAAGAAATAATAACTGGACACGACAAGGCTATTCTTACAACGTAAATCGTGACCAAAATAGACACCACCCATATGACAACCACTGGCAGAGTAATACACTCCTGGAAATGGAAAAAAGAACACATTGACACCGGTGTGTCAGACCCAACATACTTGCTCCGGACACTGCGAGAGGGCTGTACAAGCAATGATCACACGCACGGCACAGCGGACACACCAGGAACCACGGTGTTGGCCGTCGAATGGCGCTAGCTGCGCAGCATTTGTGCACCGCCGCCGTCAGTGTCAGCCAGTTTGCCGTGGCATACGGAGCTCCATCGCAGTCTTTAACACTGGTAGCATGCCGCGACAGCGTGGACGTGAACCGTATGTGCAGTTGACGGACTTTCAGCGAGGGCGTATAGTGGGCAAGCGGGAGGCCGGGTGGACGTACCGCCGAATTGCTCAACACGTGGGGCGTGAGGTCTCCACAGTACATCGATGTTGTCGCCAGTGGTCGGCGGAAGGTGCACGTACCCGTCGACTTGGGACTGGACCGCAGCGACGCACGGATGCACACCAAGACCTTAGGTTGCACGCCAAGACCGTAGGATCCTACGCAGTGCCGTAGGGGACCACACCGCCACTTCCCAGCAAATTAGGGACACTGTTGCTCCTGGGGTATCGGCGAGGACCATTCCCAACAGTCTCCATGAAGCTGGGCTACGGTCCCGCACACCGTTAGGCCGTCTTCCGCTCACGCCCCAACATCGTGCAGCCCGCCTCCAGTGGTGTCGCGACAGACGTGAATGGAGGGACGAATGGAGAAGTGTCGTCTTCAGCGATGAGAGTCGCTTCTGCCTTGGTGCCAATGATGGTCGTATGCGTGTTTGGCGCCGTGCAGGTGAGCGCCACAATCAGGACTGCATACGACCGAGGCACACAGGGCCAACACCCGGCATCATGGTGTGGGGAGCGATCTACTACACTGGCTGTACACCGCTGGTGATCGTCGAGGGGACACTGAATAGTGCACAGTACATCCAAACCGTCATCGAACCCATCGTTCTACCATTCCTAGACCGGCAAGGGAACTTGCTGTTCCAACAGGACAATGCACGTCCGCATGTATCCCGTGCCACCCAACGTGCTCTAGAAGGTGTAAGTCAACTACCCTGGCCAGCAAGATCTCCTGATCTGTCCCCCATTGAGCATGTTTGGGACTGGATGAAGCGTCGTCTCACGCGGTCTGCACGTCCAGCACGAACGATGGTCCAACTGAGGCGCCAGGTGGAAATTGCATGGCAACCCGTTCCACAGGACTACATCCAGCATCTCTACGATCGTCTCCATGGGAAAATAGCAGCATGCATTGCTGCGAAAGGTGGATATACACTGTACTAGTGCCGACATTGTGCATGCTCTGTCGCCTGTCTCTATGTGCCTGTGTTTCTGTCAGTGTGATCATGTGATGTATCTGACCCCAGGAATGTGTCAATAAAGTTTCCCCTTCCTGGGACAATGAATTCACGGTGTTCTTATTTCAATTTCCAGGAGTGTAGTTACAGAGAAAGATCGCAATTCCGTAGCAATGAATATGACACGGACAATCATAGAAACAGACAATATGGCAACAAGAACTATTATTATCACAGGAGACAGTATAATTTCAGACGCAAGGGTCCACCGCGCAGTGATAATTCAGGGAGAAATTCTCCACCACTTAACCGACAAGAAAGAAACTACAGGAACTACCGGCATGACGACGGACGATATGATCCTAACGACAGACCTGAATTCCAGCAGAACAGGCAGGATTCAAACGGAGCAGGGCCCTCTCGGCAAGGTGAATTTGTAGAAGTTAGGTCTCCTAATCCCAATAAGGACGCACGCCAACAAAGAGATGGCTGACAATGACTCGCACCGCAGGCAGCCACGTGCGCCGGCTGGCTCAGAGAAAAATAACATAGACGCTAATCTTAAGAAAAACTCCAGTATTCTTTACCAACGTTTACCGCATGATAATGGCGTTCAAGTTGAAACTCTGAGTACTATGAAGAATAAAGGATTGCACCATATTTCACATGTAAAACCGTTTATTGAGAGATAATCTGCTTTTTAACTTAGTCTTTGCCATAAAATTTTTCACTTCACGCTACTAGTACAATTTGTCACACTGAGAAACTGTTAACGCGCAACAATGTTTTGAAGTTAACTATCCAGTCGAGAACCTAGTGAGCATTTTTAAACAGAAATTACGAATGCATTGTTATAGTGAACAGACGACACAGCGATGTTATTTGTACATTCTTGCTTGATAGTTGCACGATTACTAACGACTATAAGGCTTACATAATTAGAACATATACTGTTAATGAGATTTTAATGCAACATTTTGGTTTACTTGACAAGACATTCTTTATTTGAAGTACTTTCTGTGAGATTATAGATAACTTAATACTTTGTTTCTCTGACAGCTACACGATTTTATCACGACGCTACTACCATGTGACACAATTTACATTGTTGCTTTTGCGGTGTATCTGTTTTATATCTGCACAGTTTTTCTGAATTATTCTGGAAAGTAAAACATGTTTTAGTAGTAACTTTTGTGGTATAGCTATAATGAGACAGCCTTTTGCGTAGCACAACAGTACTTTCTTCGTCACGGCAATAAGCGTAATAACTAAGATATTCATACGCAAAGCATTTCACTTTTGTTTATCAAGAGGTAAGTACATTGACTTCTGCAGAACGTAGCTTTCGGAGGACGATAACTACGACACTTCCACAGAATTATCTTATAGGAAGACGTACATTTAGCGCTACAGAACACACATTTGAGTGATTAATTTTGTACTTGAAATACTTATTTTTCAAGATTTTTGAATTACAAAGAAAGTTTTCCATGATACATATCACTCCATTCCTGTAATCTGTAACACCTGAGGGTATAATTACATTTATCTTCAAGGGGGTACACGCTTACTGTGTGTATCATGTGTTTGGCAAGCACATGGAGCCTTAGCTAATATAGTATTTGCTTATACAATTTTACACAACGGTACCATATTTCTCTAACACAGAATTACACAGCTATCTGATTATTTGACAGAGAAACAAAGATCTTTTTACTACATCAGTGACACATGTTTACGCAATTACGCAGGTGGATAACTTCACACTTATGAAATTGTATTTTGTCTGTACTTTGTGAACTGTTTATATTTTTCAGAACCATTGTGATACTATGAGAGATTTGAATGATGTATTTGGTATGGGATCATGATTTTTAAACTACGTTTGAGGCAGATGACACTTTTGACATGAGTAGGGAATTTTTTTTAGGTTTTGGATTTATTGGAGGAAGCTACACCGATTTTGAGAGTTGACTGAGGTGTTATGATGTTATTATTACGATGACTATGTGTATTATGCTGTTGCGGTATGTTTATAATCAGTAAGCTAATGCTATATGAGGAATTTGATTATGATACATATTTCTTATGATTAAATATTGAAGAAGTGGCGACGAATATGTGTATGTGTAATAAAGCAAGGAATAATGAGTAGTGGTCAGGGACTCTGGTTTGTGAAAAGGGATGTTGGAATCCGAGAATCGTACTTTAAGAGTTATGAAATGTGTGTATATGCGTGAATGTATCATTATGCTGGAGAAAATTTTTAGGACATTATTATATTTAAAGGATTTTGTTTCTACAGATTTGTAATGCAAATTCTTGACCTGCGAAATTTTTTATATGAGACTGCCACAGTAGCGGAAACTGGTGTAAATATTTCGGTAAGCCAGTTAAGTGACCACCTGCACGTAATGCGTCATGGTCACCCAGCTGCGCGAAAGTCACCTGACAAGAGAAAGCCATTAGGTAAAAAAAAAAAGAAGGGAGAGAGGCCATTATCCTCGCTATCGACATTCCTTTGTAGAAAGCATCGCAAGAACGACACGCTCATTACTTGGAAAGATACTTTCTTACATCTGCACACCTGATAATGACAAGCGTCTTTCTACGAGAGTTCAGGGAATTTGTACTAACTTATGAAATGTCACATGATTATTGAATGATATTTTTATTCTTTGCCTTTCATAGTTGCATATTTCATTTGATATCTGGTTTCCAGCTATGTTGCAGCATTGGTTTTATGAAATAAAATAAAATGCGTTTGCTAATGTGAACACTTTCTGTCAACAGATCTATTAAATAATCATTTTATGATCCACATTCTTCGAAAAAGGAGCACTTAGAAAGGAAAGAACAATAAGAAGGGATTAATAACAGTTACTGCATACTTAATTATCTTTTCACCTACATGGTAATATCTTTTGTAGAATTAGTTTTGTGGTGCACCACTTTAATGACATAGATATTAATATGTGAATAGACATTTCCCTTTTCTGCATTGTTGTCTTTACTGTAATATTTTTTTCTGCTTGAGCTTTGTCATGTTTAGTTATAAGTTATTGCATTTCCTGCTGCTGTTTGCCAGGCATAGTGTTACTGAATTTCAATTTGTATTACTCTGTTAAGCCAGTTTTACTACTGATTTATTTTTCTTGTTGCTGTTTATTGCTTCATATTAGTTGTAATGTGGCATTTGCTTTGCTATGTCCTATATTGCTGCCTTTTTTTGCCAATTTGCATTTTTCTGTGATTGCTGTTTGTATTAATTGTTTTGTGCTGCTGCATTGCCTCGTCCCTTAGTTTAGCATGTGAGCTCAGTAGGTTTAAGTTAGCTTAAGAGGGGGTAGACTATATAAGAAACTAACTATGATGAATTGGAAGAAAAGCACTGAGAAGCTCTAAGAAAATGGTTTGGCCAAAAAAGTAGTGTACAGTGGAGAAAAACTATTTTTGAAAGAGGATGTGAACAGAATACAGAAAGCATGCTTGGATAGGATTTTTTTGGTGGAAACAAATGTTGAAATAAGACGAAAGATCTATGGAATGAAGTTTGGGATTGGGCTGAAGTACCAAATGTTACACTGAAAACAAACCCTGTCCTTTCCTTGTGTTATCCCACTATGTGTTTGTGTACCCTAGTATATTTATGTTCTTCCGGTCTTTACATGTTTATCTGATAAGACTTATGTTGCAGAATTTTTTTAATACTAAGATACATTCACTATGATAAGGAATACTGTTATCCTGAAATATAATTTGCGTTAATAACATGTTATATACTTTGTAAAGATGTTTACACGTTATTAATTCTGTTTTGTTCTAATACCCTTATGTGAAGTTGATGTTTCAAATGTTATTCTGATCTTTTATGTATGTATGTATGTACCTTAGGTTAGAAAATTTAAAAAGGGAAATGGATAGGTTAAAGTTAGATATAGTGGGAATCAGTGAAGTTCGGTGGCGGAAGGAAGAAGCCTTTTGGTCAGGTGACTACAGGGTTATAAACACAAAATCAAATAGGGGTAATGCAGGAGAAGGTTTAATAATGAATAGGAAAATAGGAATGCGGGTAAGCTACTACAAACAGCATAGTGAACGCATTATTGTGGCCAAGATAGATACGAAGCCCACATCTACTACAGTAGTACAAGTTTATATGCCAACTAGCTCTGAAGGTGAGGAAGAAATTGAAGAAATGTATGATCAAATAAAAGAAATTATTCAGATAGTGAAGGGTGACGAAACTTTAATAGTCACGGGTGACTGGAATTCAACAGTAGAAAAAGGGAGAGAAGGAAACAGTAGATGAATATGGATTGGGGCTACAAAATAAAAGAGGAAAATGTCTGGTAGAATTTTGCACAGAGCATAACTTAATCATAGCTAATACTTGGTTCAAGAAACATAAAAGAAGGGTGTATACGTGGAAGAACCCTGGAGATACTAAAAGGTATCAGATAGATTATATAATGGTAAGACAGAGATTTAGGAACCAGGTTTTAAATTGTAAGACATTTTCAGGGCCAGATGTGGACTCTGACCACAATCTATTGGTTACGAACTGTAGATTAAAACTGAAGAAATTGCAAAAAGGTGGGAATTTAAGGAGATGGGACATGGATAAACTGACTAAACCAGAGGTTGTACAGAGTTTCAAGGAGAGCATGAGGGAACAATTGACAGGAATGGGGGAAAGAATTACAGTAGAAGACGAATGGGTAGCTCTGAGGGTGAAGTAGTGAAGGCAGCAGAGGATCAACTAGGTAAAAAGAGGAGGGATATTAGAAATCCTTTGGTAACAGAAGAAATATTGAATTTAATTGATGAAAGGAGAAAACATAAAAATACAGTAAATGAAGGAGGCAAAAAGGACTACAGACTTCTCAAAAACGAGATCGTCAGGAAGTGCAAAATGGCTAAGCAGGGATGGCTAGAGGACAAATGTAAGGATTGTAGAGGCTTATCTCACTAGGGGTAATGTAGATACTGCCTACAGGAAAATTAAAGAGACGTTTGTAGATAAGAGAACCACTTGTATGAACATCAAGAGCTCAGATGGAAACCCAGTTCTAAGCAAAGAAGGGAAAGCAGAAAGGTGCAAAAAGTATATAGAGGGACTATACAAGGGCGATGTACTTGAGGACAATATTACGTAAATGGAAGAGGATGTAGATGAAGATGAAATGGGAAATATGATACTGCGTGAAGAGTTTGACAGAGCACTGAAAGACCTGAGTCGAAACAAGGCCCCCGGAGTAGACAACATTCCATTGGAACTACTGACGGCCTTGGGAGAGCCAGTCCTGACGAAACTCTACCATCTGGTGAGCAAGATGTATGAGACAGGCGAAATACCCTCAGACTTCAAGAAGAATATAATAATTCCAATCCCAAAGAAAGCAGGTGTTGACAGATGTGAAAATTACCAAACTACAAGTTTAATAAGTCACAGCAGCAAAATACTAACACGGATTCTTTACAGACGAATGGAAAAACTAGTAGAAGCCGACCTCGGGGAAGATCAGTTTGGATTCCGTAGAAATGTTGGAATACATGAGGCAATACTGTCCATACGACTTACCTTAGAAGCTAGAATAAGGAAGGGCAAACCTACGTTTCTGGCATTTGTGGACTTGGAGAAGGCTTTTGACAATGTTGACTTAAATGCTCTCTTTCACATTCTGAAGGTGGCAGGGGAGAAATACAGAGAGCGAAGGGCTATTTACGATTTGTACAGAAACTAGATGGCAGTTATTAGAGTCGAGGGACATGAAAGGGAGGCAGTGGTTGGGAAGGGAGTGAGACAGGGTTGTAGTCTCTCCCCGATGTTATTCAATCTGTATATTGAGCAAGCAGTGAAGGAAAAAAAAGAAAAATTCGGAGTAGGTATTAAAATCCATGGAGAAGAAATAAAAATGTTGAGGTTCGCCGATGACATCGTAATTCTGTCAGAGACAGCAAAGGACTTGGAAGAGCAGTTGAACGGAATGGATAGTGTCTTGAAAGAAGGATATAAGATGAACATCAGCAAAAGCAAAGCGATGATAATGGAATGTAGTCGAATGAAGTCGGGTGATGCTGAGGGAATTAGATTAGGAAATGAGACACTTAAAGTAGTAAAGGTGTTTTGCTATTTGAGGAGCAAAATAATTGATGATGGTCGAATGAGAGAGGATATAAAATGTAGACTGGCAATGGCAAGGAAAGCGTTTCTGAAGAAGAGAAATTTGTTAACAACGAGTATAGATTTAAGTGTCAGGAAGTCATTTCTGAAAGTATTTGTATGGAGTGTAGCCATGTATAGAATTGAAACATGGACGATAAGTAGTTTGGACAAGAAGAGAATAGAAGCTTTCGAAATGTGGTGCTACAGAAGAATACTGAAGGTTACATGGGTAGATCACATAACTAATGGGGAGGTATTGAATAGGATTGGGGAGAAGAGAAGTTTGTGGCACAACTTGACCAGAAAAAGGGATCGGTTGGTAGGACATGTTGTGAGGCATCAAGGGATCACCAATTTTGTATTGGAGGGTAGCGTGGAGGGTAAAAATCGTAGAGGGAGACCAAGAGATGACTGCACTAAGCAAATTCAGAAGGATGTAGGTTGCAGTAGGTATTGGGAGATGAAGAAGCTTGCACAAGATAGAGTAGCAAGGAGACCTGCATCAAACCAGTCTCAGGACTGAAGACCACAACAACAATAACATGTTTGTACTTATGTCATAATTCCTGTAACACTGATGTATATGCTTATTTCTATTCTTTTATAAAGCCCCTATTACTACAAATGCTATCTGTATTATTATGTTTTTAATGATCTATTTTATACCGTTGTTATTGTAATCTTATGTTATAAAATTGTGATTGACACAAGTTCATCGAATTAAGTAACTTGCTAGTTACATTTCACTGCACACGTTTCTGTTGGTCATAGTTTATGGAGAATATGTGAGAAGTAGGGACTGATAGTGGTTGCACGTGTGATAATAATTCAGCAAGGGACTGGTTAACAGCATTGCTAGTTCTAAGGACAATTAAAAAAAAACTTGGTGAGTGCACAAGTGTTGGTTTATGGACTCTTCGATGGTGCTTGTGCACCTGCACAGTCGCAATAGGTGGCTGCTGGCCGTCTCTGCAAGTACTATAATGGGTCTGCATCTTTGATGGCCCACCAATACCATAATCTTTACCAGGACTACAGTGGGTCTGCTCTGTGATGCCCTACCTACCAATAGTCATCAACTTCAACTGACTCTCCTGTCGGTTTGCTCTGTTGTGCCCCATTACCTGTCTGCATGTCAAGAGTCATCATTGTAGTTCTGTTGGAAGGACAACACTGCTTAGAAATCCACTACTTCCGGGTGCATTTTCTTTTATTGCTCAGGCTTTGAGAAAAACACTGCAATTTTACTGTGATGAACGATCAGGTCTCTCTTCATGGACTGTGAGAAAATTTAAGCTTTTGACCAGCATTGTATCTATAAGTGTGTGCATTTGATGTCTTTGTTATTGTAATTATGAAAATTTTTTTCAAATCTGTATTGGCCACTGCCCAAAACAATTTGTAAAATTTTTTGTGGGGAGCATGGGGGCTATGTAAGTAGGCTGTTTAGGTTTTTATATTGGTAACGCCACGTAGCGCTCTGTATGAAAATCACTGGCTGTGCTGTGTGCAATCTGTGGCTCGTTTGCATTGTTGTCTGCCATTATAGTGTTGAGCAGCTGGATAAGCGCGTAGCGTTGGGCAGTTGGAGGTGAACCGCCAGCAGTGGTGGATGTGGGGAGAGAGATGGCGGAGTTTAGAAATTTATAAGACTGGATCTCATGAACTGCTATATATATTATGACTATTTAGGTAAATACATTGTTTGTTGTCTATTAAAATCTTTCATTCGCTAACTATGCCTATCACTAATTAGTGCCTTCCGTAGTTTCAGCCTTCTATTTAGCTGGCAGTAGTGGCGCTCGCTGTATTGCAGTAGTTCGAGTAACGAAGATTTTTGGTGAGGTAAGTGATTTGTGAAAGGTATAGGTTAATGTTAGTCAGGGCCATTCTTTTGTAGGGATTTTTGAAAGTCAGATTGCGTTGCGCTGAAAATATTGTGTGTCAGGTTAAGTACAGTTATGTGATACACTTAGCTCACTATAAACTGACGAACAAGACTGGTACGTGAGTGGTCTCAGGCACTGTTTGTGTTTATCTGTCGGTTATGCCACTATTCACAACATGGAATAGCCGGCCGGTGTGGCCGAGCGGTTCTAAGCGCTTCAGTTTGGAAGCGTGCGACCACGGCGGTCGCTGGTTCGAATCCTGCCTCAGGCATGGATGTGTGTGATATCCTGAGGTTTAAGTAGTTCCAAGTTCTAGGGGACTGATGGCCTCAGCTGATAAGTCCCATAGTGCTCAGAGCCATTTGAACCATTTGAACAATATGGAGTACTCCTTTTGTGTGCAGAGCGAAAAAGTAGGATTTTTAGGTAATGATTGATGTCACCTTTTCCCTTTTCATTTTCGTGTTTTCTGTTAGTAATGAGGGTACGTGCAATGACTAACAAAAGAAGTGGAAGTGAAGCACCTAGTAGAGATGGTCAGACAACTGTATAACTTAGATGACATACGCCCTATCGGTGTGTATGTAATTGATTAGAGCTAAAGTTCTCTGTGGTACGTAGAATGGCCACCTGTGTGTATTAGTTTTCAACAAATAAATTCGCCAAACAGACGTGAAAATTGAGAAGTTATTTTATTTTATTTTCGTTACCATTTTCGGCAGTTCTGTGTGACATCTTCAGGCCCCATACGCACCTATCAAAAATTATAGATATTGGCATGCTGGGGCCATTTGTTTCTGAATATTATGAATTCTCCAGTGCTTCCCTATAAGACTTGACTGAAACTGCACTTCACTTCGTTTGTCAGGCCGTGTAGATGCAAATGTATATGTAAAAGGGTGAAAGGTCTACACAGTAGAAGAATACATGAGCAAGTAGTGTAGAAATCGGAGACAAATGGATTGTGGTGCAGAACAGTGATCCACTGTCAAGCTTTAAGCTTTTTTTAAGGTTGGGGCATGGTTTGTTGGACACGAGGCAGCGCTGTGAGATGGGAACAGGAATGGGACAGCACCAAGCGGGCGTCACGGCTCCCTGAGAATCTGGGGCCATAACTGCTAGCTAAAAGCACAGGCTGCAGGACGCTTAGAAGAGGACAAGGCATGTAGAGACATATATACCCATCTCCCAATGTGTAGAAGCTAGTAGTTTTGTCCGTCAAAGCTGCGTCTTTTGTAGTGTTGTCGCAGGAGATTGAGGCGAGAATGAGAGGCGTGTGGCATCGTTGGTTGGGAGTCCCCGTGGAGTTCAGCCTCCTAATTAAGTAGTGGTTTTACCCTCTGCACACGAGGTCCCTTTCCAGTAGTGTGTGAGAATTGTATATTAAGAGTATCTGTTGATTGTGACTGCAATGCGTATGTTTGCGTATAGTGTTGTGTCACATCTGTGATCGATGACGACGTCAGAATGGAGAAGGTGAAATGCAGTGTTGGCATGTCATTCGTTCCCTTCAGTTAAAGGAAGAATACATTCCACCGTACGCTAGACCACGATGTCACTAAATCATAAGCTTGGAACAGGGAAGGAAGACCAAACATCTAGTCCGTGGCCTTTCAGAGGATCATTACCGAAATTCACCTTAAGTAATACAAGGTAATCACAGGAAAAGTAAATCTGAATGGTTGGACAGATATCTGAACCGCCAACCCCCAGAACAGAAGTCCAGTCTTGACTACTACGCCACCTTGGCTGCTATCCCTCTCGGGGGCCGCCGAACTTATATCCGTATTCAATGCAACAACACCTTCAGCAGTGTTAGGTGCTTGCACGCCATGAGAGATTTCACTTTTTTTTCCTTTATTGAGTTTCGATTCCCCCTGAAGGGAGCTGGCTGGCAGCAGCTTATTACACCCCTTTTCAGCCTACAGAATTTGTTTTAAAAAGATGAAGATGATAAAAAATATCTGTTGGCGATAAAATCGGTGACTTAAAGGTAAAATGGCAGAAAATTCTGTAACTTAAAACATAAAACATAGGGTTGATAATGCGAATAAAATACACAGGAAGCCGAAAAATAATAGACAGAAAATTAAAAAACATGGCGACAGTCTAGTTTCTGTTCGCAAGAGATATAAAATGCACACCCAGCGACAGCATGATTTCTGTTCGCAACACTGTGGACAGACGCACTACACTGAACACTCACTTAAACACTGCACTAAAAAGTTGGCACAAATATGACATACCACAGCCGAGAGCAGGTGGGGGGGGGGGGGGGACGGGACAGATAACGGAAAAAGGGGGGGGGAGGAGAGGAAAAGTGAAGGGGGAGGGGGGAAGGAGCCAATGGAGGATCAGGATCCATAAAAGGGGTGGGGGGAGCCGAGCAGACGTTCCAGGGAGTGGGAAAGGCAGAGGAGGGAAATACAAAAGGACTCAGGGGCGGGGGTGAGAAGGGAGATAGGGAGAGGATAGGCGGGGAGAAAACACAGGGTGGAAGGGGGGGAGAGAGATTTCAGAGTGGTTTGAAATTTAATATTAAAAAGACTGCTAATTATGGTCTACCCATAAGCGCCAGCCCATTATATTTACAACTGTAGTGTTTGCCTTTTTTTTAAATTCTAGACAAATTTGAATATATGCCAGTTTATTACATACTATATACAGGGTGGTCCATTAATAGTGACCGGGCCAAATATCTCAAGACAGATGACACTGTAATAGTCACAAACATATGGCTCACAATTTTAGACGAACAGTTGATAACAGGTAGGTTTTTAAAATTAAAATACAGTTTCGTTGTTTGTAGTTTTTTCGTTTGACGCTTATTTCGTGAGATTTTTGGCCCAGTCACGGTCAATGGACCACCCTGTATACACTTTGCCAGGATACTGTTTCATTTTTCTGTTAAGACTTACACTGTACAGTGAACATTTTATACTTAATAATTAATCCAAATATATATAATAACAGAATGTGACATGGATAACTTCCATTAGCAAAAACAAGTGTTTTAACTAAAGTATATAACAGAGAAAAGATTTATAACTCTGATATTGCTCTTTCAAGGTCACCCACTGTATGGTGACACTTAACGTATGTGTATTCAGAGACGCCTCAAGATGGTCCCCTAGCATATTCACTTCTCTTTATACATATATTCTTTCTCCTATCATTTCCTCCACATCCTCCAATTTGACAAGCTTTGCGAATGTAGGTATGTTGCGCTACTGTATTAGAAAGTTAATTTTCTGCCCTTCTGACCCTATATGATGAAACCAACTCTTCTGTCAACTTCTGAATGAACTGAAATCTGCTTACTTTTTCAAATGTTACATCCTTTCAGGTTACACATGCATTAATAGCTGCCAGTTTCAGAACATTGAAAAACATTTGCATGGGCCATCTGTGACATCATTACTCCACCGCGCAAGGTGAGCCATTTAG
Organism: Schistocerca gregaria; assembly: GCF_023897955.1. Lineage (NCBI taxonomy): Eukaryota > Metazoa > Arthropoda > Insecta > Orthoptera > Acrididae > Schistocerca > Schistocerca gregaria. Next base: position 135,185,550 of record NC_064923.1, on the reverse strand, counting down.
TCGATGATGTCATCACTGCATTGGGTGTTATCTTGGTAGCATTTTAGGATGTCATTCATTAATGGTAACTGCATCATGTATCGAACTAAAAGAAGCACGTTTTCGTTCTTTTTACCCTGCTAGCATGCTGTGCTTAGTCAACTGAATTATAAAGAGTAATTGTGTGAAAGGTGTTTCATCAGATCCTGCTGACTGAGGCATGCCCCTTACGGATTTTTTCACGCTGCTTATAATACCTGTAATCGTAAGTTTCAAACTTTCTGCAAAGAATATGGTTGTGAAAAAAAATTGTCACCTGTAATATTTTTCTCCTGCGGAAACAAGGGTGTGTGTAACACTTGATACCATAGCTCTGCAAGAGGAACACCTGTGGTGCACTGCTCAGCTTTCCATAGGCAAGGAAAACTGTTCACAACATACCTAGAATTTGTATGAACTTAAAATCAAAGCCTTATTGCGAATTTGTCTGGTTTATTGCTAATAAGTGGCATAAAAGAACATTAACTCTTGCTCATCCACAGTTATATTTTCGGTTGGAATATAACACTGCAAGGAACGGGCAATGAAAAAGTTCTACACAGGGGTATCAGGTGCAAAGTGACTTGCCTTATTCTTTGGGAACGTGTATCCTTTGCATCACACAGCAGAAACCGAAAAATTTCAGTGAATTTGTTCAAACGTACGAGTCCGTGAAAATGACAGATGGCGGTCCTTCTGGTAGGAGTTCACTGTGGCTCGTTTGAGAAAGGTCCTAAATGCTTAATTTTTTGCAGATGTGTACCTCACGAATAATTATTTAGAACCATAGAATGTGGGAACTGCAGAATAAACCATTTACCAGAAATAAGTCTTCTAAAGCAGAGTACCCCTCAAAATGATTGGTGTAGTCCTTCTAGCATGCGATGCTTTGGCATAAAACCTAATAATAAGGATACGTTACGCAACCACTCTCCTACACTTGCCGGCCAAATACTAGCGATCCTAATTTCTCCTTCCACCGTTAGTCGAAACGGTTACCCCAGACTTGCGCGCCATTGCATGGTGAAACAATGAAAGGAACAGGTAATTAGTTAAAAGCAATTATTTATGACCGATCTGAAAAGATAACATGCTGTAGATATGCTGTAGGTAATGTACTCGACAGAACGATCGTTTGGTTTTCATCGGCAATGTTACTTCTTATTCGTGGCAAGAAACCTGAGTAATAAGAGGGGCACGTTAATAGTGGAAGACGCAAACTATTAGGCTACTTCTACAGATTAAATTTAATGACGGAAATTATACCTTGTTTTCTTAAGTGGAGTACTGCCTCAGTAAGTTTACCTTTTTTGTATAGGTTTTCTTGCATGGTGATAAGTACAGTCGGAGATTTAAAGCTGGAATTAAATATGGAAAGCGTGATTTAGTAGAAAAAAAATTTCTTTGTGAGTGTGGTCTCTTTGTGGAATTTGTTCAGGACGGAAAGAGCATTTGACATTGTGAAGTTTATTTTGATACTTTTAGAAGGAGCACCTGTGTATATTCAAGTAATGTAGGAGTGATACAAATGCCATAAAATAGTGCATAGCATGTGTAGTAGAAATTGTGTAGTGGTGCCCATGTTACCTGTCAGAAGTATTTTAAGTGGAGAGATGAATGATATTGACACTCTGTATGGCTACATTAAAAAAAAAGTCACACACGAGAAAGTATAACGTTTCTTAAGTTTCCGTACAGTGGTAGGAACAAGAATTATTGAAGCTTTATATTTACCTAACATTTGCTGTATGACTGAAACGAAAGATTTTGTAGCCCGTTTGTTTATTTAGAGAAAACTCAGTGCGTAATCGGAAGAGAGGGAACGCCGCCGTGCACTTCACTAGACGGGAGAGGAAACAATTTGGGAAAGGGTCAGCAGCAAGTGGAGGAGAGGGTGAATGCGTGTTTACGGCAGGTAGACACGGTTGTGAGAGCATTCCCTGGGAGTGGACGGTAAGCGGTAGTAGAGTGTTCCCCGATGTTCCAGCCGGTATTCTATGTGCACGTTAATGAGGGTCTGGGACTCGGGCGCTTAGACGGGTAAGAGGAACATACGCAATCGGCAGCAGGCGAATTCCGCCCACAGCGAAATTCTATGGCCGAGAGAACGTAACAAACAGAGATCCAAGGGCGTGGCGAAACATTTCTGTCTCAAAAACAATGGAACAGAACAAAGGCAACGTCTGCAGCGATCCTCTGCGATTGTAGTTAATAATTCCGAAGCACCCAATCAGTAGGGCTTATGAGTGTCTACAGCGGGGAGTATGAAGCACATGATGGTTCGCGGAGACGAGGAAGAGGATCTAGAGACGGGACACACACGTTGCGTTGGGAAGTCCGAAAGCGAGAAGAGCGTTTCCGAGAGAACAACGTTCCGACCGGTGAAACGGCAATTGAAGATACTGAACAATTTCACCGGAATTAGAGGCGTGCTTTATGATGGACAATATTGCTAGGTACTCTGTTGTGAAGTGTCTACAGTAGTAAGAAAGAAAGAAACAGACCTCAGAGGAAATTGCATACCGAGATTTTAACGAGAGAATGGGAAGCAGCCTGCTAGCGCTTAAACATTTTTCCAGCGCACGGGGTAGTGTTGGCAAACAGAGGACAAGTAACATCAGAGACACAAACCAACCAAAAAAAGTTACGTAAACGCTCGCGAATTTGCGGTTTATTTTTCCTTGTGTGTATTTTTAGTAACGTGTAAGCTCTTTTGAAAAATGGCCGCACAGTTCAATGCGCAACGGGCTGACTTGAGACACAGAGATGTGTGTCAGACACTAAACTAATTCGAGCAGCAGCCAGTTCTGCGTGGAGTACTTACGTGGTTTTTCATGTTCCTTTAGACGAATGATTGATGGGTCCCAAATCGTCTCAGAAAATACGATATCTAGACAGTTGAAATGCTATGGTACACGGAGCAAAGGTTACACGATTTGCACGACAGACGGCGCAAATTGCCCCTCTCTCCCTTTCTCTGCCGCAGGTAAAATGACGACTGTAGCCACAGGAAACGCTTCCATCCCACAAAGCGAAAACAAAACTACAAATATGCACTATCATGAAAACAGTGGATCTAGTTCTATAGGATGAAAACTACAAAAGAGAGCGTAAGCTGTTTTATTACACTATTGCCCATTATAATTGATTCACCAAGAAGAAATGCAAATGATAAACGAGTATTGATTGGACAAATATATCATACTAGAACTGATATGTGATTACATTTTCACGCAATTTGAGCGCATAGATCCTGAGAAATCAGTACCCACAACAACCACCACTGGCCGTAATAACGACCTTGATACGCCTGCGCATTGACTCAAACAGAGCTTGGATGGCGTGTACAGGTACAGCTGCCCATGCAGCTTCAACACGATGCCACAGTTCATCAAGAGTAGTGACTGGCGTATTGTGACGAGCCAGTTGCTCGGCCACCATTTAACAGACGTTTTCAATTGGTGAGACATCTGGAGAATGTGCTGACCAGGGCAGCAGTCGAACATTTTCTGTATCCAGAAAGGCCCGTATAGGACCCGCAACATGTGGTCGTGCATTATCCTGCTGAAATGTAGGGTTTCGCAGGAATGGAATGAAGAGTAGAGCCACGGGTCGTAACACATCTGAAGTGTAACGTCCACTATTCAAAGTGCCGTCAATGCGAACCAGAGGTGACCCAGACGTGTAACCAATGACGAATACATGCATCCAATGTGCGTTCACCGCGATGTCGCCAAACACGGATGCGACCACCACGATGCTGTAAACAGAACCTGGATTCATCCGAAAAAGTAACGTTTTGCCATTCGTGCACCCAGGTTCGTCGTTGAGCACACCATCGCAGGCGCTCCTGTCTGTGATGCTGCGTCAAGGGTAACAGCAGCCATGGTCTCCGAGCTGATGGTCCATGCTGCTGCAAACGTCGTTGAACTGTTCGTTCGGATGATTTTTGTCCTACAAACGTCCCCATCTGTTGACTCAGATATCGAGATGTGGCTTCACGATCCGTTACAGCCATGCAGATAAGATGCTTGTCATCTCGACTGCTAGTGATGCGAGACCACTGGGATCAAGCAAGGCGTTCCGTATTACCCTCCTGAACCCACCGATTCACTATTCTGCTAACAGTCATTGGATCTGGACCAACGCCAAGAGAAATGTCACGATACGATAAACCGCAATCGCGATAGGCTAGAATCTGACCTTCATCAAAGTCGGAAACGTGATGGTACGCAATTCTCCTCCTTACACGAGGCATCACAACGATGTTTCACCAAGAAACTGCTGTTGTGTATGAGAGATCGGTTAGAAACGTTCCTCATGTCAGTACGTTGTAGGTGTCGCCACCGGCGCCAACCTTATGTGAATCCTCTGAAAAGCTAATCATTTGCATATCACAGCATCTTCTTCCTGTCGGTTAAATTTCGCGTCTGTAGCGTGTCATCTTCGTGGTGTAGCTATTTTAATGGCCAGTAGTGTACTTTAAGTGTTTACATAGTTTTATTGTGGCCGTATTTGTAAGATTGAAAATTTTTCTACTCTTCAACTACCCAACGGAAAAACAAGTTATCTTCTGCAATGAGATAATCAGAGGGTGTAGAAAAGAGTGTAGAGCCCACAGAGCGTTAATTATAAATTTAGGCTATCGATCTTAATACATGGTTTACAATGAACCGAAAAGTAATATAATAAAATTGGCCCAATAAGATAGGCAACATAGTTTACACCATCCATGACAACAACTTAAAAAAAAGGTGATTTATGCACGAGAAAGAGCTTCACATATCGAGCAAGTCAACAACGCGTCGGTCCACCACTGGCCCTTACGCAAACGGTTATTGGATTTGGAATTGGTTACCAGAGTTGTTGGATGTTCTACTTATCGATTCGTGTCAAATTCTGCTCAACTGGCGTGGTAGATCGTCAAAATCCTAAGTTGGTTGGAGGGCCTTGCGCATAACGATCAGAACGTTTTCAACTGGGGAGAGATCCGGCGACCCTGATGACCAAGGCAGGGTTTGGCATGCACGAAGACAAGCAGCAGAATATCACGCCGTTTGCTGAAATTTAAGCCCACGATGGCTTGCCATATAGGGCAACGAAACTGGGGGTAGGATATCGTAGACGTACCTCTGTGCAGCGAAACACAACCAGAGGAGTCCTGCTATGAAAAGAAATGTCACCCCAGACCATCAATTCTGGTTGTCGGATTGTCAGGCCGGTATCCCACAGCTGCCTTGCGTGTCTAAGGACACGTCTTTGGCCTGGGCTCTCATTGACTGTGTGGTATCGATAGTAACGACGCCACGTAATAGTTTCTCAAGTTGGCACTACCAGAGACACAGACGACAGCCCCCTCTAGCCGGTGCTGTCGAGGTCAACGAGCTCTGCGTCTGCTTCAGCCCATTTGATCAGTTGCAGCCAGCCAGGACACTTCGCATCATCATCGCACCTACATACAAAGTTATGTAATCATTATCGCCTTGTTTTTGTACCAGTAAACCATTTTTTTGCAGTACCCACTTGTATTACCTTTTTCCGTTCCTACCTGCGCGTCGTCTGCTAGGAGGGATACAAAAGACTGGAGTATAATTGTTTTCAGCCATGAGTCCCGCTTCGAACCGAGCCTCGATGACCTGTAAAGACATGCCTGGAGGAGCACCGAACAGCGGTTGGGTACCAGCTAGACTATCGCCCGCCATACGCCCCCAGAATAAGGAGTAATGGCCTGGCGGGCCATTTATTTTAATAGCAGGACGCCTTTGGTTTTATTCGCGGCATGCTTACGGATCAGCGGTACGTCGACGATACTTTCCCCCAGTTTTGTGCCCTTCATGGTAAACCATAATGAGCTTACGTTTCAGCAAGATAATGTTCATCCGCACATGGTGAGAGTTTCCATTGTTTGTCTTCATACTTCCCAGAGCCTACCTTGTCCATCAAGGTCGCCAGATCTGCCCCCAGCTGAGAACATTTGGAACATTAAAGTTAGGGCCCTCCAACCAGATCGCTATTTTAACGACCTAAGGAAACAGTTGGACAGAATTTGGCACGATATCCCTTAGGAGGACATCCAACAACTCTGTTAATCAATATCAAACTCAATAGCTGCTTTCATAATGGCAAGCGTTGGACCAACATATTACTGACGTCCTCAATTTGTGAAGCTCTTTCTCTTAAATATTTTTTTTAAAAACTGTAATCATTTGTTTGTCTCTGCATGTGCGTTACAACTAGCGAGCCCCAGGATAATTCTTGCTTCGTGTGTCTTTTTTTCCTCTTGCATTAACGTCTTATTCACACTGTATGTGCATTGGTGTGTCGAGTGAGTGACAGTATTCGGATTAAATCTGGCAGGAAACTTGATTGGCTTCATATGCTTGCCTTTTCTGTACTACCTACCACTGCTTCAGTAATTACTTGTCTGCAAGTAAAGTAACCTTCCAGGGTTTTGCAAAACTTTTATGAACTCTAACAGAAAGAGATATTTAAATACATGTTCTGGAAACAAATAGCGAATAGAAGTGGTACAAAAATTTCAGCTAAAAAAACCAACATGCATGCTAAAATTTTAAAGAATGTATCGAAATACGTAAGTAAACACATAGGTAACGTAGAGAGAATTAGTAAATCGAAATGTCTTGGAGAAGTTACACAGCAGAGTAGACTAGAAAAACTTGCAGTAGATATTACAATTAGGAAAATGGAAAGTACATTGTTCAAAAAGAAAATCTACTACAAGAAATGCATGTCTAGAAAAACAATGCTAAGTCAGTATATCACATTGATAAAAATGCCGGCCGCTGGTGGCCGAGCGGTTCTGGCGCTACAGTCTGGAACCGCGCGACCGCTACGGTCGCAGGTTCGAATCCCGCCTCGGGCATGAACGAGTGTGTTGTCCACAGGTTAGTTAGGTTTAAGTAGTTCTAGGGGACTTATGACCTCAGCAGTTGAGCCCCATAGTGCTCAGAGCCATTTGAACAGTGATAAAACCGGAATTTTTGTGTGGATGCTTAACGATGGACTATAAACAGGACAGAAAGGAGAAGATGGATATAAAATTCGTAGTAGTGAGGAGATCAACGAGAATATATAGAAAAATTTCAGAAGTAATTACAAAGGGTAAGTTAACCTTCTTTGGACACCTCTGCCAAATGAATGAAAACAGGCTAATGAAAAAAAAAATCCTTTGTTTTTGGGAGGAGATCTCGACAACAGCATGTATTACAGAAATAAGAAAAGAACTAGAATGAAACAACATCAAAGAATCGTAAATAGAGAAACAAACCTTAACAATAAAGTACTAAATTTAGAAGGAATTCTAGGCAAAAGAAGTAAGAACTCGGGAACAACGCAGACTGAAGATAGAAAAATAAAAGATGGTTAGAAGATGAAGGAGTTCTCGTAAACAGGAAACAACAAAGAAAGAAGAGTAACTGAAGTTGTTGCGTGATCCTAGTTGGTCAACAAGAATATAAAAAGAAGGCTAAAATATTTAATAATGGGAAAGGGAGTTGTGTAAATGTATACTGAAATCATACACCTGTTTTTCATTTTTTCTGCATTTAGTTCACTTTAATCAATGCCTACATAGACTAGAAAAAAAGAACACAGAGAATAAAAACAGTCTGTAGTCCTTTTGGTAGGACAGAAAGATTTTTCAAGGCCAAGATTGAGATGTGTCTGAAACAGAGAGTTTCAGTGAGTGCTTGTTGTCAGTTTCGACCTAAGGCAGTAGGGAAGAGAATTTCAATTTGAACGTCACTGAAAAATTGACGACTGAACGAGGTGCTATAATGGATTAAGTTCCGAGCGCGTAATTTGCCCATTTTGTATCTGCTGGTGTACGAGCAAAAATCCAAAGATAGTATACGATGGCTCATCATCAAAAACCGAGACTGAGTATTTTCACGGATGTTTATTACTCCATTTCAGTATTTACATGATCGATTTCAAAGTGCTCCCCTACTACCTGAATGCATTTTTATAGCATCTCTGCCAGTCCTCGAACACATGGTGCAGGCCATTCTTTGCTGTTCTTGAGGACTACCTGACTTCTCTTGAGCATTGCTTCAGAGTTCTCACATTGAATGCACCGAAGTTCTGCCTTTAGTGATGGAGAAAAATAATCAGAGAATGCAAGATAGCGGCAAGGCTATAAGACGGATGCGGCAAGCAGTTATTGTTGAATTGAGCCAAAAACTGCATGACTTGATTTGCGACGTGAGGCCGTGCACTCTCATGATGAAGTGGCCACCCAGTCTGAGAAAATCATGGCCGTTTCCTTGCAATGGTCTTAGTCAGTTTATCCAACACTAATGTTAGTATGCTGCTGGACAGTAATGTGAGGGGGAAATGAATTCTGGTAATTCATTCCACGACAGTCAAAAAATGTGATCGCTGTCATTTTCCTTGCGGATGGAATAACGTTCGTCTTTTTTGGTGTTAGAGAACCTGGCGATTTCCACATTTTGTTGGCTCGTTTTCCTTCAGAATCATAATGATACACCCACGATAATACATTCCACAAAGGCATCCTATCAGTCAGTAAAGACACACATCACCTCCCAGCTTGTCTCCATTCGCACATTCTTTTGTTCGGGAGTCAACAAACGTGGCAACCAACGAGCACTAACAAGGGAGATAATGGAGATGATAACGTATAACCTTAAAGACACTGCTATATAAAATTCTCTCACCGATACTCACGAACTATCCCAGTAACTGTCTTGATGGTGACTTCAGCCACATTAGAAGCCGAAACACCGAGCCCACCTCACTTAACACACACAGATCGGTCTTTTTTCAAGTTCTTGAACCTCCTGAACACTGTCTCACGAGATAGTGGATCATTATCTCACGAGATAATGGATCATTACCGTACGCTTGTTGCAGCTTTTCGTGAGTTCCAGTGGCTATATGGTCTAAACAAGCACAGAATTTTATTGCGCCATACTGTTCCTCTCGCGTCTCCTGCATTGTGTGTTGTGCGAAAGGGAAGGAGACACAGCATTACTACCAACCTATAGATAATAAAGTACTGCCGCCTGTATACACTATACATAAAAATCCGTTGTATTCAAATACTTACGCTAGAGATTACGCCCTGTGACCAAAAGTATTCGGACACCCCCAAGAACATACGCTTTTCATATTGGATGCATTTTGCTGCCACCTACTGCCAGGTGCTCCATATCAGCGACCTCGGTAGTCATTAGACAGACTGGGACGCTCCGCGGAACTCACGGACTTCGAACGTGGTCGGGTGATTGTGAGTCACTTCTGTCATACGTCTGCACGCGAGATTTTCACACTCCTAAATATCCCTAGGTCCACTGTTTCTGAAGTGACAGTGGAGTGGAAAGGGACACGTTCAGTACAGAAGCCTACAGGTCGACCTCGTCTGTAGACTGACAGAGACCGCCGACAGTTGAAGAGAGTCATCTATCCAGGCAGACATCTATCCAGACCATCACAAAGGAATTCCGAACTGCATCAGGATCCACTGCAAGTACTATGATAGTTAGGTGGGAGATGAGAAAACTTGGATCGGCTGCTCATAAGCCACACATCACGCCGGTAAAAGCCAAAAGACGACTCACTTGGTGTAAAGAGCGTAAACATTGGACCATTGAGCAGTGGAAACACGTTGTGTGGAGTGATGAATCAGGGAACACAATGTGGCGATCGATAGAAGGGTGTGGGCATGGCGAATGCCCGGTGAACGTCATCTGCCGGCGTGTGTAATGCCAACAGTAAAATTCAGAGGCGGTGGTGTTATGGTGTGTTCGTGTTTTTCATGGAGGGGCTTGTACCCCTTGTTTTTTTTGCGTGTCACTATCACAGCATAGGCCTATATTGATGTTTCAAGCACCTTCTTGCTTCCCACTGTTGAACAGCAATTCGGGAATGTCTACTGTATCTTTCAACACGATCGAGCACCTGTTCATAATGCACAGCCTGTGGCGGAGTGGTTACACGACAATAATATCCATGTAATGGAGTGTCCTGCACGGAGTTCTGACCGGGATTCTATAGAACACGTTTGGCATGTTTTGGAACGCCAACTTCCTGCCAGGCCTCACCGACCGACATCGATACCTCTCCTCAGTGCAGCACCCCGCGAAGAATGGGCTGCCATTCCACAAGAAACCTTGTAGAGCCTGATTGATCGCATGCGTGCGAGAGTGGAAGCTGAAAATTAAGGCTAAGTGTGGGTCAACACCATACTGAATACCAGAATTACCGATGGAGGGCGCTAAGAAATTTCAGCCAGGTGTCTGGATAATTTTGATCACATAGTGTATCACGGAAGCTACAGGAAAAATATCGGTTTCAGTCTTTGTTGGTCAGCCCTAGTTTGTGTGAGAATTTAGGATTCCGTGAGCTATTCTTCTCTACTCGCTGGAACAAAGAAGGAAAAATCACTGATCTGTGTACTATCTGGAAGTAGGCAGTTAGGCGAGATGTGAGAAAACTTGGATAATATGGTCGAGCGGGTGCTCATATTCCACACATCACACCGGTAAATGCCAAACGATGTCTCGCTTGGTTTAAGGGGCGAAAACTTTGGACGATTGGAGGGACGAATCACGGTACACAATGTGGCGATCCGGCGGAAGGATGTGGTTATGTCGTGCCTGCCAAAGATGTCGGTATTTCGTTTCGTGCCTAATTACGACATGGCCGCCACGAAATGTCACGAAAGGAAAAATACTTTTCGATTCTGCGCCCACATCAGCCTATTCGTCGTATTTTGATATAAACTTCAAAGCCAAAATGGGTTATGAACTCTATCACGTACATACCGGTGGAATTTTTTGGCTAATTGTAACATGGCGGACCATGTAGAATCTTTAAACACATCTACGTTCCATGCTCTGAGATCAGAGGTGTACATACAGGTACGACAGAAATGATTGGGAAAAATGAAATGGAATTCATACAGCAAACATCTCACTCTGTCTCTGTCGCTCGAGCAAGCAACAGGATATTGAAAGTACTGTGAGTATGTCCTTTCCTTACGAATGAATGATGTGCAAATGAACTTAAATGTGTCAGAGTACATAACTGCGGATTAATTTACGATTTATAAGAATTGGAAAAAGAGTCGTGATAGAAGTGTTAATCGATCGTTTGGTGTGTGACGCATCATGTAGATTCTACTATTAAATCAGTATGCTACCAATAATTTTCTTTTGCGGCGTCGAACATGCACTTCGGAGCAGAATTTTTCTTTGAAAAGATTAACTTTGTTTGTGTATTGCGATGAAGTCAGATTCAAGAGTATTACCACCAGGCAGGACAAGTAGCGTATCAATGTACACGATTTTCTGCTTCGTACATTACACTGCAAGAGTGTTGCTTGTTGCGAATTTCAGGACAAGTAGCATATCAACGCACACGGTATTCTGCCTCACACATTACACTGTAAGAGAGTTGCTTGTTGGGAATTTCAGGAGAATCAGGGAAACAAACAGGTTACGGAACAAACATGAATGGAAGCATGTTTCTGATTCTGCTGAAATTTATATTACCAGACAAAAAAGTGAAACATTCAGAAGACACGATGGGGTGTCGGTGTATCTCCGTACATGTACACACACCATCGAATTGTATATAAATGAAAGCTGCAATCGCTGTGACAGGTAGAATGGCCACCAGAGCACATTAGTGTTATTCGTGTTCAGTGTTGTTACCAAGCCTGGTAGGGTATATAAGTGGACATGAACAGCGCAGACGTTCAGTGGCAGTCTGAGGGACAGGGAGATGTCGGGTGCTAGTGTGAGACACCGATATCGGCACCTGACACAATTTGAAAACAACCTCAATGTGTGTCTCCCTTTGGTCGGCTGTTCGAATCGTGGATTATACTGATTTGTGGGCCTTCGGGTGTGAATAGTTGCCCAACGTTGGACGCATGGGAACTCAGTGGAGGCTAGTCAACGTTAAGGTTCCGGTCGACCACCTCTGATCATAACAAGGGAGGATCGCCGTATTGTGCACCAAGCACATCTGCGCCTGTCATCCGAGAACAAATAATTGATTTTCTGTAATATTCTGTCGTGTCACACTATTGGTCGGAGTCTAGCAGCAGCCAGGCTACGGAATTACCACCGTATGCATAGAGTGCCATCAACATCGCAACCCAAGCGGTGCATTTGGACTGGTCCCGTGACATTGAAGCATGGAGTGCTGATGAACGACGACGCATTGTATTCAGCGATGAACCGCGTTTCATCACTACTCGGGACCACCATCGTCGGCGAGTACGACAACTACATGGGACGAGTTCCTATTCATCCATCCTGGCGTGATGGTGTGGACAGCCATCAAGTATTACTTCTAATTTCAAATGTTTCAAATGGCTCTAAGCATTATGGGACTTAAGATCTGCGGTCATCAGTCTCCTAGACTTAGATTTACGTAAACCTAACCAACCTGAGGACATCAAACACATCCATGGCCGAGGCTGGATTCGAACCTGCGACCGTAGCAGCCGCGCGGTTCCAGACTAAAGCGCCTAAAACCGCTCGTCCACAGCGGCCGTCTATGACTTCTGGTAACTGCTGGTAGTGACGGAGGCAACTCTGATGGCACAACGATAAGTCAAGGACATTCTCCATCAACATGTTACCTCCTCTGTGACGGTATCGTGGTGCCATTTGTCAATAGGACCATGCTCATCTACACATGGAACAAGTTTCAAAGAATTATCTGCATGATGTTGAGGTACTCCCGAGGGCAGCAAGATCTCCAGACATTACTCCAATAGAACACGTGTGGGCTAGCTCTGTGTGCTTGATGATGAGGCACTCTGATGACAAGCATGATTCTCCGACCTGGCACAACAGAACATGTGTGGATCCAGTTTGTTCTCGATGAACTGTGTGCTGGATGTTGAGATTCTCTCAGGGCCAGCGTGGTTCTTAGACCTTGATACCAACAGAACACGTGTGAGACCAGTTCAATCTCGATGAATTGTGTCTGTAAAGTTGAGGTACTCTCGTGGCCAGCATGATTCTCAGACTTGACCGCAATAGAACCTGTGTGAGGGAAGATTTCTCTCGATGAATTGTAAGTGTGGTGCTGAGGTACTCTCATGGCCAGCATGATTCTTAGACCTGACGCCAATATAACACGTGGGGGTGCAATTTGATCTCGATGAAGTGTGTGTGATGTTGAGTTACTCCCAAGGCCAGCATGATTCTCAGACATGACCCCAAAAGAAGATGTGTGAGGATAGTGTGGCGTGCGTATTGTAAGACCTTAGGTACACACACCATCAGATTATTTAACTTGCCGCTCTAACGAAGTAGGCAAGTGTCAGCAATATGTCTCGTGGTCTTACTGTGGCGTGTTTATCTTCTGCCATTAGGTCAGATGATAGAAATACCACTTGCACGCTTAGAGTAGCAGATTGACGGTGGCCAACTTTAAACAGAACTTGATTAATTTTCACACACAGTTATTAAAATAATAACAAATATAAAAATAACTTAACTTGTTTCTGGATGGTATTTACAATTGACAATCTGAAGTTCCTTTGGTCTTGGTAAATTAATCTTATTCTTACATATATCTGATACTTGACAAAGTGTCTATACATTTCTCTTCCTGGCTATGTACAGGAACATGGTAATCTTATTAGGTGCAGACTGAAACTTGAGTATAGACTGGTACAGGCAAATGCAGACTAATGCAGACTGACTAATCGGAGGTCTGTAAACTCGTTATAATACCTTGAGTGTTCAGGTATCACTGGGAGAGTGTGATCCGGGAGGAGAAAAGGTTCTACATTAGCAGCAATCACATTGGCTGCGTTACATATTAATACGCGGATCGGCGGAAGCAGAACTTGGTCCATCTCTAAGACAACGCCATCTCGTACTGCGAAGAAGGACAAGCGCTGCGCCTGCGCTGTTCTGCTTAGCGGGGCGCGCTCTAGTGGGAAAGTTGTGTATTCGCTCACTACACGGAACTATGTACACAACAGATAGTTTCCTCATCAGTTCCGTCCCAGTGCCAGTATCCATGATCTCATTGACAGTTATAACAGTTATGCGCCAGCTTACCTCAAGAGAGGATACAATGGCTTTACGACACCCTTCCTGAACCAAATCAGTGCCTGCATCCAAACCAGAAGGGCTGCGACTTCGTACTTGTAAGTGTGTTCATACTGCCAAGATGTTTCTAAATTAGACTCAGTCTTTCAGTGACTGTTGTTGTTGTTTTGGCCTTCAGTCCTGAGACTGGTTTGATGCAGCTCTCCATCCTGTGCAAGCTTCTTCATCTCCCAGTACAACCTACATCCTTCTGAATCTGCTTAATGTATTCATCTCTTGGTCCCCCTCTACGATTTTTACCCTCCACGCTGCCCTCCAATACTAAATTGGTGATCCCTTGAAGTCTCAGAACGTGTCTTACCAACAGACCCCTTCTTCTAGTCAAGTTGTGCCACGACTTTTACCCTCCACGCTGCCCTCCAATACTAAATTGGTGATCCCTTGAAGTCTCAGAACGTGTCTTACCAACAGACCCCTTCTTCTAGTCAAGTTGTGCCACAAACACCTCCTCAATTCTATTCAATACCTCCTCATTAATTATGTGATCTACCCATCTAATCTTCAGCATTCTTCTGTAGCACCACATTTCGAAACTTTTTATTCTCTTCTTCAAGTGGCTGTGAGCACTATGGGACTTGACTGCTGAGGTCACCAGTCCCCTAGAACTTAGAACTACTTAAACCTAATTAACCTAAGGACGTCACACAAATCCATGCCCCAGGCAGGATTCGAACCTGCGCCCGTAGCGGTCGCGCGGTTCCAGACTGTAGCGCCTAGAACCGCTCGGCCAGACTGGCCGGCTATTCTCTTCTTGTCCAAACTATTAGTCGTCAATGTTTCAGTTCCATACATGGCTACACTCCATACAAACACTTTCAGAAAGGTCTTCCTGACACCTAAATCAATACTCGATGTTAACAAATTTCTCTTCTTCATAAACGCTTTTCTTGCCATTGGCAGTCTACATTTTATATCCTCTCTACTTCTACCATCATTAGTTATTTTGCTCTCCAAATAGTAAAACTCCTTTACTACTTTAAGTGTCTCATTTCCTAATCTAATTCCCTGAGCATCACCCGACTTAATTCGACTACATTCCATTATCCTAGTTTTACTTTTGTTGATGTTCAGCATCTTCTCCATGGATTTTAATACCTATTCCAAATTTTTCTTTTGGTTCCTTTACTGCTTGCTCAAGATACAGATTGAATAACATCGGGGAGAAGCTACAACCCTGTCTTACTCCCTTTCCAACCACTGCTTCCCTTCCATCTGGTTTCTGTACAAATTATAAATAGCGGTAAAAACATCAAATTCTCTCTCAAGCCTTGAAGTTTCATTTCATTTCCTCTTCACATTCTGGGTGTGTTCCTTTTTTTGGCAGGCTGTGTATGCTTCGTTGGACATTTAACCAGGCCGTTGGATGGTGGATGAACTAAAAATCTCTTTTGTTGGATATCAAACGATGGAGTTTCAACCAGCTTCGATTCCATCAGAAATTGATTTTCGACAACATTGGAGGTGGATATTTGAAATTTCAAAATAGACACGAGCGACTTAAATGTATATTTCTGATGACCATAATGCAGGGAAAAATCTAGATGCCATAATTCAGATGGCTGATAATGATGATGGTGATAATGATGATGATACAGATCTGTATATACGACGTAATCGACACTGAATTGTACGAGTCCTTTGATTCATGCATCAATTGAAATAACATTCACAGTTGGCAAGTGAATTAGATCTTAATTTTTTCGTGACCAGTCACAGTTCATTAGAGCCAAAAAGAGAAGAAGACAATTCAACCAGCAGTCCAATGACAAGTCGTCGTGTGCATTACGAAAGTTCTCCATTGTGCTACTTCGATACATATCCATTTCTGCAGGCAACGGCAGGTTTCCTCGATCAATGCTGATGATATCACTAACTGTCGGTGTCTGAATCGGAGCCTCGGTTGTTATTAGGCCACGATACAAGAAAACGTACTGCGTAGAGTGAGCTTCAGAGAATTATGTTCAAAACTTTAACATATTGCTGACCTGAATACTTTCGTATCCTGTTTAAACTGCTTGTAAATTCCATGTGAAAATTACCGAACTATCAGTTTAATGAGCTACCGCTGCAAAATACTAGCACGAATTCTTTACAAATGAATCGAAAAACTGGTGGAAGCCGACCTCGGGGAAGATCAGTTTGCATTCCGTAGAAATGCTGGTACACGTGAGGCAATACTGACCCTACGACTTATCTTAGAAAATAGATTAAGGAAAGGCAAACCCACGTTTCTAACATTTGTTGACTTAGACAAAGCTTTTGACAATGTTGGCAGGAATACTCTCTTTAAAATTCTGAAAGTGGCAGGGGTAAAATACAGGGAGCGAAAGGCTATTTACAATTTGTACAGAAACCAGATGGCAGTTATAAGAGTCGAGGGGCATGAAAGGGAAGCAGTGGTTGGGAAGGGAGTGAGATAGAGTTGTAGCCTATCCCCGATGTTATTCAATCTGTATATTGAGGAAGCACTAGAGGAAACAAAAGAAAAATTTCGAATAGGAAGTAAAATCCATAGAGAATAAATTAAAACATTGAGGTTCGCCGATGACATTGTAATTCTGTCAGAGACAGCAATGGACGTGGACGGACAGCTGAACGGAATGGACGGTTTCTTGAAAGGAGGATATAAGATGAACATCAACAAAAGCAAAACGAGGATAATGGAATGTAGTCGAATGAAGTCGGGTGATGCTGAGGATATTAGATTAGGAAATGAGACGCTTAAAGTAGTAACTGAGTTTTGCTATTTGAGGAGCAAAATAACTGATGACGGTCGAAGTACAGAGGATATAAATGTAGACTGCTAATGGCAAGGAAGGAGTTTCTGAAGAAGAGAAATTTATTAACATCGAGTATAGATTTAAGTGTCAGGAAGTCTTTTCTGAAGGTATTTGTATGGAGTGCAGCCATGTATGGAAGTGAAACTTGGACGATAAATAATTTAGACAAAAAGAGAATAGAAGCTTTCGAAATGTGGTGCTACAGAAGTATGCTGAAGATTAGGTGTTTAGATCACATAACTAATGAGAAGGTATCGAATAGAATTGGGGAGAGGAGGAGTTTGTGACACAATTTGACAAAAAGAAGGGATCGGTTGGTATGACATGTTCTGAAACGTCAAGGGATCACCAGTTTAGTATTGGAGGTAATTGCGTAGGGTAAAAATAGTAGAGGGAGACCAAGAGATGAATGCACTAAACAGATTTAGAAGGATGTAGGTTGCAGTAGGTAATGTGAGATGAAGAAGCTTGCACAGGATAGAGTAGCATGGACAGCTGCATCAGACCAGTCTCTGGACTGAAGACCACAGCAACAACAACAATATACATTTACTTCATACTTGCTTAGCGGTGGTAGTCGTTGTTCAGGGGCGCATAAAATGTAAAACATTCGATATTTTGTGGGGGACACCAGGGCAGAATAAGGATCCAAGTTGTAAAATCTCTTATATAGACTGTACAATGAAGTTCAGATAGTAGTTGATGAATGTATTACACATTTATGTCAGAATTCTAGACGATATCACATGTGATGTTTCTGACCGAATTATTATTTAATGGCGGTTTCCTGATGAGCTTGTGCTTCCCGTAGTCTTGAATGTTTTTTATTTCGTGGAACTACTAAACCAAAATTTACTGCAGAATTACATTGAACAGACAGGTGTGTGCCACACCGTCAAAGCAATTACGTAGGGTCACTCATGAGTATTTCCTGCTGCTCGTAAATTATATACGCTTTCGTGGAAATGTTTTTAATGTCAGATATTACAACTGACTTGCTTCACTTTTATGTTATCTTCTATATGTCTCTCTCTGAGCCATAATAGCAAATCCAGAAAACAATTTACCGGCAGTTACGTCCGCTATGTTCTGCTAATTGGTTTGCCTCTGTTCAGGCAGAGTATTACTGGAGCCGAACTGGAAGCAGAATTACACCGGAACTGCGTATTGATTGGCCGGCGTTCTTTGATATAGTCGTCCTAATTGGAGCGAAGTCTGCTGTGCTGTTATATGGAGACACTTAGCAAAAAGGCATCTAATGAAACAAGCAATCTTGAGCTATTTCTTCCTTCACTTTATATCCAATTACAAACGTTTTCAGTTACTACATTAATTGCACCCTGCGCACTACATGAATGATTGCTGTCAGTATTTTGTCACCTTTCGGTAAAGTTATAGAACAAACTGCTCAGAACAATACTAGTCCAACGAAGACTTAATCTGTATTATCTACATGCTTCCTTTTCAATATTTTTGCAACAAACTTGCACATAGGGCTGTTACCACAGATGCTGTATCAGCATGTGAAAATAATGTGAACTAAGAACATGGTGAACGTAGCTGTCACTCCGTCGCACAGCTATGTTTCTGTGCCATAATAATGACAAAACAATGACAAACGTGTACCCCCTTGAAGGGTCACCCCCCACCCCTAAAAAAAATCTGAAGCATGGTGTCCATCATTCCTCATTTTCCAGAGATTATTTGTAAATATCGAGTTAATAGCAAGAGAAAGCCAAAAGTAAATACTATGGCATTCCGGTGGCTACTGTTCACGAGTTGAACGGTTACACATAGTGTTTTTAAATTCTAAAATTTTAGATGCCGCAACGCACCTCTGGAACTATAAAACCCGCCACCTCCCCCCAGCCACAAAAATCAAGTTTTGAATTTTGACAACTTGTGAGAAAGTTTGCAATGAGAAATCATTATTTTCCAAAATACTCTCCTGAAATTCAGGTTTATAAACCATAATTTCTAATAATCAAGGCTTTTACGAACTGACAAAACTAAAATCACCCGGTCATAACTGTTAGATTTTTGACTGTTCAGCCGGTTGGTGTGGCCGAGGGGCTCTAGGCGCTAAAGCCTGGAACCGCGTGACCGCTACGGTCGCAGTTTGGCATCCTGCCTCGGGCATGGATGTGTGTGATATCCTTAGATTAGTTAGGTTTAAATAGTTCTAAGTTCTAGGGGACTGATGACCTCACAAGTTAAGTTTCATAGTGCTCAGAGCCTTTGACCCATTTTTTATTGTTCTGGGGGAGGGCTGATGAGAAATACAGCGTAGGTAAGATTAATTAACTTTATTAGAAGAATGGTAAAAATATTTTCTTAACTTTATACAACGCATTGCCACAAGAGTGTGTCGAATATTGGCAGCGGTCTTTGAAAAATGCAGCATCATTTGAAGCACACAAATATAAACACTTATCTTGAAGCACATATTCAACAATTACAAAAGTAATCATCTAACTAAATGATGTTGACTGCTTCACCGGAGATCAGGGACTTGATAGACCGAGTCCATGCTCAGCTCTCTATCGACCACTATATTATGATGCGGTGGTGCTGAGACAGAGGGACTTTGGTGCGGCACCGCGATCTTTTGACACTGCCGCAAAAATAATAACCGCAAGATTTAATACAAAAAACAGGTGGTACCGTGCATTCCCGTACCAGTGGTACTATGCTCCCTAGCTCCCTGGTGCCAGCACAGTGGCGATCTATAGTTACGTTGTGATTTAATACACATATAAGATTTTAACCAATAACTCACGCGGTGATTTTTCTGTAACATATACTGCGAGGTGAGGTCTCCGGACCCCTGAGTTTCGAACGAGATTTAAGCTGCAAATAATCTGAAATTTTTAATTTAAGTTATGTAATAAATATTTTTACAATTGTTTAAGTCTTCATTAAATCTTCTTTGTTAATTTAACTGCACTAAATAATGACAGCAGCATTTTACTTTTATCACACAAAAGCAAAAACTTGTAAGCGGTTTTTTTAAATAGTTCGTATGAACGATCTGTTAGACAACTGAATTTTACCCTCTGAAAAATTGTAGTATATCTGTAGCAAGTAAATGGTCACATAAAACTAAATTCCAGAGTTTGAACTTACACGTAAAAGATACTGCAAAACTGGCATTCAGTGCTGTGATCTATATTTTTCTTTATCATCACTCAGGATATAATTTGATTTTAATTAACACTTCAACCACCTTACTGAAGAAACAGAAAGATCCCCATCACAGTTGTTCTTAAATTCTTTTTTTGACAGAGTGTCTTGTTCACTAGCAGAACTGTGATCACTGGCGATTGTAAAATATTTGCCTATTAACCTACTGACATCTGCCTCCATCCATCGAATAATATGTCATAAAACTTAGAATTGTCAAAACTGACATGCTACTGCCAACACATACTTTACTGTACTGAAGAAACAATGTACGTAGTTCACGAGGTTCGGTCTAAGAGACCCCCGTCAAGTGTCAATAACACGTGTCAACAACAAAGAAGGCAATAATGCAACCGACGCAAAGCATTACAGGAGTGGTTATTTAAGCAGAGAAGGGGGAAGGAAGGGTTTAGAAACATTCCGCTAGAACTGAAATTGCAGAGGGAGGTCGAAAACTTTCACGCGGTTTGAGAGACCACACCTCGTGAGTCAAGAGTTAAATCTCTGGTACTGGCTTGTTCCACTAAGTTAACAAAATCTCTGGGAGATGCCGTTCTGGCCAAAATCAATCCCCAGGTTGATTCAAAAAGTTGCACACGAATTGGAGGCGCTGACAGATAAGTCGAGAGACAACTACTTTGGAGTAGGTACGTGTGGTTTTTGAGGTAATCCTCAGCCGCTGAAGGATCTTTAATGTCAGGTGCAGCGGTGACAATCAGCGCCTACGCGCCTTAAGTTCAATGAAGACAATAATATACTGTTAACAATTATGTGGATTTAAAAAAAAAATGGTTCAAATGGCTCTGAGCACAATAGGAGTCAACAGCTGAGGTCATCAGTCCACTAGAACTTAGTACTACTTAAACCTAACTAAACTAAGGACATCAGACACGAGGCACGATTCGAACCTGCAACCGTAGCGGTCACGCGGTTCCAGACTGAAGCGCCTAGAACCGGTCGGCCGCATTGGCCGGCGATGTAGATTACAGATGGAGTGAAAAACAGCGACCACCACATTCAGTACGGGCACAACATCTTTGTAGAAAGTATTGCACGGATCTCATGAGACTGTAAGTATGATTGCACGAAGTGCTTCTTCATCGGGAATTTGTGTTACGTAACGAAGCTTTCTACATTCGCCCAGAATATCAAGAGACGTCAAAGTTCAGCCAACGTCGACCAAAAATGGTCGAATAGGGAGAAGATATCGTGTAGTCGCAAATATTTGTACAGTGGGGGGAGGTGTGAGAGTCGTGAACAACATGCCTGTCATCTTTTACGTTTTTCTTCGATAACTCAACACCTGAGGCATGTAGCGAAAATTTTTTTCTAGTAAGAAATTAAACTACATAAAATTTCCTACAAAAACAAATTACGACATATTTTTTTTCTACGACTAATGGCGCCCATGTTTCCAGTGGACGAAAGTATCGTAGGTTATTGAAAATACTGTTTTAAGGTTATAAAATTGCTGCCCACTGTAAAATAAAGTGGGTTAAGAACAAATGTTAAATGTATTAATCATATCTGCGTGCAGTAGAGCCGAATAAAGGGGTAAATTGTGTTCTGGGTATGTAACAGGGAAGAGGAGACGGGGCTGGAGGGTGAAAGTGCGAGGGTAGGTAGGTCACCAAATTGTGGTTATGCGCTTCATAGCTCCGCCAACTGAAGAACGAGCAGGCAGTTTACCAATATGTCTACACCACAAGAAACAGCTACAGGAGTTTCACGAAGTTATACTGATGGTCAGCAAGGCACCGTAAGAATCACTGGCAACGCAGTGAGCGGATGTGCCTGGGGTTTCTGTTTCCCACAAAGTGTTCGGCCAGCCAGAGTGGCCGAGCGGTTCTAGGCGCTACAGTCTGGAGCCGCGCGACCGCTACGGTCGCAGGTTCGAATACTGCCTCGGGCATGGATGTGTGTGATGTGCTTAGGTTAGTTAGGTTTAAGTAGTTCTACGTTCTAGGGGACTGATGACCTTAGAAGTTAAGTCCTATTGTGCTCAGAGCCATTTGAACAAAGTGTTCTAAAACTACAGAGAATACAGACATGAGTTACTAATACTAATAACTCAAGAAACGCATATAGACAGAATCTGGGTAAATCTGTGCACACAGTTCTGTGTTTCTATAGGGGAAATTGATTCTTAGTCGTCCTGTACGGCAGCTATGGTGTTGTTCCGGGAAGGCTTCTTCATGTGTGAGTGCTGCGCGGTTTCCATTTTTCAGACAGACTATTCCTCCCCAGCAATTCATGCCCAACCCTCTTTTATAAATAGTCAAAAAATTCCATTGTGATCTACATCTACATCTACATGACTACTCTGCAATTACCATTTAAGTGCATCTTAGAGTGTTCATCGAACCACAATCATACTATCTCTCTACCACTCCACTCCCGAACAGCGCGCGGGAAAAAACGAACACCTAAACCTTTCTGTTCGACCTCTGATTTGTCTTATTTTATTTTGATGATCATTCCTACCTATGTAGGTTGGGCTCAACAAAATATTTTCCATTCGGAAGAGAAAGTTGGTGACTGAAATTTCGTAAATAGATCTCGCCGCGACGGAAAACGTCTTTGCTTTAATTTCTTCCATCCCAACTCGCTTATCATATCTGCCACACTCTCTCCCCTATTACGTGATAATACAAAACGAGCTACCCTTTTTTGCACGCTTTCGATGTCCTCCGTCAATCCCACCTGGTAAGGACCCCACACCGCGCAGCAATATTCTAACAGAGGATGAACGAGTGTAATGTAAGCTGTCTCTTTAGTGGACTTGTTGCATCTTCTAAGTGTCCTGCCAATGAAACGCAACCTTTGGCTCGCCTTCCCCACAGTATTATCTATGTGGTCTATCCAAATGTAGTTGTTCGTAATTTTAACACCCAGGTACTTAGTTGAATTGACAGCCTTGAGAATTGTACTATAGTGTTTATACAGTGGAGAAATTTTCAGTTTATTAAACGATAGTCTTCATACAGTGGAGATATTTTCAGTTTATTAAATCAGTACTTATTTGCAGATCGTTTTATATTATCGTGAAATAGGGGAGAGAGTGCCACCGATATGATACAGGATTTGGGGTGGCAGGTATTAAAACAAAGGCGTTTTTCACTGCGGGACGACCTTCTCATGAAATTTCACTCGCCAACTCCTCAGAGTGTGAAAATATTCTTTGGTGCCCATCTACACAGGGAGAAATGATCATCATAATAAAATAGGAGAAACTAGAGCTCTCACGGAAAGATTTAAGTGTTCGTTTTTCCCGTGCGCAGTTTGAGAGTGGAACAGTAGAGAAGTAGCCTTAGGGCGGTTAGACGAACCCTCTGCCAGGTACTTAATTGTAATTTGCAGAGCAATAACGTAGATGTATATGTTGTTGAGTCAGTTATAATGTAGAAAAGTTCAGAATCTGGAGTTTGCAACTGTCTACTAGTCTGTAGAGCCTGTCCGAAGCATACTGTCCTGTTAAAATGTATTCGACAGTGTTGATTCATTGTCTCCATTACCACTATTTGGAATACTCATCACAGCATAAAGGGTGTAAAATGTATTACACCAACATCATCTTTCTCATTTGGATAGGCCCAAAGGCTTAAGCTGTGCCCCTCTTGAACAGAAATAGATTGAAACTTCTGGCAGTTTAAAACTGTGTGCCGGACCGAGACTCGAACTCGGGACCTTTGCCTTTCGCGGGCAAGTGCTCTACCATCTGAGCACAATGTTTTAATGTGCCAGGAAGTTACATTTCAGCGCACACTCCAGTACAGAGTGAAAATCTCATGCTGGGAACATCACCCAGGCTGTGGCTAAGTCATGTCTCCACGATATCCTTTCTTCCAGGAGTGCTAGTTCTGCAAGTTTCGGAGAAGAGCTTCTGTGAAGTTAGGAAGGTAGGAGACGAGGTACTGGCAGAACTGAAGCTGTAAGGACGGGTCGTGAATCATACTTGGGTAGCTAAGATGGTAGAGTACTTTCCCGCGAAAGGCAAAAGTCCCGAGTTCGACTCTCGGCCCGGCACAGAGTTTTAATCTTCCAGGAAGCTTCATATCAACGCACACTCCGCTGCAGAGTGAAAGTCTCATTGCAAAAGTAGATTACCTAGACATTATGGAACTTCAGATGTTTCAACGTAAGTCAAGTAATGCTTTACAGCAGATCTCTGTTCTAGACTTGAACACGACCAGCACTATTCCATCAGACATATTGACACCGGCGTTGCAACATATTTTGTGGATGTGTGGTAAGTGGCTCAACTCAGTGCATTGCCGCTACAAATGCCAGAAACTTCTGAGTGGAAGACATTTATGCAGTCTACCACTTATACAGTTAGTGGTGAGAGAAGCGCAGTGACTCTCTGGCCATTTACTAATTCACCACCAACTGATTACAACATAATTACACGGCTTTACATCTGCTTGTCATGCTGTGGACACGGGCTCGATTCACACCTTGGTTGTCGATTTTCTCTGCTCGGAGACTGGGTGTTGTGCTGTTGTCATTGCCATTTCATCATCACAGACGCTTAAATTGCCCAGTGTGGGCGTCAACTGAAAATACTTGCAACTCGGCGGTCGAACTTTCCCAGGTGGAGACTCCTGGTCATCAATGTCATATAATCATTTCATTTTATTAATGCCATTAAAACAGTATTTTTAATAATTTAATTTTTTTTCCACCCCATAAACACAGAAACTATTAGTTGTAGAGAAAAAAATATTACGGACCCTTTTTTGTAGGACATGCAATGTAGTTTAATTTTCCATAGAAACCACGGTTTTCGTTTTATTCAAGAAAAACATAAAGATGCGCCTTTTAAACGCTTTCCGCCCTCTCCCGACCACACCACATAGGTGCAGATCTTTAGTACGTTGTTCAAGACGTTTCCTCTTACTACTGAATAAAAAATTTCCACTACACGATATTGTCCCCTACTTTTCCACCTTTGACTGGACTATCAAGACAGAGGAGTGATGCGGACATGCAATTTGCCCCCTCCACCGTTTCCGATCCAACGCCCGGGACATGTGGCTCTGAGTGCGCAACTAATTGCACAGAAAAGTGTACAGGTAGTACGACTAGTTGCAGCCAACTGTATGTACATACACTCCTGGAAATGGAAAAAAGAACACATTGACAAAGGTGTGTCAGACCCACCATACTTGCTTCGGACACTGCGAGAGGGCTGTACAAGCAATGATCACACGCACGGCACAGCGGACACACCAGGAACCGCGGTGTTGGCCGTCGAATGGCGCTAGCTGCGCAGCATTTGTGCACCGCCGCCGTCAGTGTCAGCCAGTTTGCCGTGGCATACGGAGCTCCATCGCAGTCTTTAACACTGGTAGCATGCCGCGACAGCGTGGACGTGAACCGTATGTGCAGTTGACGGACTTTGAGCGAGGGCGTATAGTGGGCATGCGGGAGGCCGGGTGGACGTACCGCCGAATTGCTCAACACGTGGGGCGTGAGGTCTCCACAGTACATCGATGTTGTCGCCAGTGGTCGGCGGAAAGTGCACGTTCCCGTCGACCTGGGACCGGACCGCAGCGACGCACGGATGCACGCCAAGACCGTAGGATCCTACGCAGTGCCGTAGGGGACCGCACCGCCACTTCCCAGCAAATTAGAGACACTGTTGCTCCTGGGGTATCGGCGAGGACCATTCACATCTGTCTCCATGAAGCTGGGCTACGGTCCAGCACACCGTTAGGCCGTCTTCCGCTCACGCCCCAACATCGTGCAGCCCGCCGCCAGTGGTGTCGCGACAGGCGTGAATGGAGGGACGAATGGAGACGTGTCGTCTTCAGCGATGAGAGTCGCTTCTGCCTTGGTGCCAATGATGGTCGTATGCGTGTTTGGCGCCGTGCAGGTGAGCGCCACAATCAGGACTGCATACGACCGAGGCACACAGGGCCAACACCCGGCATCATGGTGTGGGGAGCGATCTACTACACTGGCTGTACACCGCTGGTGATCGTCGAGGGGACACTGAATAGTGCACGGTACATCCAAACCGTCATCGAACCCATCGTTCTACCATTCCTAGACCGGCAAGGGAACTTGCTGTTCCAACAGGACAATGCACGTCCGCATGTATCCCGTGCCACCCAACGTGCTCTAGAAGGTGTAAGTCAACTACCCTGGCCAGCAAGGTCTCCGGATCTGTCCCCCATTGAGCATGTTTGGAACTGGATGAAGCGTCG
Source organism: Schistocerca gregaria (assembly GCF_023897955.1). Classification (NCBI taxonomy): domain Eukaryota; kingdom Metazoa; phylum Arthropoda; class Insecta; order Orthoptera; family Acrididae; genus Schistocerca; species Schistocerca gregaria. The sequence goes on along the minus strand of NC_064923.1, from coordinate 135,159,231 downwards.
TCTCACGCGGTCTGTACGTCCAGCACGAACGCTGGTCCAACTGAGGCGCCAGGTGGAAATGGCATGGCAAGCCGTTCCACAGGACTCCATCCAGCATCTCTACGATCCTCTCCATGGGAGAATAGCAGCATTCATTGCTGCGAAAGGTGGATATACACTGTACTAGTGCCGACATTGTGCATGCTCTGTTGCCTGTGTCTATGTGCCTGTGGTTCTGTCAGTGTGATCATGTGATGTATCTGACCCCAGGAATGTGTCAATAAAGTTTTCCCTTCCTGGGACAATGAATTCACGGTGTTCTTATTTCAATTTCCAGGAGTGTATATATCCCGTAAAGATCCCTGCTGATCCTGACATTCCAAACCTTTCTATGGTCCAGTGTAAATTCTAAGACAGTAGGTTCGTGTTCCAAAGTTCTTGTATTCTGACTCCTCCCCCTATCAAACAGTAAAGCAAATTGTACACAGAGTGGCCCATAAATGTTACTAGAAATGTCTGAAACCGAGGACTCACATCTAAGGAAAAGTGAAAAAACCGAAAAATGTTGCCAACAAAAGAAACAGAAGGTAGAGGCTATAGTTGCCCATAGCTACCACTGATGTTGAGCAGCTTTGAGGCATCCCCTCAGTGAAATGGTTTCAGAGTTATGTTGACCAATTCTGGGGTGGGGGGGGGGGGAGGGGCGTTACCTTATTTCTAAGTTTGATTTTTCTCACAAGTATGCTTTGTTTTGTTGGGAAAACTGCGCGGAGATTGTGGTGAAAGCTACGGGATTTGCTACCAGTCTCTAATTTGTCATTCCAGGGCGTCGTAACTATGGTCTATACTTGCCAGATCGGACACCCCGCTGATCAGTCTGCGCTTTGATATCGTCACCTGCGATAAATAAATTTATCTTCTGTGTATCTTGTGGCCGCCGACCAGCAGCGTTGACAGAGGCGGACCTTAGGTGTAGAGCTCATCACAGAAGTCGTGCATGTGACTGTAAGCCGTCTCTGTATGCGTGGGTACTCACCCGATCACGAAGAAAGATATGAAGGCTTGTAAGATAATCCATTATAGCTTAGGAACTCTGTACACCACATTCATGTGTAGAGTTCAGATCGGTAACGACATATAGTGAAGCTAATTTACTGCAGTGAACGATTTAAGCGCACTTGTGGAAGCTACGGATGTGGAGATGGATTTATTGAAGTATCCAGCTGAGAAGCTAAATGATATGAATTATATTTGTTAATTATACTGTAAATGCACTGAAGTGTGGTACTGACAATCAATAACAAAGGATTCAGAGCTATAAAATATAATCTGAAAATATTATAATTGTTTTTACTTCACAAAATCAATCTACTTTGGACCATGGCTAAACTCATTGTAATTACCCCTTAAACAGCCATAATTGCTAGTTTCGAAGCAATTAACATCTTTCCGTCACACACTGATATTTGAAAGAAAGTTAGAATAATCTATTCATTAACCACTACACCGTAGTGACTTTGCTGGACGTTAACCTTTGCTTTGAGGCAAATGGAACAATTTACAGGCTATTATTAGTGGTTACATTATCAAATGGTGTATGGATGATAAGTTGACGTTGAGAGACTCGAGGATGTTGCGGAATATCAGCATTTCACGGCAGAGGGTTTTTCATTGCTTCCATGAAAATAGTCTCTGTGTTTACCAGTAATTATTGTAGCTAATTGTTATCACTCACTGAAGCATTCGACATTTCAGCTGACGAACACAGTAATACAATACAGTAGCAATGGAGCTAGTGAAATACTTCGTAACCTAACAAGTTTGCTTGCGTGGCCATCTTTCGCAGCAAGTACAGAAATACTTGTTTTCGGAGTGTCACCATGTCTTTTCTTGTGGTGTACTACTGTTCGGAATTTCCGAAGGAATAGTTATATCGAGTGTAAAAAGGACAGTAGTACACTACAAAAATAAGGAGGAATATGGTGAACAGTATGAAAAATGTCGGAACTCAAAATTGTGCTTACATGTCGGTAATAAAGTTGTAGTGCTACCTCCAGACCAGTTGAGAGGAAACGCAGATCACAGCAAATCATCCCACTGATGATGGCTTAGAACAAGAAAATGGCGAATCGCGTCTGGGACAAATAAATTAAGTGGCAGCAGGAAAAAGCGGTTTTATTTACAAAACAAATACTTTGTAACCTGTACATGCCGAGTCATGTAGAGCCAAAAAGAGAAAAGAAACGTTTAACCACAATCCAGGGATCCAAAGCCACGCTATAGGCATGAGAAAAGTCATCTGGCAAAGGCAGTTTTCCAAGAGCAGTTTAGGCGATATCACTGGCTAAATGATGATCTTAGTAGCATAGCCGATCAAGGTCACTATATATTGGCAACCTCACGTTCTGCGAGCTTCTCCTAGTACGGTGTCTTCGGACATCTCCTGGCGAGGACCACTGTGCATGTCAGCGATTTTGTTATGTTGATATCGATGTCTGAATAGGGTCCTGAATTGCCACCAGGCGGGGATAGGGGATACGAGACTTACGTTTGTGACCTAAGCCTTTAGCGACATTCCACATCCCACCAGAGGTTGAACTATTTTACATGAGTTTTAGCAAAAAAGAAAAAAATGATCCCGTTCAGATTCTTCACTCTGCCGATCATAGTATTTGTTATTTCTTGTGGAGCGCAGCCTTTTGCTATATTAAACGCAACACACGCACATTCTAAAATCATTCCTGATAAACGCTTATTTTATCGATATACCCTTCAATTCTGTGGAGTTACAAATCTTGTGGTCTTGCGTCGGCGCAGAAGTGTCAAATAAGTCGACCCATCCAGCTTCTACAATGACTGGGGCGCAGAGCCACTTGTGGTTTTCATTATATAGTGAAATGTTTTTTTTCCCTTTTGTTTTGTGTCCTCCACGCGTAATGACCCTTTACACGTCCACGGACTGATACAATACTGTTTTACTACAGGTAGGAATCTGGCACACAGAAGAATTTTCGGACTGGCAATTTTCTTGCACATATCCCTCAGTTTCGTCAAGTTAAGGATTGATGTCAAGTTTCTAGTGGAGTAGGTGTTTTTGGTCGTCTTTGTACTAATGTAGGAAAAGTGGTATCATCACACAATCCTTTAAATGGTACCCTGAGACACAGCTAAAAATACTGAGTTTTCATTCTGTGGCTGTGACATTACTTTGTAAAATTCACCAAACTCTACACTCTGAATAAGAGCGTTGCCCAAAAAGTAAGTTGCGATCGGCCGCGGAATGGACACCACAGTGAAAACCCGATGAAGCTTTGCACAGATGTGTTGGGTAGCGTCTAGTATGACCATCGATCGCATCAAGACGCTGTATTTAGTTGTGAGCGCACTGTGAGCGAGAAGAGGTGCCTAGAACAACGACGTCTCCCGCCAAGTAGGAGGGCCCGCTAAGAAGCTTCGCCTTAATGAATGCAGCTCACCTAACACAACTGCCACACACTTCCTTCTTCATGGCAATTCTCAGCCGCACTCTGCAGGGGCAGTGAAGACGCTCCTGCAGATTTTTCGATGGGAAGTGTTCAATCACCCAGAACACAGCCTTAATTAGCTCGCCCTCAGCATCATCTCTGTTCACATGAAACACTGGATTCGAAGACGACACTTGGGCACAGGCTACGTACTATAGACCAGCTTACAGAATTATCGGAAAGCACATTCTATGATGATGGTGTTGTAAATTTGGAATAACGCTCTGACAAATGTCTGAGCCGGAGGGCGACTATGTAGAGAAATATCTGGAAAGTGTAGCTAATTCTTGCAAATAATATGTTTCCCATTTTCACTGTGATTTCCATTTAGCGAACTATCGGAACTTACTTTCTGGACAACCCTCGAATATAGGGGGATTTTTCTAAAAGGAGAAAACTGCATGAAACGATGCTTGAGAAGGCTAGGCCTAAAAGCATAACAAGGGAGGTACAGCCAGCCCTTAGCAGTATAGGTTTCAGTGGTTGGAAACACGCACGAGAACGCACCAGGCAAAAAGGAACGTTCTGTCTGTGCTAGTTTTATAGCTCCACACATATAGGGCAGTAATCTGGTGCACAATCATGCAGCAGTCACATTACCCTTCGTGCCAGCAAATACATTATCTTCCAGCAGGTGAGACAGGGTCACCCACAGGAAGTGCAGATATGTCACACCTGTAAGGAGCTGTGGATGGATGGATGGTTCCATGAGGCGGTCTCCAGTACCCACCGCCCACACATCGAGACACAACTGGTACTGATGGTTCGCTGCCGCCTTACCTTGAGGACTATCCACAGCCCATACCAGACTGTTGTCAAGAATACCGATACCACCCTTCTTAAAGATAGCCTCATCTGTGAATAGAATGGATGAGAGAAATCCCAATACCTTGTTGGCCTGTGCTGCGAATCAACGTTAAGACGGTCGCGGCAGTGGGAACTCCAAGTAGTAAGGCCTGCAATCATCATCAGTGGTGCGGATTGTGGCATTGGTCATGGAGAATTTTCCACATCATAGTCGTCTGGACTGCTCCATTCTGGGCCATCTGCTTGCCGGTGATATCTGGGTCACCGTCAAAGATCTTTTGTCTTCGTCTTCAACTGGATGTGCACTCCTTGGAACATATTTCCGATTACATGTCCATATGCCCTTTTTTTTCTCCGTATCAGCTGAGAGGTCGTTTCTGCTGCTTGTCCCCATTTAGCAAACTCACCGTGCAAGTGGGCTAGTTACTGTTACATCATTCTATTATTCTATATTCATAACAGAATTGCACTTTGTTGTCTTTCTTTCCCGTATATGTTAAACCTTAAGAAGCTAGTCAGGAAGGAAATCGGACCAGTTATGCCTGGGGTGCTCCTGGTGGGTGTCGTAGAGGTGATTAGAAAGTGCCTCATTTTCCCCATGATGGAATTATCATATGTAGAAGTTATGAGTTTCGTTCCGTGGTTTCCCGGGTTTGGTATGTCTCTACATAAAATCAGAAACTAAGGCGACTTCGTAGAGTGCTATACCAGATGTTACTATTTCCTCTCTCGTATAGGGAACCTATTACACTATGCTGTTCAGATAATTTGCTCGCTTGTCTGCTATAGCCTTTCCTGAACTTAACAACAATGAATACATTAGTACATTAAGACAGCTCACGTAATCAAAATTAGAACGTTGAGAATAACGCAAGACAGTGCTCGCAACCTCAAAGAAAACTTAGACTGGCTATCCCTGCCAATCAGAATTTTGGAAATGTAAGCATTTTTAACACCGGTGAACAATGATGTGTAAGTGAAGGCCACAGGTCGTGTAAGTTTGGCACTATAATCACAGTGGCATCAGATGTTGCAAAACGAAAAAATATTCGTTCCATACCAACACATGTATTCTTGCACCTTCTATTCACGGCGTACCTTTGAAAACAATACATTAATCGGAAAACCTTTTTCTAGCAACCAATATCATACCCAGTAATCAGCACTCCTAGGATCCTGCTGTGTCACCACATCCATTCTTCACCTTTCATACACCTCCTTACCTTCTCCTTTCTCTCCCACCAAAGCTTCAACCAACCTCCACTGTCAAACTATGAAATGCTTCCTGTGCTATACCCTTGCTTCCAGCCCTAGTCAACAACGCTCCAATTCACCCTATCGTTCGTTTTTTTAGGGCTGGAGGGGGACAAACGTGTTACTGACTCGCTCAATCATCCGTTTTTTTTCGAAACAGTAACAATTAGTTTGTTTCTTCGTTTACATCATATCTACCGATTTCCGTTCTATTCGATTAATTCCTTTGTGATGCGTCGTCTCTGTTTGTCTTAGAATGTACTTGACTTTCAGCATGTGAGCAAGAAAAAATTTAGAAAAGGGTTTGAAATTACTTTTATAGTTTATTGCAAGTCGCTGAGTTCTCCCATTATGAAGCACTGGCGAACATAGACCGGGTAATTTGTGCATCATTTTAAGCAAAGGCTACCTTTTCACGGGTTTCAATGTTTATGACGTCATATCTCTTGAAGTTTGTGTCCTACATTGATATAATTTTACAGGCCCAATCAGTGATGTACGTAGATAACGTCTGAGCAGTGTGTTGCTCAGTGAAGTTAATTCTAAATAAGTAATAAATGAAAACGTCATGAGGATACCGACGTTTTATTGCGTGCCTTGAGAAGCAAAAATTAGTTTTCACGCTTCTAAATATTCGTTAATTCACATCTCCTGAACAGTGTGTCGTACAATGATATAATTTTGGGGGTAAATTCCGTGGCTTATTTGGATACTGTCTGATAACTGTGGTGCGAATAGATGCGGTAGTAAAGAAGTATGAAACTGAAATGGTTCAAATGGCTCTGAGCACTGTAGGACTTAACTTATGAGGTCATCAGTCCCCTAGAACTTAGAACTACTTAAACCTAACCAACCTAAGGACATCACACACATCCATGCCCGAGGCAGGATGCGGAACTGCGCCTAGAACTGTTCGGCCACTCCAGCAGGCTGACTCAAGAAAAGAACACAAAATTTCTAACTGTAACACTTCTCTTATTCTGTTAATGTTTTAACATAACTTTAAACCTGTTATTTGGTAGATTATAACAGAATTTTATATTTTTAAATTCGGTCAATAATGATACGAAATACTTTTGTTGCCCCTGGAAGCCATTAGATGGGAACCTGCAACTGTTTCTGGGTTCTGGGAATGTCCCTTATTTATACAGATTTGCCCTTTTCTCGTATCTTCGAACTCGGCTACGAATTACGTTCGTGCTGCTACCGTTCAGTCGCCTTGCCGTGTGTCCAGCCTAACTTCATCCACCATTGAACCATAATTTCGTCTTGTATTGAGCCTGTTCTGTTTATTTGTTCTCCTGTCTGTCAATGTATCTTATAATCAGTCATACTTTTAATAGCTTTGGAATTAAATGTCCAGTTCTTACAGACAAGATTAATGGTACAGATTGTAACATTCTTATTGAAGCATATGAATGGTTGGCTTTGAGAGCCCTGTTTAGTTCACCAAAACTTAGCAAACATGTGGCCCTCCATCACTGACTTAAGTCATGGCAGTGAAGTGGTGACTATGTGCCAATCACATGGAACTTTCTCAAATGTAAGCAATCGATCTTTACGAAACGTGGCTGATATGGACAGGGGAAAAGTAATGGCACACATATTATTTTGATTATATCTAATTTCACTTTTAAGGGCCAAAACACACCCCGAAAGGTAATTTGGCATATTAGGTTTGGAGGGAACATCTTAAAAACGATGAATTATAAAAAATGTTTTCCAGATAAAATGTTAAAGTTCTTGAAAACTGTATAACCATCTTTCTTAAAATTTGAAATTTTGAAAATTTTTCTAACGAGTTCGTAACATAATAATGAGTTACTCATTATTTTCAATATGTGAAAAGGTAAACTGATAAATAGCAAACAAAGAAATGAATATAAAACGTAAAATAACAATTTCAAACATAAATCTTATACTGGGTCAATCACCTGGAAATTTCACCATAGATTAAGCGGGAATGGAAAGTCCTATCTACGGTTTTGACAGAATCGATTTCTAGTTAGAGCCTCGTATTGATAACCAATCAACAAATTTTAATAATACACAAAAAGTGTATTTTTTGTACAAACATACACTTTTTAAATGGAATAAGGCCCATTTACACTAACGAATTAAAGTAGGGTGAATGAGAATGGAAGCGGTGTTTGTTCCAGGAGTTTAGTGCGAGTCGCTTACGAGATAGCGTATTTTACAACGTTTCCACACCACCACCCGTTTGAACCGTTCAACCTGCCTAGTTTCTAGGTGCTATGTTCTTATGTTTGCTTGCAGTGTGCTTGCGTGTTCCTTGAGTGCATTGCGACTTGGTAGTCAGTTAGTCTGTGTCAGTCCAAATAGTAGGTCGCGAGTGGACGATGGGATTTACCAACGCAGAAAAAACCGACATGCTCATGGTGTGTGGAGAATCCAAGTGTTGTAACTTCCTGACAGATTGAAACTGTATGCCGGGCCGAACCTAGCAGAACTAGCACACCTGGAAGAAATGATTTTGCGGAGACATGGCTTAGCAACAGCCCGAGTGACGCTTCCAGAATGAGATTTTCGCTCTGAAGCTGTGAGGATGGGTCGTGAGTCGAGCTTGGGTAGCTCAGCTGGAAGAGCACTTGCCCCCGAAAGGCAAAGGTCCCAAGTTCGATTCTCGGTCTGGCACACAGAACTAAACTGTCAGGAAGTTTCATATTGGCGCACACTCCGCTGTAGAGGGAAAATTTCATTCTGAATCCAGTTCTTTCTTGTACGATGTGTAGGATAGTAAACGACACAATATATGAGAACGACCTACATATACCGAACAGGGAAGGCAACCACCGAACTGTTGCACACATACTGGACACCACAGTAACATAGAAATTTCTGTAGTAAATAATAATACATTTAGTTTTGCGATTGATTGGACTGTTCACGAAGGTTACACTCAAAGTGGTCACAATGTCATCACCATTAACGTCCAAATTAGGACTGTTGAAGATATAATAATGTACAAGAGATTTCTCTTGAACAAAGCAAACTGGGATAGTCTGCGACAGATAATCTCGAACTACCCGCTACCAGACATTATCGGTAGTGTGAATTACAAAATACATAAACTGACAGAGTTAATACAAGACGCACAGTTAAGATCAGTACCACATATAAACATAACTTCAAAACCACGCATGAAAATGCAATGGACTCGTGAACTCGCGGAACTAAGGAAAAGAAGAAGACAAACACGTAAATATCATCAGCGAGCAAACAATGCTAGAGAAAAACTGTCTAGACTGCAAATATACAGAGAGACTAAAGAACGATATAGGACTACCATATTTGAAATCAAAAAACGGCAATGGGCACTTACGTACAGCGACAGTTACAAGACAATATTTGGGGAACCCCACACAAAATCTTGACAGAAAGGGTCAAAACCCCATCGGTTTTGGCTACTCTGCAACAAGACGATTGAACACTGACACAAGGTTGGAGTGGTACTGCAGAATTACTGTTGCAGAAACTGCTTCCACATGATGACATAAACACTGACTCAGAGATACACACTGATATTCGAACTGAAATGGAACGTGAATATGTAATTGAAAGGGTAATCGATCCATTTACTAAGGAGGAAGTGGCTAGAGCAATCGCAAGACTAAAATTAGAAAGGTAAGGCCGTCGGCCCTGACAATATCTATGAGGAAGTGCTCCAGCAGATTGCACCATGTATAACAACTTTTTTGACAGAGACCTTGAATGTGGCATTGTAGATAGGTAAAATTCCCCTAATATGGAAGACGGCCAGTACAATAATTATGAAAAAATCCACAGATAAAGATCCCATGGACCCGAAATCCTATCGTCCCAATGTCTTTTAAATAACTTAGCCAAAGTACAAGAACGAATTTTATGTGATAGACTACAGGCCCACAGAGAGTTAGTCGGACTGAGTCCTTATCAACATGGATTCTGTAAACGCAAGTCAATTGACGATGCAATCAATCAAGCACTTACGGTAGTCAGTCACACAGAACCAAAATATTCCATTCCAATCATGATAGACATCGCAGGTGCATTCGACAACTTGTGGTGGCCTGCAATGTTTGCACGACTCAGAGAACTTCGGGTGCCAGCAGCCCTCTATTATAGCCTACTGTGTTACTGTGGAGACAGGATTGCTTAAGTGGCGTGCAGGAAACCGTAAAGTAATCAAGAAACTTACAAAAGGATGTCCACAGGGATCAATTTGTGGTCCCATTTTCTGGGACCTGACAATTGAACCCTTGTTACATTTAGTAGAAAACCATGCATGTGTTGATGGAATTGTCGCCTACGCTGATGATATTTCAGTAGTAGTGACAGCAAATTTGAGAACACAATTGGAAATGAGAGCACGAGACATAATGGGTGACATGGCAAACCAGTGTACAAAGAACAAGTTAACAATTGCTCTGCATAAAACATTATACATAATGCTAAAGGGAAGTCTTAGGAGAGATCTCTCTATGAAATTAGGAACTAATAATGCATATAGGAAAAAGATTACACGGCATTTGGGTGTTATGATAGATGAAAGGCTTTCTTTTAGAGAACACATACGAATACCATTAGGATACATGAGAGTATACCACTGTGCGATTTTTAAATCAATTATATGTTTTGCAGCCAGGACGTGGGCTCATATACCTTGCGGTAAACAAGACTACTGGTCGCCGAAGGCAGAGAGGAGTACCTCTTAGATTGTCAGGTGCCTTCAAAACTACATCACTGGATGTCCTGTCTGTGGTCCTGGGTGTTTCTCCAATCGACATAACTATTAAATACCGTGCCGCAGCATACTGGTTAAAAAAAAAGGGCAGTAGAGATAGGGTAAGAGCTATAACAGGAGAAGACATTCAAAACAAATTACATTTAAAAAATGGCGCCTAGATACTTGGCAGAGAGACTGGGATAAGAGTGATAAGGACCGTAGGGTCCACGACTTTTTCTTAAACATCAGGGAGAGACTACAAATGAAATCCATAGATCCGAGTCGAGGAATGATACACTTTTTGACCTGTCATGGGCCTTACCCAGCACACCTTCACCGTATGAATTTCAGGGAAAGTGATACATGCATATGTGGGGACATTGGGACTCCAGAACACACGACTATTTCTTGTGTGTTACATTCACTTATACGAAAATCGGATTTGAGACAGTTTAATATTTACAACTCCATTAGGAACCCCGATAAATGGACAGAATTAAATAACACAGAAGACAAAATCTCTAGACAATTACAAATAGAGTTCAATAGAGGGAGATCATAGACACACAGAGAGGACGGAGATCTTCAACTAGCGATATCAGTACCGAGGAACTCGATTATCATATTACTGATAATGATACAGACACAGAATTGGATAACGTAACTGATTCACACTTACAACATTTTGTTGTAGAACTTGGTATAAAGTTACGTAACGAACTGTAAATTAAATGTGGCATTGTGTGGTAGTATGAAATACTAAACATGAATTACAGTAGAGTAGATTTAGATATAGAATAGGGTAGAAAATTGCTGGTGAGAGGACCATAGCTCGATGATATCATTCAGAGCCCTGCCCCAGTGTAACAAGATCACAGTAATCACTATAGATGTTGGATATGAATACACAATATGAGAATTAGTATTTAGTACGAGGCCAAGAGTGGTAAGGCTCTAGGAATGTTCCGAGGTTTTCTCCTCATGGCCTTGTTGGTGAAGGGATATTTAGTAAATATCATTCTTTTTTTGGATTTTTTCTTTGTTATAACATATATTCTTCAGATTATAATAACTAAAGATTCTTTTTGTATTATTATTATTTAAAATTACAATTATCTGCTTGCATTTTCTTTTTCTTTGCTAATTATTAAATGCTGTTCAGCAGTTGACCAAAACTGTCTGACACTGTACTTGGTCCGCCTGCACGGGGCGGGACACGGGCAACGGCACATCAGTGACTCAAGTTGAGATATGCATTAGATCAGTGTGTGTAGCTGTGATGGGTCTATGTTCATTACTATGTGGATTTTCCGTTGTTCTTGATCTTGAGTGACTGATGTGACGGCTAAGAGACCAACTGCAGTATTACAGTGCGCTTTCTTATACAGGCAGCGGGCCTATTTGGCAAGCAGCAAGTGGAAAAAAAAGAAAACGTGTACGATGTGCGCGGCAAGACAGTATAACAGATGTCAACCATGTCGGCAGTTATTTGCCAATCTCTTAAACCACTTACGTCAAAGTGGTAGTGTAGCACTTAGAGAACGTAACAGAAGGAAACAAGTGACGACAGGAGAGGAAGGAATTAATGTTCTCGCTGTTTTGGGAGTTGATCTGCACGTTAGATCCGGCGGAACAGAACGGGGAAGTACCATGAGTCAGGCAAGTGTCCTTCACCTTCTCCTCGACACAGATTCCATCCCTATCACATCTCTCCGTCAAGAGCTGCACGAGAACAATTATGGGAATCGTGTTAACTTCTGTACATGGGTACTAAGGCAGGATATCATGCATCTTGTTTACTGATGAACCACATTTACCAATCATGGCCAGGTAAACTGCCGGAACAAGCACTATTGGTCTGTTGACAATCCCGTTAGCTCTGTCCGTTGGAACGTCAGAGTCTGTCGAGTGTAAACGTATGGCGCGGGACACTGAATGAAAATGGTTCAAATGGCTCTAAGCAGTATGGGACTTAACTTCTGAGGTCATCAGTCCCCTATAACTTAGAACTACTTAAACCGAACTAACCTAATGGCATCACACACATACATGCCCGCGGCAGGATTCGAACCTGCTACCGTAGTGGTCGCGCGGTTCCAGACTGTAGCGCCTAGAACCGCTCGTCCACCCCGGCCGTCTCGGGAAACTGGAACATCAGCTCATAGGCCCGGTCTTCATAAACCGAACTCTAAACGCGTACCAGTATCGCAGTCTCCTAATAGCTAGATTGTCTTCCGCAGATGCTAGAAGACGTTCGTCTGCAAACTAGGAGCAACTTATGGTACCAACATGGTGGCTATGCAGCCAATATTGCGTGAAGTACCACAACATGTCTTCACGAATTGTTTCCAAATCGTTGGATGGGACGCAGAAAACCTGAACCTTGAAATGATAATTAAATCAAGACCCTAAGCTGCCGACAGGCGTTGATATACATCAACGGTGGCAGTTGAAAATGAGTGCCCCGACATGGCACTCGAAGCCGGGATCTCCTCCTTACATGGCAGACGCTCTATACATCTGAGCCACCGAGGGCACCGAGGATAGTGCGACTGCAGGGATTTATGCAGTGCACGCTCCCCGTGAGGCCCACATTCCCATGTCCACACAGTACTTTCATAGTGCGCCTACCTATTACACTCATTACTCGCGACACACAATCTTAACCGATTCCCGTAAGAGTTCGGGCAATGCGCGTGCATCCGCACAGAACAAGGTCAATGGCCGGTTAGACTTAACTATATGAAAATGTTATATGTTTTTTCGGACATGTCCGACTCAGTACTCTGTAAGATTGTCTGACGCGAGTAATGAGTGTAATGGGCAGGGGCACTACGAATGTAGTGTGTGGACATTACGTTGGAAATCTGGGTCTCACAGGGAGCGTGCAAGGGATAAATCCCTGCAGTCGCACTCTCGTCTGTGCCCTCGGTGGCTCAGATGAGTAGAGCATCGGCTATGTAAGCAGGAGATCCCGCGTTCGAGTCTCGGTCGGGGCACACATTTTCAACTGTTCGGGTTTATGTATATAGTCTTGATTAAATTTCATTTCATTCTAGAGAGTTGCACGGTCACCGATGGTATCTTTTCTTTGCGACACTTGCCATTCCTGCAATATTTGTGGTGCAAGTTTTAGGTGATTCACCCTGTAGACATAAAACAAATAAGTGTAATGATAGTGAATGGTTAGACATTTTAATTAGGCATGTCCGAAAGAACAGATACCATCTTCATATAGACTTGCACCTTGGCCGGCCTGTTCCCCGGAGTTGACGCCTGTAGAATTTTTTCTGTGGAGAAAGGTGAAACACGGTCTCAACAAGTACACACAAAGTACAGCCAATGATAAGCAGCGACGTATTACGGCAGCCCATCAGACATCTCCGCTGAAATGCTGTCACGTGTGCAGCGTTTGTTCCATACCAGACTGGAAGCGTGTATTGCCGCTGCCGGCGGTCGCTTTCAACAAAATCTGTGATGGTCAGTTGTCACGTTAGTGGTCAGAACCCACATAACTAGTATGTGCACTTCCGTTGTTGTTTAGCGTGGGCTGCCACAGGTATTGTACAAGTGTCGGTGTGGAAATTTTTCAAAATACGATATCTCGTAAACGATTCACACAAGAATCCTGCGACAAACACCATTGACATACCTAATTTACCCTATATTTAGTTCGTTAAGAGTCAATAGGTATTAATCCATTTAAAAAGTGTATGTTTGTACAAGACATTACGCTTTCTATGTATTATTAAAAGCTGTTGATTGTCTAGAAATGTGTGCCCTTGACTACTAATTCATTCCGTAAAACCCCACGTCAATGGCACTTTCCATTCCCGCAATATCTGTGGTGCAAGTTTTAGGTGATTCACCCTGTATATATAAAACAAATAAATGATAATGAATGTTTAGTCATTTTAATTAGGTATCTTCAAAATACTCCCTCAGTACTTTGTGTACAGCTTATTTTCCAAAATTGTGTTTCAGATACGAGTCTCATTATACAGGGATGTCTGTGGCTTGAAAGCTCCTTTAATTTACGTTGTAACAAAAGTTTTCATTTTTCAAAATTAATTAATGATGGTGGTGTGTTTTGCAAAATTTCAAGTTATTAGAAAAGTTGATTGAACAGCTTTCGAGAATGTTAATCAAGCAATAACTTCTATATGACAAACATTTTGTATATAACATCGTTTCGAAGATATTCCCTCTAAACCCAATACGCCAAATTGCCTTCTTGGTTGTGTTTTACCCGTTAAAAGTTAAATTGAGCACAAACAAAAAAATAAACATTGCATTATTTTGCTCCCTCAACACACCCGCGAAACTTCATCCAGATCGATGCAGGGAGCTGTATCGGCGAGGGAACGTGACATAAGGTCGGGAAGGAAATATAGTGTTTGACTATATCCATGATGACCTCGCGACTGAAGTTGCCCGACGTCCTGATGTATCAAAGCAGGCTGTGTAACGTGCCTACCGGAGTAACCCATTGAATTACAGACCCATATCACTGACCTCAATTTGCAGTAGGATTTTGGAGCGTATACTGTACTCGAACATTAGGAATCACCTTGAAGAAAATGACTTATTGATACATAACCAATAGGAATTCAGAAAATATCGTTTTTGTGGAACACAGCTAGCTGTTTATTTTCATGAATTAATGAGTGCTGTCGACAAGGGATCTCAGATCGATTCCATATTCCTAGATTTCCGACAGGCTTTTGATACCGTTTCTCACAAGCGACTATTAAATTGCGTGCATATGGAGTATCGTCTCAGTTGTGTGACTGGATTCGTGATTTCCTCTCAGAGACGTCACAGTTCGTAGTGATAGACGGTAAATCTTCGAGTAGAAGTGATATCTGGCGTTCCGCAAGGTAGCCTGCTGTTCCTGATTTATATAAATGATCTAGGTGATAATCTGAGCAGCCCCTTAGATTTTTTTCAGATGACGCTGTAATTTACGGTCTGGTAAAATCATCAGACGATCAATTACAATTACAAAACGATCTAGAGAGAATTTCTGTGTGGTGCGAAAAGTGGCAATTGGCACTAAAAAAAGAAAAGTGCGAAGTCACCCACATAGGTACTAAAAGAATTTCGATAAATTTAGGGTACACGATAAATCGCACAAATCTACGGACTGTCAATCCGACTAAATAACTAGGAATTACAATTACGAGCAACTTAAATTGGAAAGACCACATAGAAAATATTGTGGGGAAGGCGAAACAAAGCCTGCGCTTTGTTGGCAGAACACTTAGTAGATGCGACAAACCCACTAAAGGGGTAGCCTACATTACACTTATCCGTCCTCTGCTGGGATATTGCTGCGCGATATGGAATCCTTTCCAGGTGGAATTAACGGAGGACATCGAAAAAGTTCAGAGAAGGGCAGCTCGTTTCGTGTTATGGCACAATAGGGGTGGGAGTATCACTGATATGATACGAGCATTGGGGTGGCAGTCATTGAAACAAAGGCGGTTTTCTTTTTTTTCCAAAAATTTAAGATACAAAGTAACATTTTACATTACAGCATCTGCAAAAGATTGGCATAAAATACCCCTCTCACCTTGGTGTTGCGAGAGTTAACCCCCAAAAATGTCTATGAGATCTTGGAACAGCAGGTGAAAGGTGGCAGCCAACATCTCCAGTTTGGTGGCTCTCGATCTATTCATCACTGGCTTCAGCTGGATGTGGAAAAATTCAAGGAATCTATGCACTGTCTCCCTCTCTAAAATAAGGCAAATATCAACTGGGAGTAACTCTTTTTTGTTTGGCGCTCTTATTAGTCAATTATGTACCTATTTCGTAATGGACTCGTATAAACGGCATACCAGATTTGTTATAAAATGTTTTCAGTTACCAAATTTTATAAGTCGATTAGCCGTAAGCAAATTGTTTTATATGACGTTGCTCACGTACTGAGTGTTATTGGTTTACTTAAGAATCTAACTAGCAGGTGGCTGATGCTGTGGACTTCACCCAGCAGAATGTGTTCCACGTAGTTGCATCGAAGCCACACCCGGTCACATTCAGTGGTGGCTGTGACGAGGAGAGGGCGGTAGGGCATAGCAATATTGGCCGAGGGCCATTGGCGGCTTCCGCGCCAGCTGAACCGCTGCCAGCATGTGTGGGGCGGGCATCTCATATGCAGGGATCAGAAGGCAGCTGCAGGGCGCCTGCTTCTACCGAGAAGCACGGCAGCGTCAGCTGGGATGATCACGACACGCTCAAACAACTTGCAAAGTTGAGGCACTAAAGAACTTTTCATAATAAGTGTGACTGAATTATCTAGAGGTTTACTATGAAAATATAGGAATAAAGGCAGTTTTAATGTTGGTCCGAAATCATTAGAAATAGTATCAGATGTGGCGGACAAGGACCAACTAGGTATTGGCATGGAGGAAAAAAGGGTCTGATGGGATATGTGCTTTTAGAGACTCCTGACAACTTAAATCATAATTAAAGGGTGACACTTAAACCCAGTTCACTGCGACTTGCCGGTTCGTTAAGCGCTTACATTAAGCAATAACTGTACAATTGAGAGGACTCAGGTGATGCAGTGGTAGAGGTATTGTACTCGAAATTGGGGCGAAGTGAGGTTTAGGTTCTCATCAAGACATCCGGATTTAGGTTTCATCTACATCTACATCTACATTTATACTCCGCAAGCCACCCAACGGTGTGTGGCGGAGGGCACTTTACGTGCCACTGTCATTACCTCCCTTTTTTGTTCCAATTTCGTATGGTTCGCGGGAAGAACGACTGTCGGAAAGCCTCCGTGTACGCTCGAATCTCTCTAATTTTACGTTCGTGATCTCCTCCGGAGGTATAAATAAGGGGAAGCAATATATTCGATGCCTCATCCAGTAATGCACCCTCTCGAAACCTGCACAGCAAGCTACACAGCGATGCACAGCGCCTCTCTTGCAGTGTCTGCCACTTGAGGTTGCTAAACATCTTCGCATTGCTATCATGTTTACCAAATAACCCTGTGATGAAACGCGCCGCTCTTCTTTGGATCTTCTCTATCTCCTCTGTCAACCCGATCTGGTACGGATCCCACACTGATGAGTAATACTCAAGTATAGGTCGAACCAATGTTTTGAAAGCCACCTCCTTTTTTGATTGACCACATTTTCTAAGGACTCTCCCAATGAATCTCAACCTGGCACCCGCCTTACCAACAATTAATTTTATATGATCATTCCACTTCAAATCGTTCCGTACGCACACTTCCAGATATTTTACAGAAGTAACTGCTACCGAAGTTTGTTCCGCTATCATATAGTCATACAATAAAGGATCCTTGTTTCTATGTATTCGCAATACATTACATTTGTCTATGTTAATGTTCAGTTGCCGCTCCCTGCACCAAGTGCCTATCCGCTGCAGATGTCCTGCATTTCGCTGCAATTTTCCAATGCTGCAACTTCTGTGTATACTACATCATCATCCGCGAAAATCCGCATGGAACTTCCGACACTATCTACTAGATCATTTATATATATTGTGAAAAGCAATGGTCCCATAACACTCCCCTGTGGCACGCCAGAGGTTACTTTAACGTCTGTAGACTCTCCCCATTGAGAACAACATGCTGTGTTCTGTTTGCTAAAAACTCTTCAATCCAGCCACACAGCTGGTCTGATATACTGTAGGCTCATACTTTGTTTATCAGGCGACAGTGCGAAACTGTATAGAACGCCTTCCTGAAGTCAAGGAAAATGGCATCTACCCAGGAGCCTGTATCTATTATTTTATGGGTCTCATGAGCAAATAAAGCGAGTTCGGTCTCACAGGATCGCTGTTTCCGGAATCCATGTTGATTCCTACAGACTAGATTCTGTGTTTCCAGAAATGACATGATAGGTGAGCGAAAAACATGTTCTAAAATCCTACAACAGATCGATGTCAGAGACATAAGCCTATAGTTTTGCGCATCTGCTCGACGACCCTTCTTGAAAACTGGAACAACCTGTGCTCTTTTCCAGTCATTTGGAACTTTCCGTTCCTCTAGAGACTTGCGGTACGCTGCTGTAAGAAGGGGGGCAAGTTCTTTCGCGTACTCTGTGATTGCCCTAAATCACAAGAAACTGATACCGACATAGTTGCTTTGAAAGGGACACGGTCTATTTCCTTCCTGATCCTTTGCAGTAAAAGCTGGTGTTCTATCTCTAATAAACTAGTCGGCGACGGAGTGGTGTACCTTAAATTTTCTTAATTTTCCTGTAACATAGAGCTGCCGAACTAAGGATATGCCAGTACCCAATGTTTGTTTCAGTACTCAGCGCAGAGAGACAAACAACAGTAACAAACCGATGTTTCACGATTTTTGACCCTGGTGATACGTTTAAGCACAGTGTGCCCATAAAGTCATGTTATCATTTTAAAAAATATTGAGTTGGAAACTATTGGAGATAGAGCTTCGTGATTTGTTGTAAATCGTTTAGAGCAAGGAAAGTTTTTTTCCTGTTTTACCAGAATTTCAGTGTGTGCCTCACTCTTCGCTCGTAGAACATCAGGGTGATACACGAGTTCAAATGGCTCTGAGCACTATGGGACTTATCAGTTGAGGTCATCAGTCCCCTAGAACTACTTAAACTTAACTAACCCAAGAACATCACACACATCCATATCCCAGGCAGGATTCGAACCTGCTACCGTAGTGGTCGCGCGGTTATAGGCTGTAGCGCCTAGAATGCTGGTGCAGGCGCAAGTGTTCTGGAGCACACCGTTCAGCATACAGTGTTCCGCAGCATAGGACCCCCACATGTCCTCTTGGTGTACCAACAACTTCATCTGTTATGATTACAGTGGTAACGGGATCATCGAGACTGTGCCGTAAATCAATGGAGTAGTGTCGCCTGGTCGGATGATTCCTGTTTATTGTTACACCAGGTCGATGATCGTGTCCAGACATGCCGTCGTTTCCATCTACATTTATACTATCCGCCATCGGATAGCGCGAGGGAAAAATGACTATCTGAACGTCTCAGTGCGAGCTCGCGGTTCCAGGCTGAAGCGCCTAGAATCGCTCGGCCACACCGGCGATATACTAGTTCCATCTATGTTCGGGTCAGCATTCCAGCACCAATAGTTCTGATTGCTTCAGCGTTCTGTGCACCAAGGCTGGCAATGTCATTGACTAATGTTGGGTACATACGTTTCCTGAAGTAACTCCACATAAACAAGTCTAATGGCGTGACTTTAGGAGACGCGCGGGGAGCATGCAATACGACCATCACGACGCTCACACGTCTCGGGAAATGTGTCATTCGGCACACCACGTACGTTCATATTCCAGCGTTTGGAGGGACCATATGTTCGCAAGTTGTGGACGTCTGCAGATCCTCCATCTGTGGTAACGCGAACTGATCGAGCATGTCCAGGTAAGGTTTTCCTGAAGAAATATGGGCGTATCATTCTACAGTGCATTAACCCACATCAAATATTTCCAGCATTGTATTCTGTCGTCAGAACTTCCAGCTATCACGGATGTGTTCAAGTGCATTGTGTAAGTTTTCGGAGTTCCATATCCAGATTACACTAGCGCCTTCTCCTGATCAGTAGCCGTCTTAATACACTCCAATTCAAACTTACAAACAAAGAACAAAGCAGAAAACCTTTGTGATCGGCTAAACTGTTTTTCAGCAAACAGCGATTCTCTGTCTCTAAAAGTTTCTTACAGTTTTTTTGAAAAATGTAAGCAAGACTTTGCCGACATCATTTACATTGACTGATTCCAATTTTTACATTTTGTCTTAGGTGTTAAGAATGACTGGACGGCGTGGCCGAGGGGTTCTAATCGCTTCAGTCTTGAACCGCGCGAACGCTAAGGTCGCAGGTTCGAATCCTGCCTCGGGCATGGACGTGTGTGATGTCCTTAGGTTAGTTGGGTTTAAGTAGTTCTAAGTTCAAGGGTCTGATGATCTCAGAATTTGAGTCCCATAGCGCTCATAGCCATTTGAAACATTTTTTTTTTTTATTTAGAATTTCGGCCTTCTGTTTATCATCATTAGTTACATTACCCGTACTGTCAGCAAGAGAAGGTATTGAATTATTTGTAGCGGTCATACATTTTACGTACGACCAAATTTTTTGGGGTTATTTTTAGAATCTGCAAATAAAATATTGCTTTCAAATACGTTAAAAGAATCTCTCATTGTCCTTCTGACAGCTGTTTTCATTTCTCATAATTTCTGTTTGTCAGCGGGGCAATGACAATGTTTAAAACGACTGTGCACAATTCTCTGTTTTCTCAGCAACTTCCTAATATGTTTGTTGTACCAAGGTGGATCCTTTCCACCCCTATACTTTTGCTAGGCACATACTTCTCTAGCGCATGGTGGACAATACCTTTAAATTCCGACAAAAGATGCTGAATATCTTTGTGTTCCACGTTGAAAGCTTGGAGCTCACTGTGACGATATTCATTAATGACATTTTTATTTGCTTTCCCAAACAATAAAACTCTACGCTCTTTTATTGGTTTTTTGCAGCTTCCACTGACATAGAAACCACAACGACATTACGGTCGCTAATACCTTCTTGTAGATTAACTTCCTCAAAAAGATCAGGTCTGTTTGTCGCCAAGATATCTAATATGTTCCCATCTCGAGTTGGTTTTCTAACCGACTCCTTAAGGTTTTATGTTGAGAGCACTCCTAGACTGACTTCAAACGAATCTTTGCTTCTGCCCCCTGTGATAGACGTGTAATTTTCCCAGTCAATGGATGCCAGATTGATGTCTTCACCTACAACTAATGGATAACTTGGATATATATTTCCTATGTACTCAAGACTTTCCCTGAAACTTTCTTCAACGTTTGTTGCAGATGCTGGTGATCTATAAAAACATTCTAATACAATGGTCAATCATTGTCTGATTGACGGCTTTATTCATATAATTTCACAGTCCGACTCAGTAACGATCTCAACTGCGTTTAGACAGCTTTTAACTGCAATGAACACAGAACCACCCATAGCATGAGCCCTATACTTCCTAAACATTGTTCAATACGAGTTCAAAATTTCATGGCTTTTTATGTCTAGTTTCAACAAGCTTTCTGAACCTGATACAATATTGGCAAGTTGTTGTTTTTGTTTTTGTGGTCTTCAGTCCTGAGACTGGTTTGCTGCAGCACTCCATGCACATCCAAATCAGTGAGTTGAACTGGTAATTTTTCAGGCAGCGGTTTGTTTACCGTGGCACACCACAAGTACTGTGTTACCCATATAGCTGCCTCCTGTGTGTAGCGCATCCCTGATCTATCGAGGGGCGTCCTACAACTTTCCACCACATAGCGTAGGTCGAGAAATCTATAACCATTTTCGTCAGAGAGTAGCCTCTGGTTTAGATTCTCCACTCGACTCCAAACCAGAGGACCCCAGTCCACACTGGGTACAATGCTGCAGATCGTCAGCTTGGCTTCCACTCCTCGAGAGATGGAGGCTGCCGTCGCCAATTTAGCCAGCCGTCGAAAGGACCCAAGGATTTCCTCGGTACCCCAACGACAGTCATCGTTGGTGCCTACATGTGCAACAATCTGCAGCTGGCTGCACCCCGCACGCTCGATAGCCGTCGGAAGAGCCTCTTCCACATCCCGGACAAGGCCCCCCGGCAAGTACATCGAGTGAACGTTCAACTTCTTCCCCACCTTAACCGCTATGTTCCTGAAGAGCCCCATGACCCGCCTAACATTGGAGCTCCCAATAACTAACAAACCCCTACGCCCACATGTCTATCCGGACCTTGCTGAAGGAGCGGCCACTATCCTGGCAGAAGGAGCACTCTGATCCAGCTCAGCCTCCCCCTCCCTGTCCCAAGCATCAGATAGCTCACTGAATCTATTAGCAAAGTGCATGGGATTTGCAAGGAGCCTGAGTTCCCCATGCAGCCTTTGCCTTGAGGCTCGAGACCTCGCCACAGTCCGCAACCCACACTAACGTGAGAGTGGGCCGGCCGGCTCAGCCGCACCTGAGGTCGGCTCAGTGACGGTGAACTGTGACATCCCCATCCCCCCTGCCCTTCTAGTACAGCGGAGGCTGCCCCAGGCACCACGTCAAGGTGGCACTCGGGAGCCAATTGACTGTGGCCAACAAAGCTTCCAGCTGCGTTTGGACTGTGGCCAACTCCTTCTGCATCCGCACACTACAGACACAGTCCCTATGCATCTAGCTAATTACTGATTTACTATGAAAAACTTAAGGAAACCTACAGCCACACAAGGTTAACAGCTACACTCTAGTTGGCAGAAAGGACACCCAATAATGAAAATAAAAATTTATGGTAGAAGCTGGATCTTGTGCTTATTTTCCTGCTAGGGGCTATTTAGTGAATATTATTAACGAATTATACAGTGACTTACGGTAAGGTGCACCTACTGATTATCCTTCGTATTTGTAAATTAAACAAGCGTTTACGTACACGCGAAAGTGACCTAATAATACTATAAAAACTGCTACCTTCAATGTATCGAGTCTAAATGACACAAATAAAAGTGAATATTGCTGCCTCCACGCGAACAGCTGTTCCAAACATGTAGCGCTCCACAAACGCAAGCTTCCATGGAACCTGTGGTAGCAATCGAAGCCACCGTGACAGATGTGGACTACGTGAATAATATTAGGGGCCACCTGTAACGTCTAATACTTGTTCCCTTACTCAACAGCGATGGCATCTTCCAGCGAGACAGCTGCCCTTGTCACGTGGTCATAATCGTGCTGCAGTGGTTTGAGGAGCATCATAATGAACTCACACCGATGTCTCAGCCATCAAATTCGGCTTATCTGAGTCCGATGAAACCCGTATGGAACGCTATCTGGCGCCATCTCCGCGCCAACAAAACAACCGGAAGTGTGTGACCTGTGTGTAGGCATCTAGTGCTACAGACCTCTGGAAACCCATCAAGTCCTACTCGAATACATGGTACGCAGAATCACTGCGAACTGCGATCCAGAACTGTACCAACAGACTTGTAAGTAGGTAGTCATAATATTCTAGTTCATCAGTGTAGTAGCTGTTTTATTGCTACAGGAAAGTTGTTTCGCCGTTCTTACTCTGTTTCTGAAGTACTGCTCGGTGTCTTATTCAGTATTCCGGAAGAATATTGTGATAAATTATCCTTGGCGTTATCGTGTCATCTGTTTGTAGTTTCTATAGAAACGCTAAGGAATCAGCCTGAGAATTAAAAACTGACTTTAAATCTCGTTATTAATAATACAGTTTAACAAACACGCACACACGTAACATGTACAGTATACTGATTCATCAAAAAACCTCTCTCGTGCTGAAATACATAATTTTAATATGTATATCACAGAGAAGTTTTCCGTTATCCTGTCCCCTGTTTGTAGCTTCTATAGAAACGTTTAGGAATCAGACTGTGCATTAAAAATTGACTTTAAATCTCGTTATTAATAATTCACTTGAATAAACACGCACGCACATAATATGTACAGTGTACTGATTCACCAAAACACCGCTCGCGAGCTGAAATATACCATTTTGAATTTGTATACCACAGACCGATTTCCACGAGTAACTATATATTTAGTCCCTACTTACGCGTGAGGCTTTCTTGAATCAATGCTAGCAGTTACTCCTTGAGAGGGCTATTAAAAGGTGAAGTGCGGTATTTAACACTTTTAGTTTCTTCACTATATGTATAATAAAGGCAGACTATGTAACAAACATAAGCAAAACTTAGTAATGGAGGGGAGTTTATACCTTTTACGCCACGTTTAACTGGCAGCACTAGAGAAAGTACCTTTGCAGTGACAGCCACAGGATTTTGGCTTAGCCCATTTCGAATACTGCTCGAGACAGTATAATACACACACTTTGCTACGAATTTTACTATGTTACTGAAATTGCTGCACATTTCACAAAACCACAGCATTTACTTCTTTAGCAGCAGTTTATCTGCTGATTCACTCATCTCTCTTAATTCCAGCCCATGATGTTAAATTAAAGTAAAAGGGATGGTAAACAGTGAATGTACAAATACGAGGTTTGTTTGAAAAGTTCTCGGAATCACCACGAGAGGTCAGCGCTAGCGCAACTAGTTGTTCACGCCATATTCATTGGACTGTTGCCTATAAACACGTGCCACGTCAGTGCTCTTGGAAGAGAGCTGTGGACATGTTGCTCCCGCGTAGTGATTTGCGAAGATGGAAAAAATTGAGATTCGAGCAGTAATTACGTACTTCGTAAAGAAAGGTATGAAAGCAAAAGACATTCATGGCGAATTCCAGAATACACTGGGGGACTCTGCTCCTCCATATTCAACTGTTGCCAAGAGGACAAATGAATTTAAGATTGGTCAGAAGAGCTTAGATGATGATCCGCAGTGATCGGCCAAGATGTGTTACTACTCCAGAAATCTTTGCAAGACTGCACAAAATGGTCATGGATGATCGCCGACTGAATGTGCGTGAAATCGCTCACGCTTGCCAGATGTCATCTGAACAAGTATATCACATTTAAACGGAAAAATTAGAAATGAAAAAATTATTTGCAAAATGGGTGCCTCGACTCTTGACGTGCCCCCGCACACACGTGCCGTCGCCGTAGCAAAATTACGCGAACTAAGGTATGAATTGTTGCCACACCCGCCTTGTTCACCTGATATGGCTCCGACAGATCTCCATCTCTTCCAAAAACCGCAAATTTTCCTTGGTGGATGAAGATTCACTTCAAACGAAGCTCTGATAACCGGAGTTTAAAAATGGTTCAAATGGCTCTGAGCATATGCGACTTAACTTCTGAGGTCATCAGTCGCCTAGAACTAAAAACTAATTAAACCTAACTAAGCTAAGGACATCACACACATCCATGCCCGAGGCAAGATATGAACCTGTGACCGCATCGGTCGCTCGGTTCCAGACTGTAGCGCCTAGAACCACATGTCCACTCCGGCCGCCTAACCGGAGTTTACAACTATTTTGTCGGCCTGAAGGAAACTCCTTTTCGAGATCACTGGCATTGGCATTGGAACGTTGGACCAAATGCATTAGTGTACAAGGAGACTATATTGAAAAATAAAATAGTTTCAGTGATGTAAGTAGTTTTTTCTATTCAGTTGCGAGAACTTTTCAAACCATTCTTGTAACAAGTTTGAAGGAAGGGGGGTCCTTAACTTTGTCTCTCTGTTGTTTTCTACATATAGTATACAAGTGGATCGTGATCAGCATACATTCAGAAAAGCCGACACTTTTCTGTGTCACCCATGGAGTTGTTCAGAACATCCTATTGGATGGGTACGTCCTACACGACGCCTCTGAATTTCCAGCTATTTCACTTACTGTGACTTCTGAAATTTTCCCGGCGTATTTGTTCTTCTAATAATTTCCGGGTATGCAGCCAGATCCCGTCGACATTCTGCCACGATATTTCGGCCTAGAGACGTCCGGCCATCATCAGGTGAGTACACAACTACTGAAGAGCCCAGGTGCAGTCGCGGTATTTATGCCGAATCTCGCGCATGCGAAATGTACTGGCATTCTACAGCGCATGTGTCACGTGTTGACATGCGCGGCGTAGCCGAGTTGTACGTGCTGCCCTCGGTGGTCAAAGTAAAAGATCATCTAGTCATTGAGTATCGAATGACACTGTCTATTCCGCTGTGATTGTATAATTTTAATAACAGGATTCCAATTTTTATCCAGTTGAAAGCCGTTGTCACGATTTATAAGATTATCGGCAAGACGTATTTCCACTGATTCCTTGATTACAGAATCCCAAAATCCGGAAACCGGAGCTAAAATTTTTGTTCCATTGTATTCCATTGAACGTCCCAATGAAATACAGTGCTCTGCTACTGTCGATTTTGACGGTTGCCGCAGACGGGTGTATCTTTCATGTTCTGTACATCGTTCATGGACAGTTCTCGTCGTCTGGCCAATATATGCAGAGCCACATTCACAGGGAATTTTGTAGACGCCTGCTTTCTTCAGTTGTAAATTGTCTTTAACGGATCCAACCAGGGCCCGGTTCTTTGCTGGTGGACGGAAGATAACCTTGATTTTA
Organism: Schistocerca gregaria; assembly: GCF_023897955.1. Taxonomy (NCBI): domain Eukaryota; kingdom Metazoa; phylum Arthropoda; class Insecta; order Orthoptera; family Acrididae; genus Schistocerca; species Schistocerca gregaria. Next base: position 135,132,902 of record NC_064923.1, on the reverse strand, counting down.
TTCTTCTTCAGTAATCGGCCTATTTTCGACGACATATTCCCGGCGTATGGAAGAAACGCAGTAGATTTAAGGTCGTCATCAGCGTCCTCAGTGCGCTGCTTCTTGTTATGGCAGTTGCGCATGGTCTTTCTTATTTGGCGTGAAGTGTAGCCATTCTCTTTAAAAACCTTCTGCAAGTGTTCTAATTCTGCGTGGAGGTTTTTATCATCCGATATTACATACGCTCGATGTATTAAGGTACTGGGAACACCGGCTGTTTGTGCTGTGTGGTGGCAGCTTGACGCCTGGAGATACAGATCTGTGTGAGTCAGTTTCGTGTACACAGAATGTCCTAATGACCCATCATTTTTACGTCGTACTAGCACGTCTAGAAATGGTAAAGTGCCATCTTTTTCAATCTCCATCGTGAATTTGCCGTTCTCATAAAAAGAGTTTAAATGATGTAGGAATTTCTCCAGTTCCTGTCTGCCATGAGGCCGTACAACAAAAGTATCATCTACGTACCGCCAGAAGACCGTAGGCTTTAAGACACCAGACTCAAGTGCTTTCTCCTCAAAGTCCCCCATAAAGAGATTAGCTACCACAGGGGACAAAGGGCTCCCCATGGCGACGCCGTCTGTTTCTTCAAAGAATTCGTCATTGAATAAAAAGTACGTTGAGGAGAGTATGTGTTCAAACAAGGCCGTCATTTCTGCACTGAATAAATTACCAATAAGATGTAACGATTCCACTAAAGGCACTTTGGTAAATAGTGAGACCACATCAAAGCTGACTAATAAATCCGAGCTGCTAAGCTTAACTTCCTTCAAAAGACTGACAAAATCCTCGGAATTACGTATATGGTGGCAACACTTACCCACATACGGCCTTAGTATTGAGGCCAGATATTTTGCTGTAGAATAGGTGGCAGCACCAATATTACTCACCATTAATCGTAGTGGAGCACCATCCTTGTGTATCTTGGGAAGACCGTAGAGTCTTGGTGGTACTGCATTGTGTGGTCTCAATCTCTTGATAACTTGTTCAGGTAGAGAACAGTCGTTCAAAAGGGTAGCAGTTTTCCTTGATATTCGGCTTGTTGGGTCCTTTTCAATTCTGCGGTACGTAGAATCATTTAGCTGACAATATATCTTCTTGTTGTAGGCTTCCCTTGTCAGAAGAACTGTGGCGTTACCCTTATCCGCAGGCAGTACGACTGTGCTAGTATCTTCTCTGAGGCTGCGGAGAGCAGCTCTTTCAGGTGGCGAGATGTTACTCCGTTGTGGCGCACATTTCAACAACGTTCGGCAAGATTCACGTCGAATTTCGTCTGCAGTATCCGCAGGGAGACGTCTAATGGCTTCCTCAATGGAACTGATGAAATCCGTTAAAGGCAGTGAAGCAGGAGTAGGGGCGAAGTTTAAACCTTTCGCAAGCACTGACATCGTCGCATCGTCAAACGATTTCTCCGTAAGGTTCACCACGGATCGTCCAGAGATAGCTTCTTGCGGCTTTCGTGTTACGAGTTGGCTAAACTTCGCACTTTGCCTGTTCGTACTGTTCCTGTGAGCTCGGTCTGCCTTGGTCCAGGATACACCGTCAATCCAGTCCCAGCTAAGGGAAGAACATGTTGCTGCAATCTTCAGATGTAAGTAATATAAATTCCTGGCAACAGCGTCTAACTCACGACGCGTAAAACGGATTCGTTCTCTTACTGAAGCCAGATTCGCCTTGCGTTTTATATTATTGGCAGCTACACTATTAATAAAATGAACAACTCTGACGAAATTTGGAATCAAGTTATTGTCTCTACATTTGAGTAAAAAATTTAGTGAACACAGCAACCTGGCTCTTTTCTCACGTAATTTATCCAATACGTGGATATCCTGAACCATCTCCTCCCCGTAAAGGTATTTGATGTGACTTCTGAAATTTTCCCGGCTTATTTCGAATGTTGTATCCTTACCGTTTAAACATAAATGAGTTTTAATTACACTATCGTACGTGAAAAGCTATTAGTTGAATTACTGAAGCAGAGGGACGGTATTTATCCAGCTTCACTAGGAAATAGCCCCACTATCAGAAATAAAGGTGCCATTGGACTAAAATTCCAAGTGTGAAAGCAATAAGTAAGTAAGAGAAAAGCTTAAGGCATTTCCTAGCTCAGTGATCAAAGAGATTACTATAGACGTTCACAGTGCCGTCTGCCCCGCTAAACGTCATCAGGCAGGTTTCAGGGAATTGTCTTAGTCCCGACTACACAGTCTCGACATTCTGTCTGTGAAAGAGTACTTATTTCATTAAGCGTGTATCTATCTGCGTATCTTTAACTCTGTGCCAAAGTATTACTTCAGTATTTACTTAGTTATAAACGTAACAGATATAAAAACTTTAACATAGTCGTAGCTCTAGCATATCCACAATCTTTTCATCCTCTGCTCTGAATCCGAGCCAGAATTGTATGTGCGATTGTACCATTCGTGGTATTATAATTACTGCACTTAAGGTTTTTAGCATGTCCCCTAATTACGTAAGTAATCCGATAACAGGGTATGGGTATGGTGAATCCCCGGTGAACGTCACCTGCCAGCGTGTGAAGTGCCAACAGTAAAATTGGGAGGCGGTGGGTTTATGGTGTAGTCGCGTTTTTCATGGAGAGGAGCTTGCATCCCTTGTTGTTTTGTGTAGCACTATCACAGTACAGGCGTAAATTGATGTTTTAAGCACCTTATTTCTTCCCGCTGTTGAAGAGCAATTCGGTGATGGCGATGTCATGTCCGCAGCTCGTGGTTGTGCGGTAGCGTTCTCGCTTCCCGCGCCTGGGTTCCCGGGTTCGATTCCCGTTGGGGTTAGGGATTTTTCTATGCGTCGTGATGACTGGTTGTTGTGTGATGTCCTTAGGTTGGTTAGGTTTAAGTAGTTCCAAGTTCTAGGGGACTGATGACAATAGATATTAAGTCCCATAGTGCTCAGTGCCATTTTTTTTTTTTTTTTTTTTTTTTTTGCGATTGCATCTTTCAACACTATAAAATCTCCGCCCTCTGGCGGAGTGGTTACACGACAATAACATCCCTGTAATGGACTGGCCTGCACAGAGTCCTGATCTGAATCCTATAGAACATCTTTGGGATGTTTTGGAACGCCTACTTCGTGCCAGGCGTGACGACCGACATTGATACCTCTCCTCAGAGCAGAACTCCGTGAAGAATGGGCCCCTATTCCCCAAGAAACCTCCCAACACCTGATTGATCGTTTGCCTGCGAGAGTGGAAACTGTCATCAAGGCTAAGGGTGGGCAAACACCATACTGAATTCCAGCATTGAGGGCGTCACGAACTTGTAAGTCGTTTTCAGCCAAGTGTTTGTATACTTTTGATCACATAGTGTATATTGCAAAAAGCTGCACTTCGAAGTGAACGATATGTGACTGTAATTTAGTGAAGTACTCCTATTGCCTTTCTTGAATACTGGTGGGACCTATGCAGCTTTCCAGTCTTTGGATATGGATTTTTCGGCGAGCTTGTTATTGTATGTGATTGTTAAGTACAGTGCTATTGCATCAGGATACTCTGAAACAAACCTAACTCGTATACAATCTAAACTACTCATGCTAAATTCACTTGGTATTTCGTTGTCATTTCCGATAAATAATCTGAATTATTCACATTTTAAGTGTACCACTAGGGTCACAAATATATTTTTTGATTCCATGAAGGGCATTCCACACAAAATGCATAACTAATCTTGTATTTAACATTAGTAATTATCTCTGTTTATCAACAGCACTGCAGTGAGAGTATACTCCTATCAGTACCGACTTGCTAGCTAAGTTCTGCCTTGCGCGTCGAACGAGCAGTTTGTTTTTAGTGTAAGGCAGCCCTGCACATGTCGAAATTGGATGTACTCAGTCTTGTGTGTCTCTCGGCTGGTGGCGCATCGTTCTTGGTTAGTGGAGATTGATGTTGGTTTGTTCTTTGGTAGCGATGTTCTCTGCCCTCATCACGATGTCTGTCTTCCTCGTTAGGGTACCGTTCATTTCAGTTTTGATAAGATTACGTGTCATATTCGACTAGGCTACTAGAAATTCACGATTGGTTGGTTGTTAATATTCGAATTTCATCTGATCAGGTGGACATTGCTTAATTTTATTCTTATTTTGTATGTATTTTTTGTGAAATTTCAAGATACCCTGAAAGTGACCTGGCTTCTCTCGGACTGTTTCTCAAGTTACGTTTACACATCGTGATGTTTCCCTTAGTCCAGTCCTACTGAGGTAATCAGTCCCCCAGAACTTAGACCTACTTAAACCTAACTAACCTACGGACATTACACACATCCATGCCCGAGGCAGGATTCGAACCTGCGACCGTAGAGGTCGCGCGGTTCCAGACTGCAGCGCCTAGAACCGATCGGCCACACCGGCCGACTAGCGACCGTAGAGGTCGCGCAGTTCCAGATTGCAGCGCCTAGAACCACTCGGCCACTCCTGCCGGCAGTTCCGATCAGAGTTTACAGTCTTCCATCCGAAATGGACGATTCATTTCTTAAGGTAGCGTCGCTACCTTTTGAAGTCGTTCTGCATATCCGGCGGGGACGCTGGTCTGCTCAACATCGCTTGCAGTGATAAAATGGTATCCGAACCGTAGCCATTCTTGTTCAAAGCATATTCCTTCACACCTGAATTTTTGACGTTATCGGATTCATGTTACGTATGGAGGGCAAGAAGGAACCTGATCTCTTAGTAATGAAAGTGGCCGTCTCACATCCAGGTGTCTCCAAGGTGTTGCTGTTTTTAAGTCGCCCTATGAGAAACATCGTTCGTTGGGATTAGCTACATTAGCGTCTTCGCAATCTGATGTCAGTTGTTCTCCAGGTTTAGAGGACACATTGTATTCCACTTCGCATTAACCGTTCCACCGTTACCGGCACGTCAGATGCAGCCGCTGCTGCCGTTAAGGCGCCGGCACCGGTAGCACAATTTAAACGCCGCCGGACTAAGGCTCTGTATGATCTAATTCGGCTTCGAATGCAATCTCAGAGGACATGTTTCACTACCATTCGTTCTATAGGTGGACGTAAGTGGGCATCCCAACCTGATACAATACGTGAACCTTCCAGATCTTTACAGACCTCCTTGATAATGTTGTTATGCCAGCAGCTTTCCACCTCTGTTGACGTACCTGACATTGTAGTTCACTCTTCTTTCCGAAAATTACCGCGTTATGATGAGGTTGCCAGACAACCTTACGTTCGAAAATAAATGGTTCAAATGGCTCTGAGCACTATGCAACTTAACTTCTGAGGTCATTAGTCGCCTAGAACTTAGAACTAATTAAACCTAATTAACCTAAGGACTTCACACACATCCATGCCCGAGGCAGGATTCGAACCTGCGACCGTAGCGGTCGCTCGGCTCCAGACTGTAGCGCCCAGAACCGCACGGCCACTCTGGCCGGCCTTTATCTTCGGTTTTGGCCTCTGATAGGAGTTACAATAACATATATGATGAATGAAGTCGTTGGAAAAATTGTTTTAACTCCCATAAAGACGTGACGTCTGTCAGCGTATCAGATTCGACCGATAACGCTACTCAATTAAGATTACAAAATCGTAGCAGTAAAGATAAATAACCATTTGTCGGTTCTGCTTGATTACATTGTCATGCTACGTGGGATTAGCCGTGCGGTCTTAGGCGCTGCAGGTATGGACTGTGCGGCTGGTCCCGGTGTAGGTTCGAGTCCTCCCTCGGGCATGGGTATGTCTGTTTGTCCATAGGATAATTTAGGTTAAGTAGTGTGTAAGCTTGGAGACTGATGACCTTAGCAGTTAAGTCCGATAAGATTTAACACACATTTGAACATTGTCGTGCGTTATCAAAGTTGTCCCTCGGGTTGTACTTTCCTGACTCCTGTTGCTGAATATCGTCATCAGATTGCTTCCACTGTTTCTGTGTCGGGAGCTTTACTTTTTATTGATTTTAATCATGTGTTTGACCGAGGTAGTCATGATCTTCTGATACGAGTATTGACGGCTGTTGGTTTTAATGATGCTGCACCAGGGATGTTCACCTCTCTAATTACTCGTATCCAGGCACCTATGCAGGCGTCTATAGACATTATTGTCGTCTTGCTCCCCCCACAGATGTGTATCGAGGTGTCCTACACGTGAGTCATCTATCTGCGTCGTTATTAGTATTTCTGGAACCCTATTGAGATTTATATCTGCTCGATTGGGTGGCTGGTCGTTATTGGAAGGCAGTTTAACGTTCGAGCATATGCCAATGACGTTTGGTACTTCTTCGTGCTCACGATGACGAACCGGACATTTTGGATGCATTCTGTCGTCTTAAGGCAGCACAGATTAATGAACGAAAATGCCGTACTCAGGGTGGTGGGATTTGACGCGTCTGAGATTCCATGGGCTACGACGGTCGCCCGCCATCAATCGTTGGGTGTTGTTATTGATTGTCGTCCGATGAAGATGGCTGCTTTAAATTGGTAGTCCGTCATGGACAAGATTATTGAACACGACCGTTGCTATCTATCGTTATTTCATAAGACTCGGAAAATTATGGGTTGAGTGTAGCTTATTTCGTTGCCCAAATTTTTCCTCTTCGTGCTTTGATGTCCCGAAACTTACAACGATTATCAGGCAAGTTTATCTGGCGAAAATCTGTTTTCCGGATGCGCTATGAGGTTATGGCGAGACTCCGCTTGATTGGAGGTTTGGGGCTCTCTGATGATCGGGACAAGGCTACTGATTTATTTCTTGTACGCACTGTATTAATTGTCTTCGCGTGGCACAAGCTCTTATAGCTCGCCTTTTTGCCTGTCTCCGACCTGTGACCTTAGCGTCTGCAGTAGGTGTTGATAGAATAAATAATAAATTTACGGATATTTGGGAATCTTTATTGCGCCAGTTATTTGATGGTTGATTTTATTTTCCAATCGCATCTCCCCGTAAAATGCTCTTATGTTCCAAATCGCGTTTCCTCTGTGAATTCCCTATCGCCAGAGACAGATTGAAAGGTTGTTTGCTGGCCGCTATGGCCGAGCTATTCTAGGCGCTTCAGTCCAGAACCCCGCTGCTCCTGCGGTCGCAGGTTCGAATCGTGCCTCGGGCATGTATGTGTGCGATGTCCTTATTTTAGTTAGGCTTAAGTAGCTCTAAGTATAGGGGACTGATGACCTCAGATGTTAGGTCCCATAGTGCTCAGAGCTATGTGAACCATTTTGTAAGGTTGTTTGGCCCACTGTCAGCCCACCTATCTTTCGGGTCTTCATGTTTCCAAATCGATCATGACCTTCTCTCCGCCAAAGTTCGACCTTTTTGCATTGGCCCTAGTGAGACAGAGTTGCGCTGTCGTTGCCGTATAATGGATACATTAAGCCGAAGGTTGGTCGGTTGCTAACATAGACATTCGACTTGCTGTACCGACACCTGGCCTTTCTCGCCAGGACGACGGAAACAGCACTCTCCAGTGACATTCTCCTGCGTTCCGAAACAGCGTGTGTCATTGTTCCCTAGAATTACACAATACTTAAACTAACTTTTGCTAAGAACAGCACACACACCCTTGCCCTAGGGAAGACTCGAACCTTCGACGAGAGATGCTGTGCAGTTCGTAACACGGCACCTCAAACCCTGCCGCCACTTCAAGTGGCCCGATTCAGCCGTCTTTCTGTGAATGAAGAATAATAATATATTGTGCCTTGTCAGATATTATGTTCATTACATGGTGGGGAGCAGGTGTGACCAACAACCCTGTGCCTTATCCCATTATATGATTACAGCCTACTGGACATTGCAAAAAATGCCACGCTATCAGTAGCAGGGTAATGAGGGCCCTTCGGATATCAAATTGATAGACTAAATAATTAAATAAGTCAATTAAACCACCTTCCCTATTCTTAACCTCTCGTTGTGCTAAATGGATTATGACCTCTTGAAGGCAGATTTATGAATCCCTGGGGATAATCATTCCTTCTGAGAAAGCCCTTAACGCTCTCCTCCCTCTCCTCCCCACCTCTCCTCCCTTCCCACACTTCCTCCCCCCCCCCCCCCTTACCATCCAATTGGAAATTGACAAGAAAAGGCTCAATCTGTGCTGCAGAGGAAGGATTCCACAACACAAAATTTAAAACAGTGTGAATGTAATAACATATTGTTGCGTATTCTTTATTTAACCAGTCTTCAGGAGACAGGGGTCCTCCACTTGGGTAGGCTCACATCTGCCCCTGTCCCACTTTCCTATCACGTAATAACTGCCCGAACCGAGGAATGGAATGAGGTGCAGTATGTTACCAGCCATTTTGGGTCGCACACACTTGTCTGTCACCTGCGCACTGCTCATGACGTCTGCAGACTGTGGAGGTTGGCTCTTACTGAGGCTCTAGTTGCATGCACTGCTACCAGGTGACAACAACTTTCCAACTGATTCCCACCCCTAAACTGTTCAGTCTGTATTGAGCTGTTGGACAGGAAGGACTCATATACGTAACACAAGAGGTTTTCTATACTTTGGGCTACCTAGTTCAAGCTACTTTCCAAGGTCATACAGCTGTACACCTACTTCACCCAAAGTAAGTGAGAAATGTCTTAGGAGTTTTGGCAAATGAACGAATCATACAAGCAAATATTCTCTTACAAAATCTTTATTAATTTCTGCACATACATTTACAGACAGAAAACAACCCTTTTTTTACGTTTGTTAGGTGTAGTTTTAGCAACGTCGAGCATCGGAATCAGATATTTCCTTCGCCAGCGAGTAATTTTACAGGCATAAAGAAGGTACTTTCTTGTATTGAAATACATATTTATTTTTGCTCCTCTAAACTATTTCCTTTATGATTTTAACAATTAGCTCTATTCCTTCTTGCTGTTCTTCTTTTAACACTATTGTTAAAGCGCTCCACTTCTTCCTGCTTGTACACCAACAGTTCTTCTCCAACAAATTGTTACGGAATTTCTCTATAGAACTTGGCGTTTACAACTTCTGCAAATGGGTGTCCCTTAAATGTAGATATTCCATTGGTTTTTAGCTCCACAAGTGGCTGTTCTATTACTAGGTGCACAACATCTAGTTCGTCACATTTAGATATAATGTAACCATTTCTTACATCAGCCCAAATGGGAATGGAGTTTTATAGTTTCTTTGCCGTGTATCCTTTAATGTTGTACATATTTTCGATTCCACTCTTTTCTGCCAGCACTCCAACATGTGACCAACTTCCAGTATTCTTTACTATAATGCGAATATTTTATATTTCTCAGTCATAGCCGGGTTTCTCAATCCACTGTGTTAAAGCCAAATGTAAATCTTGCTTGCACGTATACAATAGCAGCTTCATTTTCGATTTAAAGTTTATATTATTCTATTCGGTTGTCTTCGCCATACACTCCAGTTGTCGTTTCTTGACATCGAGAATCTTGTTTCTCAGTTTTCTTTTCCATGCACGTAACACAGAAACTGTCCTTGAGGGGGGGGGGGGGGGGGGAGGCGTGATTTCCTTAATAGCTAATGTCTGTTCTTTCCATTAACACTTATGGAATAACACTGTCTGTGGGAACCAGACCCAGTCTGGCAATATCGATATGTGATGGTATTGTGGACAACAGTGTCCTAGATTGTGAAAATGATGTAACTCCTGCTTTAATATAGCACTTCTGTGTAACACTTTTATCGTCGTTTTAGGACTCAGTGTAAAGAATCTCCGCATATTTTACAGGTTGACTATTAAAAATGTATGCAGACAGAATATAAGTTATAAGCTTTTCTCGATCTTGAAAGTCAGACAGACATACTTGTACACCTGTCGCTTTATGGGTATTCTTGTTACGCCAGTAGAAAAAGTGCTGAACATTGTTAAACACCACAAAGAAGCACTCTGTAAGTTCTTTGTTAACAGGCACCATCTTGACGTGATTGACACAGAGTACAGTGGAGCACATTGTAGTTGCTGTTGGAGCCTAACTGACTTGAACAGTCTTGCACAGGGTCTAACACATGATCCATTCTATGGTTGTACACTGTACCCACCAGCCTGGTAATGCCATGCTCCTTAGCCAAGAAGACGTAAAAGTTCCTCGTACTCACATGGTTCAAATGGCTCTGAGCACTATGGGACTCAACTGCTGTGGTCATTAGTCCCCTAGAACTTAGAACTACTTAAACCTAACTAACCTAGGGACATCACACACATCCATGCCCGAGGCAGGATTCGAACCTGCGACCGTAGCAGTCGCACGGTTCCGGACTGCGCGCCTAGAACCGCGAGACCACCGCGGCCGGCGTACTCACATGTCTTGACACTTTATAAAATCTATAAGGTTGTTACCGATAACTTTGTTTGCTCCTGGACTTGTGACATGACATTTACATTTGTTATACATCTTTGCTCTAGAATTGGAGCTCATCTACGTTAACCAGTCTATTGCAGTTGTCTTGTCGTTGCCTGCAATCACATTACTGCTTCCCTGGCGATCGTCTTCCATGCAGAGGCCATGGTTTGATGTTAGGTAGTTGCACATCTCGATTGCACTCAAAATTCCACCAAAGTCTACCGTTAAGTTTAAATCCAAAAGGTAACATTCGTATACAAGTAGCTGCTGCAATATACCAAACAGCTCTCCCATTAGAAATTCCAGTTTAACATCGCCTAATTTCACTTAACATGGTATAGTCAAAGGATTTTTGTATTTCTTCGAAATGTTTTCCCATGCTTCCTTGCCGATTTTATCCAATATTCCTCTTCCTGTCACGCTGTCGTTACCGTGTGGGAGAAATGGTAGCTCTGCCTTGACACCATGTGTTGCAGTGATGCATTTGGAGATATTTTCTACGTAGATTGCATTACAGATCGTCCCTTCTTTATTCTATACTGACAGTCCACTTGATTGTAGATTTTAATATTGTAATGTTTTCAGAAAATGGTTCTGTAATAGGAGTAAGCCGATTGAAATTCTTCTTGCGAAGGAGCGTACAATTTTCGGTGAAATTTATGTTGCAATTGTCAGAAACAAGATTGTTCAGGTTCTCCAGCAATAACAGTAAACCAAAGCATTCGTCTTCCTCCCTAATAGCTTAGGGATGCTAAGAACTTTGGAGGAATTCGTGTTGACACTTCCAGCTACCACAGAAGAATATCATTAGTAGGTCACAGGCTGCCTTTCATACTATAAATTTCCAAGATGGCGGCACTTCTGGTCACGTGATTTTCCGGCCATACATTGGTTGTACTCACCAACTAATTGTAAACTTGTAGCATAGTTGCGTCATTTTGTGTGCAAGTTGCCGGTGGGAAGTAGGGAGACCGTCCCTCGAACAAATAATTAACATCATGGTCCACCTCCGGTCCTTACGCAAGTAGTTATTCAGTTTGGAATTGACTGATCGAGTTGTTGGATGTCGTCCTCAGTGATATCGACCCACATTCTGTCCAATTGGCGCGTTAGATCGTCAAAATTACGAGCTGGTTGGAGGGCACTAACCGTAATTCTCCATGTGTTCTCAATTGGGAAGAAATTCAGTGACCTTCCTGCCCAAGGTAGCGTTTGGTAAACACGGAGAGCTTCAGTATAAACTCTCGCCGCGTCTGGAGGGCATTATATTGCTAAAATGTAATCCCAGGATGGCTTGCCATGAAGGGCAACAAGATGCGGAGTAGAATATCGTCGAAGAATAGCTGTGTTATAAAGACGTTATTTCGGAAAACCGAAGGGGCCCTGCTATGAAGAAGGTGGCACCCATACCATCATCTCAGGTTGTCGGGCTGCAACGAGGGCGACAGTCAGTGTTGGTACACACCCACTGTCTGAGACGACTCCAGACACGCCTACGGGCTGGAATCTCGTTGACTGGGGCGGGATTGTGATGAGTCCCTCTTTGACTGAGCCCTGACGACCAACGAAGGGTTTTTTAAAAATTTGTCTGAGTGTTCTTCAGGTTTCCTCCTACCAGCATGTTCCCTGGAGATGCTGCCTTCCTTTTCTCGTCACTAAAACGAACAGTCTCCATACTAGTTACCAGCTTGTCAAGCTCATGAAAGGTCTGTGGCCGACTACCAAACTGAAATCGGCACAGGTTTTGTGGACACATGCCTTTCATATGTTGACTAGCACGTACCTTTAGCACACTTGGATGAGCAGAGGAGCGATCATGTACCTAACGTCCTCTGCGAATTGAGCTAATGACTCAGTTCAGCCTTTGAACCCTGTAGAAACGCTTAGTGGTGAGACTGTTGTGGTACTTGCCTGACAAACAGTTTCGTAAATTACACTGTAGCCTGAATATCTCATCAGCTGCCTTTATTCGTGATCTTAGCAGCATTTTAACTGATTACTTGAAAAGAGAGATAACCTCTTAATTAAGGGGGTACTACAGCAGAAAAATCTTGATCATAGCGTAAACATGTTTTGGGAAGTTTGTTGAGAACTTTTGAGGATTCTCGTATCACAGTCAGTTTGGACAAATAAGTGTCCAGTAAAACAAGAATAAAGTTTCGCAGACATATAATTTTGTCAGGATGTATTGAACCACACCCGGATGAATTTGAAGCAATTAGGGCAATTCCCACTCGTCAAATTCGAAGTTTTCTCGGTTTAATACATTTCTATACACGCTTTTTAAACTTTAAAATTCTTGCCATTCGTAAAATATGTTCACTTACTGGGAAGTACACCACATATCACCGTGGTGAACAAGCACAATTAGTTTCAAAGCTCGACAGATGAACTTCTTAATACTCCAGTAGCTGTTCATTCAGATTTATCACGATATTTTTGCTTATCAGCTGAGCCATCAAAAATTGGCGCTCATTTATTCCAAAAATTTGAACAGGATGGTGTAATGGTACAGAGAATTATAGACATTGCTAGTCGTGTTTTGTCCAAATCTGAAAGAAATTATTCTGTCCCTGAGTTGGAAGCATAAGTAGTCTTTTTGCCGTTTTCTGCATTTCAATTTTTAAAGTCATCTAAACTATACCAAGATCTACTGAAACGATGGACTTTGTACTTACAACAGTTTAACTTCACTCTTGCTCACTTTCCGGGTATTCAAATTGTTATACTGTGCTCCTATTGATTACGTCGAAAACACTACTGAAAATAATTTTAAAAACCTTTACCTTGTTGTGTATGCGAAAGGTCTCTGAAAACTTTATTTCTTCTTCTTCACGAGACTTTGCTCAAAACAAGACAAAGATCCTATCTGGAAAGACGTGAAGCATAAATGACACGAGAGAACAAACACCGTAATACGACAATTTTACTTGGTAGGTAACAATATTCTTTTCAAAAGATGTTATTTATTACACGTATCTTAGTTATACTTTCTTTTGTTCCAGAAAATGCTTTAAAAAGCTTTGTACAACTTATTACTTTAATAGCTTGCGGAAACGAATATAGAAAATTTTAGGGAAATCCAACTTGTGTGAGAAAGTCAAACCATCATCTACTGCATATCTTGCACCATTATTTCCTATAACCGTTTCTAAACTAAAAGAGTTAGCTACAGTAGATCTGTTAGGACCCCTTGTCAGATCACACAATGGATTGTCTTATATTTTTGTTGATGCTGAATTAACTTCGAAATTTGTTTCGTCCACTCCTTTACATAAGGCTACTGCAAAAACAGTTTCCAAACCCTTTGTCAATAATTTGAATGAGAAATTCATCACACTGATAAAGTCATTTCAGACAATGGACCTCATTTTCAATCAAATGTTTGATTACACGCGATACGATGTCACAAAATCAAACCATTTTCATTTCACATTATTCGCCATAGTCAGACCCTTCAGGACACACAATGTGCGAAATTAACAAGCTTTGCAGATTAACTTGTCATATTCTGCATCATTATGTCTGTTACTTGTACTCAGGAATCAACAGCCACCTAACTGTATTAAAGAGTTATCACCTTTTCCAGCTTTGCAAAAGTTATGTCATTTGGAAGTAGTAGAATTAGAACTAAAAAGCACCAAGAAAGCTCCAGAAAGAAAGAAAGAAATCACAACGGAAAAATTAAACATCAAAATGCTACACATTCGACAGAAAATATTAGTAACATCCCATCTGTCATAAATTCTTTCCCGTAACCAATGTATCTTATAGGATTCATAGAACTGCACACGACAGTGCTGTAGAAATTGAAAGTATTCATACACGTAAATGCAATGGACTTCATCATACTACACATATCAGATCATATGTAGAATAATTTTAGTTACTGATATTTACTCATGATTTTTTCAAAAAACTTTTCACCCTTTCATTGTGTGGGACATATTTCTGGAATAATTTCTTTATCAAACATTTTCATGATCTTTTTCAGTACTAATACTTACTTACTATTCTATGATGCAGTATTTCGTAGCGAAGTACGCGCATTTTATGGCTATTGTACTTTCTTTGTCTTCACATCCGTATTTTGAACATGTGAGACAACTTTAAGCTTTTTAATGTGCATATACCGAAATAATAAGCGGACATTCGTCTGCATGTTTGACACCGTACTGAAAGAAGTTTTATGTTCAGTGGATATCGGTAAGATACGAAATTACCAAAAACAGAATGAGAAGGAAGAACATATGGACGTATGGTTATACAAACTACTTTTTTAACATTAGTTATCTAGCAGAGACACTGTACTTATAGACATTGACCTGTGGAGGAAACTTAACTAACGAACACTTTACTAATGACGATATTTTACTTTTCAGTTTTATTCTTTTTCCGCAGCATAGTATAAAATTCTTCAGCATACATTTTCTAATATGTGTGACATGCATAGTGATTGTTTTCTTGCGTATTCTGATGATCTAACATAATAACATGCATTGTTTTAGCTTAAAGAATTTTCTGGTTGAATTTCTCTCTTGTAATTACGTAATTTCTTGGCTTTGTTTGTAGTGATGTGGCACCATTAGTGTAGTAATTATATTACGTGCAGCACTGTAGTGTGCTCTAATAAATCTTAAAATATGCATAAGAGGGTACTAAAAAGAAAGAGGTGAGGAAGGAAGTTAAAGAAAAGGCTAAACTCCATGGATAAATACAACATCAAAGTTATGGCAATACAGGAAACACGATTTGTAGATGAGAACCACTTTGATTCTGAAAATTACAGAATATATAAGGGGAAACCAGTCATAACCATCCCAGGAAGAAATCTCAAACTCTTCGGAACTGGTTTTGTAGTACATAAATCGATACTGGACTCCGTAATAGATTTCACCTCGAAATCAGAAAAAAATGTCGACACTCACGATAAGATCTGGAAACAAAGCCTATACATTAATCAATGGACATGCCCCCACAAACAATTAAAACAAAAAGAACCCAGAGATGATAGAGGAATTCTGGTAAGAACTGGAAGAAACTACCAGCAAAATCCCCAAGAATCACATAAAAGTGTTACTAGGAGACTTCAATGCCCAGTTAGGCAAGGAAAGAAAATTCCGAGACACGACGGGGAAACACACGGCCCACATGAGAACAAACAAAAATGGAGAGAACTTGATAAACTTCTGCAGAAATTTTGATCTGAAAATCATGTCAACGCAATTCCAGAAACCACACAGAAAACTTGTAGCTAGGAAATCTCCCAACCATGCTCTAGGAGAATTTCAGATAGACCATGTAGCAATATCCACAAAAAACACCAGAGAAATAATGAACGTAAGAATAAGGAAAGAAGTTTTCGAATCTGATCATCACTTTCTCCAAATTAAAGTAAAATTTATACCCAATCGACAAATAAAGAGAACCAACAGACCTTTCAGAACAGATCCAGAGTACCTACAAATAAACAAGAAAGAAATAATAAAACAAATTACTAAAATCAATGGCAACAACTGGACAGAACTGTCAGAAAAAATAAAAGAACTGATAAAATTGGGGCAGCCACCGAAAAAAAGGAAACACCAATGGTGGAACATGACATGCGACAGGGCCATAGAAGACAGAATACAAGCCTGGAAAAAATTGCACAGCCATAAAACACAAGAAAAATGGGAGGACTTCAACAGGATACAGAAAACCCTTCAAAAATAATCCGAAGAGAAAAAAGAGGTTACGAAAACCGCAGGCTGAAGGAGATAGAAGAAGACTTCACCAGAAACAACACACGAAATTTTTACAGGGTATTCCGAGAAAATATGACATGATATCAGCCACCAAGCTTTTGCTTCAAAAGACAAGATGGAACACTGGAGACAAATCCGAAGAAAAACTGTGAAATATTAGCCAGATACTTTGAACGTTACTTAACTGTTATAAACCAAAACAGAGATTACAGTTTACAAAAACAGAACCCAACAGGGACTCCGAACCCTCAACATATGAAGAAATCATGAAAATAATAAAATCATTGAAAAATAACAGAGCACCAGTTGAAGAAGGACTGATTGTGTAAATCTGGAAATTAGACCATGAAAACATTACACCCAAAATTTTTAGTATTACCAAAAACATCTGGAAAACAAAAGATACCAGAAGAATGGAAGTCAGCCCTAATACACCACCTCCACAAGAAAGGAGACAAAACATACCCTAATAACTATAGAGGAATTTCGTTACTGTCGGTGGCATACAAAATTCTATGAAAAGCTCTGTTAAAGCGAGTAGAACCTCAGATAGATCCACAGATCGCAGAATACCAAGGAGGGTTAAGGAAGGGAAGATCGTGCAGTGAGCAGATCTGGTGTCTGAGAACATCATTAACAACGAGAAAGTCCAGAAACACCACAGTAACATTTGTTGATTTCAAGAAGGCTTACGATTCCATAGACAGAGAAACACTTTTTAATACACTAGAAGAAATGAAGGTAGACAATAAGACCAGAAAACTAGTTCAGGAGACATTAACAAATACAAAGTCAAAAGTGAAGTTCATGGGCGAGATCTCAGAATCTTTCGAAATCAAGACAGGAGTGAGACAGGGAGATGGCCTGTCACCCATGTTATTTAACGCCGTTTTAGAGAAAATAACCAGAAAACAGGACCTACAAAAATCATACAGACTTACATTGAACCATTACAATAAATGAAATATTTCCGTCAATGCCAAATTGTAATGACAAAACAGTAGTCTTATCTGAGGCCTTGTATGCCTCAGAAACAACAGTAATCAGAGGAAGAACTAAAATCAAGGAAATGGAAAAGCGAGAGAGGAAAATTCTGAGGAAGATCTATGGGCCAGTTCAGAGACAGGGGATCTGGTTAAAGAGACCAAAAAAGGAATTGTACAAACAGGCAGAGA
The DNA here is from genome assembly GCF_023897955.1 of Schistocerca gregaria. Classification (NCBI taxonomy): domain Eukaryota; kingdom Metazoa; phylum Arthropoda; class Insecta; order Orthoptera; family Acrididae; genus Schistocerca; species Schistocerca gregaria. Next base: position 135,115,661 of record NC_064923.1, on the reverse strand, counting down.
CAATTACAGACAATATCAGAAAAAGAAGGGCAAAATTCTATGGGCACATTCATAGGATGAATGAAAATATGCAGATCAAGAAGATTTTTAACATAGTGGTGACGAATAAAGTGAAAACTAATTGGGTAAAGGAACCATGGAAGACCTCAGAAATCTAAACATCTCCACAGAAGACATATCAAACAGAGGGAAAATCAACAACAGAAATTTGAAGAAACACCAAAGGAGAAGAAATCAGGAAAGTCGTGGAAATAAGAGTGGAAGAAGAAACACAGTGAATTTATAAGAGGTTTTTGGAAAGAAAAAACAAAGAGACAGAAAAAAAGTGCCATGAATTTGAAATATACCAATTTATATACCATATTGTCATTGTGAATATTGATTGTGTTTTAATGCTCTCCTTAATGGGGAATTAACGATAATAATAATAATAACGAAGTTTGTAGGGAGATTTAGCTTGAAAAAGTAGGAGACAGTGTGATAATAAAGGAATGTTAAGAAAGACTAGATGGTAGTAATGAGTTATGAAAGAGTTATGACAAAGACGGTAGAAGATAAGCAATGATAAATATGAAGTATAAATTCCGAGAAAGAAAAATATAAGAATGGAGAAAAGAGAGTAAAAAAAAAAAATACTGATCCAGTTTTTGTCCAAAGTTCAACGTTAGAACAATCCTGACAAAAAGACGATTTTGATGGTGTTCTTCGTACAGCGCACTCCGTTCCCATGATCAGAACTTTGGTTACTCCCTAATGCATGTTTTCCTACCTATATCTTTGTGGTCTCATCTCTGTGTGGTTATTATCCTTATTTGCTTACTTTTGTCTCACCGGCTGGAGTGGCCGAGCGGTTCTAGGCGCTACAGTCTGGAACCGAGCGACCGCTACGGTCCCTGGTTCGAATCTGTCTCGGGCATGGATGTGTGTGATGTCCTTAGGTTAGTTAGGTTTAAGTAGTTCTAAGTTCTAGAGGACTGATGACCTCAGGAGTTAAGTCCCATAGTGCTTAGATCCTTTTGAAACATTTCAACGTTTGTCTCACTTCCTATACTTTTTGTACTAGTATTTACTTGTTGAAAAGCTACATATATACTTGGATAGTACATACATACTTGGAGATTTTTTATCAAGTTATGCTGCAGATACGTAGCAACTGTCTCTTATCAGGATTGTTACGTTACACTGTTTCACTTGTTTTACCTGTCTTATTTTGTTATAATTCATTCAAGTAGATGTATTATGTTCTTACCACTTTTTCTGTATGTAGACATTGTCCCATGCACATTCGTAGTATTACTCTCTGAGGTTTCTAGATACACAATTGTACAAATTTTACTACTTATCTCATCTGTATGATTACTGATGTGTTGATGCTCACTAATCGTGTAAAATTCTACCACTGTGTCACTTTCTTGTATTCATCATCATTTATTACATTTACGGGCCTTTAAGGCCTGCAGTAGCATAAAAAGGATACAAAGCACAACATAAAAAGAATTTAACAAACTGCATATTGTAAAAAGTTTGCAAAGGTACACATTGCAAACAGAAAAACAACAACACCAGTCAGTCACTACCTCAGGCATAGGAGAATTTATTGCAGATGTCGGTCCATCGCTGTCGGTCCCCAGCCTCATCTTCTTTCGCTGTCGGCTCCACTTATTTGATATTGCCAGTACCAGATCCTTCCATCGAGCCCTCGGTCGTCCTTTTGGGGTCTCCCAAAAGGTTGGGAACGGAGAACACAGTTAGGGACGGATCCACTGGCTCGGAAGAAGTCGCCAAACCACTGTAGCCTCTCCTGCCCCAATAATCGGCTGATGTGTGGCTTTCCATACCGCTGATAAAGGTCTTCTTTTATTCTTCGTTTCTATTTACCTTCCACGGTATTGTAGATGGGTCCATATATCTTTCGAAGTACCTTCCTCTCGAACGCACAAATTAATTCTTCAGTTGTTGCAGAAGTTGCCCAGGTTTCACGACCATATAAAAGTACCTACCGTACTAATGTCATGTACAGCCGAATCCTGTTTTTTAACGATATCAGCCGGCATTTGAATAGATAGTTTAGGCTGAAGAAAACGAAATTAACGGTTGTTTTTCGTTGCTGCATCTCTTTCGCATTTCACTTTTATTGGTCAGTATGGATCTGAATTCCTTTGCTCGTTCGAAGGCACGCCCGTCAACAGTAATGGAGGGGGGAAAGGCTTGATGTAACGAGAAACGAGATATTTTAGCTCTCGTTCATTACCAGCCCTACTTGAGCCCTACGTGTTTCGCGCTGCGGAAGAATCGTGAAGTGTCAGCAGTTACTTGCTCCTTGGCGTCGCCAAGGTTTACAACATCGACAGTAAATGCCAGGATTGTGACTGTTACCACCAACTCTATTTCTCTGTGTCGACCAATGTCGCGGCTTACTTTTTCCACAGTCAAGTTGAAGAGTATTGGCACCAATGGATCTCCTCGACGCAATCGATTTCTTCTATTCCCGGGGTGTGTTGCACACCCTGAAGACAAATTGGAAACTTGTTAATGTCCTTGTTGAACTGTTCAGAATGAAATGTTGACTCTCTTCACTCACTCAGTGACTTCGAAACAATTTTCATTTGAGTTGTCAGTGAAGGATCGTTATGTAATATAATTTGCATACATAATTTACTATATATTATAATGTGCATCTCAACAACTAGTAGTGGATGTTAGCTGAGCATGGACAGTACTCTTTGAGTCTACCGTTGTGTACATCCTTATATGATACTTAAATTGATAGGAGTGCTTCAGTGAAACCTGTAATTGGTTAGCAATGAAAACAGACGTTGAGAAACACTGTGAATATAATTTTGTGCTGATTGCTTTCATAAACAGATATTTTCTACACTGCGCAAGTCAATTTATCTACGGATGATTATACCGTACATAATTTATTCTGTGCTATATTCCTACTGAATTTATTCCGTATATATATCCTAAGTAACTGAAGACATATTAAGCTAAACGTATATGTTATTAGATTAATAATTTTTTTCAATTTGTCACTCTTGTAACATTTTTGAGCATCTGTTTACTTATTGGTATTCCAATTTTGCACTCATTCACCACTTGTAAAAAATTTCGTATCAAATTCTGATTGCGAAATGTTCTGTTTCTTACGTAAATATCGATACGCATACCTCACACAGAACAAAACTACGTAGGTGGTTAACCGTTGACTACTGCTCAATATCTTTGTGTTGTTATACCACCTCTGCCTGAGAGCGTACCAAAGATAAACGTATTATAAGTAGCGGACGTATTTTGAAGAATGGTCAGGGGTGTAGTAACGAAGCTCAGATAGTAGGATTGTTGTATGTGTTGTTCTGATAGGATGATGAAATTTTCCCTGCTGAAAGTTATTTCTTAAAAACGTGTGAAGTAAATACACTCCTGGAAATGGAAAAAAGAACACATTGACACTGGTGTGTCAGACCCACCATACTTGCTCCGGACACTGCGAGAGGGTTGTACAAGCAATGATCACACGCACGGCACAGCGGACACACCAGGAACCGCGGTGTTGGCCGTCGAATGGCGCTAGCTGCGCAGCATTTGTGCACCGCCGCCGACAGTGTCAGCCAGTTTGCCGTGGCATACGGAGCTCCATCGCAGTCTTTAACACTGGTAGCATGCCGCGACAGCGTGGACGTGAACCGTATGTGCAGTTGACGGACTTTGAGCGAGGGCGTGTAGTGGGCATGCGGGAGGCCGGGTGGACGTACCGGCAAATTGCTCAACACGTGGGGCGTGAGGTCTCCACAGTACATCGATGTTGTCGCCGGAAGGTGTACGTGCCCGTCGACATGGGACCGAACCGCAGCGACGCACGGATGCACGCCAAGACCGTAGGATCCTACGCAGTGCCGTAGGGGACCGCACCGCCACTTCCCAGCAAATTAGGGACACTGTTGCTCCTGGGGTATCGGCGAGGACCATTCGCAACCGTCTCCATGAAGCTGGGCTACGGTCCCGCACACCGTTAGGCCGTCTTCCGCTCACGCCCCAACATCGTGCAGCCCGCTCCAGTGGTGTCGCGACAAGCGTGAATGGAGGGACAAATGGAGACGTGTCGTCTTCAGCGATGAGAGTCGCTTCTGCCTTGGTGCCAATGATGGTCGTATGCGTGTTTGGCGCCATGCAGGTGAGCGCCACAATCAGGACTGCATACGACCGAGGCACACAGGGCCAACACCCGGCATCATGGTGTGGGGAGCGATCTCCTACACCGGCCGTACACCTCTGGTGATCGTCGAGGGGACACTGAATAGTGCACGGTACATCCAAACCGTCATCGAACCCATCGTTCTACCATTCCTAGACCGGCAAGGGAACTTGCTGTTCCAACAGGACAATGCACGTCCGCATGTATCCCGTGCCACCCAACGTGCTCTAGAAGGTGTAAGTCAACTACCCTGGCCAGCAAGATCTCCGGATCTGTCCCCCATTGAGCATGTTTGGGACTGGATGAAGCGTCGTCTCACGCGGTCTGCACGTCCAGCACGAACGCTGGTCCAACTGAGGCGCCAGGTGGAAATGGCGTGGCAAGCCGTTCCACAGGACTACATCCAGCATCTCTACGATCGTCTCCATGGGAGAGTAGCAGCCTGCATTGCTGCGATAGGTGGATATACACTGTACTAGTGCCGACATTGTGCATGCTCTGTTGCCTGTGTCTATGTGCCTGTGGTTCTGTCAGTGTGATCATGTGATGTATCTGACCCCAGGAATGTGTCAATAAAGTTTCCCCTTCCTGGGACAATGAATTCAATTTCCAGGAGTGTACTATAGTGAACATTAAGTTGATTTTTGAAGCATTATTTTTAAATATAGAGTTTCATTTGAATTTTGTCAGAAGTCGTTCGCGCCAGTTAAATTTCCCACCTTTCACTTACGCACATTCCACTTTGTGGCATGGAACTTTCAGTCGAAGATTTTAATGTTGCTTTGCTGCTGTACGGTGAGCACTACTTCCGAGAAATCTGCAAAAATCTTTATCAAGAAACGAAGTAAGTAAAAACACAGTTTTACGCCAGGAATTTCTTTGTTATTTCAGAAGCCAGGTTACGTTGAGTGTAGCGTTTCATTTCTATAGAAACGGTTAGCTTCACTTAGTAGACAGTGTTGAGCAAATCATATTGAATTTTCGTATAGTTCAGTGTAGTCAGAGTTTTTGCATAGTACACAAGTTAGGAATTAGTTTGTTTGGTAATCATTTTATTAGAAGTTTTGGTATATAGTTTCAGGAAGACTCATTCTGAGAAACAGAAGAATACAAGCGGATAAGTTACAATTTGTCAAACTGTTTCTAACGATTCTGTTTATGCTAATTACAGCAAGATTTATTACGGACCTATGGATTAGAACGAATAGTGCGATAATTCGAAGGCACGCGTATAGTAGGTATACAAGTGTGTAGCAAAGCAGAGACGACCCCGAGCAACGAAACGAAGCGTTGTGGCTCTACGGTCGCTTGCCGCAGTAGAGGAAGAGTGAAGTGAAGTAGAAACAAGCGTACGTAAGAAGAACGAGAAGAATCAGTCAAATATAAGCGATGCAGTCCATTGTTGTCTGGAGGCAGCAAAAAATTGCGTGGTCCGACAGCGTGGCCAACCTGGTACAGAAACTAGAGAGAAACTAGATACATACTGACAGTAGCAAATTGTGTGTGCGCCGTCTCAGACTACAGTAAGGGTAAAGACACAAAAGGCAATAGACTGTTTAACCGTTCTGTGAGGGTTAGTAATCCAAACATTACCGTTAATAATGGTTGTGGAAGTATTAGTTTTGGTTTCAGTATCAGTAAATTAATTTTCAGTAGAGAACTTGTAGAAAAATGGACGTTTTTAATTTGTAAAATTACATTGTTTGTTATTGTAGAAGTAGTCGTACTACTAGAGCTGTTGTAACAGTACTAATTTCATAGTTACTTTATTATACGAGGGTTGGAACTCAAATAGTGTCAAATATTTATTCACAACCGATACAAAAGAGTTACATGTTTGCACCTGCTACTGTCCTTCAATGTAGTCGCCAGCTTTGGGGAGAACCCATTGCCAGCGATGTGGAAGGCGTAGTATACCGTTAATAAAACCCGTTCTGTTGAAACTTCCTGGCAGATCAAAACTGTGTGCCGGACCGAGACTCGAACTCGGGACCTTTGCCTATCGCGGGCAAGTGCTCTACCAACAGAGCTACCAAAGCACGACTCACGCCCCGTCCTCATAGCTTTACTTCTGCCAGTAAAGTTTGGAAGGTAGGAGACGAGGTACTGGCAGAAGTAAAGCTGTGAGGACGGGGCGGGAGCCGTGCTTGGGTGGCTCAGTTGGTAGAGCACTTGCCCGCGAAAGGCAAAGGTCCCGAGTTGAAGTCTCGGTCCGGCACACAGTTTTAACCTGCCAGAAAGTGTCATATCACAGCACACTCTGCTGCAGAGTGAAAATTTCATTCTTGATCTGTTCTGTTGATGGTGCAAATGGAGCGGTATAATGTTATGGTGATTCTCGTGTACGACTGTGATGGTGTTATCCTAACGCATTACGTTCCTCCACGGCAGACCGTCAAAGCACAGTATTACTTTTCGTTTTTGGAGCATCACCTGCGACCAGCTTTGTGAAAGAAGCGGCGACATTTTCTGTGCAACCCAAACATCGTTTTGCGTGACAATGAGCGTGCGCATAGAGCGCAAGCAGTGGCTGCTCTGTTTGTTCTATGGGACTTGGAAATACTTTACCACCCACCATACTCCCCGGACATAAGTACTTCTGACTTTGATTTGATTCCACCAATGAAGGAACCACTTCGTGGCATTCGCTTCAGAACTGTTCCAGACATTCGACAGGCAGTAGACCGCTCCATTCACACTATCAACAGAACAGGCTCTGCTAATGGTATACTACGCCTTCCACATCGCTGGAAACGGGTTCTACACAACGCTGGTGACTATTGTGAAGGACAGTAACAGTTTCAAAGATGTAACTCTTTTATATAGGTTGTGAATAAATAGTTGCCACTATTTAAGTTCCAACCCTCGTAATCAAGGTAATTTTAAGTAACAGAAACCTATGGTTCTTTTTCTGTCACAGTAAAGAAAAACTTTACTGAGAATGCGAACAGGTGCCACAGCATATTAGATGTGGAGTGGCATATAGCCATTTAAGTGTTACATGACAGTAGTAGAATGAAATAAAGATAAGGAAAGTAGTATGATAGACACTATAACTTAATTCATTAAGTAGAATAAAAAAGAATTAAGAAAAAAATATTTGAATAAAAATTAACTTAAATATACAAAGTTTTTAAATCGGTCCAAAAAGTGTAAAGTACGTGGTCGAGTCAAATTGTTATGACCACTTATCTAATGCCAGAATAAGCGCCTTTTTCAGCATGGACATGCTCATTGAGGTTCTGGAAGGTGTGAACAGGGACGTGGAGCAGTACCGATTCCAGTGACGTGACCGGCTGCGGTAGGTTTCTCGGTTGAGGACCATGGCGCGAACAGAGCGATGGAGGTGGTCCAGTGACATTCGCTGTACCGCTTGTTGAGACGACGCTGTTGGTAGCACTTTCGTTCATAACTATTAAAAGTTTACAATCACAAATTATCGCGACGTACTGTATGGGGTTATGAATCAGTATGGGACTATGAAGAATTATTTTACGTATTTCAGCCATCACTGGCTACTGGCGTTTCTTAGTTGTTTTACGTCTTCTCAGACAGCATCCTCATGAAGTAAATAATAGCTTTTTACAGATTAGGAGGATTTTCTTTCGCATCAGACACTGTATAAACAATCTACTTTATTACATTGTGCCCGCCTACAATCAATTCTGTTGAAACTCTTTATCTTCAGGCATCTTCCCCCGTGTTTTATGCGTCATCTGATACGGTATTGTTTTCATTATGACTGGCGATCTCCGTTTCTGGTCCATCTGCTGAACTATACGGGGTGTTTAGAAATTCCCGTTACAAAGCTCTAGGACTTGTAGAGGTGAGTGAGTACACAATATTTTGAACAGAAACCCATGTCCCGAAGCGTACCGTTTTCGTTCTACAACATTTTGAATTCTGGTCTTTAACTCATTCACTTCTGCTTCAGGATATGAATTAAGCGTGAAATAGTACAATTATTAGGTAACAATTCGAAAGGAAACATAACGAGGTACCTATCTATCAATTAAGCACATTTATTTTACGAGACTGAGTATAGACAGAGGAAGATCTGCTGGCACGAATTCTGGCCGATGCACTAGAAATTCAAGAGGCACGAGGTGGGAGGGGCAGTATGTACCAGAACAGACTCTGTAGGTGCAATGTCTGTAAGAATGTTGGTGGACACCACATCAAGCCGCTGCTGTCTACAGCTGTACTGTTTTCTACCTACAGTACGCTGGGTTCTTTACTGTTTTGGAATAAAATGAACACGTAATGTTTAAGTGTTAATATAAACAAATGTGCTTAAGTGATAAAAAGATGTTTCATAGGATTTCGTCTCGAAATATTATTTAATAATTGTACTGCGCCACTCTTAATTTAAAACCTAAGTAGAAGTGGATGAGGTATACGTGTGAATATAAACCTTCGTAGAACGGAAACGGTGCGTTCCTTGGCATGGGTTCCCACTAAAAATATTGTGTATTCACTCCCCTCTGCAAGTCCTAGAAATTTGTAACGAGAACTTTCAAACACTCTGCATAAACATTCAAAAATGTGGCATATTAACAATTCATTTTTATGTAAGTAATTATTTTCTGCTTTTTAGTACTGTATGTGTGAAATTTTCCAATCGACTTCAGACATATTAATGAGATTATAACAAGTTAATTTCATTTTGCCTTCACTTTACTCAACCAATATATTGCTCTTCCCTATGGATACCTTACGAATACAGAGGTTGGAGCTCATATATAGGCTAACTAGCAATCGCTCTTCCCACGAATCATTCACGACTGTAACCGGTAAAGGAGAAAGCGTAGGAGTACACAAAGTATGCTCCGCCACACACCAGACAAGAAATGACAATTTTGCAGTGTCAGCCAGTTTTGAGCTATGCTTAAAAATTTCAAATCTGTAGCTCATTGGGAAGTAAGTTTAAAATCAATTCCAAAAATTGTAGCTAACAGACTACAGACAGACAAGAAAGCGATCCAACAAAAAAGTATATACTAATCGATATTCCCATAAATGTCAGTTTAATCTCTGTACTTTTGTGGTAACTCAACTCAGGTGATCCTTGTGAAATGGTTTCCGACGTGATTACGGCCGCACAACTGGAATTTACGGAACTTTGAACGCAGAATGATTGACTGAGCTATAAGCGTGCGGCATTCCATTTGGAAGCCGTTAGGGATTTCAGTGTTCCAAGATCCACAATGTCAAGAGTGTGTCGAGAATACCACATTTCACGCATTATCTCTCATCACGGTCAACGCAGAGGCCGACGGTTTTCACAAATCGACCGAGAGCGGTGGCGTTTGCGTAGAGTTGTCAGTGCTAACAGACAAGCAACACAGCGTGAAATAACAGCAGAAATCAATGTGGAACGTACAACGAACGTATCCGTGAAGACAGTGCGGTGAAATATGGCATCAATGGTCTTCTGCGACCGGTGCGAGAGCTTTTGCTAACAGCATGACATCGCCTGCAGCGCCTTTCCAGGGCTCGTGACGATATAGATTGGACCCTAAACTACTGAAAGACTGTGGCCTCTTCAGGTGAGTCCCTATTTCAGTCGGTAAGAGCTGATAGTAGGGTACGAGTGTGGCGCAGATCCCACGAAGCCATGGTGTCAACAAGACACCGTGCAAGCTTTTGGTGTCTCCATAATGGTGTGAAATGGGTCCTCTGGACTAACTGAACTGATCATTGACGACTGGAAATGATTTATGTTCGGCTAATTGGAGACAATCTGCAGCCGTTCGTGAACGTCATGTTCCCCAACAACGATGGAATTTTCATGAAAGACAGTGCACCATGCCACTGGTTCACAGCTGTTTGCGATTGGTTTGAAGAACATTTTGGGCTATTCGAATCACTGATCTGGCCACCCAGATCGCTCGACATTAATGTCATTGAACGTTTCTGCGACATAAGGGAGAGGTCAATTCGTACCCAAAATCCTGCAACGGCAGCAGTTTCGCAATTAAGATAGACCATATAGACAACATGGCTCATCATTACTGCTGGAGACTTGTTGAGACCACACCATGTCGAATTGCTGCAATACGCTGGGTAAGAGGAAGCCCGACATGATGTTTGGAAGTATGGCATGACTTTTGTCACCTCAATGTGTGTATTTCTAACAAGAACAATGACAACGTTGTAGAGTTTTATCGTCTGCTCTTGTACCCAGAGGGCACGTCATACTTTTATACACTTAATAAAAAATGAAAAAGCATTTCCTGTTACTAGTTACATGAGTTGTTCTCATAAAAGTAGTCTGTGTCAATTTTGGATCATGAAAATGATGTTAGAAGTGTATTTGTATTTCAGCTGTGTTTGTGAGGCAAATTCTCGGAACCAGACAAGCATTTACCTGTTAGACTGGAGTCACCGTTATGCTGGCTTTTATAAATCACCAACCATGGAAGGTAGATTGGAAATTGAGATATCCCTACGATGGTGACGTCATCAGAGACGTAGCTCAAGGTGCAATTTCGCAAAAATTAGGAAGGACGTCAACAGTGTCCTATCCAAAGGAAGAAAGGCAGCTTCCACCATGAGTGATTTGAAGACAATTCTTAATGGCCTCTCGCGATTTTGAACCCTTCTCCACCAGAAATTTGACAAAATTTCAGTGCGAAATTGATCGTGATCCTGAGCATCTCCCTGTCTCGCAAGTCCGAATAAGATTGTATTGCTGTTTTCAGTGCGTGGTAATATGATAAATACGTGAAGATATCACAGAACGCTCTGTCAGGGTTTAATTGTATGCAGTACTGTACAATCATCTGCATTTTATGCTCGTACTAACGGGATCGGGTGTTTAACTACGCCTTCGCGAAAAGTGAAGTGATTTCTTTATTTATTAGATGCATGAGGATATGTGCGGATTAAACCCTTTGAAGCTGAAGGTAAGGGTAAGAGAACGAATCGTGAACTATGTATCCCGAAAGCCAGATGTAAAAGCGGAACCATAAAAGGCAGCAGAGCGCATTTGTTCTCCTTTGAATCATTGATTCTTCCGCCGGCTGCGACGTAGCGCGGAAGTAGAGATGTTGTGTCTCACAGTGGGATTTTGCGTCACTGAATATTTATCAGAGGGGGCTCTGGGCTTGGTACATGAATAATGAAATTTGCAGGCTCGTCATGAAAGAATCCGGGAGGTTCTCTTCTAATGGCCTTTCCGTAGGGCACATCTATCCGGCGCGAAGCCTATAATAACAGTGGTAGTACTCTTTGATCTGTACCAACATGAAGCAGTTACATGTACCTTCTGTAGTAAAGTAGTTCTTGATTCACAGTTTACGACTTTTCTATTCATAATGTAAGTAGGCTGTTTAGGTTGTTTTTTTTTTATTGGTAACGCCGCCGCCACGTAGCGCTCTGTATGAAAATCACTGGCTGTGGCGTGTGCAGTCTGTGGCTGGTTTGCATTGTTGTCTGCCATTGTAGTGTTAGGCAACGGCAGCTGGATGCTAAGAGCGCGCAGCGTTGCGCAATTGGAGGTGAGCCGCCAGCAGTGGTGGACGTGGCGAGAGAGATGGCGGAGTTTTGAAATTTGTAAGACTGGATGTCATGAACTGCTATATATATTATGACTATTAAGGTAAATACATTGTTTGTTTTCTATTAAAATCTTTCATTCGCTAACTATGCCTGTCAGTAGTTAGTGCCTTCCGTAGTTTGAATCTTTTATGTAGCTGGCAGTGGTGGCGCTCGCTGTTATGCAGTAGTTCGAGTTGTGAGGTAAGTGATTTGTGAAACATATAGGTTAATGTTAGTCAGGGCCATTCTCTTGTAGGGATTACTGAAAGTCAGATTGCGTTGCGCTAAAAACTATTGTGTGTCAGTTTAAGCACAGTCGTGTATAATTTTTCAAAGGGGACGTTTCAATAACAATCATCAATTGCAGAAGCTCCAAATGACACTGCAGAAGGGTGCCTCAAACGTAATGGCGGTATCATTTGTAAAGAGGCGGGGAGCTAATATCCGACAGTAGGAAGGTGCTGGCGGTAAATTAAATAATTTAAAACAAGTAACTATTTATTTATCACAGAAGTTTTTCTTACAAGTATCAAAACAAGTAAAATTGATTCGGCTGAACGGGCAAATATTCTGAAAAAAACGCAAGAATTCAACATAAATTTTAGCATTATTTATTGTAATAAAGAGTAGCAGATAGATGACATTTAAGGTTCTATACACATCTCCGAAGCAGATAGTGAAACCATACATGCAAAACAAATTGCATCCACCTGTGAAGCGGAGCCACCAGTACGTTAAAACTTATCAATTCACACGAATGAAACCGTTAATCTGTAAAATTCGGAAAGAATAAAATTTATACGCGTTTATGAAGCAGAGAGAGCAAGATGTTAGTAAAAAGATTACGCAGCTTCACGAAGCGGACAGAGTGGAATGCTCTAATGGAACATAAAATTTTCAGTTATTGTGAAGAGGCTTAGTTTTAGGAGGTCAAACAATTGCTCAATTCTAAATCTACATGTATCTCAGTATTCCAGAAAGCAACTGACGGTGTGTGGCGGACTAATTGACTACCCCCTTCCTGTTCCACTCGGACTGTCGGTAAGCCTCTGCATTAGCTCTAATTTCTCGAATTTTCTCATTGTGGTCATTCCATGAGATGTATGTCGGCGATTAATGTATTGTTCTACTCGTCATCGATGAAAGGAGGAAGTACAACAATGTTCCGGGAAACACAGGAATAGAGAAATACAAGTCGCTGAGGAATGAGATAAATAGGAAGTGTAGGGAAGCTAAGACGAAGAGGCTGCAGGAAAAATGTGAAGACATGGAAAAAGAAATGATTGTCGGAAGGACAAAATCATCATACAGGATAGTCAAAACAACCTTAAAAGCAAGGGTGATAACATTAAAAGTGCAACGGCAGTTCCACTATTAAATGCAGAGGAGAAAGCAGATAGGTGAAAAGAATACTTTGAAAGCCTCTGTGAGGGGGAAGTTGTGATAGAAGAAGAAACAGGAGTCGAATTAGAACAGATAGGGGAATCGGTATTAGAATTTAAAAGAGTTTTGGAGGACTGAAGATCATATAAGGCAGAAGGAATAGATAACATTCCATTAGAATTTCTAAAATCGTTGGGGGCAGTGGCAACAAAACGACTATGGTCTTTTTGTATTCCAGAATCTCCCGGTACATTTTTATACTTCCTCCTTTCATCAATCAATTGAAATATTTCATCTGTTAAGGACGGTTTCTTCGCAGTTACCTTCTCTGTAAATATGCTTTCCTTCCCAGCTTTTGTTATTGCAGTTTTAGGGATGTCCATTCCTCTTCTACTGTGCTGCTTACTGAGTTTTTCCTTACTGCTGCATCTATAGCCTTAGAGAGCTTCAAGCGTATCTCGTCATTCCTTAGTACGTCTGTAACCCACTTCTTTGCGTATTGATTCTTTCTGACTGGTGTCTTAAACTTCAGCCTACTCCTCATCACTACTATGTTGTGCACTGATTCTATATCTGCTCCTGGATACGTCTTACAATCCAGTATATGATTTCGGAATTTCTCTCTGGCTATGATGTAATCTAACGGTAATCTTCCGGTATCACGTTGCAATTTCCAAGTACACCTCCTCCTCTTGTAATTCCTGAACAGAGTGTTCGCTATTACTAGCTGAAGTTCATTAAAGAACTCAATTAATCTCTCTCCTCTCTCATTCCTTGTCCCAAGCTCATATTCTCCTGTAACCTTTTCTTCTAATCCTTTCCCAACAACTGCATTCCAGTCCCCCATGACTATTGGATTTTCATCTCCCTTTACTTACTGAATTACTCTTTCAATAACGTCATACACTTTCTCTATCTCTTCATCTTCAGCTTGCGACCTTGGCATGTATACCTGAACTATCGTTGTCTGTGTTAGTTTCCTGTCAATTCTGATGGTAATAGCCATATCACCGAACTGTTCACAATAACACACTCTCTGTCCTACCTTCCTATCCATAATGAATCCTACTCCCGTTGTACCATATTATGCTGCTGTTGATATTACCCTGTATTTATCTGATCAGAAATCCTTGTCTTCTTTCTACTTCATTGACCCCTACCATATCTAGATTGAGCCTTTGCATTGCCCTTTTCAGATTCTATAGTTTCCTTATCATGTTCAAGCTTCTGACATTCCACGCCCCGACTCGTAGAATGTTATTATTTCGTTGATTATTCAATCTTCTTCTCATGGTAACCTCCCCCTTGGCAGTCCCCTCCCGGAGATCCGAATCGAGGGCTATTTCGGAATGTTTGCTAAAGGAGAGATCATCATGACACTTTTTCAATAACAGGCCACATGTCCTGTGGTTACACGTTACATGTCTTTAATGCAATTAATTCCATTGCCTTCTGCATCCTCGTGCCGTTGATCTTTGTTGATTCTTCCGCGTTCAGGGGCTATTTCCCACCCCTGGGATAGGATTGTGCTCTGAACCTCTGTGAACCTCTGTCCACTCCCTCGCCTCTTTGACAAGGCCTTTGGCAAGATGAAGGTCACTTCTTACGGTGGAAGTTTTCGGCCGCCGAGGAACGGGTAGTATGCAATATGTAAAAGAGCCAAGAGGGAATAATAAGAGTGGACGACGAAGAACGAAGTGCTCGTATTAAGAAGGGTGTAAGAGAAGGATTTATCCTTTCACCCCTACTGTTCAATCTGCACATGGACGAAGCAACGATGAAATTTAAAGAAAAGTTTCAGGAGTGTAATTAAAATACGAGATCGAAGGATATCATTGATACGATTCGCTGATGACATTGTTATCGCCAGTGAAAGTGAAGAAGAATTAAATGATCTGTTGAACGGGATGAACAGTGCAATGACTACAGAGTATGGACTGAGAGAAAATTGAAGAAAGACGAAGGTAATGAGAAGTAGTAGAAATGAGGACAGCGATAAACTTAACATCAGGATTGATGGACACGAATTAGAAGAAGTTAATAAATGCTACTACCTAGGCAGTAAAATAACCAGTGACGGACGGAGCAAGGAGGACATCAAAAGCAGACTATCAGTGGCAAAAAGTGCATTCCTGGTCAAGAAAAGTCTACTAATATCAAATATTGGACTTAATTTGAAGAAGAAATTTCTGAGAATGTACGTCTGGAGTACAGCATTGTATGTTACTGAAACATAGATTGTGCGAAAACCGGAACAGAAGAGAATCGAAGAATGTGAGATGTTTTGCTACAGATGAATATTGAAAATTAGGTGCACTGATAAGGTAAGGAATGAGGAGGTTCTGTGCAGAATCGGGTGGAAAGGAATATGTGGAAAATACTGGCAAGGAGAAGGGACAGGCTGATAGGATACGTTTTAGGAGATGAGGGAATGACGTCCATGGTATTGGAGGGAGCTGTAGAGAGAAAAACTGTAGAGGTAGATAGAGACTGAAATACCTACGCAAAATAGTAGTGGACGTATTTTACAAGTGCTACTCCGAGATAAAGAGGTCAGCACAGGAGAGGAATTCGTGGTGGGCCGCGTCATACCAGTGAAAAGATGGATGATAAAAAAAAAACTCTTTCCGGGAAGTACTTTCTCGAAATTGCAGTAGCAGACATCTCCATGATCCACAACCGCCCTCTAGCAGCATCTGCCGCTGAAGTTTATCAAGCATCTCTGTGGTGCTCTTGCACCGGCTAAAGAATCCCGTGACGAAACACGCCGCTCTTCTATCAGTCCTACCCTATAAGGGTTCCATATTGCTGAACAGTACCCAAGAATCGGACGAACAAGCGCTTTGTAATTAACGTCTTTTCTGGATGAGTAACATTTCCTTATAATTCTTCCTATAAATCTCAGATTCTAGAAGATTCAGAATACAAATTCGATTTACATAGATGGCGAATGACGAACTGTACACAGTCCATTTGAACATAACAATGACATGTGAAAATACAATCGGAAACCTTTTTCTTCTTTCTTGGTCACAAATACTAAACCGAAGATGTACTTAAATTCAGTGGAGTTCATTTTCATATTAGCAAAGCCATGCACTAATAGCGGATATTACAATTGATTAAAAATTTGACATGCTGCTAATAAACGAATGAGACCCTTGAATTACACTACACACGCAAATCCCGAAACGGCTTTGGTGTCTGTTTTTGTGAACGTGATACAAAAGCAGTATGTATTCTCTAACATGCACTGAGAACGCAAATCAGATGGCAAGTGAAAGACCGGTACAGATCTAACTAAAAATACCACGGAAATAGAAGGCAAGTGTTAAACTTGGATGGAAGCCAATTATTATTCGTTCTTCTATCTTAAGCTTAATGCAATTAATTTAAGAGATTTCTTACGCCAGACTCGTTCAGATTTTATTTATCAAGCACATTATATGGAAATTCTGCAAATAATTGTAGGTTCGTACATTTTGTTTATTATAGATTGGAAAAACTATTTATTTTTAGAGTTGGTGTGCAATCTACTTGCGATGTTTGTGCCACTTGCTCACATTTTCTGGAAACAACAGGTTTTTCTTTGCTTTTTTTTTACCGGATGTTGGTGTCAAAAGAAACGTCGTTCTACATTTGCTTTTTTTTTACCGGAGGTTAGTGTCGAAAGAAACGTCGCTGTACATTTGCACTTGGCAGATAATTTGGCTTTTTGCACTTTCTCTCACGCAACCGTACAGTAACTGCGGAATATGGCCATACAAACAAACATATTGAGAGGAAGTGTTTGACTTCAGGAATACAAAATACTTACATTTACAAATGCACCCTCCGATGGTACAAGGCGAGAATTGCAATCAAATGAACATTAGGCTTACTAGTTCAGAATGCTGATCCATCTTTAGTGCATCGAACAAATTACGGTGAGCAAAATAATTTGGCAAGAGCAACGAATGACACTTCATTGCAACAGAGTAGAATTTTGTTTCTCGAACTGTTACTAAAACATTAACTCGAATCAAGTATGGAGCTCACCATCGTTTCTAAAAGAGACCGAAGTCATTCATGAGCGATGTAGTTTGCCACGTCAACCAATCAAGGCAGCAGAGAATTCACCAAAACGGACTGCAACCTGTGGCCTCGTCACCTCGCAGACAGAGTTAAAACACATTTCTGACAGATCGATGTAATTTATTAATACACATGTTACATCCCTTACTTCTACATGTTCCTGATGTACACTTCTTCCACACTATGACACACAGTCATGTAACCAACAAAGTCGAATTTAAGATCAGTTCCATGGTCAAGAATAAAAATATACATGGTACCATCTTTTGAATGTTTACACAAAAGTCTAGAATGAACACAGAATAGGTTTATCAATATAAAAATTAGAGGACGTATCGCTCTTAGTTGGAGCCCAGGATTGCTTGATCTAAATGTCCTATAAGCGATAACATCCCGAGGTGGGAAAATCAATGTGGACAATAAAACGGCAGGTCCTCAGCTCTTCCGTAGGCGACGGCGCGGTCCGCGAATGGACACCGGAGATGGAAACACAGAGAGCAGCCCAGCACAACATCCTTTCAGGAGCCACTATTCCCAGCATGGCTCCGTCCAACAACTCAATCCACCTCGATCTCCCGCCAACTGTCCCTTGAATGGACAGCCCATCTCCGAGTAGTGGGCGCGCTAAAATCGTCGTGTTACTTCAAAAGAGCCATCCTAGGGGACGTCCGAGAAGTCGTAACTTCGCAACGCAACCACAGATGTTCAGCGAGCACCGGAATTGGTACCAGGGCGGGATCAATTTGAGTCGTAAAGCTTTAAGCCTTTGATTTACGCATATTTTCATCTCATTTCGTTACATACTGCTCAAAACTGATGATTCGATGGTTTCACATATCCCATATAGACTCTGGCAGCTCTAATGGCAGTAACGATTAAGGTATCAGTGTTTGTTTAAGATAATATTTACTTGCTCCTACGAGCAGTCTGGCAAAGAATTTGAGACAAGTTGTGATCTAATTGTAACCAGGTACTATGATTTTTCACCTTTAATGCTCCTGTATTTCATAAACAAGACATTAACAGTGTCGGCGACAAGCGGCGACACCAACGAAATTAAAAACAGTTTATTAAGTGTTGTGGGATCGGAACACTATAGTCGGGAATGAATTAGAGGACAGATTTACGAAACAATGTGGGATCCGTGAGAGTAAGAGAAGAGAATGACTTTGAATTCTGCTATAATTTTGAGATAATAATAGCAGATACACTGTCGAAGAATCACAGAAGGAAGATATTTACTAGGAAATTGCCTGTAGACACGGGAATATACCAGCTGGATTATATTACGGTGAGAAAGAGATTCAGAAATTAGATACTGGATTGTAAGGCGAGGCAACATGCAGATATACAGGGTATTTGGAAATTTCTGTAACAAACTTCTAAGACTTGTAGAGGGTAGTGAGTACATAATATTTTTGAATGGGAAGCTAGGCCCGGAAACGTACAGTCTCTGTTCTACGACGGTGGCATTTCAGTTGTGTAAAGAGTTCTGGCCGCTGCACTAGAAATTGAAGACACACCAGGCAGGATGGATAGTGTGCACCAGGACATGCTTGCCAAGTACAGTTTTGTAACAACATTTGTGGCCGCCGCGTCGAGCCACTGTTGTAAAGCCTCAGTACTGTTCTGTACAGGCAGTAGGCTGGGTTCTTTTTTGTTTTAGAATAATGCAAACACGTAATGTTTCAGTGTTAATACAAAAAATGCACATAAGTGATAAATGGATGTTCCGTTATGTTTCCTTTCGAATTGTAACCTAGCAGTTGTACTACGTAACACCTAATTCAATTCCTAGGTAGAAATGTGTGAGTTAAACACCTAAAATGAAACGGAGAGATACGTTTGTGTACGTGGATTCCTACTCAAAATATTACGTACTCACTCCCGTCTACAAGTCCTTGAGATTTATAACGGGAATTTCCGAAAACACCGTAGACGCAGATCGCAATTTTGTCATGACGAAATGTAGACTAAAGCTTAACAGAACGGCCAGGGAAACTCATTATGTAAAGAACTGCGATGAGACTAGACTGAGGAATAACGACTTGCGTTTGAAGTTTTCTGAGGTCATAATACCGCGATAAGAATACCATATAAGACAATTAAGTGGAAGTGGAACGGATATCCCTAAAAATGGCAATCGCAGATGGGTACAAGAGAGGTACCTGCTGCGAAATACTGCATGACAGAAGAAGTACTTAAACTGATCGACGAAGGAATTAAATACAAAAATGTTCAAGGGAACAAAGGAATACAATATAAATCATTTGGGAATGAAATCAACAGCAAGGGAGGTTACAGGAAAGATAAGCAATAGAAAAGTCAAAATAATTTTCGGTGGAATATAAAACCGGAAAAGTAAATGCACCGTTAAAAGGAGAGGAAAGAGCGGATATTTGAAAATAGTACATTAAGGACGTTTCTGAAATGGAGGTTCTGTTTACTGACGCGACAGAGAAAAAATATTCGTCGATCAGGAGAACGTATGGGATCCAGTACCTGAATCAACTTTTAAAAAGTCTCTGAGAGGATTTCCATCAAACAAGGTAGAAGTGACACATTTCATCTTTTCGTAATTTTTAAAATCGTAGGAGGAAACGTAAAACAAACTATTTTTTACGTTAGTGGCTACAACATATGAGACCATATACCTCGGTCCTTAGGGAAAAATATAATCCACACATTTCAAATGATAGTAAGTGGAGATACATATGTGAACTGTCGCACCGCGAAAGTATCGTCCACGTACCGATAAAAGACTTTGGATTTAAGGTGTGCTGTTTCCAAGGCTATAACCTCATAGTATTCCGTATACAGATTAGATGCACTCACGACGGCGAATTTCCAGAGTGGGGGAAAGTTTTACCAACAGGTGGATGGAGTCGCTATGGGATCCCCACTGGCACCATGTATCGCTAATCTGTACATAGAAAACTTGGAAACAGCACGCCTTGAACCCAAAGTCTTTTATCGGTTCGTCTGGCTGCACGGCGAGAGCACTAACGGGATTTCTCAACCATCTGAACAGCATACACGAGAACATCAAGTCTACAATGGAACTGGACGAAAATGAGTGCCTACCCTTTCTCGGTATCCTAATAAGGAAGAAAACGGACAGCACTCTGGGACACTCGGTCTACCGAAAGAAAACACACACAGACCTGTACCTCAACGCCAACAGCTGTCATCACTCAGTACAGCGGAAATCCATGCTCAGTACCCTTGTCCGCAGAGCTCAGTTTGTCTAATGAGTTTCAGCACCTGAAAAAACCTTCCAGAAGAATGGATACACCCACACGCAGGAAGAAGAGAACAACAAAGGTCTGGCGGTCCTCCCGTAAGCAGGACCACTCACGGCTAAGATTGCCAGGATACTCGAGAAGGACAACATAAAAAACATCTTCCTTCGTCCTGCAAAAATCAGAAATATGCTGGGCTCAATGAAGGACAATTTGGGTCTAAGAACACCGGGTGTCTACAGCATTTCCTGTGAATGCAGAAAGCAGTATATTGGTCAGATGCAGCGTTGCATCACACGCCGCATCTCAGAACATGTGAGAAGCGCTCGTCTTGGACCAAAGGGAAAATCCGCGGTAGTGGAGCACGGCCTCAGTGAAGAACACGTTTCTATTTGAAGAAACCAACAGACTGTGTAGAGCGAAAGGTTTCTGGCACTCTGTTATTAAAGAGGCAGTGGAGACACGGGTCAGCGATAACCTGGTCGACCGCGATACTGGCTTCCAACTCAGCACCACGTGGAACACAACATTATCAAGAATAACACGAGAGCGCAGTGATGGAGGCAGGTCGGTGGGGGCAGATGGAATAAACAGACCGGACCCGGCGACCATTACTGCCCCCCCCCCCCCACCACCACCACCACCACCCGCCACCGCGCCGATTCCGCTCGCACCACAGATGCAGAGAAACCCGTGGTCCAGTGGCTATAAAGATCCGGACGAGACATGAACCCAATACCCCTCCTCCCTTCACCAACACCTACATGGATCCTGCCTCTCTGGCACAGACTCGAGACTAACGTGGAAGCTCAACATAGACGAGGTCCACAGGAAGGTCTGTACCAGAATGCCCATCCTATACCCAGTCCTCAACACAGGCAGCGCCCTTCCCTGCTCTCTAGGAGTAAATGTGTATCAGACCCTTACACGGCCAGTAATGGAGTACGCATTCCCTGCCTGGGGATACGCAGCGAAGCAGCATCTGCACAAACTCCAGAGGCTGCAAAACCGCGCCCTTAGGAGGGCACTGCATCTACCCAGGGGATTCCCCACCGAGGATCTGCAAGCCGCTGCTGAAATCCTCCCCCTCAAAGATCTGGAAAGGGCTTCCTGCGAGAGCTCTTCCAGATCTGGAAATAACCTCATCCACTCCCTAGGTCGGTATGACATGACCCGTGGTAAGGTCATGTAAATGTAAAAAAATGTAAAAAAAAAAAATTACTTCTGATGAAGGCTGCCTTAGAGCAGTTGAAACCTAGGTAAAGTTTAAAATTTTTTACCTGTGCACCCGAAGAGCTGTATTTTCAAGTAATATTATAAATGGTATAAGAATCCCTTGAAAACCGTGCAGGACTTGTATACATACATTTCGATGCGGCGGGAATCTGATGTGAATGCCAACGGATTTCCTACACCGTATTAGGTATGTTACGTATTGCGTTTGCGGCGTCGGAATTCTGTACATGTGCAAAAGCAAAGAGGAAGCCACAAGGACAGAAAAGTGCTTACGTTAAAAAGGCGTAAGTTGGGGATGGATTTCAGTACTTTTCAAAGTCGAATGAACAGTAACGGATGCAAAAGAACAGTCGGGGAGTGGGATTAAAATTCAGTATGAAATGATACCAATAATTATCGCTGACGATATCGCTATCGACAGTGAAAGTGGGGAAGAATTACTGCACCTGCTCTATGGAATAAACGGTCTACTGAGCAGAGAATTTGCAAGAAAGGCGGAAGTGAGTGGGACTATCAGCAGTGAGATTGGCGATAATCCTAAACGTCAGAGTTGGGGCAGACGATGAGAAAGAACTATTCACATGAAGACAGCTGAGAATAGCTGTCGGTCGAGCTATCGTGGCAAGTTGTTGACGTCGTCCGGTTAGAATCCCGAAACATTTTTAAATACACTTTATGCCGGAATAACTCCACATTACATTTGTCTGTCTCCGATATATTATGTACTGTGCGGCTGGGTGTGGCGAGATCTTTTCAGTGTATTGTTGCGATTCTTCTGTCGTTAATGCATGTGGAATTAAAGAAAGAGGCAAGAACCTCGTTAAACGTAACGTCCCTATCCAACGGAAGGATCAGGATCAACAAGTTTTCTATTCGCTCAGTTCACGAGTAAGTACAGAGAGATTTGAGATTTAACCAACACATTGACTCAGCATGCAGTTATAAGGAAATTTTACCAGGGTCCCAACCAATTTTCCGATGAAACAGTGCTGAGTAATATTTCTGTCCTGGTCAAAATTAGAGTCTCCATTTAGTCTCCACCACAATAACACGCATTAGTGAGCTCGAGGACGCAGGTTTGTATCATCAGCGTATGGGAAAGCTAAATGATGATATCTGAAGTAAAATATGACCTAGAAATGAGTAGAACATCTGTCAAAATATTTCAGCAGCATAAATTCCCTCTGCCGCTGTTACATTTCCACGGTTTCTTTGTCACTGTACATACATCTTGGATGGAGGATTCTCGGACTTCGTAAACAATCGAAAAGCAAAGCAGTTTCTATAATTCACCGAATTCAGGCTTTGAAAAAGCAGCTTACATCCATTGTGTTCGAAAGCTTGTCTGTTATTCACTGTGCGATCATAAAGCATTAAACGCATCAATTCTCGCTTCCACAAGTCGGTCATAATCCGATTTAGAGTTTGTTGTTGTATACGAAAACCCATTCGATGTTGTTAGCGGACGCTGTGAAACGTTTGAAATCATTTATGTCCATTAACGTACTTAACGATCCCGTTCGATCGATCGCTAACGCTGTATAAGAGAAGATAATAATTAATATTGAATTTAACGTAAATTTTTAAAAAGTCGTTAAATTTCATATGCGAGGTTTACATTGGGCCGTTAGTACGAATGCATAATAAAGCAGACAAAATGTTTTATATTTTCTTGTTATTAGAAAAAAGCACAGTGAGTACTGATGAATATTCCCTCCGTGTGATTTACACCATGAGCAGATTTCAGGAAAGATATCAATTACACTATGGCTAGTGTTTACTGTACACAACAAGAAGTCTTTAGTACGGCAGTCTTATCATTTCTATGCAGCTGCCACGATACCCGACGTTCACTGTTACCTGCCTTATGTAATGCAATTTGTGTCTAACCTTAGAATTAATCTACCCTGTCACTATGTCCAGCACCTTGTTAACTAAGAGGGTCATTCAAAAATTAAAGAGAAAAAAGAGTTAATTTTTACAAAACAGTACTTCTTCTACTTTTCAACATTATGCCCTTGAACATTTATGCACTTATTCCAAAGGTCTATAAGCTTTTATATTCTGTCTACAAAGAACTCTTTATCTTGATGTTTGAACCAAGTTCCCAATAAAAAATTGATGTTCGCGTTGTCCTGGAACCTCTTCCCACGTAATGCCTCCTTCAGTGTACCAAACAAATGGAAATCACTAGGTGCTAAATCAGGACTGTAAGGGGGATGAGGCAGTACTTTCAGTCCATTTTGTCGATGGTTTTACGGGTTAGTTGAGCAATATGAGGACGTGCATTGTCTTGTCGGAGAATCACACTTCTCCTCTGAGATCCACGACGTCTGTCTCTCATGGCTGGCTTCACCTTGTTTAAAAGCAAGTCCGAATAGTATTGGCTGTTCATTGTACGCTGCTCTTCGAGGTAATTATAAAAAAATCGGACCTTAAGCATTCAGAAACACCGTCAACATGACTGTTCCTGACGATGCTTGGGATCTGAATTTTTTTTTTTTTTTTTTTTTCAGGTGAAGTGGTGTGGTTCCACTCCATGCTTTATCTTTTTGATTCTGGCTCATAATAGCGAACCCCAGTTTTATCACAAGTTAAAATTTTTCATAACGTTCCTTCAGCTCTGTGCACTCTTTCAACCTTGTTTCCTTGTGTACTCGCGTCAAATCCTTTGGGAACCATATCGCACATGTTTTGCGGAACTTCAGGTTGTTATAGTTAATGTTATGAACTGTACCAGTACTATCTTGAACCTTATCAACTATCATTTCCGCAGTCACACGGCTGTCGGCACTAGTAATGTAATCAGTTCGACTTTACAAGTAAGGGAGTTGAAGCTGCAGCTGGTCGCCCAGAACGGTGTTTTTGAACTGCTCTACCCACTTGTAAAAACTTGCACGATTCATACAATCTTCATTATAAACTTTAGATATTCTACAGTATGTATTCATTGGTTGCTCGTATCAAGTAGAAAACGAATAACAGAACGTTGTTCAACTAATGTGGACGTTTCAAGCGGACTCGCCACCTTGAAATGTATTTTTGAGCTTATAAACAAAACTATGTTTATGCATCAGCTAATCATGGCTCATCCAAGTGATGCCAACGTAAAGCCGTAAAAGTACCAAACTTGTCCAACTAACAGACTTTTGCCCAGACCAATTTGTCTCTTTAATTATTGAATGACCCTCGTACTTTTCGATGCTGTAGCGGATAACCCATCTTCCTGCAGTTACTTATGATACTGGATTTCCTCAGTTTAATGACGCAAGGAGGAAAGCGAAGGCGCAACCTTTTCTTATTTAGTTATAAGTAGATGGGGATCTAACGGGAGATTCTTAGCTTGTCGTTACTCTGCACTCTATAGGCGAGTATTATTTACCACTGGAAAGTTCTTTCGTGAAATGAACCAGATTATCATAGAAAGAGGGGTGATGTAGAAAAGCTATAAGTATTTGCTAGGATTTATTGCTCGGGACATTTATTAATACACTGAACATACGCTAGCTGTTGAAAAGTGAATCATCAGAAGGGGAGAAGGACACGAAATTAAACTTCATGGGTTAAGACGGTATGTGATATTATTCCGTAATTAGAATCTAGTCAAATTTACATCTCTTGGCAATATGGCCCACTTATCAGCATGATGTTGCACCTTATCTAGATTGGATGCGTGTACTCATTTGGTTCTAAACGGTGTCATAAGGCTGTTGTATCTTCTTCTGGGGCAAACTGGCCCACAACAGATGCAACTGATGCTTGATATCTTGGAAACTGGCACTGGGATGTAGTTGACATGCGAATTGATCCAACACGTATTATATCAGTGACAGATCTGGGGAGCTGGCCAAGAGAGTACCTCAGTATGACGCGGACAGTTCACAGACTCACACTTCACGTTGGGACAAGCTTTGTCCTTTTGAGAAATGGCACCACGGTAGTTTCTGTGGTAGGAAATATCTTAAATCTGGTAAATACATGGATCCTTTTCATTAATATCTTTTTTATAATATTATTCGTGGGAACCGTCCTCATCCACCAAAATGTCTATTTTATTGAGTTGTGTAGACAATGTCTTGAACTGAGAAAGATATAATCCTCCAGCTTTAATACATCACGTAATAAGACTTATATAATCTTTGTTCAAGCTGTGTTGTTTTCACGTAGTTTTCAGGTCAATAATTAAAACTGCAGGTAGGAAGAACATGGCTTATAATTTTTTCTCACTCTCGATTGTCTGTGAGATATAAATGTACACCGGTAAACATTAATGTACTCTTAGTACCCCATCTGACAAATTGCAGAACACTGAAAAAAATAGAACGCAGCAACTGTTCTGTAAGCTGTCTGATAATTCACACCACATAAAAGTGAGTGCCACGGAGTAGAGGGTAGTACAATATAAATACTGGGTTGTTGGCATTTAATACACGTAGAGAGTCTTCAAAAAGACTGCACATACCATCCGGTTTAGAGTTATACACTGTAGATTCCAGCCTGGTAATATCAAGTTTTCAGCCAACGAAATTTAAAAGTATCTCGTGGAGATAAAGCAGGATACTTTATAAAATCGATAGATTGGTTACTTATGACTTTGTTCACTGTTGGACTTGTGATATTATATACATATATATTTCATATACATCTTTAGTGTACAATTTGAGTTTGTCTGTGCTAAAATATTCTATCTTATAGTTGTTTAAAATCACGTTTCTGTTTCTCGGTAGTACCTTCGCGTGCTGAAGCCATGGTTTGTTGTTAGGTAGTTGAACATTTCCAATTTGTTAAAAATGCCAGTGGATTTTTTCCAACATTCATGTTGCTGTCACATTGTCGTTCCCATGTAGCATCAATGATGGTTTTGTCTTGATCTTGTGTTTTGCAGAGATGAAGTTCGAAAATTAACCACACATATAATTGTGAAATGCCCCACATACTTCCTTCTTTAACGTTACAAACAGTCCTCTGTTTAATCTTGGCGTTCCATTTGATCACAGATTTTAATCAACATATTGTTGTCATAAAACAGTTCTGTAATGACTGTAAACAGATTTAAATTCTTGTTGCAAAGGTGCGTGCCATTTTTGGAGTAGTTGATGCTACCAATGTCAGTAGCACGATTCTCCAGGATCTACAATGATAACCATAAACAAAACCATTTTTCAGTAGATCACTTCTTCCCCACTAACAGGTGAGAGGTATCAAGCAGTCTGGTGGAAGCCACACTGACACTTCCGCTTCCACAAGATATTGATCTGTTGTAGGTATCAAGACCTCTTATATACTGGAAGGATCTAAAATGGCGGCAATTTTTTTTTTTACAGATGGGGCCCCTCCACGCCCACACCAACGTGGTGACCAAACCAAAAGTTCTGTTGTCTCCTCCGTCAACATGTTAGTTTTACAGTAAATGGATCACAGGATGCTGGGCTGTGATGTTATCCGTGCGTCTGGGTAAGAATACGCATTAACACGGTCCATCAGGTGATAGATAGTGGACGAAACGCGAGTTAGGGTAGCGATTTGAAGAGCAGAGGGAAAAATATGCCAAGGCTCGTGCCGTGGGGAAAAAAAACCTGCGACAATGGGATGGGTAGTAAGAGCAGTAGTGGCTTACTAGCTGCGATAGTTCATGCAAGGTTGGATTTGTTAGTATGGGCATCATGCATCATTACCGTGGCAAGCGATGGCGATGTATCCCAGTTGCTGCAGCCGCTACATTCCTGGAACAATCAAGATCGTTATACAGTAGTGGGAGATCGGCCATAGATCATCTCACTGTGTGGGGGATGTGTGGAGCTTGTCTGCATGCAGTGTACGGTACAGCTTCCGTGCGTGGCGCCAGTTATTCGGCAGTGTATTCCAGCTGGATATCCAGTAATGGCGTCTGATCAACAGGGGCTCACCTGTACTGTTGTGTTTGAATGTGCTTGGCCATAGATGTTAGGTTCTTGCAGGCATGTCTTTTGGTCTTTTATGTTTCCATCTATGGATGTGGTCGTAGCTCCCCAGATTCAGAATAAACGTGTTCTGCGAATGTCTGGAGTTTCTGTACAGTCTTGTGGTGAGTTTGTGGATTACCTCTTTGAGAGTCTCAAGTCGGTATTCCCGGTGAAGTTGCGCATGCGTGTGTATCGTGGAGCATTTCTTATGATTTTGAGTACTTTGTTTTGTATGATCTGCAGACGGCGCAGGCGTGTGGGCGCAGCGTATCCCCAGACAGGAGCTGTATACGTCATCAGGGGTCGAATAAGTGTGATGTATTTGGGCCTCGACGCCCTTCTGTTCAGTGTGCTACGCCTGTTGAGCATAGGGTAGATCTGTTTGAGCCTCGCGCTAGGTCGGTTGGTCATGTGTTGTATGTGGTCCCTTCAGAGTAATTTCCCGTCCAACCAGACACCGAGGTATTTGACTTTCTCACGGAAACGTATTGGGCGTGCATGTAGAGTTATTGGTGTGCAGTATCGGTGTTTGCGCAGTTGCTTCGGTCTTCTAGTGAACAGAACGGCTTCGCACTTGTCGAAGTAGAGTTATTGGTGTGCAGTATCGGTGTTTGCGCAGTTGCTTCGGTCTTCTAGTGAACAGAACGGCTTCGCACTTGTCGAAGTTTAACACGCCATTTATCCAACCAAGGTTCAGCCACTCTGAGTGCAGTTTGTAAGCGTGACGTAATGTTTGATGGTTTCCAATATTGCGCAAGGATGGCTGTGTCATCCGCGTAGATTGCCATCGCTGTGTTGTGTGAGGTTGGGAGATCGTTTATGTAGAGGTTAAACAGTAGGGCCCTAGGATGCTTCCCTGGGGTGCACCCTGCATTTTTTTTTTATGAGAAGGCAGAACTTTTGCTGACATTATTGTATATTAGGTTACTGCTGACTCAGAATCGGTAATATGCAAGAAGTGAACAGTAGAAAGTGTATTTTTCTACGTATAAATGATATGAAAAATTTAACAGATATTTCGTACACGAATAATTGTTTTCTTGTATGTTACTCTGCCAAACCTCCTATGGATACCGGTATCTTATTTATGTGCGTCGTTTGGTTCGTGATCTCGAAAAATAGCTAAAGGTTTGCAGCTGGGTGACCTAGAAAAGATACCGAAACGAGTTAACTAAAAGTATAGTAACCCTCATTTCTTACGTGTACAAAGATGCATTAGAAGAAGTTTTATCCATTTATCTTGCAGACATGCCAATGCCAGCTGCAGATTCATGTTCAATTGTGATAACAGATTGGACGAATCTTATATAATCCATCTTTATGTCAACAGACTAAACAGCTGGATGATATTACTGAATCTTCCAGTGTCCAGTTTTGATTGGCTTCCTTCACAGAGTGTCGAAACTTCTGCGGTGGAAAACGTGCTAGACGATTCCAACACTGGGTACGTTTTAGAAGTGGATCTTGAATACCCTGAGAGTGTTGATGATTTACATTCATATTGTCCAACATCCGATAGATAAGAAATTAAAGAAATTATTATCAACCTTTCCGATAAGAAATTTGAAACAATGTTCACAATATAAATTGGTTTTCGAAATGATTCACTGAACCTTATCATTCAGGAAAGCTCTCTGGATGAGGCCATTTATTAAGATTAACACACGAGAATGCATGTGTACCAGAAATGGTTTCGAGAAGAAAATACGCTTTGATCTTCTTGGTCGGTTCATAAATAGATCAAACAGTGCCCCAGGTCGGCAGAGAATGAAGAGGACCTACTGTAAATATGCAAAAGTCTATGTTGGAATGACTGGACGGTCCAAAACTGCAGGATCACCGAAAATAATTGGCATTGCAGGTCGTGAGAGGTGGAGGAATCGTACTTGGTGGATCACGTGCTTTGTGAGAAACATGAAAAGAAGTCACCGACGTGAAGAGTTACTACGTCCTATTGTCCAGGGAAGCCATACAAATCCACAATTATGACCATCGCTTCAACAAGAAAGAGAAAAGCCTCAGGGTAAACGGATACTAGATTCCTGTGATGCAGTGAACGACCGTTGTGGATAGCAAGGGAAGCATCACAGTGGTAATGATCAGAGAAAAGTCCTGAGACGTTGGCGTGACAGATACAAACAAACTGCAGCCGTGATGTTGACTGCAGTCTGCCACCAGCGCTTAGAGCTTAGACAATACCAACCACTCATGCTGATGAAACATCACAAAAATTGTCAAATAAATATTGGTCAAATAATCAAAATCAGTAGCTAAGAGGAAATTTGTCGATCGTGTGTCTTAAAAACCATGCATAGTGTGCGAAAGATGATGGATGTAAGATCAGTCAAATCCTGGTAAGACACATCTGGAGCAGCTATATTAATTGCCAAAATAATTTTTCAGAGAAGTATAATTTTCCACGAAAACTTACCCACTACTGAAATAAGCAGGCTTAATGATATGATTGCGCCTCCATGGGCAATGAATCCACCACCTTCACCGCGGATACACAACTACATTCGACCTCCTCCCGGAAACATAAAATAGCGAGAATGGAGAATACGGACGGTAACTGCGGTGCTAGGTGGGAATGTGGTTCTGCTGCGTGGACAAGCCGAGACAGTCCGCGCATTTCCTATAAAAACTCTATTCGCCTGGAGCATGGTTATCACACCTGTCCAGTAAACAGGAGAACCAGGGTTCCAATCCCGGTCCGGCACACATTATTCAGTCGTCGTCTCTGATTCCGCATGATGTCCTTATGTAACTGACATCAATAGTTCCTTCCTTTTCTCCACCCTGCACCTTATTGAAGTCTGTCATAAACAGTAGCCATGG
The DNA here is from genome assembly GCF_023897955.1 of Schistocerca gregaria. Taxonomy (NCBI): domain Eukaryota; kingdom Metazoa; phylum Arthropoda; class Insecta; order Orthoptera; family Acrididae; genus Schistocerca; species Schistocerca gregaria. The sequence goes on along the minus strand of NC_064923.1, from coordinate 135,085,209 downwards.
ATGTTTCAGATATTTCCAAGACGCTACTTGCATATTTTCATTACATCAATATGTTAAAATATCTAAGTCATTAAGTGTAAAAATGGGCTATGCAAACACTGATAGCTTCATACATCATTTAACCAACACTAGTACTTATAATGAATTGAAAAATGAGGTGCAAAGGTGGTCTGACCCTTCAGCTTAACTCGATAATAATATTTATAGGACCGTCCTCCCCCCCCCCCCCAACCTTGTCAATAAAAAGGGAGTTGCTTTATTGAGAGACGTACTTAGTGGTGAACCTATTACAGAATGAATCAATCAATGACCAACAATGGATGCTCACGAGACTGGGTCTGGGCACATAATATGCAGACCAAAATGTATAAAACGAACTTCTGTTAACAGGTTAATCAGTTATGATTATAGGCAAAGCATGAATGATTCAGAAGTAAAAGTCACTACAAAGCATGAAATTCAGTCAAAGCAACATGTTGTTTCTATTAAGCAATAGGAACCTTCTTCGACTGCACAAGACAACAAACGTTTGATACTTTCTGACAAGGTGAATACTCTGGATATGTGTCACCAATCAATGAAAAATTATGAGTGATTTTATTATGAACTGAATAAAAAGTAAATAATGTAAATACATCCATAGCAGTGTCTGAAAGGAGTATGCATCGTCATCCCTCCACATGGCTGCTCGCAGCTGGACGCTGCCTGGCCAGAGGGTGGGTGGGGTTGAGGCTGCTGTGGTGGGTGGTTGCAGCGTGGGGGTAGCAGGTAAATCAGAGGCTGGACTCGAATCTCCGTCTGGGTATTCCAGATGTGTTTTGCGTGCTGAATGGTGCTGGGAGCGCTTTCGTCTTATTGCTGCTAGCACAGAAGTCCATGCCAAAATAAGTTGGTATCCTTCCCCCTAATGACCATATTCCTGGAAACACTTGTATCTAAGGATTCCTTTATAACACCGCCCCAATAGCCAATTGCTCAGCGTATCACTTTGATGATATGAAAGCAATGGAGTGGTCCCACTTGATGCAATGTTATGCATCGCTGACTTCTCTCCGCGTCCCAACTGAACAAGCCGTATGTGCTTCTCTCCACATTTAGAAATAAAGCGTTGCTTTTTCCCAATGTATTAATGACCCCATAAACAGATGTTACTGTGTACCACAAGCATGTTCAGTTTTAGTAACCATTTCGTAGAGCCAAAACATTCTTTTCACTTAGAGATGGTCGGAAGAAGATATTTATGTTCGATTTTTAGTAGCCTGGCAATTCTGGCTGAAAGTGGTCACAAGTATGGAAGAAAAGTAAGTCTCTCGTCTTCTTCCCCCTCTTCCCAGGTTACTGCAGCCGGCTGGTATGGCCGTGCGGTTCTAGGCGCTTCAGTCCGGAACCGCGCGGCTGCTACGGTCACAGGTTCGAATCCTGCCTCGGACATGGATGTGTGTGATGTCCTTAGGTTAGTTAGGTTTAAGTAGTTCTAAGTTCTAGGGGACTGATGACCACAGATGTTAAGTCACATAGTACTCAGAGCCATTTGACCCATTACATTGCTGCATGTCTTTTATTCTTGAATCTTCTGCTGATCTGTACTACGCTGTCCCTATTTTATGAGAACACCTCCTTTACTTGCTATAGTTCTACTGAGAAGCTTTCTATATCGAAGAAGGCGCACTCCCCATTTACACTGTCCGAGATGCACTGGATGGTGGCAGCCCATTGCATGCAGGTACAGTGTTCTATGGGTCTGTGTGGATATTCTTCCTGCATACCACATGGACTAGTGTACCAACTGACTTCTTCTTTATTAGTAGGCCCAAGTAAGGAAGACAAATATTCACATCTATTTCCGTAGTGAATACAGCGGTTTATGGATGCTGTTCAGGTGATCCCAAATCTCATCCAGCGCCTGTCGTGCTCCCATACCACAAAAGTAACGTCGAAGTAACGGAAGAAGTGTCTGGGTTTATAGTGTGTGGATTGAATGCCAGCTCCCCAAAATGCGTTCCATCTAGAGATCTGCGATCCCAGGAGCCACTGGAGATAACACATCAACTCCATCCAACTGTTTATAAAACTCTCCATTATACTTGAAGTAGGTACAAGTCATTGCATGGTCTTAAAGTTTATTTTCGCCTCGAAAAATTGATACAGGGTCACTAAGGAATCTTGAAGGGTACTTTCGTGAATAGCAGTGCCACGTCGAACTCTCGAGCATGTTATCTATTTTTAGTCGCACGTCCTTAAGTACTGTCACGAAATCGGGTGAGGTCTTCACACTGTGAGTACCGTGCCCCAGTAGGGGGCTTACAAATGTTGCCGCATACTCGGCCAGTCCGTAAATCTATGAGTTGACGCTCTCGAGTTTGGCCACAGTGGTCCCCGTTCCTTGTGGATTTTGAAAAGTGTATACAGGCGTGATGTACCTGGCGACCTGGAAGATAGCTGCTTCTCCAATGTTGTATATGAGCTATCGATATTTCGCTCAAAGGTTATGAGTATCAGATTATTCGAACCGTCGTGGTATTTTAACTCCTATACCTGTCGTTTCATCTATAGCGGGCGCCGGGATATATTTTACCAACTTTGAAGAGGGACAAATGAGAAGGTGAATGGATAGCAATAAAGTAATATAACTTTTACTCTTCGAGAGATAAATGAACTAAAGATCGCATATGTTGTGATTACGTTATTGGCTTTAACGTGTTTCTTAACTTTTCGTTTATTTGTCAAATAATTTGATCAGGACATTTCTGGATACTTTTAGAAGAAGAGTGACTGTTTTTCAAAGTTTACATTAGTTATCAGTCTCAGAATGTGGTCGGTTATTCGCAGTAATTAGGTAAACAAATGTGCGTAGCAGTTTTTTAATATCAGTCTTAGAACTCTTTCAATTATTTTTTAAATTTATGTGTACGACATAGAATTTTTTCACAAACATTTTGTATTAAGTTGAATGTTCTATCACAGGAAGTTGTGTTAAGGTCTATATAAAATCTGTAGCAAATTTCACCTTTTTATCTCCAGCGGTTCAACAGAAAACGCCCCTTTTACACTGAAAACGAAAGTTTCAGTAAATACAGATAAAAGAGTTTATTAGCGTTTATTAACAGGTTAATATTGGCCCCCTTTTACATTTCGTCATATTTAGTCTTCATGTAGCTCTTTTCATTGAAACTGATCCTTCTGGCCTGCCCTTTCGACAATAGTCTTCTCTGACATTTCAGAACTAGCAATACATACAACGCGAATCTTCTTCAGTAGCTTTACAGTGGAGCAACCTGTGTGAAGTCCTAGATTAATAAGGGTCTTGGTTCTTCTAGTGTACCATTATTGAACGAGAGACAAGGATTATATGAAGAAATTACAACAACAAAATGTTGTCTTTGGGCGTTTCTTCTAAATGGCGCAATTAAAGCTTTCATTCGGGTTTTGTGTTCCCCTACCTGTGTGTATTTCTTTAATAAACCGTAATTTATCGATTCTTAAAGGGACTAAAGCCTTCTACTCTCTATGCATGTCTTTTCTGTGTGTGTGAAATCTTATGGGACTTAACTGATAAGGTCATCAGTCCCTAAGCTTACACACAACTTAACCTAAATTATCCTAATGTCAAACACGCACACCAATGCCCGAGGGAGGACTCGAACCTCCACCGGGACCAGCCGCACAGTCCATAACTGCAGCGCCTTAGACCGCTCGGCTAATCCCACGCGGCTGTCTTTTCTGGTGACAGTAAACTATAAAATATCGCGAACGAGACACAGTAGTGTAGAAAAGGGGGCGTGGCGCTGCGCATTGGTTGAAACACATCAGCTATTACATTATTTGTAGCACGAATTAAGCACTGAAAAATCGGATAAAATATCTCTGACATGCTGCGGAAATATCTAGTGGTCAAAAATCTCCATATTTTTGACTAATTTTGTTTACATTCCACCTTAAGAAAATGAAGGAGCTCTTTCACCATTTACAGAAGTTTCTTCCTTATGTGCGCGTCTGCAAAGAAGTCACAAGTAAGATACGAAGCTGCAAAGGTACGAGAACAAAGGTTAGTAGGCGTCTCCTGGTGTCAGCTGCAGGGTGCAGCCAGCCGCTGGACAGGTGGCGTCGGATATTTTATTCAGCAGACAGCTGACCCTGGCGCGGAGCGGCCTCACCTCTGATCCCCGCGAAACCCGAGCCGGTGCTCGTCTTCACAGGCCTGCCGCGCTGCCCCTGGTCACCACCCAGCAGGTTTCTCCACGTACTTTATCTGCAACTCACAACTAGCGCCGTGGCCGTATCAGACAGACGCAAAATACCGCTGACCCTGGTAAGTACGAAAAACTTTGATATCGTCTCAAAATTAACAGAGGAGTCAAGAAGCCGATTAAACGTTCATTATGTGATTTCTCAGACTAGTCATTTCGATTATTGTTTGCTGTCGCAATTTCGTGTTACTTACTTTTAGGTCAACATGCTCTCGTCATTCGTTTTACAGAGAGTTACAGGTTGTTGTTTGTTGGGTAGATCACATAACTAATGAGGAAGTATTTAATAGAATTGGGGAGAAGAGAAATTTTTGGCACAGCTTGACTAGAAGAAGGGATCGGTAGGTAGTAAATGTTTTGAAGCATCAAGGGATCACCAGTTTAGTATTAGAGGGCAGCCCGGAGGGTAAAAATCGTAGAGGGAAACCAAGAGATGAATACACTAAGCAGATTCAGAAGGATGTAGGTTGCAGCAGGTACTGGGAGATGAAGTAGCTTGCACAGGACCGAGTAGCATGGAGAGCTGCATCAAACCAGACTCAGGACTGAAGACCACAACAACAACAACTTTGTTCATATTTGGAAGAGAAACGCATAGTGTGGGAGGGTGTTATACTTTGGAACAATTTTCAGATTTCCGCCTCTAGCCAGCCCTGTAATAGAAGTTAAACGTAAAATGCGGAATCAGCACCAGCATCGTCAAATACATACAAATCACATCACATGCACGAGTCACTATGGCTGCAGTGCAATATCACTTTCGTTTTATGTGACAGATCTGATGATGGCCATTAAAGACCAAAACCGGTAATCTGTTAAATAGATAAGATTGTGACCATAGACGTAAATTAAAGGAAACTTATTACATATACGTGTCACTGTGTTTTCTCGCGACGATGTCGCAGCTTGTGAAATTATTTAAATAGTATTAAAATGTCCCAGGTAACCTGGTTAGCCTGCCGCGGTGGCCGAGCGGTTCTAGGCGCTTCAGTCCTGTGTCGGCGTTACTATATTTACGTATAATGGGATAGAAGTTTTATATACTTAAATTAAGTTCAATGCCCAGCGAAATCACATTTCTTTTCTCAGCCTGTATTCACGTAAAGTCAACAACATACAATAATATGGCATTAAGAAATCCAGCAGAATAAGGAGATTAAACCACATACCTACATTCATATAGGTAATTAGTGCAACATAAACGTGGCAAGACTGTACTGGTAATGGGTGAGATGGTGGATAATACCATACTAGATTTGAAAGAGAGCCACAGAATTTACCTTTAATTGCTAGCTCCCTGAGTGGTTACACGAAACTGGCTGATTGCATATAAGTACTTAAACGGTGAGTCATATGAACACTTACATGAGTGGAATAATGATTTCAGATTGAATACAGCCCCTGTCCGATCACGCCTAATCTTCATTGAAGTCTCGAATCGCTATGGCACAGACACATTTTAGCAATTGTGTGCCGGGAGCTTCACATACTAGACTTGTGTTGCCACAACCATATGAGGACTGAACATCAATTATAATACAATACAATGTCCTCGCCTCCGATATTATCTGCTGCTTATCAGTGCGAGATACACACGGTGGCTCCACAGTGAGTGTGAAAAGAGCTTGGAGGTGGATAAGATTAGAAACATCAGTCCAAGACTGCCCACCATGTAACTACACCAAGGCTCGCCCACTTCTCCATTTCAGAGGATGCTACTGTAATTTAGTGCACCTTACTCCACAATGAATATTTTGTCCCACAATGAAAAGTTTGATAACAGAATTAGATGCTCCAAATAAGGAAATTTTATAAATTAATTAACGGGCAGCATTCCTACACACAGGAAAATGAGCGCCCAAATCTTTCCCCAAACTGGCGCTAGATCAGCAACTTGTGCTCCAACCCCCCTCCCCCCCCCTCCCCCCCCCCCCCCCAACGAACACACACAAAACTGAAAATACAGCATAGCTCAAAGTGGCGCCTGCTCTTAAGTCACTCAGAAAAAATATTCTCACCAAGCACTCCCCGAATATACCCTTTTCGTGACAATCTATTTTCATGTTTTCTATAACCGATGGGCGTCCTCTAAAAAGTGTTATATGACCCGGTTGTATTGCATGTATCTTGTACCTATACGCTTCTTGAGACTATCCTGTATCCGCTGGCACTATTCTTCTGTACCACCAGTGTGCCCCACTGATAGCGTTATCCCGCAATACTTGGCCGCTGTTGTTGAATCTAAATCGGTGAAATGGTGTTGTGATAGGAGTTTCCCTTTTGGAGTGGCCGCCAGGTAAATGCTTATCCCACTTGATCCTGCAGCTCAACATGACTATGAAATTAACATGCAATTCGCTTTGCTGAAAACGCAAAAAATACACTCTCCACACATAATATGGAGTAAAGAAATATCTGGAATAAATTTACCTACGTATCATATTTAAGCGATTAACACTGCAAGATCACAGGTTAATGCCTATGCAAGGTAAGCCATTGTAGATGTGAAAGGCTGATACACCTCCAGGATGCTGCACGCGAGCATGCATACTGGTATGCAATTTGTTGTATAGGTGTCGGATGCGGGATGGACTTCAATGTCCGTTGCACTTGGTCGGTCAATACAGGGACTGATAACGCTTGTTGTGGATGGCGCTGGAGTTGGCGTCCGATGATTTCCCTATTTGCTCGATTGGAGACAGATCAGGTAATCGAGAAGGCCAACGCAACATGTCGACACTGTATAGAGCGTTATCCTGTTGGAAAACGCTTCTTGGAATTTTGTTCATGAGTAACAGCACAACAGGTCAATTCACGAACAAATTTCCCGTCAGGGCGCATGGGATAACCACGAGATTGCTCTTGCTGTTACAAGAAATTGCACTCCAGAAGAGAAGTCCAGGTGCAGGTCCAGTGTGTCTACCGCGCAGACACGTTGGTTGCAGGCCTCAAGTGCCCTCCTTTTAACCAACATATGGCCATCACTAGCACCGAGCCAGAAGCAGCTTTCACCCTTCCCAGCAATGAGCTGTCGCCTGACACCACTAAAAATCACTGATGGCGATGTTTTGGGGTCAGAGGAATGAACGCTACAGGGGTGTGGTTCAGAGTTGTCCATAAAGTAACCTGTTTGTAACGGTTCGATGTGTCACTGGTGCCAACTGCTGCTCAAATTGCTGCTGCAGATGCAGTACGATGTGCCAACGTTACACTTACGTGACTGTCGTGAAATCTGAATAGAAATCATCCTACCGATGTAGAAACAGGCCTAACAACCTTCGTTTATGTCTCACAACTCCTTCTTGATATTGCTGTTTTTTCCGTCGGTGTATCAAGGGAGATTTGCGGTTTTCTGAAAAATTTAATTTCAACAATCTTTGTTTCCCCTGCAGGAAACACCTGCTTTCGCTGATAGAACTTCATTTTTAAAGTCAAAGATCCATCACCTTCTCTCAGAGAGCATACCATCAGCACTTCAATGTGCGTAACTTTCCTCGTCAGATTACGATTCTCCATCTTGTAGCATACCTTTTGGCAACTTATTCAGTCTGAAAACGCCCAAAAATCGGTAGACGAGATTTGGTTGGAGCTCCTGAAAACAATGAACGAATGAGCAACAGCATTAATGACAACCCCGAAGCATCAACCCGAAGATGTGCCGCTCAGCTTCGGATTAAGACATCACAAGTTTATATGAAGTAGACGTAACAATCAGTCGAAAATGTAAAGGAAATCTCTAAACATTTATTTCGATACATTGTATTTTTTTTTGCCTCTTATGAAGTACAACAAATTGACAAATAAGTGCTACAAGCTTAGTGCATCGTGAGCAGAGACAGTAAATGACGAGCCACACTTCTAGAAATACCCAGAAGTGATACTATGAGGTTTTTTTTACTATTGAAAATAATAATTTTTCCCGAGAGCATGCAGCTTTACTGTATGGTTAAATGATGATGGCGTACTCTTGAGTAAAATATTCCGGAGGTAAAATAGTCCCCCATTCGTATCTCCGGGCGGGGACTACCCAAGAGGATGTCGTTATCAGGAGAAAGAAAACTGGCGTTCTACGGCTCGGAGCGTGGAATGTCAGATCCCTTAATCGGGCAGGTAGGTTAGAAAATTTAAAAAGGGAAATAGATTGGTTAAAATTAAAATATAGTAAGAATTAGCGACGTTCGGTGGCAAAAGAAACAAGACTTTTGGTCAGGTGAATACACGGTTATAAATACAAAATCAAATAGAGGTAATGCAGGAGTAGGTTTAATAATGAATAAAAAAATAGGAGTGCGGGTAAGCTACTACAAACAGAATTGTGAAGGCATTATTGTGGCCAAGATAGAAACGAAGCCCACGCCTACTACAGTAGTACCAGTTTATACGCCAACTAGCTCTGCGGATGACGAAAAAATTGACGAAATCTATGATGGGATAAAAGAAATTATTCAGATAGTGAAGGGAGGTGAAAATTTAATAGTAGGAAAGAGAAGAGAAGGAAACGTAGTAGGTGAATATGGATTGGGGGGAAGAAATGAAAGATGAAGCCGAATTTTGGACAGAACATAACTTAATCATAGCTAACACTTGGTTCAAGAATCATAAAAGAAGACTGTAAACATTGAAGAAGCCTGGAGATACTGACAGGTTTCGGATAGATTATATAAAGGCAAGACAGAGATTTAGGAACCAGGTTATGAAGTGTAAGACATTTCTAGGGGCAGATGTGGACTCTGACCACAATCTGATGGTTATAAACTGTAGATTAAAATTGAAGAAACTGCAAAGAGGTGGGAATTTAAGGAAACAGGACCTGGATAAACTGACTAAACCAGAGGTTGCACAGAGTTTCAGGGAGAGCATAAGGGAACAAATGACAAAAATGGGGGAAAGAAATACAGTAGCAGAAGAATGGGTAGCTTTGGGGGATGAAATAGTGAGGCAGCAGAGCATCAAGTACGTAAAAAGACGGGGGCTAGTAGAAATCCTTGGGTGACAGGAGAAATATTGAATTTAATTGATGAAAGAAGAAAATATAAAATGCAGTAAATGAAGTAGGCAAAAAGGAATACAAACGTCTTAAAAGTGAGATCGACAGGAAGTGCAAAATGGCTAAGCAGGGATGGCTAGAGGACAAATGTAAGGATGTAGAGGCTTATCTCACTAGGGGAAGATAGATACTGCCTACAGGAAAATTAAAGAGACCTTTGGAGATAAGAGAAACATTTGTATGAACATCAAGAGTTCAGATGGAAACCCAGTTCTAAGCAAAGAAGGGAAAGCAGAAAGGTGGAAGGAGTATATAGAGTGTCTATGAAAGGGCGATGTACTTCAGGGCAATGGAAATGGAAGAGGATATAGATGAAAATGAAATGGGAGATATGATACTGTGTGAAGAGTTTGACAGAGCACTGAAAGACCTATGTCGAAAAAAGGCCCCGGGAATAGACAACATCCCATTAGAACTACTGACAGCCTTAGGGAGCCAGTCCTGACAAAACTCTACCATCTAGTGAACAAGATGTATGAGACAGACTTCAAGAAGAACATAATAATTCCAATCCCAAAGAAAGCAGATGTTGACAGATGTGAAAATTACCGAACTATCGGTTTAATAAGTCACAGCTGCAAAAATACAAATGCGAATCTTTACAGACGAATAAGACAACTGTTGGAAGCCGACCTCGGGGAAAATCAGTTTGGATTCCGTAGAAATGTTGGAACACGTGAGGCAACGCAACCCTACGACTTACCTTAGAAAATAGATTAAGGAAAGCCAAACCTACGTTTCTAGCATTTGCAGACTTGGAGAAAGCGTTTGACAGTGTTGACTGGAATACTCTGTTTCACACTCTGAAGGTGGCAGGGGTAAAATACAGGGAGCGAAAGGCTATTTACAATTTGTACAGAAACCAGATGGCAGTCATAAGAGTCGACGAGCATGAAAGGGAATCAGTGGTTGGGAGGGGACTGAGACATGGTTATAGCCTCTCCCCGATGTTATTCAATTTGTATATTGAGCAAATAGTAAAGGAAACAAAAGAAAAATTCGAAGTAACTATTGAAATCCGTGGAGAAGAAATAAAAACTTTGAGGTTCGCCGCTGAGATTTTAATTTTGTCAGAGATAGCAAAGGACTTGGAGGAGCAGTTGAACGGAATGGACAGTGTTTTGAAAGGAGGATATAAGATGAATATCAACAAAAGCAAAACGAAGATAATGGAATATAGTCGAGTTAAGTCGCGTGATGCTGAGGTAATTAGATTAGGAAATGAGACACTTAAAGTAATAAAGGAGTTTTGCTATTTGGGGAGCAAAATAACTGATAATGGTCGAAGTAGAAAGGATATAAAATGTAGACTGGCAATGGCAAGGAAAGCGTTTATGAATAAGAGAAATTTGTTAACATCGAGTATAGATTTAAGTGTCAGGAAGTCGTTTGTGAAAGTATTTGTATGGAGTGTAGTCATGTATGGAAGTGAAACATGGACGATAAATAGTTTAGACAAGAAGAGAATAGAAGCTTTCTAAATGTGGTGCTAGAGAAGAATGCTGAAGATTAGATGGGTAGATCACATAACTACTGAGGAGGTATTGAATAGGATTGGGGAGAAGAGAAGTTTGTGGCACAACTTGACCAGAAGAAGGGATCGGTTGGTAGGACATGTTCTGAGGCATCAAGGGATCACCAACTTAGTATTAAAGGGCAGCGTGGAGGGTACAAATCGTAGAGGGAGACCTACACATGAATACACTAAGCAGATTCCATTACAATGTCATCGGCGAACCTCAAAGTTTTTATTTCTTCTCCATGGATTTTAATACCTACTCCGAATTTTTCTTTTGTTTCCATTACTACTTGCTCAATATACAGATTGAATAACATCGGGGAGAGGCTACAACCATGTCTCACTCCCTTCCCAACCACTGCTTCCCTTTCATGCCCCTCGACTCTGATGACTGTCATCTGGTTTCTGTACAAATTGTAAATAGCCTTTCGCTCCCTGTAGTTTACCCCTGCCATCTTTTGAATTTGAAAGAGAGTATTCCAGTCAACATTGTCAAAAGCTTTCTTTAAGTCTACAAATGCTAGAAACGTAGGTTTGGCTTTCCTTAATCTTTCTTCTAAGATAAGTCGTAAGGTGAGTATTGCCTCACGTGTTCCAGTATTTCTACGGAATCCAAACTGATCTTCCCCGAGGTCGGCTTCTACTAGTTTTTCCATTCGTCTGTAAAGAATTCGTGTTAGTATTTTGCAGCTCTGACTTGTTAAACTGATTGTTCGGTAATTTTCACATCTGTCAACACCAGCTTTCTTTGGGATTGGAATTATTATATTCTTCTAGAAACCTTAGGGTATTTCGCCTGTCTCATACATCTTGCTCACCAGATGGTAGCGTTTTGTCAGCACTAGCTCTCCCAAGGCTGTCAGAACTTCCAATGGAACGTGGTCTACTCCTGGGGCCTCGTTTCGACTCAGGTCTTTCCGTGCTCTGTCAAACTCTTCACGCGGTATCGTATCTCCCATTTCATCTTCATCTACATCCTCTACCATTTCCATAATATTGTCCTCAAGTACATCGCCCTTGTATAGACCCTCTATATACTCCTTCCACCTTTCTGCCTTCCCTTCTTTGCTTAGAACTGAGTTTCCATCTGAACTCTTGATGTTCATACAAATGTTTCTCTTATCTCGAAAGGTCTCTTTAATTTTCCTGTAGGCCGTATATGTCATACCCCTAGTGAGATAAGCCTCTACATCCTTACAATTGTCCTCTAGCCATCCCTGCTTAGCCATTTAGCACTTCCTGTCAATCTCATTTTTGAGACGTTTGTAATCGTTTTTGCCTGCTTCATTTATTGCATTTTATATTTTCTCCTTTCATCGATTAAATTCAATATTTCTTCTGTTACTCAAGGATTTCTACTAGCCCTCGTCTTTGTACCTACTTGATCCTCTGCTGCCTTCACTACTTCATCTCTCAAAGCTACCCATTCTCCTTCTACTGTATTTCTTTCCCCAATTCCTGACAATTTTTTCCCTTATGCTCTCCCTGAAACTCTGCACAACCTCTGGTTCTTTCAGTTTATCCAGGTCCCATCTCCTTAAATTCCCACCTTTCTGCAGTTTCTTTAGTTTTAATCTACAGGTCATAACGAATAGATTGTGGTGAGAGTCCATATCTGCCCCTGGAAATGTCTTACAATTTAAAACCTGGTTCCTAAATCTCTGTCTTACCATTATATAATCTATCTGCTAACTTGTAGTATCTCCAGGGTTCTTCCATGTATACAACCTTCTTTCATGATTCTTAAACCAAGTGTTAGCTATGACTAAGTTGTGCTCTGTGCAAAATGCTACCAGGCGGCTTCCTCTTTCATTTCTTAGCCCCAATCCATATCCACCTACTACGTTTCCTTCTCTCCCTTTTCCTACACTCGAATTCCAGTCACCCATGACTATCTAATTTTCACCTCCCTTCACTATCTGAATAATTTCTTTTATTTCATCATACATTTCTTCAATTTCTTCGTCATCTGCAGAGGTAGTTGGCATATAAACTGGTACTACTGTAGTAGGTGTGGGCCTCGTATCTATCTTGGCCACAATAATGCGTTCACTATGCTGTTTGTAGTAGCTTACCCGCATTCCTATTTTCCTATTCATTATTAAACCTATTCCTGCAATACCCCTATTTGATTTTGTGTTTATAACCCTGTAGTCACCTGACCAGAGGTCTTGTTCCTCCTGCCACCGAACTTCACTAATTCCCACTATATCTAACTTTAACCTTTCCATTTCTCTTTTTAAATTTTCTAACGTACCTGCCCGATTAAGGGATCTGACATTCCACGCTCCGATCCGTAGAACGCCGGTTTTCTTTCTCCTGATAACGACATCCTCTTGGGTAGTCCCCGCCCGGAGATCCGAATGGGGGACTATTTTACCTCCGGAATATTTTACCCAAGAGTACGCCATCATCATTTAATCATACAGTAAAGCTGTATGCCCTCGGTAAAAATTACGGCCGTACTTTCCCCTTGCTTTCAGCCGTTCACAGTACCAGCACAGGCGTTTGGTTATTGTTACAAGGCCAGATCAGTCAATCATCCAGACTGTTGCCCTTGCAACTACTGAAAAGGCTGCTGCCCTTCTTCAGGAACCACACGTTTGTCTGGACTCTCAACAGATACCCCTCCGTTATGGTTGTACCTACGGTACGGCTATCTGTAACGCTGAAGCACGCAAACCTCCCCACCAACGGCAAGGTCCATGGTTCATGGGGGGGGGGGGGGATGAAGAATTATATTATAGTATTTTGCCTAAAGACATGCTAGCTTTTATTCATCGCCGCTGAAGCTTTCGCTTAACTGTCGCGGAATTCCCGTTATGTAAACTTTCTTGGAATTCATGCCGTGACTTACCGAGTAAATTTTTATTGAAATACCTGTCTTTAGAGAGAGGTGGAGGAACGCTTTGCGATGAACCGAGGTTTCACTGCAAAGATTTTTAACGATATAGCTGAAATTGATCCCGTACAAAGAGCAGCTGGTGCATCGAATGAATCCTGCCGATGCACAAGCCCGTCTCAGGTATGCATTTCGCTTCCAAGACGTAGTGACGGAATAACGGGACAGCCTTCAGGCTCTGATAACGACCTCGGAAGCTCACTGCGACTGAAATGTCGTTCTGAACAAGCAAAACTTCCGAATGTGGATATGGGAAAACCTGAAAGGTCGTATGTCAGGGTGATATGCATTCAGTAAAGTGTACAAGATCAGACGTTTTTGGGGGGAAGACCTCAAAGAAGTGTGTACGCCGAAAGACAAGGAACTAAAAAGAAGAAAGGAAGAAAAAAAATAATAGCCCATGATCCGTGAAATACAGCGAACAATTTTTCGCAGAGTTAGAACATTGTACTGCGAAGAGCAGCGGTTTGTGCGGCTCCGAACGGCGCCATTTGAAAGACATAATTTTACACACCCAGTGTTTGCACACTTTCCAACGACATGCTTCATATTGTTAACAGTAATAATGAAATGCACTTCCAAACAAAAAAGAAGTTGGACATTATTCAAACCCGTGCGCGATTTCTGCGCCACGCTGTAGGGCTTATACAAGCCCTCACACTTTCGCAGATACTGAAGTAGTAGAGAAGTGTCTCTGGTTATGTTGCAGAAGAACTATTGAACGGCTCCGGCTTCTCGCGGGTGGCAGTAAATATCTGCCGCTGGATGACTTGTTCCGCGTAGCGTTAATAAATTACATTCACAACATCGCTTGTAAATCAGTCCATCTAATAATGAAAACGCTATCAAAATTATTACAGTAGTTCCTGAGATCATCTTTCGCATACAGGCACAAAAACGCGTTTGCCCACATATATAATGGAGGTAGAGCTTCTTACATAGACATAGGCGAAAGAGAGCTGTATAGCGAATCTGAGGAAAAGGAACCTTTGCAAATAAAACCAAACGTAATAGCTGACCTTTTTGTGAATACTACTTGTGAACTATTGAAACGCAAATATTTTGTCGAAATAATACTTCTGCGCATAGAAACTTTTGGAATCAGCGTCACAGGTTTGAAGAATATAAGGCAAGTAGTTAATTGAAACAGTGTAAGCCATAAAGTATTGACTGAAGTATTCAGTGATATTCTTATATTCTGAACTTACAGTTGTCACTGATTTTTGCACTTGCTTTGGACTTAGAAATTTCATTAATTCGGCTGTAGTATTATTAGCGCCTGAACGTAAATTTAGTAGGTGCTTTTGGATTACTAGGCCGAGTTGGTAAACATCTGTATTGCTCTCCAACACAGTAGAACCTATATACAGGGTGGTCCATTGATAGTGACCGGGTCAAATATCTCACGAAATAAGCATCAAACTGCAAAGAACGAAACTCGTCTAGCTTGAAGGGAAAAACCAGATGGCGATATGGATGGCCCGCTAGATGGAGCTGCCAGAGGTCAAACGAATATCTACTGAGTATTTTTTTTAATAGGAACCCCCATTTTTATTAAACATTCGTATAGTACTTAAAGATATATGAATGTTTTAGTTGGACAATTTTTTTCGCTTTGTGATAGATGGAACTGTAATAGCCACAAACGTGTAAGTAGGTGGTATCACGTAACATTCCGCCAGTGCGAACGGCATTTGCTTCGTGTTACATTACCCGTGTTAAAATGGACCGTTTACCAATTGCGGAAAAGGTCGATATCGTATTGATGTATGGCTATTGTGATCAAAATGCCCTACGGGTGAGTGCTATGTATGCTGCTCGGTATCCTGGACGACATCATCCAAATGTCCGGACCGTTCGCCTGATACTTCAGTCATTTAAGGAAACAGAAAGTGTTCAGCCACATGTGAAACGTCAACCACGACCTGCAACAAATGATGATGCCCAAGTAGGTGTTTTAGCTGGTGTCGCGGCTAATCAACACATCAGCAGAAGACAAATTTTGCGACAATCGGGAATCTAAAAAACGTCGGAGTTGAGAATGCTACATCAACATCGATTGCACCCGTACCATATTTCTATGCACCAGGAACTGAATGATGACGACTTTGAACGTCGTGTATAGTTCTGCCACTGGGCACAAGAGAAATTACGGAACGATGACAGATTTTTTGCACGCGTTCCATTTTGTGACGAAGCGTCATTCACCAACAGCGGTAGCGTAAAGCGGCATAATATGCACTATTGGGCTACAGAAAATACACGATGGTTGCGACAAGTGGAACATCAGCGACCTTGGCGGGTTAATGTATGGTGCGGCATTATGGAGGAAGAATAAATGGCCGCAATTTTATCGATGACAACCTAAATGGTTGGGGGACTGATGACCTTAGCAGTTTAGTCACCCTTAAACATCCCAAAAACCTAAATGGTGCAATGTATGCTGATTTCCACGTAATGGTCTACGATTGTTACTACAAGATTTTTCAGTGCATGACAGAATGGCGATGTACTTCCATCATGATGGATGTCCGGCACATATCTCACGTGCGGTTGAAGTGGTATTGAGTAGCATACTTCATGACAGGTTGTTTGGTCTTCGAAGCACCATACCATGGCCCGCGCGTTCACAGGATCTGACGTTCCCGGATTTCTTTCTGTGGAGAAAGTTGAAGGATATTTGCTATCTTGATCCACCGACCACACCTGACAACATGCGTCAGCGCATTGTCAATGCATGTGGAAACATTACGGACGGCGAACTGCTCGCTGTTAAGAGGAATGTCGTTAGACGTATTGCCAAATGCATTGAGGTTGACGGACATCATTTTGAGAATTTATTGCATTAATGTGGTATTTACAGGTAATGACTCTGTAACAGCATGCGTTCTCAGAAATGATAAGTTCGCAAAGGTACATGTATCGCTTTGGAACAACCGAAATAAAATGTTCAAACGTACATACGTTCTGCATTTTAATTTAAAAACCTAGCTGTTACTAACTCTCCGTCTAAAGTTGTGAGCCATATGAGTGTGACTATTTCTTCTCCATCTATCACAAAGCGAAAAAAGTGGTCCAACTAAAACAATCATATTTCTTACGTACTACAGGTATATGTAATAAAAAATGAGGGTTCCTATTAAAAAAAAAAACGCAGTTGATATCGGTTTGACTTCTGGCAGCGCCATCTAGCGGGCCAACCATAGCGCCAACTGGTTTCCCGCTTCAAGCTAGACAAGTTTCGTTATTTGTAGATTTCGTGAGATATTTGGCCCCGTCACTATTAATGGACGACCATGTATACTAGTCGACGTAGCAGCAACTGCGCAGTCACTAGTAGCAATTTATGATCCGTCTTCGTGGAAACGGAATGTCTTATTGAACATTAAGTCGCTGTGTTTTACCTCTAGCCAGTTCAACATCTACCATTATAGGTGTACTATTAATTACATAATACGTAGCTGCAGATAACAAATATCAGGGACATATTACGATAGTATTGGTCAACTATTTTTGGACCACAGCTCAGTACAGTAAGGATACCAACTTTCCACAGATCTCATGACAATTTGCACACAGTATTTCTCTGTACAGACAAACTTACACCATGTAATCGTGGTACGCAAGACGCCACGTAAGCTTTTCGGGCAAAGTCTAGTTCCGGAAGTAAGATGGTAGCTGGATGCTTCCGGCATTTTTTTCTCTTATTTTGTGAACTCGCTTTACCAGGATGTGATTAAGACTTATCCTACTTACGTCGAACTAGTGTAGTGAGTACAAGAGTGGTAGACAATCATTCATCTCCCATTACGTGAATTTGACATCCTCCAAGAAGCCGCTTAACTCATCTTTACCATGGGGTCACACTAAGAATGTACCGTCTATCGATCTTCAGACCACCGCTGTTTTCAAGACAACAGCATGAAGTGATTTGTCTTTAAAGATCTCTATTAATAACGCTCAAATTATTACTCCTGTATGTTGAATTATGTTGAAATAAGAATCTTTTAGATTTTGTGTAGCCCTGTCTCTTATTAGTATACGGTTCAAATGGCTCTGAGCACTATGGGACTTAACTTCTGAGGTCATCAGTCCCCTAGAACTTAGAACTACTTAAACCGAAATAAACTAAGGACATCACACACATCCATGCCCGAGGCAAGATTCGAAGCTGCGACCGTAGCGGTCGCGCGGTTCCAGACTGAACCGCCTAGAACCTCTCAGCCAACCAGGCCGGCTTATGAGTATAATAAAATGACACAAATAAATATAACGAGTAACTGTTATTCATCTTTACCCTATCCAGAACAAAGAGCTTACCTCATGCATTAACTGAATTTATTTAAATACCACGTGGGTGGTTTAAAGACACGTATTTTATTTTTAAACTTGTGGTACTTACTGGTAGTGATGTAATACATAGTTCAAAGTAATGGGGATGCTTCTAAAGCCTAGGTAAACAGTACAACGTATGACAAATATTTGACCGTATTTCGTGACGATTTATAACATTGAAGTACAAATAAATTCGTTGTACACTATAGTGAAATTAATCTTTGGAAAGAGATCATGACGTTGCTTATTCGAAACTATAGCCTACTAAAAACAATGAGCGTTCAACGTCTCGACTTGCTGTAGCGTCTGATACCGTCATAGAGACACACACATTACAAGAATGTTTCTAACTTCCAACCACGAAACAAAACACATAAAAAATCAGAATTAGACAAATAATGAAACGTTATTTAGTTTCAACTAGCTCATCAACTAAGCTTAAGGATTTATTGCTACCAAATTATATACATGGGCCCCATTACAATTATGTGTCCTCATTGACACTCTGACGTACATGGGCGCCAATATATACAAATATCCTAGTTAACACTGTTAGGCAGGCAACAGCAAAATGGAGGTTTTCGGGCTTTAATTATTCTTTTATTATTTTCGTAAAGAGATAAATACTGTATGTTAGGAGCTAAGGAGTGGGTTCACATGCGCGAAATTTAAACGGAGAGGCAGATGCAGACAGAGATGGTGAGAGAAAGATATAAAGCAAGGAAGAAAGATTTGTGTTTAGCGTCCCGTTCAGAACGATATAATAGGGTGCCGCATAGATTTCTACCGTTTTTTCATCAGATCAACGAACCCAACAGATACACATAGCAGAGACTTTATTATTCAGTAACACGTTCTTGTTTACTATTTATAACAGTCTGCCAACACTGGGGTCACTTTTCGATTCCGTGACTGGAGCAGCCACGTGGTTTTGAGGCGACGAACTCGTTGAGCCATGTTTGGAGCTCATTTTCATGCAGAAACTAAATTCCTTAAAGGTTGTTCGAAAGAGAGCGGGAGAGGTGAAAATCTGAGGAAACAAGATGAGCTGAATTACGAGGGCGCGGAGTGACTTCCCATTCTAGCTTCTGTATAATTTCTTGTCAGTCTAGCAGAACGTCAGCGTGCGTTACCTCGCGCAGCATCACTTCACACAGTGTTCGTGGTCGTTATTCTTGGACTGCGTCAGCAAGACGTCTCGGTTGTTGACAATAAATGTCAGCAGTGGTGGTTACACCCCGGGGAAGCAATTCCTAATACAACACACTGTGGCTGTTCCATCAGAAGCATGACTTTACCTTTCGTGTATGAGCGCAGTTCTTTGCACGTGGAGTTGGTGCTTCGTTGCGGGCATTCATTCCTTTCTTTTCATTACGTTAGCTTATACACTCCTGGAAATTGAAATAAGAACACCGTGAATTCATTGTCCCAGGAAGGGGAAACTTTATTGACACATTCCTGGGGTCAGATACATCACATGATCACACTGACAGAACCACAGGCACATATACACAGGCAACAGAGCATGCACAATGTCGGCACTAGTACAGTGTATATCCACCTTACGCAGCAATGCAGGCTGCTATTCTCCCATGGAGACGATCGTAGAGATGCTGGATGTAGTCCTGTGGAACGGCTTGCCATGCCATTTCCACCTGGCGCCTCAGTAGGACCAGCGTTCGTGCTGGACGTGCAGACCGCGTGAGACGACGCTTCATCCAGTCCCAAACATGCTCAATGGGGGACAGATCCGGAGATCTTGCTGGCCAGGGTAGTAGACTTACACATTCTAGAGCACGTTGGGTGGCACGGGATACATGCGGACGTGCATTGTCCTGTTGGAACAGCAAGTTCCCTTGCCGGTCGAGGAATGGTAGAACGATGGGTTCGATGACGGTTTGGATGTACCGTTCACTATTCAGTGTCCCCTCGACGATCACCAGAGGTGTACGGCCAGTGTAGGAGATCGCTCCCAACACCATGATGCCGGGTGTTGGCCCTGTGTGCCTCGGTCGTATGCAGTCCTGATTGAGGCGCTCACCTGCACGGCGCCAAACACGCATACGACCATCATTGGCACCAAGGCAGAAGCGACTCTCATCGCTGAAGACGACACGTCTCCATTCGTCCCTCCATTCACGCCTGTCGCGACACCACTGGAGGCGGGCTGCACGATGTTGGGGCGTGAGCGGAAGACGGCCTAACGGTGTGCGGGACCGTAGCCCAGCTTCATGGAGACGGTTGCGAATGGTCCTCGCCGATACCCCAGGAGCAACAGTGTCCCTAATTTGCTGGGAAGTGGCGGTGCGGTCCCCTACGGCACTGCGTAGGATCCTACGGTCTTGGCGTGCATCCGTGCGTCGCTGCGGTCCGGTCCCAGGTCGACGGGCACGTGCACCTTTCGCCGACCACTGGCGACAACATCGATGTACTGTGGAGACCTCACGCCCCACGTGTTGAGCAATTCGGCCGTACGTTCACCCGGCCTCCCGCATGCCCACTATATGTCCTCGCTCAAAGTCCGTCCACTGCACATACGGTTCACGTCCATGCTGTCGCGGCATGCTACCAGTGTTAACGACTGCGATGGAGCTCCGTATGCCACGGCAAACTGGCTGACACTGACGGCGGCGGTGCACAAATGCTGCGCAGCTAGCGCCATTCGACGGCCAACACCGCGGTTCCTGGTTTGTCCGCTGTGCCGTGCGTGTGATCATTGCTTGTACAGCCCTCTCGCAGTGTCCGGGGCAAGTAAGGTGTGTCTGACACACCGGTGTCAATGTGTTCTTTCTTCCATTTCCAGGAGTGTAGACACCATTGCCCGTCGACAGCAACGATAGGAAAGGTAGGCGTTGATCACTAGCCAATTGATGACGAGAAAGCAGAGATTCACACATGGCCATCCGCTGAGTTTTTTGACTTTGGCTTAGGCATGCCATATTCATAGTCCTGATTTTCGAACATTCCCCATTGCATGTAGATGTCGCACAATGGTGGAATGATCGCAGCTCATCACATTTGACAGTTCTTGAAACACTGACGTGGATAATTGTGGATTAATGCTTTTAAACGATCTTCATCAAACTCCGAAGGTCTTCCTGAATGTGGAGAGTCATTAATGTCAAAACGTCTCTCTTAAAAAGAGAAAACCAATTTCTTGCCTGGACCTGTCCAATGACATTGTCCCCATACACGGTGGAAATGTTTCTGGGTGCCTCCACTGCAGTCATCCCTGTTAACGTCGGACAGAAGAATATATCGGAAATGTTGCGAATTCTCCACTTGGCACTCTATTTTCTAACGCTCACAAATGTTTCAAAAGGCTCTGAGCACTATGAGGTCGTCAGTCCCCTAGAACTTAGAACTACTTAAACCTAGCGAAACTAAGGACATCACACACATCAATGCTCGAGGCAGGCTTCGAACCTGTGACCTTAACGGTCGAGTGGTTCCGGACTGAAGCGCCTAGAACCGCTTCGCCGCAACGGCTGGCTATCGCCCACAGCTCCAATTACTATCCTCAAATGACAGTATGTCAACTCAAATAACAATAGCGAACTACAAACGAAGAATGACAATCGATAAATAAACCTGTGGCCAACGGAATACCAACACGCAAAACAAAAACCTCACTACCTCACCTTATAATTGGAATACAATCTCGGAACAGGGAAGGAAATCGGCAATGTCCTTTCAGAAGCAGCATCCACGGGTTTTCCTTAATTACTTTAGGAAAATCTGGTCGGTCGGAAGGAGGTCTGAACTTTCGTCCTCTTGAATGCGAGTCACTGTGGTAACCAATGCGCCAAATCGCTCGGTAAGAGATATGCGGAGAGGAAGTTATTTATGTAGTTCAGATTATGTTTAACGGAGCGCTGAATATTTTCCTCTGCAGCAAGATACGAAACCGTCATTACTACGACAAAGAAATCTACCGTTACATTCAGGGAGGTCGAGGTGACTAACATGACTGTTGAGGATGAATAACTTTGTTCAATATGACATTGATTCTTGCAAAGAAACATGTGTTGCTTTAATACCTAAAATTCTGAAAAAATGCAAACTGAAGCTGGATACTTTCTCAATAACTTTCTTAATTGTTAACGAAGCAGTTCATCTAAAAGAACTGAGTCTGCGTCGGCCCTCTTCCTCAGCGCTCTTCGTCGGGTTCTGCCCTTTCAGGAGCCACGATTTACGGCTGTGAAATGCACTTTATCTCCTCCCACCCATGACCTCCAGGCAAGGAGAGACAATGGGGTCTTGCAGCTGTAATCTCTCCCTTTAACGCATTACGCTGGCGCGACGTGTCGCCGCTTAGGGCATTGTTCTGCTGCGCAATATTCCGACTAAAGTGCTGCAGTTTAGTTGTAAGCTGCCCGCCGCTCTTTCTGCCTTAACGACGCCCGTTAACGAACGTGCCGCGGAGCGTTGCTGGGAGCTTTGCCGCCGGCATGTTCTTAAGTCTTGTGACCGTGTATAGCTAGCGCTGTGTGACGAGAGCGAGGGAAGCTCACTGAGGCGGCACAGAGCCAACGTGTTTGACATTTGCAAAGTGAAAGCCTGACTATACTCGCTGAAGACTTTTTTGCCATTTGTGAAGTTCAACGTCTTTCTGACAGCGAGGTCGTTAAGGAATGAGAGATTGTTCGCTTGGGCAAGGAAGCAATCCTCTGTAGCCACGAAGAAGGAATTTGTCTGGAATATGCGTGGATTGCACAAAGAAAACCTCAGAAATTGATAACTATGTTGGCCAGCCTAGGACTGCAAATAAATCTTCTCTGATACCTTGTTAAGAAATCTTGCTTCAAATGATCCTTGTTTTACGGTGCTTACCTAAATTTGCCCCTAGCCACTACCAAGCAACATGACACATATGTCGTAAGTTTATACGCAGCGTTAGCGGTAAAGGTAAAGAGACTGTGATAATTTGTACCCTTATATGTACCCACTTCACTATGTTACTTGTTTTTCTCTGTTTCTAACAGTCTTCCTGCAAACACCTCACACAATTTAATACCTGATGTTTTATGTAAGGTCCTTAACTACCCTGGGATGTTGACTACGCTTGTCAGTACAGACTATCCGTTTCGTGTCCAACCGTCCACAACTCATTGCCTGACCTGCTGCACAGGTAAAGTAAACATTAATGGCTTGCTTGTACCACGCGTACTAGGAGGTACTAACGAACTTAAAAACATGGTACATGTAGCAGTTATGATAATTAGTCTGCACATGAAATAAAATTCTGATGTTAAGTTGTTCATTACATGGTCGTCAGTCATTAGAAAATCTGCACTTATAGACATAACACCATTTGTACACATACAGTAGTTACAAAGAGAAAAGATTAGTTAACGAATATAACAAAATTTTAGCCAATTCCCACCTTCCACTTCACAATGATCTTACTGATGCTCTACATAGGCTCAAGTCTATATCACAACTACCACGGAACTACTTCTGTGGACCAGCTTCATTTGGCGTGAACTTTGGGAAGCCCTGAAAGCAGTCAACCTCCACACATCATCGACACTTCTTCATCGCTATCAGCATTGGAAATGGCTCGCCATTTATGGAAAACTCTCAATAGAATAGGAATGTCATATGAAATCTGTCATGACTCACACGGCAAGTGGGGAGTAACCGAATCACCTACACATGACTGTGAACCTCGTCGGATTACTGACCATACTGTCTCTGAAAGTCCCCTTGCAGCATATCCAAGAGAAAAATTTGATTTCTTTGTAGCCTCAAACTATGTACTGGACTGGGTTTATGATCGCAACTTAAACATTTAAATTTGTATACGAGGCTGGTTTGATAGGTCTGGTAAATTTCCGTGAAATAATGGAACATTTTTGTTGCGTCTTGATGATCGGTAAGCTCGATTTCAGTAATGTAAAGCTTACAGTCCGTTGTTGACAGACGTCTGAGTTGACCAGGGTGTCGATTGCGATGGAAAATGGAAAAAACCGAGTTTAATGCTGTTATTAAATATTTTCATTTAAAGGACTGGACTGCCTCATAAATCAAAACAGATTAATTGGATGAATTTCAAGTGGACTCCGCGCCATCACTTCAATTTCCTTCTGAATTAATTAATTGAAACGTGATCCTACAACCACTGAAGACGATGCGCGCTCCAACGGTCCATTTGAGGAAACCATCGACAGAATCGATTATATGGGAATGCAAGACCGCCGAATAAAAATTCGGAAGACTGCTGAGACTGTAGGCATCTCAACTGAGCGAGTGCTTGAAATCCTACTCGGAGAATTGCCCATGAAGAACCTGTGTGCGGGGTGAGTGCCTCGATTACTCACAGTCGCCAGAAGGCGCATCCTGTACAACATTTTAACAAACGTCTAGCGATGTTTAACCACAATACGCAAGACTTTTGCCCTGATTTGAGACCATAGATGAGAACCTGGATCCATCATTACACACCATTCAAAACGGCAAGCAAAACACTGGACAAAGGTTGGTGAAAGCAGAACGAAGAAGACAACATCATTCTGTCAGCTGGTGAGGTGATGGCTACTATTTTTTTGGAATTCCAGAGGAATAATCCTAATAGATTACTAGGCAAAAGGCAGAACTATAACCGGACCTTTTTATGCTTCATTGTTGGAACGTCTGAAATTTGTGTTGGCTGAAAAAAGACTAAGATCGGCACGCAAAATGTGCTCTTTCACCACATAACGTAGCATCCCACACATCAGCGACAACAATGAAGAACATGCTTGAACTGGGCTTTGAACTGGTTCCTCATATACGCTGTTCACCAGGCTTTCGCTGCTTCCTGTTCGTAATCTGACACTTTGGCATGTGGGGAAGAAATTTTCGTCAAATTAGGAAGTGACAGTTGTAATCAAAGAATAATTTGCAGATTTGACAGTACCTTTTTCTCCGATAGGATGAAAGAACTGGAGTATCGTTGGACCAAGTGCATGTTCCTGAAAGGAGACTGTATCGGAAGTAAGGTGAATGACATACTAAATGAACATTTTCATTGTTTTTTACCAGACTTTAGTATACAATCTTTGTATGTTCAGTTTTAGCCTTGTGACTACACTGTGGAATTTTATCAATTTGTGTTAAACAGATTTGTATCTATTATACAGCCATACGCCAAACGAATGAATGAAGGGTATGCCATGATCCACTGCACATGAAGTGCGCAACAAGAAAAGTTATCACTCATCATGTGGAACAGGTCAACGTTCTGGCAAATGGAAGCATACAACGAAGTTTTTGTGTGAAATTGCTTGATAATATTTTTGTTTTGAAAAAGTAATTCACGATTTTGAGTGTTATATTGTAGATTTTAATGATAAACCAGGATCATTTACATAACGCGATGTGTAGAAGTAGCTATATTTTTGAGTTGTCTACATTTTTTCTTTCTGATAAGCGTTTTTCCGTTGAAGGCCGTGAAATATATGCATGTTGTGCAGAATGAACTTGGCGTCAAACATGTAAATGTGGCAGGGTTAGACAACAGCTATGACAAATATATATATTACAACGCAGATAAACAGCAATTTACAATGGTTTACTGAAATACGTTTTACAGCACGTAAATGGAATATGAAGAGTGTACATGCAATATAGGTTAACGTTCACATACACGGCTCTGTCATTAAGGGGGCATGTACCTGAATAACTGTCGAAAAGTCGACTTTTTAAATTTTGTCTTAAAAAATTCTCTGGAGTTTTCTGAACAAGAAATGTTTACTTGTAGGAAAATAGACCAAAGAAAGTACCAAAGTTGGAGGAATTTAAAAATGGTTTCACTCACCACGACGTCCCCATGGCACACAGACAGCTTTGTTGAAAATAATGATTTGCTCTCATTTGTTTTGTTTTTGTTTTTATGATCTTTTAATCTCTTAAGTTAGCTGACCTGCGAAAGCTTTACACTTGCTTATCTATTGTTTATACACAGAATTTAATCGTTTAGAAATTAGTCGATGGTAATTGCATTATTGGACGTGGACGGCTCACAGACGAAGAAATAGACAGGTTGCAGAATTTTTGGTGGACATGATATAAGACAAAATAAAAATGAGCTCGAGGGAATGAAAAAGGCAGAGTGAGCTACATTCTTTCATAAATTCTCCACCTGGCAGTGATTCATAGTCTGGCTACCTGAGAGTTTTCACTGAAGGTAAGACCTACAACCATAAACATTCTTTGCCATTTGCTAAAGTGGAAGTTATAAAACCCATATATAGGGATCTTAGTGACATAAGATTATTAGTGAAATGTGGTAGGACTCAAAACCCGAATGAAAATTTCAACAATTGTATACGAACACAGCTACCAAAAGCTGTTATAGTAGGGCTAAATACTTTTAAAATAAGTGTGCAAGATGCTGTGCTATGTTTCGATGACGGTGCAGTGTCAAGGCTTAATGTTATGGAACTGATGGGAGTACCTCACGGACTAAACATTCATAGAGCTCTAATAGCCATCGGTCGAAAGAGACTCTTTGAAGCAGGAAAATCAGAGTTGGAAGGCGCAAAAGAGGCAAGAATAAGAAGAAGTAGTGTGAAAAAGAGAAGAGAAAAGGAACAACAGAGGAAACAAGACGAATACGGGCCTGGGATGCATTAGTGCAGGTTAATAGAAAAGCAAGTTTTAACGTTAAAGTGAATTTCGTGAAAGTTAAATTATTTCATGTTTTGGTACATCTTGACTAAAAACTATTAAAGACAGAGAGCTGAAATTTTGTATACAGTCTGAAAACATGCTTAACTAAAATGTAGTCTATTCTGCTGACTTAATTTTGAAAATAAAATGCTTTTTTGGAGAAAAACCCGTAATTCATTTCCAAAATTTTTAATAACCATACTTAAAATTTTCTTGTACCACAAGTTGTACCATCTTTTGAATAGCCTGCTTTTAAGATAATAGTGTAAATAGCTTACAAGAAAAAAATAAACCTACTTTTTATGTATTTTGAGTCATGTGTACCTTGGATTTACATAAATAATTAAAATGATTTATTTCCCTTGCAGCAGAAAAATACTGTTTAAAAAAGTGTGAGTGCTAAATCTGCGGTTCATTCATAAAAATTTTCCCTGAGGATGTCTTAAACGATGGTAAGCATTATATGGGCTAACAAATCTTATTTTTCAGTAACACTGATTAGAAAACTAACAATTTTTTCAAGGCCTCGTCTGGTATTCACGGACCTGTCCCCTTAAACGCTGGTATAGTACTAGATCTACTGAACGATGCATAAATCTCTTGTACTGCACCCAGTTGGCTCTTCTTGGCAACAGTTGTGGATTACTCCTCATACTGTCTTGACGTACAGGGTAGCACAGATAAAAGTAGCCCACGTAAGTATAACAGAAATGCAGTGAAATTACAAAAATGAAGAGCTGAACTGATCTTACATAGAATATGCTGAAAGTATTCCCCTGCAACGTTAGCAGACAGCTGTGAACATCTCGGATATCTTTGGCGGCAACTTCATGGCTGATTCCTTTCAGTTTTTGCACTGCATGTGGATTTATTTCAAAGACCTTGCTCTTCAAGTGTCCCCATAGGAAAAAAATTGAATGTCATTAGATATGGCGAATGTGGTGGCTATAACATTTTGGTGAGGGTTCATTCCTCAATGAAGACGTCATGGATCCAGTCCAGGCGTACCCTAGATGTGTGGGAAGTTGCTCCATTTCGCAGGAATAAGCGGTATTGTCTTTTGTATTCAGTGAGTTGAGCAGATAATGTATTAAAAATGCCCATAAATGCAACCGTGTTGAGGATAGTGTCAAAAAATATCGGCCCAATGGTGCACAATCCTGTGACACCATACCAAACATCTATTTCTCATTATGGGTTGGTTGCTGACACACAGTGTGTGCTACCTGCGGTCGCTGGTAGCACACCACATCCTGTACTAGTCCACTGCAGCGCTCAGTCACAGTAAGAAGTTATAATACCTGAAGATGGATGTACAAGAGCCTGAAACCTCTCATGTTGTAAATAAAAGCACTTTACAACTGTAGCGGTATTTTCAATTTCTGGCATTTGATATAGACTATATAAAGTCATTTAAATTAATATCAGGTCTATTAATTGTACTAAAAATACAACACAAAAGCTTGAGAATTTTTCTGTTACATAAATGAAACTAGCAATTATACTTAATAGTATCAACACAGATATACATTTGATTAAATTGTGTGACATTCAAATGGGCGACACATATCATATTAAGAATGTTGATTTCATAAATATCAAATTCGCCTATAAAACGTTTTTGTAACTCAACGATAATTTTAAAATTTAATTACCAGGTAGATATGGAAAATGATACGACATGATCATACAATACTATGCCTGGTTGGAATATTGTATACAAAGAAATGAAAGATAAATCTGATAAAAAGTAAGGTGCATTAGAGTTTTTATCATAAGAGATTTTTGTTGTTATATAAATGGATACAACTAAGAAGTGTAGTCGATGCATCAATGTAAAAAATATTGATCAATTTCATACTCATGAATTTCAATATGATGGTCATCATAAGTTATTTAAAGACTGTGCCTTAAATTATACTAGAAGATATTATATTATTAATAAGGGCAATATATTTGAAAAGGTTACAAGTGAATCTGGTAGAAGTGTAGGTAGGTGTGTACTAAAACAACATGAAATATCATTAATTCATAACAAACTGATGACACTGAGTATCCTGAATAATTATATATATACAAGAGAGATTAAGATGTATTGTGAAGAGTGTAATAAATACTGTTACAATCAAAAATGTATAAGGAATCATCAATCTGTTTGGGATATAGGGTATAAATGTGAAGAATGAAAACGAATATCTTTAAGATCTGAAGAACATAAAAGTGTTTTTGAAAGGTGTAGAAATTTTTTTCTTGAAGTTGAAATCAAAGAACATCAATGTTACATGCAATATGAAAAACATAAATTGGTGATTGTGTATGAAAGATAATTGATAACGAAGGTAACAAATAAAAAAAATTGAAGGGTGTCAGAAGTATAGGAGAAGCTGTCATATTGTTATTGGTGAAAATAACTTTATTATGTATTTCAGTGTGCAAAAAGCTATAATGTAGTTAGAGTTGAACAATTTGAATGTTGTGAAGGTTCTCATCCAATTATAATTAACTGTTCCTACATAGAAAGATACATGTAAATCGATTATGAAGCTCAACAAGAAACAGGAATACATATTCCAAATATCATATTAGTTCACAATTTTAATGGTGATATTGCTTATATTTTTAAGACAAATGGTGAATTCTGTAGGTGAATGATATCTAAGGAACATCAGAATTTTACATTTATAGCTGTTTATGCTGAAGGATATGATTCACACTTGAAAATACAATAAAGCCA
Organism: Schistocerca gregaria; assembly: GCF_023897955.1. Taxonomy (NCBI): domain Eukaryota; kingdom Metazoa; phylum Arthropoda; class Insecta; order Orthoptera; family Acrididae; genus Schistocerca; species Schistocerca gregaria. Next base: position 135,055,770 of record NC_064923.1, on the reverse strand, counting down.
TATATGGTCTACATAGGTAGTAAGTTTATGTTATTGGAGATAAAACAATTGGGTCTGAACATTATAGATAGCAATAATTTTGTACAATGCAAACTTAGTGAGTTAGTTTGGAGGACATTCCTACAGGCTCTGATGAATAGAGAGATGAGAATAGTGGAAATCCAGTGAACTGTTATCGACACAGTGTCATCATCTAACAATGGGAACAGGTTAATGAAAGCTGGATTGAGACCCAGAGCAGGCATGCATGGTTAACCGCTGAGATCATACCACTGACGGAAAGAGCTTAAACGGTACACAGCCAGAGTCAACTAGGATACTGAATGGCATTGTGTGGTGTTCAGGGATGAGGCTCCCTTCTGTCTGTGGTGGTCTACAACTTGTTAGCACAAAACTAGGTGAAAGTTCACAGGAAGCAACCATTCACTAACTGTTTAACTTCAGCAATTTCCATGCAGTGAGAAACCGTGCATTTTAGTAAAGCCAAGAAATTCGCCAGATGACATTTGAAGATTAGTTGCTTCCATGGCACAGCGAATACACGAATATATTCGTGCACCTCAGTGGCATAACTCATACTGATGATGTTGTTGGACATCAGTTGCAAATGGAATGAAAATTTAATATTTTAATAGAAGAAAGTTTCTCATACTGAAAAAATGGAAGAAGATATCTACACTTAGTTTGAAAAAGCTTTTCATGCCATAAATTGATATCTATTATTAACAATGTGTTTCGACAGCTGAATTTGTCATCTTCTGACATGAAAAAAGTTTTGGTTGTAAATTGTGTTCCATTATCAGCTTATCACTCTTGCCACGTCGTCATTATGGTGGAGAAGATACAGCATATTATACATATTTCTTAAAAGACGTCATAATCACTGTTGACTATAAAATATTTATTGTTACTATTGCAATTTCGGCCTTATGGCCATTTTCAAGTATAACTGCAAAGTTACCTAAACACTTCTGTTTAGGTAACTTTGCAGTGTTACTTGAAAATGGCCGTAAGCCCGGAATTGCGATAGTAACAATAAATATTTTCTACAGTCAGCGGCGACTATGATGTCTTTTAAGAGATATTATGTGACTGTGAATCCCAACCATGAGAAGTTTATTATACATAGGTTTGCGAAACGTGAAATCATATACAGATAAAAAGCACCTTATGCAATTGGGCATTCTTACATACTTCACTGTCGCTTCTATGTTCTTATATGCGCGATATGTTAAATATGCTGCCAGACAAACAGCAGCAACGGCTCGAAACAGACGCAGCAATAGCGAAGTAACTAATTTTGTGACTTTTACGAGTTCCTAAACAGGAAATAATTGTATGATAACATCTGTGGGCTTTGAAAGTTTCATTTCTTGTGTTTCAGCATATTAATTTAATACCTAATAACCACACCTCCACTTCCCGCGTTTTCGTGTACATCAGAACGTAATCCAATTTTGTGACATATTTCAACCAAATTATTTAGTTTCATGTGAGTTCTTCAGTAGTATTTATTACAGATAGTTCCTCTATTTTCATAAGGGTCTACAGCAGAGTCCCACAGAACATGTGAATAGTCTATTACTCTAGATAATTTTCCACTGTCTTTAATTTGGTTAGGGACAGAGATTGTTGTGTGCAGATAGGAGCCAAGTTGGTGACACTTCACTCTTAGCTCCAGGCTGTAATGACTTCGCTTACACAGCTTGAAACTGCAGTGGATGAGCACCACTGTTGTGTGCCGTTGACCCCTCACTTGTAGTCGAGTGGGAGGACACCCCAGAGTGTGGCATGCAGTGAAAGACTTCCCAGGGGGCCGCACATAAGGCCTCCCCGCTTAGTGTGACAAACAGGTTCCAGGCGCTGTCTATGGCTGACGCTATCGCTCAGCCAGATGCAGTCACCTGTCCTGTTTCAGAGGAAACTTCTCAGCTTGCAAGATGCAGGTGAATAACTGATAGTTGGTGGCTGCAACTTTAGGCGGGTTATGGGTCCACTTAGGGACATGGCTGCCAAGAAGGGTAAGAAAACCAATGTGTACTTCGTGTGCATAACCGTTGGGGTCATTTAAGTCGTAGAATGGATTCTTCCGGATGCCATGAAGAGCACAGGGTGCAGCCAACTGCAGGCGGTTGCTCACGTCGGTACCAATGATGTGTGTTACTTTGGATTGGAAGAGATTCTCTCTGGTTTCGAGCGGCTAACAGAAGCAAGATGAAAGCAGACTTCACCATTTGCAGCAGAGTCGACAGGACCGATTGCGAACCTCTGGTACAGAAACGAATGGAGGGTCTGCATCAGAGCTTCAGACGATTCTGTGACTGTATAGGCTGCAGATTCCTCGATTTGCGCCATAGTGTGGGTTGGGTTTTGGGTTCTGCAGAATAGGTCTGGCGTCCACTACACGAAGGAGGCGGCTATACTGATAGCAGGAGCTGTGTGGCTTGGACTGGTCGGGTCTAGGGAAAACACAAAAAGGGATTCAGTCACAGGCTGAACACAGAAACAACGCAAATACAGGAACCATCGGTATAACACTTGTAAACAGTCCTATCTGTGTTGGAAAAATACCAGAGCTCCAAGCGCTAATAGAAAGCACTGATGTCCAACTTGTTATAGGCACTGAAAAATGGCTAAAGCTGGACATAAGTTTAGCCGAAATTTTTGCCAAGAACCTAACGGTGCCTCCAAAGGATAGGCAAAACACAATGGGTGAGACCTGTTTGTTGCTGTTAGAAGTAGTTTAACTTGTCGCAAAATTGAAGTAGATAGTTCCTGTGAGTTAGTATGGGCAAAGGTAATTCTTGGCGACCGGAATAAAATAATAATTGGATCCTTCCACCGATGTCCCAATTCAGATGATGCAACTGCTGAAAGGTTCAAAGAAAACTTGAGTTTGATTTCAATCACGTACCTATCTCACACAATTATTGATGGTGGTGACTTTAATTTGTCCTCCATATGTTGGGGAAAATAATATTTAATCCCGGACGTACGCATAAAACATCATCCGAAATTATCCTAAAGGCATTCTCTGAAAATTATTTCAAGATGTTAATTCATGAGCTCGGTTATGGAAACACACTTGACCTCTTAGCAACAAATAATCCTGGGGCATCAAAACGGATACAGGGATAAGTGAACACAGGGTTGTGGTAGGGAAACTATTGTAATCCTCAAATCCTCCAAAGATATACCTATTGAAAAAAGCAGATAAAAATTCACTTGACGCCTTCCTGACCGACAACCTTCACTCCTCCCAGATTAACAGTGTAAGTGTAGGCCAGATGTGGCTTGAATTCCAAGAAATAATAACGACAGCAATTGGGAGACATCTCCAAATAGATTAACAAACGACGGCGGTGATCCCCAATGGTACACAAAACGGGTCAGAACACTGTTGCAGAAACAACGAAAAACATGCCAAATTCGAACAGGCGCAAAATCTCAAAGATTGGCGGTCTTTCATAGGAGGTCGAAATTTAGCGCGGACTTGAGTGCAAGGTGCTTATAATAGTTTCCACAACGAAACTTTGTCTCGAAAGCTAGCAGAAAATCCAAATATATTCTTGTCGTATGTGAATTATGCTAGCGGCATGACACAATCAATGCCTTCCCTGCTCGACAGCAATGGAGATATTAAGAACGCAGTGATGCAAAAACAGAGTTAATAAACACAGCCCTCTAAAATTCCATCACCAAAGAAGACGAAAAAGTATTCCACAATTCGAATGAAGGACAGCTGTCAAAGTGAGTAATATAAACGTAGATAACCTCGGCGTAGTTAAGCAACTCAAAATCACTTAATAAATGTAAGTCTTCTGATCCAGACTGTATACCAATTACGTTCCTTTTAGAATACGCTGATACAATAGGTCCATTCTTAACAATAATATACCACCATTCGCTCGACGGAAGTCGCACAGGTCACATCAGCATTCAAGAAAGTTAGTAGGAGTAATCCACTAAATTACAGGCCCGTATCATCAATGTCGATATGTAGCATGATTTTGGAACATACACAGGGAGGTAAAACGGAACGCCGTGCTGGATCCAAACGGCCTCGTATGACTAGCAGTCGATATGACAGGCATCTTTTCCGCATGGCTGTAATCGATCGTGCAGCCACATCCCTGAGTCAAGAGATGGGGACTTTTGCAAGACAACAACCATCCGCACGAACAGTTCGACTACGTTTCCAGCAGCATGGACTATCAGCTCGGAGACCATGGCCGCAGTTACCCTGGACGCTGCATCACAGACAAGTGCACCTGCGATGGTGTACTCAACGACGAACTTGGTGCACGAATGGCAACACGTCATTTTCTCGGATGAATCCAGGTTCTGTTTAAAGCTTCATGATGGTCACATCCGTGTTTGGCAACATCACGGTGAACGCACATTGGAAGAGTGTATTCGTCATCGCCATACCGGCGTATCACCTGGCGTAATGGTATGGGATGCCATTGGTTACACGTCACGGTCACCTCTTGTTCGCATTGACGGCACTTTGAACAGTGGACGTCACATTTCAGATGTGTTACGACCCGTGGCTCTACCCTTCATTCGATCCCTGCGAAACCCTACATTTCAGCAGGATAATCCACGACCGCATGTTGTAGGTCTTGTACGGCCCTTTCTGGATACTTTCGACTGCTTCCCTGGCCAGCACATTCTCCAGATCTCTCACCAATTGAAAATGGCTAGTCAATGGTCACAGAGCAACTGGCTCGTCACAATACACCAGTCACTACTACTGATGAACTGTGGTATTGTGTTGAAGCTGCATCGGCATACAAGCTCTGTTTGACGTAATGCCCAGGTGTGTCAAGGCCGTTATTACGGCCAGAGGTGGTTGTTCTGGGTACCGATTTCTCAGGATCTATGCACCCAAATAACGTGAAAATGTAATCACATGACTGTCAGTTCTAGTATAATAGATTTGTCCAATGAATACCCGTTTTTCACCTGCATTTCATCTTGGTGTAGCAATTTCAATGGCCAGTAGTGTATATTGTGTTAGAACATTATGAATTACCTCGAAGAAAACAGTCAACACGGATTTAGAAAATATCGTTCTTGTGAAACACAGCTAGGTATTTAGTTGCAAGAAGTGTTGCATTGACGAGGATTTCAAATGCTTCCGTATTTCTGGATTTCCGGAAGGCTTTTTACACTGTACCACAGAATTGACTTGTAGTGAAATTGGGTGCTTATCGAATATCGTCTCAGTTATGTGGCTGGATTTGTGATTTCATGTCAGAGAGATCACAGTTCTTAGTAACTGACGGAAAGTTATCGAGTAAAACAGAAGTGATTTCTGGCGTTACCCAAGGTCCTGTTTTAGGCCCTTTGTTGTCCCTTATCTATATAAACGATTTAGAAGACAATCTGAGCAGCATTCTTGGGTTGTTTGCAGATGACGCTGTCGTTCATCAACTAGTAAAGTCAACTGAAGACCAAAACAAATTGCAAAACGATTTAGAAAGGATATCTGTATAGTGCAAAAATTCAAAACTTACCCTAAATAACGAAAAGTGTGAGCTCATCCACATGTCTGTTTACAGAATCCTATAAACTTTGGTTAAACCATCAATCAGTCAAATCTAAATGCCGTAAATTCAACTAAATACCTATGGAATACAATTACGAACAACTTAAATTGGAAGGAACACATAGAAAACGTTGTGGGGAAGGTTAACCAAAGAGTGCGTTTTATTGGGAGGACACTAAAAAAATGTAACAGGTCTACTAAAGAGACTGCCTACACTTCGCGGGTCCGGCTTCCTTTAGAATACTGCTGCCACTAGGACAGACTGAGTACATCGAAAAAGTTCAAAGAAGGGCAGCACGTTTTGTATTATCACGAAATTGGAGAGAAAGAGTAATTGAAATGATACAGGATTTGGGATGGACTTCATTCTCTTCCGATTGCGAAAATATTTTGTTGACGCGGACCTACATAAGGAGTAACCATCACCATGATGAAATAAGGGATAACAGAGCTCGCACAGAAAGGTATAGACGTTCATTCTACCCGCGCGCAGTACGAGATTGGAATAATATAGAGTTGTGAAAGTAGTTCGATAAGTATCTGCGGGCACTTAAATGTAATTTGCAGAATCTCCTTGTAGATGTAGATGTGGATACAAATGTTTACCTTTATATGACGTGCTGCAAATATGGATACATCTCAGAAGGTGCCCCACGACGTTTGGATGAAGAATTTACTTCAAACTTTGTACGCTTGTAGTAGTCCATTAGGACAACATAATGCGCAAGTAATAAAGCATGCTACTCAGGGTATTTCGAGAAAATCGCAAGAGTTTTTTACGTCGATGACCTACCGGTGCGATGCGACTCTGAGCACGTCTGGAGGTGGTTATGTGGTTAGTGTTCAAGCTTCGCAATTGGTGGATCACTGGGTCGAGCCTCGCTCTTTTTTTTCAATTTTTTCAACACTGGTCATATTGTTACATACCTATTACGTTTGAAAGGTAATATGATGAAAAGATAAATATATGTGTATGAACTTTTACAGAACTTCCAGTTACTTGGTTGCTGGTAATTTTTATTATTACAACAAACATTATGTTTACCAGTATAGTCAAGTAGACGAGCAAACGCACAAAATTTGTCTGAAAATGAAGGCCAATCGTGAGTTCCGAAATTCCTTATACCTGCAGTCTGGTGAAGTACCGAGGTCAGGTTTGCACCTGAACGCTTCGAGCTGCAGACACAGGTTTCAAGGACGAGGGACTTGGTTGGAAAGCACAAGTCAAACATCGATAGATAAAGGTGTGAATAATTTGATTGAATAATACAATAAGTTATGAGCCAGATTATAAGGTCATGTGCGATTAATCTTCGTACGTGCTTGCAACATTACAAGTTGCATGATGGCATTTTTCACACAGGTAAGGAAATGGTGTCTGCTACATGGAATGAAAGCAGTTTTTCCGCATGCACAAGGAATCTTCGGTGTTTCTTCCGACAATTTGAATCCAAACCACGAGTAACGCAACGTTTTCGTAAATATCAATGACGAAAACTGAGGACGTACGATTGAATGTATTTTTATAGAAACTTCATTAGATGTAAGTTCTCGTTCGTTGTCAGTCGAATATAAACAAGTCGGAAAGCACTTGATAAATTTTTGAACATGCCTATAGAAATAAAAGTAGCATTATATTTTCTGTAATAATAAGAATTAGCAAAGAGCCAAGTATAATTGGAAATTCAGTAAACGTTCATGCAAATACATGTCCTTTTATTACTTTTCATTGTGATATATGCGAAATAATATAACTAGTGATGCAAAAATGCAGTTACGGAATAGATGAACGATACTCGATCCTTAGATCCACTGATGACGGAGCTTGGTCGCTAACAACGTGACCACCGCCACCAAGTGCTCTCGGTCGCAACGCACCGGCACATCAATCACACGTACGGTTCTCTTACGATTTTATCGTAATCACCTACGTAGTGAGCCTTACTACTCATATATTGTGTTGGCTTAATGGACTATTATAAATGTACGAGGTCTGAAGCAAATTCGTAATCCGAATTTCGTCGCCACCCGTTGTCAGTGGGAAGTATAGGGTGCAACGTCTTCCGTCAAATCTATGAACAGTGCGCCCTTCCAATCAAAGGAAAAGGTCATCAAGCTTTTCCCGAAGATGCCGTGCCTGTACTTTCGACTACGCTGTAGAAGTTACGCTGGGAAGCCCTTACAGGTCCTCCATACAATCACGATCTCTCCCCATGCGATTTACATATTTATGGAGTTCTGAAGAAAGATAATCGTGGTTGGAGATATGCGTCCGACGAAGAGGCGCACGGCTGGGTACAGTCGTGCTCTCCTAGACAATTACAAACATTTTTCCATGAAGGCAACACTCTCTTCTTTTGCTCTGGGATAAATATATTATAGTTATGGTGACTACTTTTGCAATAATTTACAGTTTACGTATTTTCCTCCCATCTGTCTCCTTTTCATTTGACTGCCCTTTATATATAGTTGTGACTGGTCAACGTTCCTGGTATATGGTAAGAAACCAGTGTGTTATAAGACAAAATGAATTACATAGAAAAGTAGTAATCACATTAAGTAAAGCGAGACAACATATGAGGATAAGCGCACGTTGGGCCACATTTCGTCTTGTATAATGATATGATGATAATAAATAAAAGTATAACATTTGGCGGTGACGTAATGGAAACAGTAAATACGTCGAAGTGACACTATGCTGGTCACGTCGCATGAGTATGGATAGCAGTTGGTCATAACAATACTAGGCGGAAGCACACATAGATTTGCGGAAGACTATGGGATTTAAATGGCAACAGGAAGGTCAAGATCGGCAAAATGAAAGAATCTACTGTGGTCGTATGGTGTACACCAAGTCGGATCCATATCATCAAGTCATTGAATTGTCTACTGACGACGATGATGATGACGAAAATGAACATCGTTCAGTGATTAGGCCTTAGGGCTGCTCCGACCGACCAACTGCTGCCTACTAGGCAGTACTATGAACTATCTATGTCGTGGGACATTCGATCAGCATGTCGTTACATCATTCCAGTCGTTATTTCCAATAGATGACACCTTATGATACCGCTGTTTCTTTAATCCTCTTGACCTCACAAAGGTTGATATATGCAGTGTCTTCAGAAATGGTTTGAAATGCTTATGAGAGTGTTGCAGGGTAGGTTGTTCTGAGCAATAACTGTTGCGCCGTTTCTGAGTTCCTTAGCACTGAAGCTAGCAAATCAGGAAGCAATCCGTCAGAGACGATGTCTCCAAACGTGTTGTTCGTATGATTTCGTAAAACCGAAAGAGATAGCGATACAAAATTTGGACATTAGGCAGTAATAAGGATCGATATTTCTGAAATAAAGCGCTTTAAACTATTTACGAACTTTTACAGGAACACGATCATATATCTGGCACAGTCGCAGAGAGTTTGGTATTACGATCCGAGAACTACTGAGTCTGAGGAATTTTAAGCCTAATTCAAGTAGGCACTTACGTTATTCTCGCTGCTCCGTAACATAAATAGCTAATAATATAGAAGTCCTACAGAGAGATATAAAGTGTTAGACCTCAAAAGTCCTGGAAGAGACTGAAATTAACAATCAGATGGAGTTAAGATGTTACAATATACTGTCGAAGTCTGATTGCCTTTCAAGGACATGATGTCATAGCTGTTCGATAGCTTGATCCTTGACCTGTTGTTATGTGCTCTTACGTCTGGTCTACTTGGTTTTAACGATTTTACGCTACAGTATTTGTTAGTTTATATGTTTATGCTCTGTAAAGTGGGCTGCAATCCTGATATTTGCCAACGCGTGAAAATATTCATAACTTTCCTTACCATGTGTGTGGTGGCGCTAGTACATTCCGTGTCACACACGAGCACATTGGGTAGGTTTGCTGTCCGTCGCTTAGTCTTGAACGCGCTTTTAACATGTCAGTTTTCCAACTGGTCCATTTGAAATCTAACGCCCTGCTTTTTGCGATTAACAGTATTTAATTTTGAGTAGGGTGAGCCGCCCTACTTCCCGTATCAGAGTTTAAAGGTTTCACCGAAGTATGTACATTTGAAGATGTGACTTGAAATCACGAAACCGGTAGTTTTCCTGTAAAAGTTGATGTACAGCTGACAGCGGTTTATTTCGGAAATTTGGACTACTGCGTTTGCCCTCAGCAGAAAATTGTTTGTAAGGACGAACAAGAACCAAAGACTGGCCACAGTTGTGGTTATCATTTACACGATGAAGGCAACTAACACTAATTTTATATGGTGAGCTGCTTGAATTTGCGCACATAACGCCCTGATGGGCTAACTTCAGTGCTAATTAACTCGGAAGTGGCGCAACGTATCGAACTTTTTTTAAATAATTATTTCTTAATACAACCTAACCTGCAACACACTTACAAGCTTTCCAGACTATTTCTAACCACCCAACATCTATTTCCTGTCTTTTACACTTGCTTTTGCGAAAGGCACAAAATTTAACTCTTCCTCTTGCAGCGTATAGGGAAACTAAAGGCAAGGTGACTGTGGTGGGAAGCCACGAACTAGGTGCAAGAGCCTTTGAGTACTGGGGAAGAGAGGCGGCTACGTCTGTTAAGTGCCGGCACGCCCTCGCCGCAGCGCGTTGAAGCGTGTGTGGCACAGACGGCGCTTTGGCGCAGCACTGATGGCTGTGTGGCGGGTAACAGGGTTACAAGGGGTGCTCTGCGGGTAGCAGAAGTGCAGGCGAGGCGCGCGGCCCGCCACACGGGCAGCTGCGGTCGCGCGTCTTGCAGGCGGCTTCACCGCTGGTTCACATCTGGTGGCCGCTTGCCCCTACCCTCACGCCGCTGCCTTCTCTGAGCGCGTATTAACCCGGTATTACACTACACATCAGAAATGTACAAGTCACGGGGAGAACACGGTGAGCACCATAACGCAATTTGCGAGAAACTACCGTCAGTGGAACAGGAACCAAATTAAATGAACGTATGCCTCGGCTTATGTGGAGATACTCCACCGTTTCTGAGGAAATGGCTGTCATAGATTCAGACGTAGTTAGATACGTTTTAGAGCACGATAGGCCCACTCACTGATGCTAAAATAGGCAGTAGGAATCAAAGGAGTATGGGCAGGAGCATGCTGCGCCGCTGACGTCAGAGTGAACCCCACCCACACTCAGTAGCCAGCAATTGCCATAGTATATTGTGTTGTAATTGCTTTTACACGCGAGAAAAAGGATGTTTAGGGCAGTGCGAATTTTTATTAGTGACTGACGTTTGAATAGAGGCCAACGCCGCAATTATCAGTATATTAAGAGATTTCTTAGAGCAAATTTTTAAGCGATAAATAACGGTTTGCTGCATGATGGCCATTTCTACTAACGATATAACCGGGTTTTTAAAAGCGAACTGTGAAATATTCCTGCAGCACCACATCTCAAAGGCTTCGATACTCTTCTGTTCCGGTTTTCGCATAGCCCATGTTTCACTATTGTACAACGCTGTGCTCCAAACGTACATTCTCAAAAATTTCATCATCAAATTAAGAGCTATGTTTGATACAGCAGACTTCTCTTGCCCAAGAATATCCTTTCTGCCAGTGCTAGTCTGCTTTTTGTATCCTCCTTACTCTGTCCATCGTGGATTATTTTGCTGCCGAGGTAACAGGGATTCCTTAAATTCATCTGTTTCTGATCCGCAAATTTCTCACTGCTCTCATACCTGCAGCTTCTCATTACTTTCGTTGTTCTCCAGTTTACTCTCCAGCCATATTCTGTACTCATTAGGCTGTAATTATTCTTCGTTTTCACTGACAACAGTAATGTCATCAACGAATCTTATTATTAATACTTTCACCCCTAATTTTTACCGTGCTCTTAAATTTCTTTTATTCCTCTCGTTCCTTCTTCGATGGATAGATTCAATAGTAGTGGCGGAAGACGATCCCTGGCTTACACTCTTTTTAATCCGAACACTTCGTTCTTGGTCTATGGGTGTTATTGTTCCCTCTTGCTCCTTATACGGAATGCATATTACCTGTCTTTCTCTACAGCTCATCTCTATTTTGTTCAGAGTTTCCAACATCTTGCGCCATAATCATATGACTATCAATCGACTTTTGCAGCTGTAGAAGGGTTGAAATGTCCCAGATAGATTTGTTACTCAGGTGACATCCAGTGACTCGTCAACATTGGAAGATACTGAGTTCTGACCAGCTTATTCTGCTGTTATTGGATCTCTACCGACAACACAATACTCGCCGCCTCCTTTTACAGTGGGTGATCCGGCGCACGAGATATCAAGTCATCAGTTCAGCATTATATGGGAGTGTTCTGATTCTTGTGATCGGATAGTGCATGTGCGAACCTCGATATGTCTCGCAGCTTGTCAATTTCAGTATTTCGAAGGTACAGCTGTAGAGTTTCAACGCAAAGTTAGTAAGGGACATGAGCAGTTTGATGTTTTCCTATTCCCTCTATGTGCGCGTGTGTGTGTTTGTATGTATGTGTGTGTGTGTATGTATGTGCGTGTGTGCGCCATGTTGTTTCCAGAGCGTGCCACGCCCTTCACCATGTCGACAGCGCTTACACCCACACAGCAACACCCGCCTCTCCCCGGGGAGGCGCGCTGGCCATTGTGGAAATCTGTTTTCACGGGCTACACAGTCCTCTTTTGTCGCCTGCCTGGTTTCCACCCCCACGCCCACCCCCGTCGCACCCAGCGGAGTCCCGGAGGACCGGGCAGCCCAGTCAGCGGCTACGGTGCTGCGTCCTGTTGCCAAGTCCAAATCTGGCTTTTTATGATTTTTCCTGAAAGTCCTGCCAGTCTGTGGGGAATAAAAGCCTCGCAGCTCACGCCCACGGCTCGGACATTGGCGGTAGACGTGGTAACAACGTTTTCGCCGAACAAGTGGTCGCCGCCTTATCAATGAAACGAATGAAAATCACTTTTCCACCACTTTTGCTAAAGGTGCCAATGCTGTTTCCGAACATTTGGACTTACTACATTTGATTTTTCCTTTAAATACGAAAGTCTTATTCGAGAAAATTGTCTGTGAATTTGTTACATTTACTAGTGGTTTCAAAACCACGAAAGACCTCGTAATAAAAACCAAAGGGTACATTGACAGGTAGATCACATTCCAGAGGTTGAAGTTTGAATTACAGCCACTGGAAGTGCCAACGTTTCTTTACATTTGTTCCATTGTTTCATCGTGATGGCGTTGTCACAAGAAGACTTACTTTTGTGACATACAGTTCGCAACAGCAGAAGCAGTGTGGAAAGAATTTGGATAATGAGCTACTGAGGACGCTTTTGAAGTTTTATAAGGCTGTAGACAGTACGATATGAATACCACTGTAGGGGATTCGGTTTTAAGAGCAATGGACACCAGTAAAAAGTGCTATCACAGAAGTTGAATAAAAGAATGTAAGTAAACAGAAGCTTTGGAGAAAAACAAGAAGTACTTCAACATCAACGAAAGAAAGTAGAAGACTGGATTCATTAATGTAAGTCATCTAGGAATGAAGTGAGTAGAAAGAGCAGGAAAGCCAAAGGCCAAATGGATGTAGAGAAAGAGTGAAGATATTGAAAAAGGAATGATCCTAGGGAGGACTGAACCGGCATACAGGAAAGTCAAAACTATCTTAGCTAAAATTAAAAATAAAATCGTCAACATTGAAGATGGAAGAGGAATTAAACTAGTAAATGCAGAGGAATGGGATGAATACATCGAAATATTACACTGAATCAGTCGGTGAGAGGAGGAACTATGTGATGACACAAGAAGAAATGAGACCTGGAATGGAGAGTGTAGGCATCCGGAATTTAGAGCCAGCGTTCAGCATAGCTTTGGATGACAAGCTATCAAACAAGGTGCAAGGCACAGATATCATTCCTTCGTAACTTCTAAAACCATGTAGTGATGTGGCTTTCGAACAACTAATGAAGCTGGTGTGGTGGATCTACGGGACTGGAGGCGTACCATCAGGAAAAGAATTCATTCACACAACTTCAAGTGCGAACAAAATGGTTCAAATGGCTCTGAGCAATGTGGGACTTAACAGTTGAGGTCATCAGTCCCCTAGAACTTAGAACTACTTAAACCTAACTAACCTAAGGACATCACACACATCCATGCCCGAGGCAGGATTCGAACCTGCGACCGTAGCGGTCACGCAGTTCCAGACTGTAGCGCCTAGAACCTCTCGGCCACTCCGGCCGGCCTGTCGCAATATAATCCAAACTGCAGAGTAGAATAATACACAGAAGAACGGGAAACAAAATCGAAGATCCTTTCAGTGATGATGTCGCACTTGACTTTTGTTTTTATTATTTTTCTGCTGCATATATTATATCAGTTAAGAGCAACGGGTACAGCGCACAAAATTTCGATGTCCGTGTATTCCAGTTTAACTTAATTTTAAGCATGTTTTGCAGCTGTGTACATGACTGTATTTAACACAGTAAGTACTTAATAAAAACGTCTTCTGACGCAGTATTTTTGTGTTTTATTAAATCAAACGATACGTTTCGGAGTCTGTGTGTCCATAGGCAGGTGTGAAACGTCTTACTGCATTAAAGACTTTTGCTCTTAATTGAAGCGATGCCAAATGTATGCTCCTGTTATGAGAAGATTTTTATTTTAGGAATGAAATTAGGGGTCACAGGACAAGAAACAGTGAAACAAAGTAAAAAACTTACAGAAAAATCAAGGAAGAACATAATTAACGTTTTAATTTCAGAAGGCGTTGGTTTATTCATTATCTAATCACACGTCATGTCACTCAAGGCACACATTTGTTTATACATTTCAAAACACCTCACCGATGTAGTTTACAGTGAGGTGACCGTAGATGAAGTGTGTGATGTAGCTTCAGAGATCTGAGTTTTAAATAAATTGATGTAGGCACGGGAAGAAATTAAAAATAAGTTTTTAAAATATTAAAATGATTAAGAATGATTACCGAAATCTGTCTTCATTTAACATGGATTCAGGCTATTCGATTTTGTGAAAGTCTTTTTGAGCTTGGTATACTGTAAAACTGGTATTCTTTTGTGTAGGTGAAATATTTCATATATTTTCACAAAACACTGTTTCTAAATTTATTTACATCTGTAGGTTAGGAGTAACTTAACTTTTCTTTCCTTGTGAAAGAATGTAGCAGAGATCAATAGTGCGTTTATTGCCTGTGACTTCCAAGCTTACGCCTTGTTGTATGACATACGGTGAATACAGGCTTCACATCAGGAGCAGAAATGTTGTATTGGCTCAGTGGTAAACTCATCCACTACGATGAGTTAGCGCCAGTATTGCTCAGTAGTAACTTTTCATAGATTTTTGGGAATGTTGCCTCCCCACAATAACTAGGCGAAATATATGTCAGGTATTTTTCTCTACATCCTATATGTTTCGATATTCCTGTTCAAAACGAGAAAAATTGCAATGCAGTAACAGTTTGTAGACACCTCTTCGAGTCCCATGTGCTTCGATGTGATGTGGGTAATGTGAGAAAACGAAACATCGAACTTACCACTGAATGACACATTACTATGAGTCCGAGTGTGTTTTCTTATCCGTTGTTAACATTCCCCCATCCCATTATGGGCAGATGGGCTGATACGGCCTGGTTGATTCACTTTACAAAAATAGTGACTATGTCGCTTAAGAATAAACTTTCATAAGAAATCACATGCCAGAACGGAAGGTAAATCAGTGGTGTGTGAGTGTGTGTGTGTTCAAGCGTGCTTGCTTTTTAAGGGGGCTCGAAAGCACTTGTCGAGAAGGAAAGGGGGAAAGGGTACAGCCTATCCCAGAACTTTCTCAAACTGTATGCTAAGAAAGCTGTAAAGTAAACCAAGGATGAATTTGTACAAGGAATTATGTTCAAGAAGGAGAAATAAAAACTATGTATCCTAATGGCGCTGTAATTCTACCAGATACAGCAAAGAAATTGCAAGAACAGTTGAATGAAAGGAATAACGTCCTGAAACGAGGTTATAAGATAAACGGCAATAAAAAGAAAGAACTGCTAATTGAGTGTATTCTAGTTAATTTAGGTGGTGCTGAGAGAATTATACAACTAAATGGGACATTAAAGATAGGAGACTAGACTTGATAATTTGCTAATCCAGATATTTCATGCTCGAGAGAATTCGTCAGTAATCTGTAGAAAAAAAATTCAAAACGTTGTGCAATTGAAATCGATAAAAAACAGCCAAGGCACGAAGATATTGTGTAAGTGAGGTGGAGAGCTTAGCACAGGATAATTCGAACTGTCTTGCAGTGGATCAGTGGCTGGATTCTGTTTCCGGCTTCACGTCAGTGGCTAGGCCCATGTGACTACCCGCCGGCGCCACTTACTGGTTGCCAGAGGAGCTGTTGATATCGGACACTGCACGGTATGAACCTCGCTGTAGGTTGACAGAGATATAATACGTGAAGAGAACGGTGATGTTATTGGTGTCGGCGGGAGATGGCGTTCCTGTGTTTGTGTCCATGCTCGAAGTCAGTGGTGCTGGAGGTGGAAAAGGGTGTCTTTCAGTGGTAAACTCCGACAGTGCGGAACTGGGTTTGTGGATCTGTGAGGAATCATAATTTGCTTCAAGCCTTCTATGAGAGGGGAGGGGTTCATGTCTTGAGGTGTGGACACAGCTGCTTGGCGGGTCGTACCAGCACTGTGCTAATGGCGTCCACTGTTAACATGGGTCGTCCCTGTGAGTACTGATGACGCCTAATATCCATCCACGTGCGCAACAAGTAGCGGGACCAGGGCTGCGGGTGGTGTTCTTGTGGTGCACCCCTCAGGAGGCCCAGAGTCTGGTGTTGGGGCCACGCAGCAGTTAAGCTGGTGTGCACCCACGTATCGGCGTGTTTCTGTAGGTGGATAGGAACTGAGTCAGGACCTTGGAAGTCCTACGTGCGCAGCAAGTAGCGGTACCAGGGCTGGGGGTGGTGTGGTCGTGTTGCACCCCTCTGGAAGCCCAGAGTCTGGTGTTGGTGCCACGCAGCAGTTAAGCTGCAGTGCACCCATGTATCGGCGTGTTTCTGTAGGTGGATAGGAACTGAATCAGGACCTTGGCCATCCTGTGCGCAGCAAGTAGCGGGATCTGGGCTGTGGGTGGTGTGGTCTTGTTGGACGCCTCAGGAGGCCCAGAGTCTGGTGTTGGTGCCACGCAGCAGTTAAGCTGGAGTGCACCCATATATCGGCGTGTTTCTGTAGGTGGATAGGAACTGAGTCAGGACCTTGGAAATCCTACGTGCGGAGCAAGTAGCGGTACCAGGGCTGGGGGTGGTGTGGTCGTGTTGCACCCCTCTGGAAGCCCAGCGTCTGGTGTTGGTGCCACGCAGCAGTTAAGCTGGAGTGCACCCATGTATCGGCGTGTTTCTGTAGGTGTATAGGAACTGAGTCAGGAGATCGGCCATCCTATGTGCACAGCAACTAGCGGAAGCAGGGCTGGGGGTGGTGTGGTCGTGTTGCACGCTTTAGGAGGACCAGAGTCTGGTGTTGGGCCACGCAGCAGTTAAGCTGGAGTGCACCCATGTATCGGCGTGTTTCTGTAGGTGGATAGGAACTGAGTCAGTACCTCGGCCTTGGGAGCGGTTGACAGCATTTTCACTATTGGTTGGTAGGCGGAAGGGTGCTACTGTCACATGCATTATAGCTTTCCGAAAAAAAAATAATTTTGAAACATACTGGTTGAAGTCGAAGGCAGTGATCAGAGATAACTTTTTCTTGGACGCTTCAAATATCGAATATTTTTTGCAAAGCGTTTATTGTATACCTTACTGTGGTATTTGACTTTCGAAATTTAGAAGGACATTTTGAAAATGAGTGTGACGATCAGCTGCATCTCTCTGTGGAAGAAGCAGGTGGATTCCACGAGGACACTCTCCCCCATTATCTCTGTGGTGTTGGCCACGCGTGAATTCGTTGGTTGTGTTGACTGAGTTGCTGCCCACGTCTCGCAATAGTGATCTGTCCCGTTATTGTGCTGCGTGATACCTGGGGCAGTAGGCACACCGCCTTCCGGGAGCGTGCTGGAGGCTAATGGCACGCTAATGCAGTAGCGGTGGGATGTCCACCCACGGCAGCATCGGTGCTCCCTGTACCATATGAGTCATCTTTCCTACGGAAAAATCAACTGAGGCTAATGTGTTACCTGCCGTTTAGGCAAACAACACTTAACGTTCCTTGTGTAGTACGAGGATAGATGATCGTAAAAGAATAATATTAAATGTGGATTAAATCGAGGAACATACACTGGGCATGGCGTTTATTTTCGTATGTGCATACATTAAACGGGAGGTGTGGAATACGAGAAAACGGCAAGATGTGACAAAACGTGAAAGCCTTCACCTGCTATGGGCGGGGCCTTTTACGTTTCGGCGTCGCGGCATGGCGGTGTATCAACCATGAAGGGGCAAGCACACACCTCGAGTATGAAAACAAAAGACAAGATGGTTTTGTGAAAAATAAAGTATATTGTTATCTTGGATGCCATGTTGACCCTTCGAGGCGTATGTCGTATAAAAGTTGTGTTGTACTCTAATTCACGAGTCACAATGTTTTATCTACGACGGAGTAACTTCTCCGCAAGTTTGGAGGAATTTTTCTGCGGGATCGGAGAAGACGATTTCGTGTCCTGACATTGGCGGGGACGCACTAGTAGCTGAGCAAAGCTGTAGGCGTGCTGTTGTACGACACAGTGCAGCCCACCTATCCTGAGTTCGAGACACCGGCTGCGCCGGGTGGTGCAGATCGCTGTGGTACATCGCCACGTACACGCCGTTGTATCGGCTACTTCACGAGAGTGTGCAGTTTATCGGAAAAGGTAAGCTGTTCAGAAAATACAGAAACCCACTTTGAAAACTTTTTCTCGTCTATACCGTAACACAGTGTTCCAGTGTTAGGACGTTTAAGAAGCATGCGGTAACCATTTATTAGAGTAATAGAGGGTACATAAAAGAGAATATTTATGTTGTATGCCGGTCATTACTAGAAAAATGGCCCAAGAGGCTCTAAAATTCTGACGAAATGAGTTCTAAGAAATTATATGAAAAAGTAAATTCAAGAAATAAGAAACTGTATGATACTTTAATGAATTATCTGACACTAGGGAGGAATTACCTCACAAAGTATATTCTAATATTAAGGAACGATTTGACGAAGAAAAATCTAAAGTTAATGTACTGTCGGTCAAGACAGAAAATACGAAAGAAGAACTAAAATTACAGATAACAGAACACGTCAAACAGGAGATAGAAGCTAAATTAACTAACACTGCAAATACTTCGACCCATTTGCCGCGGGAATTGAAGGATGAGATTAATAACCAATGCGATTAAGTTCACGAGGAAGTAAAAGAGAAATTCGAAGAATTAGATGCTAAAATTAACAAATTAGTTCGGTCTGCAGTTATAGAGTTCAACCAGGTTAAAGGGCAAATCTCATAGGCGAAAGAGCGTGTAACTGTTTTAGAACAATGCAAAGAATTTAGAGAAACAGTTAACACACATGAAACGATATATAATTTAGAGAAACGATTACATAAATTTATAAATTCTACCGTACAAGAGAAAGTAGAATAGCTTAATACCATTTCTAATTTTCTACTGGATTGCGATATAATTGACCGTGATCGCGTATGCCTAATGACATTTTACACTAGATGAGGCTCTCGTTACCGAAGGGAATCAGTACCGATTAGTAGGGGGAAAGTGTACAACAGACAGGAATAATCTATTAATAACCTAATCTAAATATTGATAATAATTTCGAAATGAGTGGAAGTTAGTACACTCACTGACAAACCTCATAGGAGGGAAAAGTGTACAACGTAAAATTTATTATACGGAATACTGACTAGCAAAAAAAAAGGATAATTAAATTGACGTCAGCCCACTAATGCAATGAATATCCAGAACCTAATCCTAAGGAAGGTAATGGAAAAGAAAATGAAACAAATAATCACTGGCACACCAACAGAAGGATATCAAGCTTTGCCGCGGCACAACAGATCACAATAAAATAAATGAATCAGAAAGCACTGAGTTAGCTTTTACTTAATCTGAAATACTGAATTTTGAAAGCAAAGTTAAATGAATTTGCTAGTTAAGTAGACGACTGACTGCAATTGAAACTTTCTTACAGAAGAAAAGGAATCTCAGCGTACGTTAATGCAAAATTTGGAAAAAGGCAAGCAATTTACTTTAATTATCGAAAGATTTAAATGAACTTACGCTAAGAAAATGAGCAAGTGATTTAGTTATAATACAAGAACAATAAAGTACGTACCAAGCCAGCAGAAGTTACTCGCTAAGCTAAATATAGAATAAATTAAATTTCGCTCTCTTAATTTGTGCTGTATTTTTAGTTATTAGATTTGCCAGTGAAATTTTGCGTTACTTTAAGTAAGTGAAGTTAATACACCAAACTGCAGATTAGTTAAGCCTCTGTCATTGCAGCAACATTGTGACTGAAACTGCTCCTCTCTCTCAGATCAGGGTGTCATTGACGTGCTTTGGGTGATGGGAAAGGAAGATTCCTCCTTAGTGCCCAACTGCACTCTTTATCTCACCTTTGATAGAGTGGTGCTTCTGTCCAATATCAAAGAGGGCTACGAAATTATCACATGCCGAAGCCGATGCACTGCTACCAGTACCATCATTTCAACCCCATTAGAAAGTCTTGTCGAGACCCAGCCAATTGTGTAACCTGTGTTAGGGATGCGCACAAGGGCGACTGTATGCCTCCTTCTCCCCGCTGTATCAACGGCAATGGGGACCACACCACCTCCTCTCGGGATTGTCCCGTGTATTTTGATGACCGGGCTGTCCAAGAGATCCGAGTAAAGGAAAACGTGCCTTACCTAGTCGCTCGCAAGTTATTGGCTAATCACAAACCTTGCGTTCTCCAGTCTGGCACCTATAGTTCTGTTCTTTTTGCACCTCACTCCATGAAGGACAAGGCCACGCAGACATGCGACTGGAAGTTCAGCTCTGAGGTTGTAAAGTCGCCCAGTGTCAACGTAGCATCATCATCCATCGTCCAGCTGTGCAACAAGCCATCAAACTATCGCCTCAAGGGGCAAAACCAGCAGCTATACAACCAGCAGGTTGGAAAGGACAGAAGGAGCACTCCTGTGAAAACTTGCTACATCCCTCCAGCCAAACAACACCCGAGCCTTCCTCTGCTAATTGGAAAGGCTCGAAATCAGTCTTCTCCTTCACCGACTCGACGGTGTTGCCATGTGTTACCCTAGCCCCTTCATCTCTTCCTCATCATGACTCTCCTCGAATGGAACGTTCACGACCTTTGGGCCCACATAGATGATTTACAGCTGCTTTTAGCATCACAGTGTTCTCTTGCACTCTGCCTTCAGGAAACGAAATTGCGCCCTCACGACCGCTTTGAGCTTTCACATTTCTTCCCAGTTCGTTTTGACCTTCGCCCTGAGGTCGGCCTTCCATCTCGTGGGGGCGTCATGCTGCTCATACAGGATGACGTTCATAGTCAATCCATCTCCATGACTACCCATCTTCAAGCTGTTACAGTTCACCTTTTCCTTCAATACTTGGCTTTTTCCTTCTGTACCATTTATGTCCCTCCATCATTCGATGTCAGGAGGGCACATTCAGCTTATTGGGGAGCTACCTCCTCCATTTTTGCTACTCAGTGGCTTTAATGCGCATCATCTCCTTTTGGATTCTCCTAGGACATGTCAGAGACGTGCCCTCTTGGCGATCTTCTTAATCATCTCAAGCTCTTCTGCCTTAACCGTGGAGCACCCACCTCCCTTTGCAACTCCTCGCACACATATTCCCATTTGGAGCAGTCCTTCTGCTTTGCCAGCTTGCTCATCGTCTTGAGTGGTCAGTTCTTCCTGACACCTCCTAGATCTCCCATTTCCATGTGCTGTCCGCTTGCTGCTCCTACCCCATCTGCATGCACACCCAAATGACAGGTTACTAAGACTAACTGGCGGCTTTATTCCTCTCTGACGACCTTCGAAGAACACAATTTGCCCAGTTGGAATGACCAGACGGAATATCTCACAAACGTTATCCTTACTGCTGCAGAACGTTCAGTTCCTCGTACTTCCTCTTTACCACGGCGTGTCCAAGTCCCTTGAGCACTGAGGCATGCCGCGACGCAATATGCGTGCAGAGACGTGCCCTCAGCGTTTTTAACCGTCATTCTACGATGCGTACTGCATTCATTAGATGCGTGCAAAGTGTCGTCTAGTTCCTTGGAATAGCTAAAAACAGAGCTGGATTTCATTCACTAGTTCTTTTAACAGTTCCACCCCTTCGTCTGTTGTATGGACCAACTTCCGACGCCTCTCTGGGACCAAGATCCATTCACCAATATCCGGCCTGACAGTAGCAGTCGACATCAGCGTGCACTCTACTGCTATCTCCAACACCTTGGGCCGCCATTTTGGTGAAGTTTCGAACTCTTCTCGCTATCACACTGCTTTCGTCAACCGGAAACGAGCACTCCCAATTCTTCGTAGAATCTGTAGTGATACAGTGCCGCCTATACTATGAGGAAGCTAGATCATGCTCTCAGTTCATCCCAGTCCTCCACCCCAGGGCCAGACGCTGTCCACATTCAGATGTCGCAGCACTTTTCTCTTGCGGGGAAGCACTTTCTGCCTAACACAAATAACCGCATCTGGTCAGGGGGCACATTTCCCGTACTTTGGCGTGAACCCACCGTCATGCTCATACCTAATCCCAGTAACGATAAATACTTTCCTTCTAGCTACCGCCCTCAACATCTGCGTTTGCGAGGTGATGGAACGTACGATTCATGCCCAGCTTGTGTGGTGGCTCGAGTCCCACAATTACTAACGAATGCACAGTGTATTTCGAGCGTGGCTTAGTGCAGTTGACCATCTCGTTACTTTCTCCACCCATGTCATGAATGGTTTTATGCCGAAATCCCAGACTGTGACCATGTTTCTCGATTTGGAGAAGGCCTACTACACCTGTTGGAGAACTGGTATCCTCTTTACACTTGGGGCTTCCGTGGCCGCCTGCCCTGTTTCCCTCAAGAATTTTATAAAGTTAGAGATTGTGTGTGGGTTCTGCCTTGTCGGTCCCCTTTATCCAGGAAAACGGTGTGCATCAGGGTTCCGTCCTGAGCCTCATCCTCTTTGCTATTGTCGTCTCCTGTCGGTCATCTTCAACTCCCTTTTTGTTGACGAGTTTGCCATCTATTACAGTTCTCCACGGACTTGCCTCACTGAGGTGATTCAGCGATATCTTGATCTTCTTCACTCCTGGAGCATCGACAATGGCTTTCATTTTACGCTGACAAACCTGTCTTCATGAATTTCTGGAGGCGCAACTGGTTTCTCCCTTCAACTTTAGATCTTGGGCCTGTTTCCCTTCCGTTCATTACGAAATTCCTGGGGCTCATGCTCGCTAGGAAACTCTCTTGCTCCTCCTATGTGTCCTACCTGGCAGCCCGCTGTACGCGGTTCCTCAATGGTACTTCCTGGGGTACCGATCGAGCCACCCTCCTCTGTTTGTACCGGTCCCTTGTCCGTTCGAAACTCGACTGTGAGTGCTTTGTTTATGTGTCTGCACGTCCATCCCTCTTATGCCATCTCAGCACTATCACCCTCGTGGCATCCGTTTGGCCATTGGCACCTTTTACACTAGCCCAGTTGAGAGTCTGTATGTTGAAGCTACTGAACTACCACTGTCCTACCACCGTAACTCTCTACTCAGCATGCTGTTTGTCTGTCATGCGTGGCTACACATCCTGTGCCTTCTTCTTCGGCGATTTCTTTGATCGTCAGTATGGGCGTGTCTCTCTTCTCTGTTGCCTCCTGGAGTCCACTTTTGGCACTTGCTACGGCGGCTTATCTTCACACCGCCTGCAACTTTCCCAGTGGGTGTGAACCCTTCATCACCTTCGTGAAGCGGCCTATGTTAATCTTGGCCTTCATTCGCTTCCTAAGGACACTACTCCAGCCTTGCTTTACTGCCTTGAGTTTCACGACCTTCGCATGGAACTTCGTGATAGTACCTTTGTTTACACTGATGGCTCGTGGACTGACCATGGGGTCGGGTGTGTCTTCGTCATTGGCCCCCATGTCTTTTGATACTGGCTTCTGGTACACTGCTCAGTATTTACAGCCAAGCTCTTTACCCTGTATCGGGACACAGAGTACATCCTGCGACACAGACTTCCCATATGTGTCCTCCGCTTTGACTTACTCAGCGCCCTTCAAAGTCAATGTCTGCTGTACACTGCCAATCCCTTAGTGCAACGGGTCTAGAAAAACTGTCACTTGCTCACTCCTGGTGGAGCTACTGTGATGTTTATGTGGGTTCCTGGTCATGTCGGTCTGCCAGACAACGAGGCTGCTGACGCTGCTGCCAAGGCTGCAGTCCTTGTACCTCAGTGCACTAGTTTCCATATTCCATCCGATGATCTCTGTGTTGTCATGTGTCAGGAGGTGGCGTCACTTTGGATCACCACTGATCCTCCCTTCATGGGAACAACTCCGGCTAATTAAGCCTCTCCCAGCGGCTTGGACGACCTGCTCTCGGCGTTCCCTCCGGGAGGAGTTCATTTTAATAATGCTGCGTATTGGGCACTGCCTTTTTTGGCCACCGTCATTTGGTAAGTGGCGCTACTCCACCACTTTGTACACATTGCGGCTATGTCTTAAATGTTCGCTGCTTCCTGATGGAAAGCCCTTTTTTCAACCGTTTACGTTCCCGATTGGATTTGCCATCGGCCGTTTTAGCAAATGACGTGCGGACTGTCGACCACGTTTTACTTTTTAGCCGTCAAAGCAATATGGAGAAGGGCATTTAATTTTTAACTTTGGACCTCCGTTTCTGTATGGTGTCTTTTTCAGCCCTTTCTCCACGTCCCTATTTTCATCTGCCTTCTCTTAGGTCAATTGGGACTGACGTGTAGTCGTTTATTAACTTCTCTCTGTCCTCATATTCTATAGTTTTGACTTGGGCGCCCTAAAGAAAAACAAAACCGAATCAAACGAAACATGACAATGCACCCAGTTATAAAGTAAGAACTATCAGGAAATGGTCTGTGGCCAGTTACATTCCTGAAATATATTTTCCTGCCCGAAGTCCCGATACGAACAAAATGGAACGCCTTTTGGATACGTTACAGCTTCGACAACGCACCATCGTAGGATACCTTCTAATATCGTGTCGGATCTCCTTTTGTCTGACATAGTGCAGCAACCCGACGTAGCATGGACTCAACATGTCGCTGAAAGTCTCGACCAGAAATATTAGCCATGCTACCTCTACAGCCCGTCCATAATTGCGTAAGTGTTGCTGGTGCACAATTTCATGCACGAACTGACCTCTCGATTAAATCCCATAAATGTTCTGCGGGATTTATGTCGCGTGATCTGGGTGGCCAAATCATTCGCTCGAATTGTCCAGAATGTTCTCGAAACCAGTCACGAACAGTCGTGGCCCTGTGACATGGCACATTCTCATCCATAAAAATTCCAATGTTGTTTGGGAACATGAAGTTCATGAATGGCTGTAAATGTTCTCCAAGTAGCCGAACATAACTATTTCCATTGAGTGATTGGTTTAGTTACACCAGAAGACCCATGTAAACGCAGCCATAATGAAGCTACCACCAGCTTGTACAGGTACAGTGCCTTGTTAATAATTTCAGTCTACCATCTCTTACCAACTGACATCAGGACTCATCTGAAACAGGCCACGGTTTTCCAATCATCTTGGACCCAACCGATATGATAACGAGCGCACGAGAGGCGGTGCATGCGATGTCGTGCTGTTAGAAAAGGCAATCGCATCGGCGGTAATCTGCTGCCATAGCCCATTAACGCCTAATTTCGCCTCACTATTCCAACGGATACGTTCGTCGTGAGTCGCAATTCGATTGCTACGGTTATTTCCGGCAGCGTTGCTTGTCTCTTTTCAATTACAACTCTACGCAGACACCGCTTCTCGGTCGTTATGTGAAGGCCGTCGGCCACCGCACTGTCCGTGGTGAGAGGTAACGCCTGAAATTCGACATTCTCGGCACACTCTTGATACTGTGTATATCGCAATACTGACATCCCTAACGATTTCCAAAATGAAACGTCCAATGCGTCTCGCTCCATCTACCATTCCACGTTCAGAATCTGTTAATTCCCGTCGTGAGATCATAACCACTCCGGAAACTTTTCATGTGAATTACGTGGGTACAAATGACAGCTCCGACAACGCATTGTCCTTTTATACCTTGTCTGCGTGATACTACTGCCATCGGTATGTGTGGATATCGCTATCCCGTTACTTTTATCACCTTAGTCTACCTTGAAGAGGAAGAAGCTACTCTACAATATAAAATGTGATATTTGCAAAGGAACTGAGTGTTCTTTATGTTTTAACAATTTTGCTTTTCCAATAGTTAGTTTTTAACCTGTTTTTAATTTAATCACCTTTGAATACATTGTGGGAGTGAACAGTGATCGAAGTGTTAAAATACACTCCTGGAAATGGAAAAAAGAACACATTGACACCGGTGTGTCAGACCCACCATACTTGCTCCGGACACTGCGAGAGGGCTGTACAAGCAGTGATCACACGCACGGCACAGCGGACACACCAGGAACCGCGGTGTTAGCCGTCGAATGGCGCTAGCTGCGCAGCATTTGTGCACCGCCGCCGTCAGTGTCAGCCAGTTTGTCGTGGAATACGGAGCTCCATCGCAGTCTTTAACACTGGTAGCATGCCGCGACAGCGTGGACGTGAACCGTATGTGCAGTTGACGGACTTTGAGCGAGGGCGTATAGTGGGCATGCGGGAGGCCGGGTGGACGTACCGCCGAATTGCTCAACACGTGGGGCGTGAGGTCTCCACAGTACATCGATGTTGTCGCCAGTGGTCGGCGGAAGGTGCACGTGCCCGTCGACCTGGGACCGGACCGCAGCGACGCACGGATGCACGCCAAGACCGTAGGATCCTACGCAGTGCCGTAGGGGACCGCACCGCCACTTCCCAGCAAATTAGGGACACTGTTGCTCCTGGGGTATCGGTGAGGACCATTCGCAACCGTCTCCATGAAGCTGGGCTATGGTCCCGCACACCGTTAGGCCGTCTTCCGCTCTCGCCCCAACATCGTGCAGCCCGCCTACAGTGGTGTCGCGACAGGCGTGAATGGAGGGACGAATGGAGACGTGTCGTCTTCAGCGATGAGAGTCGCTTCTGCCTTGGTGCCAGTGATGGTCGTATGCGTGTTTGGCGCCGTGCAGGTGAGCGCCACAATCAGGACTGCATACGACCGAGGCACACAGGGCCAACACCCGGCATCATGGTGTTGGGAGCGATCTCCTACACTGGCCGTACACCTCTGGTGTTCGTCGAGAGGACACTGAATAGTGCACGGTACATCCAAACCGTCATCGAACCCATCGTTCTACCATTCCTAGACCGGCAAGGGAACTTGCTGTTCCAAAGGACAATGCACGTCCGCATGTATCCCGTGCCACCCAACGTGCTCTAGAAGGTGTAAGTCAACTACCCTGGCCAGCAAGATCTCCGGATCTGTCCCCCATTGAGCATGTTTGGGACTGGATGAAGCGTCGTCTCACGCGGTCTGCACGTCCAGCACGAACGCTGGTCCAACTGGGGCGCCAGGTGGAAATGGCATGGCAAGCCGTTCCACAGGACTACATCCAGCATCTCCACGATCGTCTCCATGGGAGAATAGCAGCCTGCATTGCTGCGAAAGGTGGATATACACTGTACTAGTGCCGACATTGTGCATGCTCTGCTGCCTGTGTCTATGTGCCTGTGGTTCTGTCAGTGTGATAATGTGATGTATCTGACCCCAGGAATGTGTCAATAAAGTTTCCCCTTCCTGGGACAATGAATTCACGGTGTTCTTATTTCAATTTCCAGGAGTGTATTTACTATCAAAAACAGTATTGATCACAATGTATTTATTACGGAGGTCCTTACTCATTGGTCTGAAGATGACCACAGTAGTAGTCGAAACCGCTCACCGTAATAAATAAATTGTGATCAAGACTGTTTTTGATAGTAAATGTTATTAATTTGTAATTGGTTTTCGACAATATTTCTTGATTTCACTTACTAGATGTTGGCATGTAACAGATTAATAGTATACACGTTGGCTGTTTAAAAAATATCGACAAGATTATCTCGATCGCAGTATTTTTAAATTTGAGTAGAATATTTTTTCCTAGTTACATGACCATGTTGTGCCTTTGAATAGTTATTCACATTTGGTAAAACATTAGTTTTATGGGAGTAATTTATGTAATTTTAGAGAAACATAGCAGGACGCATAAAGTGATTTCTATCATTCCAAAATAGATTAACAAAATTTATTAAACCTTTAATACAGCGCTGGCTAGAGGCGAAAGCCTCAGAAGTGTTCCAAGGTACAACAGCATGACCTGCGTATGTACTCCTACATACTTCAGTGGAGCTTTGTAAACCGGAAGGAAGTATATAAATCTGCAATACGAATTCTTAGGTTGTAGCTGCTTTAACACAGGTGTGGTAATTATGTCACATTACTGCCCACGTTCATTACATTTTAGTTGCTATGTTTAGTATAAGAAGATGTTGTTACGGGAGGCTAGTGAATAGTTAGGATCACAAGGCAGACTCATCGAATGACGCGTCAAATAGCGTCAAATGGCCGGGAGAGCAACACAGAGAGGGACAGTGGAGATTCACCTACCACGCTGGGCACCAAGCAGCGGGTCTTTTATTATTTATATTTGCTGTTTAAATATTAATATACTGCTCCAACTGTGCTGATGACGTTACTTGAACTGAGAACTTGTTAATAATCAATTCAGTAGCACTCATTCCAGCAGGAAATGTATAATAACAAATTGTAATTCTTGTCAATACTTGTTGATGGCCGGCCGCTGAGGTCGAGCGGTTCTAGGCGCTTCAGTCTGGAACCGTGCGACCGCTACTGTCGGAGGTTCGAATCCTGCCTCGCGCATGGATGTGTGTGATGTTCTTAGGTTGGTTAGGTTTAAGTAGTTCTAAGTTCTAGGGGACTGATGACCTCAGATGTTAAGTCCCATAGTGCTCAGAGCCATTTGAACCATTTGAACGTGTTAGTGGAAAGAATGAACCAATCACAAGTGCGTTCTAAAACGCCAGGCGCCAGGCTGCTAAAATACCTCAATACCAATCTACGATCGGTTCATGAGGAGGTAATACGTGAATGTGTGTATAAAATTTGATGTCATGTCAAGACGGAATAGTTAGTTGAAAAATTGCCTCGTATCACATACCTGTGCGATGCCGTGCTAATCCAAGGCAGTATACGATATGTTTTCGAGGTGGCAACATGCGAACTAATGTGTGAAATGCAGCTCCATCCAAAGACGGAATTAATTACTAAATTTTCCTCGGGAATCATATTTGTGCGATCTCATGTTGATTCTCAGATCGTGTGATACACTGGTGTGACTTTTGGGTGCTTGGTAGCTAATTATTAGGGACCGGGAATCTTGTTACGAATATTAACGGTAGATTGGCTCTCAAAACGTTTTTCTTGCCCGCGCGAAGTGGCCGCGTGGTTCCAGAAGCCATGTCACGGACTGCGCAGCCCTTCTCGCCGGAGGTTGGAGTCCTCCCTCGAGCATGGGTGTGTGTGTTGTTCTTAGCATAAGTCAGTTTAAGTAGTGTGTAAGATTAGGGACCGATGACCTCAGCAGTTTAGTCCCTTAGGAATTCACACACATTTGAATTTTTTTTTTTTTTTTTTTTTTTTTTTTTTTTTTTTTTTTGCTTGATGTTTTGGCTTCTACAAATGGTAACAAAATCCAGTGGCATCCCGATACTAAGTAATTTCAATTTTAATAACACTGAATTCTTTCCCATTTGCCAGATCGTTATGTTCTGATTACTGCATGCAGATAAGAGCCTGCGGCCAGCGGAGAGGTGGTGGTGATGGTGGTTAGTGTTTAACGTCCCGTCGACAACGAGGTCATTAGAGACGGAGCGCAAGCTCGGGTTAGGGAAGGAAATCGGCCGTGCCCTTTCAAAGGAACCATGCCGGCATTTGCCTGAAATGATTTAGGGAAATCACGGAAAACCTAAATCAGGATGGCTGGAGACGGGATTGAACCGTCGTCCTCCCGAATGCGAGTCCAGTGTGCTACCCACTGCGCCACCTCGCTCGGTAGCGGATAGGAAACCAATTGGTACGGCAGCTACGTCTTTACAAGACAATGGATAGCACATTGACTCCAGTTATGCAAGGTATAATGAGCGCGGACGTTATTTACTGAAATTCACCGTGTTTCTTAATCGTGGCACATCTTTTTCGGGGGAAGGGCTGTGTTCAGGAACCATCTACGTAGTATTTGAGGGTAACAGTTTGCCTCTTTTGGAAATCCTACTTGACGTACCTTCATGAACACTTTACAAGGTCCATTGTAATCAACAGAATAATTGACTGCTACAAGTATGATTCTTCATGTGATTAACACTACTACAGTGTCGAAGAACACTTAAATGGAAAACAAATTGTAGTAACCCATAAACTGAACAGCGACGAAACAAGCAGGAGCAACTATGCAAGACAAAATAACTCTTTCACATCGACGAAGAGGAGAATCTCTTACTGGAGGACGTTCGATACGAATAGGGACCACTTTCTTTCGTGTTCACAGGGCGAAGAATATCTTTTCGAAACGGAGAGTATTGGCTCAAAGAGCAGAGATAGCCTTCGATCTCTGGCAGTGGTATTCGCCTTTACGGAAAAATTCGGAGCCCGAGAAACGTCCGCTCACACGCATCAACAGCCACGCGCTTTGAAGGGAAAATTGCGGATGATTTTTTTGTGATGGGTAGAGCGAACAGAGAATCAGAACATATTTTGATCGATGTAAATGCAAGAAATGGTATGGGCATTTGTGCTGTGTTATAGATTCATCTAAATCTCATTCCAGCCTCGCACCCGACTCCCCCCTAGTCGTCAAAGGAAAAGTAGAGTGATTAAAACGGAAATTCATCGGTTATCTACAATATTTGCAAAAGACATTTGTCTAGAGTCATTGAGGATACGCAGATGTTCTTGTCTGCGATTTACTGTAGCATATCACCACCAGTAAAATGCTCCTATCGGAGCACAAAAAATTGCGAAAATGCTAATATTTATTTAAGAGACTCTGACTGACAAGTGAAGTACCAGCTACTTCATTCTACCATCTGCAACATCTTCAAAAAAATTTTTCAGACATTTCCGCATGCGATTTCCTTCCTCAACTTTGAAAAAAAAAAACACAGCTTGGGCTCCAGCTCTAATGACTTCGATGTCCACTGCTGGTTAATCCCCAATTTCTTCCTCGTCCACAGTAAAAACTGACGCACTCTGACAGCATTTATTTCAATCCTGTTCCACAATGGAATTTTGCTCTACGTGCAAAAAATGAAGCTCTTGTTTCCTACCAAGTTTTCTCATCATACAATTTTCTTCTGATATCCCTAAAATGAAACTTTTGCCTCTGATAGAACGTTATCATGCGAAGAACTACACTGATCAGGCAGAACATTATGATCACCTACCTAATAGCCGGTATGTCCATCTTTGGCATGGATAACAGCGGCGATGCGTCGTGGCATGGAAGCAACGAGGACGTGGAAGGTCGCTGGAGAGAGTAGGCACCACATCTGCACACAGGAGTCACCTAATTTCCTTAAATTCCAGGGAGAGGGGCCATGAGCTCTGACGCTACGCTCAATCGCATCCCAGATGTGTTCGATGGGGTACAGATCTGACGAGCTGGGTGCCCAACACATCAACTGGAACGGGACACTATGTTCCTCGAACCACTCTATCAGAGTCCTGGCCTTATCTTGTTGGAAAATTCTGCAACCGTCGGGAAACATGATTGTTACGATGGGGTGAATGTGATCTGGAGCCAGTGTGCGATACTCCTTGGCCGTCATGGTGCCATGGAAGAGCTCCACTAGACCCATGCATGGCCACGTGAATATCCCCTAGAGCAGCCGCCACCAGCTTGTCTCCGTCCCACAATAAAGGCGTCAAGAAGCTGTTCCCCGGAATATTACGGATTTGTGTACTCCCATCGGCGTGATGATGACGATATCGGTATTTATCAGACCATCAAACACTCTGCCACTGGGCCAACATCCTTGTCCATTTAAGTCATAGTTGTAGATACCGCACATGCATGCGTCGTCGGCTGTGGAGGCCCATTGTTAGAAGTGTTCAGAACACTATGTGTTCAGATACAAATGTACTCTGCCGAGCATTACAGTTTGATGTTAGTTCCACCACAGGTCGTCGCCTGTCATGTTTTATCAGTCTGCCAAGCCTACGGCGTTGCGACGTATGTAATGAGGGGTGGCCGCCCAATCCCACGACATCTGCACGTGGTTTCACTTTGGTTTCACAACGTGTTGAAGACACTCACCGCAGCACTCGTCGAACATCCGACAATTCGTGCAGTTGTTGTAGTTCTGTACCATCTTTCAAATCGCCTTTCTTCGAACACGGAGAGGGTCATGCACTATGGGCTTGAGCGCCTGGCGGGGCGACTGACTTTGGTCGGGTTTCACCTATTGTACTGAGAGTGAAACGACCTGCTAGCCGTCTGAGTGTCGCAACAGTGTATTTGTTTACCGTTTGGTGCGTCTGGAACGAAGACTGCTGGCACCGATTGACTGTATTTTCTTCATGATTCTGAGAATTCTTGTGGAAGATGCCCTGCTGTGTGCGACTGTCTGGCGTCGGGTAGCTGGTGGTCTCGATATGCTGTTTCCGTAGGCGGCCAAACACAAGTTGAATGTCCCCCAGATAAATAGCAGACATGACTGGTCAACTTAAACTGGCGCCAGTTGACGTCGTAAAACCCTACACAAAATTGCAGGGAACGGTCGATATTGGCGCAAATAATGTTCTGAGATAGTGTGGAGGAACTTTGGAATCAGAACTGAATGCTGTTTCGCGGCTTTTTGAGGGTAGTGGGAGATGAATAACGTTGGCTCCGCTCTTGCATTTCGCGGGTGCAGCCATTCGGGATTTGATCTTGGTCGTAATCGGATGGTCTTGCGATTTAGTCGCACTTTTTCGGAATCGTTGTGTAGCGTGACTTCAGTCATACTCCAGTTTCATTCTGCTACATAAGAGCCAGATTCTTACTCTGCGTTTTCGCACCTGTACCGACATGGCGAGTTTAGGCGGTTTTTCTGTGTCTCTTCCTCGAGACACGAGTACATCCTCGTGCATCCAGAAGTTTCTCTGCTTGGGCCATGCGAGGAGAACTTAGAATTCTCGGACAGTATTCGAGGCCACGGGTTGTAACAGAGTTTCTACACTGCAGGAGTCGGTGCCTACATCATCAGAACGCTGAATACCGCCGACGTGCTGCAGGTTTCAGGACTGCTAAAGTATTTTCTCTGGCATTGTAGGACCTACCATTTTTATACTTTTATAGGACTCGCGCTCGCTTTACTACAAGTCCACCTTGTTTGTGTCTCCATGTGTTCCCATTTGAGCTCTCACTACTAATTGCGATACCGCATTATAGTCGGAGGAGTAATATTTGATACATTGTAATCTTCAGTCATTATCATCAAACTATTGCATTACAGACAGTAGGAGCCCCTTGTTCTAAAAAAAAAAAAATGCTTCAAATGGCTCTGAGCACTATGGGACTTAACATCTATGGTCATCAGTCCCCTAGTACTTAGAACTACTTAAACCTAACTAACCTAAGGACATCACACAACACCCAGTCATCACGAGGCAGAGAAAACCCCTGACCCCGCCGAGAGTCGAACCCGGAAACCCGGGCGTGGGAAGCTGGACGCTACCGCACCACCACGAGCTGCGGATCCCTTGTTCTCGAGCCAACCCTTATTCTCATAATAGTTCAGTATACCCTATCCTTAAGCCTATTTGTATCGACAATCAAGTACCTTTATGTTTTGATTTATAATAAATCTCAATGTAATATTTGATCAGATAGATGCAGAATCCCATTTCCTGTCGTTTATCATGATAAATTTCCCTTTTTTTATTACTGAGTAGATTACGATTTTTACTAAATTATTATGAGTGTGCACTCCTTATTTTACCAACTAGCAGGGTCCACTATCAGTTCATTTCGTTACCGTTGTGCACATGATTAATTAGGTGGTAGGTAAGGAGAGGGTCGAGTGCGTGTCTAGTTCTCTTGCAAAATTCATCAGAATTAAAGAGGTAGAACAGAATAATTGAGGTAGCCCTGTAATGAAACTATTCCTCAGAGAAAGATGAAACATGACGTTTCTTTATTGCGACAATTATCAGGACAATAGAAACTAAATGTAATTGTAGTCAGCTCCACCGCTGTCTATTATTGAGGAATTTTCTTCCAGTTCCTACTGAAAATTATAATTAGTGTGTCGTCGACATTATTAATAGTGGTTATGATGTACTTAATCATGCGAATTTAAGAATTCCTCCATTAAACTATGACTCCATCAATGGACAAATTAGAAACTGTAAGGATGTATCTTTCTGCACGTAATACACTGCTCCTCATTGTAATAACACGATTCAATTTTCTTCCGAGTTGAACATGTGTGTTTAAAACAAAGGGCATCAGACATTATTCTTTCACGTAGCATTTATGAGACATGAGATGTATTACATCTTATCATTTCTCTTCTATCTTCACTGTAATTCCTTAATTAACAGGGTCCTTTACATAAGGCACCTCTATAGTGATCTTTCTTACATAAACAGATAGTTAGAACGTGCACATAATGAAGTTAACAATGCCGTTTCGTAAACTAATGTAAGCATTAAGATGAGGACATTGTAAGCTAACCATTGTCTAGTAACTGAACTTGAGTGCCCAATTGTAGTTATGAAGCGGTTCAGCTGATTAATAGACATTATTCCAGCTAGTTAAACTTTCGCAAGCGCAACATAAATTCATTTGACGTGTTCCTGACAGAAATACATTAGTTCATATTTGCACGGTATTCTGCAGATCTGCAGAGTTATTGAGAGCTTCGTGTAATGTATCTCATCTTATAGACGAAGACCCGTGCAGTGCAAATGCATTTGCCGTTGTACGATCTGAAGTTATGTGTCCAAGTAAATGAATCTTTGAATCCAAATGATTATAACCTGCGGAATTACGTAGAAGACTGATTTGAAGTCGTTACTGTCGGTGGCACCCCATTCATCAACAAACTCCACCACCAATACTCAACTGTGGAGCGGAAAATATTACGTAAGACCATATAACAAGGCGTAATTGCACGAATTGTAAGCATTTATTGTAGCAAATGTGCCGTTCGATGAGATCAGGCCCAAACGTCAACCTAGTACCGAACGTGAGTATTCGAAGCTATATGCATTTGTAGCGTTTAGTGATGCCGTAACCCATAAACAAAGTGCGACGGACTATTAATACGACGATAAATGTAAGAACCTGCGCGAGACATAAAGACTCTGTGGAATTTAAGAATCTCCGTGAGAACTCGATAAAAAAGATATATAAACTGTATTAAGCTACGGCAAAGAGATAAATATTCCATGTTGGACATAGGAAGAGAGATTTTCTATGTCGGATTGAGAGGAGATTGTTAGAAGACACCATTAAGGCATTATTCTATGTTTTATGGGATTGAAGAAAGTAAATAGATATAAAAGCACAAAAGGAATATCAGGTGTGTAGATTTCGTAACCCTCAATCACTTCAAAAGAAATATTCAGTGATTATAAAGACGCAAGTCGTTCGGAAGTGTTGTGTGGTTTGATGGTGCGAACCTGCAGTTTTATACGGTTTTGGGATTCGTCGAGTATATTTCTCCGAAGACCTAAATAATTTCACGAACTAAAGTTGGACGCCACATTTCATACACATGACACAGCATAGCACTTGGCTGTACCGATCGATTTCCGTAAAGCGATAAATTATCTTTAGCGGTTTCAGGTGGAGAAGTTCCAGGAAGGAGACTCAATGAGATCTGGTGCTGCGAAGCGAATATGGTATTACCGCATTCTTTAACTTACGGGGAAAAGTAAGCAATATAGACTTGATAACCACCGCAAACGTACTTAAAAGGACTCAACTTAAATCAGAGGAGAAAACAGTTAAAAGGAATCGCTAAACCAAACATTACATAAAAAAAGTAATAATAATACGCAATCACATTAATAAAACGCTCATTAAATAACAAATAGAATAAAAATAAGAACTTTAAACTCTCTTGCTCAGAGCAAGGGAATTTCTAATTCAATGTAAAGTCGAATACTAGTTCTTTTGCAAAGACGATCCCTTAGTTGAAAAGTTTAACTGTAGGAAGGCATTCCCTATAGCGGCGATTACAAACCATTTGAAGTATGGCATAATTGCCATTAGACCCCTAAGTTAACAGCATGAGGAAAGAAAACCAAAACAATCTGCTGCAAATAATTGAGAGAGAGAGAGAGAGAGAGAGAGAGAGAGAGAGAGAGAGAGAGAGAGGGAGGGAGAGGGAGGGAGAGAGAGGGAGAGGGAAGGAAAACTTGATATTGTTATCAACGCAGACCCATGTTCCTGAACCTAGCGCCAAGTGATATGCCCGGCTACAACTCCGACAATCACGCGACGCGCGGATTTACTACTCACGAACATGAAAGTCTGTGTGTCCTGCTAGAGAAGTAAGTGAAACACGCGCGGGAAGCACTGTTTTGCCAGGAGCATGTACGAATCTCAAATACGTACAGCAGCTTGGTGAAACTGCACGCGTTCAGAGCCAGGGCCAGATCAGGTCCAAACTAAACAGAATTCAGCGTCAGAGTGTGGCTATCACCAGGCCACGCTGACGTGATTCATCATCAGTGTTGTGTTTCAACTACAAGTGCATTCCGTTAGTCCACAATAGTTGGTTCAAATGGTTCAAATGGCTCTGAGCACTATGAGACTTAACATCTGAGGTCAGCAGTCCCCTAGACTTAGAACTACTTAAATCTAACTAACCTAACGGCATCACACACATCCATGCCCAAGGCAGGGTTCGAACCTGCGACCGTAGCAACAGCGCGGTTCTAAACTGAAGGGCCTAGAACCGCTGGGCCACAACGGCTGGCCACAATAGTTGACTTCTACCATCCGTGTAGGAGCAGTTTCGGAAGTGTGAAATAACAAAGCAAAAACTGAAACGGTTTCAATGGCTATCATTCACAAATCTATGTCCGTCTCAAAGAAAATGCACATTTCAAAGAGAATAGATACTTGATCAGTTTTTGGGTAGTAATTATTGCATCTCTTTTGACTATTTACTACGTGAAAACAAACGATCGATATTAGTACTAGAGTGCTATTGCGTATGAATAGGTCCTAAATTGATTTCTATATATATTTGCAGTTATGGTGTCAGTGAGAACTTCAGACGCTAGAGACTTGTTCTCTTTTGATAAAGAGTAAGGAGTTCTCTGTACCGCAGTAGACAATTATTTCGCAGTAATTTATAATTATGTTCAAGTTTAGTAGGTGCTACAAGCTACTTTATTTCTAATGCTTCACTCAGTTTCTCTAAAGCATGGACGATTCCTGATAGAATTCTAAAATAACTGTCCCTAGATGAATAATTCTTGAAAATCTTTCTTGATGACACTGTAGGAAGACAAGTGCCTGCAGCTGTCTGTAGGGCGATAGTACTAAAAGCGGGCGTGGCTGCTACTGCAAGTCAAACAGAGAATAAGAGATTTAGCGAGAAGGAATTTATATCTGTTCGACAAATCCCTTCCCTCGAATAATTCCCTCCTTCATACCACCTCTGTGTTAACGCTGACCTCATTTGTACTAACACGCTAATTGCCTAGTTGCTCCCAACGTCCTGAATGGAATTCAGGAATTCCGAATAATGTTCACCAACCTGCTTTCTTCTATTGTTATTGCCCCCTGCACAGAAAACAGCACTCAGGTCGTAATTACTATCAAATTGGTCACCATTACATGTCCATATAACCAGAGATCGCTAATTAAGTTCTTAAGCGATACCGATCAAGGCAGGCAACATGTTTGTCTTCCGAGACCGCCGAACCATATCTCGTTTTACAGTCGAACCACTTCGCTCTCCATTCAAGTTAAGCACTATCCGAAGATCTTTGAAGTGCGTCTTTCTTTTCATTTAGGTTTTGTTTATTATTCTGCTGGTAATTAACGCTTTTGAAATAATGGAAATAGCCTTATATATTAAATGCAAGTAAATTTACTGTTTAGTGTTTCTAATATTAATAACAAAAGTTTATCATTTTGGCGTTCTACTTTTGAAGGCAGCAGCCAATCTCGGTGGAGATCCTCAACCTAGGTGATCTTTCTCACGGTACCCCTACCGAACAAACTATCTGTACCGCACGGTGCCTAACACCACATTGTCATCTTGCCGCAGCTGCCTTCTCAGCTGCTCTAAGAAGACCTTTCAGTAGCTGAATATAATGGCTGCAAAGCCAGAAATATTACGCTGGGTACAGTAATTGGAGTGCAGTGATCTGACGCTCAGTTGTCGACTGCAAGGGAGTCATATTTGACGTTGAGTGCCCTGCGAGAAAGACGTAAATGCTCTACATTCGTGAAGGAAGAACCACGAACATAGAAGAGGAGCAGAAAAGTTGTGATTCTGTGCGTGTTCCGTGCCGCAGAGAAGCAAAGCATTTCCGACGAGGTCCCTAAAACATTGTATTCAACGGACAGAGATTCGTGCATGAGAACAGCTTGACCCATTATACTTCTTCCGTTTAATTTAATTTAGTTATTCGTGTGTGAGTTGCATGCATCTGCAACACAGAAGTAAACTGACAGGCATTTAAGAATTGCGCAGCATAAATTGATGCTCGTCATGGAAATGTTTCATTGTTTTCAGTAAAGGATATCTGGATATGCATCGTCTTATGAGTAAATGACAAAATTTTACATTAGGTACAGGTTTTATTTACGTTGTCAGTGAACGAGCCTAGGTTAAGACGTTTACACGGAGATCACATACTGTCAAGATTACGCCACAAATACTCACTCAACAGTACCATCCAGGTTAGCCGAGAGAGCAAACGCGTTCCTTCCTGGACTCGGGTAGGCGCGCTGGCCGCGCATCGTATCCGCCCGGCTGAATAACGACGAGGGCCGTTGTGTCGGGCAGACTGGATGTGGTTTTTAGGCGGTTTTCCACATCCCACTAGCAGGATACCGGGCTGGTCCCCACGTCCCGCCTCAGTTACGCGACTCGCAGACATCTGAACACGTTCGCTCTGTTCCATGGATTATACTAGACACATACAGCTGGGGTACCCTAATTCGGTACAGGGGGTGCGGGGTGGCGGCAGGAAGGGCATCTGGCAACCCCTTAACATTAATCTTGCCAAATCCGTTCCTAACAATGCCGACCTTGCGCAACCGCGGGATAAGGCACAAGCGGAAGAAGAAGACTTACTCAAAAGTAAGAGCGGTGATATATATGTAGTGAAAAGGGCTACAAAGGTTATTATTAAAGTGTTCAATTTCATTGCAATTGGCAAATTAATAACAATGTGAAGTGAGAAAGTATAAGATACCATGCACATATTTTAAACACTTGTGTTGATTTTCACATGATATATTTCTGTCGACTATATGACAGCGGTATATCACGCACATTCTGTACCAAAGTTAGATACTCCGTAAGGTAGTGCAAATATTTTTTTCTTATTTTATGTGTGATTACTTAAAACGTAGATGGATTGTTTGAAATAAATTTCGTAAGTGTAAGAATTTGCTGTTAGTCTGCAGTTATTGTTGTTTATCACTTGCGAGAAACGCATGCTGGATGTATGTGGAGATTCCATACATGCTGTTAAACTGAACATTTATTACCGAATTGGGACTTTCCCCAAACGTATCATTCCAGCAGGCTTCTGTGAATGAAAGTTTGTGAAAAGTATCCTCTTACTGATTTATTAAACATTGAATTTCGTAATAATTCTAAGGGCTATTATAATTAGGGGTGTACACAGATGATGTTTTTAAACATTTAGAAAATTTTGGGTTATTTACTATTTCTGAGTAATACACTCTAATAACGGAAAGAGATGAATTTAACAAATTTTGCTTTTTTTATAAAAATGTGACTCATTTATGCAATGCACACTAGTAATTTTAACAAATAAATTATTTATTCGTTTCTCTGTTGATTATTCTTCCTTCTATTTAGTACTATCTTTGTTTTATCTGTAACAAGGACTTAGTTATATTGCTGATTTCAATAAATTTGTAGTTCATTGATTCAGATGATAAATGTAGGCTGTTAAAATTATCATACAAGGGCTTTTCATGATGGTGACAAGAACTTTCAGGACAATAGACTATATGAGCAATAATGAGAAAATTTCAAATCCTTCATGAAGATGATACTTGTAATAACATACACAAAGTGTTATCTTTACAGAAGCTGATGATGGTGCTCTCTTCCAGCAGACAAGACTTTGTTTACCCATTCAACAATTCACAGACTGTTTAAACAATGTCACAGTCACTGCGAGTTCCGCCCAGAAGATCCTGCTAATTCTCAACAGGTATCTTGTACAGAAGTTTTTATATGACGTTCAGAACATGAAATTAAGAGAAAGTGTATCAAGATAAGGACCTCTTAATTATGTACCCTACACCTTGGTTTTCACATAATGCTGAAAACGATTCTTAATTTATCACATTTACTTGGCGGAGGAGTACGATAATGCTTTTCCCGGTACCTTTCGATGCAGTCATTTTTGGACCATTGTTTCTTATACAAAACTGACACCTTATCCCTTGTTGACCACTGCTGAAAGTATAACCATCGTGAAACACTCTCGGCGGCCGAAGTCGCCGAGCGGTTCTAGGCGTTTCAGTCTGGAACCGCTCGACCGCTACATCCTCGGCGTGGATGTGTGTGATGTCCTTAGGTTAGTTAGGTTTAAGTAGTTCTACGTCTAGGGAACTGATGATCTCAACTGTTAAGTCCCATATTGCTCAGAGCCACTTGAACCATCTGAAACACTCTCACATGGAACACTACGAACATCATTGATCCAAGACGCTGGGAATGATACAAGAACATGATTGTTCCAAATAATGACTGTGATGAGCTGCCTACGAACTACTGGTTGGTTTTTAATAAGGGGGTGACACATAAAGAAAGCTACAATAACTAACTCTTTTATTCCCTGGGTACTTGTGTTATGAGCATCTGTGACACTAAAATACACTTAATACCTTATGGATCATTAATGTATTTTATAATCGTTCACATAACTTAGATGCCAGTAATTACACAGCAAACACGAAAATGTGAATGATATACCACGAAGGAAACTTAAAGATAGAGGTAAATATTAAGTGTGAGGCAGAAAGCGAAAAGGAACCTTGTATCAAAAATTTTGGAGTTTGAGCTAATAGTAATTATTACTTTCAGCACTAAATTGTGAACAGTTAAAAAAATTCTGTTTTTAAATTTGAGTGAGTTACGACGGGTTGAAAGAATACTGTTGGTGGGAAATAGGTATTTCGAGATAAAGCGATTTGAAGTTTCACTTGATTACCATTATTTATTGCCACACAATTAAGAAACAAATTCTGCGACTTTCTTCCCTTAAAATGTCCTTCTCAAAGGTTCAGACTTTAGGTTAATAT
This sequence comes from Schistocerca gregaria, assembly GCF_023897955.1. Classification (NCBI taxonomy): domain Eukaryota; kingdom Metazoa; phylum Arthropoda; class Insecta; order Orthoptera; family Acrididae; genus Schistocerca; species Schistocerca gregaria. Next base: position 135,014,573 of record NC_064923.1, on the reverse strand, counting down.
GACACATGAAGTGGTTAACTTCTTCATAACTATAGCACATTAGAGAGTAAGAAAATTAAAAACTAAGAGAATTGGCCTCATACTGAGAAATATTAGTATACCTTGCACAGTTTCTTTTTTTGCCCTAAATGTTGTCATTTTTACTCAGTGTTATGGCATCTGTTAGACCAAACAATGATTTAGAAGCCATTAATGGGCCCAAAATCACGTAAAATTTTGAATTCAAAAAATGCCCAAAAATTGATTACTGAAATCATATGTTCTATAGTGGCCACATTAATTGATTTTATGCGTCTAAACTGTTTGTGCCTGAAGTGGCTCAAGATCGTTCACAAACAGCGTTTTTGCCTCTTGCTATTTGCTTATGGAATATCTAGTCAGGTTCTTCCTCAGGAGCCTCATTGCCTCTGACTTGAGGATCTACTTTGGGTTCTGGTTGAGATTCTTTCTCTACACACAAATTTTTCGTGGTTCTTTGCAACAGTCTCTGATGTTTTTAGAATGTAATATTTGTACTGTTTAGTCATCCTTACTGGAGTTACTGCATAAGGAAATTCGAGAGGTCCGATATCTTCTGGAAAGATGCAGTGCACAAATTCATTTGCACCAATGGCTGTTGTTCAGTGTGCTGTTACTTTGTACCAAACGATGGACTCAAAGTGCATAAACACTGAGGCACCAAAGGAGCTGGTACAGGCATGCGTATGCAAATACAGAGTGTGTAAACTGCCAAAATACGGTGCTGTGCTCGGTAACGTCTATATAAGACAACAAGTATTTGGTGCATTTATTTGATCGGTTACTGCTGCTACAATAATAGGTTATCAAGATTTAAGTGAGTTTGAACGTGGTGTTATAGTCGTCGCACGAGGAATGAGACACAGCATCTCCGGGATATCGATGAAGCGAGTATTTTCCGATACGACCATTTCAGGGGTGTATCATAAATATCACGAATCCGGTAAAAATCAAATTTCCGACATCCCTACGGGTGGAAAAAGAGCCTGCAAGAACGTGGCCAACGACGAGAGAAGAGAATCGTTCAACGTGACACAAGTGCAACCCTTTCGCAAATTGCTACAGATTTCAATGCTGGGCTAGCAACAAGTGTCAGTGTGCGAACCATTCAACGAAGCATTATCGATATGTGTTTTCAGAGCCAACTCGTGTACCCTTGATGACTGCACGAAACAAAGCTTTATGCCTCGCCTGCGCCCGTCAACAACGACATTGGACTGTTGATGACTGGAAAAATGTTGCCTGGTCCAGAAACACTCTTTTGAATTTAAACACTTCCGCTGGTCGCTAAACTCCCCATTATTGAACATATCTGTGATGCCTTGCTACGTGCTGTTCAGAAGAGACCTCCACCCCCTAAAACTCTTACGCATTTATGGACAGCCCTGCAGTCTATTCCCTCCAGCACTACTTCAGACCGAACGACGTGGCGCAGTGGTTAGATACTGGACTCGCATTCGGGAGGACGACGATTCAGTCCCGCGTCCGGCCATCCTGATTTAGGTTTTCCGTGATTTCCCTAAATCACTCCAGGCAAATGCCGGGATGGTTCCTCTGAAAGGGCATGGCCGACTTCCTTCCCCATCCTTCCCTAATCCGATGAGACCGATGACCACGCTGTCTGGTATCCTTCCCCAAACCAACCAACCAACCACTACTTCAGACATTAGTGGAGTCCATTCCATGTCATGTTGCGCCACTTCTACGCGATATTATCCAGGTCTACCAGTTTCTTTCCTCTTCAGTGTATTTATTAGTGTTAGGTACTTTGCTGCCATTACTGTTGTTCAGGACATTTAGAAAAGTTAGTATTTGTTGTAAGTGTAGGTTTTTGTCGCGACTGTAAAGTCAGCTGTCAGTTTCTATTTTAGGGCCGCTAACTGCTAGACAGTAACATCTGTAGACGTTTATAACTTTCGTATAAAAAGGCAACACTTGCCTTGTGTGGCTTTCCTTTTCTATTATGAGCTCTTTAAAAGTCTATAAATGTAGGAGATACTGTTTAGTGAAGCACTGCATACGTAGCTGGGAGATTTAGAGAACAGGTCTCTTGCAGTGCGAATGTTATTTCCTCATAACGACAAATGGTCCTTTTTGAAAGATATTGTTGATTCCTGTTGGCTTCAGACAACTTTCGGATCGATACAGGCGCGTAAGGAATGAAGTAAATTACTAAAGTACACAACAAATTGAAAATTAGTATTTCTACATGTACATCTACTCTCCGCAGGCTACTTTATGGTGTGTGGCGGAGATTATTTTGTGTACTGGTGTCACTTCACGGTTTCCCTGTTTCAATCGCATATAGTTAGCGGGAAGAACGACTGCTGATAAGCCTCTGTGTAGGTTCAAATTCTCTGATTTTATATTCATGATCTTTTCGGAACATATACGTAGGAGGAAACAATTATTGGTTGACTCTTCTAAGAACGTACTCTCTCGAAATTTTAACATTAGCCACGGGGAGTGGCCGCGCGGTTTGAGGCGCAACGTCACGGACTAATCGGGGCCTCTCGCCGTTGATTGGAGTCCCTCCTCGGGCATGGGTGTTTGTGTTGTTCTTAGCATACGTTAAAGTAGTGTGCAAGTCTAGGGACCGATGACCTCAGCAGTTTGGCCCCTTAGGAATACACACACATCTGAACATCTTTAACATTAAACGACACCGTGCCGGCCTGTGTGGCCGAGCGGTTCTATTCGCTTCAGTTTGGAACCACGCGACCGCTACGGTTGCAGGTTGAATTCTGCCTCGGGCATGGCTATGTTTGATGTCCTTAGGTTAGTTACGTTCAAGTAGTTCTAAGTTCTAGGGGATTGATGACCTCTGCCACTCATAGCCATTTGAAACATTTGAAACGACACCGTCATGCCCAACGGCTCTCTTCTAGCGTCTGCCACTTCACTTGGCGTTCGCGCTTATTAAATGAACCTGTAACGAAAGTGCTGCTCTTCTTTGGCTCCTCTCTGTTTCCTCTATGAGTCTCATCTGGTAGTAATCCTATCCCGAAGAGCAGTCGAGCAGTATTGGAGTATTGGACGAACGAATGTTTTTTTTTATGCTCCTTCCTGTGTTGATGGACTGTATTTTCTGAAGATTCTTACAATGAATCTCAGTCTGGCATCTGCCTTACTAGTGATTAATTTTATCTCATCGTTCCACTTAAAATCTCTCTGTATGAATACGTCTAGATATTTTGTGGAAGTAAATGCTTCCAGCGATTGTTCTCCAATTATGTACCCATACAATGAGTGGTCTTCCTTTGAATCATTATCTAACTTTTTAATTGTACTGAAAATTTTATTTTTCCGGTAAGAGGTCCCTTTTCACCTTCCGTCTCAGGTATTTCGCCGTCTGGGAGCATGGAATTCAGTAGCAGACGAGAGAAGAAACTTTCACGGTTGAAAACACTCTGCAATCTTCTGAAATGCTGTTACGCCAAACAGCACGCAGTCGCGAGCAGCAAACGGCGCCCTCTTTATTTTTTTCGGGTGTTTTTGTCGTGGCTTTGTAAGACGGAGGGGTAGGGCGGCGCCAGTAAAAGCTTGCTGTCACAGCCTCAGACATCCTTCACGCCCGCTGCCCTCTCCCATTCTCCTACCAGCCGAGGGTGAAAGCTGAGCTCGGAGGCTAATATTCTGTCCAAAGAGGGGAAAAATGCTCTTGAAGGCAGCTCACATTTCTGACACTGTCGCTGTGGGTCTCGTGTTTATTGTTGCAGGGGTTGATCTGCGACGGACGTAGCTCATCTGCAAGGTACCAACGCTGCTGTCGCCGCAGGACGGAATCTATTATAACAGAATATGGAACAGTTCATTTATGCCAAAATACTGACACGAAAGGTCACTCTCGCTTCTAAGACAGAGCGTAGTTGTAGTTGTCATTATGGCTCCACTGCTTACAGAACACTAAAAATATATTGGGTTTGATATTAGTTGGCACAGTAAATGGATTATCATCTGGAAACGATGAATATTGTTAAGAAATTAATAATTTTAAACACTATACTTTGAAGGACTCAAAATGGTTGATACTGTGACAGTAGTATATTTCAGTACAGTGTAAACACCTCCGTATTGTGTACAGGTCATTGTCCATGATTAGTTATGAAGCCCTTACATACCTTCATAGATGTTCTCTGCAAGAACGAGGTCAGCTGATCTGGCGAACCACACGAGCGTTGTCAGTATGTCTCCAGCCACCAATGATATTCTGTTTTGTTTCGTCGTATTTTCTCCCTAGTTCACTTTAGTAGCACTATAAGCATCTCTGGTGCTGTGAACGCTTTGGTTGGGAAGTACTTCGTCCTGTTTTATAGAGTTGCCGCTTCTTTTGAATATCTCGATGTTTGTGAATTTTTCAAACGTGTGCGTGTTCTTGATGAAAGTGATGGTGTCCGTTTAGAAGTTAGTTACTTCATGTAAGGAATCGTGGAGTAATATCGTCAGAACGAATTTTACATGTGAAGACATTTGCTTGGACTTATTCAGTGACAGAGTGAATTAAACCCTGTATATACTTGTATCAAGATGTCCACGTTCTTAATTAAGAGAATACAAACAGCGAAAATGTCTTGAAAGCGTCAGTGTACCGCGTTATATTGGTTACAGTGGCTTACTCCGGGACAGTCTCTAATACGTAATGTGCACAGATCAGTTACTAGACGGTACAAGAAAGATCGGGTGAATGAGGACAGGCAAAAGTTTGTAGATATTCGTGCTGCTGTAAAAAGATCGATGCGCGAAGCATGCAACCACTACCATCGTCATACCTTAGCAAAGGATCTTGCTGAAAACCCAAGGAAATTCTGGTCTTACGTAAAATAGGTAAGCGGGTCGAAGGCTTCCATCCAGTCACTCACTGATCAGCCTGGCCTGGAAACGGAAGACAGCAAAACGAAAGCTGAAATTTTTAATTTAGCATTTGAATAATCTTTCACGCAGGAGGATCGTACAAACATACCGCCGTTCGAGTTTCGTACAGATGTATGTAGGATACAGTGATAGACATCCCTGGGGTTGTGAAGCAGCTGAATGGGTTGAAAATAAATAAATCGCCAGGTCCTGATGGCATTCCAAATCGGTTTTACAGGGAGTACTCAACTGCATTGGCTCCTTATTCACCTTGCATTTATCGTGAATCTCCTGCCCAACGTAAAGCCCCGAGCGACTCGAAAAAGCGCAGGTGACCGCTATGTCTAAGAAGGGTAGAAGAACGGATCCTCAAAATTACAAACCAATATCCTTAACATCGGTTTGTTGCAGGATTGTCGAACGTATTCTCAGTTCGAATATAATGTATTTCCTCGAGACATAAAAGTTGCTGTCCCTGCATCAGCACGGCTTTAGAAAGCATCGCTCCTGCGAAACGCAACTCGCCCTCTTTTCACATGATATCTTGCGAACTATGGATGAAGGGTATCAGACGGACGCCATATTCCTTGACTTGCGGAAAGCATTTGACTCGGTGCCCCACTGCAGACTCCTAACTAAGGTACGAGCATATGGGATTGGTTCCCAAATACGTGAGTGGCTCGAAGACTTCTTAAGTAATAGAACCCAGTACGTTGTCCTCGATGGTGAGTGTTCATCGGAGGTGAGGGTATCATCTGGAGTGCCCGAGGGAAGTGTGGTGTGTCCGCTGTTGTTTTCTATCTACATAAATGATCTTTTGGTTTGGGTGGATAGCAATGTGCGACTGTTTGCTGATGATGCTGTGGTGTATGGGAAGGTGTCGTCGTTGAGTGACTGTAGGAGGATACAAGATGACTTTGACAGGATTTGTGATTGCTGTAAAGAATGGCAGCTAACTCTAAATATAGATAAATGTAAACTAATGCAGATGAATTGGAAAAAGAATCCCGTAATTTTTGAATACTCCATTAGTAGTGTAGCGCCTGACACAGTCACGTCGATTAAATATTTGGGGGTAACAATGCAGAGCGATATGAAGTGGGACAAGCATGTAATGGCAGTTGTGGGGAAGGCGGACTCGTCTTCGGTTCATTAGTACCGCTTATAAAACACTAATACGACCTATTCTTGAGTACTGCTCGAGCGTTTGGGATCCCTATCAGGTCGGATTGAGGGAGGACATAGAAGCAATTCAGAGGCGGGCTCCTAGAGGTGTTACTGTTAGGTTTGATCATCACGCGAGTGTTACTGAAATGCTTCAGGAACTCGGGTGGGAGTCTCTAGAGGAAAGGAGGCGTTCTTTTCGTGAATCGCTACTGAAGAAATTTATAGAATCAGCATTTGAGGCTGACTGCAGTCAATTTTACTGCCGCCAACTTATACTTCGCGGAAAGACCACAAAGATAATATAAGAGAGATTAGGGCACGTACAGAGGCATATAGGCAGTCATTTTTCCCTCGTTCGGATCAGGGAGAGAAGATGCTAGATGTGGTGCGAGGTACCCTCCACCACGCACCGTATGGTGGATTGCGGAGTATGACAGCGACTGCTTTGGTAACTAACCCATTCGCCCCTCGGATATATATGTGTGCCCTGCAGGCAGAAAAAGCCAGTACTCATTTACTCTCGGCAAGAAATACACACAAAAGTTGGCAGATTTGTCCAGAGCAGAGGAACAATCCTAGAATATAAACTAGAAGACGATCTTCACAATGAACATCGTATGTACGGAACAGTAACGTACGAGGCGCAACACATTTTTCCTCAGACAATTTCATTTTTTTTAATTTTTTTAGCAATGCAGAGCATTGCAGATATTCATAGGCTCTTGCAGAATGGATACGGAGACCTGGCAATGAACCAAAGCATGCTGAGTTCTTGGGCGAGGCGTCTGCGATCATCGCAACAAGCTGTTCGGTCTCCCGCGTGCTGCCTTCTGCACACAGCTGTTACTCCTGTAATGTTGGAACGTGCGGACAGTCTCTGTTGAAAGTGCTGACACACTCGTCCACCAGTGGGAGCACTCAAAGGTGGGTTCCTCGCCTCCTAACAGAAGATCATAAAAAGCAACGAAGGACCTACCGTCTGTGCAGAAATGGTTGCGCGTTACGAGGCTGATAGTGACAATTTTTGTCGAATATTGTCAATGCGGTGAAAGACAGGTTCATCACTCTGAACCGTACACAAAACGACAATCCATGTACTAGCGTCACACCACCTATGCTCTGAAAAAAAAGTTCAAACTCGCATCCACAGCTGGTAAAGTAATGGAGACGATCTTCTGGGAGTCTAAAAGTGTTAATCTGTTTGATATCCTCCTGACGCAACCATCAACTGTGAAGTGTATTGCGCTACCCTCAGGAAACTGAAGAAACGATTTCAGCGTGTTCGTCGCCGCAAAAATGCAAACGAACTTCTCCATCTCCATGACAACCCAAGACCTCACACAAGCCTGCGAATCAGAGAGTTGGACTGTTCTTCCTCAAGCATCCCACAGCCCGCCTTTCGCACCTTCCGACTTCCATCTCTTTGGCCAAATGAAGGACGTACTGAGCGAGAAGCAGTACATGGACGGTGGGGAGGTCACTGATGCAGCAAGACGCAGGCCGAGTGGTTTTCAAGGACTCTGCAGATAATTTTTTTATCATGGCAGTGATTCTATGTGGAACTGCTGTCATCAACATTTACAAACCCCCGATAGTGGGCCCGTAAACACCTCCTCTCAGACTCTTCACTGACTCAGCTATCTCTGAGACTTTAACAGCCACCATTATAGTTGGTGATATGAGGACAATGGTGTAATAGCATCTTATATGACTGTTTCACCTTGACCAATTTGTTTCTGGTATTTAAGGTAAAGGACAAAGGACTGTTCCCTATGCCTCATCACTACTAGACGTGCTAATGGGAATCAACTCGCAAATATAAAAATAATACTCTTTTCCCAGAGCCAACATAGCCCATTCTTATTAACTATGGCAATCAGATTCCGCTACTAGAATTAATTGCTAAAGATCGTTAGAATTTTAAAAATCCAACGATAATATAATAAACTCGACAATATATTTACGAATTTTTTCCTGCGCATATTAAGAACTATGACAGAATCACTAAGACTGTCAAAGACATACCAAAAAAAGCGATACTCAGAGGCGACAGCAAACTATGTATCCCAGAATGGTCTCTTCACTGTGACGAAATAAACGAGGAATATCAACTAACACGTTCAAATGAAAAAGCAGATGAACTTTTTCAAGCCCTAAATGACAAAAAGAAAGAATAACTGGCAAGAAACTACAGAAATTCGATATTCTGTGTAGTTTCTTGCCATCTCCCAGCTGGTACCCGGTACAGAGCTCTCGCACGAATTCACAACTGCTGAGCTGGAAGAAGTTTTGGAACGTGTGTGTACAAACAAAACAGCGAATCGCAAATTAAATACGCTATTTCAGAATGTTCATCTGGACATTACCAATACCTAAATTCTGTGAGGTCATTTCGTACTGGGCTACTTAGAAAATAGAGCAACAACAGTGAACAGCAGAATTGGCATCATCAGAAAACTACATGGTTCGGGATGGTGAGCGAATGTAGGTATTCTCCATACTGCTCCGCTGGCACTGGTTAACTCAACTGTAGAGTACTGTTCTCCAGTAAGCCGGCTGTGTGGCCGAGCGGTTCTAGAAGCTTTAGTCTGGAACCGCGCGACCGCTACGGTCGCAGGTTCGAATCCTGCCTCGGGCATAGATGCGTGTGATGTCCTTGGGTTAGTTAGGTTTAAGTAGTTCTAAGTTCTAGGGGACTGATGACCTCAGATGTTAAGTCCCATAGTGCTCAGAGCCATTTGAACCATTTTTTTTGTTAAAGATGATCATGATGATGTTTGGTTTGTGGGATGCCCAGCTGCGCATTCATCAACTCCTGTACAAAGACCCAGTTTTTTGATTGTCCAATTTTTTTCACATTCCAATCTAGCCACTGTCGCGAATGATGAGGATGATGATGAAATGATGAGGACAACACAAACACCCAGTCCCCAGGCAGAGAAAATTTCCAACGCGGCCGGGAATCGATTTCGGGACCCCGTGATCCAGAGGCATCAACGCTAGCTACTAGACCACGAGCTGCACACCTCCAGTAATGAAAAACCGTGTACATGTAATGGGAATAATTAGTGGGGCTACTAAACCAACAGTACTTGCATGGCTGCCCGTAGTACGTAATATTGCACCACCATCATTAGACGAGAAGCAGCAGCCGTAACACAGTTCCAAAAGCGTGTCACTAGACAAAAGAAACTGACTTCGGTATAGCCAAGGGGCAGCATACTCAAATCGAGAGAACCACCCTGAATAATGTAAGATGCTTCTCTTATATATTACGTGCGTCAAGAATGGAGACCGGTTTGGCAGGAATTTCCTCCAGCAAATTCTAGCCTCATTACTGATTCTACAAAACGTGTAAAAGATTTTGACCTACCTAGGACAGCTCCTAGTCGATTCCGTACAAGCCATGGAAGATGTGGTGCCTGTTTGTGTGACAGGGGCTTCACGGATTCCCCGACGGGCAAACAACGCACGCTGTGCAATGTCCGCTTCACCTGACTGAAGAGTGGTTATTACGAACCTGGCGGAGTCAGTGAACTGCATTTGACGACACTGAGGTCTGTGGATAAGTTAAGAGACCCAGGTATTCAGTTATAACATTTTCGAGCGTTTTTTTATTATATTTGTTTTTATACTACGTATGTTTCGTATATTTGATAATTTATGTAAGAATGTACACTGAATTGCCAAAGAAACTGGTACACCTGCCTAATATTGTGTAGGGTCCCCGCGAGCACGTAAAAGAGCCGCATCACCACATGGCATGGACTCGACTAGTGTCTAAAGTACCGCTGGAGAGAACTGAAACTATGAATCCTGCAGGGCTGTCCATAAATCCGGAAGACTACGAGGGCACATTGCGAGGTATCCCAGATAATGTTATGTATGGGGAGCTGAAATCAGAATAGTGTTCATGGAGCCACTGTGCAGCTATCCTGGACGTGTGGTGTGTCGCATTGTCCTGCTGGAATTGACCAAGTCCGTCGGAATGCAAAATGGACGTGGTGTTGGTGGTTGTTAGTGTTTAACGTCCCGTCGACAACGTGGTCATTAGAGACGGAGCGCAAGCTCGGGTTAGGGAAAGAGTTTGAAGGAAACCGGCCGTGCCCTTTCAAAGGAGTCATCGCAGCATTTCCCTGTAACGATTGAAAATGGACGTGAATGAAAAAACTGTTCAAATGTGTGTGAAATCTTATGGGACTTAACTGCTAAGGTCATCAATCCCTAAGCTTACACACTACTTAACCTAAATTATCCTAAGGACAAACACACACACCCATGCCCGAGTGAGGACTCGAACCTCCACTGGGACCAGCCGCACAGTTCATGACTGCAGCGCCTAAGACCGCTCGGCTAATCCCGCGCGGCGGACGTGAATGGATGCAGGTGATCAGACAGGATGCTTAGGTACGTGTCATCTATCACAGTCGTGTCTAGCCGTATCAGGGGTCCAATATCACTCCAACTGGACACGCCCCGCACCATAGCAGAGCTTCCACCAGCTTGAACAGTTCCCTGCTGACATGCAGAGTCCATGGGTTCATGATGTTGTCTCCATACCCGTAAACGTCCATCTGCTCGATTCAATTCGAAACGAGACTCGTCGACCAGGCAACAAGTTTCCGGTCATCAATAGTCCAATGTTGGTGTTGACGGATGCAGGGGAGGCGTAAAGGTTTGTATCGTGCAGTCATCAAGGGAAGGCGAGAGGGGCTTTGGCTCTGAAAGCTCATATGAACTATGTTTCGTTGAATGGTTCCCATGCTGAAACTTGCGGAAGGTCCAGCATTGAAATCTGCAGCAATTTTCGGATGAGTTGCCCTTCTGCTACATTGAACGATTCTCTTCACTCGTTGGCCCCGTTCTTGTAGGATCTTTTTCCGGCCGCAGCGATGTCGGAGATTTGGTGTTTTACCGGATTTGTGGTATTCACGTTACGCTCGTCAAATGATCGTACAGTAAAATCCCCACTTCATCGCTGCCGTAGAGATACTATGTTCCATCGCTCGTACGCCGACTATAAAACCACGTTCAAACTCACTTAAATCGTGACAACCTGCCATTGTAGCTGCAGTAATCTATCTATCAACTGCGCCAGTCGCTTGTTGTCTTACACTCCTGGAAATTGAAATAAGAACACCGTGAATTCATTGTCCCAGGAAGGGGAAACTTTATTGACACATTCCTGGGGTCAGATACATCACTTGATCACACTGACAGAACCACAGGCACATAGACACAGGCAACAGAGCATGCACAATGTCGGCACTAGTACAGTGTATATCCACCTTTCGCAGCAATGCAGGCTGCTATTCTCCCATGGAGACGATCGTAGAGATGCTGGATGTAGTCCTGTGGAACGGCTTGCCATGCCATTTCCACCTGGCGCCTCAGTTGGACCAGCGTTCGTGCTGGACGTGCAGACTGCGTGAGACGACGCTTCATCCAGTCCCAAACATGCTCAATGGGGGACAGATCCGGAGATCTTGCTGGCCAGGGTAGTTGACTTACACCTTCTAGAGCACGTTGGGTGGCACGGGATACATGCGGACGTGCATTGTCCTGTTGGAACAGCAAGTTCCCTTGCCTGTCTAGGAATGGTAGAACGATGGGTTCGATGACGGTTTGGATGTACCGTGCACTATTATGTGTGTCCCCTCGACGATCACCAGAGGTGTACGGCCAGTGTAGCAGATCGCTCCCCACACCATGATGCCGGGTGTTGGCCCTGTGTGCCTCGGTCGTATGCAGTCCTGATTGTAGCGCTCACCTGCGTGGCGCCAAACACGCATACGACCATCACTGGCACCAAGGCAGAAGCGACTCTCATCGATGAAGACGACACGTCTCCATTCGTCCCTCCATTCACGCTTGTCGCGACACCACTGGAGCGGGCTGCACGATGTTGGGGCGTGAGCGGAAGACGGCCTAACGGTGTGCGGGACCGTAGCCCTGCTTCATGGAGACGGTTGCGAATGGTCCTCGCCGATACCCCAGGAGCAACAGTGTCCCTAATTTGCTGGGAAGTGGCGGTGCGGTCCCCTATGGCACTGCGTAGGATCCTACGGTCTTGGCGTGCATCCGTGCGTCGCTGCGGTTCGGTCCCAGGTCGACGGGCACGTGCACCTTCCGGCGACAACATCGATGTACTGTGGAGACCTCACGCCCCACGTCTTGAGCAATTCGGCGGTACGTCCACCCGGCCTCCCGCATGCCCACTATACGTCCTCGCTCAAAGTCCGTCAACTGCACATACGGTTCACGTCCATGCTGTCGCGGCATGCTACCAGTGTTAAAGACTGCGATGGAGCTCCGTATGCCACGGCAAACTGGCTGACAGTGACGGCGGCGGTGCACAAAGCTGCGCAGCTAGCGCCATTCGACGGCCAACACCGCGGTTCCTGGTGTGTCCGCTGTGCCGTGCGTGTGATTACTGCTTGTACAGCCCTCTCGCAGTGTCCGGAGCAAGTATGGTGGGTCTGACACACCGGTGTCAATGTGTTCTTTTTCCATTTCCAGGAGTGTATATAGCTGTTGCCGACCGCAGGATCGTATTCTGCCTGTTTACACATGTCTGTATTTGAATACGCATACTAATACCAATTTCTTTGGCGCCTCAGGGTCAAATGAGTGCGTAAACCATACGAACAATAATAACAATAAATCTCTTTTGCGTGCAACTCTCACCAGGGTCCAGCGTATGCGGTTCGTCTACTTTTTCACGGTCAGTATTGTATGTACAGGATGCAGATTGTAGTATTGTGTGGGCTATATATGCAGCCGCTCCATGTAAGATTGACTATGTTAATTTGCACTGCAGTCAAACGATTACGCGACTCACAAATCACATCTTTCATGAGACAGGATCGGGGTGCTATTTTTCAGCAGGGCAATGTTCACTCGCACGTGGCAAGTGTCTCTGTTAAAAGTCTGTGGGATTTTGAGGTACTCCTGTGGCCACAAAGAGCCCTAGATATGTCCGCGATACAACATGCGTGGGACCACTTTGGATGTCAACTCTGTGCCATTGCCAGTACGCAGTATATCAAGGACCAGTTACAACAGCTGTGGGCCAGCATGTCTCAGAAGAGGTTACAACGGCTCTATGGCACCTTCACCAAACCTAATCGGTGCATGCACCCAGGCCAGGGTGGGGGAAATATCGTACTGAAAAGTGGGCTCATATTGCGAAATTTCTTCTAAATTTAACACGACATTCTAACTGTTGAAACCAAAACACACTCTCTCAATCTGTGAAGTTTTATCAAATTTTCTATCCCCTCCTAGGTCATTCACTTTTTTTTTTAAATCAAGCAGTGTATGGGTCGTCCCATTGTCATCCCATAGTCTCTGTTCGTATCCATACGAAGCTTTGCTCCAAACCTAACTTCCGATGAAATAGTATTTACATTTTGGGATGATAGTCCCTGTTCGTTTTATGGAAAACGTATTTGTTTTCTGCAATATTTACTGACATGTGTTTCTCGCATCTTAGTTTTTGTTCTGACAAAGCACAAATCATGCATCTGTAAAATATTATCTTATTCCAATTAAAGCTGTATCCAGTTGTATCCAGTATCTCCACCCGCCAAGCACAAAATGGCTCTGAGCGGCATGGGACTCAAATTCTGATGTCCTTAGTCCCCTAGAACTTAGAACTACTTAAACCTAACTAACCTAAGGAGATCACACATATCCATGCCCGAGGCAGGATTCGAACATGCGACCGTAGCGGTCACGCGGTTAAAGACTGTAGCGCCTAGAACCACTCGGCCACTTCTGACGGCCCACCAGGCACACCATTTCTTATTTGTTTATGTACTTATCGCAAAAAGCAACTAGAATACGTCCCACTTCATAAACGACACGGCTCAGTTTCTACACTACTGCCCATTAAAATTGTTACAACCACTAAGATGACTTGCTACAGACGCGAAATTTAACCGACAGGAAGAAGATGCTGTGATATGCAAACGATTAGCTTTTCAGAGCATTCACAAAAGGTTGGCGCCGGTGGCGACACCTACAATGAGCTGACCTGAGGAAAGTTTCCACCCGATTTCTCATACACAAACAGCAGTTGACCGGCGTTGCCTGGTGAAACGTTTTTGTGATGCCTCGTGTAAAGAGGAGAAATTCGTACCATCACGTTCCCGACTTTGATCAAGGTCGCATTGTAGCCTATCGCGACTGCGTTTTATCGATCGCGACATTGCTGCTCGCATTCGTCGATATCCAATGACTGTTAGCGGAATACGGAATAGGTCGGTTCAGGAGGGTAATACGGTACGCCTTGCTGCATCCCAACGGCCTCGTGTCACTCACAGTCGAGATGACAGGCATCTTATCCGCATGGCTGTAACGGATCGTGCAGTCACGTCTCGATCCCTGAGTCAACAGATGGGGACGTTTTCAAGACAACCACTATCTGCACGAACAGTTCGACGTTTGCAGCAGCATGGACTATCAGCTCGGAGACCATGGCTGCGGTTACCCTTGACGCTGCATCACAGACAGGAGCACCTTAGATGGTGTACTCAACGACGAACCTGGGTGCACGAATGGCAAAACATTTTCTCGGATGAATCCAGGTTCTCTTTACAGCATAATGACGGTCGCATCCGTGTCTGGCGACATCGCGGTGAACGGACATTGGAAGCTTGTATTCGTCATCGCCATACTGGCGTATTACCTGGCGTGATGGTATGGGGTGCCATTGGTCACACGTCTCGGTCACCTCTTGTTCGCATTGACGGCAGTTTGAACAGTGGTCCTTATATTTCAGATGTGTTACGACCCGTGGCTCTACCCTTCATTCGATCATTGCGAAATCCTACATTTCAGCAGGATAATGCACGACCGCATGTTGCAGGTCATGTACGGGCCTTTCTGGATACAGAAACGGTTCGACTGCTGCCCTGGCCAGCACATTCTCCAGATCTCACACCAATTGAAAACGTCCGGTCAATGGTGGTCGATCAACTGGCTCGACACAATACACCAGGCACTACTCTTTATGAACTGTGGTATCGTGTTGAAGCTGCACGGGCAGCTGTACCTGCACACGTCATCCAAGCTCTGTTTGACTCAATGCACAGGCGTATCAAGGCCGTTATTACTGCCTGAGGTGGTTGTTCAGGGTTCTGATTTCTCAGGAGCTACGCACCCAAATTGCGTGAAAATGTAATCACATGTCAGTTCTAGTTTCATATATTTGTCCAACGAATACCCGTTTATCATCTGCATTTCTTCTTGGTGTAGTAGTTTTAATGGCCAGTAGTGTATATATATCCCGCTATCACTCCTGTGTCGGTAGCAAACAAAACTATACCGATTATCTGTCGGCGACGAAACGCTCCCTCTTCAACATACCGGTTTAATTGCTTCATTCTCGCTTTAATACACAAATTAAATATCGTACCTTGCACCTTTTCTGGTTTTTGCCTCTTGTACGATTTTGTCAGTAGCAAGTGTCCAAGCTATCCAACTGCCTAAAACAACAGATTACGAAATTGGCGTACACATTTTTTTTCTTTTTTGTTTTTTTAGTCATCAGTCTACTGACTGGTTTGATGCGGCCCGGCACGAATTCCTTTCTTGTACTAACCTCTTCATCTCAGAGTAGCACTTGCAAGCTACGACCTCAATTATTTGCTTGACGTATTCCAATCTCTGTCTTCCTCTACAGTTTTTGCCCTCTACAGCTCCCTCTAGTACCATGGAAGTCATTCCCTCATGTCTTAGCAGATGTCCTATCATCCTGTCCCTTCTGCTTATCAGTGTTTTCCACATATTCCTTTTCTCTCCGATTCTGCGTAGAACCTCCTCATTCCTTACCTTATCAGTCCACCTAATTTTCAACATTCGTCTATGGCACCACATCTCAAATGCTTCGATTCTCTTCTGTTCCGGTTTTCACACAATCCATGTTTCACTACCATACAATGCTGTACTCCAGACGTACATCCCCAGAAATTTCTTCCTCAAATTAAGGCCGGTATTTGATATTAGTAGACTTCTCTTGGCCAGAAATGCCTTTTTTTCCACAGCGAGTCTGCTTTTGATGTCGTCTTGCTCCGTCCGTCATTGGTTATTTTACTGCCTAGGTAGCAGAATTCCTTACCTTCATTGACTTCGTGACCATCAATCCTGATATTAAGTTTCTCGCTGTTCTCATTTCTACTACTTCTCATTACCTTCGTCTTTCTCCGATTTACTCTCAAACCATACTGTGTACTCATTAGACTGTTCATTCCGTTCAGCAGATCATTTAATTCTTCTTCACTTTCACTCAGGATAGCAATGTCATCAGCGAATCGTATCATTGATATCCTTTCACCTTGTATTTTAATTCCACTCCTGAACCTTTCTTTTATTTCCATCATTGCTTCCTCAATGTACAGATTGAAGAGTAAGGGCGAAAGTCTTTACGTACACCCTTCTTAATACGAGCTCTTCGTTCTTGATCGTCCACTCTTATCATTCCCTCTTGGTTGTTGTACATATTGTATATGACCCGTCTCTCCCTACAGCTTACCCCTACTTTTATCAGAATCTCGAACAGCTTACACCATTTTATATGGTCGAACGCTTTTTCCAGGTCGTCAAATCCTATGAACGTGTCTTGATTTTTCTTTAGCCTTGCTTCCATTATTAGCCGTAACGTCATAATTGCCTCTCTCGTCCCTTTACTTTTCCTAAAGCCGAACCGATCGTCACCTAGCGCATTATCAATTTTCTTTTCCATTCTTCTGTATATTATTCTTGTAAGCAGCTTCGATGCATGAGCTGTTAAGCTGATTGTGCGATAATTCTCGCGCTTGTCATCTCTTGCCGCCTTCGGAATTGTGTGGATGATGCTTTACCGAAAGTCAGATGGTATGTCGCCAGACTCATATATTCTACACACCAACGTGAATAGTCGTTTTGTGGCCGCTTCCCCTAATGATTTTAGAAATTCTGATGGAATGTTATCTATCCCTTCTGCCTTATTTGACCATAAGTCCCCCAAAGCTCTTTTAAATTCCGATTCTAATACTGGATCCCCTATCTCTTCTAAATCGACTCCTGTTTCGTCTATCACATCAGACAAATCTTCACACTCATAGAGGCTTTCAATGTATTCTTTCCACCTATCTGCTCTCTCCTCTGCATTTAACAGTGGAATTCCCGTTGCACTCTTAATCTTACCAACGTTGCTTTTAATGTCACCAAAGGTTGTTTTGACTTTCCTGTATGCTGAGTCTGTCCTTCCGGCAATCATACCTTTTCCGATGTCTTCACATTTTTCCTGCAGCCATTTCGTCTTAGCTTCCCTGAACTTCCTATTTATTTCATTCCTCAGCAACTTGTATTTCTGTATTCCTGATTTTTCCCGGAACATGTTTGTACTTCCTCCTTTCATCAATCAACTGATGTATTTCTTCTGTTACCCATGGTTTCTTCGCAGCTACCTTCTTTGTACCTATGCTTTCCTTCCCATCTTCTGTGATGGCCTTTTTTTAGAGATGTTCATTCCTCTTCAACTGTGCTGCCTACTGCGCTATTCCTTATTGCTGTATCTATAGCGTTAGAGAACTTCAAACTATCTCGTCATTCCTTAGATTTTTCGTATCCCACTTATTTGCGTATTGATTATTCCTGACTAATGTCTTGAACTTCAGCCTACTCTTCATCACTACTATATTGTTATCTGAATCTATATCTGCTCCTGGGTACGCCTTACAATCCAGTATCTGATTTCGGAATCTCTGTCTGACCATGATGTAATCTAATTGAAATCTTCCCGTATCTCCCGGCCTTTTCCAAGTCTACCTCCTCCTCTTATGATTCTTGAACAGGGTATTCGCAATTACTAGCTGAAACTTGTTACAGAACTCAATTAGTTTTTCTCCTCTTTCATTCCTTGTCCCAAGCCCATATTCTCCTGTAACGTTTTCTTCTACTCCTTCCCCTACAACTGCATTCCAGTCGCCCATGACTAAGAGATTTTCGTCCCCCTTTACGTACTGCATTACCCTTTCAATATCCTCATACAATTTCTCTATCTGTTCATCTTCAGCTTGCGACGTCGGCATGTATACCTGACCTATCGTTGTCGGTGTTGGTCTGCTGTCGATTCTGATTAGAACAACCCGATCACTGAATTGTTCACAGTAACACACCCTCTGCCCTACCTTCCTATTCATAACGAACCTACACCTGTTATACCATTTTCTGCTGCTGTTGATATTACCCGATACTCACCTGACCAGAAATCCTTGTCTTCCTTCCACTTCACTTCACTGACCCCTACTATATCTAGATTGAGTCTTTGCATTTCCCTTTTCAGATTTTCTAGCTTCCCTACCACGTTCAAGGTTCTGACATTCCACGCCCCGACTCGTAGAACATTATCCTTTCGTTGATTATTCAATCTTTTTCTCATGGTAACCCCCCCCCCCCTTGGCAGTCCCCTCCCGGAGATCCGAATGGGGGACTATTCCGGAATCTTTTGCCAATGGAGAGATCATCATGACACTTCTTCAACTACAGGCCACATGTCCTGCGGATACACGTTACGTGTCTTTAATGCAGTGTTTCCATTGCCTTCGGCATCGTCATGTCGTTGATCATTGCTGATTCTCCCGCCTTTAGGGGCAATTTCCCACCCTTGGACAAGAGAGTGCCCTGAACCTCTATCCGCTCCTCCACCCTCTTTGAAAAGGCCGTTGGCAGAATGAGGCTGACTTCTTATGCCGGAAGTCTTCGGCCGCCAATGCTGGTTATTTATCAAAATTTTGGCACTGGCGGGGATCGAACCCGGGACCGAAGACAGTTTGATTATGAATCAAAGACGCTACTCGTAGACCACGGGTGCACCCTATTCTAGTGCATACATACACCAAATTTTACTACAAATTTCTGAAATTAATAGCGGCCTGCAGCAATTTCGCACGGGTGGCACTAACTACCTACAGCCATACAGCGTGCATTGCGCAGCGGTGAATTTGTTTTCAGATACTGCGCAGGGCTATGTATAAAATTCAGAGAGCTCTGTTAGGTCACTGAATATCATCCTACTCATACACTGATGAGCCAGAACATCTTAACCACCAACCTAATAGTCGGTACGTCCACCTTTGGCACGGATAACAGTGGCGACGCGTCGTGGCATGGAAGAAATAATGTCTTGGTAGGTCGCTCGAGGGAGTTGGCACCACATCTGCACACACGAGTCACCTAATTCTGATAAATTCCGGGGAGGGGGCAACGAGCTCTGACGCCACGGCCCATCATATCCTATATGTGTACGATCGGGTACAGATCTGGAGAGTAATGGCGGGGGAAGGGGGCAGGGGGGAATCACAGCAATTGCAACTCTCCACTGTGCTCGTCGAACGACTCCATCACACTCCTGGCGATGTGACATAGCGTATTATCCTGTTGAAAAATGACACTGCCGGCGGTAAGCATGGTCGTCATGATGGGGTGTAAGTGGTCTGCAACCAGTGTACGATACCCTTTGGCCACTGCCAGCTTATCGCCGTACCGCAGTACAAGTGTCAAGAAGCTTTTCACCTGGAATATGAGGGATTCGATTCCTCCCATCTGCACGATGAAGACGATATCGGAACTTATCAGACAGTGCAATGCTCTGACACTGCGCCAACGTGCAGTGCTGAGGGTCACGTAGCCATTTCAGTCATAGTTGCCGACGTCGTGGTATGCATGGGTCGTCGGCTGCAGAGGCCAATCGTTAGGAGTGTTCGGTGCACTGTGTGTTCAGACACACTTGTTCTCTGGCCAGCATTAAAGCCTGATGTTAGTTCTGCCACATATCGTCACCTGTCCCGTTTTACCACTCTTCCCAGCCTACGACACGTGTAATGAGGGGTAGTCGCCCAACCCGACGACCTCTTGATGCGGTTTCACCATGGCTTCGCCACGTATTGAAGACACTCGTCAAAGTTGTCCTCGAACACCAGACTACTCATACATTTTTCGAAACGCTCCTGCCAAGTACCAAGATATCAATCTCAGGATATATAATCATGAATAATTTTCAGTCTCCAAGTCCGATACTTCCACATCGTTAGCCTACGCTAACACTTCAGACCTCTAACTTCTCACATTAACATCCATCACTGCTGGCTGTCCACCTTCAACTACCCAACAGTACTTCCATCACTGCTGGCGACTAGCTTCCAACTGCCCAGCACTACTGGCGATTAACTTCCAACAACGAGTCCAACCAGCCACAGAGTCTCTTACAAAGAAAGCGCCGTCAGAGTACAATGCAAAGCGCTACACAGCGCTGCCAACACAGAAGCAGCCCACTCACAGGGTTTATATCGATAGTAGATCCATTCTAGTTGATCAATAAATTACTGAAAAAAATGGTTCGAATGCTTCTGAGCACTATGAGACTTAACATCTGAGGTCATCAGTCCCCTAGAACTTAGAACTACTTAAACCTAACTAACCTAAAGATGTCACAAACATCCATGGCCGAGGCAGGCTTCGAACCTGCGAGCGTAGCGGTGCACGGTTCCAGATTGAAGCGCCTAGAACCACTCGACCACACCGACCGGTCAAATTACTTAAACTATGTACGCAGCGCACACCAGGAATCTTCTTAGGAGCCACCGATGTTACCTACTCCGTCTTTTATTTGCGTTTGCAGTTACATTTTGTATCAACAATGGGAGCATGATTATTAATTGATATGTTTACAACGAAATGTACATGTCCTATACGAAACATGTTCTACGCGATTAATGTGTGTGTGTGTGTGTGTGTGTGTGTGTGTGTGTGTTTGTGTGTGTCTGTGCGTGTGCTTGTGTGTGCGGTTGGATATGTCTTTTAATTTGAAGCATAACATGATCGGAGGTTTGCTCAGCGGCTCGTATCCGAAAGCCACAATTTAAATCGAACAGGAAAAAAAAAAAAAAAAAAAAAACACGAATGAGATTTTCACTCTGCAGCGGAGTGTGCGCTGATATGAAACTTCCTGGCAGATTAAAACTGTGTGCCCGACCGAGACTCGAACTCGGGACCTTTGCCTTTCGCGGGCAAGTGCTCTACCAACTGAGCTACCGAAGCACGACTCACGTCCGGTACTCACAGCTTTACTTCTGCCAGTATCCGTCTCCTACCTTCCAAACTTTACAGAAGCTCTTCTGCGAAACTTGCAGAACTAGCACTCCTGAAAGAAAGGATACTGCGGAGACATGGCTTAGCCACAGCCTGGGGGATGTTTCCAGAATGAGATTTTCACTCTGCAGCGGAGTGTGCGCTGATATGAAACTTCCTGGCAGATTAAAACTGTGTGCCCGACCGAGACTCGAACTCGAGTTCGAGTCTCGGTCGGGCACACAGTTTTAAAAAAACACGCATGATCTAAATGTCAGCAAGTGACAGTATTCCTCTCGTAAACCTTAGAACCCACTAATTCATTGTTCACAATCACAGACGCATTTCTATGTCAGACACTCTTTGTCACTCTCTGTGGCAGACTCTTTTTCCCTGCCACACAAAAAAATAATGTCCGCATCTAGGTTTTAATCAAGGAAAGCTGACACTTCAGCAAACTGGTCCGCTGCTGAAACACTTCGTTAATGCAAGCGAATGGAAGGCTGCATCTCTTGCTGAAATAGTTTTTCGGAAATAATTTTACTTTTCGTTTGAAAAGCGACAACACAGATTTTCACTCTGGAGTTGTTATCGAAAAATTCACTCGAATTTAGGCAGCTCACTGCCGCTTGTCCGAAGAATGCTCAGTGAATGGATTTTCTAAGGGATGCAGAAATTGACGATCCGACATTGTCGCCTTTTTTTCAATATAAGTCTTCCAACCACAAACGTTTGCAAAAACGATTTGCAGGGAACGTCCTTCACTTTTCAGAAGCAAAGGTGAATGACACAATGATCACTTGAATGGCGTTAGGGGGTCAGTTTTTGTTGTGATAATGCCGGTGAACCACTGGTTTAAAAGGGCAGATACACGACGTGGTGCATACTGCTGCAAACTACAAATGGCTCTGAGCACTATGGGACTAAACATCTGAGGTCTTCAGTCCCCTAGACTAAAAACTACTGAAACCTAACCTAAGGACATCACACACATCAATGCCCGAGTTAGGATTCGAACCTGCGATCGTAGCAGCAGCTCGTTTCTCGACTGAAGCGCTTAGAACTGCAAGGTCGCAAAGGCCGGTTGCAAACTACACCAATGAAAAAGTCTGCTGCACTGAAGGCATTGTTTATGGAATGATGGTCCTCGGTAAGGTGACGGTCTACGCGGAAGAACGTAATTAGACCTGGCTGATAGTAGTATAAACTATAATTCATAATATTCAGAGGAAGTCTTGTCAAGTCAGTGGATAATGTTTATCCGATATCACCTACCAACAACTATTACAAAATTTTATCCAAAATTTAGTTACCTCAGTGTTTAGTTTTGATTCAAGTGCAGATAACCGTGGACCTAACGCAGTCAATACCCGTCGTAGGCATAAGACGAATTTAAGAAATAATATTCTGAGTAATCCTGCGGCATTTGGGACTACATCAACGGACGCTTTATCGGTTAAACTATTGTTGTGCCCATCATTCATTCGGGAATAAGCTATATATTAACGGTTGTAAAATGAAGACTCCTATAAAATTCCAGATAATTAGTGGAATAGTATTCATCAAATAGGAAATTTAGAACACCTTTTAAACAATGTGGCAGAAATATTTCAAACAGACCACAAAACGTACTAGTCTGTGAGAATGGTTGTAATTGCAATTTTTCCAGGCGACGTGTGGCATGGTGTTCTTCTTAATTAACCATGACACATACGCATCATTTTAAGCAGGGCGAGTTGAAGGCCTACATGAGGTTATGAATGTAGTACTCTTGAGGGAAGACCATTTCAAGTGGGGCCGATGGCCCTAGCAGTCTGGTCCCTTCAATCCCACAAACCAACCAACCAACTAGATCAACTATTACTGGAATGACAGGACCACCGACCATAAGCCTAGAGCCGTCATTGGTGGACTATACCCAACAGCCGATATGCAGTTCCAATAACCGTGTTAATTCTCACTGATTCACTAATGATTTATGATAACAGTAGCATATAGCATCATACGTTTTTTGGGAAGTACTTTTAAACTGATGGTGAGTACTGTGTTTGATAACACAGACTTTCAGTAGAGGCCCTCTGTGGTAGGGGCAGAAATGTGGCAATTGCGAAGCAATGTGATCACGGACGTAGACACGTATGAGATAGTGGTAATTACTGTAACTACTGCATTAAAAGAGATGAAAGACAGCATTAAAAAACTTAAGACTGTAGCGTTTTAGTATTGTCGCAAGCAGTTCCAGTTAGCTGGTCATGGGCTTCGTGTGATGCAGGCATTGAATTAAATCAAATGGAATTGAATGCAATGTACTCTAGCGATTCGCTTTGGCCGAGTTGGAAAACGAATGCAAATGTTAATGGAAACATTTTATAAAGCACATCCAGAAAGACAGAAACTGCTATTCAACTCATCTCAAGAGCAATGGGGAAAAATTCACGGCTAGTGTCCTGCATACGAGTATTAGTGTAAACGTTTTTCTGAAAGCTTAAGGCTTTAGAATTGTGGTATAACAGGATGTCGCTGGGATGGGTTGACTGGCGAGAGATCATAATTTTAAAACTTTTTTTTTAACAACAGGTGAGAGATTTTATTTAACAACCAGTCTTATAAAAACTTATAAGAGGAATGAGTTAAAATCCTACAAGTGTCTGAACAACCATAGATATTCAATAATAGACTAATTCTCTCTCAGTTAATGCAAAATGCAAGAACCATTACAATCGAGGTAACACTCCCAAAAGATAATATTAAAACAGATAACCCACTAAAATTACAGTGGGGCCACTTGTGGAATGAGAAAAATTAAAAAGCATATCAGATTCAAAAACGCATTGACTTCAGATGGGCCAGAGCCCAAATACAATCTTAATGTAACAGTGAGAACATATAAGTGAAAGTTTCCTCTGAAGATTCGAGCCCACAGTCTCGGCCAAATAACATTATGACAAGAAATCAGTGGTATAACAAGGTATAAATAATTCTGTTACAAGTCAGCATTCAGCAGAATGAGAGAACGTCTCTAAATAAATATACGAATGACAGAACAAGAATATGCAAGATTCGTAACTCATTCATTGGAAAAGAAACCAGAGTAGTAGTTATAAAACCATTAGACTGAAGACATAAAATATATGCCATAGATTTGGTTTAATTGCATGTGCTTACATTACGTGGCAAGAGGTACAATAACATGGCACAGTGGTTCAGTGATTACTACCGCATAACTAGCCAAAATGATAACAATACAAGTACTTAACAGCCACATAATAATAAATAGTCACCCTTGGAAAGACTAAGATATACACAGCAATGGCACTGCTCTGTTCTCTCCTGTAATCACAGTACTGGTCGTGTAAGGGAGGGAATAAACTACAGCTTGCGCCAGAAGTGAGGTAAGCAAAGGCTGAAACATGATCACATAGCTCATGTTGATGTATCAATTCGTGCTTTCCAGGAACCGACAGCAACACAATGATTGACAGCAAACAGTGACGAGGCTGCCAAACTTCCACTGTGTAGACAGCAAACTCTTCTTATTGGTCACCAAACAGAACATAACTACACAGGCGTCCGGTCAAATCCTTCCTGTTTGGCTGTTGGGTGGTACTCTAGGGTTCCTTCTCATGTTACTCGCTCTGTCACACTCCCAGTTCTCTCTGATAAGTCCACCTGGCATTGTGCTTGTGTTGCTGCACTCTCGCTGACAGCATCGTCATGAATTCGCGCTGCCGCAAGAACAACACTGCTGACGTGGCTTTTTTCGGTGCCATGGTTCAGTGACGTTTCGTGATGGCTCAAGAAAAAAAAGAAGTGATTCACTTGCACTTTCCAGGAGCCAAGCCCTACGGAAAAAAAGACAACAGCAGCTGGTAAGTAAATGAAGGCATGTCGTATCTGACAGTCGTAAGTCTCATGAAAGAACTCTGAATATGTGCGGTGTCGTACAGCGGCTGCTTCACACTGCAAATGTGATTAAAACTATTCGAAACATGTTCTTTTGTCGTGGGAAACTGCACTAGATGCTAAAAGTTTGTGCCCAATGTGCAGCACATTTCATGTAACACTCTCTTTCCTGTAAAAATTAAGTGTTGATAGTTTCATGTGGAAGAAGAAGACCAACAAGCATTAAATGACAAACATACACCGTGGACGTAAAACGCTTGAAAATAAATATGTGTGTAATTTCAGACGATTGAAAAACACAATGAGCCTAGAACAAGTTATTTTGAAACAACCATAGAAATTCTCTGGGGAAAATTGAAGTATTACACATGAACCCACTAACAGAAGGCTACCAAACTGACATTCCAGTGTATCCATGCCTGTGCGACATGTTGTTTGAACCTTCGTCAATCAGAAAACTTATTTTAGGCATAATGAGTAAAAAGTAATCCATACAGTTAATACCTGGCTGTGTCTAGCGTTCCTGGAGCTTTTTGGATCTTGATCACAACGCAGCATATGCAGAGGATGTGTATGAGCAACTCATCGTCACTTTTCAGACTTCTGGGTTTGTCAATTATTGGAATGACAGACTTAGAGCATCATAGCGACAGATCGCATACATAGTTGGCTATGATGCAATGACTACAGAACAAGTGCCTATGAGGCTGACTAAGAGAAACACTGTAGCAAGAAGAAGTTGATATGGGATCTTCCAGAATGACTACACCACTGGAAGATCATAGTAAAGTCGCAAATGAAAGTGTGGAGTGTATTCGCGGCTAAGTGGGCTACACTGATGTTGATATTGGACATTAATTACCTATGCAATGACTGTTGAATATCTTAATACCCGATATGCCCTGAAAATCTCCATAAAGTCTGATACAAGATGTATTTGTGCTTCAGCTTGAAACATTATACCTTTGTGATAGAGTATGTAAGTTTTGATACGACTGGTGATGCGATCTTTACTGCAAGGACTGGTTTGGAGTAACTTTCCAGGGTAGTCTATTCTGTGTAAGCCTCTTCATCCCTGGAAAACTACTGCAACCGCTTGAACCTGTTTACCATAGCTAAGTGTCGATCATCCTCTACAATTTTTAACCATCGCAATGTTATTATGCAACCACGGCTTATATTAATCTGCTGATTCAGTAATATTCAAACCTGTTAGCACTTGTCTTTTTTGGAACCGGAATTATTGAGTTCATCCTGAACTATAATAGTGCTTCATTTGACTGACATATCTTGTATTTCAGCCCTAACCAACCCCCCATTGTTGTTATGCACTTTCTGTCAATTTCACTTTTTAAACGATTGTATTCTCTTTCAACTGCTATATTTACAGTCGTCTACTCTAACCCTCTGCTTACCAGAAAATCTGTATATCGTTGCGTACACAGGTCTGAGAGACCCGTGTTGTTTAAACTGACACAAATTGACACTACGAAACGTCCCCTTGGAAAAATTATACATGACTGTGCTTAAACAGACACACAAAATTTTTAGCGCAACGCAACCTGACTTTCAGTAATCACTACAAAGAATGGCCCTGACTAACATTAACCTATACGTTTCACAGATCACTTACCTCACAAAAATCTTGGTTACTCGAACTACTACAATACAGCGAGCGCCACTACTGCCAGCTAAATAAAAGATTCAAACTACGGAAGGCACTAACTACTGTGCATAGTTAGCAAATGAAAGATTTTAATAGAGAACAAACAATGTGTTTACCTTAGTAGTCATAATACATATAGCAGTTCATAACATCCAGTCTTAAAAATTTCAAAACTCCGCCATTTCTCTCCTCACATCCACCACTGCGGGCTGTTCGCCTCCAACTTCGCAACGCTACGCGCTGTTAGCAATCAGCTGCCGCTGCCCAACACTACAATGGCGAGTATTACAACAATGCCACCCAGCCACAGACTGCGCACAGGACAGCCAGTGATTTTCATACAGAGTGCTATGTGGCGTTGGCGTTACCAATAAAAAACCTAAACAGCCTACTTACATAGCCCCCATGCTCCCCACAAAAAATTTACAAATTGTTTTGGGCAGTGGCCAATACAGATTTGAAATTTTTTTCATAATTACAATAACAAAGAAATGAAATGCACGCCCTTATCGATACAATGTTGGTCAAAAGCTAAAATTTTCTCACAGTCCATAAAGACAGTCCTGATCATTCATCAAAGTAAAATTGCAGTGTTTTTCTCAAAGTCTGAGTAGTAAAAGAAAATGCACATGGAAGTAGTGGATTTCCATGCAGTCTTGAAGAAGTAGTGTTGTCCTTCCAACGGAAAGACAGTGCTGACTCTTGACATGCAAACCGGTAATGGGTCACAACAGAGCAAACCCACAGCAGAGTCAGTCGAAGTTTTGAAGAATATTGGTAGGTTGGTCATCACAGAGCAGGCCCACTGTAGTCCTAGTAGAGACTATGGTATTGGTGGGCCACCAGAGGTGCAGACCCACTGCAGTCCTTGTAGAAATAATGGTATTGGTGAGTCATCAAATGTGTAGACCCACTGTATTCCTTGTAGAGACGGCCAGCAGCCATCTGTTGCAACTGTACAGGTGCACAGTCATCACTGAAGAGTCTGGCAGAGAATACAGCAAGTCCATAAACCACCAGTAGTCCACTCACAAAGAATTTGTTTGAAATGTCCTTAGAACCAGCAACGCTGTTATCCAGTCCCTTGCTGAATTATTAACACACATGCAAACACTATCAGTCGCTGCTTCTCACATATTGTCCATATACTATGGCCAACAGAAACGTGTGCACAGAAATGTAACTTACAAGTTACTTAATTTGATGAACCGGTGTCAATTACAATTTTACAACATAAGAATACAATAACAAAGGTACAAAATGTATCATTAAAGAACATAACAATACAGATAACATTTGTAGTAATACAGACTTTACAAAAGAATCGAAATAACAAATACATCAGTGTTACAAAAATTATGACATGAGTACATACATAATAGATCAGAATAACTTTTGAAACATCAACTTCACACATGAGCATTAAAAGAGAACAGATAAATAATGTCTAAACATCTTTACAAAGTAAATAACATATTATTAATGCAAATTATATTTGAGGGTAACAGTATTCCTCATCATAGTGAATGTAGCTTAGTGTTAGAAGAGAAAAAATTCTATGGAACAGTACACAGAGACAGGAAGAAAATAAATACACAAGCGTATACAAACACATAGTGGGATAACACAAAAGGAAAGGACAGGGTTTGTTTTCAGGGTGACATTTGGTTCTGCAGTCCAATCCAAAACTTCATTCCATGGATCTTTCGTCTTATTTCAAGTTTTGTTTCCACCAAAAAAATCCTATCAAAGCATGCTTTTTGTATTTATATGTTCACATATTTCTTACCTCATTATTAATTTTCCAGTATATTACCTCATCATTTGTTTCCAAGAAAATCCTACCTATACCTGCTTTCTGTACATTTTTTGTATAACCTCTCAGTGCATTTCTTCCAATTCATCACAACTCATTCTTTTATATAGGCTACCCCTCTTAAGCTAACTTAAATCTACTGAGCTCAGATGCTAAACTAAGGGAGGACGCAATGCAACAGCACAAAACAATTAACACAAACAGCAATGACAAAAAAATGGCAATTGGCAAAGCAAGCTACAGTAAATCTAAATTACCAAGCAATGCAACATTACAACTAATATGAACCAATGCGCAGCAACAAAAAAAATCAGTAGTAAGACTAGCTTAACACAGTAATACAAAGTGAAATTTAGTAGCACTATTCCTGGAAAAGAGCAGCATCAAATGCAACAACTCATATCTAAACATAACAAAGCTCAAGCAGAAAAAATATTACACTAAAGACAACAATGCAGATAAGGGAAATGTATATTCACATCTTAATGTCTATGAAATTAAAGTGGTGCACTACAAAAACTTATTGTAAAAAAAATATTACCACGTACTTGAAAAGAAAATTCTGTATGCAATTCCAGTGAAGGGAAATGTCTTTTTGTGCTCCTTCGTTTTTTTTTAAGTACATCATAAAGTTATTATTTACTGGATCTGTAGGCATAACATATTTATATTAGTACATCCATTAAATTTTATTGTAACCAATGCTGCAGTGCAGGTAGAAACTAGGTTTTAAACAAAATAGGCAAAGCAAGGCGTGAAACGTCATTCACTAGCCATAAGGCATCTCATAATGCAGTAAACAATCCTCCAACTAGCAAGACAATAGACGTGAAATGTTTCTCATCATTTCATTAGACATTTTAGTAAATTTCGTAAATTACGAGCTCCACAGTGTAATCATATGTTTTCAAGTTAGAGCGTGTCGTATTTGCGATGCTTTCTACAAAGGAATGCCAATAGCGAGGATTATGGCCTCTTTATTTTTTTCTCCACCTGTGCCTCTGAAAGGCACACACTAATGGCTTGTTTCCAGGTGGCTGTCGCCCAGCTGGGTGCCCACGACGCATTACGTGCAGGTGGTCACTTAACTTTCTTACCGAAATATTTACACCAGTTTCCGCTACAGTGGCAGTCTCATATAAAAATATTTCACAGGTTAAGAATTTGCTTTACAAATCTGTAGAAACAAAATCCTTTAAATATAATAGTGTCCACAAAATTTTCGCCAGCATAGTGATACATTCACGCATATACATACATTTCATAACTCTTAAAGTACTATTCTCGGTTTCCAACATTCTTTTTCACAAACCAGAGTCCCTAACCACTACTCATTATTCCTTACCTAAATACACATAGGCGTATACATATTCGTCGACACTTCTTCAATATTCCATCATAACATATACGTAGCATAGCCAAATAACTCATATAGCATCAGCTTAAACATACCTCAGCAGCATAATTCACATCGTCGTCGTAATAATAACATCATAACATCTCAGCAAATCTCTAAAACGTCATAGCTTTCTGCAATAATTTCAAAACCTAAAAAAAATATTCTCTGCTCATTTCAATAGTCTCATCTACCCCAAACGTACTTTAAAAAACATCTCATACCAAATACATCATCCAAAGCTCTCATAGTATCACAACGGTTCCGAAAAAATATGAACATTTCAAAAAGTACAGACAAAATACAATTACATAAGTCTGAAGTTATCCAACTGTGTAATTACGTAAACATCTGTCACTGATGTAGTAAATAAATATTTCTCTCTCTCAGTTAAATGATCACATAGCTGTGTAATTCTGTGTTAGAGAAATATGGTACCAATGTGTAAAGTTGTATAAGCAAATACCATATTAGCTAGGGCTTCTTGTGCTTGCCACACACATGGTACACAAGGTAAGCGTGTACCCTCCTGAGGATTAATGTAATTATATCCTCAGGTGTTACAGACTACAGCAATGGAATGAAATGTATCACGGAAAACCTTTGCATCACTGTACTTCAAATATCTTTAAAAATAAATGTTTTAAGTACAAAATTAATCACTCAAATACGTGTACTGTAGCGCTAAACTGTGCGTCTTGTTGTAAGATAATCTCTGTGGAAGTGTCGTAGTTATCGTCCTCCGAAAGCTAAGTTCTGCAGAAGTCAATGTACTTACCTCATGATAAACAGAAGTTAAATGCTTTGCGTATAGATATCTTAGTAATTACGCTTATTGCCATGATGAAGTAAGTACTGTACTGTAACGTATTGTTGTGCTACAGACAAGGCTGTCTCATTGTAGCTATACCACAAAGTTACTAAGTTTTACTTTCCAGAAGAATTCAGAAAAACTGTGCAGATATAAAACAGAAACACTCAAAAGCAACATTGTAAATTGTGTCACATATTAGTAGCGTCGTGATATAATCGTGTAGCTGTCAAATAAACTAACCACTGTGTCATCTGGTATCTCTCAGAAAGCACTTTAAATCCATAATGTATTTTCAAGTAAACCAAAATGTTGCAGTAAAATCTCATTAGCACTACTGTTATATGTTCTAAGTATGTAAGCCTGATAGTCGTTACGTAATCGTGCAACTAACAAGCAAGAATGTACAAATAACAACATTGTGTCGTCTGTTCACTATAACAATGCATTCGTAATTTCTGTTTAAAAATGTTCCCTAGTTTCTAGACTGGATAGTTAACTTCAAAACATTGTTGCATGTTTACAGTTTCTCAGTGTGACAAAGCATATTAGAAATGTGAAGTGAAATGTTTTATGGCAAAGACAAAGTTAAAAAGCAGATTATCTTTCAATAAACGGTTTTACATGTGAAATGTGGTGTAAACCTTTACTCTACCTAGTACGCAGAATTTCAACCTCAACGCAATTATCATGTGGTATACATCGGTTAAGAACACTGGAATTTTTCTCAAGGTTAGCGCCTATGTTATTTTTCTCTGAGCCAGCCGGCGCACGCGGCTGCCTGCGGTGCGAGTCATTGTCTGTCTCTTTGTTGGCGCGCTCCGTTATTGGGATTAAACTATTTTGACTACTTATGAATGACTTTAGAGCTATAAACACTTTTAAAATAATTTTACTTATTCAAAGTTTGCATTGAAAAAAAAAACACAATTTGTATGCTTTTACCGGTGGCTTTTATTCTTAACGAAAATTTGCGTAGGGTCTACAGACAATGGTAAAATATTTTATCTTTCTTCTGCACACAATATGCACATCTTCTCCGTTCCTTATCTGACAGTTTCACTGCCGTTCCTCAAACCGGTAATACTAATGACTTGTTTTCCTCTGCTAGTTGCTTACCCAAATTGTTTATGAAAGTCCAATGTCTCACTTTTTTATTGGTAGCACGCATCATCCAAATTATGTATTCATTCATTACGCTTACATCAGTCATGTTGAAGAAGACCAACAATGGCCAGCACTTTGTCTTTCTCTTCATGGTCCATGGTGCCAACATGGCCCTTTGTGGCATTGTATGTCATTACCTTTGTATAACTTCTGGCTTATTTATTCATGCTGTTGACACTGTTGGTTGGTCATGAAGAGAGCTAAGGACGGTAACAACAATGTTTGTCTTTGGAGCATAGGAGGATATCATCACATCTGGTTGGAAACCAAATAATATAGAGCACACTACTTTAGGTGTATTAAAATCTGCAGGCATTTCACCTTTGTTTTCTTTGGACAGTAGCGACTAGTGTCAGATATTTTTACAGCAAATAATCAGCTAACTCGAGAGATGTAAGAAAATTACCACAGGTCATATTACGTCCAGACTTTTCAAATTCAGTCACCAGGGTTTTCACAACATTCTCTCCAAGTCGCACAGCACCGGGTTCGTCCTCCTTCCCCAAATACACTTTCATCTTCCAGCAATAGCTCGCTGGACTGTCATAAATTGGTCAGAACTTTATTCCACATCTACCAGGTTTTGATGGGATGTATTGTCGAAATGGACAGCGACCTCGAAATCTGACCGGCTGTTCATCCACAGTCATGCACCATTCTGAAATGTAGACATCCCTAAAGGTAACTTCTCACATCTCAAAAACTTCTTTGATTGTTTCCAGTTTGTCACTTGACCTATGTTCGAGTCCGATTGCTGCATCGTCAAAGCGCAACACCCTCAGAAAAGCATGGAAGCGGTTGCGAGACATAATTTCATTCAACAGTGGTCGACCATTTTCAACACTCCCAAGCTACTGATATCTTCATTTCTTGACTTGTAAACTTCAGTCAGGATCAGAACACCAATAAACGTTTTCATTTCATGCATATCTGTATCCACTAAGTCCTTGTAAATGATTCCTTGCTAGTTCACATACACACATTATCAATGGGGGGTACAAGAAAGAACACCAAGAAACTTTTTCATTTCATGCATATTTGTATCCACTCAGTCCTTGTAAACGATTCCTTGCTAGGTCACATACACACATTATCAATGGGGGATACAAGAAAGAACGACACAAAGCAAGACTTATGTATCACAGTTTCTAACCGAACAACTTGTAGGTTCCTCGTCTTCTTTCAGCTCATCCATTCTGCTCCACCTACCAGAGGAGATGTAGTCCATATTTCAAAATGAGAAAGGCTACTTTAATTACCCTATTAAAGTTCCTTTCTTTCTAAAGCATCTCCTACGCCATAGATGAATTCGTGAATAGAAATGATTTCCGTAGATGATGAATTTCACTGTTAAATGAATGTATCTATTCTTGCACTGAGAAATTCATTATCATTATGTTTATCATGAACGTGACGTATGGAACACTTAACTACGTTAATATCTTCATAATGGTTATTGAATTTAAATCTTGGGTTTCCCTGTAAGTCTTTCAGTTTTCTGTAAGAATACCATAGCGTGTTGGCAGTTATAATTCAGAGAAGTAAAAATGCATACCTACATATTTAAAAGATACGTTTTTCTGTTTACATCTTTTACTCAGTTATGTTCCCACTATCAACTTTTTAATAGATAATATTGGTGATGCAAAAATCTCCAATTTTTGTGTGTTCGTTTTAGTTATAAATTTTGGCAGAAGTACAAAAATAGACTGAACAGTTAAATTTTGAAAATGTGTGACAGGTCGATGTTCAAATAATAATCACTCGATGAGAACAATTTTAAACTGATACGAGTGGTGATATATTTACAGTTCCTTAGGCCAGAACATTGCCCGTGTTTTGTCACTTCTTCCACCAAAAGTCTGCAATTCGTCTGCACCATATTCTTGTGGCAATCCCAGTGGACAGTTGAAAAGCGAGCGGTTTAGTGCCGGTAACAGCCTCGAGAGGCGCTAATGATGAGCCATTCAGCGCAGAGTCGGCCGTGCATTAGCGTCTATTGCGGTCACCCCGGGTGGTTGAGAGGGGTAAGGGGACTGGTGGGCGGAAATGCTCCGGCAAACACTGTGTCCTGTGCTGTGGTCTGTGTGGACGTTCCGGCTAGCTTCCGCTGCTTGTTACAGCCACTAGTGCTGCCAGAAACAGCCGGTGCCTTGCCGCAACTAGCCTTGTGTCCGTGAAACTAAATGTCTACGTCGTCACACAGGATACAGGGAGTATTCGGAATAAATACACGACAATATACGAGAAAGTTACCAAAGTACGACAGATAGTCCAAATATTTTAAATATCGCGTCGAAAAAATTAAGTTACTCAGTTAAATTGCTGTTCATTTGCAGGTACACCTCATACATCGTGATACACACTAATATATCCCTGTGTCACTGTACCGTAAGATGCCCCTAGAGCAGCCAATATAAAACGGTTCTGCCCATTGTCAAAGTGGCTATGGGCTTGCATATATTGTTTTGTCTGCAATATCGAGTGCTACTATATCGTTGGGAGGAAGTTTTTATATGTATCAGTGCTGCAGACAAGTACCTGCAAAACAAACTAAAATTATGTAGCTTTATTTTTTGTGTATATGACATTTTTGCGAAACACTGGTGGTATATGCCCAGACTCGTAGATTCTGCAAACCATCTTGATGGGTCTCATAAAAATTATCTCGAACTTCCAGCCGCGTCAAGTGTGTCGGGCGCCCACTTCAGCTTACCGATGACCGGCTCCAAGCCTTGCTTACTTCAGGCTGCCGCCTTTTTTGTGGGTGTTGTCACAAATTTTTATCTCGGTAGGCTACTTTATTACGCTATCCGAGAAACCATTAGCCCGTGTAACAACAGATGTGTCATGGAATGCGATACGATGTCCGTCTTCTAGAGCATGCTCTGCGACCACCTATTTCTTAGGGTACCGAGGGCGAAACTATCTCTCGTGTCCTACACAGCGCTCTTCAGTAGTACGCATAGTATGTCCGAGGTAAAACAGTCCACAAGCATACGGTATTTTATATATTCCTGACGCTCTGACGTCTACATCGTCTTTCACAGGCCTCATGTGCTGCAGTCCTGAAAGCCGAATCGAATTTATGCCTCTTTAGGAGCCGGCTAATCTTTCCTGTTACTGAGACAGAACAGCAAAAACACAAGCTTCGTCGAGTTCTTCTGCTTACATTTTTTGGAAAGATGGCTTACGGTATCTGGTGGTTGTTGTAGCCGTTCTCCTTAAATACTTTCCGTAAGTTGCTCAGTTCCTTCGGCAGGCTTTCGGCGCCTGAGACGGCTGCCGCTCGATGGATCAAGGTCCTCAGAAAAGAACGTTTCTGCAATGGATGGTGATAGCTGTCAACTTGCAGATGTGGGTGGGTTCCGGTAAACACTGTGGCTGAGGCACCCATTTTCTTTACGGCTGGCGAGAACTCCAAGGAAAGGCAAGGAACCATCTGTCTCTACCTCCATCGCGAACTTTACGTTGTCATGGATATTGTTGACATGGGCCAAGAATTCTCCCAACATTTCACGTCCATGAAACCAGGATCAACTCTCTCTAGTTCAGTACTGGAGTAGACGCAACCTCGATGATGAGTGGTAGCGCTTTCCCTGAGCGTGACGCATGAGAGGTCAAGGAGTACCCTGGCGAAAATTCGTGTATTTTAAATCACTTGACGCGGCTGAAAGCCCGAGAGTATTTTATGAGGTAAATGAATTTGATTAGTTGTTTTATTCCTACATAATCGAATATTTTGGAAATTCTTGTTTCAACCAAGCCTCCCAAAACTCCTCCAAATCCTGAGTCTAATACTGAAAACCTATTTCGCCTATGTCCATTCTCATTTTTTCTTTTATCACGTCATCACGGAGTTCCTCCTTCCTAACAGGCATTCCGCTTTCTCTCTCTCACATACCGGCTCCCTTCTCTGCGTTTAACATTGCAATGCCTTTGACATTCTTAATAATAATACCTTTGGTATCCATTTCGTCGAAGGCTGATTTGATTTATCTATAAGCTGCATCAGTTCTTCCAAAGACCATTCCTTTTTATATTTCTCCACATTTATCTTGCGGGTATTTCGCCTTGGCTTCCCTGCAATTGCTGTTTACTTCATTCCTAAGTACAATCATGTCTTTTCCTGAACATTTTTTTTTTATTTCTTTCTTTCGACGATTAACAGACGTGTTGTTCTGTTATCCACCCTTTCTTCGTAGGCAGCTTAGTTGTACCTAAATTTTCCTGTCCAGCATCTGTGACAGCACCTGTAAAGATGCCCCTTACTCTTCAACTGAGTTATTTGTTATTGTAATATCTACAGCCCCAGAGCTTTAGACGAACATCTTCGTTCCTTAGCACTTCAATATCTCACTTCTACTTTTTTTCTTCCTTATGTTATCCTAAACTTCAGCCTACTCTTCGTCAATACCAAATTATGGCCTGATGCCACATCTGCTACTCGGTACGGCTTACAGTCCAAAATCCCATTTCTCTGTCTGACCCTGATATAATCCAGCTAGAATGTACCCTTGTTTACAAGTATCCTCCGTTTATACCTCCTCCTCTTGTGATTTTTCGACACTATTCGCTGTTACTAATTCAGATTTAGCGCAGAAGTCAGGTAGTCCTTCTTCTCACTCTTTCCTACTTCCGAGCCCAATTCTCCTGTACCTCTGTCTTCCATCCCTTCCCGTACACAGCGTTCCAGGCAATCACGACTACTAGATTCTCGTCTACCGTTACGTATTGAATTACACATCCAACATACCGATGTATTTCGGCCGGCTCCTCATCTTCTGCTTTTACCGTCGGAATGTACACCGGAAATACTTTGTTGGCACTGGTTTCTGCTTGTCGATTCAAATGAGAACAAACCTATCACTTACAATTTATCATTTCTTTCTTCTGTATGATTAAATATTTTAAATTCGTTCATGAGAGTAGAAAGTTATCGAAGATACGATACATCACATTGTTGATAAGAAAAGATGACATGAAATTATAAAATATGGTATTTGCTCATTATATCTTTCCCTGTCCCATAAGCTGAATATTACCCTCATAAATTAACTTTCCTTCTCATGCAAAAGATACCTTCAAGTCCAGGAATCGTTGTTGAAGAAGTAGGGAGCTTGATGACACAAAACAGTGTTATTGTTAACTGTCAATGCAAAGAAATGATTTGCCTTATAATAAAAACATTTGGCCGTCTATAAAACGTAGACTGCTTGCTCGACTTCCAAATGATGAAAATCGGAAGAACCTTAGCTAGCTTATGGGGTGCGATCGTTGCGTCACCCAACCGACTACTTCCTACTGAGTTAAAAGGCCCGAAAATGTTCGAAAGATATGATTATTACGTGCATGCAGGGTTATACACACTACTAGCAAAATGAAGATATAATTGATTTATATTGAGTTATTATTTCACAAGCGTATTCAACAAGCTACACAAATTTAAAATAACTGTTTCACACCTTGCTGTGTATATGTCAGATGATAGCCTGCTCAAGTTGATACTGTTTTATGCAGCATCCCAGTCAATATTATACGAGGGTAATCCCAAACGTAAGGTCTATATTTTTATAATTACATAGACCTGTTTATTTCTACAATGGTTTACATCAGTTTACAGCTTGAAGATTTAGCTATTTTTCGACATAATCACCACCTCTGTCGATGCATTTTTGTAGACGCTGTGGCAGTTTTTGTATTCCCATGTCATACCAGCTCGCCGTCAAGCCATTTCTTTCACCTCGTCGTCGGAGCTGAATCGCTGGGACCACAATTAAAGCTGACACGTACTGTGAGACTCTGAAGAAACTCAAACGGGCAATTCGGAACCGGAGAAGAGGAATGTTGATCATGGGCGTACACATTCTCCATGACAACTCTCGCCAACACATCGCTTGGCAAACCGTTGCGCTCCTGCAGCAGTTTCAGTGGAACACAATCACCCACGCACCCTATAGTCCTGACTTGGCGCCCAGTGACTATCACCTCTTCCCTAGATTAAAAGTACATTTGGCCGGAAATCGATTCAGCTCCGACGACGAGGTGAAAGAAGAGGTTCATAACTTTCCGAACAGCGAGCTGGTATGACATGGGCATACAAAAACTGCCCCAACCTGTGCAAAAATGCATCGACAGAAATGGTGAGTAGAGAAGTTGTGTGGTGCTGCAGTTGTGGATTACTTTAATTTATAGCCACGACAGCAACGTGATTTGTTTAAGTCTATTATTTACAAATGAGTGTTGTAGCGCTTACCTGCCTTTGTAATATGACGGAAACAGTCGTTACTCACTCAACGGTCACCTCTCAAGCGTGTGGTAAGCGTCGATTTTCTCTGTCTTGTTGCTGTTATTGGATTAATCAAAAAGGGAACAACTGTTGGGCTGCCGCCTAGTTCGACATAGTTTCGACAACGGTGAAACTCGGGAGTGTAGAATATTGCCACGTACCTGTTGTGTGTTACTGCAGGGTCAGATTGTTCCCGACAGTTCAGAGCGTTGTGAGATCACTTGTCTAGTTAGTAATTGATGTTGGTTATGATGAGCTGAGTTGCCTTTTGTGGCAGTTGTTATTGCGGAGCACGTCTGTGCGAAGTAGGGCGCTTCGCTTGTATAGAATTGTGAAGTTTCCACCACAGTTGATAGCTATTTTAGTTAAGGATGCTTGACGGTCAGTACTGATCTGGGTATTAACACTTTACGCGGATTCTTGTAGTATATTCCCTGGTTCCCTATTCAGTATCAGTTCTTGAAATCTTGTGATCTTTCGAAGGATACTTGATGTTATCTTCAAACGAGCGACAATTTAGGCTTGCCAAGTGACAGTGAAGCTATTATGAACACGAAATTCATCTCGATGAGTGTCAAAATTAATTAGTGTTGACCTCCTATCAATAAAAAACGTGAAATAGACAGACAGAGGAGACTGTAGACTAACTAAATGGTCTATGGCGTAAATAGATTTACAGGAGACGCCCCTTATCAAGATAACGTAACAACTATTCAATTACAATTAATAAAGTGCTCCGGGCTATAAGCCGTGGTGGAATGGATTTCACATTAAAACGCAGAGTTTCCTCCGCCTCTGCAGAGAACATTTTCAAAGTGGATCGTACAATATTTGATCAAAAGTATCCGGACACCTGGCTGAAAATGACTTACAAGTTATCCATCGGTAATGCTGGAATTCAGTATGGTGTTGGCCCATCCTTAGTCTTGACGACAGCTTCCACTCTCGCAGGAATATGTTACATAAGGTGCTGAAAGGTATCTTGGGGAATGGTAGCCCATTCTTCACGGATTGTTACACTGAGGAGAGATATCGATGTTGGTTGGCAATGCCTGTCAGGAAGTCGGCGTTCCAAAACATCCCACAGGTGTTCTATAGGAGTCACGTCACGACTCTGTACAGGCCAGTCCATTACAGAGATGCTACTATCATGTAACCACGTCGCCACAGGCGTGAAAAGACGCTCGATCGTGTTGAAAGAAGCAATCGACATCCTCGAATTGCTCTTCAACAGTGGGAAGCTAGAAGGTGCTTATAACATCAATGTAGGCCTGTGCTGTAATAATGCCACGTAAAACAACAAGGGGTGCAAGCCTTCTCCGACAACATCATAACACCACCGCCTCCGAATTTTACTGTTGGCACTACACACGCTGGCAAATGACGTTCACCGGGCATTGGCCACACCCACACCCTGCCAACAAATCTCCACATTGTGTACCGTGATTCGTCACTCCACACAACGTTTTCCACGGTTAAAACGTCCAATGCTTACTCTCCTTACACAAAGCGAGGTGTTGTTGCCGGCCCCTGTGACCGAGCGGTTCTAGGCGCTTCAGTCTGGAACCGCGCGCTTGCAGGTTCGAATCCTGCTTCAGGCATGGATGCGTGTGATGTCCTTAGGTTAGTTAGGTATAAATAGTTCTACGTTTATGGGACTGGTGACCTCAGATCTTATGTCCCATAGTGCTTGGAGCCATTTGAACCATTTTTGAGGCGTCATTTGGCATTTACCGGCGCTATGTGAGACTTACGAGCCGCCGCCCGACCGTGAAATCCAAACTTTATCACCTCATGCCTGTCATAGTACTTTCAGTTGTTCCTGATGCAGTTTATAATTCCTGTGTGATGCTCTGTATAGATGGCTACCTCTTATACATTACGAATCTCTTCAAGTATCGGCCGTCTGTGTCAGTCAACAGACGAGGTCAGCCTGTACATTTTTGTGCTGTACGTGTCCCTTCAGGTTTCCACTTCACTATCACATGGGAAACAGTGGGCCTAGGGATGTTTAGGAGTGTAGTAATCTCGCGCACAGTAAAATGACACAAATGACACCCAATCACCTGACCACGTTCGTTGTCCGTGAGTTCCGCGAAGCGTTCCATTCTGCTCTCTCACGATGTCTATAGACTACTGAGGTCGCCGATGTGGAGTACCTTGCAGTAGGTCGCAGCAAAATGAACCTATACGAAAATCGTATGTTTTTGGCGCTGTCCGGATCCTTTTGATCACATAGTGTAGCTTCTTTGAGTGTCCTCCGGAGATAGGGACGAAATCCATCCGACCACGGCATAATACCCGGGAATATTTTATTAACTGTGACTCTTCTGGCAGTGAAAGATCATATTTTACAACTATTTCATTATTTCAGGAAAAATTAAATCAAGAAAATTTTGGTTTAAGATAAAGTGGGTGATTTAGAAGAACGAATTTGAATGAGAAGTATACAGAATTACTGCGGAAGAGCAGTGAGACAGCTGCGAAAGAATGAGACAGTCTTCGTAACAGAAAAAGTAGTGTAAAAAGTTTGTCTTGCTAATACTCTGGCCGCTGTGGTGTATATTGACTGATTTAATTTTTATAATGTGCGCGTACAGTAAGAGATTAATAAATCTGTGCAGCTTTGAGTGAGATGAAACTGAGGAAACATAAAATAAAGAAACAGATAAAAAACTCCATGTACTGCAAAATATACGCA
Source organism: Schistocerca gregaria (assembly GCF_023897955.1). Classification (NCBI taxonomy): domain Eukaryota; kingdom Metazoa; phylum Arthropoda; class Insecta; order Orthoptera; family Acrididae; genus Schistocerca; species Schistocerca gregaria. The sequence goes on along the minus strand of NC_064923.1, from coordinate 134,973,674 downwards.
AAAACCGTAGCCAAGACCAAAGTGAGAGCAGACATTTCAGAGACTAGTCATAAAATACATTACGTTGTCTCAATTATATGTAGCATACTAAGCATAATTTATGTTGTGGTCAACCTAGAGTGGAGGAGCATAAAATTATAAAGAAGCCCATTCAGTATTTGTAACACCGTACTGTGACTTTAGGGCAAAGATCTATATTTTATTAATTTCTTTTGTTGCCTACATATTAAGTAAGAGCTAGCTGTTAGAACAATGACCTAGGGCAGAGTCAGAGACTTTTCAGTCAAATACTAGGCTAGGTATTACTGGGTAGAGTAATCCGATTGGGAACACTGTAAAGGGATTTCCAGTTTTGATATTTGCCTTATAACCAAAGTAAGCCTGCCGGAAACCTTGGCCAGAACCGAGGATGGGAACTACTGTAATTTAATTCTGTGTCTACTCTGTGTGTAACGGATACAAGTGCAAATTTAATATCTACACACATAAATTTGCTGATTTTTGTTTCTCTGTGCCAAATATTTAATTTTATATCAGATGTTTGCTGCTCGGCCGTAACTGCACCACGAACTAGGAGAGCACGGTAAGTACCGTAATGCGATTTCCCAAGAATTTCGTCTAATGGTAGAGAGATCAAAATAAGAGAGCACACGTCTCGGCTTATCCGTAGTCACTCAACCGTTTCTGATAAAACGACATCCAAAGTTTTCTACGCATCTTGGGCGCCTTTTTGCGCCCGTTAAGCCCAGCTGTCAACTGGTGGCACGTTGTCTAGCGACAAAGTGCAGCCTCCGACTTCTGCGTCCCGTTTTCTATTTTTTCATTTATCTACCCTTGTACATATGAGGTTATGGAGGTTACCACACTAATTTTTTCTTATCTTTTAGAGGTTACAACTCCTCTCGAAGAGGCCATGAAAGTCCTAAGGCACCGACTGACCGCCGTGCCATCCCCAGAACACAGGCGTCACTGGATGCGGATGTAGAGGGCATGTAATCAGCACACCGCTCTCCCGTCCGTATGTCAGTATCCGAGACGGGAGCCGCTACCTCTCAATGAAGTAGCTGCTCAGTTTGCCTCACGAGAGCTGAGTGCACCCCGCTTGCCAAAAGCGCTCGGCAGAGCAGGAGGTCACCCATCCAAGTGGTAGCTCAGCCTGACAGCTCTTAAATTCAGTTATCTGACGGGAACCGGTGTTACCACTGAGGCAAGGCTGTTGGCAGAGGTTACAAGGGTAGTATATTAATTATACAACTGCGCTCCACAATAAGTCTCACACATTTCTGATATAATATATGTCTTATGGGATTTTCAGAGGTTACAATCTTTCAAAATTCTCATATTCTTATATTTCATTCTTATATCAGTTTCTAATACTTACGTTTTATTCTTCAAGAAGGCTTGGTGCATTCGCTCTGACGACACCAATCGTAAAAACATTCAAGACGTAGAAATTGCGAGCAGTAGTATCATCTCACGGACGCAGATTTGCCACAAAGTCATTTCTTCTTATGAATCTCACTCGGAAATGAAACATTCTGAACAATGCTGAAGATTTCACGTATTGGCAATAATTTTGCGGCAGACTACACATAACGATCACTTTTCCGAAAATTGACGCCGACAACTGACTATGAATCAAGATAAACCACAGGAATTTCACCGAAAACAATTTTTCCATTCGTTTATTGTAGCACTTTCATACTCCTTATTTCAACACACATTGGAATACATTCGTGTAGTAATCTTCTATGGATGAGGATAGATAGAGGGAAAACAGAAACAAAACCTTGCAGATAGGTTTAGAACATGGCGCGTAAAAGCGTTAAATCGCAATGCCAACCATTGTGTCGTCGCTTCGGTTGAACTACTTTCTCACTAAATGGCATATGAAGTACCTCGGAACCCTTGGTCGTTGTTTTGTCAGTATTTATGGATAAGCCGAGACACATGTTCGCTTAATTTGACTCCCTTCCCACTGAGCGAAATTTGTGGGAAATCGGGATATGGCGTTTGCCATGTTTTCTCGTAAGTGGTCTGCCGCTGTCAGTATAGACTAACCATGTTGATTCCACACGTGCAAACTTCAACACCGGACCTGCTATAATAGTTGTAATTATTAGTATGCAAATGACATAAATACTGATGTAATATTGTTCAGTACCCCGGCATCAGTTACCAATAGAAACATCTGCACATAACCCGTCACTCCCGGCGTGTGACGCCTAGTTTATGTGAGTGCAGGGGCGAGAATGGCATTGCTCGCACAGGTGTGTGTGATAACTGGGGGAAATATTGGTGGATTTCAGCAACAGCAGTAACTAATAATGGATATTAGCACCATTTTCCTCAAGCCGGTGTGAATGCTGCAATAGTTTGGGAGAGTTATGCTGTTACACCTCGGTGCGTTTAAATAGTACCTCATCCACCGAGGCAGGAATAAATTTCATCGGTTGAGATTTTATGAGTATTCGTTTGAATAGACCGCCAGCACAATGCTTTGAGTATAATTCCGACGTATTCTGTGAACCTCTATAGAGAATACGGGAAGCTAACAAAGGGGAGCACTGCTGTGCTTGAAATACGGTTATCACGCTTTAAGATGATATATGAGTGAAGTAAAAGGTCTGAATTTGGTTTGTAGGAGCAGAGTAGTCTTTTAAAACGATTTAATGGGTTTCCTCGGTGGCTGAAACAGCGGAAACGTTTGCACACCGAAAGTCGAGGAAAACGAGCACAGGTTGAAAAATACGGCGAAATTCTATCATCGGGTAGTAGTGATTGTTATCGTCAACGAGTTAATAAAAAAAATCTGTGTACGTATTTGGTGTTACAGTAAGACCGGAGCAAGATCGAAGATATGCAAGTAGTATGATAATGTCCGAAAAATGTGTAAAGTTTTCAAGTGTTAGAATTTTAGAGAAGCAGTTATCAGTCCTTGAGTCGCTGTCACTACTGTTCATCCGTTGTACCACGCTGCCAAAAATGTGAGATCAGATGTACAAGGATCAGAACAATTCTATTCGGCTTTTCAGTATATGCCGCATTGTAATGGAGACTGCCCTTTTACTGTCGCCACGATGTTCCAGAAAATTTATACCCAGGACCACGTATAGGCCTGCCTTGCAAGCGTTATCTGGATGCCAGAGGATAAATATTCCATATCAGGCACATGTATGCTCTCACAATGGCGTGATCACAGCAAAAGCTTAATGTAGGTAGTAGTGGGGCTACCACTCTTGTAATAGTCATTTCGGCACATAAAGTTAAATTGTTGCTGCTTCTCATTAACTCAAATGAATTCTCATTTGACCTTACGAGGCCGAGACCTCCCCAAATTAGAAAAAATATATTTAGTCACTGTATTCAATTCCTAATATCCGTGTGATAAAACAGAAGGTGACACCTTTACCTGCTGTCTGACGACTCGCTTCTGATAGTGGCTACGTGGATCTGTGTTCTGTTTGTTTTCGTATGCAATTTGTTGAAGCATTCATTTACGAAAACTGTCGTAACTTTCTTAATTTTCTTAGTATAGCCATGAGCTACGTGGCAGTGACATTGTCTCAGACGACGGAATTTCGCGTAACTGGAATTTCTGTAGAATTATCCTGAGCTGTTAAATTAAGTATGTGCGATGTCGCGTGGATCACATCTCTAACTTGATATGAAATCCATCACTATAGTTTGGCGTGATTGCCAATGCAGTACTGGTCACGTTACCCCTCCCACACTGGATCAGACCAATAAAGTGACAGACGGCCTGTTGTTTACAGAGCATTTACCACAGTATAAACCAATCGGAGCACGAGTTTCATAATACCTTTTGTCCTGCGCGCAGTTTTCACATCGCTCTGTAACTTCATCTGCCAGCTGTCAGTCAGATGTGGACCTGCACAGAAAATTGGAATAGAGATCAACATAAAGATCATTTCTTTCCTTTTCACTCCTAATGAAAACCACATACTGCATGTTGTACCACAATGAGACCTTCAGAGGTGGTGGTTCAGATTGCTGTACACACCGGTGCCTCTAATACCGAGTAGCACGCCTCTTGCAATGATGCATGCCTGTATTCGTCGTAGCATTCTATCCACAAGTTCATCAAGGCACTGTTGATCCAGATTGTCCCACTCCTCAACGGCGATTCGGCGTAGATTCTTCAGAGTGGTTGATGCGCCCTTTTCAATCCATCCCAGGCATGTTCGAAAGGGTTCATGTCTGGAGAACATGCTGGCCACCATAGTCGAGCGATGTCGTTGTCCTCAAGGAAGTCATTCACAAGATGTGCACGATGGGGGCACGAATTGTCGCTAATATGCTGCCGATGTGGTTGCACTATCGGTCGGAGGATGTCATTCTCGTATCGTACAGTCGTTACGGCGCCTTCCATCACCACCAGCGGCGTACGTCGGCCCCACATAATGCCACCCCAAAACAGCAGGTGACCTCCACCTCGGCGCACCCGCTGGACAGTGTGCCTGACCTGGTTGCCTCCAAACAAGTCTCCGATGATTGTCTGGTTGAAGGGATATGCGATACTCATCGGTAAAGGGAACGTGATGCCAATACTGAGCGGTCCATTCGCCATGTTGTTCGGCCCACCTATACAGCGCTGCATGGTGTTGTGGTTCCACAGATGGACCTCATCATGGACGTAGGGAGTGAAGTTGCGTATCTTGCTGACTGCTGCGTACAGTTTGAGTCGTAACGCGACGTCCTGTGGCTGCACGAAAACTATTATTCAACATGATGGCGTTGCTGTCAGGTTTCCTCCAAGCCATAATCCTTAGGTAGGGGTCATTCACTGCAGTAGCAGCCCTTGGGCGGCCTGAGTAAGGCTCGTCATCGACAGTTCCTGTCCCTCTGTATCTCATTTATGTCTCTTTATGTCTCCTTGACACTTCCCTTGTTGAGAATCCTTCTTGGCACAAAGCAACAATGCGGACGCGATAGAACCGCGGTATTGACTGTCTAGGCATGGTTGAACTACAGTCAACACGACCCGTGTACCTCCTTTCTGGTGGAGTGACTGGAACTGATCGGCTGTCGGACTTCTACGTCTAATAGGCGCTGCTCACGCATTGTTGGTACATCTTTGGGCGCGTTTAGTGACGTCTCTAAACAGTTAAATTGACTGTGTCTGTGATGCAATAGCTGCAGTCAAGGTCTATCTTCAGGAGTTCTGGGAACCAGAGTGATGCAAAACTCTTTCTGATGTGTGTACAACTGTTGTCTGATTTTTCTTACAATCTTTGTTTCATAATTTTGTATTTGACAAAATGTGTCAAGCTAACCGTAAAACATGAAAGTGGCAAGGCTATTATGATCTCACAAAGCGAGCTCGTTACTGTAGTGTAACAAAGCACGTACGAACATAGTACGGAATTGTGCAGCTGTTAGTACCGCTGCCATATTTCGCTTGCACGAAACAAGCAGTTCGACAACATCCTCTCCTTCAATGCTCAGCTGTCAATCGCTGTGTTATTCTGAGCTATCTGATCAGTGTTACCTCGCACTTTCCTATCATCGCAAGCGGTTGGTGGTGGCCAGACTCTCATGTTGACAATCCTCACCAGCTTCCTGGACATCATGACTTAGTTATTCTTTGGTTTGTCTAAATCACGCGAACGTATTTTGAATAGGCGGTAGCGCACAATTGGCAGATACTTACCGAACATTGTGTTGTGTTGCACTACACTGTCTGACGTCCAATAACGTTGCACTCCAACACTTATCAGTATTCCTCAGGGTCGTTGCGTTGTTCTGTCGCATTTTCGACTGGGGTGGTCTTACAGTCGTTCACAGGCGACGATTAATGAGCATTGCCCATTACGTTCCAGATGAAATTACAGTCCTCCACCATGCACAAAATGTTGCCTGGGGTGCTTCACGTGGAACTTCAGTTGGGAATTGACTATTCCAGAGGGATGGTATGAGATATCAAAGGAGATACCTTACTAGGGACTCGATTGAAGAAAGAGAATATTTTGGTTCTTTCAAGAAGAACTTCGGCCAAACCACATCACGAAAATGTGACCGTCAAAGGTGTTTTACGAAGAATCACAATAACTCTACCGCGATAGTGTGACTGTATGGAATATTTTAAAAGTTTCTATAATACCTGCTTATCGTGGATATGAAGACAACAATACTAACGTAGCACGATCAGACTAGTGGAAGGACCGAGCGAGGTGGCGCAGTGGTTAGGCACTGGACTCGCATTCGGGAGGACGACGGCTCAATCCCGCGCCCGGCCATCCTGATTTAGGTTTTCCGTGATTTCCCTAAATCCCTCCAGGCAAATTCCGGGTTGCTTCCTTTCAAACGGCACGGCCGACTTCCTTCCCCGTCCTTCCCTAATCCGCTGAGACCGATGACCTCGCTGCCTGGTCTCCTTCCCCAAAAAACCCAACCCCAACTAGTGGAAGGGTATGTGGGGTAATAGACTATCACAATAATAGCTATTACGTGTCTTGCGTAAATGCTGAAAACTCCCACCTTATTATTGCTCTCCTACCCCGTATGTGACCACTGCATTTTCAACAGTTGTGTTGTCGCCACCACAGAGACTTCACTATGGTTCGTTCTTATTATCTGAAATTACAGAACACTCATCGAATCGTCAAATCTAAATGCCATACCTTCTGTTGTCAACTATTAAATTCTTCTTGCAGAACTGTTCAGTAAAACATATATAACACTACTATTCGATCTACAACTGGCAAGATCCCACTATATCATTCAGCAACTAACATTGTTGATATTTCAGTTCTCCCCAGTCTGTCTCCATCTCTACTATTCCGCTGTAAATGCATTCTACTGAATAATTTTTGCATAACTGGTATCCTTGGTTGGCTTTTTCAGTTTTGAGCAATATCGACTCCTTAAAATATTTTTTGTATTTATCCTTCTTTCTTGTTAGGAAAGGTTTAGTTAATTACTTTTTCATTTTGTTACCTTTAGTGCTATTTGTTTTTTATTCTGTAAAGACGGAAATTTTTCCCATACCCGCATTAGCACTCTTCGTGTTGATTTAAATTTTCTGTGTCCTCCGAATCCACATTGATAATAAATCCCTAAGGAATATAAATAATGTATCCATAGATGAAGAGTGGAAATGGAAAATGGTCCTAGTAAAACTATTTTAGGAAAACGCGTTTTCAGTGCAGTTGGCTTCTTTGTACACTGTTGCACAACTCTAGAATTGATAAGGTGCCAAGCCATGGAATATCGTTCAAAGATGCGTCGCGAAATAGAGATCCAAAACCTCAAAGATACAGAAGTGGTTTTTGTTGACTACTTGTGAAAAAGACGAGTGCTATATTTCTGTACTTGTGTTATCACAAATAAAACTTAGTGACGCAGTTCTATTGCCGCTTGGAACAAAATCTTTCTTCTTGCTATTTTGTGAAAAACTGGTAAGTTTGAGACCTTGGTTGTGAACAAATTACGAGCCGATACTACCAAAGAAGAAAACAGCAAAAAGTCACTATAAAGAATGCTTTTTATTTCCACAAATAGCAGCGTTACCGGTTGCAAACCCACAATGTGTTGTTGAAAAAACATCGACCAGAAACTAATGTAACTAATAACAAGCCCACACAAATTATTAAAATGGGTATATGTATATACGTACGTATCTGCGTATGTATGTATATAAGTATATATGTGAGTTCCTCATCTCCAACGGCCGGCCGGTGTGGCCGATCGGCTCTAGGCGCTTTAGTATACGGTCGCAGTTTCGAATCCTGCCTCGGGCATGGATGTGTCTGATGTCCTTATGTTATTTAGGTTTAAGTAGTTCTAGGCCACTGATGACCTCAGATGTTAAGTCCCATAGTGCTCAGAGCCAGCCATCTCCAACTAAGCCACTGAACCATTATCAACTATAGTTGATGCACATACCACTTAATTTTGGTAAATAATCGCTTGGCGGTAATAACTATCTACCTATCAGAGGCATGCGAGAGGATGTCAGAAAGCAGTGTAGCCCACGACGCGTGATTACCCGTACTTGGTGATCCAGTATTTGAGAATGAGGGCCTTTAAGAGACTTCTAACAAACTTTAGACATAATTTCCAGCCTTTATGAAACTTTCTGTTGTTGACAACCCTCACAAAATGATGAAAGGAAAAGTTTCTTGCTTACTACATTTTCGTTTTTCATGCAATAACATTGCCTTATCAAGCATGCTGCAAATTACGTTCGTGATAAATTTTGCAGGCAGTTTCCTCATGTCCCACTGGATATACCATAATAATTAAAACTTTGCACGACACTTAGTTCAGGAAATATGACGTGATAAACATTGAGATGCTTGAAATACTACCGCATCATCAAGAGGTTCTGCGTTCTGGCGCAGATCTCGCGGCCTACCGACCTCGTCCGCGCAGTGGGGCCTGCTGTTTTTCTTCAGTTAAGTAATGAAAATTTATGGCTGGGTACTACGGTGCTATAGATTTATACTTGACATGGCCAAAATTTGGCATGCAATAGTTTAGTGTCAATAGCTTCTGAAGAAGGCCAAATTAATTTGGCTGAAACCTAGCTAAAGTTTGGTTTCAATTTGCAACTGAGGCTGAAGTGTTATATGTTTACATTTTTCGATCCTCAGCACTAGTGTGTACATAAAGCTGGTGAATGACGCGCTGTGCGCCGACGTTGTGCGGGGTCACACTAAAGATCTCAAGTTCCAATACTCTGGGGGCCATATAGGGACAATCGTGATTGACTGATTTTTGACTTCGAACGTTGTGGGATTCCAAACTCCCGTATGAGGTACCGTCGGTCGTTGGTGGCCGCTCTTAAACCTGGCGGCAACGACGTCAATCATGCAGAAGGCTTCGATACGTACCGTGTACTCAATGCTGTCCGTCAGATAAAAATGTTACTACGGAAACACGTTCCTTCTTACTTGGTTATTGCCGGCTGAGCCGGCTGAGGGCTGTAGTCATGAACCATGGACAGCCGCGCACCTGTTTACGTTGTGGCCAGGTAGACTGCTTCAGACGCCGATCGTAGACATCGCTCCTCCTGCGGCGCCCACTGTGTTATCTGTCTTACGCGTCTTCAACGGTGCTGCCTGCTACGCCCCCTCTCAATCAGTCGGCACCGGTGTCGGCACCTCTCAACATATTCTCAGTTCGAATATAACGAATTTCCTTGAGACAGAGAAGTTGCTGTCCATGCATCAGCACGGCTTTAGAAAGCATCGCTCCTGCGAAACGCAACTCGCCCTTTTTTCACATGATATCTTGCGAACCATGGATGAAGGGTTTCAGACGGACGCCATATTCCTTGACTCTCGGAAAGCGTTTGACGCGGTGCCCCACTGCAGACTCCTAACTAAGGTACGAGCATATGGGATTGGTTCCCAAATACGTGAGTGGCTCGAAGACTTCTTAAGTAATAGTGCCCAGTACGTTGTCCTCGATGGTGAGCGTTCATCGGAGGTGAGGGTATCATCTGGAGTGCCCCAGGGAAGTGTGGTAGGTCCGCTGTTGTTTTCTATCTACATAAATGATCTTTTGGATAGAGTGAATAGCAATGTGCGGCTGTTTGCTGATGATGCTGTGGTGTACTGGAAGGTGTCGTCGTTGAGTGAGTGTAGGAGGATACAAGATGACTTGGGCAGGATTTGTGATTGGTGTAAAGAATTGCAGCTAACTCTAAATATAGATAAATGTAAATTAATACAGATGAATAGGGAAAAGAATCCCGTAATGTTTGAATACTCCATTAGTAGTGACACAGTCACGCCGATTAAATATTTGGGCGTAACATTGCACATCGATATGAAATGGGACAAGCAAATAATGGCAGTTGTGGGGAAGGCGGATAGTCGTCCTCAGTTCATTGGTAGAATTTTGGGAAGATGTGGTTCATCTGCAAAGGAGGCCGCTTAAAAAACACTAATATGACCTATTCTTGAGTACTACTCGAGCATTTGGGATCCTTATCAGGTCTGATTGAGGGAGGACATAGAAGCAATTCAGAGGTGGGCTGCTAGATTTGTTACTGGTAGGTCTGATCATCACGTGAGTGTTATGGAAATGCTTCAGGAGATCGGGTGCGAGTCTCTGGCAGGAAGGAGGCGATCTTTTCGTGACTCGCTACTGAGGAAATTTAGAGAACCAGCATTTGAGGTTGACTGCAGTACAATTTTACTGCCACCAACTTACATTTCGCAGAAAGACCACAAAGATAAGATAAGAGAGATTAGGGCTCGAACAGAGGCATATAGGCAGTAATTTTTCCCTCATTCTGTTGGGAAGTGGAAAAGGATTGTGCACCGTATGATGGACTGCGGAGTACATATGTAGATATAGATGTATAGGTGATGGACTTCCTGCGGGCAGTGCTACTCCTTTGCACCGGTACTCTTCTATGCCTGGGACTCCATTTCGCAAGTGATCTGCGACAGACAAGGATTTATGGTCATATGAGTACAGGGTAATATCTATAGAAGCAGAAAATGGTATAACGGGAGTAGGATTCGTTATTAATAGGAAGGTAGGGCAGACAGTATATTATTGTGAACAGTTCAGTGACAGCGTTGTTTTTATCAGAATCGACGGCAAACCGACAACGATAGTTCGGCTGCACATGCTGACGTCACAAACTGAAGATGAAGAGACAGAGAAAGTTTATGAGGATATTGAAAGGGTAATACAATGCGTAAAGGGAGATGAACATCTAATAATCATGGGAGACAGGAATGCAGTTTTAGGGGAAGGAGCAGAAGAAAAGGTTACATGAGAATATGGGCATTGGACAAGGAATGAGAGAGGAGAAAGTCTGATTGAGTTCTATAACAAGTTTCAGCTAGTAATAGCGAATACTCTGTTCGAGAATCACAAAAGGAGGAGGCATATTTGGAAAAGGCTGGGTGATGCGGTAAGGTTTCAGTTAGATTACGTCATGGGCACACAGATTCGGAAATCAGATACCGGATTGTAAGGTTTATCCAGGAGCAGATATAGACTCAATATGGTGATGATGAAGAGTAGGCTGAAGTTTAAGACGTTAGTCAGGAAGAATCAATACGCGAAGAAGTGGGATGCGGGACTACTAAGGAATGACGAGATACGCTTGAAGTTTTCCAAGGCTATAGATACAGCAATAAGGAATAGCTCAGCAGGCAGCACAGTTGAAGAAGAATGGGAATATCTTAAAAGGGCCTAACAGAAGTTGGAAATAAAAACATAGGTACAAAGAAGGTATTTGTGAAGAAATCATGGGTAACAGAAGAAATACTTCATTTGATCGGTGAACGAAAAAAGTACAGAACGTCCTGGGAAACTGAAGAATACAGAAATACAAGTCGCTGATCAATGAAATTAATAGGAAGCGCAGCGAAGCTAAGAAGAAATGGCTGCATGAAAAATGTGAAGAAATCGAAAAGAAATGATTGTCGGAAAGACAGACTCAGCATACAGGAAAGTCAAAACAACTTTCTGTGACATTAAAAACAAGGGTGGTAACATTAAAGGGTGCAACAGGAATTTCGGTGCTAAATGCAGAGGAGAGAGCGAGTAGGTGGAAAGAATACATTGAAAGCCTCTATGAGGGGGAAGTTTCGTATGATGTGATAGAAGAGGAAACAGGAGTCGATTTAGAAGAGATAGGGGATTCAGTATTAGAATCCTAATTTAAAAGAGCTTTGCTAGACTTAAGATCAAATAAGACGCAGGGGATAGATAACTGAACCGTGAATTTACTGTCAAAATTTATTTTCTTAAAGAATTTACTTTATTTACTGGTGATTCTTCTAGAACATTGACTCATTTAATCACGCTAGGTGAGCGTGGATGTAGTTGCCAGTAAGTTAATGATGGAATATTACTTTTAACAAATGTGAATTTTATTCCTAAAAGATTTTTCAAAACAGTTTTATAATTATAAACAGAAAAGCACCCTCGAAACATCAAGTTACAATTTTAGTTAGAGGCAAAGAACAATATTAACAGTAGGAGCCTTCGGGCTGAGAAGCTTGCCCGCTCCCTTTCAACACACCCGTAGTCATGACCACTCACAACAACCTCTAAAAGCGTACACTGGTGCAAATCTGCAACACACCAGATTACTTTAAACAAAAAAATTTAACAACTCACAGAAACATGTAAATTATGTACCCCGTGAGAGGAATGGGAATGGTACAACCCTCAAATTATTTGCCACCGAAAGCGCAATTTTTTAAGGGCTCTTACGGTGGAAGGGTGGCAAGCTTATAACCTAAAATGATTATTTAAATAAAACCCATAAAATGCAGACTTACATAAAATGTACAACATTCTCTACATTACGCATATACCATCTCGCCAGATGATAGGCAGGATAAAAACATATTTCAAGAATTCGGCCTTTAAACAATAAATTCGTTAACACCGAATCCGACAAACATGATAGAGGCAGCTATTAACGTATGGCAAACGCCAGACAGACAGACAGATACTAAGTGCCTAACAAATGCGGACGAGAGACAAACGAGCAAAAACAAGTAGAATTTAACAAGTAACTCAAACAACATATCGCAAATCACTTAACTTCTAATGACTGCGATTTCTGGCGAAGACCTGGCGCAGCACCCCCAACGCTCTCCCGAACCGTCCGCTGCCAGCCGCTTCAACGGACTCAGGAAGGCGCGCCGATCTCCCGTCTCACGGCGTCGCAGCTCGCCCCGGCCAGACCGATGCCATAGATTGACTCCTTTTGCTCTCGTGTCGGCCGCGAAGCCACTACGCCTCGCTATAGGGCGCGGCCATTGGACTCGCGTGGCGACGACGCTCCAGGCGGACAAGTCATCTTGTATCCCACCGCGCCACTGACCAACCGATCGATCCAACCGCCAATGCCCATTGCCTGAGCAAACTCGAGCAGACTGGCGGCCTAACACATACTAGCACTCCGGACAACCGACAGACACTAACCGCCTCACAAATGCGGACGATAGACAGACCCAGACAAACTTGGCTGACTAACTGACCAGATTCGCCCAGACTGACAGACTGCCTTGGCTGACCAACTGCCTCCGACGGACTGACTGCCGAGCTGATAGCACCCCTTAAAAATGCACGTGAACAGGCAACCTTTCCACCTTCCCATCGGAGGGAGACACCCAACCTGCGATTACCACAGCGGCACCACCGCCAGAAATGGAGGGCGACTGCTGCACACAACGCGCTGCGGCGCGCTCTTCAAAACAGCAATTTTTTACCATGGCTCAATAAAATTCCTTCAGAATTTCTAAAAGAGTTGGGGAAAGTAGCAACAAAGCGACTATTCACGTTGGTGTGTAGAATGTATGAGTCTGGCGACACACCATCTTACTTTCTGAAAAATATAATCCACACAATTCTGAAGGCTGCAAGAGCTGACAAGTGAGCGAATTATCGCACAGTGAGCTTAACATGTCATGGATTCAAGTTGCTGACAAGAATAATATAGAGAAGAACGAAAAAGAAACTTGAGGATATGCTAGATGACGATCGGTTTGGCTTTAGAAAAGGTAAAACCACGAGTAAGACAATTATGTCGTTGCGGTTGATAATGGAAGCAAGACCAAAGAAAACTCAAGACATGTTCATAGGACTTGCACACCTGGAAAAGCCTTCAGCAATGTTAAATAGTGCAAGATGTTTGAGATTCTGATAAAAATATTGTAAGCTATAGGGAGAGACGGGTAATATATGCACGATATGTACAAGAGCCAAGAGGGGATAATAGGAATGGATGATCAAGGACGAAGTGCTCGGATTAAAAAGGGTGTAGGCCAGAAATGTATTCTTTCCCCTCGACTATTCTAAAAGAACGTCGAGGAAGGAATGATGGAAATAAAATAAAAGTACATGAGTGGAATTAAAATTCAAGGTGAAAGGATATCAATGATACGATTCGCTGATGACATTGCTATCCTGAGTGAAAGTGAAAGAATTACATAATTACATGACCTACTAAATTGATTTAACACTCTAATGAGTACAGAATATGGACTGAGAATTAATCTAAGAAAGACGAAAGTAATGATAAGTAGCAGAAATGAGGACAGTGAGAAACTTAACATCGGGATTGATGGTCACGAAGTAGACAAATTCAAGGACTTCAGCTACCTAGCCAGTAAAATAAACAATCACGGACGGAGCAAGGAGGACATCAAAAGCAGACTAGCAATGGCAGTAGGGCATTCATGGCAAAGACAAGTCTACTACGATCAAACATATGTCTTAATTTCAGGAAGACATTTCTGAGAACGTACGTCTGGAGTACAGCATTGTATGGTAGTGAAACATGGACTGTGGGAAAACCGGAACAGAAGAGAATCGGAGAATTTGAGATGCGATGTTATAGACAAATGTTGAAGATTAGATGGACTGTTAAGGTAAGGAATGACGAGGTACTGTCCAGAATCGGAAAGGGAAGGTTCAAATGGTTCAAATAGCTCTGAGCACTATGGAATTTAACATCTGAGGTCATCAGTCCCCTAGAACTTAGAACTACTTAAACCTAACTAACCTAAGGACATCACACACACCCATGCCCAAGCCAGGATTCGAACCTGCGACCGTAGCAGTCACGCGGTTCCGGAACGAAGCGTCTAGAACTGCTCGGCCACCAGCGGCCGGCGGAAAGGGAAGGAATATGTGGAACACACTGATAAGGAAGAAGACCAAGATAGTAGGACTTTTGTTAAGACATGAGGGAATGTGTTCCACGGTACTACAGTGAGCTGTAGAGAGCAGAAAGTGTAGAGGAAGACAGAGATGGGAATACATCTAGCAAATAATTGAGGACGTAGGTTGCAAGTGCTACACTGAGATGAGGAAGTTGGCACAGGAGAGAAATTCCTGGCGGGCTGCAACATACCAGTCGGAAGTCTGAGGGCCGCCCCCCCCCCCCACCACCACCAACACCACCAACAAAAAGAAAGAAAAATTTGGGCAAACTCATTGGTAAAAAGGTCATCATACGCCCTTCGAAAGATTTCAATAAAATTGTGTACACATGTTAGTTACAATCTGGAAAGAAATGCTGTAGGGCTAGGAATCACCAGTTTCCTCTTGGGGTGATTGTGACAACTTAGAGAGAGAGAAAGGGGGGGGGGGGGAGATGGGCAGCCAGCGAAGGAGATTGAGGAGACAGGGACAGATAGGAGATGAAATGTAATGGTGGAGGGAGGGGAAGGAGAAATGGACAGAGAGATGGTAGTGGACAGGATGGACAGAGAAAGGAAAGAGGAGGAGATGAACAGAGACAGGGGGACAACAAGATAGGCAGAAAGTTTGTTGATGAGGAAACGAAAACAGAGGTGGAGGAGGAAATGTGCCGAGAACGAGGAGCAGATGGACAGAGATGAGTGGAATACATTGACAGAGGGAGTGGGGAGGAAGAGATGACAATTGAGAGGGATGGGAGGGGATGGACGGAGAGTGGGGATGGAGGAGGTGAATAGAGACATTCGAAGAGATGTGCATGGAGCAGGTGGATAGAGAGGAAAGTAGGAGATGGGCTAACAGAAGATTAGAATAAATATGTACCCAGGCAGTGCCAGAAATTGAGCTAGTGCAATATAAACATGAATAGCAGTGTGAAGAGAAAGTCGCCACCCTGGTGGCAGGCCCAAATTCTTTTATTGTAGGTTCTCACCTAACGCCATTAACACATAACTCTGTACTCTGATTCTCCGGTCACGAAACCTGACAATGGCTGGGAGACCACACGTCCCTCCGTATCCGCATCCGGTGATGCCTACGGTCTGAGGATGAAACGGTGGTCGGTCGGTACCGTTGGGTCTTCAGCGACTCTTCGGAAGCTGTTTCTTTTCTTTTATGGTAGTCTGATTATGAATAAAATAAGAATTAGCTCATAATACGTTAGATTATAGCCCAGTGATGTTGCAGAGCGTGGCTCGCAAGAAGCATTCTTCTTGATTTCTATCCCTCTTTCGTAGAGGACGCACTTGACTGACATTCACACACATTGATTTGGGGAACGCTGTTTTATAAAACTTAACACTAGTGCTATCACCACATCATTATCAAACAGCAGTAACTTTTCTGCATGTCATCCGAATACTTGATAAGCGGATGGACAAAAATAGGGAAACACACCTAGAAACACAATATTGAACATAGATGTAGTTGTTAGTCATGCCTGTAGCACTTGTGCAGTAACCTCAATAGGATTCTGCTGTCAGCCGTAGTCAGAACAGTGAGTGCTTTGTGTCGGAGGTGAACGTGGCCAACTTATTCGTTCTCCTATGGTGAGTGTCTCCTTTAACAATGTAGCCAAAGTGTTTTCTATTTCAATGGCCACCATATCGAAAATTCATGCCACCTACATAGAAAGCTGAAAAACATCATTCGTTAAGTCAGACCGGGGACAGAAGTTTGTATTGGGTGATCGTGACCGACATTTCAGTACATCACCGCCGAGAGCCGCAGAAGTCAATGAACAGCTGAAAGTCGCACTCGTTAACTCTGTCAGCACAAAAACAACACAAAGGGAGCTCCGCAACCAGGAAATTGCACAAAGACTGCTCTGGAAGCAGGGAACCGCAGAGCGAGGGCTGGAATTACAAGATCACTCATCAGTGATTCATACTGCCGTAACAAGGAAACGTGGCGCCGAAACCACAAAACCTGGATTACAAAGCAACGGAAGAATGTCATTTGGACGAATGAGTCTAGTTTCTAACGGTTTACAACTTGTGGGCGATTTTACATCTCGAGAATGAAAAATGGCTGGAGTTCGATGACAGTGTTAGCAGGCTTCATACTTGTGGTCTACGGGTGGTGTTTTTGATTAGCAATCAAAGCGCCCTCCATTCCGAGTTCGATCGCCACCACCGCTTAAATTTTGAATAAAAATATTCAGCATTGGCGGCCGAAGATTTGCGGCACGAGAAGTCACTCTCGTTCTGCCAACGGTCTTGTCAAAAAGAGCTGAGAAGCAGACAGAGTTTCAGTGCACTCTCTTGCCCTTGCGGTGGGAAACTGCCCCTAAAGGTAGAGGAATTAGAGATGACCAAATGCATGAGTATGCAATACAATGGAAACCGCTTTATTAACCACACATAACGTGTATCCAAAGGACATGTGGGCTGCACTTTGAAAAGTGTCATGCTGATGTCTCCATTGGCAAATGATTCCGGACTACTCCCCAATTCGGACCTCCTGTAGGGGGCTGCCAAAGGGGAGTTGACCTTCAGAAAAAGACTGAAAAACCAACTAATGTATAATGTCCTACAACTCTTGGCGTGGAGTGTCAGAAGTCCGAACGTGGTAGGGAAGCTAGAAGATCTGAAAAGAGAAATGCTGAGTCCCAATATAGATATAGTGGGTATCAGTGAAGCTAAATGGAAACAAGACAAGGTTTCTGGTCAAATGAGTACAGGGTAATATCAACAGAAGCAGAAAATGGTATAACAGGAGTAGGATTCGTTATGAATACGAAGGGAAGGCAGAGAGTAACTTGCTGTTAACAGTTCAGTTCAGCGACAACAACAGTTCAGGTATACACGACACAGTCGCAAGCAGAGATTGAAGAGACAGAAAGATGATGATATTGCACGGGTAACTCAAAACGTAAAGGGAAATGAAAAGTCAATAGTCATGAACGAGGTTGTAGGGGAAGGATTGGAAGAAAGGGTTTCGGGATAATATAGGATTGTTAGCATGAACGAGAGCAAGGAAAGACTAATTGAGTCCTGCAGTAAATATCAGTTAGAAATAGCGAATATTCTGTTCAAGAAAAAACTCAAGAAAGTTGGATAAGGAAGTACTAAGGAATTAAGAGACACACTTGAATTTCACTGAGGCTATAGACACAGAGATAATGAATAGTTCAATGGACAGTTCAGCTGAAGGGGAATGGACATCTCTAAAAAGGACGATCACGGAAGATGGAATGGAAACCGCAGGTACAGCGAAGGTAATTGCGAAACAGTCATGGCTAACAGAAAAAATACTTCAGCAGATCGACGAAAGAAGGAAGTACAAAAATAATCAGGAACATTGAGAATTACAGAAAGTCAAGTCACTTAGGAAGGAAATAAACAGGAAGCGCAGGAAGCTAAGGCAAAATGGCTACATGATAAATGTGAGGAAATAAGAAATAAATGACTGACACCGCATGTAGAAAAATCAAAACAACCTTCGGTGAAATCAAAAGCAAGGGCAGTAACATTAACAACCAAAGGGAGTTCCGCTGTTAAATGACGCGGAAAGCGCCAATTGGTGGAAAGAGTAAATTTAGAGCCTCTACGAGAAGGGTGATTTCTTTTATGATGTGATAGAAGAAGAAACTGTAGTCGATAGAGAAGAAATAGGGCATCTAGTAGAACTTCATCCCCACAATTCTGAAGAATACACTAGTCGAAAAATGCGAGAATTATCGCGCTATCAGCTTAATAGGTCATTCAACAAATTTGATGACAACAATAATATGAACAGAGAATGGAAAAGAAAACTGAAGATTTGTTAGATGATCTGTCTGGCTTTAGGTTCAAATGGTTCAAATGGTTCTAAGCTCTATGGGACTTAACATCTGAGGTCATCAGTCTCCCAGAACTTAGAACGACTTAAACCTAACTAACCTAAGGACATCACACTCATCCATGCCCGAGGCAGGATTCGAGCCTGCGACCGTAGCAGTCACGCGGTTCCGGAACGAAGCGTCTAGAACTGCTCGGCCACCAGCGGCCGGCGGAAAGGGAAGGAATATGTGGAACACACTGATAAGGAAGAAGACCAAGATAGTAGGACTTTTGTTAAGACATGAGGGAATGTGTTCCACGGTACTACAGTGAGCTGTAGAGAGCAGAAAGTGTAGAGGAAGACAGAGATTGGAATACATCTAGCCTGCGACCGTAGCAGCAGCGCAGTTCCGGATTGAAGTTTCTATAACCGCTAGGTCACAGCGGCATGCCAGACTTTAGGAAAGGTAAACGATCCAGAGAGGCAGTTCTGTCGTTTCAGTTAATAATGGAGGCAAGACTAAAGAAAAATTAAGGCTCGTTCGTAGAATTTGTCGACCTGGAAAAAGGTTCGACAATGTCACATGGTGCAATACGTTCGAAATCTACTGAATAATAGGGACAAGCTTTAGGAAAGAATGAGTAATGTACAACATGACCAAGAGCCAAGAGGGAACGATAATCGTGAAAGACCAAGAACATTGTGCACAGATTAACAAGGATGTAAGACAGGGATGAAGTTTTTCGCCCGTAGTGTGCAATCTGTACACCAAAGAAGCAAAATAACAGAAAGGTTCAAGAGCGGAATTAAATTCAATGTGAAAGGATATCTATGATAAGATTTCCTGATGATATTGGTTTCCTCACTGAAAACGAAGGTGAATTACATGATCTGCTAAATGGAATGAACAATCACATGAGTACAGGATATGGATTGGGCGTAAATCGCAGAAGGACAAAAATAATGAGAAGTAGGAGAAATTAAATCAGCGAAAAACATGTCATCAGGATTGATGGTCATAAAGTAGATGAAGTTAAGGAATTATTCTACGTCAGCTGCAAAATAACTCATGATGTATGCAGCAAGGAGGACACAGAAAGCAGACTAGCACTGGCAAAAAGAGCATTACTGGCCAAGAGAAGTCTACTGCTACCAAACATAGGCCCTTTGGGAAAGAAATTTCTGAAAACGTACGTTTGGAGCACAGCATTTTTGGCAGTTAAACAAGGGCTCTGAGAAAATCGAAAATTCTCGAATAAGTAGGACAGTAGGTGGATAGTTAAGGAAAGGAATGAGGAGGTTCTGCGGAATATAGGCAAGGAAATGAATATATGCAAAATACTGACAAGAAGGAGGGGCGGATGGTTGGACGTCTGTTTAGACATAAAGGAATGACTTCACTGTGCTAGAGGGAGCTGTAGAGCATAAAATGAGATGGGAACACATTCAGCAAATAATTGGGGTCGTCGGTTACGAGCGTTACTCTGAGATGAGGAGGTTGGCACAGGAAGGGAATTCGTGGTGGACCGCATCAGACCAGTCAGAAGACTGATAACTTCTGGCAGAATGGTTACTCAGCAAGATCTTATTACTGCCATGGACTACGTGACGCCGGCCGTTGTGGCTGAGCGGTTCTAGGCGCTTCAGTACGGAACCGCGCTGGTGCTACGGCCGCAGGTTGAGTCCTGCGTCGGGCATGGATGTGTCCCCATAGTGCTCAGAGCCATATGAACCATTTTGACCAGTCGACAATTTTTGCTACAACGTCCTTACCAACTTGGAATGTTTGTTCCCCAACCGTACGCAGTGTTCCAAGTCGACAGGCCGCTTGTTTATACACCTTGCAATGTCCATCCGTGCCTGTTTTTGTGGGCACTAAGATATATTGTCCCATGTGCGCTGACCACTACGGTCGCCATATCTCAGTATTATTGAACCTTTGAGACATAATTTGGAGAGAAGAGTGGATGGTCGCTTACCAACTCCTGAACTTGTCACTATTTTGCAACAAAAATGGTATCATATTTCGTTGGGAACCGTAATGGAAGTGTTTTAATCCGTTCCGAGACGACTGGAAGCAGTACGGAACGCAAACGGTTTTCCGTTTTCCGTGTAAGGCGTTGTAATGTGTTGTTGGTGTGTTGTCCACAGCCTGTATGTTCTTTCAAGATTACGTTTCTGATGCTGCGGAGGATAATCAGCACCGCATTTGAAAAGGAGGGTGTGGAGAACCTAATGTCACACTGAAGCTGGTCGGTATATTAGACAAACAAGCGTTCCTCTGATTCGCAAATACGATCAGCATGCAATTCACCTCCTTTGTCGATAGGTTAGGGCGCAAGGCGGCCATCTAAAGGAGCCAGTCGCGACATGCTGTGCCACAAAAAGTAGAAAATTGTGAGCAGCTCACTGAACATTGACGTAAGAAGGATTCAGCAGTGTTATTTGTTTTTGGGTGCCCTTACCTTTATTGGAGCGCTATGCGGCGGAGGCACTAATCTGAGCAGCGGCAGAATAAGATGGGAGCCCTCAGTGTCGTCGGGGAAATTCCGCGCTAGGAATGCGGGCTTTGCGGGCTCCCACTTTTCCAATAAAAGAGACCTCGACGGTGAGGGGGAGAGCGGATGGGGAGGGAGAGGGGGCGGTGTGCACCGTCTCCAGGTCCACGGGCCTTATTGGCAGGCGGCTGGCGGCTGGCGGCTGGCGGCGTTGTGTTGTTTTCATAGCATTCCTCGGCGGCGCCAGCGCAAATATCGCTCCGCCGCGTTCCGAAGTGGCTGCTCGCTCGCCGATGCCCCTCTCCCCCTTCCTTTTACCCTTCTGCAGCCAGTGGGACTTGAAGGAGAGGAAGAGGTCATTGCACTCTGGGCCGCATCTCCATATCGTTATTTTCGAGTGCCACAAGACACCCGAAACTTTCTTTCCAGGTCCGTGATACACACACTGTAAACAAGTTAACGGGCTCCAGACAGGGTGAAATTTTCAAATTTTCAATTTCTGGTTTCTTAACCTATGGAATTTCACCTTTCTGATGATATATAACACATAAATATTGTAGCATTATTTCTGGTTTATTATTCATTGAAATAAAAAAAAATTGTGTGTTTGACCATGTAAATTTGGCTGTTCACAGACTGAAATTCGACTTTTTAGTCACCCACCCCGAAGTTAATTGTCTAGGATTCAAAAACTTTCAAAGCAGTTAAGGAAGAAAAGTCATAAGGAGAAAAAGCAGATACAACTAAACTGCAGTGCATAGGTCATGTACATATTTGAATGGGTATGAGTCTGTGACAACTTAAAAGTGAATACTAGGGAAAGAAATTGGAATATGGCAGAGGATCACATGGTATGAACAGGCATACAGAATCTGTCATAGATAAAATTCAAAATTACAATGGCATGGCTATCAGGCCAAATGTTACTAGTGTTTTGCTTCACCTCTCAGCAGGTGACAAACCCATTCATGGCCTATGCCCTCCAGGAAGTGATTCGTGGTGTAAATAAAACAGAGCACAGCAAAATGGCGAGACATTTATTCTCAAACCAACTGTATAGTTTGCCTTGGTGGAGTTCTTTAAAGAAGTCCTACGAGATTTTTCAGATGTTTGATTATTGAAGAAATGTCCACATGGCCACACCCAGAGTCCTTAAGAGTCGATAACCAGCATAATTTGGCCCAGAATTCGCTAGACAGTAAATGCGTCAATTAATACACTATATTTTCTAAATTTTATCCATTGTTTTTCAGTGTTTCGGCCGCGACTGTCTTACTTTCGTAAAATGAAGAACAAACCGCCTTCATTCACAAGTTGCGTTTATTTACTGCTAAATTAAAGATATACTGTGTATACGAACTGCACAACAGAAGCAGACATCATACAATGTTAAACTGTAAGTTATTATTAACGCTGTTAAACTTATATCTACAATATACCACGTTGTAACACAAAAATTTAATATCAACAGACAAACAACTAAAAAAAATTATGTAAATCACTAAAAAGCACCTGAAGATGAGCCTGCAGGGCTCGAAGTGCATAGTGCAGTAAATAAACGCAACTTGTAACTGAAGGCTATTTGTTCTTCATTTTACAACACTATCTTTTGTTGTCTTTAATGCAATGCCAACGTTATGGGAAGGAAGAGTTGTAAGGTGTGAAGTCCTGAAAATACTTCTACAAACTACTGCTCATTTCACAGTGAAGCAAATGTTCAATTTAGATGAAAAAGACGTAAGCCATCATACAGAGCTATTAGAGACCTTCAAACAAGGGCAAGGCAACACAGACGAGCAAGAAAAAAAAATTACAATAGGAGATAGAAGAGGATTCAGACGATCCATCACATGCAGCTCGGATGCATTGACAACTTTGATGACTGTTTTCTGTAAGTTGTATTTTTTAAGAATAAAGTGTACTTTTTGTCAGGTTCTACTAGCCAGAATTAGTTCAAAATTACAAGATATATTCGTTGAACTATTATACATGCTTTAGCACTGGGATTTTCTAATTTTGATGTCTCAAGGAAGTTAGAGCTTTACAAAGAGAGGTGTAGACAGTTTTTTATTTTTATATACACTTTCTAAAAAAATTATAATTATCTTAAGATTAGTCGGTATTTTTATAAATCACTCCGTTAAAGTGGCTAGAAATGTGTAATCTGAAAGTCGTTTTTTTTCAAATTTATTTAAATCTGGTTGTTAGGTACTCAGTGAGCGCACACGATGAGGTTACGATTGTGGATGGGGCCGTTAACAGTTACAGTGAGTTGCACAATCAAACACACCACATTATTGTTCTAAGAACCACTTATTTACACATTGTTTTAAAACATCAGGGCTGAAGGCCAAAAAGTACATCAAAACAAGAACGGCTTAATGCCTGGTTTAGAAATCAAAAGCAATTAAAAATAGAAGGTAAAACTTTTTTAAAAACACATGCAATTGAAAACTATTAGCGGTTGAAGACCTACACTACACGTCTGAAAGACAACTATAATTAAAACACATTAATAAAGAATCTTTTTCTAGCCAAGGGATTTCTCTTTAAACTTACAGCAGAACAGCAAAAAGGCTGACTAATGAAATATTAAGTTATTCCACAGGGAAAGGCCACAAACAAATTTGAAACAACGGCTGAAGACCTGAACGCTATATCAGACAAACAATTTCAAATAAACCCTTTCCTTTTTGTACAAAAATTCTCCTTTAAGGAATACAGAGAGCTGAAAGCCTTATTAAAAGGGGTTCACGTAAATCCTCAGCACAAGGCCACACATAACAGATCAAACAACTTACGGCTTAGGGCCTGGATTACAAACGATTTCAGATAGAACAAATGTTAAGGAAAAAATATTTTTTTTTAGTAAAATAAATCTTTGAAATTTTAATTTAACACGGCTGAAGGCCTTTATCTAAAATTTAAAAAGAACTGAATTAATACATGGCCAAAGGCCTCGCACAATACTTCAAACTAAAATGAAAATCACAATCTAAAACAAACAGAACAAGTGGTGCTCAGAAGTGTTCCAAGGGTCGGCCTGAGAAGGTAGTTCAAACGTAACGTGAGGTGAGGCAGGCAGCCAAGAGATGAAGTTAAGTAATCGGATGCCAATCCAAACTAGGGACAGCCCAAGGACCGACCAACAATTAACAGCACTACATCTTCAGAAATTGGCGTCTAAAATCAACCAAGAGAACAATAACCACTCTAAGCAAAATATGAACCAAACAACTTAAAAGGCTGTCGAACAACGCGCTGTGCCAGACAGCTTCAACACGATGAGGAAAGGCACACTGTTGGAAAAGTGCGCTAGTGACCACGGCAGGTAACTGGGGCATTAACAGTCACAGGGCAGAAAATACCGCTGGTGCACTTCACTGGCAGGTACAGTCAATTTAATAATTCATCACAATATAGGAAGACGGCTGCAAGATTTCACCGACTGCAACACATCATATGTTGCTGCTAGCCCGAACAGCCTAGGGAGCAACAACCCGCAAATGAACGAAGAGATGTCACAATAGTTCATACCTTCAGCAACCAGCTTCGGTGGGCAACGAACTTTGTCGCTTTCGCAGATAGCGCCTCACGATCTGATAGTGCGTGCACATCGCCATTGGTCCGCACCTGGCCTCGCACTATGGAGACTTCCTCGCTGCTCCGTCCCAACCGATTCACCACACACATTACCACCACCCGGAAATACTAGCGGTCACACGAAAGATAGTACGACAGTACTAGTATCGATAAGCGCTGATGCTGCCACTCAAGTAGGCAAGGCAGAATATTCTTTATGCCAGTAAGTAAGGAAGAAACAAGACGCCACTCGATGCGACAAAATGCCAAAGAACAAATGGCACGAATACGAGCCTCACACGACTCATTTATATTCCACACAGTTTCTGCGAAAAGGTACCTTTTATATGATTTAGTTATTATTGATTAAGATAGAGGTTTCCCAAATTGTGCGGAGGCCCTTAGATGAAGTAAACCTCATTGCTTAACTTATGGGAAAAATCTCCTTAACAGTGATAACCCAGAACAAAATTCACCAAAACTGAGTACGTAGCTACTGAAGTGTTGTGGGACTTCCTAAAATAAGACATAACTTTTGGCATCATGTTTAAAACAATGGATGTGCACTACTGACCACGAACAAGAGCACTAGTAGAAAATTAAGTGTTTGTATCCACGTTTGCCAAGCAATACAGCAGTGATTTTGCACAACATGGATTTGACAAGTCCTTGGCGGTTTTCTGGAGGTATACTGCAACCCGTGTATACTCATCGAATCAATCAGCTGTTCGCCTGGATGGGGGCAGATCAAGAGACGATCATCGATGTAAATTGTAGATCCGTGATTCATCCGATAAAATGACATGTTTCCGTTGATCCAAGGTTCATTCTCGATGATCACGTGTCAGCTGCAATTCTAACTGATTGCGAGAACATGTAGGGGTCCTATGCTGCGGGGACCCATGTTCAAAAACATATGCAGAACAGTGAGATGCGAAACACCTGTTCCTGTACTAGCACTGTGTATTCCATCGTCAGATCTGCCTCAGGCTGCCGCCTATCCTCCACGTTTTGTGATGAGACACCTGCTCGTTGATCACTGTCCTTCATGCTGCCAGTAATGCTTACTTTCTTTTTCATTTGACTCCATCAGTTTGGACTAATTCTAGCTTCGCAACAAAATAATCCCGCTTTGCACGGTCTCCAGCTTCGCTACAGCATGCTAATTTCTAATTCTCGACGCTCCGGTTTGTGGAGGTTTAGTCTAATTCTACTAGATCCCGCTGATGATGAACAGATTGACAGAATTTATGATGAGACGAAAGAGATTATTCAAATATTTCTGACCGTTGAAATTTTAAATATAATGCGAGAAGTGAATGGTAGTAAAAGGAAGATCAGGAAAGGAGAATATGGACCCGGAGAACGAGATGAGAGCGGAAGCCAACCGGTAGAATCTTCCACAGAACGTGATTTAATCGTTGCTAATATTTGGTTTAAGATTCATGAAAGAAAGCTGTGTGCGTAGAAAAGAACTGGAACTACCGGAAGGTTTCAGACTGATCATGTAATGATAATACAGAGATTTCGAAATCAGATTTTAAAATACAAAGCATTTCCAGGGATAGATGTAGACTCTGATAACAATTTATTAAGGATTAAGATTAAAGAAATTGACGAAACGTAGGAAATTAAGTGCATGGCGCCTGGAAAAGAAAACAGAAATAATCAGATTTTGATGAAAGTTTGAAACGGGGACATTAGGCAGTGATGACTAAACATGGGAAAGGACTAGCATAAAAGATAAATGGGTACCTTCGAGAGCTGTAATACTGAAGTTCTTCAATAAATACGAAATACTGAATTTAATTAACGAAAGATATACGTAAAATGCAGAAGATAAAGCATACGTAAGGGAATACAGACCTGTAATGAAAGTGATTGTAGAGAAGTACATATGGCTAAGCAGGTATGATTACAGGATAAATTCAAACCTTAGGATCATTTATGGCCAGGGTAAAACTAGATGCCGTCTGTATATGAGTATCAAGAACTCAGATGGAAAAGTAATACGAAGACCGTTCAATAAATAATGCGACACATTTATTTCTCGACCAATTTCAGTTGAAAAAAATGCGAAATTTGTTCCGGGACATGGTGAAATATTTCCACTTCAACCCGTATAGTTTCATGAAGGTCCGATAGGTAGCGGCGCTGTACGTAGTCTATAAAATGGCGTCTGTAACGGAGTTGCTTTACAAGCAGCAAGCTGTCATCGAGTTCTTTTTGGCGGAAAACCAGAGCATCGCAAGTCATTGGCATTTACCGAATGCCTACGAAGACCTGGCAGTGAAGAAAACCACGATGATCGTAGGACGAGGACTCTGTCATCTTCGCAACAAGGACGCTCAAACTTGTCCTCCCACGTGCTGGTCGGCCGCACACAGCTGTGACTCCTGCAACACTGGAACGTGCGGACACTCTCATTCGAGGTGATAGACGGATCACAATCAAACAACTTGCTGCTCAGCCGGACGTGTCTGTTGGTAGTGCTGACTCCAGTTGGAATACTCAAAACCGTGTATCCACTGGGTTCCTCACCGCGTAATAGAAGAGCATTAAGAGCTACAAAGGACAATCTGTGATGAATTGCATGCCAGTTCTGTCCAACGTTGTGACAGGCGATGAAATATGTGTCCACCAATTCGAATCGGAAACAAAACGGCAATCCCATAAAGGTATGGCGATAATGTGGGACTCTGAAGGGGTTATTCTGTTTTATGTCCTCTTTGATGGTGCAACGATCAGCTCTGAAGTGTATCGTGCTTCCCTCAGGAAATTGAAGAAACTACTTCAGCGTGTTCGACACCAAAAAAAGCAAACGAATTGCTCCTTCTCCATGACAACGCAAGGCCTCACACAAGTCTGTGCATCCAAGAGGAGCTCACAGAACTTCATCGGACTGTTCTTCCTCATCCACCCTACATCCAGGATCTCGCACCTTCTAACTTTCCTCTGCGGGGAGGAGTGCGTAGGTGGTGAGGAGTTTATTGATGCAGCAAGACGTTGACCTTTAGAGTGGTACCATGAGGGCGTACAGACCCTCCCAGTAAGGTCGCACAAGGCCGTCCCATTGAACTATGTCGAAAAACAGGGTTTTGTAGCTAAAGAGTGGAGAATAATACGGTCTATCGGAATCCGCAATAAAACCAAACTGCTAATAGAAAAAATGTGATGTATTACTTACTGAGCGCCCCTCGTAACCCTATTAATCAAATTGCATGCATATGGAGTATCGTCTCAGTTGTGTGACTAAATTCGTGATTTCCTCTCAGAGAGGCCACAGTTCGTAGGGATAGATGGCTACGTACGTAGTGGCATAGGGCCTATGCTGTTCCTGATTTACATAAATGATCTAGGTGATAATATGAGCAGCCCCCTCAGATTGTTTGCAGATGACGCTGTAATTTACCGTCTAGTAAAATCATCAGACGATCAATTCCAATTACTAAATGACCTAGAGAGAATTTCTGCACGGTGCGAAAAGTGGAAACTGGCACTAAACAGAGAAAAGTGCGAGGTCGTCCACATGGGTACAAAAAAGAAATCCGATAAATTTTTTTGTATACGATAAAGCACGGAAATATAAAGGCTGTTAATTCGACTAAATACCTAGGAATTACAATTGCTAGCAACTTAAATTGGAAAGACCACATAGATAATATTCTGGGGAAGGCGAAACAAAGACTGCACTTTGTTGGCAGAACACTTAGAAGATGCGACGGCCTACACTACACTTGTCTGTCCTCTGCTGGTATACTGCTGCACGGTATGAGATCCTTACCAGGTAGGATTGGTGGAGTACATCGAGAAAGTGTAAAGAAGGGCAGCTCGTTTCGTGTTATCGTGCAATAGCGGTGAGAGTGTCACTGATATGATACGCGAGTTGGGGTGGCAGTCACTGAAACAAAGGAAGTTTTCTTTGCTGCGAGATCAATTTTCGAAATTTCAATCACCAGATTTCGCTTCCGAATGGGAAAATATTTTGTTCACACCCACCTAAGTGGGGAGAAATGATCGTCATTAAAAATAAGAGAAATCAGAGCTATAACGAAAAGATTTAGGTGTTCCTTTTTCCCACGCGCCATTCGAGAGTGGAATGGTAGAGAAGTAGCGTGAAAATGGTTGGATGAACCCTGTGCCAGACACTTAAGTGTGAATTGCAGAGTAACCATGTAGATGTAGATGTAATAAATGAAGAAAGGAAAACTGAAAGTTGGAGAGAATGTACGCATAGAGTGGCTATTCAAGCCAAATGAGCGTTATATTATATAGAATGGGAAGAGAAAGTAAATGAAGATGAGGCGCAAGACATCATTCTAACAAAAGAATTTGACAGAGCACTGAAAGACATAAGTTGAACCAAGGACCTTGGAATAGGAGAAATTATTCAGAACAATGGGAGAGAAAGTTGTGACAAATCTATTCCACCTGATTTGCAAGATATGTCAGGCAGACGAAATACTTTCAGACTTCAAGAACATCGTAATAACTGTAATAATGCTTATTCCAAAGAAGGTAGATGCTGATAGGTATGAATGTTAGCAAACTAGCAGTTTTTACCGTCATGGCTGCAAAGTACTGGTACGAATTATTTGGAGAACGGTGAAAAAATTGGTAGACATAGATCTTAGGAAACATGAGTTTAGGTTCTGGAAAAATGTAAGAAGATACAAGGGATAAAATACAGGGAACAAAGACCTTACAAAACCCAGATTGGGAGGAAAGGAGACAAAAACGTATGAAAGCAGAGAGATTGGGCTGTACTCTGTTCTCGATATTATGTAATCCGTTCATTGGTAGATAATAAAAAGAAATTTTTAAAGGGTAATACAGGGAGAGAAAATTTATCATTTAATGTTTGTCTATGACATAAGAAACGGTAAAGGATCTAGAAGACCAGTTGAACGGAATGAATAATGTGTTGAAAAGGAGTCAGAATGTAAAAACCTACAAGAGAAAAACAAGAGTAATGAATGGTAGTTTAATTCAGCTTGTACTGAAGCCATTAGACTATGATATGAGGCAATAAAAGTGGTATACAACTTTTATTATTTAGGTACAAAAATACCTATTAATGGGTGAAGGAGGTAGGATGTAAAATGCAGACCGGCTATAACTAGAGAAGCTTTTCTGAAGAAGAGATTTTGTAAACATATAGCAACAACTTATGTGTAAGGAAATAATTTCTGAAGGTATTTCCTTAGAGTATGGATTTGTTGGAAACGAAATGTGGACGATGAAGAGGTGAGACAACAAGAGAATGGAAGCATTTGAAATTTGGTGTTAAGGGAATAATGCTGAAGATTAAATGGAAGGAAGGCAGGAAAATTAGTTTGGCGTATCTCAGTAACTAACGTACTGAATCAAATTATGGACAAAATAAATTTATGGCACAACCTCAGTAAAAGGAAAAATTGGTTGACTTGACTCATCCTGAGGTACAGAGGATGGAAATGCCGCGTCGTTGGGTTCGGGGGGGGGGGGGGGGGGGGGGGGTTGTGAGGGGGGGAAGAGGGAGGGAGTAGTAGTAGAGGGAAACCAAGAATTGACTATAGTGAGCAAATACAGCACAAACGAATGTACGTCATAGAAGTTTCGCGGAGATGAAGAGATTTGCACAGAGTGGACTTGCGTGGAGAGCTAATAGAACCAGTCTTCGTACTAAATACCACAACACAAAAGTTTTATCCTTTTCTTTATATCCCTCTACTGGGCAGTACTGTTTGGAGATCAGAAACCCAAACGAGAGGGATGTAGGGGTGACCATCACTTTTTTTTTCGAAAATTCCTTGTATACTTCATAGAGCTACACATTTTGTGTCTTTAAAGAAGTGAGGTTCATTTTAGTCAGCCTCCTTATAGCACCGCCGATTCTTTCGCCAAAATGGGGGAAGGTGGATGCTCTTAACTTTCTGTGACTGATGGTAAAGCGTGCAGTCAAAGACGCTATCATCTAATCCATGATAACAATATATGTCTTTCTTAGGGGATGGTTTGTCAAACCTAAGGCTTACTGTATAGAGCTACTATTAAGGTCCACTTCTTCCGAATATTCAATGTATAACTTAAGGAGTTACTCCATCAAGTCCAGTGACTTTTCTGTCCGGACAATCCTCAGCGTTTTTCAATAGCTGAAAGTCTTTAATCTGTGCAACGGTCTACATTACAGTTATTTTCTTTAGTGAAGAAAATCTGGAATTGGGAATGGTGTATATAACACTATATCTTCCGTTTCGGAGCTAAAATGGTCAGTGAGCTTCCGAGCAGATGCCCTTGAAGCATGACCTGCTCTTAAGTATAGCATTGTTTCTTATATTTAGGACTCAAAATTATACTTACTGAGCTGTGAGGAGATATTCCTGCCCAACCAGTCCCTTCTACCCTCTAACGTCCACGGTGCAAACGTATTTACCTCGTGGTCTTACAGGATTTGCCCGACGGACCCTTCATGTTCTCATTTACAGATTCTTCCTTCCCAGATAGACTATTACTATTCTCTGGAGAAATGCATTATGCAAGAATATTTCGCTATCTTTCTAGACTTTTCATCATTGATCACATATTGTCGTCACTACATGTACGAATTCGGGTGCAACGACTTTTTATTTTTCTGTGAACAGTGTCGCTATTTCCACTCTTGACGTATATCCAGTTACAATCTTTTGATCACTTCTGAAGTTTATCTTTACACGGAGTAGCCTTTATTCCAACTGTGTCTTTATCTCATGAGAGACTAAGCGGCTGTTTACAGCAATAAACACACTCGTTCGGCGTATCTTATATCCACATTAAAAATTTCATCGCTATATTTTTTACTATCTACGATCAATTCTTATTCACAGATTTCGGAAGTAGTATATTTCTAAATTATAGAAATTTGAACTTTCAAAATACAGGAATCTGTATCTAGAAACTTGGTGCTCTGCCAGATATCAATACTGAGGGCAAAGCATAGGTTCCGTAACGGGCCACAGGACGCCGATTCACTGTTCGCTACACGTCTAACAAATTTCTGTCTAGAAATTCTGGTCGTACGAATTGAAACAGTAGTCACGATTCGTGAATTATTCTTCTTACGCTAATGGCCTCGTGCTACAGAAGCCCTGGAACAACCAGCGCTGAATTTATTACCACCTCGTGTTTCATATTTAACGAGCCGTCCGCTTCGTAAGTGATTATTCTTCCCGCGACGTCGTTGAACGAGAAACTATTCCGATAAAACTAGCACAAATCATGCCTGGCCCTTTGCTGCACACTCATAAGGTTAGTCGATAATAACAAAGGAAGAAAAAAATTTGCTGTGAGACTTTCATTAATTTGAAGTAGAAAAATTGAACTGAGCTCTCAAGTAGTAGTCGCGTTCAGGTTTCAGCATGAGTTGTACCCGAGGTCTAGGCGTAGCCGCCACGGTAGCTCAGCGTGTTCGGTCAGAGGGTTAACTCCCCTCTGTAATAAAAAAACTGAGTTAATCGATGAACAACGAACTTAAACGGATGTCTAACGACGTCCGCCCCGAACAGATGCAACGAACAAAAGCGAACAAAATGAGATTTAAAAAAAAAAGAGGGGTAGCGTCTTTCATTCATAATCAAAACGTCTTCGGACCCGGGTTCGATCCCCGAGACTGCCTAATTTTTGATAAATAATGAGCATTGGCGGCCGATGACTTCCGGCATATTAAGTCAGCCTCATTCTGCCAACGGCCTTGTCAAAGAGGGTGGAGGAACGGATAGAGGTTCAGGGCACTCTCTTGTCCTAGGGGTGGGAAATTGCCCCTAAAGGCGGAAGAATCAACAATGAATCAACAATGATCAACGACATGAGGATGCAGAAGGCAATGGAAACCACTGCATTAAAGACACGTAACGTGTATCCACAGGACATGTGGCCTGTAGTTGAAGAAGTGTCATGATGATCTCTCCATTGGCAAAAGATTCCGGAATACTCCCCCATTCGGATCTCCGGGAGGGGACTGCCAAGGGGGAGGTTACCATGAGAGAAAGATCGAATAATCAACGAAAGGATAACGGTCTAGGAGTTGGGGCGTGGAATGTCAGAAGCTTGAACGTGGTAGCGAAACTAGAAAATCTGAAAAGGGAAATGCAAAGACTCAATCTAGATATAGTAGGGGTCAGTGAAGTGAAGTGAAAGGAAGACAAGGATTTCTGGTCAGATGAGTATCGGGTAATATCAACAGCAGCAGAAAATGGTATAACAGGTGTAGGATTGGTTATGAATAGGAAGGTAGGGCAGAGGGTGTGTTACTGTGAACAGTTCAGTGACCGGGTTGTTCTAATCAGAATCGGCAGCAGACCAACACCGACAACGATAGTTCAGGTATACATGCCGACGTCGCAAGCTGAAGATGAACAGATAGAGAAATTGTATGAGGATATTGAAAGGGTAATGCAGTATGTAAAGGGGGACGAAAATCTGATAGTCATGGGCGACTGGAATGCAGTTGTAGGGGAAGGAGTAGAAGAAAAGGTTACAGGAGAGTATGGGCTTGCGACAAGGAATGAAAGAAGAGAAAGACTAATTGAGTTCTGTAACAAGTTTCAGCTACTAATAGCGAATACCCTGTTCAAGAATCACAAGAGGAGGAGGTAGACTTGGAAAAGGCCGGGAGATACGGGATGATTTCAATTAGATTACATCATGGTCAGACAGAGATTCCGAAATCAGATACTGGATTGTAAGGCGTACCCAGGAGCAGATATAGACTCAGATTACAATATAGTAGTGATGAAGAGTAGGCTGAAGTTCAAGACATTAGTCAGGAAGAATCAATACGCAAAGAAGTGGGATACGGAAGTTCTAAGGAATGACAAGATACGTTAGAAGTTCTCTAACGCTACAGATACAGCAATAAGGAATAGCGCAGTAGGCAACACAGTTGAAGATGAATGGATATCTCTAAAAAGGGTCATCACAGAAGTTGGGAAACATAGGTACAAAGAAGGTAGCTGCGAAGAAACGATGGGTAGCAGAAGAAATACTTACGGTGATTGATGAAAGGCGGAAGTACAAACATGTTCCGGGAAAATCAGGAATACAGAAATACAAGTCGCTGAAGAATGAAATAAATAGGAAGTTCAGGGAAGCTAAGACGAAATGGCTGCAGGAAAAATATGAAGACATCGAAAAAGATATGATTGTCGGAAGGACAGAATCTGCATACAGGAAAGTCAAAACAACCTTTGGTGACATTAAAAGCAACGGTGGTAACATGAAGAGTGCAACGGGAATTCCACTGTTAAATGCAGAGGAGAGAGCAGATAGGTGGAAAGAATAGATTGAAAGCCTCTATGAGGGTGAAGATTTGTCTGATGTGATAGAAGAAACAGGAGTCGATTTAGAAGAGATAGGGGATACAGTATTAGAATCGGAATTTAAAAGAGCTTTGGAGGACTTACGGTCAAATAAGGCAGAAGGGATAGATAATGTTCCATCAGAATTTCTAAAATCATTAGGGGAGGTGGCAACAAAACGACTATTCACGTTGGTGTGTAGAATATATGAGTCGGGCGACATACCATCTGACTTTCGGAAAAGTATCATCCACGCAATTCCGAAGACGGCAAGAGCTGACAAGTGTGAGAATTGTCGCACAATCAGCTTAACAGCTCATGCATCGAAGCTGCTTACAAGAATAATATACTGGAGAATGGAAAAGAAAATTGAGAATGCGCTAGGTGACGATGAGTTCGGCTTTAGGAAAAGTAAAGGCACGAGAGAGGCAATTCTGACGTTACGGCTAATAATGGAAGCAAGGCTGAAGAAAAATCAAGACACGTTCATAGGATTTGTCGATCTGGAAAAAGCGTTCGACAGTGTAAAATGGTGCAAGCTGTTCGAGATTCTGAAAAAAGTAGGGTTAAGCTTGAAACGTCCCCTTTGAAAAATTATACAAGACTGTGCTTAAACTGACACACAATAGTTTTTAGCGCAACGCAATCTGACTTTCAATAATCCCTACAAGAGAATGGCCCTGACTAACATTAACCTATATGTTTCACAAATCACTTACAAAAACCTTCGTTACTCGAACTACTGCAATACAGCGAGCGCCACTACTGCCAGCTAAATAAAAGATTCAAACTACGGAAGTCACTAACTACAGATAGGCACAGTTAGCAAATGAAAGATTTTAATAGAGAACAAACAATGTATTTATCTTTATAGTCATGATACACTCCTGGAAATTGAAATAAGAACACCGTGAATTCATTGTCCCAGGAAGGGGAAACTTTATTGACACATTCCTGGGGTCAGATACATCACATGATCACACTGACAGAACCACAGGCACATAGACACAGGCAACAGAGCATGCACAATGTCGGCACTAGTACAGTGTATATCCACCTTTCGCAGCAATGCAGGCTGCTATTCTCCCATGGATACGATCGTAGGGATGCTGGATGTAGTCCTGTGTAACGGCTTGCCATTCCATTTCCACCTCCGCCTCAGTTGGACCAGCGTTCGTGCTGGACGTGCAGACCGCGTGAGACGACGCTTCATCCAGTCCCAAACATGCTCAATAGGGGACAGATCCGGAGATCTTGCTGGCCAGGGTAGTTGACTTACACCTTCTAGAGCACGTTGGGTGGCACGGGATACATGCGGATGTGCATTGTCCTGTTGGAACAGCAAGTTCCCTTGCCGGTCTAGGAATGGTAGAACGATGGGTTCGATGACGGTTTGG
Organism: Schistocerca gregaria; assembly: GCF_023897955.1. NCBI lineage: Eukaryota > Metazoa > Arthropoda > Insecta > Orthoptera > Acrididae > Schistocerca > Schistocerca gregaria. The sequence continues at coordinate 134,938,406 of NC_064923.1, read as the reverse complement.
ATGTACCGTACACTATTCAGTGTCCCCTCGACGATCACCAGAGGTGTACGGCCAGTGTAGGAGATCGCTCCCCACACAATGATGCCGCGTGTTGGCCCTGTGTGCCTCGGTCGTATGCAGTCTTGATTGGGGAGCTCACCTGCACGGCGCCAAACACGCATACGACCATCACTGGCACCAAGGCAGAAGCGACTCTCATCGCTGAAGACGACACGTCTCCATTCATCCCTCCATTCACGCCTGTCACGACACCACTGGAGGCGGGCTGCACGATGTTTGGGCGTGAGCGGAAGACGGCCTAACGGTGTGCGGGACCGTAGCCCAGCTTCATGGAGACGGTTGCGAATGGTCCTCGCCGATACCCCAGGAGCAACAGTGTCCCTAATTTGCTGGGAAGTGGCGGTGCGGTCCCCTACGGCACTGCGTAGGATCCTACGGTCTTGGCGTGCATCCGTGCGTCGCTGCGGTCCGGTACCAGGTCGACGGCACGTGCACCTTCCGCCGACCACTGGCGATAACATCGATGTACTGTGGAGACCTCACGCCCCACGTCTTGAGCAATTCGGCGGTACGTCCACCCGGCCTCCCGCATGCCCACTATACGCCCTCGCTCAAAGTCCGTCAACTGCACATACGGTTCACGTCCACGCTGTCGCGGCATGCTACCAGTGTTAAAGACTGCGATGGAGCTCCGTATGCCACGGCAAACTGGCTTATACTGACGGCGGCGGTGCACAAATGCTGCGCAGCTAGCGCCATTCGACGGCCAACACCGCAGTTCCTGGTGTGTCCGCTGTGCCGTGCGTGTGACCATTGCTTGTACAGACCTCTAGCAGTGTCCGGAGCAAGTATGGTGGGTCTGACACACCGATGTCAATGTGTTCTTTTTTCCATTTCCAGGAGTGTATATATATATCAGTCCATGACACCAATTCTTACAAATTTCAAAACTCCGCCATCTCTCTCCCCACGTCCACCACTGCGCAACGCTAGGCGCTGTTAGCATCCAGCTGCCGCTGCCCGACACTACAATGGCAGACAACAATGCAAACTAGCCACAGACTGCGCACAGCACAGCCAGTGGTTTTTCATACAGAACGCTATGTGGCGTTACCAATAAGAAAACCTAAACAGCCTACTTACAAGCTATAGAGAGAGACGGGTCATATACAATATGTACAGGAACCAAGAGAGAATAATAAGAGTGGACGATCAAGAACGAAGTGCTCGTATTAAGAAAGGTGTAAGACAAGGCTGTAGCATCTCGCCCCTACTCTTCAATCTGTACATCGAGGAAGCAAAATGATGGATATAAAACAAAGGTTCAGGAGTGGAATTAAAATACAGGGTGAAAGGATATCAATGATACGATTCGCTGATGATATTGCTATCCTGAGTGAAAGTGAAGAAGAATTAAATGACTTGCTGAACGGAATGAACAGTCTAATGAGTACACAGTATGGTTTGAGAGTAAATCGGAGAAAGACGAAGGTAATGAGAAGTAGTAGAAATGAGAACAGCGAGAAACTTAACATCAGGATTGATGGTCACGAAGTCAATGAAGTTAAGGAATTCTGCTACCTAGGCAGTTAGATAACCAATGACGGACGGAGCAAGGAGGACATCAAAAGCAGACTCGCTACGGCAAAAAAGGCATTTCTGTCCAAGAGAAGTCTACTAATATCAAATACCGGCCTTAATTTGAGGAAGAAATTTCTGAGGATGTACGTCTGGAGTACAGCATTGTATGGTAGTGAAACATGGACTGTGTGAAAACCGGAACAGAAGAGAATCGAAGCATTTGAGATGTGGTGCTATAGACGAATGTTGAAAATTAGGTGGACTGATAAGGTAAGGAATGAGGAGGTTCTACGCAGAATCGGAGAGGAAAGGAATATGTGGAAAACCCTGATAAGGAGAAGTTTAACAAAAATAATTAAATAATTTCAAATATACCAAACAGTAAGACCTGCAGTAATAAATAATAATTTTACAGGTTTCAGTAGCCAGATTTCAAGTATTGCATCGATGTAACTTTCTTCACATGTTATAGATCCTCGTGGACTATAAGGTGTATACTTGTTAGCTCATGCGATTGGTAAGCGCCAGGCTAAACGTACAATACTCACATGTGTCGCTACATTTGTTTATTGAGAATTTGTGTCGTTGTAGGACAACCCTGTGTACCTTATGCTGAAACAAGAAATACACACAGATGTGCTCTTTCATTGCAGTCGACTAAAAACTGATACAAGGATGTAAGATGAAAGTAATTGTATTTATCGTGTAATCACAGTTTTGTTTCCAGGTCTGGAAATGGCAAATTTGTTAAATATCTACTACTTTACAGTTTTACTAGCAGCCTTACCCATTAGATCATAATATTTTCACTTTATAGATAAAGATGTTAATGAGGGTATGGGATGTAGTAATCTCTAAAGAGACATTGTACTGCACCTCTATATGAAGAGGACTTTCGATTTCTATGTGCCTGTGGTTTCACGTCTTATCAATGTGACATGCGGTGAATTTTTTTTTTTTTTTGTATAACCTACTTAAATTAGTGTCTTATGAGCCACGAACAGACTAGCTACAGAAATTTCTCGATAAGTTTGCCACGGGCCCCTTACTACTGATCGATAAAAGTCGGCATCATTCGGAACTATTCGTATCGACTTCTCTCTGTTTCGTATTGATGCCATCCTCAACGACCCCAAAACTGCGACACTGACAAAGAGTTGCTATGCCACCTGTGTGAGCTGACGACTAATTGCATAATAAAGGTAACTGTACTGTATTTAAATATCTCACGCAATATGAGACACCATCGCAAATGGTTACCACCCGTTGGTTCTATTCACTGAATTATTTAACAATATCCTTAATTTAATTTCACAAACCCTATGATAAATATGAAGCGCATTTGGAGATGATCGTCTCTGTAACGTACATTTACGATTCCATGTTTCACCCACGTCAAAATTTATAGCAACTAACTGCTTGCTACGTTCGCACACGCCCTTGAGTTGTCAGTACTGTAAGAACTAGAAGAGAAACAATAAAACCTTCCGTCTCTCACACCTTCTAACCCCGCAGAAGTTGTGCTGTCCTTCCGTAAGCGGCCAACTGTACTCAGCTGATGACCGAAAGAACCAACTTCAGTCAAAATTAAGCACAATTTGAAATATTAGTCTTTTCTGCTGAATGGAGCACGGGCCACACAAATACATGATTCTGGCCGCAATTCGAAGACCAATGCTCTGACATGTCCGTAATAGGACTCACTATTAAATGTGCTTGTCAACACATTAGACTATTATGTAATGAAACACATCTGTAAGATGTTAATCAACATATTTCAAGTTTTAAAACTAAATTCTTCTACCCCGCGGTGTCTAGGGAGCCTTGTCACGGTCCTTCGGGCTTGGTTGTGTGTGTGTCGTCGTTAGCGTAAATTAGTTTTACATTATGTCGTGTGTAAGCTTAGGTACCGGTGACCTCAGCAGTTTGGTCCCATAAGACCTTACCACAAATTACCAAAACTTTTCTTCTTCATGTTCGGAGTCACACAATATACAGGAAACTATTCATTAAGAGCAGTGCCCAAGTGCCACTAATTTCACTGTAGCTGTAAGCCACGACAGAACTGGGAAAAATTAATACCATCCTAGATTCACGAAATGTGAACGTTGAAAAGACTGCCCTCGAAAACCTAATTACCACAACTGCAGATGGACTAATGAGTTGTAATCAAGAAGTTGAGTAAGCGATACAATATTCCATCGGAAAATGTGTGGCTATGAAATAAATAATAGGAACAGTTAAAGATTTCCGACGCACGCACTAAACAAAGTTAAAGAGAAAAGGAAAAATCTATATGCGATGAAACACGCGAAGACGGTGTGAAACTGATTCAGTGACATAATAAGCAAAAAAAAAAAAAAATTAGCAAATTTAGACCCAACAGATGGGAGAGGGAGTGACGATGCCTGGAGGCACATACTCTCTTTCTTTTCTTAAAAAAATTCAAATACACGACAGGAAACATTTTTAGTGAAGAATGGGCCTTAACAGTGGAAACCGTCAATACAGACCATCTTGCACAAGCGCCGAAATTCCACAATATCTAAGAAAAATACCAAGGGAATTACCTGTGCTAATCCAAAATCCGACTACAACCGACAATCATTCACTACTTCCTGAATTTAAACAATCTGAAACTGCTTCTGTTATACTGCGTAGAAGAAAAGACAAGTCCAGGGAATTACGGCATTGGAAGACAAATTAGTCACAAGGCGTCTCATATACCTTAAATCTCATTTTCAACATAACCTTAAAACTAAAAGGAGTATGGAGTGAGAGGGCGCAGCGGTTAGCACACTGAACTTGCATTCGTGAGAACCACGATTCAAACCCGCGTTCAGCTATTCAGTTTTAGGTTTTCAGTTATTTCCCAAAATCGCCCCAGGCAAATGACAGAATGCTTCCTTGGTAAGGGCACGGCCGATTCCCTCACCCCATCTCCAACACTGTTCGAGCTCTTGCTCTGTTTCTAATCACCTAGATGTCGTCGGAACGCTAAACTCAATCTTCTTTCCTAAAAAGTATCCCTGTTTAATGGAAACAAACTAAAATTAGGATTATGCCAATACATGATAAAAAAGTTCCGACTCATATAGACCTACTATCTTGCTCTCAGTCTTAGGGACAACTTTCGAAAGAATCATAACACAAAGGCCGCAAAACTTCTCAGGAAAAAGCAACACAATTGGTGTCGCAAAAGCCATCAAGCGCTGACGCCACACTGCAAAACACTGCTGTCGGGTTGGTTGCCAGCTCGGCCCCTACGGCTATACGGCGTTATGGCTCCGCCATTTGCACGCGACCAGAAGGTGGCCTTCGTGTACATCGTACCAAAGCACAGAGGAGTTGTAAATCATTAAGAGAAGTCACTCCTGCCACGAACCTTTTGCTACATCCGCCAGGTCACGTGCAGCCAATCAGGAGGAAGTGTACCTCCTCCATGTGGGTATTTACGACCGCGCCCGCCCCGACCATGACAGTAGATTAGATTAGATTAGATTAATACTTGTTCCATAGATCATGAATACGACACTTCGTAATGATGTGGAACGTGTCAGGTTAAAGAAAGATGTCTGTACAAGATATTACATTACACAAAATATTGCATGACACTAATGCTTAAGTTAGTTTTTTTTTTCCCTCCCTTAATTTATATCTAAAAATTCAGCCAATGAGTAGAAGGAGTTGTCATCTAGAAATTCTTTTTTTAATTTATTTTTAAATGTTGGTTGGCTACCTGTCAGGCTTTTGATGCTGTTTGGTAGGTGACCAAAGACTTTTGTGGCAGCATAATTTACCCCCTTCTGTGCCAAAGTCAGATTTAACCTTGCATAGTGAAGATCATCCTTTCTCCTGGTGTTATAGCTATGCACACTGCTATTACTCTTGAACTGGGCTGGATTATTAACAACAAATTTCATAAGTGAGTATATATACTGTGAGGTTACTGTGAGGATCCCTAGATCCTTAAATAGATGTCTGCAGGATGACCGTGGGTGGACTGCAGCAATTATTCAGTTAAAATGCAGGTAGTGAAGGGAGGTACGTCCATTTCACCACATACTCTACTCTATAATAACGTCCAAACGATTATATTCCTACTGTTATACTTTTTTCCATTTGATCAAAATATTAACTTTTATAAACGTATTGTTTATAAATCTGGAAGCATTAATCACTACAGCTACGGTACTGCATCTTTATACGAAGTTTACATTTCTTCTTGGGGGGAAGTTCCACATCTTGTGGATATAATGCACAGTGAATCCTCATCCTCTAGCAGAGACGGAAATTTACATATTTGTCTCTTGTGGTGCGAATACAGACCTGTGAAATGTTATTCTAGATTAATTTTAGATTTTAAATTAAAGTTCCTATTCATGTTCAGTATCGCAACAACATGAATGGACCTCATGATTGAGAGTGGAAATATTCTCTAGTTCCACATATTATTGTTTATACCTTACTACGATATTGTAGTCATAACTGATATTAACTACACTTCCAAGTCAGAAGACAAGCAATAATGGCCACACAGTACTTAGCGTGCTGTACTAGAATGTATACTTTTTTAAAAAAAGTTATTTAGGTGTTTAATGAAGAGTCACCAAAGTATTTAAGAAATTTCTGTTTCGACAGGTCTTATATAAAACTGTATACATTCGATTTATTTGATCCACGGTTAGTGTATTCATAGTTACCTCAATTTTTCATCCTTATATCAAGTTGTAGGGCAGATAACATTTTTTGTTAACAGCAATATTTCGCATGGGAAGATTAAAGATTTTGAAAACAGCAGCTCAGCACGCCACACATTAGTGAACACCCGTCCCGTCTCCAAGAAGCGTAATGCTGTTCCGTCTGCCATATTACATGCCTCTGTTGTTTTGCTGGTTAATCTTAAAATGGGGTCGGCTATGCTGTGGTTGCTACAGAGTCAGGCTTGTTGTCGACGAATTATTGAAGCATCCTGGACTTGGAACACACGAGCGTATAGTTCATATTTTAACTTATTTCTAACAGGAAACTAAGTTCACAATTAAACGGAGGTACAAGCCTTGGGTGATGAAACAACAACTAAAGCATCAACAGTCGCAGTTCGTTCTCCACTAGTTTAACTACCAAATGTTTAATAAGTCTTCGTTGTTCTTCAGCGGAGCATAGTGGAACACACTAACACCTAAGTCAGGATCTGAAAACTTTAGAGGTGTCGAAACCTTGGTCACTGTACCAAATAGTTACTTGCAACCGATTGCTTGTGTGATTCCTATGTTGACAACTGAGAAATAGCGACTGAAGTGGAAAACCCATGTACAACGTATGTCTAATGGTAGCATAACTAAAGCGGCAATACAGTATAACCCAACAGGAAAGTATGTCCCTTAAAGATGGCGTGAACGGTTCTGAGGCAGAACAGGGGATGATGACTGGTACCATGTGTGAGAAAACGTATCTCTGTTCAAGAGGCGTCAGTGTACCATAAGGCACTAAATTTTACTAATTTCGTATAGTATCAATTACTCCTGCATCTAACGGTTTTGTCTTGCAAGATAATGTAATAAATAAGTAAAGAAAGAATAGGTGGAAACAAAGCAGAATCAATTTCCTTGTCAGCCTCTTAATATATGTATCTCATTCCAATTTCTAAAATGTACAGCTGAACAGTCACGTCCGTTTCGAATCCAGCCAATCATGACGACTAACCGATAGCAGTAGCAGGAATTTCAACCAATACCCTGTTTTCCAGTTTAAGTATGGAATAGTGCCTTTCTGTTCAATGACAATGGGCCGCCAATGGTGTCTACAGGAGATCAGCCAACAACGCTCCTTCTTATGCATCAAAGCGGGAACGTTAGCCTATGTCTATGGCCGACTAATGGCAGCCACATGAATTTTAACCAATACTATCACTTCTGCAGCACGAACGCGAGAAAACTCCCCTTTATGAGAGGACGCGACACTCAGCTCTGAGAGTGTTCTAGCAGTAGTGGAAACCATAAGATCCTGAGGAAGATCCCAGAAGAGGGGTCGAAACGTCCATCATTTTAGTAGAAATATGATTCGGCCGAATAACCCAGGAGATTTTAACTTAATTTTATTTTCAGTTCTAGAGACGATCAAGAAAAGGAGGCCGTCAATCAACAGAATTTTTAACTGGTAAATTACTAGCAGTTCAACATGAAGATTGGGTAGAAATCACTTATTAGAAATACACACTTACCGGCCGCAGCGGCGGAGCGCTTCTAGGCGCTTCTCTCTGAAACCGCGCAATGGCTACGGTCGCATGTTCCAACCCTGCCTCGGGCATGGATGTGTGTGATGTCCGTAGGTTAGTTAGGTTTGAGTAGTTCTAAGTTCTAGGGGACTGATGACCTCAGATGTAAAGTCCTATAGTGCTCAGAGCCATTTGAACCGTTTTGAAATACACACATCAAAGAAAGTTCTGCATTACCCGGTTCCCAGAACTCCTGCAGATAGACGTTAACTGTGAATATTGTGTCACAGACACAGTCCCTTTGACTGTTCAGAGATGTCACTACACCCGCCCAAAGATTTAAACAATCATGCATGAGCACCGCCTCTTAGACAAAGGGGGTTCGACAGCCGATCAGTTCCAGTCATTCCACCGACTTGTTGTTTGTAGTTCAACCATGCCTAGACGGTCAATACCGCTGTTCGATCGCGTCCGCATTGTTGCTTCGTGCCAGGAAAGTCTCTCAACAAGGGAAGTGTCCGGGCGTCTCGGAGTGAACCAAACCGATGTTGTTCTGGCATGAAGGAGATACAGAGAGACAGGAACTGTTGATGACATGCCTCGCTCAGGCCGCTCAAGGGCTCCTACTGCAATGGATGACCGCTACCTACGGATTGTGGCTCGGAGGAAACCTGACAGCAACGCCACCATGATGAATAATGCTTATCGTGTAGCCAATGGACGTCATGTTACGAGTCAAACTGTGTGCAATAGGCTGCATGATGCGCAACTTCACTCCTGACGCACATGGCGAGGTCTATCTCTGCAATCACACTATGCAGCACGGTACAGATGGGCCCAATAACATGCCGAATAGACCGCTAAGGATTGGTATCACGATCTCTTCACCGAAGAGTGTCGCATATGCCTTCAACCAGACAATCGTCGGAGACGTATTTGGAGGCAACCTGGTCAGGCTGAACGCCTTAGACACACTATCCAGCTAGCGCAGCAAGGTGGAGGCTCCCTGACGTTTTGGGGTGGTATTATGTGGGGCCGACGTACGCCGTAGGTGATCTCGGAAGGCGGCGTAACTGCTGTACGATATGAGAATGACGTCCTCCGACCGATAGTGCAACCATATCGGCAGCATATTGGCTAGGCATTCGCCATCATGGACGACGATTCGCACCCCAATCGTGCACATCTTGTGAACGACTTCCTTCATGATAACGACATCGCTCGACTAGAGTGGCCAGCATGTTCTCTCCAGACATGAACCGTATCGAACATGTCTGGGACGACGTGACCCACCGACCACTCTGAGGTGTCTAGACCGAATCGCCTTTGAGGAGTGGGACCACCTGGACCAACAATGCCTTTATTAACTTGTGGATAGTATGTCATAGTGAATACAGGCATGCATCAATGCAAGAGGCCGTGCTACTGGGTATTAGAGGTATCTGTGTACAGCAACCTGGACCACCATCTATGAAGGTCTCACTGTATGGTGGTACAACATGCAAAATTTGGTTTTCATGAGCGGAAATGGTGTACATGTTGATCTCTATTCCATTTTTTTTTACAGGTTCCGGAAGGCTCGGAACCGAGGTGATGCAAAACATTTTTTAATGTGTATACTTGTGATGTGTGCATATTGTAGTATTAATTTCACGAATATCAACGAAAATTGTCTCGTGGGTTCGCTATAACGATATTTGTTTTAATTTCGAGCTAAACTCGGAACTTTGGTATTATATATTTGTTTCCTGTTTTTACGTATTTATTTTTTAGTAAGAGTAATGGTGAGTAGATATTCCTCTTATGGATGAAAATCGCTACACGTAAAAGGAAGTGAACTTGTTTTTCACGCACATGTACAATAAGGTTTGATTATAGTTTTGTTCCTATTGTAATAAGAGGCGTTTTGTAGTTAAAAAATTATAGGGTCATTATAATGACGAATAAATATAGTAGCGCTAAGTTATGCGACTGTATGAGCATACTTACGAGACTAGAAACGTTCAGAATCGTACAGTGTGGCAATGCCAGAAATCAAACCATTTCATATGTATAAATTTCTAGCAATGTTCATATGGGGTAATATTTATATACCAGCACTACAGGCTACGCTCCATAGTTGGTACATATGTTTATTTAAATCGGGTATGCGCTGTAATCTTCATCTCTGTCTCTCTCCATCTCTCTTTCTCCATTTCCTCCTCTCCACTTCCCCCCTCTCTCCCTTGCGTCATCTCCTCATGCCTCTCTCCTTGCATCTTCTCTCGCCTCCCCCTGTTCCTCACCATGTTCTCCTTCCATCCTTCTCCCTCCGTTCATCACCTCCTTCCCCTCTCCCTGCCGTTTCCACCCCTCCACCTCTCTGTCCAAAAAGTGGTCCAAATGGCTCTGAGCGCTATGCGACGTAACTTCTGAGGTTATCAGTCGCCTAGAACTTAGAAGTAATTAAATCTAACCAACCCAAGGACGTCACACACATCCATGCCCGAGGCAGGATTCGAACCTGCGACCGTAGCGGTCGCTCGGTTCAGGACTGTAGCGCCTAGAACCGCACGGTCACTCCGGCCGGCCCTCTATATCCATCTCCTCTTCTCCCCTCTCTCTGGCTCTGAGCATTGTTTCTTATTATTCCAAACAAAACTTTAGTTGAAAATTGAAGTCGCATAAAATTTGTCAGTAAGTCTATTCGGATCATTAGTATACGGTGTAGGGACAGCAGATATAGCTGTAACAACCGGTTTTCGGTTATATCGGTTTCTTTAGCTCTTTTTTTAACATGACTGTTAAAAGCGCTCAAAATAACCGGTTTTTGAACTAACCCAGTGTTAGTTGTTTATTCCTGCTATGTCCAGTAATAAACCTAATACTCAAAAGAAGGTTCAGTGCCTCAAAAAACCACCAGTATTCTTATTGATTTTGGTGTTTTGAAACGCTGATCAAAAATCATGCCACTATTTGTGCATCACGAATACTCTGTGTACAGGCAATGACGTAACCAGGATTTTGTCAAAAAGGAGAGGTGGGCGGGGGAGGGGGTTTGATTTCTTAAAGAGGGCCTTATAAAGTCTATTTTTTCCAATCTATTCTGAAAACACATTTATTTAGTTATTAATTGCATGTACATCACTTGCTTTGGGAAACCTTCATACAAATGGTATTTGACCAATAAAATTAAGCAAGAAAAGCTTCCCTCAAAAAATTAACATATAGTAAGAAATACCTAAAGGCTCAATTAAATATTTTTTTCGTTAAATAATGAACAACCGCCTTGAGTCAAAATCGTGATTTTATTTCAAAGTGCGATGCATATCGAGCCCTGGAAACTCGTCTTCAGGTGCTTTAACAGTCTACATATATTATTTTCTTGTTGTATATTTGGATTAATTCTCATCCTGGTAAGATTACAGTGGTATATTACAAAATGGGAAAATGTGAGTATAATTTTACAAAACTAAGACAAATCGAAATATAACTTACTGTTTCCAGTAGTAGATACATGGGTTTGAAGCACAGTATGAGTAAATGTTTTTTTGTTCATGTATACACTTATGTATATTTGTATGTGTCCGAGCGGGGGTACATAGTTTTGAAACATAGTATGGGTAAACATGTTTATGTACACATCTAAGACATGAACAAGAGAGTATAAATGTAGATAAACGAGTTTACTCAAACTGTGTTTCAAAACCACGTTCCCACTGCTGGAGCCAGTAAGTTAGTGGGCCAGCCGGAGTGTCGGAGCAGTTCTACGTGCTTTAGTCTGGATGCGCGCGACCGCTACGCTCGCAGGTTCGAATCCTCCCTCGGACATGGATGTGTGTGATGTCCTTAGGTTAGTTAGGCTTAAGTAGTTCTAAGTTATAGGGGACTGATGACCTCAGAAGTTAAGTCCCATAGTGCTCAGGACCGTTTGAACCACTTTAGTAAGTTAGTTTTCGACATATATCTTAATTTTGTAAACGTGTATTCACAATGTACCACTTTGTAAGATACCATTAATATCTTACCATGGTAAGAATTAACCTAGGAAGGAAGAAATTATGTAGACTTTTAAAGCACTTGAAGATGAGTCCCCAAGGCTCGAAATTCGTCGTACATTGAAATAAAATCACAATTGAGACTGAATGCGATCGTTCTTTATTTTAGGAAAGTAATACTGTCACTGAAAGAAACGCTAACAACTATTAATAAAACTAGGTAAAATATTTCTTTATTGGGCAATATGATAACGTCTCCCTATTAAAATTCGAATGTATTATATTGCCTCATTGCTAACAAAACACAGCTTGTAGTATAACGTTCATTATCGCAGAGCAGAAGAATCTTAATGTTGGAATGGATAACTTTTAAAGTTAAGCGGTTTCAAATATTTTTTGATAACAGCTATCTTTGTTCTACAATTGTATTTAAATTTACGACTTATCTGAAACCAACTCAGAATTTCTTCAACACACCATGACATCCCAAGCTCCTCAATTCAGTTTTAAATTTTATGAAAGTATCTTTCATTTCATTAACATTCTTCAGTTCCCTTAAGTGACCAATAGCTTTTTTTAAAAAAAACATGCTATTTTAATAGTCTATTATAGCAATTAAATTTATTTATAAAACAAAACACAATAACAGATACTATGAACTACAGTTCTGAAATATTAACACTGACTCATGCAGTAATTTCACCTCCACTTCTCATGTATGCGACCTTAAAAATGAGTTTGTATTTATCCATGATAATATGGTTATAAAGCCTTTGACATTAATGAACTCCTCTACGAAGTGCAACATATGCTGTCCGTTATACAAGTACGTTAGTGTTGTGACGGTTGGACTCATTGCTCCAAGAATATTACGAATAAGACATTTCACAAAAAAAAACATGTTTCTAGTAGTAAAACTTGAAGACATGGTATAGAGCCGTTCCACAAGTGAGCCATCTTTACGTACAGAAAAATAATATAAATGACGATCCCTAGCCGTCTTCTAATGTAAATGTCGCTTTTAATGTCAGGGGTCTCCAAAGATACGTTCGGCTCGCCTACGATACAGTTCTTTTCATTTAAGCAGACAGGCTGTATCTTTAAGGGAACTGGAAAGAAAGGAATCGGAAGGAGTTGACTATGGCCTGTAATAAGGAACCATCCTAGACATTTAGCTAAACTGAAAATAGAAAACCATAGAAAATCATATTTACGGATGCCGGCGGATGTATTGGAACCACCTTGCGTCCCGAATCCAAGGTCTGCTAGCTGAGCATCTCAAGGCGCAGACCTACCCTCATCGATGGAAAACGTAAAAAAAACAAAGGTTTTTGTACATTTTTTTCAGAGAAACTCAAATGCATCAAAAGAAAAGGTGTAATTCTTATAATGCATGTCTTTTTTCTTTGATTGTGCATGTACGTTATTTGATAGTGCACGAATGCATGCATTTTAAGAGTCAATTGTTCAGGGAATTCGTGGCTTCAGTTATTACAGTATTACAAGAGCATAAATACAATTCGGACGAAAGGGGATGCAGGACGCACTTGCCTCGAACGCACTCATGCAGGCTGCTGAAAAAAATCTTTTAGAATGGAACGAATTACAAAATGTGATGTCTGCTCTCGGTAAACCTCTCCCAATTTTCCGTAACGGAATCGGTTTTCGTAACTGAGTACCGCCAGGATGATCAGGCAACCATCGGCGACATTTTTGGTGATCAACGAGATTTATGGGTGACACAGGCAAACCCAAGTGTATTTTTATGCACTGATATTAGTTTAATGCTGTTTGCAATGACGTTCACGGCTTTGCTGCCTTGTGAAATAATGAAATATTTCTGGTCCTAAGTTCCAAACTTTACAGACGCTCTCCTGCGAACCATGCAGAACTGGCACTCCTGAAAGAAAGGATATTGTGGAGACATGGCTTACCCACAGCCAGGGGAATGTTTCCAGAATGAAATTTTCACTCTGCAGCGGAGTGTGCGCTGATATGAAGCTTCCTGGAAGGTTAAAACTTTCAGGACTGCTCGTTCTGCATGGTTCGCAGGGAAGCTTCTGTAAAGATTGTAAAGTAGGACACGAGGTACTGGCAGAAGTAAAGCTGTGAGGACGGGGCCTGAGTCATGATTGGATAGCTCAGTTGGTAGAGCACTTGCCCGCGAAAGGCAAAGGTCCCGAGTTCAAGTCTCGGTCCGGCACACAGTTTTAACCTGCCAGGAAGTTTCAGGAAGTAAATCGGTCACGAACTTTCGAGTTTTTTGCTAAAACGAAAATATATATAGGGTAGTCAGAAACCGTCTAAAAAGCTTGTAAGGGTGTTGCCGAGTGGATTGTGCTGAGAGATTGTTGTAAAGAAAAAAATCGGTACGTTGCCTCGTTTCCAAATTAATTAGCATTGAAGTTAGCCAGTCATACCGTTGCACGTGCAAATTCAGTTGTTCTAATAGCGCTAATGATAACGCATGAGACTGCTCAGCCTTTCGATCGGGATCGATCGACTCTACCATCTCATGTCCAGTTTTTATATCGCTTTCTTGTTCGGTTATAGGAAACCAAACGAAGAAATCGTTTCGTGACACCGTGTCTGGCGAGAACCTTGAATTTGCTCTTCCAGCGACCTGACTGGCTTGCTTCGACGATAATAAATTCACAAACGGCGAACCGCATTGAATTTTTTCCTTAACAATTCGTTCTCAGCACACTCTACCCTGTAGCACACATACTAGATTTTCTGACCACCGTCCATATTTATATAGTATACGTATTTCAATATATACAGGGTCTATGTAAATCTGAGTGTTTGTTAGAGCACAGTATAAAAATTTCGAGTAACTCAGCCAATAACTTTTCGAGGGTTTTGATAATCCCGTTAAACAACGTCTTGTCTCGGTGTAGCAGTGTAGATGCAGTGAACTCATTTTCTCTGCATCATACACATTCTGCATATTTCAGAGACAATTGGAACAGAGACAGATGATAGGAGTTGGGTTGTCTATCTTATGGCACGAAAAATATTTTCCAGGCCACTTTTATTTTGCACACCTTGGTTGTCTATCGATGAAATATAGTGAACAAATAGGAATCGCTAATTTGATGAGTGTTATAGGTTCAAATATGATGTTCCTCTGGCGTCTATTGGCATGTAATGAAATGATAACGTAGCATAGATTACTAAAACAGAGGCTTGGCAATATAATCACAAACAACACATGCCTAAAAAACAACCATGAGATCCCTTCTTTTCCCGCAGTAAAATATCGACATCTTAACTGTTTCAGTTCTCACGAACAAGCGAAATGTTCTTATATTTATCTCTTCGAAGGTTTAAGCGAAGTTCATTCCAAATATCCAAAATAAATTGCTAAGAAGCCTACGAAACGCACGTACTAAATTCATAGGTCTTTTGAACTGTATCTATCTGTAAGAAACGTGTAATGGCGTTTAAAATTGGAGAGCGCTGTGGGACACGGCTTCGTCACACTAAAGTCAAGTGAACTTGGGAGGCAAAGTGTGTTGACGGCAAAACTCGTGTTATTTGCATCTAAATACTCGATTCATGTTCTTAATACATTGTTGACACGCAATTGTTACTGTTTTTAGATCAGCGGCAATGCTGAATTTCAGCTTCCAGCGCAGAACGGGTTTTAACGTCGTCACGGCGAAAATATTTGTGCCTTTGAGTGATCTACTTCAAAAGCGTGATGGAAGCGGCAGTATTCCTGCCAATTAGGGACAGTACGGAATGGCGACGTCGGCAGTCCCCATTAAACTAATTAATGGTACACGCTTCGCCAACTAAAATTCTGATTTCTGCGTGAATTATTTTACCCCGGCTGACAGAGATTTTCAATTTGCGTCCTCCATCTGTCATCGGAGTATAATTGAAGAGAGAGATGCAATCGCGAACTCTAACGTTGTTTACCGACATCGACGACAGCGGAATGTTAGCAGAGCATACTTGTTTTGGGCAACTTTCAGACGATGAAAACAGCGGAGAATGTATTTTAGGCAGGACAAATATGGAAGACGAAGTTATTGCATAGTCACAATCCGTCTATATGATTGACAGTTTTACTCCGTCAGAGAAATGTCATATTACAGGTACTGGTCTCTTTTTATTATACCAGAGTGTGTCATGGGTAAAGGCATGATTTTTTCGCATTAACGATAGACGTGACAGAAGATATTTTGATGCGATTTGACAATGCCTTTACGTCTCATATGTTTTTGATTTAGAAAACAATTGTCTTATTTTCGCGAATTAATGCAAAAGGACGTTTTAAAGCGAAGTTTACAAATTTCGCGTTAAGCGAGATATTAAAACGAAATTTATAGAGAACGACGAGCTTGAATTTTTGTTAAAAGATTATATGTATGAAAATAAAGGGATGAGGGAACAAAGGTGCCTTAACAGGACAGAAATACCTGTTACTTTTAATATTCCGGGAAATCTCTTTAAAGCTTGACGCTAAAGAGTGAAAGAATTTGTGGATGGCCATGTGTTTTCTGAGTAATTAGGCACAAATATTGCCCTCTTTGAGTCCAGGCTTCTTGGGAAACGAAATATTTTGGAATGTAGTTCTCGGAGTGGCTGGTGATCCCACATCAGCGTCTCTCCTCACGCTACAACGCCAAATATTCTTGGAAATTAAGAATGCCCTTTGTTGGCTGCACGGGTGACTGCTCAAGGGGTTGGTATACTTCGGCGTCCCGATTCAGGTAAAATAAATAGTGACCACAGTCAATGTTATGTGGGAAACATAACTTGGCAGGCGAACCAGTGTTGCCAACTCATTTTCGACCATATCCCTACACGACATTTGAGAAGTCCCTAAAATCACCTTGAAAGTCCCTACGGCTGCAAAAACTTCTCTACAGACGAAAACAAACAAAATGTTGGATACAGCAGTAGCATTTCCCCTTTAGTAACAATTTTGTTCACTAAATGGACATTTCTTCAAACCAAAATATTCACTGCGTTTTTGGGAAGTTTTTCGCCAGCAGACGCAGTGTAATTGAGTCTTCCTTTTGGAAATGAAGCGCTATTTACAGTTATTCTCCACTGGAGGTGTCTCAAATGAAAAGACTAAGTTATAGTTTTAATTGTTAATTTTTTATATTTTTTAAAACTTTATTGTCTGTTTCCTTTGTCTATGGTTGGCGGCCACCGCGGGTACGGATTCGACGAGGAATTGAAGTTCCGCTTTGTACAAAGAAAGAAAGTTAGCGTCAAGATTCAAATTTTTATTTCTTCAGATGATTTGTTTCGGGGTTTCACAAAGTTGCAGTCTTCAGATAACTGCAATGAGAGACACGGAAACGTGTATATCAAGATATAAAAATTTGCACGTGAAAGCTGACCTTTTCTTTGTATAACGGTGAATAAACACGTGCAGGATACGCTCTGAAACCAGTACCACTACCAAGATTCCCTAAATGATCCGCATTTGTCATAGCTTACGAAGCTCGTGATTCTTACCGAACACTTACTGTGATTAAAACGAGTCACTGAGGAATCAATGTTTCATAAAAGCGCGTTTCAGAGACGTTTACGCAAATGTGTGGTAGGCTATTAGTTTCATTACTTGAGGTACGAAAGAATGCCATCTCTAACAGTTGCCTACCTACAATCTTAGCAACAACAGTACCAGAGTATGTATTCCACTGTCAGAGATAACAGAACGGTTTTCGTTTATAACATTCAACTCGTTCGTTTCGCATACGGGGATTCTTACTTCAAATTGATACATTTATCGCCGGCCGCGGTGGTCTGGCGGTCCTAGGCGCTCAGTCTGGAACGGCGCGACTGCTGCGGTCGCAGGTTCGAATCCTGCCTCAGGCATGGATTTGTGTGATGTCCTTGGGTTAGTTAGGTTTAAGTAGTTCTAAGTTCTAGCGGACTGATGGCCACAGATGTTAATTCCCATAGTGCTCAGAGGCATTTTTTAAAATACATTTATCATTCTCCGCCATCCTAGAAAGCACGTAACCTCATCGCAGAATCATCCGGTACATACGTACAAGTGCTGGCGTCTATAATTCTGTGCTTCACAGCGTCCTTGGATAACATTTCCAAACATGAGTTTCTTTGTAAAACTTGATCTACTAAGTCACCTCTGCAACTTCTAGAAGTATGTAACGTGAAATTTTAAAAACCGTCTATACGATCCACTGTTGACATGAATAGTGAGCGCTCAGCAAATGCAGTTACCAATGTTATTTCAGCAGCTTTGGCATTCTCTTCGAGCTTGAGACCTGCAGTGCTTGAAGTAGGTTGGTGCACCATTGACGAAAGCGCTGACTGTGTATTAAATTGTGACAATCGATTTTTGGGTGAATCGCGATTTGCGTGCTTCAAAACTTCTCTTCTTACAGCACACAAAGTAATATACGCCCTGTAACGCACATGGTGACTCTCCTTGTCGTGTGCAGTTAGCCACCCTTCAATCTTTTCTTCCTCTTGCCACATTTCCCTAAATTTCTTTTTTCGCTTCGACTACCGCTGTTTTGTGAATCTCTTTTCTTTCTCGGTTCTGAAGCCATGACAAAAAAATTACTAATACTACAATTACACACACCGAAGAGAAACTTCAGAAGCATGTGATAACGCTAAAGGAACTCAACTGATCCATGCGAGCTGTTTATCCTTTATTTTAAACATCTGAACACACAACAAAGATATAAATACATTCTACACTCGGAAGAGTGTAACTGTGGAAGGGACAATGATGCAGGGAAGACAGTAGATGCGCTAGAAGTTTTGGCTGTAGCACAACCAAGAGTACAAGACGCTGGAAAAGCGCAAAAAAAAAGAAGATAAAGCCGCCTTATATTTGTCATTGTGGCAACAAACCAATCGCATTTGAAATCTGTATAAAAATTCCTTGCGAGTGTAAGGAAAACCTCTGACAAGGAAGCTAAACACCTGAACAGTACGTGTGTAAGTTTCAGTTTCTGAATATTTTCTGGGAGTTTTTATGTCTTTATCGTTATGCGAATGATAAAAAGAATAAAAAACAGCAAAAAGTTAAATTTAGGATACAAGGCATTTGTGTTTTCATAGCATTAACATTGGCACATAATATTATGTTCATTTTGTATTGTTGTCTGCTTAAACGCGGATTTTTTCATGAAAAGAAACTTCAAAATTAATATGAATATACGAGGGCTATCCACAAAGTACATTACGTTTTGGAATTAAAAATAAATAAAGTATTGGATAATTTTTTTATTACGTACAAATGAAAGACACAACATTTTGCGTAAAATCTGAACTGTTCCACTGAAATTGCTGAATGCCGATTTTTATGGCTAGATAAATACAGCGGTCACTCAAACTGCACCTTGTGAGGTATCGGGCAAGGGTGGTGCCCCAAAAATATTAGGAGTTGGTGTGGCAGCGCTGGGGCCTCTAGGCGGGCGCAGCTCGTCGGCGACATGTGGTGTCAAACGTTAGCCCGGGTCAAGCGACAGCATGGTGGGGAATTCCATGGTGACGCTGTGTCGATGAACGAGACATGCCGGGAGTGCCAAACATAGCGGACTTGTGAAACCTTAATGACAGACATTTTACAGTTCATGTAGACATTAATAATAGCCAGAGGAATCACGATACCTTAAAAATAAACATGTACATTACAATTATTTGCAAGACGATTCTGATGGCGTAATCAGATTTTCAATCTTTATTAATTTAAATTTAAGTATCTGGCAATAAATTATACAAGTAACACCCAGCAACGAATTTCCAACATCTAAACAGTTCATTTGATTTTGTCGATCGACATGTCTTTAGAAAGCTATTAGTGTAAACCTAAATTGGTATAAATTACAGGCATGTATCTTGAATAGTACATGTGTTATTGGTGGTCAAAGTGACCGATTACTATCGACTGCGTCAGGCCATAAATACGTGCAGACCGCGTGAGACGACGCTTCATCCAGTCCCAAACATACTCAATGGGGGACAGATCCGGAGATCTTGCTGGCCAGGCTACTTGACTTACACCTTCTAGAGCACGTTGGGTGGCACGGGATACATGCGGACGTGCATTGTCCTGTTGGAACAGCAAGTTCCCTTGCCGGTCTAGGAATGGTAGAACGATGGGTTCGATGACGGTTTGGATGTACCGTGCACTATTCAGTGTCCCCTCGACGATCACCAGAGGTGTACGGCCAGTGTAGGAGATCATCCCCACACTATGATTCCGGGTGTTGGCCCTGTGTGCCTCGCTCGTATGCTGTCCTGATTGTGGCGCTCACCTGCACGGCGCCATACACGCATACGACCATCATTGGCACCAAGGCAGAAGCGACTCTCATCGCTGAAGACAACACGTCTCCATTCGTCCCTCCATTCACGCTTGTCGCGACACCACTGGAGCGGGCTGCACGATGTTGGGGCGTGAGCGGAAGACGGCCTAACGGTGAGCGGGACCGTAGCCCAGTTTCATGGAGACGGTTGCGAATGGTCCTCGCCGATACCCCAGGAGCAACAGTGTCCCTAATTTGCTGGGAAGTGGCGGTGCGGTCCCCTACGGCACTGCGTAGGATCCTACGGTCTTGGCGTGCATCCGTGCGTCGCTGCGGTCCGGTCCCAGGTCGACGGGCACGTGCACCTTCCGCCGACCACTGGCGACAACATCGATGTACAGTGGAGACCTCACGCCCCACGTGTTGAGCAAATCGGCGGTACGTCCACCCGGCCTCCCGCATGCCCACTATACGCCCTCGCTCAATGTCCGTCAACTGCACATACGGTTCACGTCCACGCTGTCGCGGCATGCTACCAGTGTTAAAGACTGCGATGGAGCTCCGTATGCCACGGCAAACAGGCTGACACTGACGGCGGCGGTGCACAAATGCTGCGCAGCTAGCGCCATTCGACGGCCAACACCGCAGTTCCTGGTGTGTCCGCTGTGCCGTGCGCGTGATCATTGCTTGTACAGCCCTCTCGCAGTGTCCGGAGCAAGTATGGTGGGTCTGACACACCGGTGTCAATGTGTTCTTTTTTCCATTTCCAGGAGTGTATTATGACTTTTGAACAATAGTAAGGTAAATACATTGTTTGTTCTCTAGCAAAATCTTTCATTTGCTAACTATGCCTATTAGTAGTTAGTGCCTTCTGTAGTTTGAATCTTTTATTTAGCTGGCAGTAGTGGAGCTCGCTGTATTGCAGTAGTTCGACTAACGAAGATTTTTGTGAGGGAAGTGATTTGTGAAACGTCTAGATTAATTTAGTCAGGACCATTCTTTTATAGGGATTATTGAAAGTCAGATTGTGTGGCGCTAAAAAATATTGTGTGTCAGTTTAAGTACAGTAATTCATTAATTGTTCAAAGGGGACGTTTCATATGTCGACCCTTAGCCGAGGATACCTCACTGGAATCTTCTGATTTTTTCTTGTAGTTTGTGTATTAGTGTAGCTTTTGTTTATTGCTAGCGCGTAATTATAGAGAGAATTCCCTTCGTAGTTGTAGTTTTTCATTTTTGTACAGTAAAACAGTTGAGGCATGCATGTAGATTTGCACCAAGTATTTCGCAGCTGCTCTTGCAATTAACTAGATATTATTTTCAGTGCTATGTTAATGTGTTCTCTTATTTTTGGTCTTCAAGTTGTGCTTTTTATCGTGTGAAATATTGTGACAATAATGCCGTGTGAAAAACGTAACACTAGGCTCCAAAGTAAACTGAGAAATAATAGTGACGAAGAGCGTAGCTTATCAGCACCACTGTGTAGTGAATTAACAGACATTCGAAGTATTAATTTGGTAATTGTGTACAGGGAAATGGAGTGGGCTGCAAATAATGGTGTAGGCAGTGAAACAATTAGTGAACAGGGAAGAATTATCAATCGATCGGTCGGCAACAGCTAGCCTAAGGAATCCGAAATGATAGAACACAATATTGTAAATACTGTAGATTCAGGTTTTGGGAACTCACCGTTTTCTCAAATGAGTCAAGATACATTTTCTGCTTGTCAAAATGTGAATGTTGCCGGTGAAAATGCACTGCCAAAAAGCATAGTGAAACAGATTCCAGACACTAACACATTATGATTGCAATTAATACAACAAATGGAACAAAATCAGAGACAATCACAGGAAAAGCTTCAAAAGTTAGACACAATGGAACAACACCAGAGACAAACACAGAAACAGTTAGACGCAATGGAACAAAAGCTTCAAAAGTTAGACTCAGTGAAACATACGCTTGAACAAACACGTGAAGATTTAATTACTGAATTGCATAAAATCGAATCGAAATGTCAAAAAGTCTGTAATGACGCAAAAACACAAATTTGTGAGCATTTCCAACCTATTTTTTCGCGGCATGAAAATGCATTACAGAATCACGAAGCAGGCATAAAAGAACTGTAAACTATTGACTATGAAAATCATGAGACCTTGCAAGCTAAAACTGACTCAGTTGCATCTTCCGATTCGGTTACACAAATCGCAAAAACGCAGGAAAACTTAAAGGACACAGTAGATACTCTGAAAATTGGTTCAGAAAGACACATGGAGGAAATCAGTTCATTATCAGAGAAAGTAGTTGAACTTTCGGATCAGCTAAATAATTTATCTACGAAGGTGGATGATAATCTGAATGACACAAAACCGGTAGAATTTAATGACACAGAAGAGTGCGAACAAATTAGGAAGTTCAAACAAAATCAGAATCAAATTAATACGCAACATCAAAGAGAAATCCGGGAAGTACAAGATCATTTGACACAGGTAATACAAGAATTACATATTTTAGAGGACACTCGCGCTCCAATACGGGAAGAGGGACATAGAAATACGGAACAGCCACTAAATAATAACACAGCGCATTTCGGAAATTATGAAAGAAATTGGCAAGGCACACCGAATTTTGAGATGGAACCGCCGAAACGACGTAAAAATGACCGGCATGCGACTTGACGATACGATGATTTTGACTATAAGCTGTTCATTACTACACATAAATTCAAAACATTTAAGAATGCTGCCAATGACATTCATCTACGAGCATGTCTTCATCAATTCTCTCATTGTTTTCCTCCTAACTGGTCATTGCAGCACAGATTAGAATTTATGTGTGGCTACTTAGAGAATGAATCAGCTGTAAGAATGCGATCGGTCATTCACGATTGTCACAGTGAAGGAGAAGATTATCATGCCTCCCTCTCAGCATATTGGTCTCAAGCTACACAAGACCGAGTAAAACATAGCATCATAATGATGAAACATTTCGAACAGTCTGAATTCTCCAGTCTTGCGAAATATTTTGAAGACATGTTGTACAAGAATCAGTACCTGTCAAACCCATACGGCCCTCAGAACTCATCCGCATTTGCTTAATCAAATTACCTGGACATTTACGACATATTATTTTGGCAGAACGTTGCAAAGACGACATTGAAGCTTTTCAGGGACTCTTACAAGAATTAGAAATTGACACTGACAATCGCGGAATGCGAAAACAGGAACACATCAATTACAGGTCACATTCGTCGCAATTCCCCGATGAAAGAAATACTAAATGGACACGACAAGGCTATTCTCACAACGCAAATCGCGAACAAAACAGACACCACCCATATGACAACCAATGGCAGAGTAATAGTTACAGAGAAAGATGGCGTTTCCGTAGTAATGAATATAACAGAGACAATCATAGAAACAGACAATATAGGAACCAGAACTATTATTATCACGGGAGACAGAATATCTTCAGACGCAACGGTCCACTGTGCAGTGATAATTCAGGGGGAAATTCTCCACCACCTAACCGACAAGAAAGAAACTACAGAAACTACCGACATGACGACAGACGATATAATCGTAACGACAGACTTGAATTGCATCAGAACTGGCGAGATTCAAACAGAGCAAGGCAGTCTCGAGAAGGTGAATTTGTAGATGTTAGGTCTCCTAATCCCAATAACGGCGCGCCCAACAAAGAAACAGACAATGTTCTCGCACCGGCAGGCAGCCACGTGCGCCGGCTGGACTTGAGAAAAATAACATAAGCTAACCTTGAGAAAAATTCCAGTGTTCCTTACCGACGTAACCACATGATAATTGCGTTGAAACTGAAACTATGCGTAGAAGAGTAAAGGCTTACACCACATTTCACATGTAAAACCGTTTTATGGATTATAATCTGCATTTTAACTTTGGCTTTGCCATAAAATTTTTCACTTCACGCTACTAGAACAATTTGTCACACTGAGAAACTGTTAATATGTAACAATGTTTTGAAGTTAACTATCCAGTCTAGAACCTAGGGAACATATTTAGACAGTATTTACGAGTGATTTCTGATAGTGAGCAGAAGACACAGTGTTATTGTGTGTGTACATTCTTGCTTGTTAGCTGCACGATTACGTAACGACTAAAAGGCTGACATACTTAGAACATATACTGGTACTGATAATGAGATTTTAATGCAACATTTTGATTTACTTGAAAATACATTCTGGATTTAAAGCACTTTCTGAAAGATACCAGACGACACAGTGGTTAGTTTATTTGACAGCTACACGATTATTACACGACGCTACTAATGAGTGATATAATTTATATTATTGCTTTTGCACTGTGTCTGTTTTATATCTGCACAGTATCTGTTTTATATCTGCACAGTTTTTCTGAATTATTCTGGAAAGTAAAACATGTTTTAGTAGTAACTTTTGTGGTACAGCTACAATGAGACAGCCTTTTCCGTAACACAACAATACGTTACAGCACAGTACTTTCTTCGCCACGGCAATAAGCGTAATAACTAAGATATTTATACGCAAAGCATTTCACTTTTGTTTATCATGAGGTAAGTACATTGACTTCTGCAGAACTTAGCTTTCGGAGGACGATAACTACGACACTTCCACAGAATTATCTCACAACAAGACGCATATTTAGCGCTACAGGACACACATTTGAGTGATTAATTATGTACTTGAACCATTTATTTTAAGATTTTTGAATTACAAAGAAAGTTTTCCATGATAAATTTCATTCCCTTGCTGTAATCTGTAACACCTGAGGGTATAACTACATTAATCCTCAGGGGTGTACATGCTAACTTTGTGTACTATGTGTTTGGCAAGCACAATTAGCCGTAGCTAATATGGTATTTGCTTACATAACTTTACACATCGGTACCATATTTCTCTAACACATAATTACACAGCTATCTTATCATTTAACTGAGAGAGACAAACATTTTTTTTTTTTTTTTTTTACTACGTCAGTGACACATGTTTACGTAATTACACAGTTGGATAACTTCACACTTAAGAAATTGTTTTGTCGGTATTTTGTGAACTATTCATATATTTTTCGGAACCATTGTGATACTATGAGAGCTTTGAATGATGTATTTGGTATGGGAACATGCTTTTTAAAGTACGTTTGAGGTAGATGACACTATTGAAATGAGCAGAGAATTTTCTTTAGGTTTTGATATTATTGGAGGAAGCTACGACGATTTTGACATTTGACTGAGGTGTTATGATGTTATTATTACGACGACCATGTGTATTTTGCTGTTGAGGTATGTTTATGATCATTAAGCTGATGCTATATGAGGAATTTGATTATGCTACATATTTATTATGATGAAATATTGAAGAGGTGTTGATGAATATGTATATGTGTAATAAGGTGAGGAGTAATGAATAGTGGTTAGGGACTCTGACTTGTGAAAAAAGGATGTTGGAAACCAAGAATCGTACTTTAAGAGTTACAAAATCTGTGAATGTACCACAATGCCGACGACAATTTTTTGGACACTGTTATATTTACAGGATTTTGTTTCTACACATTTCTAACACAAATTCTCAACCTGTGAAATTTTTTTATATGAAACTGCCAGTGTAGCGGAAACTGCTGTCGTAAATATTTCGGTAAGAGAGGTAAGTGAACTTGACGTAATGCGTTTTGGACCCGCAGCTGAGAGATAGTCGTCAGACAAAAGAAAGCCATTAGGTGGAGAAAAAAGAGGCCATTATCCTCGCTATTGACATTTGTTTGTAGAAAGCGTCGCAAATGCGACACGCTCAAACTTGAAAACATATGATTAAACTATGGAGCTCTTAATTTATGATATTTACTAAAATCACTAATATAATGATGAGAAACATTTGTACTTCTATTGTCTTTCTAGTTGAGAGATTGCTCAATTTGTTTAATATTTGGTTTCTAGCTGCACTGCAGCATTGGTTAAAATAAAAGATTATAGATGTACTAATATAGATATTTTACAGATCCAGTAAACAGTAATTTTATGATCTACTTCCTAAAAATTGAGGGAGCACAAAAAGACATTTCCGTTCACAGGAATTGCATACATAATTTTTGTCAATGACTGGTAACTTTTTAGTAGTGTAAGTTAAGGTGATGCATCACTCTAGTATTAAGTTGTGACATAGGTATTAAACATGGCCATTTTTACTGTAATATTTTTTTTGCTTGAGCTTTGTCATGTTTAGATATAAGTTATTGCATTTGCTGCTTCTGTTTGCCAGGCATAGTGCTACTGAATTTCAATTTGTATTACTCTGTTAAGCCAGTTTTATTACTGATTTATTTTTCTTGTTGCTGCACATTGCCTTATATTAGTTGTAATATTGCAATTACTTTGCTAATTTATATTTTTTGCTGCTTGCTTTGACAATTTCCATTTTGTTTCATTGCTGTTTGTATTAATTGTTTCGTGCTGCTGCATTGCCTCATCCCTTAGTTTATCCATCTGAGCTCAGTAATTTAAGGTAGCTTAAGAGGAGGTAGACTATATAAGAGAATGAGTTGCAATGAATTGGAAGAAATGCATTGAGAAGTTATACGAAAAAAGTACAGAAAGCAGGTATAGATAGGACTTTTTCGAAGTAATGAAGAACGAAGGGAGATCTCCGAGAACTAAAGAAAGTTTCGTTAGCAAAATACTGCAGTAAAACAAAGCCTGTCTTTTCCTTGTGTTATCCCACTATGTGTTTGTGTACCCTTGGGTACTTATGTTCTTCCTGTCTATATGTGTTTATCTGATGAGAGTTACGTTGTAGAATTTTCCTGATAATATGTTACTTATTTTGTGAAGATGCTTAGAGATTGTTAATTCTGTTCTGTTTCAATTCTTATATGTGAAATTAATGTTTCAAAAACTATTCTCATTATTTTATATATTTACTTATGTCATAATTCCTGTAACACTGATTTATATGTTGATTTCTATTCTTTTGTAAGGCCTGTTTTACTAAAAATGTTATCTGTATCGATATGTTCTTTAATGATGTATTTTGTACCTTTGTAATTGTACTCTTATGTTATAAAATTGTAATTGACACCAGATCATCAAATTAAGTAACTTGTAGGTTACATTTCACTGGACACAATTCTGTTGGTCGTAGTATATGCACAATATGTGAAAAAAAGGAGGAATGTTAGTGTTTGCACATGTGTTAAATAATTCAGCAAGGGACTGGATAACAGCATTGCTGGTTCTACAGACATTTCAAAAAAAAATTTTTGTTACTGCCCAAGTGGTGGTTCATGGACTTGCTATATTGTCCGCAAGACTCTTCGATGATGATTTTGCACCTGCACAGTCGCAACAGATGGCTGCTGGTCTTCTCTACAAGGACTACAGTGGGTTTGCATCTTTCATGGCCCACCAATACAATAATCTCTTCCAGGACTACAGTGGGTCTACTCTGTGATGACCTACCCACGAATATTCTTCAAAACTTCGACTGACTCTGCTGTGGGTTTGCTCTGTTGTGGCCCATTATCTGTCTGCATGTCAAGTGTCAGCACTGTCTTTCCGTTGGAAGGACAACACTACTTCTTCAAGACTGCATGGAAATCCACTACTTCCATATGCATTTTCTTTTACTACTCAGACTTTGAGAAAAAAACACTGTAATTTTACTGTGATGAATGATCAGGACTGTCTTTATGGGACTGTGAAAATATTTTAGCTTTTGACCAACATTGTATCAATAAGTGTGTGCATTTGATATCTTTGTTACTGTAATTATGAAAAATTTTATCAAATCATTATTGGCCACTGCCCAAAACAATTTGTAAAATTTTTTGTGGGGAGCATGGGGGCTATGTAAGTAGGCTATTTAGGTTTTCTTATTGGTAACGCCACTTAGCGCTCTGTATGAAAAATCACTGGATGTGCTGTGCGCAGTCTGTGGCTAGCTAGCATTGTTGTCTGCCACTGTAGTGTTGGGCAGCTGGATGTTAACAGCGCGTAACGGTGCGTAGTTGGAGGCGAGCCGCCAGCAGTGGTGGATGTGGGGAGAGAAATGGCGGAGTTTTGAAATTTGTAAGACTGGATGTCATGACTTTTGAACACTAATAAGGTGAATACATTGTTTGTTCTCTAGCAAAATCTTTCATTTGCTAACTATGCCTATTAGTAGTTAGTGCCTTCTGTAGTTTGAATCTTTTATTTAGCTGGCAGTAGTGGCGCTCGCTGTATTGCAGTAGTTCGAGTAACGAAGATTTTTGTGAGGGAAGTGATTTGAGAAACGTCAAGGTTCATTTAGTCAGGGCCATTATTTTGTAGGGATTATTGAAAGTCAGATTGCGTTGCGCTAAAAAATATTGTGTGTCAGTTTAAGCACAGTCATGTATAATTTTCCTAAGGGGACGTTTCAATTATTCATGAAGAAATTGGTTAAATAATTACTGTGTTTAGAAGACATTAGGCTACTGACCTACCTTTTGGTGCTATTCCTTTGATATATGTTTATTTAATGTATATAATAATGTGTGTTAGAGCATATTTATGGTCCACTCATAGGAATATTTATTATATTTCAAGTTATATAAATGTAAATCCAGTGTTTCTAATGTGTTTCGAAATGTTTGTGACTGTGCGTTGGCTTGGTGACATGATGGAAGTACTATCGCCAATAACAGCTCTCGTCACTAAGGGAGGTGACTACCGAAGCGAATGGAGGGGGAGTTCTGAACAGGGCGTGTGGGTCGCTCAGGACACGGGGAGTATGGCACTGGACACGGGAGGTGCTGGAGAAAGACTGCTGGACGAGGAGGAGCGACGGACAGTCACGGGAAAGACTTGGAGAGTGGAGCAGTTTCGCTTGTGTTAGTGGGAGATAGAAATACGTAGTGCCGACTTGCGCACTTGTGAGGTTTCTGTGGCTTCTGTAGTGCAGATGCAGTATGTGTTTAGAAGTGATTATCACACTAACTATGTTCTTGTTCATAACTAATTACGTGAACTAGGAATCTATTGTTTCCCTGTTATTCAACTTATATTTGTATTAACTGCTTTACCATCAACACCAATAAGTGTTTTGTTGGAATAAACAGCATTGTTAAAGGAACGTCTACTATCATAGTCATCATTTAAAGTCGTTAAGAATAGTAACTGTAGATTTTATTTAATTGCAATCTTTCATTTATAAATGTCTATTCATTCAATATTAAAAATTGTAGAGTGATAGGAACTGTCGACCATTCGATTCATTGGTATATGCACATTGTATACTGTAGACTCAGCAGCATTTGGCTTGTAATGTGGCAACTAGGTATCTCAGACAACGGAACCAGCCAAAACTTTTAATATTTCAACTCTGAGTCAGTGGGTACGTAGTTGAGGGCCACACCACACCTCATTTCGTTACAATTGTGAAAGCCCGCAACATGGCACAGTGTGTGACAACCAAATGACCTGCAAAGCTAAGTGTTAAAATTTATACAGTTAGCAATTTTTGTTTAATATCTTATTTTTTAATTTTTCTTTGTTGGACAAAAGATCCTTACGTTCTAAAGAGAGATCGGAAATCCGTCCCTATATTTTGGAAAAATAATCAAAATTCCCTAGGTATTGGGACATGTTCCTACAGTTGGCAATTACGATGCCCACTCCACAGCTCTGATCGGTAGCAGCGGGCAACAGTCGTGCCGTAGTGATTTCTAGACGTTCGTTGTCAACTGTGCTGCATACCATTAGCCATTTTTAGCTGCATTGGCATCTGATTTGTTCCTCTGATGGCGAAGTTTGATTCCCCCGGCATTACTCCTCCACCGCAGCATATCCTGTCCACTCTCCCGCTACGCGCAGTCCCGCTCGTCAAATTCCAGATTAAAGAATTCGCGATTAGCAGAAAAGATGTTTATTCACGAAACAACTACGATGCTGCTCAAAGCCATCATCTCGCTGGAGAAAGTAGGCGACCCTGCAGTTCTGAAACGGTTTCAAATGTTGGTACTAGATTCGAATTGTCTATCAATCTTCACTGATGGTAAAACTAGCATTCCTTGAAGACCTCTTTCTGATACTGATTTTTCTTTTTCTATTGGTTAGGATCTGGAGACATTTCCGCAGCCAACAACAAAGGAAACAATATATCCCAGCTTAAGCAAACGAAATACTACCTAACATAAAACAGTCTTCAGAAGTAAAATCGGACTTGGCTGTAATCTGCGACGAAAGAATTCAACTCATCAGGCCGCTTTGTGTTTGCAGTCTTGTTGAAAACTCAAGATCTAGTTCCAAACAGCAAATATTTTTGTTAGAATGAACGTTTCTAAACGCCAGAAAGAGCGAAACGTGTTCACAAGCGATCTTGCATCCTTCGTATACTTTTGAAATTTACCATGGGAATGTAAAGTATGTAATAAATGATTCTGCCATATAAATTTCAAAATATTTTGAAGGGAAAAGAATTATGAGAGAACATTTAATTTACATCACGTACTGGGCTCATAAACTCAGCTTGTTCGGTGATGTCTTGCAAAATAATAAACAATACAAACATTTCGGCAATAAGTGGAAGAGCACAAAAAGTATCCGTCTTTAAAGTGTTAACACAGTCTGATGTTACTGCTAGGTATCTGCTAAATTAGTGTGAAAATATTCCCCGTCAACAGTTGAAGTAATTTAGTCACTGCAAACCTTGAAATTAAGGCAACTAAACTTTTCACATGGTGCCTTAAAGTCTGTTTCGATTCCCTGTTTATCCGTTGACGCAGACATACTTTTTTCGAAGCGTAATTTCATTGTCAACAACCGGAAATAACTAATGAAAGAGAGCACCATTGTAACATGTGCTGTATTATCATTCACGAAGTGAAACATGAGTAGGACGGCCAAATGAGATTGTAATATGTTATGTAATCATAATCAAGAATTTAATGCAATAATACTGGTTGTTTATTAGAAATTTGTACAGCTACCACTCATGTAAATAATTCAGAGCCATAATAATGAAACATTTAATTATTCAATTGGGAATTTAATTAACGTGATACTGCAATATCTGTATCGCGAAATAACGCGAAAATTAGCATCCTCGTCGCGAAATCGTACAGAAATTAATGCCAAAAAATCATGCTCCTACTTATTGGGTACCGACTTATCAATATCCATTTAACCAACTCTGTAAGTATTTCTGGCTCTTAGATCCGGGTTCTTTCGGGCTGCGTGTCTCGCCTTCTGCAATGCTCTTGTACAGAAAATTATATGTGTATCAAGAAGGGGCGCTACCTTGTCACAGTATCTTAGCGTAAAAGTTAGTTGTCACCTTTTCTTCTCGCTGGCGCTGCGGAAGATAATATTGCTTTGTTATTCATCTAGACTCTGGCAACCTAACACTACAAAAGGAAATATGCTACGATATTCCGAATACCAAACTTACGCGTTACATTTATAATTATCCGTATTATCTTTTCATTAGTATTACAATTATAAGCACCTTTAGCCAGTATAATGTGGATGATAACCTGGCGTTGGAAAGTCTGAGTTATTGAAAAGTAAGTGCCGGCATAACGACAAGCGCCGGCACGGCGATCAAGAACGAAGGAGCAGAGAGGGCTGTGAGAATACGTCAGCCAATAGTACGCGGACTAGCTCAGCGTCGCCTAGCTACGGGCGGAGTGGAAGACGAGCCGTCATACAAACGCTACAGCAGTGACTTATGAACTGTATTGTTCTGTTTGCAATAATAATTGTTCAAATGGCTCTAAGCACTATGGGACTTAACATCTGAGGTCATCAGTCCCCTAGAACTTAGAAAATGTAGTTCATCAACAAAGGGGGTGACTTACAAAACACTCGTTCAACCTATACTTGAGTATTGCTCGTCAGCGTGGGATCCGTACCACGTCGGGTTGACAGAGGAGATAGAGATGATCCAAAGAAGGGTGACGCGTTTCGTCAAGGGTTATTTGAAAAGCGTGATAGCATTACAGAGATGTTTAGCAAACTCAAGTGGCAGACTCTGCAAGAGAGGCGCTCTGCATCGCTGTGTAGCTTGCTGTCCAGGTTTCGAGAGGGTGCGTTTCTGGATGATGTATCGAATATACTGCTTCCCTCTACTTATACCTCCCGAGGAGATCACGAATGTAAAATGAGAGAGATTCGAGCGCGCACGGAGGCTTTCCGGCAGTCGTTCTTCCCGCGAACCATACGTGGCGGGAACAGGAAAGGGAGGTAATGACAGTGGCACGTTAAGTGCCCTCCACCACACACCGTTGGGTGGCTTGCGGAGTATAAATATAGATGTATATGTAGACTACTTAAGCCTAACTGCGACTGTAGCAGTCGCGCGGTTCCGGACTGAAGCGCCTAGAACCACTAGGTCACCGCGGCCGGCGCTTGCAATAAAATTGTACTCGTACATACCGAAGGATATTGATTATTTGCATGTCGCCATTCGCTTGCGACACACGTTTGTGAATACCCAAACTTAAGTATTGTCAATTTAAGTTGCTGTTATAAACTCCACCAATACCATTTGCTTGAATTGTTGTCTCGCGATCCGAGAAAAACAGCTTCCTATGTACCCTATGGTTCAAATGGCTCTGAGCACTATTGGACTCAACATCTGAGGTCATCAGTCCCCTAGAACTTAGAACTTCTTAAGGCTAACAATCCTAAGGACATCACACACAGCCATCCCCGAGGCAGGATTCGAACCTGCGACCGTAGCAGTCGCACCGTTCTAGGATGCAGCACCTAGAACCACTCGGGTAACCCGGGCAGCAGGTACCCTATATTAGACGAGTAGGCAGAATACAAAATTACAGCTGCTAATTACATTTACGATGACTTATCTTCCCACCTGTTATGAAATTTTAAAAGGGTAAACTCTACTTTTATAAAGATAAATAAATACACCACACAGCGAATAGTCCAACATGTCCGGGAGTGACAGTAGTGCTCCAGTGGTACCCTCAACCGATGCATTGTAAAAATCATACGACAACATTCTGATATCACTACAAAAAAATGTAAACTTGTTAACATGAGAATAAATTAAGTAAACTCGAACCTCTGGAGGTTTCAGTTTGAGAGACAAGGGTTCAGGAATAAATTCATGTGAAAGTATTATAACATATAAAGTGACGTTAGCTTTTGAATATGAAAACTTAAGTCTCAGATTCAAAACTGTAAATAGAGTATAAACTGAATTGTTACATTGCCCACTGCCACAAGCAGACCTAAAGGAAGACGTTAATAATTGCTATTACTAAATAACTCTTTTGAGTTAGTGCTTATAGATTTCATGATTTCTCCTGAATATAGGGAACTGGAAAACAACGGTTTTCAAAACAGAAACCAAGTACGAGATGAATTCCACCAAACTCTGAGATATTCTACTCCATAATAAAGATTGATTCACCGACTTCTGTCAGGAAAACGTAGCCGTTTTTTACCAGGATCGCAGTTTCGTAACACCTAAAAATACTTTAACTCTCATTGGTATGGATTCTTCCCGCAGTAATACAAAGCTGTGACAAACATAGATTTATTTTTATGCACATTCCTGAGAGATAAAGTCCGTAACTGAGCAAATAACTACTGACCTAAAACCAATTGACAGAATTCTAGTAAAAAAAATTACGAAAACAATAGATTTTTGTACGTCTCTGACGCATGCATTCAATAAATAAAGATGATGGAGAAAATCCTGGAGAAAATCACAACCATTTTCATGTACTACCAGTTCCTGTTGTTACAGAAACCATATTCATACAGTATTACAATCGTGGCACTTTTGTTTTATGTTCAAACTGAACTCTATATTCAGTTTAGACATCTCCCTTATTTGAACATCCAAAAATTTGTCAGTGTGCTGCCGGACGCAAAGACGAAGTGAAGATGGTTGATGTGAAAATCGAAAAGCTGACAGTTATGGATCTAGAGAGTGAATAAACAGGACTTGTTAAAGTGACTATTTAAATTGGTTTCATTTGACGTTTATTATACGTACGGACAAGACAAAATGGCACACAGACGTCCAAAAACGAGGTTAATAGGAAGTGCAAAATGGGAAAGCGAGACGGCTAGAGGAAAAATGATAAACTGTAGGCAGCTTGCCATGTGATTTAGATGCAACCTATGGGAAAATTCAGGAAACTTTTCTAGAAAAGACAATATCAGAAGCCCAAACGGCAAGCCGCTAACGAACTAATGGCAGTGGAACACGAAGTACAGGAAAATAATGTGAGAGATACGTTATAAGAAGAATTTGACAAGGCTCATAGGAAGAAATCAGGCTCTTAGTTAAGATGACGTTCGTTCGGAATTATTGAAACCATTGGAAGATGAAGCGAAGATAAAACTTCCACCTGGTATGCAAGCTATGTGTAACAGTCAAAGTTAACTCAGACTTCAGGAAGAACGTCATGGTTCCAGTCCCGAAAGAGGCAGACGCTACCCTGTTTGAATATGGATGAACCATCATAAGTCAATGCTCGGAAATTATCGACGCAAATTTTTTACTGAAGGAT
The DNA here is from genome assembly GCF_023897955.1 of Schistocerca gregaria. NCBI lineage: Eukaryota > Metazoa > Arthropoda > Insecta > Orthoptera > Acrididae > Schistocerca > Schistocerca gregaria. The sequence continues at coordinate 134,903,863 of NC_064923.1, read as the reverse complement.
GTAGTGACTGATAGATGCCGACCTCGGCGTAGATTTGTTTGGATTCCTAGAAATGTGAGAAACGCGGACCAGTGCTGACCTTATGACTTTTTTCGGAAGACATAACGAGTATAGGAAAACCTTCGTTCATAGTATACGTAGACTTACAAGAAGCTTTCGATGATTTTGACTGGAATAGAATATTTGAATTTTTGAGTGTAGGAGGGAGTGGAAGCTTATTTGATACTTTTACAGGAACCAGGCGGTAGTTATGACAGTCGAAAGAAAAAGAAAGGGAACGAGCAGTTAAAAATGGTGGGACAAAGTTTGTAGATTATTCTCAAGCTATTCAGCCTGTACATTGAGCAAACTTGAAGAGAAACAAGGAGAAATTTGAGAATTGAATTTAAACTCAAGAAAGAGAAATAAAATATTTGTAATTAGCCGATGGTATTGTAATTCTCTCATGGAAGGGAAAGGTCTTGGAATACCAGTTACATAGAGTGGGTCGTGTCAAAAGAGAGTATAAGTGGCATTCTTAAAACAAAGCTAATGGAATTCAGTTGAATTAAAACAACCGATGCTGGAGGAATTTATTACGAAATAAGGATCTAAAAGCGGTTTTTTATGTATTTTTTATTTGTTCTTCACAGTTACAGCCTATTATGTGAAAAACTGAAATAGGACATACAAACCACTCTTTACTGGATAATAATAAATTTATATATCAATTATTTCGGATACTTAACTTTTCTTAATGCTCTAATTACCTCAAGTGTTAAAAAACTATAATAAACCCCTTAAACTGTTACCCAGTTAGTAATCCCAATACAGAATCTCTTCCGTTTTGTTTCTTTGTTTTTCTTTTCATTTATTTTGGTGCATTTAATCTTCCCGTGGTTGTAAATTGTCTCTGCTACGGGATCCACCGTCATACTACCCCCGTCAACAGCCTTTGTCTGCCGGATTCCTTGGGCATCGGGCAGCGCATCATCAGCATACTATAACAAGCGATTCCACCAATCACTGTTACGTCTTCGAGCCCGCACTTCTATATCACTTCTACTAGTGCATTGTAAATTCTTGAGGAACTATTTCATTCAGTGATCGCCGACCTTATTTGTCTTCTCTCCACCTGCACAGAATCTTTTCGAGCGAGGATGGCAGCGCGCTGACGTGCGTTTGAATGCCACGTGAATGTCTTCCTTGGCGTTCTTGGATGCTGTGGGTTCAGTATCGCCCAAGATGTACCCGGTCGATTCCTTCCTTAGTGCTGCTTTTAGATGGAACATCCGAAATTTCTGACTGTGTGCCGTCCCAAAATGTGTGTTCTGGAGTCCCCCCGATAGCAGTAGGCGTAGCTATCATTTATCTGTCTTTTGATTTTGTATAGATACGTAGCACACGGGATAGGGCCAGTCAGGTAATGTAGCAGTCCGCAGTTCGTGGTCGTGGGCTAGCGTTCTCGCTTCCCGCGCTCGGGTTCACGGGTTAGATTCCCGGCGGGGTCAGAGATTTTCTCTGCCTCGTGATGACTGGGTGTTGTGTGATGTCCTTAGGTTAGTTAGGTTTAAGTAGTTCTAGGGGACTGATGACCATAGATGTTTAAGTCCCATAGTGCTCAGAGCCATTTGAACCATTTGTAATGTAGCTGTCCACTCGTAGGTTAAGAACTCTTCTAGTCTCTCCTAGATGTTAGGGAGAAATTCGTAAGCTCTCCCGCCTGTGCCTGAAGTGTCCCATTCATTTTGCCACAGAATGCGTATTTTATTAACTTTTTCGTAATAGCCTCAGCTTCATGCATCCCCCGTGCTTCCATTTGATTGCCTACCTTTAACCAATAAAGTTCTTCCTAATTTGCAAGACTAGTGGGCATATTCCTAGAATGCCAGTTAATCTTAATTGCACTGATCACTGAACTCTTATCACTAATGAGGCCGGCTTCACTTGCTGCAATCCATGAGCCCAAATGCTCCTACCATATCCTACGAGTGGCGCTCACATAGATTAGTATGCGCCGATTTTTGCCAAGGGAAGCCGAAATTGATTATTTGCATTGTTTATAATTTTATTAATCAAGTTTGTACCTATTTCCCCTGATTCCTCTGTAAGAACGGAAAGTTACGACGTTCGTCCAGATATACCTCTATATATGTTGCTACTGCGTTTTCTTATCGTTATATGATTTAATTTTGTTTTAGGGTTACCTATTAAATTCCCTTTTCAGGAGGAGGTATTTCATTTTGCGGGACGCTACTGACAATTTAATACTTCGACACCAGCCCTCGAGTTCCTGGAGCGCTGCATAACGTTTGTCTTCTACAATTATTCTGGAGTCCCCACTAAATACGAACAGCACGTCATTTGCAAATGTTACTCGTTCGCTGTCATGTAGCTTTTGTAATATAGACTCCAGTGCTACATACCAAACCTCTGGACCATACACTGATGCCTGCGGGCATTTTGTTATCGTATAAGTAATTTTCTTTCCCAGACGTATTAAAGGAGCGTGTCTCCAGTGGCAATAATCTCTAAGGTTCGCACAGCGTTTCTCAACAAGCTAGTTCCCTAAGGCGATCAAACAAAAGTGGCCACCATAGGTGACCGAAAGCACCAGCAATATCGATCATCACTGCTAGAACGTACGTAGGATGAGTATTTGGCTTAATAATTGCCTCTTCAACTGACTTGCCTGCTCTAAGCCCGTACTGGTGGGGGTTCATCCCAGGTAGCAGTCTATGATCTTTTAATCTCTTGCATAACAGTTTTTTTTTAAAAAGAAAGGAAAAGAAAAATGTGGTATATGACTTCTATTTAGGAAGTAAAAAACTGACGATGGTTGAAATAGCAAAGAAACGCCACAGCCTCGCGTTCTGGCCCTGGCTGACCTATCGCATTGTCATCCTCTGGCAATGGCGTCATTTGGATTCGGTCTGGAAACGCTTAGGCTCAGAACACCAATCTTTCGGCCGTTGTCGGCTTTCTTGACCTTGGTGCCGCTATTTCTCATTCAAACAGCTCCTCATTTGGCCTCAAGAGGCTGAACGCTCCCCGTACTGGTCCTCCCACTGAAGATAAACCCGTGGCAGTAAGGCGAATCGAACTCGCATCCTCCGCCTAGCAGCCACAAGCGTGATCGAAGTAGTGAGGGTACAAAATGCTGGCTGGAAATAGCTAGAAACTGAAGCTGCCAAAGTATCGTCGTTCTCCTCAAGTGGAGGTACGTTCGCAGAACAAGGATACCCATTCATACATGGGTCAAGAATGTAAAGTGAGTACCAAATAACATTGTTTCGTGACTTTTTCAGATCCTAATATCGAAGAATTCAACCACCTTTCAAAATCAGTGTCTGTGTTTTCAGCGATCACGGCAAATCTGTCTCGAAAATGAAGACAAAATAAAGTAAATTCAAAATAGGTGTATGTAAAAAATGACTTACGATTCTATCTGTATCTACATTTAAGAAACGCCTGGCAATTGTATAGACAGTTACGTTACCACGAATGTAAAATGTAGAAGTTACATATATGTTCCAGTTTTAGTTTTTACAATATTCAATTTCTAATGCAACCTCGCAAATAACCATTAACTGGAAGGTTATTGCAGATCCAGAACAAAATTTTCACTCTGCGGCGTAGTGTGCGCTGATATGAAACTTCTTAGCAAATTCACCCTGTGTGCTGACCTATTCTCGAACTCAGAACCTTTGCCTTTCGTGGGCAAGTGCTGTGCCAACTGAGCTATCCAACCACGACTCTTGACCCGTCCTCACAGATTCAATTCTGCCAGTAGGACGGTAGGAGACGAGATACTGGCAGAATCGAGGCTGTGAAGACGGGTCAAGGGTCGTGCTTGGATAGCTCAGTTGGCAGAGCACTTGCCTACGAAAGGCAAAGGTCCTGAGTTCGAGTCTCGGTCCGGCACACAGTTTTAATCTGCCAGGAAGTTACACATCGTTATTGCAGATGTCTATATGTCGAGCTATGGAATCTACCAAACTGTGTCGGTGCTATAGACACCACACACAAACGTCTAAGGTGTCTTAAAAAATGAGTTCGAGAAACACAAATTACAACCTGCAACCGTAGCGGTCGCGCGGTTCCAGACTGTAGCGCCTAGAACCGCACGGCCACACCAGCCGACAATTTTTTTTTCAATTTTTTTATTTAAGATTGTAATGAACGTGTAAGCTACAAAATCGTGTGATTCAAAGTCGATTTCAGTTTTCTCATTTGTTTAGCTATCCTATCCTATCACTATAAGTCATCGTCATAAGATTCCAGCACCAGTTCGTCTTTGTCAGAGAGGTAATATACACATTTTCCAAGCTTAAGGATAGGTTTTTGCGTATCTTGGTACGTAAAACAACAATAGTGCTTATTTTGCATGTCTTTCGGTACTCTTAACAAATCTCATAGTGCTTCTGGGTTTAGCTAATTACGTTTTAGTTATAATGTTGGTCATCATGGAGAAAACCAGTTAGACATCTGCTTTCACAAGCAGCAAGATTAGTATTCTTTCTACTATTTTGGCAATATTCGAGACACAGACTCTGCAGCAAAATTTTTTGTTTTACGTGCTGCACTTCAGAATTCGACGTTATTCTTTAATCGTAACGCCTCTTTTCCTGTATTACAAAAGTACACCTTTGTTGAAATATTTGACGTATTCGTGTTTATCGGAATTAGCTTTCATACTTCTGAATAAGTTCTGTTGTATCACATACTTCCTCTGAATCGGGGGTGAGGGCAATTTTTGGATTCTCTAATGTCCATTCTTGTATAAAACGATACTAGAAATTTGTTGCAGCAATCGCTCACACAGTTTCAGTAAAATTTTACACAGTCTAGCCAGAACTGCTCTTAGCCGCTCTCAGTACAATCTTTCAGCGGGCTTATAGTATGTTCCCCTCCAATAACGTCATCAGTACCGAGCAACACTTTAGGGACTTACACATTTAAATTATCTAGCTGCTCTTCCTTGCTGGGGAAGGAAGGCTTCATAGAACTGGCCTCAAGAATTCTGATAAATCTTCTACTCCCTGGATATACACCGAAGTGATGGAAGTCATTGGATAGCGACATGCCGGCCATAGTGACCGAGCGGTTCTAGGCGCTGCAGTCTGGAACCGCACGAAGGCTACGGTCGCAGGTTCGAATCCTGCCTCGGGCATGGATGTGTGTGATGTCCTTAGGTTAGTTAGGTTTAAGAAGTTCTAAGTTCTAGGTGACTGATGACCTCAGAAGTTAAGTCCCATAGTGCTCAGAGCCATTTGAACCATTTTGATGGCGACATGCGCATACCAAGGGCGTTTGAAAAGTAAGTGCGAAGTCCTAGAGCTCGCACAACCGGCCCGTATCGAGGTCATATTTACTTAGTAGCATCTTTGGAAAAAACGCACACCAAGGTTCAGAGATATTGGTCCATTTCTTTGTGTTTGGCATTCGTGTGAATCAAGGAAGTCGAGTGATCGTCAAAAAATGGACGGAAAAGAATTTCGTGTGGTAATTAAACATTACTTTATGAAAGGCAAAATGCCTCAGGAGACTAAAGCTTGATAAACATTACGGTGACTCTGCACAGTCGATTAGAACAGTTTATAAGTGGTTTCAAAATTTTTGGAGTGGCCATATGGGCGCAAGTGATAAGGAACGGTCTGGACGCCCTGTGGAGGTTACGACTCCAGAAATCATTGATAAAATCCATGATACGAAGATGGATGGCAGAAGACTTAAGGTGCGAGAGATTGCCAGTGCTGTGGGAATCTCGAATGAACGGGTACATAATATTTTGCATAAACATTTGGACATTAAAAAGCAATCTGCAGGATAGGTTCCGCGATTGCTCATGCTTGACGAAATACGGAATCGTGTGAAGTATTGCAAGGATGATTTGCAGCTGTTCAGGAAGAATCCGCAGGACTTTAAGCGTCGTTTCGTTACTATGGATGAAACATGGATACATTACTATACTCCTGAGACCAAACAGCAATCTAAACAATGACATCTCGTAAAATCGGGTGTACTCCCGGTGGTCCGCGTCTTCCCAACACGATATTTCGCCGTCGTAACTCGGCGTCTTCATCAGGTGTTCCATGAGACTGGTTGGCGAGCTGACCTCGTCCCATATTTATGCCTGGGCGGTGTGTGGTGCTCCCTTTGCCGTCCGCGCCCGCTGTAGCCATTTCTGTCGGTGGTATCAGTCTCTAGGCGCTTCCTCTTCGGTCCGCGCCCGTTGAGGCTCTCTTCTGAGGTAGCGGACGTCCCAAGGCGTTCCCTATTGGGTCCGCGCCCGATACGCGCGATCCTAGCACTATCATGGCTCTGCTGAAGCCCCTTATGCTGTCCGCCACCGCGGCGAGTTTCTCTCGTGGCCGAGCCATTGTCCTGGCCTTCCGAACCCGGTACGCGCCTGTGAGGTGCGCTTCCTGTGGCATCCGGCTGTTGTTGGAGCTGCATATTATGATGGCCATCCTCCAAGGAGGCAGCAAACTCTGAATGACAAAAATATCCCTTCGCGATTACCTCGGAGTATTCACTTACGAGTTGGGTCTCGAATGATAAATCCTTATCTAACATAAAGTGGGAATTGTCAGCACAAAACAAACAACATTATCAACAGATAATTAAAACGTGTCAATTCATTTTTTGGAAAGGTTATACAAGTCCCTTGCGTTGCCTTCGTCAGTAGTATGGGAATTAGACAAGAAGCTGTTTTAACTTTAGAACTGTCTACATATTCACAACATTGACATTGACCTGATATAGCGATGTCTGAACTCGCGTCTATAGGGGTGGAAAATTCGTTGTTTCTTACTTAACTCGTCCTTAATATTTTCAAAGAGTGTATTCTTAACAATGCTTGTTCATTTTGTGGGACTCTGACTTATTGTTTTGCAGCTATTAAATCCAGTCTTATATCAGCCACTCTACCATCCTTTTGCTCTTTCTCTGGTTCTAATATATGAAAACGAAAGTGATAACATACAGTAAAAATGAGCCCCTGCAATATTAACGTAAATAATGCTAATGCGTTCTGTGGGTCTAGGGAAATTCGCTACTCTAGCGTTAAAGTTCAAATTCATTAAACGCAATTATAGTAATAATAGCGTAACAGTAATAACATTCATTTCCACTGTAAGTGATATGAATAAGGAAAAAAAGTGTCTTACGTGTGAAATACTTCTTGCATGGCCTGCAGCTTTCAAATTCATATTGTGCCTCTGGCTTCCAATGTGGTTCATAAATCACTTCGTTTTGTTTAGCACTGTTTTACATGCTTCGCATTCCCGTTCCATGTTATCACCACCAACTGTTCCTAAACACTTTTTAAAAATGTCATTTAACGCTCATCCAGAGAATAGCTGTTTTTTTCCATTTTTTTCTCATCTCTAGCAAGCTCACTGCTGTATTGGCTTTCCTTGTTTGGTGTCGAACATCCATCTGTCGCACTCGTTATTCAGTGGTCTTATAACTTTAACGTTTCTATATTCAAATCATACACGACCGATTCAAACGCCTTGTCGCAATAAATTGATTTAGTAATATACTCGTCTCGAGTGTCAAATGGCTTCCTAATTTATAGCTGCGGCTATTATCGTCCATTGCCCACTGTTGGCGGCATCCTGCAGTGTCTGCGTTATTTTAAATGTTATGGCCTGAGACGTCATCAGGTCACGTTCATGTCCAAAAGAATATGAAAGCGTGCATATTTAACTTTAACGTGCACAGTACATACTAAATCTGCATTATTGTATAAATTTATAACGTTCTTTTGTTAATCTAAATCTGAAGTAAATATTTTTCAGAACTATGAAACGGAAGTTTATAGGGTTTCATATTACAACGAGAAGTTAAATCACGCTACTTTTTATAAATTTTCAAATTCCGCCGCTGCGTCGCAAAGGTCACAAAATTCTGATACGTTTAGTGGATTTCTGCTTCGGTTGGCATTACGTGGCGTGGTCGTCAACTTTACTGCATTATTAAAATGTCACATGTGGCCAGAAGCACCATGGAGACGAAACGTGTATCGATTACTACAAATAATCCTATATGCACAGTTTCAAATGATAGTCACCTGTTCATGAGCGCGAGCTTAAATTTATTTTAATGGCGCTGCACTTATGTTTGTACCTTAACAATCTGCGCTTATGTTTACAGCCATCCGGGGTGGCCGAGCGGTTCTAGGCGCTACAGTCTGGAACCGCGCGACCGCTATGGTCGCAGGGTCGAATCCTGCCTCGGACATGGATGTGTGTGATGTCCTTAGGTTAGTTAGGTTTAAGTAGTTCTAAGTTCTAGGGGACTGATGACCTCAGAAGTTAAGTCCCCTAGTGCTCAGAGCCATTGTTTATATCTTAACAATAAATAAGAAGAAAATACACGAACTAGTTTACTATTCTTTTCCCCGTTCACAAATATTGGTGAATCTATAGTAGATCACAAGAATATTGACCTCTCAGGGTCACATCGTCTACTTTCATCACAGATACCAGAGACGGGTGTGAACCACTGTTTGGAAGGTGCCTGATGTGTGGGGCGATATTGGTTATTGCTGTCCACTGCACTTCAGTGCCATCATACTGCTGAGGTACAGAACATTTTATTGGATTGTTTGGGGGGGAGAGACCAAACAGCGAGGTCATCGGTCTCATCGGATTAGGGAAGGACAGGGAATGAAGTCGGCCGTGCCCTTTCAAAGGAACCATCCCGGCATTTGCCTGGAGCGATTTAGGGAAATCACGGAAAACCTAAATCAGGATGGCTGGACGCGGGATTGAAGGGTCTTCCTCCCGAATGCGAGTCCAGTGTGCTAACCACTGCGCCACCACGCTCGGCCACAGAACATTTGAGAAACATTACAGTGAGCTACTATATTTTCAGCATAATACTTATACATCAGCTGGGTTTGTTCTGTTGCTGTGTGTGTATTTACATGGGAGAAGTTGTTTACTTGCAAAAAAAGAGCAAGAAGTGAAACCAACCATTCAAATGAGTCACGGGTGTCCCGTGCACATGTAGCACCGCCAGCGTCGGAGATATAGCTGCGATCCTTTCTGAGTCATATTCTCTTGGGTTGTGCCACAGAACTTAACCATAATTTTTACACCATCATGGTCTATACTTTGAAGTACCACAATAACTATGTGACATATCGAAAAGATTCGAAAGGAACATATTATTTTTACAAATTAGCTTCCTCAAAATCGAATGAGAAAAAATTCATAACGAAATAAAAAACTGTGATTTGAATTTTTTTCGCAAAAAGTAGATATTTTACTAAGAAACATAACAACAGAGCTTTGCTTCATCTGTATAAAACGTTTTCTTTTATTTACATCAAATAACTGGTAATTTCTCTCTCGGCGTATTGTATGACACAAGTTACATCGAGCAACAAGCAGTCCGTGTAGCGCAGAATGATACGACAGATATACACAGTGGTGTTGTATCTCTGGTATCCCACTGTGAACCATTTAAGGTCTGATTCTCATTCAAAGTAGTCTAAAATTCTATGTTTTTCATTGCATTTTTTGAAAGGCATACGTGTCTAGACTATTGGGACGAAAAGGTTTTTTAATCCGTGCGTTACAAAAGTTTCTGCAGTTCATTGTTCGAAATAGTGTCATGGCCGCCGTGGGACGCTGTGAGCCGAAAGGAGCCGGCTCAGGTAGAAAACTTGCCGTTCCGTGACGAACGTTAAGAAAATTATTTATATTGTCATTTGCATGCTAAGATATTCGCCGAAAAAGCAGAGGAACAGCTTGTCCAAGATGCAGAAAGCAGCATATTCAGGTCAGACAGATCGGCTTTTCTCACAAAGAAGAAGAAGAGAATAGCTCTCCAGGAACAATTCGAGTTAGAAGGGCTAATATATGGTCCTGGACTTTAAGAGTGAACGTAAGTAACAAAAATTATTTCTTTCTACAATTTTGGTCAAAATGGGTCTAAACAGATTTGGTCCGCCCTATTGAATTATCGATTTTGAATTTTGAAAATGTAACTTCAGATTTGCGTTCAGTGACATCAGGAATACATAATAAAACGTATTTTTTTAAACATACATTGAACTAATAATACAAATAAAAGTGTTTCCCAACCTTTAAACAGTTTTTTACCGATAAACTATCTTTCAAAACTGCGTAGTAGGTGAACATGGATTGCGGCTAAGAAATGGAAGAGGAAACCACTTGGTAGAATATTGCACAGAGCACAACTTAATCATAGCTAACACTTGGTTTAAGAATCATGAAAGAAGGTTGTATACATGGAAGAACCCTGGAGATACTAAAAGGTTTTAGATAGATTATATGATGGTAAGACAGAGATTTAGGAACCAGGTTTTAAATTTTAAGACATTTCCAGAGCCAGATGTGGTCTCAGACCACAATCTATTGGTTATGAACTGCAGATTAAAACTGAGGAAACTGCAAAAAGGTGGGAATTTAAAGAGATAGAACCTGGATAAACTTAAAGAACAAGAGGTTGTACAGAGTTTCTGGGAGAGCATAAGGGAAAAATTGACAGGAATGGGGGAATGAAAAACAGTAGAAGAAGAATGGGTAGCTCTGAGGGATGAAGTAGTGAAGGCAGCAGAGGATCAAGTAGGTAAAAAGACGAGGGCTAGTAGAACTCCTTGGGTAACAGAAGAAATATTGAATTTAATTGTTGAAAGGACAAAATATAAAAATGCAGTAAATGAAGCAGGCAAAAAGGAATACAAACGTCTCAAAAATGAGATCGACAGGAAGTGCATAATGGCTAAGCAGGGATGGCTAGCGGACAAATGTAACGATGTAGAGGCTTAATTCACTAGGGGAAAGATAGATACTGCCTACAGGAAAATTAAAGAGACCTTTGGAGAAATGAGAACCACTTGTATGAATATCAAGAGCTCAGATGGAAAACCATTTCTAACCAAAGAAGGGAAAGCAAAAGGATGGAAGGAGTATATAGAGGATCTATACAAGGGCGATGTACTTGAAGAGAATATTATAGAAATGGAAGAGAATGTAGCTGAAGATGAAATGGGAGATGCAATACTGCGTGAAGAGTTTGACAGAGCACTGAAAGACCTGAGTCGAAACAAGGCCCCGGGAGTAGACAACATTCCATTGGAACTACTGACGGCCTTGGGAGAGTCAGTCCTGACAAAACTCTACCATCTGGTGAGGAAGATGTATGAGACAAGCACAATTATCCTCAGACTTCCAGAAGAATATAATAATTCCAATCCAAAAGAAATCAGGTATTGACAGATATGAAAATTACCAAACTATCAGTTGAATAAGTCACAGCTGCAAAATACTAACACGTATTATTTACAGACGAATGGAAAAACTGATAGAAGCCGACATAGGGGAAGATCAGTTTGGATTCCTTAGAAATAGTGGAACACGTGAGGCAACACTGACCTTACGACTTATCTTAGAAAAAAGATTAAGGAAACGCAAACCTACGTTTCTAGCATTTGTAGACTTAGAGAAAGGTTTGACAATGTTGACTGGAATACTCTTTTTCAAAGTCTAAAGGTGGCAGGGAGCGAAAGGCTATTTACAATTTGTACAGAAACCAGATGGCAGTTATTAGAGTCGAGGGACATGAAAGGGAAGCAGTGGTTGGGAAGGGAGTCAGACAGGTTTGTAGCCTATCCCCGATGTTATTCAATCTGTATATTGAGCAAGCAGTGAAGGAAACAAAAGAAAAATTCGAAGTAGGTATTAAAATCCATAGAGAAGAAATAAAAACTTTAAGGTTCGCCGAGACATTGCAATTTTGTCAGAGATATCAAAGGACTTGGAAGAGCAGTTGAACGGAATGGACAGTGTCTTGAAAGGAGGGTATAAGAAGAACATCAACAAAAGCAAAATGTGGATAATGGAATGTAGTCGAATTAAGTCGGCTGATGCTGAAGGAATTAGATTAGGAAATGAGACACTTAAAATAGTAAAGGAGTGTTGCTATTTGGGGAGCAAAATAACTGATGATGGTCGAAGCAGAGAAGATATAAAATGTTGACTGGCAATGGCAAGGAAAGCGTTTCTGAAGAAGGGAAATTTGTTAACATCGAGTATAGATTTTAGTGTCAGGAAGTCATTTCTGAAAGTATTTGTATGGAGTGTAGCCATGTATGGAAGTGAAACACGGACGATAAATAGTTTGGACAGGAAGAGAATAGAAGCTTTCGAAATGTGGTGCTACAGAAGAATGCTCAAGATTAGATGGGTAGATCACATAACTAATGAGGAGGTATTGAATATAATTGGGGAGAAGAGGAGTTTGTGGCACAACTTGATGAGAAAAAGGGACCGGTTGGTAGGACCTGTTCTGAGGCATCAAGGGATCACAAATTTAGCATTGGAGGGCAGCGTGCAGGGTAAAAATGGTAGAGGGAGACCAAGAGATAAATACACTAAGCAGATTCAGAAGGATGTAGGTTGCCGTAGGTACTGGTAGATGAAGAAACTTGCACAGGATAGGGTAGCATGGAGAGCTGCATCAAATTAGTCTCAGGACTGTAGACCACAACAACAACAACAGGTATAATATCCCATAAATTTAATGTAATATCGAGTGATGTTAGCCACTTTCATTTGAAACAACTCTTGAGGGGTTACAGTGCACAATGTCTGCTTACTTAAGCTCTCAGGCCTTTGATCAAACCGTAATTACGGGCACCATTTTGTTTCGGTTTTTGTATTGAAATTCTAAAATAAAGTTCAAAGTATGTATATTCATAATCCCCAAACACATCATCTGTATGTCTTTTCATTGTTTAAAAAAAATTTCAAACTTTGTGTATTTTTTGCTCATTTGAATGAGAACTTGGTTTTCACAATTTTCTTATATGGCTCACTGACGCTGATTTCTTCTGTGTTGTATCGCAAGTCGCATCGCATGATGTATTACTTCAGCGAGAACCGACACTGTGATAAACAATTCAGACAAGACATCAATTTATGCTTTTGAATTGTGATGGTACAGAATGCTAAAGATTAGAAATGTAGATAGAATAAATGATAAAGAGCTACCGTATCTGCTGAGAAAGAAAAGGCATATATGGCACAACATGACTAAGAGAAGGGTTCTTTTGAAAGAACATATCCTGTGGCATCAAGGGATCGTCCGTTTGGTGACGGAGACATAAGTTAAAATTTAAAAAGGAGGCCAAGGTTTGACTAAATTGGTTCACATTAATGTAGCAGAGATGAAGAGGCTCCCTCAGGGTGTCCCAGCGTCTAAACTTGCATCAGACAAGACTTTGAACGGAAGACCACCAGACAATTTGTTATACTTTACTGTCGTAATACGAAAAGATTTTTCAAACGAGACATACACAACTAAATATGTGATGCTAGCGTCAGTGTTAGAAACAGATCACAAAACCAAGGAGGAGTTGCCGGCCCCGGTGGCCGAGCGGTTCTAGGCGAGTCAGTCCGGAACTGTGCGACTGCTACTGTCGCAGGATCGAATTCTGCCTCGGGCATGGATGTGTATGATGTCCTTAGGTTAGTTAAGTTGAAGTAGTTCTACGTTCTAGGGGACTGATGACCTCAGATGTTGAGTCCCATAGTGCTCAGAGCCATTTGAAGCCAAGGAGGAGTTATGAGTCCTAAACTAAAGTTTGTAGGCGCGTTTCTACATCTGAAAGATGACGGCTATTTAAATTCCGCGCCTGTCGCATAAGACTGGCGCTAGTAGCGCCGCTATGAGGATGCAGATCAGATTTCCTTTAAAAACACGCTCTTGCGGTCGTGAGCAATAGTTACCTTTGAGGTTCGATGTGGTGAGTTGCTGTTAGTCAAAAATGCCATTAAAGGGACAAAGACGCCAGTATCAGCACCTCACTATGTTTGAATGGGGTCACGTAATAGGGCTAGAGGAAGCTGGATGTTCCTTCAGCGATGCTGCAGAAAGACGTGGCATGTATGTAGCCACTGTACATTATTGCTGGCAGCAGTGGCCACGAGAATGCATGGTCACAAGAAGACCGGACGCTGGAGGCCATGTGGCACTACTAGGATGGAAGACCATTGTGTTCTGGCACATCGTATTGCATGTGCCGCAGCAATTTGAACATCAGTTGTCACCACAGTGACATAACGAACTGCATAGGTTGCTTCAAGGACAATTCCCAGCTGGACGCAACAGCTCATTGGACGGCAGCGTGGGGTTATGTTGTATTTTCTGGTGAAAGCTAGCTCTGTCTCGATGCCAGTATTGCCCGAGTGTTGCTTGAAGGAGGCCAGTTGAGGACCTGAAATCAATCTGTCTGCATGCCAGTAGTACTGGACCTACTGTAGGGAAGCAGCATACTTACGCCATATAAAATTCACATCAGTCTTTCCATTGTGTGCCAGCCAGTCCGTTGTAACTAGCTCTCACGTCATAAATGTTGCGCAATACTTTACAAATCAAGTAAATAACCTGAAACGTTTCCAGCATGTCAGGAGAGATACTAAATCAACATGTGTTGAATATCAGTTGCATAACTTTAACCATTTTCGAAATTTGGACGTTTTTCTGTAAAAATCATTGACGCAACGGAAAAGAGCTAGAAACTTAAAAATTTATATTTAGATTCCTTTTGCGTGATAATTTAGTAGAAACAGTATTCTGGATCTCACAAATTAAAATTTTAGTTGAAATTCATGATTTTCTGGTTTTTGCCTTAAAAATTAAGGAAGCAAGATAGATTAAGTAGCCGAATAAATAAGGCTAGGATGTTTAAATTTAAGTAGAAGGGAGATCCGCTATAATCATAAATATGTGAGAAGTTCCAACTGAATAACTATAAAACTACAGCGATACCGTATCTCCAAAGGGCAAGTTCAGAGCTTGTGTACTGCGTGTAGTGTAATTAAATTAATTCTCTCGCCTAAAATATTTGACTTACCAACGTCAGACTTTTATTATGATTACTTACCTGTGCGGTGATTGCACATTTAAATTGAGAGCTTCATCGGCCATCAGCAAAGGAAGCAATGATTTATTAGATAACTTAAAGTGGTGCATTACTAGCCCAGTGGTTAGTCGGGAGAGCGGATTTAATCAGGCGTTCCCTTAGCCGTCCGCACCGCGGCTTTATATATAAGAACGCTGCACAAGAAAGAAAGGCCCCAGTTCTCTCCAGACGCTCATTAGCGCACCATCTGTACCAGGAGTCGTGTCGCGTCGGCACCATTGCTATAAACAGCCTCAGATGCCGTAATAAGTTACTCGGGACACACGTAACCATGAAATCATTTTCGAGTGAAGTGTCAATTGTGGGATGACTTTAATGATCTATCTTCAGTTTGCGTATGTCGTATTTTCACGTGCCGCCGTGGGACAGACATTCTACCATTATTTAGCGTGGCGTTTGATGAACATTATCATCAAATTATGGCGAGCATTTACTTAAACATTTAATTTGAACAGTTATAGTTGCATCAGTGAATTAAACACTGAACTGCTCTGGTAGTTGGATTGTGTGGATTCTTTTTGGTCTGTGACTTTCAAAATATAGTGAATCGTTTTTTCATTATGAATCCCAGACAATTTCCTAATTCCTCAGAGCTATAAGCTGTAACTATAAATGTATTTCTCAGATGAAGTGGGCACTAGGAATTCTAATTACAGGCTTCATGTTTTGCTAATCACTTTCTGGTTGCCAATATTATAGTTAGAGAACCAGTTTTGAGAACGGCAAACAACAGCATTAAATAAATCATAGGAACATTCATTAATAACGATATTTCCACCCGCCGCCCCACATATGGTGCATGTGCCGGGAAAGACATTCCACATTCATTAACAAATATTTCCACCCACCGCCCCATATATGGTCCATGTGGCGGGAAAGACATTCCACATTTATTATTATTCAATTATAATTCCACCCGCCGCACCACACTACCGCTGAAGTTATGATGTGGGGTGCAATTTCGTATGACAGCATGGGCGCTATCATGGTTATCCCATGCACCCTCACTACAAATTTGTATGCCATTCTGGTGGTTCGAGCTGTTATGCTGTCATTCATTAACAGCAGTCCAGGTGGTGTTTTCCAATTGGATAACGCTCACCTCCATACGATGTTGTAACCAAAAATGCTCTACCAGGGTTGATATGTCGCTATGGCTCACTTGATCACCAGGTCTGCCTTCGATTGAACACATATGGGACGCCATCGAACGACAACTCCAGCGTCATCCATAAGCAGAATTAACCGTCCCAGTATTGACCGACCAAGTGCGACAGGCATGGGACTTCGTCCCACAAATTTATATCGGGCACCTGTACAATGTAATGTATGCATGTCTTCAATCTTGCATTCAATATTCTGTCGATTACCGTGGTTGTGAATGTACCAGCTGTACCAGCATTTCACATTTGTAGTGGCGTATCCCGCGTTTACATTAACCTGTGACCTTCCACTAATTACCTAAATATGTTACCTAGACAAAAGTATTCTCGAAATTTCATTACTCTACAGTAACTACTTTTTGTGCTGCGGTTTTTATTCAGCCAGTGTGTAAAGAAATCGAGGAGTCTACTAGCCTGCGTGTTACTTTTGATATGGTTTTAATGCCAATAAAATGATTCACTATTAATGCTTGAAGCAAAACGCACGTCTGCACACTGACGAAATGAACACATTGTTACGTGAAAGTGCTGCAGGAAGTTATTAGCTGAAATGTTCGGATGCCATTCAAACTTAACTGTTTTACTGCGTAGCGATCCCTTCAGCAATTATAAAAATAACCCAGTCTTCAAAAGCTGAATTGCTTGTTCTGGTAAGGACACAGTTTATTTCAGTTTGCGAGAGGATAGGAGTGTTGCCAGACGATAGCCATGAATTCTTTATTGACAACCGTTTCCTGTACTCAGAAGTGCCCCGGAAGGGGCATCTATTCTGCAGCACTTTTAACAAGCGTGCAGCGTTTGCATACTAAATGACGTCATTCCGGAGAAAAACACAAAAAAGTGCAATGCCAAGGAACGTGAAGCTCTCGACTCGACAGAGTAAGTAACCAAGTGCTGCTGAGGTATTTGAAGTGTGTTATGAGTACTGAGTAATAACGCGTAACATTTCACAATCACCCTTATTCCTGTGATTGACAGAAAAAACACCTATACTTTGCAAAAGGTGCGGTAAAAGATTTTATTTTATATCTATTTCACATAGTTGGAAAGATTGGATAAGCAAGTTTAGGCAACAAAATTTATGTTGGCTAAACGTTGTGTAGCCTAAAAGCTCTGAAAATTTTGATCTATTCCAATCTTTTTTTTTCAAAATTTCTTGTGCTCCTAGCACTTTGGTGTTCATTTCCTTTCCGAACGAGCACCAAATTCTATAAAAACGTGATTACTTTTTTCTGGACATAGTACAAAGCACCGTCCAAACAGGCCTTGACAGTGCAACTGTACCGACCTGCCACCACGTCATCCTCAGCCATTGGCGTCACTGGATGTGGATACGGAGGGCCATGCAGTCAGCACACCGCTCTCCCAGCCGTTGTCAGATTTCGTGACCAATGCAGCTACTTGTCAGTCAAGTAACTCCTCAGTTGGTTTTACAAGGGTTGAGAGCACCCCATTGCCGAATAGCACTCGGCAGACTCGAATGGTGACGCATCCAAGTGTTAGCCATGCCCGACAGAGCTTAACTCCGGTGATCTGGCGATAACCAGTGTTACCACAGCGGAAAAGCCGGTAGCTTCTGTTTATATGGTACATATCTACCACATCTAAAGTCGTAATAACGGTGAACACACCTGATATCATTAGGCATAAACATATAATTTATGTACGATTCCATAAAATGACGCAGTAATGTATCACAGATAGGTTTATAACATCATATTTCCTCTGTTACCAAAACTGCAGAAGATGCTCTTTCCATCGTGGGGACCACTGTCTTATAGAATTTTTGGGGAATTTCCATCATTTGACTGTTAATTGTTTGTCCATTAGTTTTTCAACTTCACAGACAGGTCAGACATATTTTACATTCCAACACGAGCTTGAGAACGGATAAAAAAGGACAAGTTCCTTCCCTTAGTATAAAACATTAGACCTAATTCATCCACTCTTGCATCACTAGGTAGCAAGAATGCCAGCATAGGTCATCAGGATTTTATGTGGTATGATCACAGTTGAGATAAAAGAATTTCTGAGTCGACATTTGCTTTAACTAAAATCTTTGTTCAGAAAGTAATGCGTCACTTTTTTTACAAAACGTTAGATATGCAATATTTTTGACTATATATGACACATATTTTACTTTTATGTTATACAGTAGAACTGGAAATCTCACTCTGCAGCATTACCAGCATATACAGCACAGCTGGCATTACATTTAGAACCTACTAAAACTCATCTCAGACTGCGTGAAATTTTTTTATGGTGCACAAGACTGGTTAAATGCGGACAGGTGCCGTACATAATGCACGCAAGAAGTTGTCGCGTAAGCTGCGTGATTGTGTTTCAGTGTGACAGTAATTTTATGTCTATCAGCAGTGGTGTTGCCTGAGTGGAGAATGTTATTTGTCACGTGTGCCACGAAAAAAGAGAAAAAGGTATTAAAGAATCATTGGTAACAGTTTCCAGAATTTGAAGTTCCGTAGGAAAGATGATTTTCTGACTCTCCTCTCTACAGTCAGCAGGGAGCTCTAAAGTTATTCCTGTTGACACATTGATTCTTTCCAAAGGATTTGTTTAAACAAAGTACAGAAGATTCAAAACCATCCTGAAATATAAACTTGCTGCTTATCCAGTGGCTCTATTCTTAGACAGCAAAAATGGAAAGGAACAAAATGTTCATTCTACACTGAAGAGAAAAAGAAACTGATACACCTGCCTAATATCGTGTAGGGCCCCCGCGAAAACGCAGTAGTGTCGCAACACGATGTGGTAAGGACTCGACTAATGTCTGATGTGGTGCTGGAAAGAACAGACACCATGAACCCTTCAGGGCTGTTCATGAATCCGTAAGAGTGAGAGGGGGTGGAGATCTCTTCTGAACAGCACGTTGCAAGGCCTCCCAGATATGCTCAATAACGTTCATGTATTATCAGTTTGGTGGTCTGTGGAAGTGGTTAAACTCGAAGAGTGTTCCTTGAGCAACTCTGTAGCTATTCAGGACGTGTAAGGTGTCGCATTGTCCTGTTGGAATGGCCCAAGTTCGTGGGAATGTACAATGGACAAGAGTGGATGCAGCTGATCAGACAGAATGCTTACGTATGTTTCACCTGTCAGGGGCGTATCTAAACGTATGAGCGGTCCCATATCAATCCAACAGCACATTCCCAAAACCATTAGAGAGCCTCCACCAATTGGAACAGTCCATTACTGCCATGCAGGGAACATGGATTCATGAGATTGTCTCCATACCGGTTCACGTCCGTTCACTCTATGTAATTTGAAACTAGGCTCGTCCGACCAGGTAAAATGGCTCCAGTCGTCAACAGCCCAATGTCAGTGTTGATGAGACCAGGTAAGGCATAAAGCTTTGTGTCGATCAGTCATCAAGGGTACACCAGTGGGCCTCCGGCTCCCAAAGCCCATATCGTTGATGTTTCTTCGAATGGTTCGCACACTGACACTTGCTGATGGCCCGGGATTAGAATCTGCTGAAGGTTTGCACTTCTGTCACACAGAACAATTCTCTTCAGTCGTTGTTGGTCCCAGTCTTGCAGTATCTTTTTCCAGCCACAGAAATGTCGGAGATTTGATGCTTTACCGGATTCCTTGTGAAATGGTCGTTCGGGAAAATCCCCACTTTATCGCTACCTCAGAGATACTGTGTGCGCTGACAACATCAAGTCATACTCACTTAAATCATGATAACCTGCCATTTTAGCAGCAGTAACCGATCTAACAACTGCGCTAGACACTTGTTTTATATAGACTTGCTGACCACAGCACCATATTCTGCCTGTTTACATATTTGTGAATTTGAATATGCATGCCTATACTAGTTTCTTTGACGCTTAAGTGTATAATGGCTTTGTTCCTATGCAGGATGTAGGGTAGTTTATACTCTGCTCGAAGTATTTTCTTCAAACCAATAGCCCAGAGTTTATTTCTTATCTGCAACGTCATTTTGGATCTCAGTTATCTATTGTATTTTATGTGTACCAATGCGAGGGAAAACAATGCAACACAAAGAGTGCTGAGAGAACTCGTAGGCCTGGAAAGCATTCTTCTGTTAAATTGTAGTTGAATCACAGATGGTAAACCACGCCCCTCAGGACAAGTTTTTGTACGACGACCCAAACAACAGTCGCTTGATCACAATACTTAAAAAGGAATTTCAAGAGTCCGGCATTGAGTTGGACCAGGCACAAGGAGATGCTGATGTAATGATTGCAACATACGTCATTTTCATTACCGATGATTTTGGAAATATGCCCATAGTAGGAGAAGGTTCAAATGGTTCAAATGGCTCTGAGCATTATGGGACTGTGGTCATCAGTCCCCTAGAACTTAGAACTACTTAAACCTAACTAATCTAAGGACATCACACACATACATGCCCGAGGCAGGATTCGAACCTGCGACCGTAGCAGTCGCACGGTTCCGGACTGCGTGCCTAGAACCGCGAGACCACCGCGGCCGGCTGTAGGAGAAGGTGTTGACGTTCTTGTTCTCATGACTGTTTAGGACAAGACACCGAAAATTTATTTTTTCTAAAGCCATGAAGACGAAACCCCGAAGACAAGAGGTTTTGTACCGCATGCTGTAAGTCGGACGTGAACATATTCTGTTCACTCATACGATTATTGTTTGTGATACAACATTCACATTTTTCAGTCACGGAGAAATGAATTTTCCAACATCATTGAGAAACATTAATATCTAAACTCAGCACTTGGCAAGATCAAGAAACCAGGCGGAACCCACAAAGAAATACTAACAGCTGCGTAACAGTTTATTACCGCTTTGTATAGAAGAGATATTAGCATTTCCCAGATGCAATGCGATTTGCGTTATCAGCTGTTTGCCAAGTCTGTCATTAAAAGCAAACTAAATCTTCCAACATTGCCACTCACACAAGTCACTTGCTACATCTTTTGTTACGGAGTTATCAGCAAGTCGTATGTTGAATGAAAAAGAAGAAAATGGGGCTGAACTCACATTAACCACAGACCGAGGCCTGTTGTTATAATCCAAGATCAAGTACTGTCAGTTGCTTACGTTGTAACGTGTACACATACGCTGAGTTGTGGAGGTGCGTACTCTTGCAGAAAAGCCATGTTTCTTGCAAGAACTGATGTGGAGTCAACTGTGAAAAAGTTCAAGAACTTTTGAACGAAGAATGTGAAGAAGAAGTAGATTTTATGGAAACTGTTGAGGAAACAAACCGGACGAAGTTGACTCACAGATGGAAAATAAGATATAACTGGGGCCCACACGATCTACTTACCTGATTCTACTACACTTATACACCGAGGTATTTGGCACATCAAAATATCAGAAGTTAGTCACATATCCACTTCAAGTGCACGACAGGTCGAGGTCCCTGTCAGATCAGCATCCATAAGTTAAAACAATAAGTGTTAGTAAATGTTAATCCCTTATTAATTATAATAAAACTACCTTTGTTTCATTTGCATTGCATGGTTTATTTATACATGTATTATTAGCTACCTGTTTCTTTTTGCCTGTTTCAATTAATTATGCTTCAGTTCTCTGACTCTGCTTTATTTATAGGGTGGTCAGAAAATGTCTGAAACGCTTGTAGGGATGTTACAGGGCAGGTTGTACTGAGGCATAAATGTTAAGAAAGAAATTCGATACGTTGCGCTGTTTCCGAGTTATATAACATTGAAGTTAGCCAATCAGATCGTCGCGCGCGTAAATTCAAGTTTCAGCTAACGAGACAAAGCACTCGTTAGGCAACATCGGCCCTGGCAGGCCGCTTGAATGCGAGCGCGCAACGCCCCGATTGGCTAAATTCTACGCTAAATAGCTCGGAAACGGAGCAACGTACCGAATTTCTTTCTTAACGTTTATGCTTCAGTACAACCTGCCCTGTAACATCCCTACAAGCGTTTAAGACATTTTCTGACCACCATATATATATATATATATATATATATATATATATATATATATATATATATATATATATATATCACGAAATATGCGTCAAACGAAAAAACTACATAGAACGAAACTCTTCTAGTTTGAAGGGGGAAATCAGACGGCGCTATGGTTGGTCCGCAAGATGGCGCTGCCATTGGTCAAATGGATGTTAACTGCGTTTTTTTAAATAGGGACCCTCATTTTTTATTACATAGTCGTGTAGTACGTAAGGAAATATGAATGTTTTACTTGGACCACTTTTTTCGATTTGTGATAGATGCCGTTGTAATAGTCAGAAAAGTATAAGTAAGTGGTAGTACGTAACAGTCCGCCAGTGCGGACGGCATTTGCTTCGTGATACATTACACGTGTTAAAATGGACGGTACCAACGACGACCGAAGAGAACTGTACAGTGTGACAGAAGTGCAGCATTTCCGCAAAATGCTGCAGATTTCAATGCTGGAGCATCAACAAGTCAGTGTGCGAACCATTCACCGAAAGATCATCGATATCGGCTTTCGGAGCCAAAGGCCCACTCGTGTACCCTTGGTGACCGCACGACACAAAGTTTTACGCCTCACCTCGGCCCACAACACCGAAACTGGACTTTTAATGACTGGAAACATGTTGCCTGGTCGGACGAGTCTCGTTTCAAATTCTATCGAGCAGGAGGCCGTGTATGGATATGGAGATAACCTCATGAATCCATGGACCCTGCATGTCAGTAGGGACTGTTCAGGTTGGTGGAGGCTCTGTAATGGTGTGGGACATATTCAGTTGGAGTGATATGGGACCCCTGATACGTCTAGGTACGACTCTGGCAGGTGCCAAGTACGTAAGCAGCGTTTCTGATCACCTGCATCCGTTCGTGTCCATTGTGCATTCCGACAGACTTGGGCAGTTCCAGCAGGACAATGTGACTCCCTACACATCCAGAATAGCAACAGAATGGCTCAAGCAACACTCTTCTCTGTTTAACACTTCCGCTAGCCACCTAATTCCCCAGTCAAGAATATTACTGAGCATATCTGAAATGCCTTGCAACATGCTGTTCAGAAGAGATCTCCTCCACCCCCTCGTACTCTAACGGATTTATAGACAGCCCTGCAGGATTCATGGTGGCATTGCGCTCCAGCACTACTTCAGACGTTACTCAATGCCACGTCGTGTTGCGCCACTTGTGCGTGCTCGCGGGTGCCCTACACGGTATTAGACAGGTGTACCAGTTTCTTTGGGTGTTCGGTGTACTAAGTATTAAGTACTGGGGCCTTTCTACATCTGCGTCGTTTATCTTCGTCTACAGCTTTATCTTCACGCAATCACAAGCTCCTCTTAGTATGTTTGGGAGACGGGAACCATTGTAATTTTTTTACTTTGCTAATTCCATTAGCGTACGGGACTTATGTCGTGTTCCAAAAATTAATACCATCATTTTGCAGGAGAATGCTTAAGCAAGTGCAGCGCAAGCAGTTATTGATTTGTTTGACTGATGGGGCTGCTAAGTGCTATACCACCTACTGCACTCCCCTGACGTAAGCCCTCGTAAGCTCAACTCGATTTCTGAAGGAAACACTTCACGGCATTCGCTTCAGAACTGCTACAGACTCGTCGGGCAATAAACCGCGCCGCCCGAAATGTCAACACAACTGGCACTGCTAAGACTATCCTACGACTTCCACGTCGCTGGCACCGGGTTGTACACAAAACTGGTGACTGCTTCGAAGGTCAGTAAAACTTTTAAACACGTATCTATTTTGTACGAGCGGTAAATAAATAGTTGCCGCTATTAAAGTTCCAACCCTCGTATATGTGTCGTTGTTTGTTCCACATGTAACTTGCGTTAGGAGTGGCATCTAGTGATGGGCGCTACGAGTTGGTCACCCACATATGAGGCGACATCTAGCTGGAAATGTAGTAAACGGACACCATAATTCCAGAGATATCAACGATTGACCAAAATATATAATTATTATCAATTGAAACAGAATGAATACGTCGCTGCGTTCGGCAACACCTGTTTTCCAGCACGTATTTCTGTGTGAAGGTTAATCCATTGTAGTGACTCTGATACGATTTTCACTAATAGGCAGAATTATTCATGAGGAAGGTTTTGCATGTATCACTATACATTATAAACAAGTCGTTCAGACGTAGGTACTTAGTGGGACCATTGAGTGTGGTGTCGAGATGCTATTTGCCCTACAATCGCCTGATAAGCTTTCTTAATTACCTTTCCAGCTGACATTACTTATTTCTACGACACAAGGAGTCTCTCTTGCGCGCCCGGCTAGTCCCGCGCTCTAACGCGCTGCTTCCCGAATGGGAAGGCGTGCCGGTCCCCGGTACGAATCCGCCCGGTGGATTATTGTCGAGGTCCGGTGTTCCAGCCAGCCTGTGGATGGTTTTTAAAGCGATTTTCCATTTACCTCGGTGAATGCGGGATGCTTCCCCTTATTCCGCCTCAGTTACACCATGTCGGCGACTGCTGCACAAATTCTGTTTACACGCATGCGTACACCAGAATTACTCTACCATGTAAACATTGGGGTTACAATAGTTTCGTATGAGACGTTCCTGTGGGGTGGTGATGGGGGTAGGGGGTGGCGGTGTCCACTGGGGGCTGAACCGCACAATAACCCTGGGTTCGATGTGGGGCGGTGATGAGGTGGGTGGATTGCTGTTGCCTCCTGTAGGGTTGTGAACCACTGAGGGCTAAGGCGGTCCCCGGTTCGATACACAAAACACAATACAGAAGTCTGCCTTTGTACTTCCCATCTAAAGTTTTCAGATTTCTGATAATCTCCCACTGAAGGAGTGTCGGTCTTTCCCACGTCTCATGTACTTCCCCTACAAAATACACTCCTGGAAATTGAAATAAGAACACCGTGAATTCATTGTCCCAGGAAGGGGAAACTTTATTGACACATTCCTGGGGTCAGATACATCACATGATCACACTCACAGAACCACAGGCACATAGACACAGGCAACAGACCATGCACAATGTCGGCACTAGTACAGTGTATATCCACCTTTAGCAGCAATGCAGGCTGCTATTCTCCCATGGAGACGATCGTAGAGATGCTGGATGTAGTCCTGTGGAACGGCTTGCCATGCCATTTCCACCTGGCGCCTCAGTTGGACCAGCGTTCGTGCTGGACGTGCAGACCGCGTGAGACGACGCTTCATCCAGTCCCAAACATGCTCAATGGGGGACAGATCCGGAGATCTTGCTGGCCAGGGTAGTTGACTTACACCTTCTAGAGCACATTGGGTGGCACGGGATACATGCGGACGTGCATTGTCCTGTTGGAACAGCAAGTTCCCTTGCCGGTCTAGGAATGGTAGAACGATGAGTTCGATGACGGTTTGGATGTACCGTGCAATATTCAATGTCCCCTCGACGATCACCAGAGGTGTACGCCCAGTGTAGGAGATCGCTCCCCACACCATGATGCCGGGTGTTGGCCCTGTGTGCCTCGGTCGCATGCAGTCCTGATTGTGGGGCTCACCTGCACGGCGCCAAACACGCATACGACCATCATTGGCACCAAGGCAGAAGCGACTCTCATCGCTGAAGACGACACGTCTCCATTCGTCCCTCCATTCACTCCTGTCGCGACAACACTGGAGGCGGGCTGCACGATGTTGGGGCGTGAGCGGAAGACGGCCTAACGGTGTGCGGGACCGCAGCCCAGCTTCATGGAGACGGTTGCGAATGGTCCTCGCCGATACCCCAGGAGCAACAGTGTCCCTAATTTGCTGGGAAGTGGCGGTGCGGTCCCCTACGGCACTGCGTAGGATCCTACGGTCTTGGCGTGCATCCGTGCGTCGCTGCGGTCCGGTCCCAGGTCGACGGGCACGTGCACCTTCCGCCGACCACTGGCGACAATATCGATGTACTATGGAGACCTCACGCCCCACGTGTTGAGCAATATGGCGGTACGTCCACCCGGCCTCCCGCATGCACACTATACGCCCTCGCTCAAAGGCCGTCAACTGCACATACGGTTCACGTCCACGCTGTCGCGGCATGCTACCAGTGTTAAAGACTGCGATGGAGCTCCGTATGCCACGGCAAACTGGCTGACACTGACGGCGGCGGTGCACAAATGCTGCGCAGCTAGCGCCATTCGACGGTCAACACCGCGGTTCCTGGTGTGTCCGCTGTGCCGTGCGTGTGATAATTGCTTGTACAGCCCTCTCGCAGTGTCCGGAGCAAGTATGGTGGGTCTGACACACCGGTGTCAATGTGTTCTTTTTTCCATTTCCAGGAGTGTATATATGTAAAAACTACTGCATGGTACTCTTGAATTTTATCGACTGGTATTAAGATGAATATTTGATGTAATGCCTCTGATAAACTGTGAACATTTTCTGAGTAACAAGTCGAGTGATAGTGTAAAAATCTTTACAACAGAAACCAACGTTTCGTTCGTGATTACAGTGGCCTTCTTCTGCGTCTAAAGTCGGCAGATCCAGAAGAAGTTCACTGTAGCCATGACCGAAACGTTGGTTTCTCCTGTAAAGATTTTTACACTATCGCGCTGTACGATAGTCAGAAAACTTTTATGTCAAGTGACTCTGGCAGCGGAAGCTTACGTAGTTATATGTGATCTTTTTCTTTTAACACTTGCTAAGCAGATATATTTCATTAATTTGTTAACATTCCTTCGAAAGCTGTAGTTTTTTTTAATAACATTTGAGCATTATGAACTCAAATACCCTTCTCTTCCTGAACGGATATATGATTTCTCTTCTGTTAGCTACCATACGATCTTTGATCAACACAAATGAATCAAGTCCCTAGGTAATTCTGAGGGAAGGTGCTTAGAGCAGTCACTTACGAAACTCTGTTGCTCGCATCTTTCTATTCACTCCAGTCACCAAACTGATAGCATTCAGTCTCAAATCTCCACTTATTACGCTGCGCGATGTGGAAGATTGTCCACGAAATTCTTAACGTTTCTTGGACTCGTTCCGCTGCTGCTTCCTATGGTAAGTAATCTACATAAATACACGATTCGTATGATTGACTCTCTCCCTCAAATTACTTTGCACTCACAAGCTTTAGTAACTTTTGCAGATACTAACGACCTCTTTATAGGAATAAATTAAGCAGCCTTATTTTCGTCGCCTAATGGTCTTCTACAAAGTCATTGTGGTATATTTTGAAATCAGAATTTCATACAGTCTGTTCACTTATGATTTAAATCAGCTTCCTGCACACATTTTAACGATAGAGACCAGTTTTGAGACCTTATCATCTACCAGTCTCCAGATAAGTTGCAATACATTAACATTTGTCAGGTCACCAATCCCGAATATTCTTCCAATCAACTTTTCTGATGGTATATGCCCCTTAAGCCAACATCGATCCTGTGGAAGGCTTTCTACAACTCGAAAGCAGTCCCATGCTCCTCACAGCTTCGACTTTTGTTGTGTAAGGAGGACAATAGATAAAATAAGACGCTCGAAAAGATAGAAATGAAGCATAAGCTTGAAGCAATAACAAATCGGACGAACTAATCACAATTACATTCAGTATCTCACGGATACATTCCAGCCTAATGTACGATATATGCTTTCATTTGTTCTACATTCCTGTCCCATACTTCGTCTCTTGCTGTGAGGTTCCAGTACCACGCACGCCCATGTGTGTGTGTGTCTTTGTGCGCGTGTGTGTGTGTGTGTTTTCTGTTCCAGCTGATCTAAAGTTCTAAGCGTTAGAACGGTACCTCGTACAATTCTGATTACGTTTGTTTGCGTTCCGAAGTATCTGACGGCGAAAATAAGTTCTGGTATGTATGCTCTTACGAGGCGCCCGTTGTGACTGCTCTATTTCATCGTATAAAGAAGTAGTACACTCCTCCAGCTGTAGTCGAAACGTTGATTAAACGCCAGTCTCTTATAAGGTAGGAAAACCAGTATGTTTGTCTCCGGCAACAGTTTGTGTTATCTATGGAAAGAGGCATGGGTTCCAATACATACGTGCATTGATTAACTTGACATACTGCTCTTTCTTGAAATAAAAATTTACTCTAGCTCACACTGATTTTTTTATCGGCAATTCGTCATTTCAAATCATTTCGACAACTGAACTTCAGCTACTAGACATTAACATATTTCCATTCTTACATATTAGGTAAGCACCTTAAATACGTCCATGAGCTGGAAGCCACATTATGGTGTGCGAGCGAGAGTACATCTCGTACTCCCATCCCTGTTCCCTTCGCGAATGGTGAGCTGGTGATGAGGATGAACTGATGATGAGGACAGCACAGCACCCAGTCCACGAGAGCAGAAAATCTCCAACACGGCCAGGAATCGAACCCGGGCCTGCTGCATGGAATGCATGGAAGGCAAGCACGTTACCATTCAGCTAAGCAGGCGGACGTGTACCCCTGATGACTGCACGACACAAAGATTTAAGCCTTGTCTGTGCCCGTCAACACCGACTGTGGACTGTTATTTTTAAATTTTATTTACACTTCTAGTTCTGTAGTACCAAGGTCAGGGAAGGTGTGATGACTGGAAACATGTTGCCTCGTCGGTATATTCTCGTTTCAGATTGTATCCAATGGAGACAACACCCTGAACCCATGGACCCTGCATGTCATCAGGGGATTGTTCAAGCTGGTGGAGGCTCTGTAATTGGGTGGCGAGTGTGAAGTTGATGTCACATGGGACCCCTGATAAATCTAGATACGACTCTGACGGGCGACACGTATGTAAGCATCCTGTCACCTGCATCCTTTCATGTTCATTGTGCATTTAGACGGACTTGGGCAATTCCAGCAGGATAATGCGACACCCCACACGTCAAGAATATCTACAGAGCGGCTCCAGGAACACTGTTCTGAGTTTAAACACTTCTGCTGCCCACCAAATTTCCCTGACATGAAATTTATTGATCATTTCTGGGATGCCTTGCAATGTGTTGTTCAGACGAGAACCTCACTGCCTCGTAGTCTTACGGATTTATGGACAGCCCTGCAGGATTCATGCTTTCAATTCCCTCCAACACTACTTCAGAAATTAGTCTAGTCCGTGCCATGTCATACTGTTGCGGCACTCCTGCGTGCTTGTGGGGGCCATACACGGTATTAGGCAGGTGTACCAATTTCAGTGTATTTATATAAGAAACAACGCAACATTTGGTAAGAGGCCCTATCGACGAACCACCTTGAGCCGTGGTAAAAAAGAAATTGCTGTTTGAAGAGCATGCCGCAGTGCGTTGTGTGAAGTAGTCGCCCTCCATTTCTGGCGGTGGCGCCACTGTGGCAATCGCAGCCTTGGTGTCTCCCTGTGGTGGGAAAGCAGAAAGGTTGCCTATTCACGTGCATTTAAGGGGCGCTATCAGCTAGGCATTTGCCAGTCCCACCTGGATAGCTGCCCCTCAAATTCTGTAAGACTCTCCAGATCCTAGAGCGCCATGCACTCCTCCTCGCCTTCCGTATACGCCTATCATTCCCCACGCGGATCCTCTATGACCTCATTCCTTTCCCCCATCTGCTCCTATTCCTCGAACATATCCGCATACTCTACACCTCCCGCCGGCTTGATCCCCCTCACCCCCTGGTTGGTCCTCTCCTCTCCCATCCCCGCCCCCTGCAACGCCTTCACTGTTGTATCCCGCCTACCCTCTATCTCTACACCCTTCATCTTCTTTCCCAAGGTGGCTTCCTTCAACTCCCCCTCCCAGGTGATGCCCTCTCTCCCTCCATTTATACCTCCTATCAACTCTGATCCTCACCCCCCCTCCTTACCTCCATCCCTTTCCTGGGCTCCCTCTCCCCCTTCCATCCTCCTTTTCCCCACCTACCCTCTCTTCCTCCTTTGCTCCCCCAAGTCCTTTTGCATTTCCCTCCTCTGCCTTTTTCCATTCCCTCTCACGTCTGCCCTGCCCTTCTCTCCTTCTGGGTCCTCTACCTCCTTCAGTTCTCCCCCCTTTCGTTTTTCCCCTCCTCCCTCCTTGTTTTCCCCCTCATCTGTCCACGTCCATCCCCCCCCCCCCCCCCCCCCCAATCTGCCCTTGGCTATGGTGTGTCATCTTTGTGCCGACATTTTAGTGCAGTGTTTACAGTGAGTGTGCAGCGTTGTGTGTCTTTTCCGAAATGTTGCGAACGGACGTCGTAATGTCGCTGGGTGTAATTTTTATATCTCTTACGAACAGAAACCAGACTGTCACCATGTTTTTTCGTTGTCTGTCGACTACGTTACCCGTCTGCTTCCTGTGTATTGTATTAGCATTGCCAACCCTTTGTTTTATGCTTTAACTTTCCACAATTTGCCGCCGTTTTACAATTTAAGTCACCGTTTTATCGCCTGCTTGTATTGTTTCTTATCTTCTTCTTACGTTTTAAAAAGTCTGTAGGCTCAGCCCACCCCCTTAGGGGGTCTGTCTGTCGTCGCAGTGCGAGTATGTCTGTCGTTTGAATCACACGTAAAGCCATAAAATGAGAGTCTTGACACTTTGCCAGTAATAGAACTCAGCTAGTGGTCGCCCGGTCGGGGCTTAGTTCCTGCATCTGATCTGCGCGCTAGGGCGCCAGTCTACTCGAGTTGCTCGGGCAACGCTCAATGGCGGTCGGATCGGTCGGTTGGTCGTTCGCGCACTGAGATGACTTGACCGCCTTGAGCGTCGGCGCATGTGAGGTCCCCACGTGAGTCCAGTGGGCCGCGTCGTACAGAAAGGGGTAATGGCTTCGCGGTTGACACGAGAGCAACAGGAGTGAAACCACGACATCGGGCTGGCCAGGGCGGGCTGCGACGCCGCCCGACGGGAGATTGATGCGCCTTTCTGCGTCCGTTAAAGCGGCTGGTAGAGGACGATTCGGGAGAGGGTTGGGGGGGGGGGGGGGGGGCTACGCCAGGTCTTCGCCAGAAATCGCAGTTTATTAAAAGTTAAGTGATTCGAGATATGTTGTTCCATTTACTTATTAAAATCTACACGTTTTCTTGGTGAGATCACCAGCCGCATTGTTTTGGGGTCGTCCCACCATTCTTCTCTGTTTGCCCACCCGCGGGGATGTGGTTATTGGGAATTGGGCGGTCCGTTTTTCCCTTGTGGAATTGGGGAGGGTTAGAGCAATTTGCGTTTTGGGTTGTCTAGTACCCCCTCCCCCCCTGTCAATGTGCCATACGTTAATAGCTGCCTCTGTCTATTTGTCGGATTCAGTATTAACGAATTTATGGAATTAATGTGTAAAGGCCGAATTCCTGAAATATGTTTTTATCTTGCTATCATCTTGCGAGGCGGTATATGTGTAATATAGACACTTTGTACATTTTATGTAAGTCTCAATTTCATGGGTTTTATTTAAATAGTCATTTTTATAAATTTCCCACCCTTCCTCCGTAAGAGTTCTTTTAAAAACAAATTGAACTTTCGGTGGCAAATAATTTATCAGTGTGAGTGTTTGTACCATTTCCATCCCTCTAACGGGGTGCATAGTTTATGTGTTTGTGCGAGGTGTTAAATTTTTTTGTTTAAATTAATCTACAGATTTGCACCAGTGTAGTCTTTCAAAGGTTGTTGTGAGCGGTCGTGACTACGGCCGTGTTGAAAGGGAGCGACAAGCTTCTCAGCCCAAAAGCTCATACTGTTCCTAGATAACAGAACGCAGCACGTCATTCTCAATGGAGAGAAGTCTTCCGAAGTAAGAGTGATTTCAGGTGTGCCGCAGGGGATTGTCATAGGACCGTTGCTATTCACAATATACATGAATGACCTGGTGGATGACATCCGAACTTCACTGAGGCTTTTTGCAGATGATGCTGTGGTGTATCGAGAGGTTGCAACAATGGAAAATTGTACTGAAATGATGGAGGATCTGCAGCGAATTGACGCATGGTGCACGGAATGGCAATTGAATCTCAGTGTAGACAAGTGTAATGTGATGCGAATACATAAAAAGATAGGTCCCTTATCATTTAGCTATAAAATAGCAGGTCAGCAACTGGAAGCAGTTAATTTCATAAATTATCTGGGAGTACGCATTAGGAGTGATTTAAAATGGAATGATCATATAAAGTTGATCGTCGGTAAAGCAGATGCCAGACTGAGATTCATTGGTAGAATCCTAAGGAAATGCAATCCGACAACAAAGGAAGTAGGTTACAGTACGCTTGTTCGCCCAATGCTTGAATACTGCTCAGCAGTGTGGGATCCGCACCGGGTAGGGTTGATAGAAGAGATAGAGAAGATCCAACGGAGAGCAGCGCGCTTCGTTACAGGATCATTTAGTAATTGCGAAAGCGTTACGGAGATGATAGATAAACTCCAGTGGAAGACTCTGCAGGAGAGACGCTCAGTAGCTCGGTACGGGCTTTTGTTAAAGTTTCGAGAACATACCTTCACCGAAGAGTCAAGCAGTATATTGCTCCCTCCTACGTATATCTCGCGAAGAGACCATGAGGATAAAATCAGAGAGATTAGAGCCCACACAGAAGCATACCGACAATCCTTCTTTCCACGTACAATACGAGACTGGAATAGAAGGGAGAACCGATAGAGGTACTCAGGGTACCCTCCGCCACACACCGTCAGGTGGCTTGCGGAGTATGGATGTAGATGTAGATGTAGATGTAGACTGTCAATATTGTTCTCTCTGCCTGTAAATAAAATTGTAACTTGATATTTCGAGGGTGCTTATCTGCTTGTAAATTTTTTATGAATAAAATTCCCAATTGTTAAAGGTAACTTCATTTTCATCAGTTACTCCCTGCAACTACTTCCACGCTCACCTAATGTGATTAAATGTGTTAATGTTCTTGATGAATCGTTAGTAAGTAAAGTAAATTCGTTAAGAAAAGATTTTGCAAGTAAATTCACGGTCCACACCTTTTCTACAACACCCAACGATATCCTTTTGTCTTACAAGCTGATTCTCTCTTTGGTGCCGAAATTTATCCTTACTAATTTATCTCTTGCGCTGTCGCTGGATCTACTTTTATTTGTTTTAATTTGTTCACGATCCGCGTGTTTTCTATGGAATAGGCGGTAGTGCTATTCACTTGATCCACCACGGTGATAAAAGAAGTTTCAAAGTACCTTCGAGGGAACTATCGTCTGTTAGTTTCGTATCCTGCTCGACGGCCAGATGCTAACTTTATCTCAGAGCAAATGAAATATTGATTGAGCTAATCTGGCTACGTTGCTTAATAACTTACGTGGCAGTGCATCTTCTCGCACGCTCAGTTCGTAGCACTGCTGTCATCAATACGTCCCCGACACGCTGTCAGGCAGTGCGGATGCAGTTGATGTACGGTTGGCGGTCTGTTAGGGCTGTCGATTTACCCAGGCGCCAGTGATTAAGTATTAAACAGACCAGGGAGGCAACTCTGTTGTTCCAGGTGGGAATTATTGAATCCCGTCTTCTGACCAGATTCAGTAATTCCCTCCAGGTCATCTCCATACAGGCTTGACATGTGAATCAAGGTGTTAACCCAAACGGCTTGCACCAATGAATTACTCATTTCGTTTCAAATTGCATTACTGAGTCTGTAATAAACTATTTCAATATTAATTCTAGAAGGCGATTCATAATGCACAGAATATTCCAACAAAAAGAACTGATTACGGTTTCCTTTTGTATATTTCTTCCTCTTTTCTATTAGTAACTAACCTTCGAGAATTTCTGTCATTTGTGATCTTTTACGTCAGAATTTGTTTTAAAAGCTATTAGTTATTTGACCATCATCTACTGTCTTACGTACTAGTAATGTTCTCATTAGTAGTTTTCTTATATTCTAAAGTTTTTCTCTTGCTACAGCATACATATTTCTCTCTATGTTAGTCCTTCAAAGTCCAAGTTAATTTTTTCTCGATTCTTTAATGTATGTACCAATTAACTCTTCTCTCTCTACGGAAGTTTCTATCTGAAAAATATTCAGTTCTCTGTTATTATATCTCTCTATTTCACACATTTTGTAGTAATTTAAGTTTAAAAATTTTTCTTCTGTCTTTTGGTGAGAAATATCTTTCCATTCTGTTCCTTATTTATATAAATTATATGTCCTCTAGTATTACGGGTAACTCTAAAACATTTCCGTATGCTGATGACACTAGCTTGGTAGTAAAGGATGTTGTGTGCAACATTAGCCAGGTTTCAAATAATGCAGTTCATAACCTAAGTCCATGCCTAGTAGAAAATATTGTAACGCTAAATCACAATAAGACTCAGTTTTTACAGTTTCTAACACACTATTCAGCTAAATCTGACGTTTTAATCTCACAGAATAGGCACATGAGTAGTGAAACTGCACAGTTCAAATTTCTAGGTGTTAAGACAGATAGTAACCTGTCGTCGAAAGCACACCTTCAGGATCTTGTTCAAAGACTTAATACTGCCATTTTTACTATTCGAACGGTATCTGAAGTGAGTGATCGTTCGACACGAAAAATAGTCTACTTCGCTCATTTCAATTCGCTTATGTCGTATGGTAATATGTTTTGGTGTATCTCTTCCCATTATAAAAGTATATTTTGGACTCAGAAACCTCTTGTCGACCCCGTTCACGAGCCTGGGTATTTCGACATTGGTCACTATATATATATATATATATATATATATATATACTCCTGGAAATTGAAATAAGAACACCGTGAATTCATTGTCCCAGGAAGGGGAAACTTTATTGACACATCCTGAGGTCAGATACATCACATGATCACACTGACAGAACCACAGGCACATAGACACAGGTAACAGAGCATGCACAATGTCGGCACTAGTACAGTGTATATCCACCTTTCACCGCAATGCAGGCTGCTATTCTCCCATGGAGACGATCGTAGAGATGCTGGATGTAGTCCTGTGGAACAGCTTGCCATGCCATTTCCACCTGGCGCCTCAGTTGGACCAGTGTTCGTGCTGGACGTGCAGACCGCGTGAGACGACGCTTCATCCAGACCCAAACATGCTCAATGGGGGACAGATCCGGAGATCTTGCTGGCCAGGGTAGTTGACTTACACCTTCTAGAGCACGTTGGGTGGCACGGGATACATGCGGACTTGCATTGTCCTGTTGGAACAGCAAGTTCCCTTGCCGGTCTAGGAATGGTAGAACGATGGGTTCGATGACGGTTTGGATGTACCGTGCACTATTCAGTGTCCCCTCGACGATCACCAGAAGTGTACGGCCAGTGTAGGAGATCGCTCCCCACACCATGATGCCAGGTGTTGGCCCTGTGTGCCTCAGTCGTATGCAGTCCTGATTGTGGCGCTCACCTGCACGGCGCCAAACACGCATACGACCATCATTGGCACCAAGGCAGAAGCGACTCTCATCGCTGAAGACGACACGTCTCCATTCGTCCCTCCATTCACGCCTGTCGCGACACCACTGGAGGCGGGCTGCACGATGTTGGGACATGAGAAGAAGACGGCCTAACGGTGTGCGGGACCGTAGCCCAGCTTCATGGAGACGGTTGCGAATGGTCCTCGCCGATACCCCAGGAGCAACAGTGTCCCTAATTTGCTGGGAAGTGGCGGTGCGGTCCCCTACGGCACTGCGTAGGATCCTACGGTCTTGGCGTGCATCTGTGCGTCGCTGCGGTCCGGTCCCAGGTCGACGGGCACGTGCACCTTCCGCCGACCACTGGCGACAACATCGATTTACTGTGGAGACCTCACGCCCCACGTGTTGAGCAATTCGGTGGTACGTCCACCCGGCCTCCCGCATGCCCACTATACGCCCTCGCTCAAAGTCCGTCAACTGCACATACGGTTCACGTCCACGCTGTCGCGGCATGCTACCAGTGTTAAAGACTGCGATGGAGCTCCGTATGCCACGGCAAACTGGCTGACACTGACGGCGGCGGTGCACAAATGCTGCGCAGCTAGCGCCATTCGACGGCCAACAGCGCGGTTCCTGGTGTGTCCGGTGTGCCGTGCGTGTGATCATTGCCTGTACAGCCCTCTCGCAGTGTCCGGAGCAAGTATGGTGGGTCTGACACACCGGTGTCAATGTGTTCTTTTTTCCATTTCCAGGAGTGTATATGTATATTCCTTACTGCCATTTCTTCTATGCAATATTAGCTTACTCCCAAGAACAAGCAGCTTTCACTCAGTTAATACACGCCAGAAATCAAACCTGCCTTTAGATCGGACTTCCTTAACTCTTGCGTAGGAAGGTGTACAGTATACGGCTGCTTCCATTTTCATTAAGCTACCACTCGAATATAAAAATCTGCAGTAATCCAAAACTTTCAAATCGAAACTGAAGAGTTTCCTCATATGTCACTCCTTCTATTTTGTCGTGGAGTTCCTTGAAAAATTAAGCTGATTCTTGTTGTATTGCACATTGCGTTTACTTGAACTTACGGATTGACTTTTTCGGGTTCATAAACATTTTATTGTTGTCTGTTATTAATTTATTGTTGTAATTTAATGTACTGAGATGATCCATGACCTTGGAAATTTCCTCCTCAATATGATATTATGTAACTTGATAACTGAGAATTAAGCATTATCTAAAGTGATGAAGAATCGAGTTCTTAGCTGCAATCGCGAGAATCTCAGAACACCGTTAAAGCGTATTCAGAAAAGAAACATTTCAGCGCTTGTCTAACATTTGGACTCTTAGCAACAGCGCTACACAAATTTTAAATAAACATAAATGAAAAACAGCATAGTGACCGCATTATTGGGGCCAAGATAGAGACGAAGCCCACGCTTGCTACAGTAGTACAAGTTTATATGCCAACTAGCTCTGCAGATGATGAAGAAATTGATGAAATGTATGTTGAGATAAAAGAAATTATTCAGGTAGTGAAGGGAGTCGAAAATTTAATAGTCATGTGTGACTGGAATTCGACACTAGGAAAAGGAAGAGAAGGATAAGTAGTAGGTGAATATGGATTGGGGCAAAGAAATGAAAGAGGAAACCACTTGGTAGAATTTTGCACAGAGCATAACTTAATCATAGCTAACACTTGGTTCAAGAATCATGAAAGAAGGTTGTATACATGGAAGAACCCTGAAGATACTAACAGGTTTTAGATAGATTATATTATGGTAAAACAGAGATTTAGAAACCAGGTTTTAAATTGTAAGACATTTTGAGGGCCAGATGTGGACTCAGACCACAATCTATTGGTAAAGAACTGCAGATTAAAACCGAAGAAACTGCAAAAAGGTGGAAATTTAAGGAAATGCAACCCGGATGAACTGAAAGAACCAGAGGTTGTACAAAGTTTTAGGGAGAGCATAAGGGAACAATTGACAGGAATGTGGGAAAGAAATACAGTAGAAGAAGAATGGGTAGCTTTGAGGGATGAAGTAGTGAAAGCAACAGAGGATCAAGTAGGTAAAAAGACGAGGGCTAGTAGAAATCCATGGGTAACAGAAGAGATATTGAATTTAATTGATGAAAGGAGAAAGGACAAAAATGCACTAAAAGAAGCAGGCAAAAAGGAATACAAACGTCTCAAAAATATGATTGACAGGAAGTGCAAAATGGCTAAGCAAGGATGGCTAGAGGACAAATGTAAGAATGCAGAGGCTTATCTCACGAGGGGTAAGATAGATACTGCCTACAGGAAAATTACAGAGAACTCTGGAGAAAATAGAACCACTTGTATGAATATCAAGAACTCAGATTGAAACCTGGTTCTAAGGAAAGAGGAAAAGCAGAAAGGTGGAAGGAGTATATAGAGGGTCTATACAGGGGCGATGTTCTTGAGGACAATATTATGGAAATGGATGTAGTTGAAGATGAAATGGGAGATACGATACTGCGTGAAGAGTTCGACAGAGCACGGAAAGACCTGAGTCGAAACAAGGCCCCAGTAGTAGACAACATTCCATTAGGACTACTGACAGCCTTGGGAGAGCCAGTCCTGACAAAACTCTACCATCTGATGAGCAAGATGTACTAGACAGGCGAAATAACCTCAGACTTCAACTAGGATATATTAATTCCAATCCCAAAGAAAGAAGGTGTTGACAGATGTCAAAATTACCGAACTATCAGTTTAATAAGACACAGCTGCAAAATACTAACGCGAATTATTTACAGACGAATGGAAAAACTGGTAGAAGTCGACTTCGGGGGAAATCAGTTTGGATTCCGTAGAAATGGTGGAACACGTGAGGGAATACTGACCCTACGACTTATCTTAGAAGAAAGATTAAGGAAAGGGAAACCTACGTTTCTAGCATTTGTAGACTTAGAGAAAGCTTTAAACAATATTTACTGGAATACTGTTCATTCAAATTCGGAAGGTGGCAAGGGTAAAATACAGGGAGCGAAAGGCTATTTACAATTCGTACAGAAAGCAGATGGCAGTTATAAGAGTCGAGGGACATGAAAGGGAAGCAGTGGTTCGGAAGGAAGTGAGACAGGGTTGTAGCCTCTCCCGATGCTATTCAATCTGTATGTTGAGCAAGCAGTGAAGGAAACAAAAGTAAGGTCGGAGTACGTATTAAAATCCATGGAGAAGAAATAAAAACTTTGAGATTCGCCGATGACATTGTGATTCTCTCAGAGACAGCAAAGGACTTGGTAGAGCAGTTGAACGGAATGGACAGTGTCTACAAAGGAGGGTATAAGATGAACATCAACAAAAGCAAAATGAGGATAATGGAATGTAATCAAATTAAGTCAGGTGATGGTGAGGGAATTAGATTAGGAAATGAGACGCTTAAAGTAGTAAAGGAGTTTTGCTATTTGGGGAACAAAATAACTGATGATGGTCGAAGTAGAGCGGATATAAAATATAGACTGGCGGTGGCAAGGAAAGCGTTTCTGAATAAGAGAAATTTGTTAACATCGAGTATAGATTTAAGTGTCAGGAAGTTGTTTCTGAAACTATTTGTACAGGAGTGTAGCCATGTATGGAAATGAAACATGGAGGATAAATTGTTTAGACAAGAAGAGAATTGAAATGTGGTGCTGCAGAAGAATGCTGAAGATTAGATGGGTGGATCACATAACTAATGAGGAGGTATTGAATAGAATTCGGGAGAAGAGGAGTTTGTGGCACAGCTTGACTAGGAGAAGGAATTGGTTGGTAGGACATATTCTGAGGCAACACGGGATCACCAATTTAGTACTGGTGGGCAAGGTGGAGGGTAAAAATCGTAGAGGGAGACCAAGAGATGAATACACTAAGTAGATTCAGAAGGATGGAGGCTGCAGTAGGTACTGGGAGATGAAGAAGCTTGCACAGGATAGAGTAGCATGGAGAGCTGCATCAAACCATCACAACGTAAGACTAGATTCGGATACCGAAACGCATCATTAACTACTCGAGAACCATACCAAGATTTTTACAGGAATAAGGTATAAAATTTTCAGTCACACATTCGCAAAAACACGTGCATTCCACTTCCTAACACAAGTACTGCAACAAACAATCTGTATTTAAAATTTATAGGTTGATAGTGAGGAGTTGAGATTTGCCCAGCCAAGAAAATATTTATTGGAAAGAAACAAATATTTAATTTTTACAGCCAGAAGTATACCACAACAATAAACTCTGCGCAAGTCTATGACCAAGAGACTTACAATGAACACAAGAAGTTAATCACGTGTTTTAATGCAGTCAATTTGCAGTCAGTAACCTGCCTCTGTCACCATGGCTGGACTTGTACTCCACGTGGGAAGCACATTACACAGTAAAGTGGCCGTACATGGTACCTATAACATGTAAAGAAAATTCATAAAACATGAAAAGATAAAACACACACTATAATAAATTTATTAGAACAGACAACTGAAGATTACACCTGGAGAATGCAACACCCAAAAATTTCAGAACTAAGAAATTTTTTTAGGAAAATCAGGTAATATTTAATAAAAGATCTATTAACTTTTAAATCACGTAGGTCACGGAATAATTGATGCCGATAACAAGGTATAAGAAAAGTAACGTTTTACCTAGGGCGGACATACACTGCCGGAAAAACATTAGTTCACCCTCTTAGAGGTTTACAGTCACTCAAAATCTGTTGTTGCAGCAGAATACTGGGACGCCTGCTCGACGGGTTCACGTAGTTCTGTATGGGTTGTTAGTTGACGAGTCGGATGAGTCACTTCTCATCTTATCATATCCCACACGTTCTCGATTGGAGACAACTCCGAGATCTTACCGGTCAGAAAAGTTTGCTGCTTGTCTAGCAGAGCACTTTCAGTTGGACGGGCGTTGTATAGGCGAATATTATACTGTTGGATTAACACATCACTTTCCTTTCCCAAAGCGGCAGGGGAACAGGTGTAACAGCAGTCTGAACGTACCGAGTGCTGGTTATCGTCCCCTCTCGAAACATCAAAGGTGAACGAGAGCTACAGCTCATCGCACAACAGACCACAAGGCCTGGGACGAATGCACTCTACGAGACAGTACTCACCAGGTATACGTCTTACTTGCAAACGACCATCACTTGCGTGCAAGCAGAATATAATTTCGTGACTGAAGGCCATGGTGCATCATTCTATCTTCCCAGTGATCCTCTGCCGGCTCCAGTCGAGTCGTGCAATAATTTCAATGTCTCTGAGCACTACGGGACCAAACGTCTGAGGTCATCAGTCCCCTAGAACTCAGAACTACTTAACCCTAACTAACCTAAGGACATCACACACATCCATACCCGAGGCAGCATTCGAACCTGCGACCGTAGCGGTCGCGCCGTCCAAACTGAAACGCCTAGAATCGCTCGACCACACCGGACGGCCGAGCCGTGCACGCCGATGCTGTGGTGGCTAAAGGTGTGCATTCCTGTGCTTACACTGCTAATAACCGGTTCGCAACAGTTCCTGTTGACACGTCAGGCTCCACAAGCCCTCTTACCTGTGCTGCGGCAGCTGAATGATCTACAATTGCTGCTCTTACAATGCGACCACCCTGGCGGGCGTCTGTGTTGCATGGACGTCCAGAACCTCGTCTAAGGCGTGAGAACTTCCATGTGACCCCGATACCAACACCGTCGTACAACTGACGCTACACGTCCAACTTGTGTGGCAGTTCTCCGAAAGGAGAATCCCCCAACTCAGAAGGTCATAATCTGGCCCCTTTCAGACTCGCTCAGTTGGCCCCGAGGCATCGTTTCCTACTCGCTTCATACATCTGCACCACATAGTGCCTTCTGGCTGTGAGCATTCCCTATTAAAGGGTAGACACAGATGGCGCGCTGGTAGCTATACCACTGCGCTGTTAGCGGAAGACATTGAATCCATTATCAGAACATCTGCTATCCCTCGAACTGAAAAAGCTGTCAGAGGTATCGTCTCTTGAAGTGTACTAATTACAAGGCGTGTTTTTTAAGTAATTACCGTTTTAAAATTAAAAAGAAGACATGCTAAGATATGTCAATAATTTTACTTTTACATGAAAGCCTGTACCTTAATCTACGCACTGGCGCCATTACAGTCTGATTATTCCTTGTTTACGTTGTGTACTAAATGTTTAAGATGCTTCCGATAATCGTGAGTCCCGCCGAATGTGATGTACTGGCTGTTATAAGATTTCTTAGTGCTAAAGGCCTAAAAGCGATCGATATTCATCGTGAGATCCGTGCAGTTTACAGAGAAAACATCATGCGTTATGGAATGGTAGGAAAGTAGGTGAGAGCATTTAAAGGTGGCCGCATGATGAACAACGGAGTGGGCGTCCTTCGGTCGTTAATGAAAGTTTGTTGCAGGAAGTGGACAATAAGGTGAGAGGAAACAGACGATTTACGATTTCTTCCTTGCGGGATGACTTTCCTAATTTTCTCGTAGTGTTTTATATGGTAATGTGGCCGAGCACTTGAATTACCGAAAATTCTTCGCACATTGGGCACCGAAAATGTTGACGGATGTGCAAAAAACCAAACGTTTAGACATTGCATTGACTTCCCTTGAATGGTACCACAACGACAGTGATGATTTCTTAAGCCAAACTGTTACGGGCGGTGGAACATTGGTGGCCTACGTCACACCAGATGTAATTGTGTAATAGGCGTATTTAAACTGTTTTAGCATGTAATTATCTGAACTGTTTCTTATTTAAATTGTTTTGTTAATTAAATTGCATTGTGTATTATTGAGAAAGAGCGGGAAACCGCGCATAGATACATTTTGAGAAAGAGCGGGAAACAGCGCGCAGTAATACATCTGTAATGGTAGCAGGGATTGTCTGCACCAAAAACCATTGTTGGCGGCGAGACCGCACTTTTGTAGCATTGAGCGTTGGAAGCGAGCAGTTGCGAGTAAGATGTGAGACGAGGCAGTCGTAGCTAGCGAGACATGAGAGGAGGTCGCTGTAAGCGAGGTATGAATTAACACTTTGAAAGAAGCGGTGTGCTCGCCAGCCACTCGCTATATGTAGCGCAATGCTAGTTTTTAAGAATTTTTGTAAAGAACTATGCCCCTTGTAATTGTTTGTCAAGATCGTTCTCAGAATATAGTTAACTTCTACCAGATTAAATGCATTAAGAATTTTCTATCCCAAAATCATTCACGTAAATGCTTTACTGAATTTATTGTTATCTTAAAAGAAAAGTCTAAACTGAGCTTCAGCTTTTATCAAATCTAAATTAACTTCAACTTAAAGAATTCCAGTCACAAAGTATTATGAAACTCCACCAGCAGCTTATAATTATGTTAAAGAGAAGTAAGTATATTCATTCCACAGTTTGCTGTAGCAGTCAGATGGCGATCCAGTATAAATAATTAAAGGTAAGAATCAGTCTTAATAATTTCAGGTAACGACTGAGGGCCACGGCGACAACACATTTTATGTTTCGTCGTAATAATCAGCAGGTAGTCTTGACAGAGCAGCAGTTAAAAGATTTTAAGAGACGCAGCGTTCAGTCAGCAAGCAAACATTCATCCAATATTAGACGGGAAGGTTTCACAGAATCAAAGCAACAATCCATGGAAGTTTACCAAGGGCACTGTTTTGGTGCAAGACAATGCCCGTCCGCATGTGGCGAATCAGACCAAAGATCTCATCACATCTTTTCGATGTGAAACACTAGATCAGCCTCCGTACAGCCCCGATCTTGCGCCCAGTGACTACCATCTGTTCCTGCACTTGAAGAAACACCTGGGCGGTCAGCGTCAAAACAGTGGTGATGCAGTAATTTACAAGTCGGGCAACAGACTTCTTGTGGTGTCACCGCCAGACACCACACTTGCTATGTGGTAGCCTTTAAATCGGCCGCGGTCCTTTAGTATACGTCGGACCCGTGTGTCGCCACTATCAGTGATTGCAGACCGAGCGCCGCCACACGGCAGGTCTAGAGAGTCTTCCTAGCACTCGCCCCAGTTGTACAGCCGACTTTGCTAGCGATGGTTCACTGACTAAATACGCTCTCATTTGCCGAGACGATAGTTAGCCTAGCCTTCAGCTACGTTATCTTCTATGACCTAGCAAGGCGCCATTATCCGTACTATTGATATTGTGAAATATGTACCGTCCAGACCGACGTTCGTCCTCAATGGATTAAAGTTAAGTATCCCACCAGCTAAATTCGTTTTTCTAAATTCTAATTTCCTTGTCCTGTTCCAGACCTCACGCCAGCCCGCGTAAGCTAAATCTCGTCCTTTTCGGTGCTCTCCTGCCAACCACAACATTGGCGACAAGGCAAAACAGCGTTCTTATCGATATTGCCCTGGTTTACTTGTGTAATGACTTCGCCACAATCTCCAGATGTACTGTCCGAATTTTATCGCTTACAGAATCAGCAGACGCAGGCCTTACTGGATGCCCTTGGACAGCTCGTCCAGGGTCAACGTGCGATGCAAAACGATGCGGCAGCAGCCGCTCCACAGGTAACGCAGCGACAACACGCTGTTGCACCAACTTTTCGAACTATTGATGCTGCACTGGAAAGCTGGACGGAGTGGTCACGCCAATTTGGATTCCATCTCGCCGCCTACAGAATTCAAGGTAACGAGCGGCAGCCTTTTTTGTTGTCTTCTGTCGGCGTGAACACGTACCGTGTGATAGTCAAATTATTTCCCCGACGCGACGTAGCAACTCTGTCCTACGAAGAAATTTTGTCTGCATTAGATGCATATTTCAAAGAATCAGTCAATGTAGTTGTGAAAAGGTATTCCTTCTTTCGTACAAAACGTACGGCAGGTCAGACTAATCGCGAGTGGGTTGCAACCTTGCAAGACCTTACTAGGGATTGTGTTTTTGAGTGTCAATGTGGACTCCCTTATTCAGATACTAAGGTACGTGATGCAATTGCACAGAACGTTTCTGATGTTCGTATAAGGGAACAGATTTTGAACTAGTCAATCCCTCCCTTCAACAGGTGATGGACATATTGGGTCGGCAGGACACACTTGACTTTGTTCAGGAATCATTTGAAACTTCGCCAGCAGCGTGTCAGGTTAACCGGCCCGCCGGGCGAGCTGCACGGAACAATAAACAGCCCTCGCGCCCGGCTGCGCCGCTGCCGCCAGACTCACCGCCATGTGTGCCGCGCAAGCAAGCTAATGCAGTGATCAAATCATGCCCGCGGTGTGCTACTAAACATTCGCGTGAGAATTGCCCGTCACGCCAAGCTATTTGCTTTTATTGTAATAAAAAAGGACATGTTCAGAGTGTTTGCCAGAAAAAGCTCAGATCGGAAGCTCAAAACCGTTCCAGGCCGTCTGCTTCGCGCCTGAATCGGAATAAAACCAAGGATACTCAGGCTCGAGAAACTTCGCCCATGGAAAGTCATGTAGTTCATTCCACTCCACGCAGTGCCACTCTCTCTAACAGTGA
Source organism: Schistocerca gregaria (assembly GCF_023897955.1). Lineage (NCBI taxonomy): Eukaryota > Metazoa > Arthropoda > Insecta > Orthoptera > Acrididae > Schistocerca > Schistocerca gregaria. Next base: position 134,859,092 of record NC_064923.1, on the reverse strand, counting down.
CTGTGTTCGTCCCAAAAATAGTGTGCGTCGGCATCGCCGGAACTCCCGTCAAGTCGCAAGTGATTATGTACCAGTGTCAGTTCACGTTGCGCGAGACAGTCGCTCTTGTCGTCAACAGGACAATAAACTTTTTGTAGACTTGCACATTAACGGCAAAGTGATACCATTCCAGCTCGATACCGGAGCTGCAGTTTCACTGATCAATAGAGACACTTACAAACTGCTGGGCACACCTCCGTTGCGTGCCGCAAATGTTAAGTTACGTAGTTATTCAGGTCAAGGTATCCCTGTGTTAGGACAGTGCAGCCTTCGTGCAACATACAAAGAACAAACAAAACTTGTGTCATTTTACGTCCTTCGTTCTTCTTCTGCAGTGAACTTGTTTGGTTTCAATTTATTTCAGTTGTTTAACTTGTCTATAGTAAATCAGGTCCTATCAGTGAACCAGACTGTGCCTTCAGACAGTGTTTCTCGTCTATGTGAAGAATTTTCAGACATTTTTGCACCGGACCTCGGTTGCGCTAAGAACTATATAGCACATTTGGGACTGAAACAAACGCGCAACCGAAATTTTCAGAACGCACAATGTTCCCCTCGCATTGCGTGATGGGGTCGCAAAAACATTACACGATTTGGAATCACAAGGCATCACCCTTAGTAATTTTGCAAAAACCTTCCGGAAAACTGAGACTTTGTGTGGACTTCAAGGCAACAGTGAATCCACAACTAGTGATTGCGACTTTTCCTTTACCCATCCCGGAAGATGTTTTTGACAAACTGTGCCTGGGTAAATATTTTTCGAAGTTGGACCTAGCAGATGCGTAGTTGCAAATACCGGTGGACGAAGAATCCCAGAGCGTTTTGGGGATTAACACGCATCTTGGTTTGTATCGATTCAAACGACTGCCATTCGGGTGTGCATCCGCCCCTACATTGTTTCAGCAATATCTACAAACTGTTTGTGCGTCGGTCCTTACTGCAGCAAATTATATGGACGATATTGTGATCTCCGGAAAGACAGAAGAAGAACATTTGGCCAATCTCAGAACATTATTTCAAGTCTTGCGACAAAATGGTCTTCGCTTGCGGAAGGACAAATGTGTGTGTTTTTGCTCGTGATTTTCCATACTTGGGTCATGTACTCAATGCCCAAGGCATACATGCCAGTCCAACGCACCTCCGTGCCATACAAGACTTGCCGTCGCCGCAGAATTTGAAGAAGCTACAGAGTGTGCTGGGAAAAATAAATTACTACCGCCTCTATGTGCGACATGCCTCTTCCATTTCAGCTCCGCTTCATCGCTTACGCAGTAAAGGTGTTCCGTTCGTCTGGACGACGGAATGCGAACGCACCTTTCGCCGGTTGAAATCGGCGTTGCTTTCCAATACTTGCCTTACGCCATTCGATCCCCAGAAGCCTCTCTTGTTGATGGTGGATGCATCGGATTTCGGGATCGGTGCTGTGCTTGCGCACAAAGATGGATCGCACGATCGCCCTATTGCCTTTGTGTCCAAATTGCTCTCGTCTGCGCAAAGAAATTATTCACAAATCGAGAAAGAAGCATTGTCTCTCGTATTTGGTGTTGCCCGTTGATTCGCCGATTTTTTGCTCACAAGGAGAGACTTTTTGTACGACGTGGTGTTTTGCTGTTGCGTTCTGATAATGATCAGTCCAGGGTCGTGGTACCACGTTCGTTACAATCCTCTTTCTTACAGCTTCTCCACCAAGGACATTGGGGTATAGTGAGAACGAAACAACTTGCTCGTCAGCACTGTCCTTGGTTCGGAATCGATGCCGCGATTACGAAAATGTGCTCTTCTTGAATGGTGTGTGCCGAACAACAATCAGCACCACCGCGGAAATTCTTTGCATGGCCAAAAACCACTTCCCCTTGGCAACGCTTACACATCGATTTTGCTGGTCCATTCTGGAATCCTCGATGGTTGGTTGTGGTAGATTCATTCAGTAATTTTCCTTTTGTTGTCCGGATGTCTTCCACGACGTCATCTGCCACCATCCAAGCGTTATCTGCTATCTTTTGCATTGAAGGTCTTCCACAGACTATTGTTTCCGACAATGGCCCACAATTAATGTCTGTAGAATTTCAGTCATTCTGCAAGGCCAATGGTATTCAACATCTGACGTCCGCGCCGTTTTCGCGACAGTCAAACGGTGCCGCTGAACGATTGCTCAGGACTTTCAAGTCACAGATGTGTAAGTTGAAATAGTCGCATTCTCGGGAGGACGCGTTATTGCTCTTTATGGCCTCGTATCGCTCTCGGCCCCGACATGGTCGCTCGCCGGCTGAGTTGCTCCACGGTCGCCATCATCGAACCTTGATGTCTTTGCTACATCCGTCGCATCAGGTTCCTGTGCAGCGGCAGACACCTGCTTTTGCTCCAGGCGACGTTGTCTACTATCGCCACTATCGAGGTTCTCGGAGTTGGCTCGAAGGGCGCATTTTTCGCTGCCTCGGACGCGCTATGTATCTGGTTTTGGGGGCCTCTGGTGAGGTGCGCCGGCATCTCAACCAGCGGCGCTTCTGTCGTCGCACGGGATCTGCCGCTCGCCGTCTGCTTTCAGCGACGGTGCCGTCCGGTCAGCGCCCGGGGACCCATCTACTGGCTCGCCTCAGCCCCAGGTGTTACCGACGCTGCCTTCCATTTTGCGCCATGGCGATTCGCCGCCGCCGCCGCCTGTTCTCCCGCCGGCGATGCCCGCAGTGGATGCGTCACTGCAACCGCCAGGCGCCTCCCTGGGTCACGCGCCGCCGATCGCTTCCCGTGACCAGTTGTCCTCCGACATGGAACTCTTGCCCGCTCCGGACCAAATGTCGTCTTCGCCCGTCGGATGCCCCGCCCCGATGGAGGTCGACCCTTCGGCCCCTCCTGTCTTATGCAAATACACCAGTCACTGGCTGTGCGACACAGAACAGCGAAAATGGTGTGTTTTAGCAGGCCTCTCACCATAGTAATTGTCTTCGGTGCTGTGCTGGCGCTGCAGTGGGCGAAGTCACCCACAGCTCGTTCCTTGGATGCAGTAGGCTTCTTCCGTCAGTAGCCCAGACCCTTAGGAATGGCATGTCTCCTCCACCTCAGGACATGGAGTCTGTCTGCTCCAGTGGGCTAATGCTAACCGCATGACGCACTGCAGCGAGTCGGTGAAAGGCCGTATACACTGGTCAGCGGCAGCACGAAGACTCCTAGGCACTCGAGGAGGAACTCCCTAAGCACAAGGCTGCCGAATAGCGCTCCTGAATCGGTCCGGTAGGGGCATAACAGACCTTCTACTGGTAGGCTATAATACTCGTTGCTATGTAACAACGTCAAAGATATGATAAACGGAAGACTGCCGTTTATAGGAGACATCGCTGAAGAATTATACGGACTTAACGATAAGAGTATATGAACTGATCACAAGCATAATCTCAAAGAAATAAAATCAGGCATCATAGATCGGTTTTAGCTGCTACACAGTTAAAAATTTATGATCCTTCAGTCGTACAATCGTGCTGACTAGTTCAGTTGACTATCTGAACTGTAAGATTCTCTCTACGGTTTTAAGCTACTGTTTCAACTCAGAATAGCGTGGTGGACGTGAATAGTGATTATAAGAGACGTGTACTAAATCGAGAAATATGAATTTATATTTTCTCTGTCTTTAATCTGAGTCTGCTTGAGTGATTCAAGTTAACGTATTGGATAGGCTTTTACCATGAGTGCTGGTATGCCATGCCAAATTGGTAAAGCTGCAGTCGGTGCACCCAATTACAAAAACATTAGGAGGTTCCCACTTGCATTCTTGGCATGTATTTTTTTTTATAATTAACGGATCGAAACGAACATATCGTGCACTCTAGTAGTAATATAATTCAACTAATTTATTTAAGTGGGTGTTTTCATTGTCTTGAAGAATGAAAAGTCTTTTATTTCGTTTGTTCTAAAAACCATAAACACATCACTATAAGGTCTCAAATAATAGTGTGTGCTAGTACTACTGTTTGTTGGCAACGTTCTAAGCGGGAATCCGTCAGTTCTGCATTGCAAAATGTTACCACTTCAGTCCGCAAAGGTTTCGTATTCGAATCTTTGTCTCGAAACCTGGCAGAAAATCCCAAGAGATTCTGGTCGTATGTGAAGTATGTTAGCAGCAAGAAACAATCGATCCCTTCTCTGCGCGATAGCAATGAAGATACTATCGAAGATAGTGATGCCAAAGCAGAGTTACTAAACACAGGCTTCACCAAAGAAGACGAAATAAATATTTCAGTACTCGAATCAAGAACAGCTGTTAATATGAGTAACGTAGAACTAAATATTCTCGGAGTAGTGAAGCAACTTAAATCACTTAAGAAAAGTAAGCCTTCTGGTCCAGACTGTGTACCAATTAGGTTCCTTTCAGAGTATGCTGATGCATTAGCTCCATACTTAACTATAACTTACAACCGTTCGCTCGACGAAAGATCCATACCCAAAGAGTGGAAAGTTGCACAGGTCACACAGATATTCAGGAAAGGTACTAGGAGTAATCCACTTAATTACGAGCGCATATCGTTGAAGTCGATATGCAGCAGGATTTTGGAACATATATCATGTTCGAACAGTAGGAATCACCTCGAAGAAAACGGTCTATTGACACACAGTAAACATCGGTTTAGAAAACATCGTTCTTGTGAAACCCAAGTAGCTCTTTATTCGCATAAACAATTGAGTACTATTGGTAAGGGATTTCAGATCGATTCCGTATTTGTGGATTTCCGGAAGCCTTTTGACAATGTAGCATACAAGAGGCTTGTAGTGAAATGGCGTTCTTATGGAACATCGTCTCAGGTAATGAAACTGGATTTGTGACTTCCTGTCAAATGATTCTGAGCACAATGGGACTTAACATCTGAGGTCATCAGTCCCCTACATTTAGAACTACTTAAACCTAACTAACCTAAGGACATCGCACACATTCATGCCAGAGGCATGAACCTGCTACCGTAGCAGCAGCGCGGTTCCTGACTGAAGCTCCTAGAACCGCTCGGCTACAACAGCCGGCCCTACCTGTCAGACAGGTCACAGTTCGTAACAATTGACGGAAGTCATCGAGTAAAACAGAAGTGATTTCTCGCGTTCCCCAAGATAGTGTTACAGGCCCTTCGCTGTTACTTATCTATATAAACGATTTGGGAGACAATCTGAGCAGCCGTCTTAAATTGTTTGCAAATGACGCTGTCGTTTGTCGACTAATGAAGTAATCAGAAGAATTAAACAAATTGATAAACGATTTATAAAAGATATCTGTATAGTAGAAAAATTGGCAGTTGACCCTAAGCAAAGAAAAGTGTGAGGACATTCACATGAGTGCTAAAAGGAATTCCTTAAACTTCGGTTACACGATAAATCAGTAAAACAACAAAAAGCGCAAATTCAACTGAATACCTAAGAAGGAACATATAGAAAGTGTTGGGAGGAAAGCTAACGACTGACTGCGTTTTAGTAGCAGGACACTTAGAAAATCTAACAGATATACTAAAGAGACTGCCTACACTACGCTTGTCCTTCCTCTTTTAGAATACTGCTGTCAGGTGTGGGATCCTTACCAGCGAAATATGCAAGAGAGTGTCACTGAAATGATACAGGATTTGGGCTGGACATCATTAAAGGAAAGGCGGTTTTCATTGCGACGGAAACTTTTCACGAAATTCCAATCGCCAACTTTCTCCTCCGAATGCGAAAATGTTTTGTTGACACCGACCTACATAGCAGTTGTGTTGATGACGTGTTAGAATTAACGATGAAATCCAAAAAAGAAAATAAATTTATACACTGATCAGCTAAATCATTTGACTATCTGGTTGATAGCTTGTTTTTCCGTCTTTGGAACGAAATACATCACTGATACTGCGTATCATGCATCCGACGGATTGCTGGTAGATTTTTGGTAATGTGTGGCATTAGATGTCTTCGCACAGTTCTCGGAATTCGCGTAAATAACGAGACACTGATTTGTGTACGCAGTCGTGACGGCCGATAGCGGCCCAGGTGGTTCAAAATGGTTCAAATGGCTCTGAGCACTATGGGACTTAACATCTGAGGTTATCAGTCCCCCAGAACTTAGAAGTACTTAAACCTAGCTAACCTAAGGACATCACACACATCCATGCCCGAGGCAGGATTCGAACCTGCGACCATAGCGGTCGCGCGGTTCCAGACTGTAGCGCCTAGATCCGCTCGGCCACACTGGCCGGCAACCCAGGTGGGTTCCATAGGATTTGTATCAGGAGAATTTGGTCGCCGAAACATCGACGTGAGTTCACTATAACCCTCCAAAGACCACTGTACCACTGCTTTGGCTCTGAGACACGGAATGTTATACTGCTGAAAGATGACGTCGCCGTCAGGAAAGACATCAAGCATGAAGGGGTGCAGGTGGTTCGCAACTGTCAGAGGGTCCCCGATCTACTATAGGTCCCATGCTAGCGCAGGAGAAACTCTCCTCTAGCGTAATACTGCTCCCACCAGCCTGAGTCCGAGGCGCACTGCACGTTTCGGGCCGTCTTTCACCCCGATGCTGGCTTTTGTGGAGACGACCAGCGACCTAGTGTAGCGAAAATTTGATTCGCCGCGAAGAGCCGACACGTTTCCATTGATTGACTGTCGAATTCCTATGGTCCCGTGGCCACTGCACTCGTAACTGACGATTTCGTTGGCTCAACGTGTGAACACGTAGGGGCGGTCTGCTGCGGAGCTCCATGCTAAACAATGTACGATGAACGGTGAGCTCCGAAACACTTGTGCATTGCATGCATCAGCATTGTGCTCACTCGGCAGAGATGCCACAGGTCATTATGTTGCCTACTTTACTTAGCAGAAAGCCTGTGAACACACATTATGCGAAGGAACGAGGACGTTTAACCATTTAGCGCCTCATGGTAGTTTCACTGTCCTTCTACCTCTTTCCGTAGCTTACGACAGTAGCACGTGAACATTCGAACAGCTTCGCCGTTTTCGAGATACTCGTTCACAGGCTCTGTGTAATAATAATCTGCCCTTAGTCAGAGTAGCTTTTCTCAATGGGTTTCGCCATTAGCAGCCCATTTCTTCACTAAGGTGATCCCCCGTCCATATCTGCCACAGATTGGCGGCGAGTGAGTGACGTGCGGTAACTTGGCTCGCAAGTTTACGTGAAATCTGGAGGTGTTTTAAGCAGTTAGGCTAGTCTACATATACTAAAGCCGTATATCTACTTCCGAGTGTCGTATCTCACATCACATACTGAGCACCAATTACACGGAATCACACTTAAAATGGAAAATCGCCGAACAACGCGCAGTGCAGCCAACGGCCAGGCCGGAGACAGCGCAGCCGTGGAGTCTACACCGGGAGTTGTGGCCGCTTCGCCCGGCATCGCTGACATCGCCGCACTCGTGAAGACTGAGGTGAGTGCCGCGCTGCAGGCTAAGGAGACGCTCGGGCTCGTTGTTCAAACCATCACTGATGCTGTCACTGCAGCAGTGACGGACAAAATACAGAAAACTCTGGAGGCGAATGCGAGCGAGTTCCATGCACTGGACACTTCGTTAAAAGCAAGTGAGGAAAGCACGACTGCTCGAACAGAAGTTGATCGAGAAGACAGACGAGCTTGAACAATATCAGAGACGCAATAATCTCAGACTGTTCGGCATTCCAGAGAGCAGCAGAGAGAGCACAGATGAACTGGTGATAAACCTCGTCCAAGAAAAGCTAGGCGTGCAGGTGACTGAGTGACATTGACAGAAGTCATAGAGTGGGTCGTAAGTCGCCAGGATCTACATAACCAAGACCTATAATAGTGAAGTTTATGTTGTATAGGAAAAGATCTGAAATCTTCAGAGCAAAGAAGAATCTCGCGAAGTCGGGTCTGACAGTACGCGAGGATCTGACTTCTGAAATACTAAAAATTTTGAAGAGCGCGATTTCGAAATTTGGGCTACAGAACGTATGGACAAATGACGGCAGAATAATGGTTAAGACCGAAAACGGAATGAAAACAATTTGCAGTGTTAATGAACTTGAAAGCCTGTGCGTTAGAAGCTAAATCACGTCTAACCTTGCTGCCACTAACCTGTATGTTTATATTGTTTACACTGTCAACTGTATCTTAACTAATGTATTATCAAATTATTCGTTTCTCTACATAACTATTTTTTTATCTCTAATTATTTTTTCTCGTGTTTTTTTGTTATTATTTGTATTATCAACTTTTCGTTTCTCCACATAACTATTTTCATCTTTAATTTTTTTCTCATGTAATTTTTTTAATTATTACATACGGTAGTCTCACTTCCATGCTTAATTAGCAACCCACCATCATACTTTAGTTGTAATCCTCATAAGTGAAATTAATATCACACTCTGTCGTAACGTGCAGATTACTCCCGTTGTGTTTAGCGAAATTCCTTCCCCTGCTAGCCCACGGCTGCTTCCAGAACCGTTGCACACCTTGCTGACCTTGGCCGCAGATCCCGTTGCCTCCCCGGGGACCTACCTCCTCCCCTTCCCGACCGCTTTCACTGCACAGAACTGGGAGGACACTCCCTCACCCCCCTTCTTCACACGCCTTCCGCTTTCCTCATGCCAGACCCTCTAGTCACCGCCAACCACGACCCGTAAACATCGGTCGGCAGCCTCCTCGGGCAATCAACACCCGAACGCACCAAGTTGAATATTGCACATGCAAACGTCCAGTCTCTGCCAGCTCACTTCGACGAGTTCAAATATATATTTCAAACTGCTGATATACACGTAATACTTTTGTCAGAGACTTGGCTCAAACCAAGTATTCCTACAACTTCCGTAAACCTAGATGGCTATATATTTCTCTGGCACGACAGATGCAAAAGACGAGGGGGCGGAGTAGGGGCTTACATACGCTCTGATTTGTCACGTACAGTACTACACACATCCGACAACAATGTAGATAAACAAGTGGAATATATGTTCACAGAGATCAAATCACATAACAGAAAGTGCTTAATATGTGTCCTTTACAAACCTCCTAAAGTAGGTGGGTTCGCCTGCTTCGAAACTGCCCTCTCTAGTCTCGAATCGTCATATGAACATGTAATTATGGCAGGTGACACTAACATTAATTTTCTGTGCAATAGTCCTTCGACTGGGAAATTTAAGAGGATGCTTTCTTCCTCAAATATGACGCTACTTGAGCTGGCACCTACTCATCACACGACTACCAGTCACACTTTCATTGATATATTCGCAACGAAATCTCCGAACAAAATAATCCGCACCTCTCAAATGTCTGCGCCTGGCATGTTTGCCCATGACATCATTTCCATGACGTATTCACTAGAATGTCCTAGAAAGAAACCAAAACTGTCTACATACCGAGACCTCAAACGCATAAATTTGCCTGAACTCGAAACTGAGGCACAAGAAATAGTTTGTGGGATGACCTCTACTCTACTCATGGATATAAACGACAAACTCCAGGATATCACTAACAAATTACTCAACTGTATGACAAATATGCTCAAATAAAGACCAGAAAAGTAAAAAGGCAACCTGCACCCTGGCTGACTGATGAACTAAAACAGCTCATGAATGTCAGAGATGCTGCACATCGAGCATACAAGATACGCCCTACACCTGAAAATCATGCTGTATACAAGCAGAAACGAAACAAAGTCAGTGAAGCGGTGAGAAACACTAAGCTCAGATATGCCCGTACATTAGCTGACAATAGATGTAGACCAGCTATCCTGTGGAAAAATCTTCGTAGTCTCGGTTTAGGCAAAGTAAAAGTTGCAGAAAATCACATGGTCCCAGCTGAAGAACTAAACCGTTTCTTCACGTTACCTACAACCAAAATTGTACCGCAAAAAAACAGAGAATCATTGATTACTTCATGGGGTTGAACGACTGTAGCAAAGAAACATTCTATCTACAGCATGTCACTTGCAGTACTGTCAAGAAAGCCATAATGCGGATTAGATCAGCATCTACTGGACATGATGGTATCACTATCCAGATAGTAAAACTTATTATTGACCAACTACTGCCCTCTATAACAGACATTTTCAACGATTCATTAATCACAAGTGTTTTCCCTGAGGCCTGGAAACTGGGACAAATTAAGCCACTGTCTAAAAAGGACATAGGCACAGCGCCCTCTGACTACCGCCCCATCTGCCTTCTTCCTACACTATCAAAGGCCTTAGAATATATAGTTCATGACCAGCTCACCATCTACCTCACTACTAACAACCTATTAGACGAATACCAATCAGGTTTCCGTAAACATCGAAGCACAACATCTGCTCTGATAAAGGTGACAGATGACCTGAAACTTGCCATGGACAGACAAGAAGCGACTATCATTTGCTTCTTAGATTTCAGCAAAGCATTTGATACTGTCGACTTCGACATCTTACTGGCCAAACTTACCGGTCTAAATTTCTCACGAAGTGCAGTGCAATCGTTTCGTTCATACATGACGTCTCGTCAGCAACGCGTCCTATCAGGGAATATAAAATCACAATGGCGGCAGGTAGTGTCAGGCGTTCCCCAAGGCTCAGTATTAGGTCCTATACTCTTCTCTCTGTATGTCAACGATGTGTCATCGGTTCTGACCTATTGAAAATACCATATGTATGCTGATGACCTTCAGTTGTATCTAAGTGCGAAACCAAGCAATCTCAAGAAAGCTTTTGAAAATTTCAATACTGACCTCGATGCACTGTCAAAATGGGCACAGGACATAGGTCTAAAACTAAACCCATCTAAAACCCAAGCGGTACTTGTTGGTCACTCTAAGCTCATTAGCCCAAAACATCGGGAATCCGTACCACCTCTTATCCTAAATTGAACAAATATTAACTTCTCTCCCTCAGCAAAGAGTTTGGGAGTAATAAGAGATGAAAATCTAAATTGGACAGAACACGTAACTGCAGTGTGCAGAAAAGCATCAGCATCCCTTCATGTCCTACAAAAATATAAAAAACTCTTCCCCTTCGATCCGAAAAAGAAATTAGTACAAACGCTTATACTCCCAATCATTGACTACAGCGATATTATCCTACAAGGCCTCTCTCAGGAAAATTCTCGACGCCTAGAACTGGTCATGAATGCCTGCGTCCGATATATTTTGTGACGTTCAACTTTTTGATCTCATTTCACCAGCATATGCAAAATTGTCCTGGCTGCGTGCAGACAAACGCAGAGATTTCCATACACTCTGTCTCATCTACTGCCTTATAAATGTAAACTGTCCCTCATATCTCTCCTCGTCCCTAACGCTCATGTCGGAACCACATGACAGAAACAGACGTTCCCATTATAATAAAATCCTCTCCGTTCCACTGCATCGCTCAGTCACCTTCTCCAAGTCCTTTACAGTAGCGGGAACCCGACTCGGGAATAACCTCCCTCGTTATGTTAGAGAACTTAAAACAATGTCCAGCTTCAAAAAACAGTTAATGACGTATCTACTTAAGCAACAGTAATGCCTTCCTCTGTACAAGAATGCACTTCACCTAATTACTTCCCTCTTTCCCCCTCCTTAAATCTCCATTCCCCTAAACACGCTAAAGTAGTAAACATCTACTTTACACACATCTGCACAAACCTTCACTACTGTTGCCAATTCTTCTCATGTTTGTCATTATTATTTGATTTTTTTACTGTTATTATTATTGCTTACTATTGCTTTTATCATAATCTATATGTATATCAACTGCTGTAAACGTACTGCCAGCATTTAATTTATTAGGTCTTACTCATGTTTATCATTACATTTTTTACTGTTATTATTATTGCTTTTATCATAATCTGTATGTATAGCACCTGTTGTAAAAATACTACCGCATTTACTTTATTAGGTCTTAGTCACTACTCTTTATTCATATTGTCACTAGAGTAAGCTAATATTCTCATTTAAACTTTGGTCATGATGTAACTCTGATGTGTGAAATGCTACATGTGTGGAACACTGGTCCGATGTAAGAGAGGGCCTGATGGCCCTAATCTGATCAGGTTAAATAAATAAATAAATAAATAAAATAAATAAATATCTTCTCAGCTTACCTTCTTCTGTTATCGAGTCACGTGCCCGCAACGCCACCAGGCAGCATCTAACGTCACGGTGGGCAGTGGTCACAACGTTTTGACTCATCAGTGTACATGAAATATGGCTAAACAAGCACTCAGATATTTGTCACAGAAAATAGTAGACAGCTTCGCAAAAATAGTGCCTTAAGAAGGAGGACCGCTGCTTAGACAGCTTTCTTATTCCGACTCCTTCCACATTTAACAGGCAAACCAGTAATGAGGACAGCATTCGAAAACGTAGCAGCAGGTAAACGTTCTTAGGTAAGCTTCAATCCGGCGCATCATTCCAAGAAAACTGTGGTACGGGCAGAAGGCTCTTCTGAGAAGATATGTGGCGTCGACTGTCGGAATAAGGTTGGGCACATCGAAGTGATAGACTGTTGTCCCATATGCATGTACGTGGAGGAAGGGAAAAAAATCAGAAACAAATCTCATTGTAATGTACTAAATATTTTACGCATCGTTAGAAACTGTGGAAAAATCCAGCAAAAATGCTAATTCCCGTAACAAAAAAAAATTTCAATAAGTCAGAACAATCTCAAAATTAATATAAGCGAATATAAGTCCCGATGAGCTACAACATGTTTGATCATGTGCTTAAAAATATGTTGATCCATCTCTGGAACACAGCACTGTAGAGATTCTGTATGGCATAGACTATACAAGTCCTTGGAGTATTTGATGTCTACCAATGACGTGAGTTTCTCAGAGACAGCGAAGGAAGTGGAAGAACAACTGAACGTAATTTAGAGAGTTGTGAAAATAGGTTGCAAGGCAAACGGCAACAAAAATAAAACAAGGGTAATGGAATGTAGTCGAATTGATGTTTGAGAAATTAGGTTAGGAATTTATATAGTAAGTTAAACTAAATAACTTTTGCACAGAAATGGCATAGGTAGAGAGAACATAAAATGGAGACTGGAAACAGCAAGAAAATGTTTCAGAAAAAGATAAATACTTTACCAGTCAATGTTAATTTACGTAGTAAGGGAAGAATTAAGAATTCAACCAACAACCCAAAAGGCAACAAAAAATAATAAATATAAATAATAAATATAAATAATAACTCCGCCACTGCCGGTCCCAAGCCCGGGGCCTCATCTCGCAAGTGATGAGGAAGGAGGAGGGGGAGGAGTAACACCTCGTTAAAAAAAAACCTGGGTCCATCTGGCTCCGGATGGTAGCACCCTGTGAGGGCCCCTGCATAGGGTTACATGCGAAGCCCCAAAATCCAGACACGTCTGCGTGGCAGCCACCGGTACTCTGGTCAGCGTCTGTTGGCTCTGTGAGCTCGGCTGTGAGTTAATCTTCTGGAACTCAAAACTCCAGTCGAAATTATGTGAGGTCCTTCGTGATTTCACCACCAATTCTTCAACACAAACCAATAATCATGACAGAACAACGGGAAAGAATCCACTACCCTGGGCCCCAGTCAGTAAGACTGGGTAATAGACCTGATCATTGGATTCCAGGGGATCAGGCATGTCATGAAGAGAAGAATCGTAGCCTCTCAAAAACCCTCAAGATGAAGAAAGTATTTTACATGGGAACACTCAACACCAACACACTACTGAGGCCAGGTAAACTGAAACAATTAACAAACGCCATGGATAAATACAACATCAAAGTTATGGCAATACAGGAAACACGATTTGCAGATGAGAACCACTTTGATTCCGAAAATTACAGAATATATAAGGGGAAACCAGCCATAACCATCCCAGGAAGAAATCTCAAACTCTTCGGAACTGGTTTTGTAGTACATAAATCGATACTGGACTCCGTAATAGATTTCACATCAAAATCAGAAAAAATGTCGACACTCACGATAAGATCTGGAAACAAAGCCTATACATTAATCAATGGACATGCCCCCACAAACAATTATAACAAGAAGAACCCAGAGATGATAGAGGAATTCTGGGAAGATCTGGAAGAAACTACCAGCAAAATCCCCAAGAATCACATAAAAGTTTTACTAGGAGACTTCAATGCCCAGTTAGGCAAGGAAAGAAAATTCCGAGATACGACAGGAAAACACACGGCCCACATGAGAACAAACAAAAATGGAGAGAACATGATAATCTTCTGCAGAAATTTTGATCTGAAAATCATGTCAACGCAGTTCCAGAAACCACACAGAAAACTTGCAAGATGGAAATCCCCCAACCATGCTCTAGGAGAATTTCAGATAGACCACGTAGCAATATCCACAAAAAGCACCAGAGAAATAATGAACGTAAGAACAAGGAAAGGAGTTTTCGAATCTGATCATCACCTTCTCCAAATTAAAGTAAAATTTATACCCAATAGACAAATCAAGAGAACCAACAGACCTTTCACAATGGATCCAGAGTACCTACAAATAAACAAGAAAGAAATAATAGAAGAAGTTACGAAAATCAATAGCAACAACTGGACAGAACTGTCAGAAAAAATAAAAGAACTGATAAAATTGGGGCAGCCACCGAGAAAAAGGAAACACCGATGGTGGAACATGACATGCGACAGGGCCATAGAAGAGAGAATACAAGCCTGGAAGAAATTTAACAGCCATAAAACACAAGAAAAATGGGAGGACTTCAACAGGAAACAAAAAAACACTTCAAAAATAATACGAAGAGAAAAAAGAGGTTACGAAAACAGCAGGTTGAAGGAGATAGAAGAAGACTTCACCAGAAACAACACACGAAATTTTTGCAGAGTATTCCGAGAAAATATGACAGGATATCAGCCACCAAACTTATGCTTCAAACGACAAGATGGAACACTGGAGACAAATCCGAAGAAAAACTGTGAAATATTAGCCAGATACTTTGAAACATTACTTAACTGTGATAAACCAAAACAGAGATTACAGTTTACAAAACTAGAACCCAACCGGGACTCCGAACCCCCAACATATGAAGAAATCGTGAAAATAATAAAATCATTGAAAAATAACAGAGCACCAGGTGAGGATGGACTGATTGCAGAAATCTGGAAATTAGACCATGAAAACATTACACCCAAAATTCATAGTATAATCAAAAACATCTGGGAAACAGAAAAGATACCAGAAGAATGGAAGTCAACCCTAATACACCCCCTCCACGAGAAAGGAGACAAAACAGACCCTAATAACTACAGAGGAATTTCGTTACTGCCGGTGGCATACAAAATTCTATCAAAAGCTCTGTTAAATCGCCTAGAACCTCAGATAGATCCACAGATCGGAGAATACCAAGGAGGGTTCAGGAAGGGAAGATCATGCAGTGAGCAGATCTGGTTTCTGAGAACATTATTAACAACGAGAAAGTCCAGAAACACCACAGTAACATTTGTTGATTTCAAGAAGGCTTACGATTCCATAGACAGAGAAACACTTTTTAATACACTAGAAGAAATGAAGGTAGACAATAAGACCAGAAAACTAATTCAGGAAACATTAACAAATACAAAGTCAAAAGTGAAGTTCATGGGCGAGATCTCAGAATCTTTCGAAATCAAGACAGGAGTGAGACAGGGAGATGGCCTGTCACCCATTTTATTTAACGCTGTTTTAGAGAAAATAATCAGGACGTGGGACAAAGGAGTCAATGGGGTAAAAATGGGGAGAGATAAAAATAGAACCGTCAACATAAAATGTCTGGCCTTTGCCGACGATATAGCCATCATTACAAATGACAGAAAAGAAGCCAGAGAAGCCCTAGAGATATTGCATGAAATCGCAGCCAGAACAGGACTACAAATATCATATGAAAAAACACAGTATGTGGACACAAAATCTGCAGACAGAAGCCCATTGATAACAAAGTACGGAAAAATAGCACAAGTAGAAAGTTTCAAATACCTGGGAGAGATTATACAGAAAACAGGACTGAATTCAACAGCCAATGAAGAAAGGGCTACAAAACCACAAAAAGCATTCAGACTTACATGGAACCATTACAATAAAAGAAATATTTCCATCAATGCCAAATTAAGACATTACAAAACAGTAGTCTTACCTGAGGCCTTGTATGCCTCAGAAACAACAGTAATCAGAGGAAGAACTAAAATCAAGGAAATGGAAAAGCAAGAGAGGAAAATTCTGAGAAAGATCTATGGGCCAGTTCAGAGACAGGGGATCTGGATAAAGAGACCAACAAAGGAATTGTACAAACAGGCAGAGACAATTACAGACAATATCAGAAAAAGAAGGGCAAAATTCTATGGGCACATTCATAGGATGAATGAAAATAGGCTGACCAAGAAGATTTTTAACATAGTGGTGACGAATAAGGTGAAAACTAACTGGGTAAAGGAAACCATGGAAGACCTTAAAAATCTTAACATCTGTACAGAAGAAATATCAAATAGAGGAAAATACAGAGAAAAAATCAACAAACAGAAATTCGATGAACCACCAAAAGAGGAGAAAGCAGGAAGGAAGTGGACAGAAGAGAGGAAGAAGAAGCACAGTGAATTTATGAGAGGTTTTTGGGAAGAGAAAAGAAAGAGACAGAAAAAAGTGCCATGAATCTGAAATGTACCAATTTATGTACCATATTGTCATTGTGATTAATGATTGTGTTTTAACGCTCTCCTCAATGGGGAATTAACGATAATAATAATAATAAAAGTTGAGAGAACGTACACTTCATATGCCATAACAAAAATTACCTAAATTAACAATGTATTATAAACCTTGGAGTAAGAGATGTGTGAGAAGACAGAGGAAGAGATGGTAGGTTCGAGATGACGGTACTTTCTTAATGACAGCTTTTCCACAAAACTGTAACGCAAAATATTTCATGATATTATATGTTTAATGCCTTTGGTCAACGTAGTGTTACTTTTCTTGAGCTTAGTCATAAATGCGGACAGTATTCGCTACTACCGAGGACTGCTCAGCTAATTGCTTCTTCTCTTACCTCCTTTTATTACGGTGAGGACCTTATTTTCCAGTGGAGGTCAAAACTTATAAGCTGGCTACGACGAGATAGGAGTTTACTTAAAGGAACAGGGAGAAGCATCATAAATGTGTTGGGGCAGGTAGATAACAACGGAATTCGCTTTGTTTAGCCTGCACTCCAGGCGGTAACAGCAGCTACCTGGCAAGGAACAGTACTGTTCGAAGAATCCTTTGCAGGTAAGGGTTCCTCATTGGCTCATAACTTTATTTTCTGGCTACACCAACCGGTTAACAATCCTAACACAGAGTCCCTGATATTTTTCGAGATCTACTGCCATATAAACTTGATAGCGACTCGAAACAGTGCTCTGAAATTAGTTGTACTAGCATCACGTATGAGATCTGCCCTTTAAATACTTCCTACATATCTTAAGTGTTATTCCTATTTCATATTGCTTCTCAATTCAGCCGATAAATATGTAAACGATGTTATAGCGTCCATTTCATTATTAATCTTTTAATTGGTATTCGTATCGTTTAAGTCCGTTTAATGGGATTCCGTGGAATATACCAAGTAGAGAATTCGTCCATGTCGTCCTGCGTTTGCTTACGGTCGTTCGACGACGATATTCCCCCTCCTCCTTACCCCGCCGCCACGCACACATACAAGCATCGTCGGTTAAATATATCTTACTATACAAATGCAAAGTTTTATGGCGGTATATAGCGTAAAATTTTTCCAGAGCTTCCAGCTGCGTCATCTTTCAGAAGTATTATTTGTCGTGTACTGATTGGAGCTCTGAAGACTGAGTCGATTATGTGCCCGGTAGGAGTCGATTAATCTTTTCTATGACTGACAAGGAACTCACGAGACAATCAGATTTTTGTAATTTCTTGTATTTACGGTACGTGAAGTTCAAGGCTCAAATAACAACCAACCAAAGAAATCCATCCATCTCTCAAAACGTTCGCAGCTAGTGGTCTAGTGGCTAGTGTTGCTTCCTTTGGGTTACCGGGTTCCGGGTTCGATTCCTGACCGAGTTTGGGATTTTCTCTGCCCGGAGACTGGGTGTTTGTGTTGTCCTCATCATTTCATCATCATCATTTGTGACAGTGGCTAGATTGTACGGCTGCCACTGCATTTCCACTTCGCTCTACTGAGCTGACTAAGGCTTGTAGCTTCGTGGGTTTACATTGTCTGATGAAACCAGTCGCAAGAGAGCGAGGCCGAGGTTGCACACTCCTCGGAAACCTCAAAAAGTGGCGGCTATGGCGTCGTTATACGCAGTCAGGCGCGTGAATACGTATGTTCCTTAAGGGAGTATTTTGAGAGAGAGAGAGGGATGCAGGAGGGCTCGTTTGGCTTGATGAAACGTGGGTGAATGCAGGACACAGTTTTAAAAAAGGCTGGACAGACGGTACCATCAGCGTAGTATGGCAGCTCCGATAGGCAGAGGAAAAAGGATAATTATAGCACATGCCGGAAATTCAAAAGGTTTCATTCCAAACTGTGTGCTGTTATTCAGTTCAAATAAGACCTCCGACTACCACGAAGAGATGAACCACAATACTTTTGTGAAATGGTTTGAAGACTGTGTGCTCCAGAACTTAACAAAAAACTCTATCATTGTTATGGATAACGCTCCTTATCATTCAGTAATACAAGATAAAGCACCCACAAAGTCAACGAGGAAAAACGACATTGTTAGCTGGTTACAGAAACATAAGGTACAGTTAGACAATAATTTGACAAGGGCAGAATTATTAGAACTTGTATCGCAACACAAGAACCCGATTTACATTGTGTAGCAAATCAATACGGGGATAAAGTGGTCAGATTGCCTCCTTACCATTGCTATTTCAACGCAATAGAGCTGATTTGGTCTCAGGTTAAACGGCATATTGCTGCAAAAAATAAGAAATTCACATTAACAGAAGTGGAACGCCTTTTGAAAGAGGCAGTTGAAATTGTGACATCGGAAGACTGGCAGAAGGTAGTGCATCACGTGAAAGGTGAGATACAGAACGCATGGAACAATGAAGGTATCTTACAACAAAGTGTCGAAGACTTGATTATATCTGTCAATACGAGCAGCGACACGAATAGTTCCACTGACTCTGACTCTGAATTAAACAGTGTTTTCGCATTGTCTGATTAGTGTGTAGTGTACATACTGCCATTAAATATTGTGTTTGTGAATTTATTTCGATTAATTCTTATTCTTGTTGTGAGACATAGAAATAGTGTTTGGCCAGCGCTCGTCACCTCCTTACGGTAAGTTAGACTGAATTTTAATTCTATTTCATTTTTATATACACCAAGATGTTATTCAATGTGTGTACTAGTTTTCGAGATTTGCAATCTAAAGAAGAAAACTTTTTCGGACTCGAAAATTTCTCACACTTCAATAGTTAACGTAATAACGGTCCTATTTAAAATTCAGAAAAGATGTCTGATATACCTACAGATACCACTGAGACCGATACTACAAGTAAATTTCAAAATATTTACATAACATTTATAGGAGATACAGATTTTAAACATCATACTTGTTTCGAGTTCAGTACTGATAGGGTTGCTTAAAAACGCTGTTTTCAGAAGTTTATATACAGGAAACGTAATGTACTACGAAAAAATTTAAGGATTCATTGCTGAGTGCATTAATTTTGGTAATGAATGGAAAAAAATATTTTGCTGTGACACCAATAGTTTTTCGGTAATGAAGTGATAAGTTATAGGCTGTTTGCGAAATCGAGAATTTAAATGGTTTCAAAGAAATTAACGTAACTCTTGACCAAATTAAAATTAAGAACATGTGTTTGACAGATTGAGAGATATTGTAGAGATACACATCATATGTGGGTTTGAAACTTTTTACTTACTTTTTATAGAAGATACAGGCTTTAAAACGATTTTCTATCGCCGGGGGTAGCGATGCGCTGAGGCGGCTGCTTCCAACCAGTGCTTCACGTGACAACGCCGCAACTTCGCAGCGCAAACGTCAAGTTCAAATGGCTCTGAGCACTATGGGACTTAACTTCTGAGGTCATCAGTCCCCTAGAACTTAGAACTACTTAAACCTAACTAACCTAAGGACATCACACACATCCATGTCCGAGGCAGGATTCGAACCTGTGTCCGTAGAGGTCGCGCGGTTCCAGACTGTAACGTCTAGAACCGCTCGACCACCCGGCGCTTCATTGTCCTGTGATCATGCAATGTTAATGGCGTAAATATGTTACGTAGACACAGTATTCAACAAATTTCATTATTCTACATTAATTATTTTTTGGTGTTGTGATTTTTTTCCGTCAGTGAATTTTCATGCCATGGGTTCTCACCCAGGGAGATAGACGTATATTACTGTATAAAAATAACTGTAGAATAAACGAATCACGAATATAGAAAATCTGGTCGAAATTATTCAAGATGTTACTGAGATGCCTTTTTATGTTATCCTCTTTTCACCCCCTCGGCCACCCATATGGGAGGCAGGTAGTTCATATTATCCCCACAACGGTCCTTTTCAGACTGTGACATTTGCAGCAAGTTTGGTTGTAATGGGTCCAGTTGTTTAGCACCGATGTTGTACATAGATACGTACATACATTTTTAAATATATGTAAAAGAATCTACAGAAGATAATGCGTTGATTTTATGTTCATTTCTAATATTGTGGCCCTATTTCATGTAATAAATGTAAGACAACTTGAGGACGCTGTCAAGCTCACTGACAGTCACGCGATTTTGTTAAACCTCTGTTGAACTCGAACGTGACTGTGTTAGTTTAAAGGCACATGATACACGAATCACAAGGGGTGTGAGGTCAATTAATGTTGTTGCAAATATTGGTGTAGGCACATTTCATTGTATAGTCAGTTTCCAGACACGAAAGCTGGTATACTGCCGGGGGAGCGCTGTACTGAGCAAATCCCCCGCCATGTCCGCATCCAGTGACGTCTGTGGGATGAGGATGACACGGCAACCGGTTGGTACCGTTGGGACTTGTGGCCTGTTCGGGAGGAGTTTTTTTAGTTTTTTTTTTTTAGTCTGCCTTAGGTCGCATTTGCTTAACGTATTTTTATATAGTCTCTAACTCAAAACGTAGCGTTTGGTCGGACCTACTTCGGTTCCCGCTTAAAATACGCTGTGCAGCTTTAATGTATTTGCTTACAGTGGTATTAGGTATTAGAAAAAAACAAGTTATTGTTACTCGCTCGTGTCTTCTTATTTATTCACCTGTCGTCTTTTCGTTTGTTATTTGATCCGGCGAAGCGATTTGACAGAGATTCAGTTCAGTCAATATTATCACACACATACTTTGATTATCGTTGCCAGCGAGAAGTGTGCCCTTTAATTAGTTCGTTCGAGGTTGAAAATATTTTCGTCGTCGGTACCAGAGGCCTCTTACGTGTTCAGGCACTGAATATGTAACAAACTACAAGGGAAGTATAATGCTTGTTTGTGAGGGATTCGAAAAAACACCACGTGACTTAGAAACGAATTCATAAATGATAGGGAGAAGAATACGAGGAATAACTGAAGATAAATCTTGATTCTTCTGTGAAGTTTTTAGGCAGGTTATCCCACTGTGCGGAAGAGCCACAAATTCTGTCCTCTTGGCGACTTAACGAGTTATGTGCATTCATCAGCTTATAGATTAGGCAGATAAAAGAGAATTATGTGATTCGAAGTATTTTATAAAGGAGAAAAATTAGATGTTGTGTGACAGTGATCCAGGCATATCGCAGTGTGAATTATAAATCGAGAAAAGATTTCACCTCACTGTGTATCACAACGGGTTAGACGAGTGTGTTATTGAGATCATCAACCTTGAAACTATTTTGATGTTGTTCTCTTCTTGTCGCTTGTCAGCTATTTCCTTTATTTAGCCAGCTGCTGCATCAGATGCCATAAACAATCTGCCTTATCCACACATGTCCAGCCCTACTCTTGGGATTCTTTCCTTTCACAAACCCTCCAACTACAATTTTTAGTAGCAGCTCGTATCACAATGTGTGTTTAGTCATTCTGCCTTGTTAATTTATTCTATACTCAATCAACCCGTCTGATCTTCAACGATCTGCTAGTGGCAAATTTCAAAATGCTTATAGTCCGTTCATTTCTGTCCTGCGCAATAACCATCTACCGCACAGATGCAGAGCTGTGCCCCAAAAATACACTGCCTAGCAAACAATGTGAAGTACCTAGAAGCGGAGGAGAAACAAAATAAAACTCCATGAGATGAAAGGGTATATAATGTTATTTCAGTGACGACAAAATCGAGTCACATGGGCAAAGAATTTGGCAGCACGAGCCCATTTATATGTATAACGTTGCACGCCACCTGGCCTGGTTTCACGCACTGTTTTAGGTAGGAAAGGGGTCACAAAGCCTATCGGAGGCCCTCTGGCAAGCAGCTGCTGTAGCTGATATTTGTATCCTAAATATTGGCACAGAGACGGAGATAACGTTCGATCTGGTCACACACATGTTCAGCCGGAGGCATGTATGGGGATCTTACAGGCCACTTTAATGCTTCAACGTTGTGGAGACAGTTCACAGAGACACGTGCCACGTGTGGACTACAATTGTCCTGTTGAAAAATGGCACTACGATACTGTTGCACGAGAGGTCACACAAGAGGTCGCACGATGTCCATGATACATTGTTAAGCCATATCCCTTTGTCACAGCTCGTGGTCTCGCGGTAGCGTTCTCCTTCTTGAGCACGAGGTCCTGGCGGGGTCAGGGATTTTCACCTGCCTCGAGATGACTGGGTGTTGTTGTGTCGTCTTCATCCTCATGGTCATTCATCCCCATTTCGGTCGGAGGAAGGCAATGGCAAACCACCTCTACTGGGACCTTGCCTAGTACGTCATTGCGGGTCAGCTGCATCATCCCATATGCTCTGTTATGGAGTATGGGACTTCATCATCATCTCTCTACTAACCATGAGGTGAAATGTTCATCATCATCTCTCTACTAGCCATGAGGTGAAATGTTCGACGGCGCCCCCAACATGACACGAAAAGTAACACTGCTGTGCCTCTCGAAAACATTAGAAAAATGATACCTTACTCCAGATCACCGCCATACTACCCGATGACGGTCATGTGGGGCAGGTGGAACCCCAATTCATCGTTGAACACAACACAACGCCGTTCAAATGCAATAGAAGCTTTACGGTTACAGCACCTTCCTCTTAAACGCACCACCTTGTTTTGTGTTGCTAGGCGTACAGGGAGCTGTAGAGGGCAAAAACTGTAGAGGATGATAGAGATTGGAATACATGCAGCAAATAATTTAGGACATAGTGCTACTCTGAGATGAAGAGGTTGGCGCTGGAGAGGAATTCGTGGCGGGCCGCATAAAATGTTTTGCACAGATGTTGGAAGGTTTTGTGCTTGGTGTGCAAGACGGCGATCCCTCTTGTGATGATCAGTAGTGGTCGACCAAAACCATGACGTTGAGCGTGCCCGCCCTCAAGTTCCCTTACAGTACAACATCGTGCCACTGTCAGATCCGAATGCTCCATAAAATTTGGATATTTCACGATTAGACCAGCCAGCAAAAGTCGATCCACAATAGAGCCAACTCCAGGTGCTGTCAACGCTCTCTCATACAGGTACGCAACAACTCCGTGTCATTCCCAGTGATCACCCAAAATCTTACGCTGCTCATGCCCCTTATAACCGTTCTGTGGTTTCAAGGTTTACATCTACACTGATGAGCCAAAAAATTAATATTACCTGCTTAATTAAGCGGTGATCCACCTTTGGAACGCAATACAAGACCGAATATGAGTTGCGTGGATTCGATAAGTCCTTGTCATGCTTTTGGAGGTACATGGCACCAGATACCAATACACTGCTCAAGCAGTTCCCTTAAATGAAGCGTCGGTGATTTGTTAGCACTCATCTTGGGTGCAATATCATCCCAGTCGTGTTCCAAGGGGTTTAGGTGAGGTGAATTTGGCGGCCAAGATAACAGCGTGAATTCACTATCATTATCATGCTCTTCAAACCACTGTAGCACGATTCTGCCTTTGTGACACAGACAGTTGTTCTGATAGAAAATACCTTCGATGTCGGAGAAGACACCAACACTTTAAGAGTCCACATGGTTCACACTAATTTTCACGTATTGCAAAGTAGGCATAATGCCTTCAATTGTTAACGCTTGCCCCACGAAGCCAAGGAGAATGTCCCATAGCGTAATCCTACCCAGACCCATCGGCCTTCTCCGTGGTGTGGTGCATCCTTCTAGCGTCCATTCGCCTAGGTCTCTGTATATCTGGACACCATCGTCGGCCCGGAGTAACAAGGAACTTAACTGATCACATCAAGAAGCAGGTTTCCGTTAATCTACGGTCCAGTCTCGATTATCCCGCACTCACTGCAATCGCAATTGAAGACGTCGTTAGGTTGAAATGAAACCATTGAGGTTCGTTTGCTGCGGAGCCCTATGTTCAATAAAATATGCTGAAAGATATGCTCCAAATCTTTTTGCCTGCCCCCTTTTTGAACTCTGTGGTAAGACAGGCATCAAACTGCTGAATATCATGCTTTAGACTGGGTGAACGTCCGACCTGCACGGTGTGTTATGAAACGTGATGAGGCGTAGACGTTGGTCAACCGCTCTTACACCGTCTTTCATCCACTTCCCAACGATACTCATCTCAGCAGCAAGCGAGTAGCCAACCTGTTTCGCCCTTACCGAGATACTCTTCCGCAGGCTGTGGGTCGTAATGGTATTCCTTTAGTCGCTTATATCAGCCATTTCCCAAAGATAGGTCTTTCATCTATGGAAGAACAAAGAATGCACCTGGTTTGGCAGTATCTTCCCGTAACGGTGACAGACGAGAGAAGATGTACAAGGGCTTCCTTCCGTTCCATGTACAGACGGGAATAACATCATCTTCGTAAGCAGTTCCCGATTGGCAATAGGAATGGAAAGTCTTATGTGACTTTCGATGCACTCATACCCAGCTATCGACATGTACCAACCAGTAGTACAACTCATCAGTCATGGGGGTATTTTTCCATGTTTCAGGCGCCCAGTGGATGTGTTTTTGCGATCATGCCAGTCTCTTGTGACTCGTGCTTTGAGCAGAGCTGGATGAGTGCAGCAACCTCATTGTCCAATAGCGAGAAAGCGTTTGTAAATGGCGAGTGTGTTCATCGGTTTTGTTGCCTGTCATTGATTTAGTCCTTGGTCCTTTTATCCATGGCAGCTAACGATGACACTTCTTATGAACCAGTCATTGCCGACAGTAATGAACTCTGTTGGCTGTAGTTTTTCCCGTGATGCACCTTGAAGCATTACTTCAAGTACGTCACCGCTTTTTTAAACATTAAAAAAATGCAAAGTTATTTTCTTTCACGAATGAGTGCATTTTCGTCAAGAAACGTTCCATGTTATCTTTGAAAAATATGTTAAAATGTGCATGAACTGTTCATTCCACTCAATGATGTCAGAAATATCAGCCTGTGACTAAAACGAATCGCAGGAGCTGTATTTTCAAATATTTATTAATAGAAATGAAGAAAGAGGCGAAGCTCCTCTCATCAACCTGTACTCTTTTCTCTTGTCTCCGTCGAACTGAGTAGACGTATTTTACGTAAGTCTCTCTCTGTAGTAGAGTTAGTTTTCATTTATAATTAAGTATGTTAAAACAAATTACATGTATGTTTCATTAAAAAGCAATATACTCCCTGCAATTATTTAGTTGCACATGACTTGTGATTTTTCTGATATTTGATACAGCTGGAATTGTGAGCTCAGCAGATCATGGTAAAGAGACGCAATGAGGCGAATTCATTCCGCGTTCAGCCGTTGATTTCATTCTGCTATAAGCAAAGCGCGTCCGTGAGATTATTTTCGGATCATTTAACAGTAACATGCTATCAGTTTGGGCAAGCACACATTATCTATGACCTGGCCATTGTGTCCGAACCGCGAATGTACTTCTCTCGCTTCTACCAGATACAGGACCCCATAGCACTGATGGTAGTGTTAAACTAATACTACTCGTAAACGGTAAAATCTTCAGGAGCCAATCATTGAATTCGTTTCAGATTCGTATGAGATGCAGTAGGAAGAATGCCAACCACCAACAGCAACGACCGTTACTCCATTGCTCGATGAGGAAGATGATATATACATCTGTTAATTCAGTTTTCATAAATTCTGTCATTATATTCAAATAGCGGAGCAAAATAACCTGTCAACCTGGCAGAATGACAAATCTAAACAACCAGTAAAATAAACAACTGATGAATAAATTATACAGGGTAACCCAACCGCTCAGTTTTTTCGGACCGAGCTTGACGCAGATATTTCAGGGACCCAGCGAAAGCGCGCAGGGACAGACTGTGATATAAGAAGGGAGTCCTTCTTCAACATTTCGCTGCAATCACCACTTGTGCCGGCCGGTGTGACCGAGCGGTTTTAGGCGCTTCAGTCTGGAACCACGCGATCGCAACAGTCGCAGGTTCGAATCCTGCCTCGGGCATGGATGTGTGTGATGTCGTTAGGTTTAAGTAGTTCTAAGTTCTAGGGGACTGATGACCTCAGCTGTTAAGTCCCATAGTCCTCATAACCATTTTTTCACCACTTGGGGAATCCCTCCAAGCCGCTGTGGGGAGAAACAACAGCTCATCCTATCCCAAACCTGCCGTGACAGACTGTGGCATGTGGTGCGAAGAAGGTGAAAATCTGAAAGTCAGAGAATCGCGTTTCGACTCGCGAGATTCATTAGTGCGCAGACAACAACCACTGCGATTTAAAGGCAGCCTGGTGTTGAAACCGAGGGCTGACAGGCTCTTGGCAGTTCGCTACGTGAAATACTTCAGGATAATAACAGCAGCGTTCGAAGACTTCCGGTGGAGACAATCTTGAGGCACATTCTTGCACCTGAAGTGGGATATTACCTCTAAATGAAGAATAATTAGCAACAAACAACGGAATGAGTGTTTAGAAGGCAATAGATACCACTGAGTTAAAGACATGGAATGTGTATGCACAGAAAACGTGGCCATGGATTGCAAGAAGTGTCATGATGATACCACCATTGGCACATGATTCGGAATCAATCCCCAATTCCTGTCTTCGGAACAGGGCTGCCTTGGGTAATATAAACAACAGCAGTAAATGCTGAAACAGAAGTATGATTCGTTATCAACAGGAAGATAAAGATGAAAGTACATTACAGTGAACAGTTCATTCTCATGGGAATCGACAGCAAACAAACGCCAGAGCAACAGTTCACGTTTCCATGCCAACGGCACACGTATAAGAAGAAGAGATGGAGAAATCATGTTGTGCAATTTAACAGGCGACTCATTATGTAAAAGGAAATTAAAATCTAAAAATCATGGCTGATTAGAACGAGCAAGTGAAGAATTAGTTAAGAAGGAATAAATAGAATGAATGAGAGAGGAGAAAGGCATCTTGATTTCTGTGTTAAATTGCAGCTAGTAATAGGAAATATACTCTTAATGGATATAAAACTCGAATTATCGTGTAGCGTGTTGTAACTGGAAGAGGTGTGCTTACTCTCGTGTTATTGTTAGCAAAACTTTACACGAATGTATTGGGCAAAGCAACTCCCAGCATCAATAAAGAAATACAGTCACTGTGAAATACATTCAGCCCCTTAGGCACTGAATCATCTGGTCCTGTTCAAAACTGATAACTTTGGTCCCTGTGCACATAAGAAATAAATTAAAATGTCTTACCTGCACAGCAGCGACGGTGGAACGCAATATATTCTGGTCTCTCACAAAATATATAAATATTTAAGCTGCAGGCTCGGCGATGTGCATTGGTGGCTGTAATACTTTGAAATGCACATGAAATTGGTTTGGTTGATAAATGAAAACATTTATGAAAATCCTACTTCTTTGAAAAACATATGACCTGGACAGAGGGACGGTACTGATTATGGTGAATTGCTAACATTGAATTCTTTGTTTTCGCAAAATTATATTGCAAGTTTGTCTTTTCAAAAACATCTAACAATTGAAGTTACATTGCTCACAACTGACTCACAAACAATGAGATTTAAACTGCAACTATTATCTAACCTCGTGTAACCAGTATAAATGCAAATTGTCAAATTTTTATAGCTCTGTAACAAATCTTAGAAGCATTAAAGAATGAAATATCTAACTAGCTTTTTTATAAAAACAGTCTATGTACATTCTGGAGTTACTCAACAGTTACAAGTTATCAGACAACTCCTCTATACTAAAGCGCTGACAAAAACAGAAATCATAATCATCTAACATATGTACCTCGGTTGCATGGAGACTTCTGCTTCCATGTTCAACAATATTGACATACCAACATTAATCTAACACTTACTGGCTTCACACAGTACGCACCAAAAACTGCCTACTCCATCGTCTTTCGCTCACAGACAGCTATCTACAACTGTGCGCCAAGCGCTCTCTTACTCAGACCAGAGATCTTTGGCTCTGCGGTCGCGCATAGTCAGCGATCCGCATTATTGAGCCTCTCAGAGACATTCATCGTTTATAGCATACTAGTTTCATTTTAATTTATTAATATTCTTATCTTATACTGGTGCCACATACAAGTGCGCCCCAGTACACTCCTTTCAATATGTTGTATGTTTTATCAACAGGCATACGTGCATGACATCACAATTTAGTAATGATGAAGAGTAGGCTACAGTTGAAGGGAGTCTTCAAGAAGAATCAATGTGCACATAAGAGGAACACTGATTTATTGAAAAATGATTATGTGCATTTGAATTTCTCTGATGCTGAGGATATTATAATAATGAATTCCAAAGTAGGCAGTTTTGCTGAAGAGGAATGGAGATTCCTAAAAAAAGGCAATCTCAAAAGTTAAATAGACTTAGGGAGGACAGAAGAAGAACGTATCGGTAAAAAGGCCTTGGATAACATAAGAAATAATTCACTTTATGAACGAAAGAGAGAAATACGAAAATACTCCTGGAAGAGTAAGGTATACAGCAACAAAAGTCACATACGAATGAAAGGCCACAGAAAATAATGTGAAAACAACGAATAGATAATGGTCATCGGACAGACAGATTTCTAGTGTATTAAAGGCAAAGATGTCAACTATAAGAGGGGGAAAAGGAATTCTTAAATAGAGAGAGCGGATGAATGGAATAATAGCGTCGATAGCCTCTGCGGGAGGGATACTGTCTGCTGGTCTCAAACACTCGGAATACTTCGTCATTATCTGTCCTTCATGTCTTCCGTAAATTGAATATAACACCCCGTTACATAATACTCCATGATTGGGAAGAAGAAGAAATGATCTAGTTTAAGTGCTTTGACAGTGTTTTGGATGACGGCTCATAAAACGAAAAAAGGACTGACAATTGCTTTCCTCCGGAATTTCTGAAAAATTGGGGAAGTGACAATCTGACTGCTACTCAAGTCAATGCGTAAGCTTTATGCTGCTGTAGACATATCTTCCGACTTTCGGAAGAATATTATCCGAACAATCTTGAATAGAGTAACGGCAGGTAAAAGCGAGATCAGTCGGCAATGAGTTTAACAGGACACGCGAACGTAAAGACTCCAGAAAGGCAGTTCTGACGTAGTGTTTATTAATGAAGGCAAGAAAATTACGACACCGTCGTAGGCTGTGTACACCTAAGAAAAGCGTTGATCAACGAAGACTAAAGAGGATGTTTGAAATTCTTAGAAAAATACCTATAATATATGGAATAAGGCGGGTAATGTACATGATACACAAGAACAAGGAGGAGAGAATAAGAACGGAAACCTGGAAGAGAAGTGCTCAGAGTAAAAGGGTCCTGTGCCTTGAGGTGGTGGAGGTTGCCTGCCTCAATGTTATGGATACCTTACCGTAGCTGAAAACTAAACTGAGGATATTTTGGAGAGCCCATACTATTCGGTGGTTCTTGACGAATGGCAGCAGTCTTTCCAATAGTTGCCGGGGCGCCTGGATGATTGGCTTAACGGTTCTTGTAACATCATCAGGCATAATCTTGCTATGCTGGTACTGTGTATGGCTGAAAGCAGGGCATACAGCTATGCTGTATGGCTTAATCATGACGGCACTCTCTTGGATAAAATACTGTGGAGGTAAAACAGTCCTTCAATCGGATCTTCAGCCAGGGACTGCTCAGAACGACATCATCAGGAAGAAAAGACTGACATTCTACAATCGGAGCGTGGAGTATTATACTTCGTTAATCATAAGAATAAACCTGATGTAAACAAACACAAACGAGGCGATTGATCAGCAGCCGTGACTCTCGTACACTGGTGTTGTTCCGCTCTTGGAAGTAGGTCCAACTACGTATTAGACGTCTCATCACTATGTCACTGTAAATGAAACTTTATGACATTCTGCCACCAACGTTGTTCGTTTTCGTACTTTAGCTACGTAATTTTTATTTCTAAAATCATGTACATTCACAGTCTTTGTAAGGACGACTTGTGCTCTTCTTGTCCCGCTATTTGTATCAAGCTCGAAAACGCATGAGACTGCTTCTTCGTTGTAGGGAAACACGTTCGCAGAACGCCGTTAATGGCCAGAATCGAGTTGTTCTTGATGTTTTTTACAACATTACAGAGAAAACTCAGCTTCGACGTTTTTCAAGAAACGCGATATAATAAATATTAAAAAAACTATTTTAATTATATTCGTAGCGTAATTGGTAGCGTCGTGCTTGGTAACTGAGCGGATTGTTGGGCGGTGGTTCGAAACGCCGGCACCGTAGTTCAGCGTGTAAGAAAAAAAATTGAGTGAATGGATCAATAACGAACTTCAACGGGCGTCAGTGGACGTCCACCGCGAACAATTGCAACTATAAGGAACAAAAAAACTCATTGGGATGTACGACTTCTTTTGGTAGGGTTTGAATACCTAAATCATTTAAATATGAAATTTATCAAATATGTGGTAATTAACTGATTTTTAACGAACATTTTTTCAAGAAAAATATTCGTATTGTAGTTTCTAATTACGCATCACACGCAGAATTCTGGATTGAATTGCAACACACACACTCTTAATACGAAAGATTGTTAAAGATTTTGAAGCTAAGAAAACATTATACAATTAAGTTGTTTTATGGAAGGGGGAATGAAAAATCTAATACTCTTTGTCTTAATATGCGCACTGTTTTGTAGGAGAGATGTGATTTCACACACGCCATAGTGATAAGGGTCGTGGCAACATCGAAAACAATAATTTTGAAGGAGTCGAGTAGACTGTACAAATGCTGCATTTTTATAGTTGTCACGTTAACATTTCAATCTGGACCCAACTGAATTGATCTGGACCCAAGTTAAGGAATGTGTCACGAGAAATAACAAAACATTTAAGCTGCCAAACTTACTGGAACTAATGCACGAAGCTTTGTGACACGTGATGGCGAAATGCGGAACACCACCTGATAAAAGAGGAGAAGGAAATGTGCACTTTTTGATGGTTTGCGTTTCTATTGATATTCGCCTCGTTATCAACGTAGCAGCACTGAAATGTACTGTCTTCCTCGGAGTCCGATAAGGAATAAGTCCGGAGGTTAGATGACTTGCCGTAATATGTTCAGTGGTTTCAATTTAACTACATGGTGATATCCCAACACTGAGCTTTTGCGCCGCACATAGCTGATGCAAAAAAATTGACCCTGTTAGAGTCATGGATTTTCTTCACTCTGGTTTTTAATTACAGTACTATGTCAGCTGAGATCGAGAGTATGTCAAGTTTTCCAGCAGATCACCTAAGAAGAGTATCGCCTGAGTTTTACCATTATGTCCTCCTGTTCAAAAATTAAATGACATCCAAGGCTAATTTGTTCTCTGCTCATCTCTTTTGACGTCTTTGTTAGAACTGTTCACATCACTGCAAGTTTATTGGACCAGGTGGCTGGTCAGTGCTTTCCAAGTTAAATGCGCCGCTAAAGCTCTTGTCCGTATTATAGCTGAGTCGATGTACGCGTAGTGCACAGCATAAAACGTGAAACTTCCTGGCAGATTAAAACTGTGTGCCCGACCGAGACTCGAACTCGGGACCTTTGCCTTTGGCGGGCAAGTCCTCTACCAACTGAGCTACCGAAGCACGACTCACGCGCGGTACTCACAGCTTTACTTCTGCCAGTACCTCGTCTCCTACCTTCCAAACTTTACTTCTGCCAGTACCTCGTCTCCTACCTTCCAAACTTTACAGAAGCTCTCCTGCGAACCTTGCAGGACTAGCACTCATGAAAGAAAGGATATTGTGGAGACATGGCTTACCCACAGCCTGGGGGATGTTTCCAGAATGAGATTTTCACTCTCCAGCGGAGTGTGCGCTTCAGCATAAAACGTATCCTCATTATACTTAACTGTACTCGGGACAGCTTGGCTTCTGCTTCACGCGAAACGAAATCCGATGAGGTTCCAGCAAACGCACAAGAATATATAATGTAACGTTTTCAAGAGATTTATTCTTATGATGAACAGAGATGTCTTAATCTGGTAGGTTTGTTAGAGAATTTAAAAAGGAACTGGATAGGTTGAAGGTAGATGTATTGGGAATTAGTGAATTGCGGTGGCTGTAAGAACAGGACTTGAGGTAAGGTCAGTACAGGGGTATGAACACAAAACCAAACAGGCATAAGGCAGAAATAGGCATAACGATAGAGGAATGCGTATAAGTTATTACGCATAGAATGGTGAACACACTATCGTAGACAAAGATATATACGAAGCCAACACCCACGACAGTAGTCAATTGTATCAATCGTTGGGGGTGATCTGCAGATTGTATTATTCTTGATGACCCAAGTTTGACAGGATTGCCAGTAATTCTTTTTATTACTATTTATTAATATTGAAGAAAACTCGTTCAAAACTATACTGCCTCATGGTTTCACATCCGCAAACGTTTCCCATTACCTGATAACCAAAAAAGGTCTCTAAAGATCGAGAAACACGACGAGACACTCAAAGAGCTTGGATTGATTAATCGAAGCTGATCACAGTAAAAACACACGAAGCATTGCAAAGATAAAATTCTGATTCAATAAAAGGACAAATGTTGTAGGCAAAAAATAGAAGTGCAAAAGAACAGGCAAACATTCAACAGCCTCTCCCCGTTAACTGGAACACATGTCTAATGTGCTCTAGAGGAGAGGATGTTAGACATTGGTACTCAGTATCTTACAGTATTTTTAAGAGAAGCTAATTAATAATGAAATAATTAATTTAAGTGCGTATTTTATAAATGACTTAAATCAGGATTATGTGACAGAGCGGCCGTAGCTCGTAGTCTAGTGACTAGCGTGCTAGCTCTGGATCATGGGCTTCCAGGGACTGAGTTTTCTTGTTGTCCTCAACATTTCATCATCATCATTCGTGAAAGTGGATGGATTGTGTAAAAATAGGACTATGTAAAAATTGGGACTTTATACAGGCACTGATGAATGCGCATTTCAGCACCTCACAAACCAAACATCGTCAGACATAGTGACAGAGCTTGTTTGTTTGATACCATTTAATTTTAATCCATGTGTTGCCAAGATATTAGTTTCTTAATTCTGATACAATGCTTATCTGATACTAAGGCAGAGCCTTCACGCTTGGTATTAGACAAAATTAATCAAAGTGTCTCACTTCTCTGTACTCGATGACTGTAAGAGCGATTTTATTTACAATGAAAAGAAAATAACACAAAGATGTGTTAACTCCTATAGCCAAAACAAATGAAATGCTGCTAACTGAATTGTATAAAGCAAACTAACTTTTAGTATAGCCACCATATTCAACGCGTAAGAAGTTGGAATTCGCTAAGAGAATCTTTTATGCTTGTGACTGAATCCAATTAGTTGAGTCATATACACAACATTATAACGCAAGTTTTAGGTAAAAGAATAAATTTGAATCGGATAGTGATAAATAATGCGCTACACATCTGTGTCTGTAAACTCAGGAGAAAAAAGCGCGAATATGTTCGTATGCCAAAAGTTTTGTTGCGGAAGGTGGTTTGGGCATTGAGACAGCTGGTTTTGCACTTTCCTGTCAGACTTTTTTTAAAGGAGAACGTATTCTCCCTATTTGTGCTTCGACAGGAACATTTATCTGGTGGTCCCCACTTCCGTGTTTCAGCGCGATGTGCTGCTTGTGTGAAGCGAATTCTATGGGTCAGTAGATTTTGACAGTTTATATTTATACTTCGACATATTTATGTG
Organism: Schistocerca gregaria; assembly: GCF_023897955.1. Lineage (NCBI taxonomy): Eukaryota > Metazoa > Arthropoda > Insecta > Orthoptera > Acrididae > Schistocerca > Schistocerca gregaria. The sequence goes on along the minus strand of NC_064923.1, from coordinate 134,824,911 downwards.
CTTTATATATTTAGGGTTTACTTTTAGGTAATTTATAAACTTTTGTTTTCCTTTTATATACTTTGACATATTTCGACAACAAATAAGTAAGCAAAATCGTTTATCTCAAATTTTTTGGAAACCATCGTCATGAATCGCCCAGCCTATGCTATGTATCTTAAAAGAGTACAAATGTTAATAGAAATATTTTACTAATTTTGCAGTCTTTCCATTTTCTTTTCAGGCATCTTGAGATCCTTTTTAGCCCATTTTATATCACTACATTACCACTTTCGCCATATTTGCATATGCGTTAAAAAGTTTCACTATAAGCTCTACGACAGACTGTTTCACGTTTGGTTGCATGCTATTACATTCCATCAGTTCTCATCACCCCGTTACACCAATACGATTGTACATTATTTAAAGGTGGATACGTAGGTGAACGTGCTTCAAAGTTTCTAACTTCCAAGGAGTTCGCTTCGATGTTGATGGTATGAACCTACGTGATCACTGTGGAGCGTCGTGTTGATGGTGCACATTAATGATTTGTTTCGAACTTTTCTTGAATATCACCGATGTAATTGGGCGAAGTATAATGCATACATCCCATAGAACGTTGGTCTCTGCACCTCGCGGACACTCATTTTTTGTCATGGTGAGTCATTTTCAGCTATAATTTTTCCCGTCCTAATTGTTAACACAGTTCTTTCAAATGAGGCTTACTAAAGTCTGAACTTGCGACTTCGCACTGAAGGAATTCGTTGCCATCGGGATAGCACTCTCCTGCGAAAAAACAAACGCACAGATTCGGGTCTCGGTTCGGCAAACAGGTTTCATTTATCAGGAATTTTCAAATCACTGCACACTCCACTGTCAATTCATTATAGATTGTGTGTATAATTTTACACGTTTCTTTTGTATTGCTTTGTTCCCAACTTCAGCCATTTCCTTCGAAATCTCCCAGACACACGAACACACACACACACACACACACACACACACACACACACACACACACACACATACACACATTCTGACAAAAAGTAGCCCTTGCTCTTACTCGTGGATAATAGAATTACGTATGTGTAGTTTTAAGCAAAAGAGAGCCGAAATTGTTGGCAGTACTATTAATGCTGTAACAGAATCAGACAAGTCTGCGCTGTGTGCTGTGTAGTGTGATATTTGACATCAGTCTGTGGCGTGCTGCATGTCGCCAGTTCAAACGCGATTTGTTACTTCTTATTTACTATTTCTGTAAGTTTCTTGACATATTTTTGTTTTTATTGTGGTATATTCTGATATATTTGATGTTTCTGGAAACGCCAATATTCTATAATATTGAATGTTTGTGTAAACGGCTGTACTCTGGGTCATGGAGCTCGGTTCCGTTTTGGCTGTACGCTTGTGTCCGTATTAAACGTACTTTCAGTTCTGAGTGTTGTATGTCAACCCTGCTTTCGGATTTGGACTTAATTTTGGTTACGTGACACTGTCTGGCGTAGGCGCTAGGTACTTCAGAACAACTACATCACCGTCGATCCACTTCAGCAACATATAATAAAAGACATGCACAGAGACTAGAATACAGCCAGTGCATTGTTCCAAAGGTCGAAATATTCAGGAAACACATGAAATTCTAGCTAGCGATAAGTCAGCTCCCTCACAGTTTTCTGGAGAAGCTGATCAGGACCAGACGAAATAGTTGAAAAGATTCGACTGTGTCACCAGACACAGGAAGTTGGCTCGTCAAGGGGTTTTCGGAAAACGTATTCTTTTACTTCGACGGCAGAGCCAACGATGGTGCGAGAACAACGAAGATGAGCTCAATAGCTGGGACAAGTGGTGGTGGTGGTTAGTGTTTGACGTCCCGTAGACAACGAGGTCATTAGAGACGGAGCGCAAGCTCGGGTTAGGGAAGGATTGGGAGGGAAATCGGCCGTGGCCTTTCAAAGGAACAATCCCGGCATTTGCCTGAAACGATTTAGGGAAATCACGGAAAACCTAAATCAGGATGGCCCGAGACGGGATTGAACCGCCGTCCTCCCGAATGCGAGTCCAGTGTGCTAACCACTGCGCCACCTTGCTCGGTAGCTGGGGCAAGTGTCGGGTCTAAGTGAATAAAACATTTGGTGTCAATCAACAGCAAGTCAGCTTAGCAGAACAGCAATTGCAAAACAGGTTCCACCGTGTAGTGAACTCGTGAAATTATTTTGTGACATCAGATACCGGTCACCCCATTTTCGGTGCCAAAACTGTTGTGAATTCGATAAATTCAATTAAATCAAACACAAAGGGCACAAAATTTAGGGGCTCCTGTATGAATATAAGAGGTGCTTATACACTACTGGCCATTAAAATTGCTACAACAAGAAGATGACGTGCTACAGACGCGAAATTTAACCGACAGGAAGAAGATGCTGTGATATGCAAAAGATTAGCTTTTCAGAGCATTCACACAAGGTTGGCGCCGGTGTCGACACCTACAACGTGCTAACATGAGGAAAGTTTCCAACCGAATTCTCATACAAAAACAGCTGTTGACCGGCGTTGCCTGGTGAAACGTTGTTGTGATGCCTCGTGTAAGGAGGAGAAATGCGTACCATCAAGTTTCTGGCTTAGATAAAGGCCGGATTGTAGGCTACCGCTACATTTCTGCTCGCGTTGGTTGAGATCCAGTGAGTGATAGCAGAATATGGAATCGGTGGACTCAGGAGGGTAATACGAAGCGCCATGCTTGATCCAAACGGCCTCGTATCACTAGCAGTCGAGATGACAGGCATCTTATCCGCATGGCTGTAACGGATCGTGCAGCCACGTCTCGATCCCCGAGTCAACTGATGGGGACGTTTGCAAGACAACAACCATCTGCACGAACAGTTCGACGACGCTTGCAGTAGCATGGACTATCAGCTCGGAGACCATGGATGCGGTTACCCTTGACGCTGCATCACAGACAGAAGAGCCTGCGATGGTATATACTCAACGACGAATATAGGTGCACGAATGGCAAAATGTCATTTTTTCGGATGAATCCAGGTTCTGTTTACAGCATCATGGTGGTCGCATAAGTATTTGGCGACATCGCGATGAACGGACATTGGAAGCGTGTATTCGTCATCCTCATACTGGCGTATCACCCGGCGTGATGGTATGGGGTGCCATTGGTTACACGTCTCGGTCACCTCTTGTTCGCATTGATGGCACTTTGAACAGTGGACGTTACATTTCAGATGTGTTACAACCCGTGGCTCCATCCTTCATCCGATCCCTGCGAAATCCTATATTTCAGCAGGATAATGCACGACCGCATGTTGCAGGTCCTTTCTGGATACAGAAAATGTTCGACTGCTACCCTGGCCAGTACATTCTCCAGGTCTCTCACCAATTGAAAACGTCTGGTCAATGGTGGCCGAGCAACTGGCTCGTCACAATATGCCAGTCACTACTTTTGATGAACTGTGGTATCGTGTTGAAGCTGCATGGGCAGCTGTACCTGTACACGCCATCAGAGCTCTGTTTGACTCAATGCCCAGGCGTATCAAGGCCGTTATTACGGCCATAAGTGGTTGTTCTGGGTACAAATTTCGCAGGATCTATGCACCCAAATTGCGTGAAATTGTAATCACATATCAGTTCTAGTATAATATATTTGTCCAATGAACACCCGTTTATCATCTGCATTTTTTCTTGGTGTAGCAGTTTTAACGGTCAGTAGTGTATGTTGAAAACATAAAAGAAATGTATATAGTTTCGTGTTATTTAAACAAAACAAAGCAAAATTATAAATCTCAAGGCCGATTTGACTGGTCGTGGGCACGACTCAGTTATTATGGGCAAGGAGGAGGGAACGAATCGTCTCACCATTCTTGTTATCGCTCGTCATATGCTACTGTCGGCGGCAGGCGCTGCGTCGGTGCGGTGCGTCGCGTCGACGTCGGAGCTGAGCTGTACGGGTCGGCTGCCCTCATAAGCAATCGCGGCCAATGTAAGATCTCAGCGTTGTCTGCCCGTCATCGGTTGCGTGGCCAAAGCTGTGCTGTCACGGCATCGGAAGGCGGATGATGGTGATGGGTGGAAGAGAGCCCAAGCCCTCTCATTCCCGCAGTGTCTCCATGACTCCCCCTTTTCGCTTCTCATCCATCTCTCAGCTCAACTCCTCTTTGCTACATTATTCCTTTCGGCGTTGTCACTGGTGGTCGAAATTTTCCATGTAGCCCAATGACATATCGTTGTTTCATCGCCACATCTCTTGGATAGTATGCCACAACGATTACAGGCATGCATCAACGCAAGAGGCCGTGCTACTCGGTATTAGAGGTACCCGTGTGTACAGCGATCTGGACCACCACCTCTAAAGGTCTTCCTGTATGGTGCCACAACATGCAATGTGTGGTTTTCATGAGCTTTAAGGGCGGAAATTATGTTTATGTTGATCTCTAATCCAATTTTCTGTACAGGTTCTGGAACTCTCGGAACCGAAGTGATGCAAAACTTTTTGATGTATGTATAAATTTTCTCAATAGCGTTCTTCGAAAAGAACGCCAATTATCTTCCAGGGATTCCCACCTGAGATCGGAAAGCATCTCCGTAACACTTGCGCGTCGCTCACACCTAGCAGTAACGAATAACCTCTGAATTGATTCAATATCTTCCTCTAAGTCGACCTGATGTGGATCCCCAACTCTCGAACAGTATTCAAGAATAGGTCGCATTAGCGCGGTTTCCTTTACAGATGAACCACATTTCACAAACTTCTCGCAGTAACTCGCCTCCCCTAACACAATTCTCACATACACGTTCCATTTCATATAGCTTCGCTACGTTACGTTACGACCAGATATTTAAACGACGTAAGTGTGTCAAGAACGACACCAAGAACGCTGTATTCCGCTGTTTTCCTACTCATCTGAATTAACTTACATTTATCTACATTTAGAGCGAACGGCAATTCATCACACAAACTAGAAATTTTGTGTGAGTCGTTTTGTATCCTCCTACAGTCACTCACCTTCGACACCTTCCGTTACACTACTTCATCATCAGCAAACAGCCGCAGATTGGTGTTCATCCTGTCCACCGGATAATTTATGTAAGTAGAAAATCACAACGAACCTATCACAATTCCCTGCGACCCTTCTTACGATACCGTTGTCTCTGATGAGGACTTACCGTCGAGGACAACATACTGAATTCTGTTACTTAAGATGGCTTTGATCTACTCACATATCTGAGAACCTATGCCATATTCTCGTACCTTCGTTAACAGCCTGCCCTGAGGCACCGTATCAAATGCTTGATGGAAATCTAGCAACATGGAATCTGCGTGATGTCCTTCATCCATAGCTCAAAGGATATCATGCCAGAAAGGAGCAAGCTGAGATTCGCATGAACATTTCCGCCTAAAAACTGGCTGATTCTAGGAATGAAGGTTTTTGCCTCAAGGAAATTTATTATATTCGAACTGATAATACGTTAAAACATTCTGCAGCAAACCGATGTTAAGAATATTTCTGTCTAATCTTTGATGTCCATTTTTTCACCATTCTTATACACGGGAGTAGCCAGCTCTTTTTTCCGGTAGCTTAAGACTCCGTGTTGGGCGACAGACTTGCGATAAATGCAAGCTAAGTAAGAAGCCACTGCTGTAGAGTACTATTTATAAGCTCGAATGGGGATTCCATTATTTTCGACCCTCAGTTGTTTCTCTACGCCAGGGATATTTCCATACGGGAGTCTGTCCGACAGTGAAACGTTGGCATATCTGTGGCTGGATGAAAGCCTTTCGACCAGCTTAGCGATTTTAAATAGGACCAGACTTTTCTAGGGTTCTCGGCCAGATCTTTTGCTAAGGTACGACGGTGGTAGTTGTGTGCTTCACCCATAGATATTTCCACTGGCGCGCTGATCTCTACTAATCTATGCGTGTCGTCATTTCCACGTTCTATTTTGAACCGAGGGGGAAAAAGGCTTTGCTTCCTCAGCGTTTTCCGAATTTGGTTGTTATATCACGATGGGTCTTTTCCGCCCTTCGTCCACTTACTGGGCACATGCTTCCAGATAGCATGATTTACAAACTGTTTACGCTTTGCCCTTTATATTTCTACGTCCATCATACTGGAACGAAATGATATCAATTCACTGTCTCAGTGAGATACTAACAATTACTTTTTGGCTTTTTCTAGCAGAAACACTCTCCTAGTCATCTTGACTGATTCAATAACTCTAGTAACCATAATCACTTTCATGAAATCATGATAATTAATCCCACTTTCTGCAGCAGTAGCTCGCGCTGTTCTCCCATCAGCTGCACCTTCTGTCACCTTAGTGCTGCAGTCGCGTGGTCTTAAAACGAATGTGTGAATGATTCCAAGGGGTTCTGCCATTTAATCTTCCTCGTCAATCAGTCTATCCATTAGCGAAAATTCTATCGAAATCCGTGCTGTAGCTCCTCAGAGTAGCCTGCAGACAGAGACAGAAACCACAGCATGAGACTTTATACACACTGATCACGCAGAACATTATGACCACCTACCTACTGAGCGAGGTGGCGCAGTGGTTAGCACACTGGACTCCCATTCCGGAGGACGACGGTTCAAGGCCGCGTCCAGCCATCCTGATTTCGGCTTTCCATGATTACTCTAAATCGACCGAGGCAAATTCCGGGATGGTTCCTTTGAAAGAGCACGGCCGCATTCCTTCCCCGTCCTTCCCTAATCCGATGAGACTGATGACCTATATCAATTGGAACTCGCCACTGTGTCCCTCAAAGCACTCCATCACACTCATGGCCTTGCGACATGGCGCATTATCTTGTTGAAAAGTACCCCTGTCGTCGAGAAACATGATCGTCATGAAGGGGTGTACGTGATCAGCGACCAGTGTACGATACACCTTGGCCGTCATGGTGCTTTGTACGAGCTCCGCCGGTCCCAATTGATGGCCCCGTGAGTGTTACCCAGAGCATAATGGAACCACCGCCAATTTGTCTCCGTCCCACAGTACAGGTGCCATGGAGCTGTTCCCCTGGAAGACGACAGATTCGCACCCTCCCATCGGCATGAAAAAGAAGATACCAGGTTTCATCAGACCATGTATGATCTGCCACTGGGCCAAAGTCCAGTGCCGATGGTCACGTGCCCATTTTTATCGTACTTGCCGATCACGTGCAGTCATTGGCACATGCGTTGGTCGTCGGCTGCGGAGGCCCATTCGATAAACTGTGTGTTCAGGCACACTTGTACTGTGCCTAGCATTAATGTCTAACGTTAATCCCACCATAGCTTCCTGCCTGTTCTGGTTTCCACTCTGCCCAGCCTCTAACGTCCGAGATCTGTAATGAGGGGTGGACGTACAACTCCACGACGTCTGAACCTGCTTTCACCCTAGTTTCGCGACGTTTTGAAGACACCCTCCACTGCATTTCTCTAAAATTCGAAAAGTCGTACAGTTTTGTAAACTCCCGTGTCGAACCTGCGGGCCATGACAATCTGCTCTCGGTCAAACTATGATAGATCGCGTGCCTTTACAACTGTACACACAGATAACTAGCTCACTGGTACTGCACACACCGTTCGTGCGTCTGACTAGCACTCATTCCTCGCCAGGTGACGCTGCTATGGGCTGGATGGGTTTATATTGATAGCTGTTCGGTGGTCATCATGTTCCGGCTGATCAATGTATATGTGTACAGAAAATATAAAAGAAAACATGGTCCATTGAAGTCTGTAATATTATTTAAACGTAAGAACGTTTACCTTACATCCTACTACGATTAATATTTTCATTTATAAAGTGTATAGACGCTGTCGATCCTTACAGAAACAGAATATACAGATTGTTTCCGTAAGAGAGTGCAAAAATTTAACATGGAATAGAGACTGCTCCACTAAACAAATTGTGGTAGGGAACTTGGGGTCGGAGAAGCCAGCTTAAGGAGATAATAGGAATAAAATCACGTTACTGTGTACTTTTTTATTTACATTAGTTACCATTAACTGCAAATACAATCATTGACATAATGGACGTAGCATTCGTACTGTATGGTACAAAATTTCCAGAAATGACGGCTGTCATCCTCAGTGCAAGCATGACATCGGCGAACAAGATTCTGATGCATCCCGACAGATTTTCCTGGTGTGGTCCTCTTGTTGCCAGGTCCCCCATTTCTTCTTTCCAATGTCTCCTGCATTCGTCAACCGAGCGAAATAAACACTCGTCATGACTAATGATGCATTTTAGGAAATCGTTTCCTGTGCAGCCTTTCACCAGCGAGAGCATTGAAACATACTTGTAAATAAGACGTAAAACAGAAATGTTAGACGAAATAGTAGACAACTCTACTTCCACATCTCCTTAAGCTGACTTCTACGACCCCAGGTTTCCTACATCAAATTGTGCAGTGGAGCATATGTCCTGTTACATTTTTGCGCCCTCTCACGGAAACATCCCGTAGAAGATGTTTGTGTCGTAGCATCACTAGTGGCAAATGGCGTTGCAGGTACAGACTTGTCATTATGAGTGCTAACACTGAGGTTTCAGTTATATTCCGTAAATGTTTATCAGATGTTTTGCGGTGTTGTCGTTTGCAACTGGTGATGCCATGTCGCAAACATTTAAGCTAACTATACAACAAGTTTTTGTCTTCACAACAGTATGTTTTTACGATTTTGGCTGCCCAGGAAGCTTACTTTTAGGCCTTTCTGTAGCAGTAATTTTCATGGACTTCGGGAGATAATTCTATCGAAATTAGTCACAACAGTAAAGAATGTATCCTTACACCTGCTTTGAGTTGAGTTATTACGACATTCTTAAAACATTTAGATACTGCAGCACACTGCCTTCAGGAAATATTACTAATTCAAGTGCTTTCATAGTCTGTTATATGCTTCCAACTAGAACATTTTAAGATGGAAAGAGCAAATTTAGTTTCCTTTTAATATTTGAATGTTACAACTCTGCATCTACCAGTTTAGTAGAATTCTGAAACCGAGTATTCAGCACTTTACGCACAATAGATGTGCGTGATTGGTCAAAGCATTTCTCAGAAAGAAAAAAACGTGTTTTTGTGTTACCTTAATATAACAGTTTGTCTCGCGAAGCTGCTATTAACGATTTTATCCAACGATAACAGTATAGATTTTGTTGACTAAACCTTAGAAGTAATTATTGTGAATGTACCACAAGTTGTGTTACAGAACGAAGTGAATGACATTCTCTAAAATGGTTCACATGGCTCTAAGTACTATGGGATTTAACATCTGAGATCATCAGTCCCCTAGACTAAGAACAACTTAAACCTAACTAACCTAAGGACATCACACACATCCATGCCCGAGGCAGGATTTGAACCTGCGACCGTAGCAGCACTGCGGTTCCGGACTGAAGCGCCTAGAATCGCTCGTCCACAACAGCCGGCAACGACATTCTCTCTCTCTCTCTCTCTCTCTCTCTCTCTCTCTCTCTCTCTCTCTCTCTCTCTCCCTTCCCCATCCCCTACTTCTCCCCTTTCTTCCTCCTGTTTTCATTAGTGACATGTTGCTCAGGCAATAGACGGAACGAAACTGACAACCAACGCGTCTCTATAGCGGTGTGCATGGGTTCCGTGTGGTATGAACAGAGTGACATCTGGCATTAAGCCCCAATTAATATCAAAGGCCATGTGACGCTGCACAATTATCTGACAAGCTCGTGAGCTGTCTAGTTATAGGATGTGACATTTATGACGTCAGTGAACCACAACGTATTTGCACTTAAGTCAACTGCAGAATGACAAATTCGTTATTCTCTCCTCTAAGACTGACATGATTACCTTTCTACTTCTCATTTTTTGTTACCTTGTCTTTCATTAAAAATATTTTTCTTTAGCGCTAAGTGAGACTGAGTATTATACCAAGACATTATCCGTGCGCACAACCTCCAGAATATGAAATATGAAGTAAATAAATGTAAGCTAACGTAAATGTTAGGTTTATCTGATTACTTTCAATTGTTTAATTACCTTAGTATCTGGTGTTTTATAGGCGTCGTCATACAATTATATGAATCCTTTCTCTCAGCATTACATTTCTGTGATCAGGCTTTACGTCTGATAGATGATGTCAGTCAAGAAGTTAATTTCATGTTCGCTGTTTCCTTCTCCTTAAAAAATAAGGTAACTAAATTGAGAATATAGTCACAGTATTAATCATTATAGATCCGTTGTTCGTTAAATCTTTACTCGGAAATTCTTATTTTAAGATAATTATCAAACATCGCCGAAATAACTTCTACCCCACGATGGCAGCGGAGAAGTTATTACAAGGTAAAACGTAATTTTATTTTATGAAACATAGGGTACGTATTAAATATAAGGATACAAAAGACTTTTTGCGACATAATTTCCTCCCGTTTCAGAATGTAAAAGAATAATATCAAGCTTGTATCACGTATCTTTAAATTTCTGATTTCAAGGAAGTATACCAATCTTTAATAGAAAATTCTGTGTGAAACGTATCGAGAAAAATCACATGCACACATTCTACTGAAGCTATATTAGAGCATGTATTTCATACTTCACAAGAAAATTACTAATTTAAAATTCCTTCATCGAGTTTAAGAGTGGGAAAGGGGCGTGATACTATATGACTGAGAAGAATTTGGTTTCAAAAGTCATATTTGCAACAGTTTGATGCCAATAGTCATCTCTTTCTGTCTTGGGATAATCTGTTCATATTTGCGAAGCAGCAAATACATACCGGTAGTTTTTAACCTTCTGTCTTGCAATTGATAGAGTCCATTTACCCCTAGGCTGTTTCTGTCTTGTTCCACTCGGTGGCAAATTAGCTCAGACCCTTTCGGTGGTTCTGAATTGTCATCAGCTACCACCCGCTTCTATTTTTAGCTCTACCTATTCATTCCATAATTTTTATACCACATCGTTTTTATTAAATTTCTATTCCGCTCTCTTAAAATGCTTCTATCTTGATGATCATATTACCACGATCCACATGTCACTGCCATGAAGTTTCAGAAACAATCTCCTCAGTTCTAATATTTACGAGGGGTGCCCAGAAAGCAAGTTCCTAGTGGTCGCGAAATGGAAACCAATCCGATGAAGCCTTGCACATATGTGTTAGGCAATGTCTCGAGTATGCACGTCGGTCGCAAGTTGCACTTTGCAGTTCTAAGCCCATAGTAAGCATGTGGCCAAGAAAATAGTGTCTCCCGCCAAGTATGGGTGCATGCCGAGAGATTTCACCTAATTTTATTCATCTCCACATAACGTAAGTGTCATGCATTTCGTACTTCATGATGACTCTCGTCCACATACTGCATGGGCCATGAAGATGCTCCTGAATCGTTTTCGATAGGATGTGTTTGATCACTCACAATATAGCCCGGATATGGGTCCCTCTGATTTTCATCTCTGTTCATATGAACCGCAGGCTATGAAGACAACGTTTTGGAACAGATAACGGGCAGCAAACTAGCGTGGAAATTTGGCGAAAAGCACTGGGGGCTGCCTACTATAACGAAGTTGTTGGAAAGTTGATACAAGGCTACGACAGATGTATAAATAGGATCGCTGACTACTTAGAGAAGTAGCTGGAAGTTGTAGCTAACTGTTGCAAATAAAACATTTCTGAATTTCAACATGGTTTCCATTTCACGATTGATCGGAACTTTCTTTCTGGACAATACTCATCAAAGAGAATGATGTCATCTGCTTAAGTTAAGAATTTTTTTTTCATTAATATATTATTTATTCGTATACTCTCTCGCAACTATTTCTCGCTTTTTTAAAAAAACTTTTTTTTCATAAATCTTCTAATCATCGTTCTATAAACTATGTACTTATTTGTTCCATGATCGACTACATAGGTCTCGCATGTTGCCACTGAAACTGGCAAACAAATAAGTAAAGAGGCCTTTCTCCTTCAATGCTAACTTGCTTGTAATGGCCCAGTTGCGACAACTTCTCCACCCAAATTGTTAATAATTTAATAAAGTGTGTATGGGTGGTGAAATATTGCCTGCTTTCATGCGTAGTGACAAACTAGTCACTGCCAATTAATAATTCACAGAATGTAAATACGCAGTCTTGAAGAGAACAACGTTAATAATGCGTCTCACTCGAATATATTAAACGTGGAGAATGGAGACACAGAACACGCTTATACAAATTCACCGCAACGTAACAAAGAATGAGCGTGAATATCGAAATATAGTATGTTGTATCTAAATGAATATTTAACTAGATGAAAAGTCGTTTAATACAAGACCAGGCTCCTAACTGACATTTACACTTATGCTCAAAAAAAAAAAAAAAAAAAAAAAAAAGTAGAACACGATGAATATTCACAGGACATGTACATTAGTATGTTCTGCATAGATGATTACTATTTCAGTCACCTCGGTTCAAAAAAATGGTTCAAATGGCTCTGAGCACTATGGGATTTAACATCTATAGTCATCAGTCCCCTAGAACTTAGAACTACTTAAACCTAACTAACCTAAGGCGTGTGTCATGTTGCCTAGTAGACAAAGGGACCGCCATGGGTCCGGATAACATGTTCTATGTGTGATGACATTGATTTTTTTTTTTTTTTTTTGTAATCAGTCTACTGACTGGTTTGATGCGGCCCGCCACGAATTCCTTTCTGTGCTAACCTCTTCATCTCAGAGTAGCACTTGCAACCTACGTCCTCAATTATTTGCTTGATGTATTCCAATCTCTGTCTTCCTCTACAGTTTTTGCCCTCTATAGCTCCCTCTAGTACCATGGATGCGTATAAGGCGCGAATGGCATCCTGTGCTATAGCCATCCCATCCATGCTGCATTCATCTGGTTCCAAAGTTCGTCTGCGGTGGTTGACACTTGATCACAGCGCTTCATTCATCGTTCCACCATATCCCACACGACTGGTAACAAGTCTGGTGACCTGGCGCACCAGAGCGAAATGGCAGGCATCCTGTGACACCAAGAAGGCACGTGTACGTGCAGCAACATGTGGTCGTGCATTGTCTTGCTGAAAAATGACGTCTGGGGTGTTGTGTCACTACGGTATGGGTCCGGGTGACAGGACGTCATTCATGTAGTTGACGATGGTCACCGTGCCCTGGCCAACTGTGATTTGTGGTTGTACCTAATAGCACCACAAACATAAGACCTTACGTTGGCGCAGTATGTCTTGTGCGAATGCAGTCACTGTGATGCTGCTCCCCCTGTGTGCAGCGGATCTGAACACGGCCATCATTTTCAAACAAATACAGCCAGGATTCATCCGGAAACACTTTCTGATGCCCTTCGTGTCCTCAGTGACGTTGTTCAGCAGACCATTTCCATGTACCATGTTGCTGCACATTCGTCGAAGATAGGCGGAGAAGTGGACGATAAGCACGTGACCTATGGTCTAATAAACGGCGATGGACTGCCGCCCTTGATAGTGCACGATGTGTTCCACTGTTGCACCAGACACGAGGAGAACGCAGATGTGTCCTGCAGTGCCATTCGGATGAGGTGTCGGTCTTCTAGGGGGGTGGGGGGAGGGGGGGGGGTATATCAGTGGTGCGACCTGACCTATCTCATTGTATTCAACGGCCTCTGTGAACCATTCTACACACACCCGTTGCTCTGCCGAAACACTTCGTCCCATACGAGAAGCAATTTCCCAAGCGGATGAATCACATTCTCTCGCGTCTATTGCGCCCTCTTCCAGACGGTACGGTTCGCGCATACGTCTATGAGTTATCCTGCACGTTTTCTCAAGTGACACTGATCCATTACCTTCGGGTTATAGGGATGACGAGAGTTACAGGCATATTTTACCAGTAGGTCGTGTTGCGCAGCGATATCGATGTTCACCCTGAACCTGTGAGCCGACATGGTTCAAGTGCTAATAATTTCTGCAAAAGTTAGTAATGTGCATGTCCTGTGAATATATCTTGGCAGTTCAGTGTAGCGGTGCAGCAAAAAGTCTTACATTAGTGTCCAGCGGTACATGATACTTAGCCCTCCCTTAATCAGTTCTTGAAAGCTAACTAGCTTGCAAAGAGTTTCTAATGATTAGTGCTCACTACTGGCTACCAGACCTTACTTTGCAGGGGTAGCATTAGGTATCAACGGCCAGACGACTTATATGGAGTAGCGTATTTTGTTTGTGGGCCACTGCGTAGAGTTATGCATAAATTCCAGAGAACGACCTTTAGTAATTGAATATCATGACTTTGGTATAAGTTATGCGCTGTAAGCAGAGAACAGCAGGAAAATTGTCTGTAGGCCTGAATGTTATGTGTTCCATACTGAACTGGGTTTTGTAGTGACATGTCATGACAATGATGAGAGTATATCACAGTGTAAGTAATATGTTTACAACAACAGTAAATAATGTGTGTGCATCATGAGCATATGTATGCGTGTGAGTGATTCAGTATGTATCGGAGGCTGGTTGAGGCGGCACAAGTAAAAGAAAAAATAAGAAAAAAATGCATGATGTACATACATATTTGGGTCGTGTACAGCACTCCTCTTGTGAAGCATAGTACACATGTGATACAGTGTTGAGACCCATTGTCGCAAATCTTTGTCATATGTTGCAGAGTGTTTATGGCAGACATCTTTGACGTGCGACGGAAGGAATCGTGTCCAGATCTAGGTTTGATTCAAGGAATTCAGAAAGCTAAAAAAAAGGTTCAAATGGCTATGAGCACTATGGGACTTAACATCTATGGTCATCAGTCCCCTAGAACTTAGAACTACTTGAACCTAACTAACCTAAGGACATCACACAACACCCAGTCATCACGAGGCAGAGAAAATCCCTGACCCCGCCGGGAATCGAACCCGGGAACCCGGGCGCGGGTAGCGAGAACGCTACCACATGACCACGAGCTGCGGACAGAAAGCTAAAAGTTGAGTCATGTACTGCACTGCTGAAAGAACCTACTGTATGTAAGGGTAGCAATGTTTCTGACATTACAGAGGTAGTTTTTCGGAAGACGTTTTCATTGCAGCATAAAAAATAAAACATCACATATTCTGGATGCGCGTGTTTTTTCATTGTGCAATTTTTCTCAAACGATTGGAGCGAAATATTGTTTAAAATGTTTGATTGTTTCAGATTGTAAGTCTCACATCACAGCCAGATGATGAGGTTATTGGTTATAAATATTACTATACTTCAAAGATGAGTAACTCACTACTCATTGATTGAAGCATTTGGTGTGAATTACGAGGGCGAATGGAGATTGCTTTCTGGCGGAAGCAGAAATTGGCAGTCTGAAATTGTCTTCATCTTTAGAAATGCATATAATTTAAAGGTGGATGCTAGGTTAATAGATTGAAAAAATCTGACCTATACAGGATCCAGTCCCACAGCTCTCCGATTTCCATCCAAAGGTTCTGCCACTAGCCCACCACCAGATGCAAATTAGATTCCACTTTCCGTGTTCTCAGGCACTGCAGTTCTCTCGAGTTAGTGCGACTGTGCGCTAGGGGTCAATGACATCGTTTACACAACTTAACTTTAATTCATCTTAATTCAGTCAGTTTCTGCGAAACATTTATAAATTACACTCCTGGAAATTGAAATAAGAACACCGTGAATTCATTGTCCCAGGAAGGGGAAACTTTATTGACACATTCCTGGGGTCAGATACATCACATGATCACACTGACAGAACCACAGGCACATAGACACAGGCAACAGAGCATGCACAATGTCGGCACTAGTACAGTGTATATCCACCTTTCGCAGCAATGCAGGCTGCTATTCTTCCATGGAGACGATCGTAGAGATGCTGGATGTAGTCCTGTGGAACGGCTTGCCATGCCATTTCCACCTGGCGCCTCAGTTGGACCAGCGTTCGTGCTGGACGTGCAGACCGCGTGAGACGACGCTTCATCCAGTCCCAAACATGCTCAATGGGGGACAGATCCGGAGATCTTGCTGGCCAGGGTAGCTGACTTACACCTTCTAGAGCACGTTGTGTGGCACGGGATACATGCGGACGTGCATTGTCCTGTTGGAACAGCAAGTTCCCTTGCCGGTCTAGGAATGGTAGAACGATGGGTTCGATGACGGTTTGGATGTACCGTGCACTATTCAGTGTCCCCTCGACGATCACCAGAGGTGTACGGCCAGTGTAGGAGATCGCTCCCCACACCATGATGCCGGGTGTTGGCCCTGTGTGCCTCGGTCGTATGCAGTCCTGATTGTGGCGCTCACCTGCACGGCGCCAAACACGCATACAACCATCATTGGTACCAAGGCAGAAGCGACTCTCATCGCTGAAGACGACACGTCTCCATTCGTTCCTCCATTCAAGCCTGTCGCGATACCACTGGAGGCGGGCTGCATGATGTTGGGGCGTGAGCGGAAGACGGCCTAACGGTGTGCGGGACCGTAGCCCAGCTTCATGGAGACGGTTGCGAATGGTCCTCTCCGATACCCCAGAAGCAACAGTGTCCCTAATTTGCTGGGAATTGGCGGTGCGGTCCCCTACGGCACTGCGTAGGATCCTACGGTCTTGGCGTGCATCCGTGCGTCGCTGCGGTCCGGTCCCAGGTCTACGGGCACGTGCACCTTCCGCCGACCACTGGCGACAACATCGATGTACTGTGGAGACCTCACGCCCCACGTGTTGAGCAATTCGGCGGTACGTCCACCCGGCCTCCCGCATGCCCACTATACGCCCTCGCTCAAAGTCCGTCAACTGCACATACGGTTCACGTCCACGCTGTCGCGGCATGCTACCAGTGTTAAAGACTGCGATGGAGCTCCGTATGCCACGGCAAACTGGCTGACACTGACGGCGGCGGTGCACAAATGCTGCGCAGCTAGCGCCATTCGACGGCCAACACCGCGGTCCCTGATGTGTCCGCTGTGCCGTGCGTGTGATCATTGCTTGTACAGCCCTCTCGCAGTGTCCGGAGCAAGTATGGTGGGTCTGACACACCGGTGTCAATGTGTTCTTTTTTCCATTTCCAGGAGTGTAGATTGATAAAATCTGACCTATACAGGATCCAGTTCCACAGCTCTCCGATTTCCATCCAAAGGTTCTGCCATTAGCCCACCACCAGATGCAAATTAGATTCCACTTTCCGTGTTCTCAGGCACTGCAGTTCTCTCGAGTTAATGCGACTGTGCGCTAGGGGGCAATGACATCGTTTACACAACTTAACTTTAATTCATCTTAATTCAGTCAGATTGTGCGAAACATTTATAAATTATATACAAAAATCTTCCTCTGAAGCAGTGCAGCAATTAGCCAGAAACGAACAAAATCCTTACGGGAGTTCATGAGCTTAGCGTTTTTATACAGAAGGAAGCAAGCAGGCGATTTGAATATATTTATGTAGAGATTCTCAGTGCGTACTAGCACAGCAATGGGTGGAGTCCCTCAGTTCACAGTGATTGAAATCCTAGAAGCTGTTCTTCTAACTTGGAATCTGTTAGTTAAAATAGCTCTGTTACTACATCGGACTGTTACCGCCACCGCTACATCCATCGCCACCAGAGTTCACAAAATCGACGCCGAGAGATCAGCTTCTCCTGCCAAAGACGGGCTGCTATACGACGACCAAGCCATCAGAATGAAAACATCGAAAGGATGCGCTGCCACAACAGCTGCAGCCGCAATCTACGCAACAAGGCGTGCTACCTGAAACACAACGAGGCCAACAACTTTCTGCCGAACCTCTTCTGGGGCTTTTAACAACACTATTCCAGCGCCACAAACGGCGCCGCCGACCGCCAAGGCCACTGCATCGCCACCATCACCTCCAACTCACACAGCACCATCCACATCATCACCAGCAGCGTCGTCAGCCGCAGCATCAGCAGGAGCAGCCACATCATCAGCCATACAAACAGCTACGACGCGTACACCGATAACAGCAGATAAACATTCCCTACACCCAGTCATGTTTGCTTCTTATTTGCTCTTCGTTATTGCTCCCTCTTATCAATTATTTGTCTCACATGTATCATGACTACTATTTTTGCAACCAATAACATAGTAAATTGTGGTTCTTCCTCTCATTCTACTTACATTACTTGACCATCTGCATACTAAATCGGGTTTACCCTTTCTCCTCCTACTATTACATCTCCTTTCTTTTAAATATTTTTATTCGTTAACTTATTAGTATTAATTTTGAGTCCTCGTCGCCAAATGTGAGGTGCTGCCCACTCATCGCGTATAGGGTGCCTAAAGGGTGCTGCATTCTTCGGATGCTATACAACAAGTCAAGTAAACAACATTAGTAGTTTTTTTTTTCAATAAAGCAGATTGATAATACTTAACTTGTATTCATAACAAGTGTCGAAAGCGATGGGTGACATGCAAAGAGTAATGTTCTTCATCATAGGCCAAACAAGCAGTGGATATGGATCACTAATAACTGTTCTTGTATCGCTATCTGTTAGGCCGTGCTAATAGTCTGCGAATGTTGTCCACTGATGTCCGGCCGAGGCTGGCAGAAGCGGTGCTTATATTCACTTGTTGCAGAGGTCGCTGCTGTCGTAGCGTGGTCCTCGTCAGCAGACTACTGGCTGAGGTCGCCTCACTCCGTCTCTGGTCTTGCATTCTTCCTCTTCGTTCCTGGGGTTGTGGCTACGCCAGAACAGTTAATATGTTATCATTGATATAGGTGTGGAGAGAAGTTCGAATTCCATGGTCATCTTCATGAAGACTGTTTGTAACGGTAGCCGTTGCGATGGCAGTTTTATTTATGGACACGATCTACTCCCAAAATTATTTTCATTGAAATTAACACCCACCGTATCAGACTACTCCTCCACTCATATATTTCAGTGTGATTCTCGAACATGAAAGGACTAGTGGCGGAGTGGAAGTCTGGGGTATGTCCTGCAACATGCCTGAAGCGCTCAGTCGGAAACATAATTGACCGGAAAGACGAGCGGCCGTGTTCAACACGTCTCTGGCAAGCAATTTTAAACGATGGGGAAACTGCATAAAAGCTTAAGAGCTTTCGTAAAATAGAAGGTTCAGTCTTGCTAACACTGTGTTTGAACAACTCCACAAATACTAGACTTTGGACCTTTGACAGCCTTCTACTTAGACAACATGTTTTATGCACATCTTCTTCACACTAAAGACATACCATCTGATAGAATTTTAACGAACTTACTAAATGCTCACCTGAAAAACGAATTTCTTATGAACCACGACTTTATTAATTTGCTGTATATGTTGATATTGTTTCAAACTGAACTATAAATTTAACATCATGTATTTATCAAAGAAAAAAACTCTTCGAGTGTATCTCAGATATGCTGACCCGCTCGTATAGCAAACCGCGCAGTGCGGTGGCTTGCAAGACAGCAGGGAACACCAGTATCTGGTCGAATCCACGCGGCGGGATGAAAGTGTTCAGAGCGGTAGACTAGACAGCCCAAGTGTGGATTTTGTTCCCCCAAACAAGTTGTTTAGGCAAATGCTGAGCTTGTACCAAAATTCCGCCTCATAGAATATGATATAGGTTAACTTGACAACTGTGGTGTCAGAAAAAGCACCCGGTCACATAAAGAAATACGTACATTTTATAAAAATTTATAAATGTTTCACATCTCTTAAACCACTGGACCGATTTCAACCAAACTTGGTGTACATATCACGTACTGCCTAGAAAGAATCGCAGTGGGAGTAAGAACCACGAACCTATCAAATGAATGAGTGTGATGGTGGAAAAAAGTGTAACCCAGAACGTACGAATACTCAGATTTCATTCATTCCGTATTTGAGAATGAGGGCACTTAGTAACTAACCAAAACGCTTACACATATCTCAGACTTTTACAAAATATTTTTCATTTACAATCCGAGAAAATCATGAAAGGAAAACTTCTTATAGCTTACTGCATTTCCGCTGTCCTTACAGTAAAACTGCCGCATCATATGTGATGTTTTAATTTAATACGTCTTTACTTCTAATTCTGTTCCCATCACATTTCACACATATGCCACTCAATGTACCTACAAAAATGTATCACTGTACGACATATAGACCACAAGTTACATATGTGTGTACAAATACGTGTGAAATACTTTTAAAATAGGCCTATTTGGTATATGCGTATGTGTACAAAGCTGCAGATAAAAAGCTCTTCCTAAATCCCTGCATTACTTATTGCTTGGGATGAAATACTGTGGGGTAAGAACCAGTAACGTCTCGTTGGGATGTGGGTGACGATGTATAAAGAGAAGGTGGGACGAGGAGACGGAGAGGAAGAGAGAGAAGATAGGAGAACATGGACTTAAAGAGGACGAGGAGAAGATAGATGGGTGAAGACGAAGTGAACATAGATTGAAGGGAGGAGATAAGCAGAATAGCAAGGAGCAGATTTTCAGAGGGGCAGGAGAAGATTAGACAGAGAAGGAAAGATGAGGCAATAGACGGAGGCAGGGGGAGGAATAGAAGCGCAAAGAGAGGGGAAGGAGGAGATAGACGGAGAGCGGGGAAAGAGGAAATAAAGAGAAGACGAGGAAATGGACTGAGAGATGGAGAGGTTGAGATGAACAAAGAAAGGAAAGACAGGGAGATAAACAGAGAGTGGAGCGAGGAAAAGCTGGAAGAGAGGGGGAAATAGGTGACGGATTAATGAAAGATTGGAACAAAAAATCAACCAGGCAACGCCGAATAATCATTTGGTAATAAAATAAAATTTGCAAAATCATGAAAAAGTGTACAACGTAATATACGGGAAAAACCAGGAATAAGAAGAGGTATCTTAATTATGGCAGGGATAGTAATAATGGTTCATATCTTTATCGCTTATGCACCCACTCAGAGTGCGACGATCCCTAATGATCCTGTCGTAGGCAGGACGTTAAGCACTAATTTTCCCTTCAGAGCACGAGGCAGCACGTCGTCATGAGATGACAGCTATCGAAGTTCGTACGCTGAGTTCTCTAATTAAGGTGAATTAGACAGAGACCCATTTCGATCAGAGATGTAAGAAGTAGCTGATAGTGACAGAATATCCAACATGAGGTGGGGGGCTCGAATTTATCCGACGCGATAGACCGGTGCTACTGAGTTCATGACGATGAAATGAGATAGCGCCATAGAATATCCATCGGTTGTAATCACAAATATAACATTTGTTTACCCATTCACCTCATTTTCAGTACAAATACACTCAGCTGAAACCAGAGTGCGTTTGTAAAGCGTGTCTTTCCAAAGCTATTGTTAGGCCCTTTGTTTGATTATCAAATTTAAAGAGAATGCAGTAACAAATTAGACTGTAATACCTTCAATTACAATTTGCGAAGTACAAACGCTGCTGCCACATGTTGCTGCATAGCAGTGCATCCCTATATGTAAAGTTAGTACCGTCAATACTACCCGTCCTTTTATTATTTACTAATGTTACGTCACAGTCTATATGCATGAGCTAATGTAAATGAACATTTGAGTGACAGTACCTTTCCCACCATTGACGTCTGTAGCGAAGCAGCGCCGTTTGAGATAAAACCTCATTTACGAAGAACTTCCGTTGTCTCGATCTGCAACGGTTATCTAATGCAGGGTTTCCCGAACTGTGTTCCGCTGGTAGTGAATAAGTGCTCCGTGAGGAATTACCAATAACTTGGGGATTTTGTATTCGATATTTTGACGAAATTAACATTGTTTTAGACCTTATAATGATTTCTCTTTTATTAGCTATAGATTTAAAATTGAAGTAATCACGGAATAAAATAAGTTTATGTCATTTTTTTAAATTTTGTTAACCTGCAACATAAGCAAAGTGTTACAACAGGTTACCAGGACTCTTAAAGTGTCCGTCACAGGAAAAGTTCGGGAGCCCCTGATCTAATGTAGTATTGTCGTAGTTGGTACATTAATAATGGTTTGCTGGGAAAGATGGGAATGATGTTTGAGAAATATAGATATACAGTGCGATCTATAAGTTACAGGTCGAAGATTTCTATTCACTTATTTTTCTTGTCATCAGCTTCCTGTGTAGTTTGATGCTGCCCACCAAAACTTCCTTTCTTCCAAGAGTGTTAATCCCACCGCGTTGCAGTAAAACTTGCGTGGAATTTGGGAAGTAGGACAGAGCACTAGTAGAAGTGAAGTTGTTGGCGTGGATAGTTCAGTCGGCAGAGGCAGAAGATCCTGATTTCGGTCCCGAACCGGCAGACGGTTTTAATCGTTAGAAGTTACAAATCAGCGAACATTCCTCTGCACAGGGAAAATTCGTTATGGATACTTTTCAGTTGCTGCACCAGGTCTTTCTCTATTGGGTTTAAATCCGGGCAGTTTGCTGGCCAGTTGAGTACGATAAACTCATCCTGATACTGTTCGAACCACGCAGGTGTACTGCGATCTGTTTGATACATTCTATTTTACTCCTGGCAGACGCCATTGCGAGAAGGGAAAACCAACTAAATCGTGGGTGAACATGGTCCCCAAGGATAGATACATTCTTGTGTGGACACATTGTGACTTCTAGAATGACGAGATCACCCAGCGAATGCCACCAAAACATTTCCTAGACCATAACGCATGCAGGGTACTGATTGCAAACGATTCACGCCGTACACGCCAACGGTCATCTGTACAGAGAGTATGAAACGTGAGTCGTGTAAAATGTTCACCTGTCGCCACTCAGTATATGTCCACTTGCGTTAGTGGTGTGCAAATTTCAGCTTTCATCGACGAGGAACAGCAGTCAGAAAGGTGCATGAACCAGACACCTGCTGCAAAGGCCCATACGCTGCAACGTTCTGTGTACGGCCGACGAGGAGACGCTTTTGGTACCCATTTGGATCATCTGTACATCTGTCCATTGGTGAACAGTTGCACGTCTGCAGATAACCTTGAAGGTAGGGCAGTCACAGCAATGAGTAGTCATCTTCGATACTGATAAACCGCTTTAGTTGTATTTAGTACTTTGTTGTTGGATAACTACTGGTTTCGTGACACCGCGAACAGCGAATGTTGTATACACAGTTCCGAGCTTTTCCGCTATAACGGTTTTGGTCATATGTTTACCTGAAGATGTGTCTTCTAATGCCACAAAACCGGTAGTGATCTAGTAATAAGGGACTGAATACGGCTGAAATGGTTTATTAAAACCCAAGTTCTCCCTTCACAGCGGTCATTCATCCATGTCGTCCAAGGGCTATAGTGCATTACATCTGCCTCGGCCTCGGCCTCGGCACTCGGAAACTCAAAATAAGGCCATTCTTGGCCTGAAATCCAACGATCATGCCCTTTTGGACGTCAGTTAAATCACTCCGTTTCTGCGTTATGACAATGACTGTACTGTTTCCCGCACATCCACATCCCTCACCCCCCCCCCCCCCTCACCCCCACACATACCCATCAGCCACGCCCTGCTTATAAGCATTCTATAACTCGACTGCTGGTGCTACCGACACTTGCTTTCTGTGAGTGGAACATTGACGGTGGTGGTCACATTAACGTCACTGCACCGTGTACAAATGATCAGCTTTCACAGCAACCGCACACAGAAGGAAGGCGTAACGACATCGACAGCCTGCAAATTGTAAGGTGTGGGCAAGTTTTACGCCCTACATTAAATAAGGAACACACAACTGAAGATACAGAGCCACTTTCTTTCGAGCAACAGACACGAAATTTAACCGACAGGAAGAAGATGCTGTCATATGCAAATGATCAGCTTTTCAGAGCACTGACACAAGGTTGGCGCCGGTGGCGACACCTACAACGTGCTGACACGAGGAAAGTTTCCAACCGATTTCTCATACACAAACAGCAGTTGGCCGGCGTTGCTTGGTGAAACGTTGTGGTGATGCCCCGTGCAAGGAGGAGAATTGCGTACCATCACGTTTCCAACTTTGATGAAGGTCGGATTGTAGCTTACCGCGATTGCTGTTTATCGTATCGCGACATTACTGCTCGCGTTCGTCGAGATCCAATGACCGTTAGCAGAATATGGAATCAGTGGGTTCAGGAGGGTAATACGGAACGCCGTGCTCCATACCAACGGCCTCGCATCACTAGCAGTGGAGATGAAAGGCATCTTATCCGCATGGCTGTAACTGATAGTGCAGCCACGTCTCGCTCCCTGAGTCAATAGATGGGGACGTTTGCAAGAAAACAACCATCTTCACGAACAGTTCGACGACGTTTGCATCAGCATGGACTATCGGCTCGGAGACCACGGCTGCGGTTACCGTTCACGCTTCATAACAGACAGGATCGCCTGCGATGGTGTACTCAACGACGAACCTGGGTGCACAAATGGCAAAATGTCATTTTTTCGGATGAATCCAGGTTCTGTTTACAGCATCATGATGGTGGCATCCGTGTTTGGCGATATCGCGGTGAACGCACATTGGAAGAGTGTATTCGTCATCGCCATACTGGCGTTTCACCCGGCGTGATGGAATAGAGTGCCATTGGTTACACGTCTCTGTCACCTCTTGTTCTCATTGACGGCACTTTGAACAGTAGACGTTACATTTCAGATGTGTTAC
This sequence comes from Schistocerca gregaria, assembly GCF_023897955.1. NCBI lineage: Eukaryota > Metazoa > Arthropoda > Insecta > Orthoptera > Acrididae > Schistocerca > Schistocerca gregaria. The sequence continues at coordinate 134,800,456 of NC_064923.1, read as the reverse complement.
GATCCGTGGCTCTACCCTTCATTCGATCCCTGCGAAACCCTACATTACACCAGGATAATGCACGACCGCATGTTGCAGGTCCTGTACAGGCCTTTCTGGATACAGAAAATGTTCGACTGCTGCTCTGGGCAGCACATTCTGCAGATCTCTCACCAACTGAAACGTCTGGTCAATGGTGGCCGAGCAACTGGCTCATCACAATACGCCAGTCAGTACTCTTGATGAAGTGTGGTATCGCGTTGAAGCTTCATGGGCAGCTGCACCTGTACACGCCATCCAAGCTCTGTTTGACTCAATGCCCAGGCGTATCAAGGCCAATATTACGACCAGAGGTGGTTATTCTGGGTACTGATTTCTCAGGATCTATGCACCCAAATTGTGTGAAAATATAATCACTTGTCAGTTCTAGTATAATATATTTGTCAATGAATACCCTTTTATCATTTGCACTTCTACTTGGTGTAGCAATTTTAATGGCCGGTAGTGTAGATGCTCATAAAGTGAGATCAGAAAACACATAAACTGACAGTAGCTTAAAAAATAGCCTCACACAAATAGCAACACAGAAACTGCTGGATTGATCATTCCCACAATGGAAATATAACTCGTCAGGGTTCTCATTCACATTCGCAATTGGCATGTGTTGTTTATGAGAAAATCGTGGTGTGACTCGTGCAGCAGTGCGAAACGTCTACGAAAACATATCGGAATTCGACATTGACAGGTTCGTTGCATGCCACGATAATGGTTTATCATTCCACGATGTTGCAGGCGGCGCCATTATCCCATAACGGTACCAGGAAGTTGATTCGATGCAGGATCTAAACGGACGCACTACTCTAGCGCCTGAGAGTACTTATAAGTCCTCTAAACTGTTCAGAATCGTACAGTTATATTATGTGCCTACAAAGCTGAAATGGGCTTGCTTGCAGTAGGACAGCTACTCACACAGACATTGCGACGACACCTAAAGGTAAATCAGCACGGTGGCCATTGTTCCGACTTGCTTTGACAAGGGAGCAGACACAGACGCGCGGACAGCGGACAGCGGTGCGCCCAACGGCAATGGAAAGGTAACCCACCACTTCGGTGTGGGTTTTTCCTTTTTTTTTTTTCAGACGAGTCCTGCATCAGCGCACGCTATCAGGATGGACGTATCAGCGTTTGGAGGCTCTGTTGACAACGAAAATTGTAGCATTACATTCGTCAACATCGAACAGACATGAATAGAGGTTACCATATGGCACACACAACGATCACGTAAGGTTTGCTTGGCCGGTAATTTGGATAGAAGCTGTTACATTTCTGTCATGTTTAGTCCAGAGACTGCGTCCAGTCTTCGAGATGCCTCTGACGTTACTGCTGTTCGCCAAAGGATAACGCATGAGCTCATGTCGTTCATGTTATCCTGGCCTACCCAGATACAGAGGCCCTAACCAGTTCGTTCTCCGGATTTCTTATCCAGTGAAAGCATTTAGCTAGCGTTAAGCTTAGAATATGTGCTAGAAAATGACCCACGGTTGAAACTGGTCAACTCCACGGATAATGAACAGGACTGAGACTATTGGGCCACGTTTTTATTCTAAAAACACATAGGGGTTGTAGACTAGCACAAAAATAAAATTTTAAAGAATTTAGTTTTCGGTTAACGAGGGACTGGCACATTGTAGCTGACCAGGCGCTACAATTAAACTATGGCGGCTTGGAATGAAGCACTATTGCTTAAATATAATAAAGTGGAAATTACAGTTCTGTTTACCTGATGGCTGGATTCTGTTCGGGATTCACATTCAAATCATCCTCTAGGATACAAAACCAAAATTACAGTCATGTACAATACTGGTGTTGGCAAATTATTAAGCACACGTCAAAAATAAATAACTAAGCCTTTCAAGATATCCATACCAGATAGTCAAAAATGCATTTCCCGAATTATAAGAACCATTCCAAGACTTATACGTATAAGAAAGTGAAAATGAGCGGTTGTAGAGCATACAGGTATTTGCTGTCCCTCCTGGTGTTGCCATTACAGGGTGGAGAAAACACAACTGGCCCAGGAAATACACTGCCTTCCAAGATACTATTCCAGGCGGGAGTAAAATGAATGTGCGCAACGAAAAATAATAAACGCTAAAATGAAGATTTGGCCCTGTCTGATTACCTCCTGAAGCAGATCTTAGGGTCTCTTAATTCTATAAATTACAGTCTAAACGTAAATGAGCGATGAAGGCAACTAATCCTACTATATGATGAACGTTGTTCCTGCTTATACATTTATTGTAGGTTTAAAAAAAAAACTTTTACATTACGAAGTTCACATTTCCTAAGTAAAATTACTAATCAATTGCCCAACTCTGCCCCTTATTATGAGTGCGCGATCTAATATCAATAACGCAAAACGACTGACATCATCCACATACCAAACACTAGAAGGCACTACTTTCAAAGATGATCTACGGTGGTGTGTAACGTGATCATAGCTGTTTGGGTTTTATAGCCCTAATAAGCCGAAACAATTTGCGATACCACCGTATGGACTGCATCCAATGCGTCGAAGTGATGGTTCTCATACTCGTCTGCGACGATGGAAGAACTCCAGCAACAAATAACTCTTTCAAACACTAGGACAGCATAAGGCGGTCCTCTGACTAATATACTCTAATACTCTCTTTTCCTCTTTGCGTTCTACAGACGAGAAACCTGAACTCCCAGCCACAAGGACAGAGTCCAGATAACGCTTCAACGTAAGTATGGGCAGAGGAAGTGCTCTCAATTACTGAACGCTGCGTACCCAACGACGACTTCCTACCCGGAAGTGAAGTCCAGAATCGTATAGGTTCGCAACAGTACAGTACCTAACTGTTCTAAATATAAACTCTCCTGAGAGCAAAGACAGCAAGTTCGTCTGTACCAACGAAGCTGATACCGAGCGACCGTCACACACGGGCGCTCACAACGAAAGATCTCGTTTCTCCACCGCTTGCTTCCCAGCAAGGCTCAGCTCCCCGCCATCGTAATTCCGAAAACTAATCATACTCCCGAAACCACGGAAAATTCTCCCTCTCTACAGATTCTTCCGAACGCCGACCAAACATATTTTAGTCTTTTGTCGTCCAGAGCGGAAAGTTTACGAGGAAAAACTTATAGTCGTACAATGGTAAGCTTCTGAGTAAAATTCCTTGGAAGTAACTCAGCCTGCATGGTTTCCGAGGTGTCGCTTCTTCGCTCCTCTCACCTGCGTCCAAGATTTTCAGAATTTGGAAGTATTATCCGGTTATCCTTGCGGTCCTACTACAATAACTGCTGATAGCGGCCTCTCGCCCTTGTATTGTGACTTCGCGCTCAGGTGTCCACACTGTCCGCTTTGGCACTTACTGTGTGGAGCTGAACCACTACACCTGTGTGGGCCTTCCACCGAGGGCTTGAGTTCCACCTGCCGTTTCATTTCCACTTTCGCTCCAACCTCTACCAGTATAATAGTAAAAACACTCCGTCACCTTTCATGCAATAAGCGTTAACAATTATTTACAAGGCTTACGTGACAATGTCAGTCTCCTTCAAATATTCATATATACAATGTACAACCTATCACATGATACCTAATTGTGTTTGTAGGTCACGGCAAAGTATGTGGATGTGTGCTTGTCAGGTGCGAAATTATAGCCACATAACAGCCAGACAAAGGGAGTAAAGCACCCACAAGGTGAGGAGGAAACGACAAGAAACTCCACGGGTTGACAGCGTGTGTTGTGTTAATGCAGAGATTACCTAATCTTGCAGTATGAGCCCACGTATCAGTAGGGGGTTGCACCCTTCTGGACCGCCTGCAGGCTTCGATTCCGTTAGGAATGGTACCATAAGGCCATTGTTCCCTCTCCCAAGACAAGCCTCCCCACAGCTGTTGTAACTGGCTCTCGATATCCCGCATAATTGCGCTGGGACAGAGCTAACGTCCGAGCTAGTCCCGCACAAGTACTACAGGGGACAGATTTGGAGACCCTACTGGCCTCTGGAGTACTTCAGCATCCACGTAAACAGTTCACAGAGACACGTTTCATCTGTAGACGAACATTGTCCTATTGTTAAATGGAATCACAATACTTGTGCTTGAGAGGCTGTACATGAGGACGAGGGGTGTCTGTTATGTACCGATGTGCCTTCGGAGTTCGCTCAATCACTTCCAGCAGTCCATGCTTTTCGGTCACGGCACCCCATCGAATGCAGCCATTTGTGTTGTGGTGTTGACGGCAGCCTGCGCATATGGCGGTAATTCCCTAACCTGGCTGCTGTTTCTCTCTAACGTATTGTGCGGGATCACTCAGAATGTCGCACTGAGTCCATCAGCTGTTCTCGTATGGCACACTGAAATGTGAAGAGGTTATGGTGAGCTTGGTGCACAGTACGGCAATCCGCCCTTTGATAAAGCGGAAAATTGACGGCGAGAATGGCTGCCCTTTCGTTCCCACGCTGTCCAATGTCGGGCCGCTGTCACATCTGAATGCCCCGAAAATGTGGATATTACACGATTCGTTCAGCTGGACAATCTGAGTTCGACAAAGGTCTGTGAGTTGGTGATAACGCTCACACAAATTCGTGGCATCCCCATGCCCATCACAGTACTCGACCATGATATGAAGCAGTTTATATCCGTTATATACCTTACCATGCCCGTTAACAACGCTAAACACAAGTGAGCTGTGGGCCATTCTACCCGTCACAGGGAATTGCAATCCTTATAATCTACATACCGGCAGGTGATTTATATGTTATATAAATATTAGGCCGTATCTTCTGCGTGTACATTCTTTGTCAGGTAGCGTATTTCATGTAGTTCAAGACGTGCAAGCCGGCTTACACCATTTGCCACCAGTTGTCGACGACGTTATTGGATTGCCAATCTTAAAATGCACATATCTTTTCCAGGAGTTTTTATTTTGCTCATCGTTCACAGGGTGACCAACAAAAAATGGTTCAAATGGCTCTGATGACTATGGGACATAACTTATGAGGTCACCAGTCCCCTAGAACTTAGAACTACTGAAACCTAACTAACCTAAGGACATCACACACATCCATGCCCGAGGCAGGATTCGATTCTACGACCGTAGCGGTCGCGCGGTTTCAGACTGTAGCTCCTAGAACCGCTCGGCCACTCCGGCCGGTGGTGACCAATAAATGTTGTGACAAACTTCGAGCCGCTGAGGAGGCTGCCTTGAGGAACAAATTGAGGACAGAAATTATCGTCCGTAAATGTCACACAACAACGCTACAGGGCGTCCGTCGAAGTTATAGTCGCCACGAAACCACCCTTTCGGCAGAAAACGTGACCTTGTACGCTGACGGACCGTAGGCTGAACGTTTGGCAATGTTGTTTGTTAGTCAGTGATCGCAACTGATTGCCGCGATCATTAGTGGGAAAGATAGAGCTAGCTGAAGCGGAGAAAGGCATTGTCTCCTACGAATGCGATGCCCTGTCTCCCCGGTGGATGTCCATTTCGGACTCGGTATTCTATCTGCAGTATATTTTCTCCTGAATCCGTGTAAAATCTCCACTGTTCATCGGTATACACGAGAAAAATAAACTGCAGATGGATACTCGTGCTCGAAACCGTCATCCATCAAGGCAACAGAGCATGGCATTCATAGAAGGCCCGCCTACGCGGCAGCTGACTTCATGGCTTCATTTTCCGGTGGTAATTGTGGCAGTCAGTTACTATCACTGAATTGGACACAACTTTGCGAACGTTCCGCCTATGGTCCATCAGCGCACAGAGACGTCTGCTGCAAAAGAAGTGACGCCGGTGCCTGTAACTTCAACGATCTTTCGCGTCGCTGGATGATGTTTCCGGTCACGGGTTCCTATCCTCGAGCTGTTCCTCCAGACACTCTCTACAACCCCGCGAGGTTTTCCGCAACATTTCTGGTACGCTCTATATAGTGTCCAACAGTGTACTTCTTCTAAAGAAGTGGGGGAGGAGAGGCATTTGTTGTCAAATAAATAATGAAAACAAAATTGATTCTTATAAGGCTACAGACAGAAACATTGACGGTATCATCTAAAACAATAACACCTGAACAAAGTCTATGATCTTCACAACAAATAGCACTGAAGTGACAAAAGTCTCGGGCCTGTTTTTTTCCGGAGTAGTGCTGGAACTCGACGTGGCATGGACTCAACAAGTCGATGGAGGTCCCCTGCAGAAATACTGAGCCACGCCGCCTCCATAGCCGTCCGTAATTGCGATAGTGTTGCCGATGCAGGATTCTGTGCGACAACTGACCTGTTGAATACGACCCATAAGTGCTCGATGAGATTCACGTAGGGAAATCTGGGTAAGCAAGTCATTCGCTCAAACTGTCCAGAATTTTGTGTCATGGTACCTGACGGCTCAACACAAAAGTTTTGTCTCAAGTGCAGATAGTGTTGAGGATCAGTGGACAAAGTTCAAAACCATCGTACAATATGCGTTAGATGAGTATGTGCCAAGCAAGATCGTCAGAGATGGAAAAGAGCCACCGTGGTACAACAACCGAGTTAGAAAACTGCTGCGGAAGCAAAGGGAACTTCACAGCAAACATAAACATAGCCAAAGCCTTGCAGACAAACAAAAATTACGCGAAGCGAAATGTAGTGTGAGGAGGGCTATGCGAGAGGCTTTCAATGAATTCGAAAGTAAAGTTCTATGTACTGACTTGGCAGAAAATCCTAAGAAATTTTGGTCCTATGTCAAAGCGGTAGGTGGATCAAAACAAAATGTCCAGACACTCTGTGACCAAAATGGTACTGAAACAGAGGATGACAGACTAAAGGCCGAAATACTAAATGTCTTCTTCCAAAGCTGTTTCACAGAGGAAGACTGCACTGTGCTTCCTTCTCTAGACTGTCGCACAGTTGACAAAATGGTAGATATCGAAGTAGACGACAGAGGGATAGAGAAACAATTAAAATCGCTCAAAAGAGGAAAGGCCGCTGGTCCTGATGGGATACCAGTTCGATTTTACACAGAGTACGCGAAGGAACTTGCCCCCCTTCTTGCAGCGGTGTACCGTAGGTCTCTAGAAGAGCGAAGCGTTCCAAAGGATTGGAAAAGGGCACAGGTCATCCCCGTTCTCAAGAAGGGACGTCGAACAGATGTGCAGAACTATAGACCTATATCTCTAACGTCGATCAGTTGTAGAATTTTGGAACACGTATTATGTTCGAGTATAATGTCTTTTCTGGAGACTAGAAATCTACTCTGTAGGAATCAGCATGGGTTTCGAAAAAGACGATCGTGTGAAACCCAGCTCGCGCTATTCGTCCACGAGACTCAGAGGGCCTTAGACACGGGTTCACAGGTAGATGCCGTCTTTCTTGACTTCCGCAAGGCGTTTGACACAGTTCCCCACAGTCATTTAATGAACAAAGTAAGAGCATACGGACTATCAGATCAATTGTGTGATTGGATTGAGGAGTTCCTAGATAACAGAACGCAGCACGTCATTCTCAATGGAGAGAAGTCTTCCGAAGTAAGAGTGATTTCAGGTGTGCCGCAGGGGAGTGTCATAGGACCGTTGCTATTCACAATATACATAAATGACCTGGTGGATGACATCGGAAGTTCACTGAGGCTTTTTGCAGATGATGCTGTGGTGTATCGAGAGGTTGCAACAATGGAAAATTGTACTGAAATGCAGGAGGATCTGCAGCGAATTGACGCATGGTGCACGGAATGGCAATTGAATCTCAATGTAGCGAAGTGTAATGTGATGCGAATACATAGAAAGATAGGTCCCTTATCATTTAGCTGCAAAATAGCAGGTCAGCAACTGGAAGCAGTTAATTCCATAAATTATCTGGGAGTACGCATTAGGAGTGATTTAAAATGGAATGATCATATAAAGTTGATCGTCGGTAAAGCAGATGCCAACCTCAGATTCATTGGAAGAATCCTAAGGAAATGCAATCCGACAACAAAGGAAGTAGGTTACAGTACGCTTGTTTGCGCAATGCTTGAATACTGCTCAGCAGTGTGGGATCCGCACCAGGTAGGGAAGATCCAACGGAGAGCAGCGCGCTTCGTTACAGGATCATTTGGTAATTGCGAAAGCGTTACGGAGATGATAGATAAACTCCAGTGGAAGACTCTGCAGGAGAGACGCTCAGTAGCTCGGTACGGGCTTTTGTTAAAGTTTCGAGAACATACCTTCACCGAAGAGTCAAGCAGTATATTGCTCCCTCCTACGTATATCTCGCGAAGAGACCATGAGGATAAAATCAGAGAGATTAGAGCCCACACAGAAGCATACCGACAATCCTTCTTTCCACGTACAATACGAGACTGGAATAGAAGGGAGAACCGATAGAGGTACTCAGGGTACCCTCCGCCACACACCGTCAGGTGGCTTGCGGAGTACGGATGTAGATGTAGATGTAGATGGTACACATTGTCATCGATAAAAATTCCATCATTGTTTGGGATCCTGTAATCTATGAATGGCTACAAATAGTCTCCAATTAGCCGAACATAAGCATTTCGAGTCAATGATCCACTATAAACACAGCTCACACCATTATGGAGTCACCATCAGTTTGTCCAGTATCTTGTTAACAACTGGGTCCGTGGCTTCTTGAGGTCTGCGCAAGACGCTATCAGCAGCTCTTACCAACTGAAATCAGATCTCATCCGACCAGGCCACGGTTTCCCAGTCTTCTAGGGGTCCAACCGATATTGTCATGAGCCCACGAGAAGCGCCGCAGACGATATCGAACTGTTAGTAAAGCTACTCACGTCGGTCGTCTCCTGCCACAGCCCTTTGAAGCCAAATTTTGCCACACTGTCGTATCTTACACGTTCGTCGTACTCCTCTCATTGGTGTCTGCTGTTATTTCACGCAGCGTTGCTTGTCTGTTAGCACTAACAAATCTCCGCAAACGCTGGTGCTCTTAGTCGTCGGCTGCTACGTTATCCGTGGTGAGAGGTAACGCCTGAAAGTTGATACTCTCGGCACACTGTGCACACTATGAATCTCTCAATATAAGGTCCCTAACGATTTCCGAAGTGAAATTCTCCATGGTGAAGCGTGATTTCTTTTTAAACAATATTCTTAAGAATTTATTTTATTTACTAGCGATTCATCAAGAACATTAACACATTTAATCACACTATGTAAGCATGGAAGTAGTTGCCAGGGAGTAACTGATGAAATCATAACCAAATTCCTTTAAACAAAGGGGAATTTTATTCACTTTAATAGTGCCTAAAAGCATTTTTTTAAAATAAACAGATTTAAAATTATAATCAGAAAGCATGCTCTAAATATCTAAGTTACGATTTATTCAGAGGCAGAAAGAAACATGATTTGACTGTATGAGCTTCCGGGCAGAGAACCTTGTCGCTCCCTTTTGACACGGCCCTAGTTACGACCGCTCACAATCGCCTCTGTAAGACTACACTGGTGCAAATCTGCAACACACCAGAGTACTTTAAACTAAGAGTTTTAACAATTTACACAAGCACACAAACTATGCACCCCCCGTAGTAGGGGTGGAGATGGTACAAAACACTAATAATTAAAATATTAACCTTGCCACTGAAGGTGCAACTTGAATTTAACTTCTCAAAAAAAGTCTTACAGTGAAAAGGTGGCATCTGTATACGCTAATATGATCATTTAAATAACAGCCCATGAAATGCAATCTTATATAAAATTCTACAAGGTTGGCCAAACAATAGTTAAGATGCTCTGCAGTACATAGATACTGCCTCTCAAGATCATAGGGAATAATATCAAAGTTTCCAAAGGTCAGAACATATTGAGGTATTAGGCCGTTACACTCCAAGCACTAAATTTGTTAACACACCAAATCCGACATACATGATAGAGGCAGCTACTAACGTACGGTAGATTGATAGGGAGATTACCGAACAACCCGAATCGCAGGTTGCTCTAACCCGCCCCTACTCCACAAGGGAAAAACGACCCACCCAGTTTATAAACAACCACCATCCTGCCGGTGAGCAAACGGAGAAGAATGGTAGGACGACCCCAAAGCAAAACGGCTGGTGACCTCACCAAGAAAACAAGTAGAATTTGACAAGAGTAAATCAAACAACATATCACCAATCACTTAACTTCTAATAAAATGCGATTTCTCGAGAAGACCTGGCGCAGCACCCCCAAATCGAACTCCCGAACCGTCCGCTGCCAGCCGCTTCAATGGACACAGGAAGGCGCCCCGATCTCCCGTCTCACGGCGTCGCAGCTCGCACCGGTCAGAGTGATGTCGTGGGTTGACTCATGTTGCTCTCGTGTCGACCGCGAAGTCACTGTATACCGCGACCCACTGGACTCACGTGGCGACCTCACATGCGCCGACACTCAAGACGGACAAGTCATCTTGTGTCTCATTGCGCGACCGATCAGCCGATCGATTCAACCGCCAATGACCATTGCCTGAGCAAACTCGAGCAGGCTGGCGCCCTATCGCGCAGACTCAGATGTTGGAACTAAGCCCCGACAGGGCGACCACTCGCTGAGTTGTCTTACTGGCGGAGTGGAAAGACTCTCATTTTGCCGGCTTTAAAGGCTGACCCGAACGACAGACATACTAGCACTCCGAACGACAGACAGACACTAACTGCCTAACAAATGCGGACGAGAGACTGACAAGCAAGCTGGGGACGAGAGACTGACCCAGACTGACCGACAGGTGAGTTTTTTTCTTTATTTTTATTTTCTACACCTTGTACAAAGGTGGGCTGTCTGCAGCATAATACGCTGCTCTTCAGCCGAGATTGATACAATATAAAACATAGCGGTAGTACAGACGATACAAGACAAATGGCGGCTAAAAAACTGTAAACACTGAAAAACAATATGCAAGAAGCCGTTCACGCTGGACAAGAAAAACACTAAAACCTGTTGACACGGCCTACATAACATGGATGACTGCGACAGCACACGTGAACAGTGGTGGCGTGACGGCGGAAGAACACTAACCACAAAACAAAGGCACACACACGAGACACTGATGGCGATGATCTCCGGCGCGCGAACGTCCACTGAGCGTGTACGAGTCCGGGGACCTGTCAAGAGAGGAGGAGGGTGTGGGAGAAGGGAGAGCAGAGATGCCAAAGGCAGGGGAGATAGGGGGGAGGAAGGAAGGGAGGAAGGGGGAGGGGAAGCCTGGGGGAAGAGTGGTGGAGGAAGGGGGTTGGGAGGAAAAGGAGAGAGAGGGGATGGAGGGTGCCCAAAGGAAAAGACACAGGAAGTGGGAGGGGAGGATCAAAGTTGATAGGAGGGGTAGGTGGAGGGGAGGAGGACAGAGGGTGGAGAGATGGAGACCGGGTGGGACGCGGGAATACAGGCTCGGCAGTGGCGGCGTAGGAGAGGATGGGTGAGAGAAGCAGATGAGGAGGATCTAGTTTACAGGTGTACAGGACCCGTATCCTTTCAAGGAAAAGAAGGAGGTGGGGGAACGGAAGAAGGTCGTACAGGATCTGCGTGGGGCAGGGGAGACGAATGCGAAAGGTGAGGCGGAGAGCATGGCGTTCAAGGATCTGAAGGGATTTGTAAAAGGTAGGAGGGGGGGGGGGGGCGGAGATCCAGGCCAGATGGGCGTAACAAAGGATAGGGCGGATGAGGGATTTATAGGTGTGGAGTATGGTGGAGGGGTCCAGACCCCACGTACGTCTGGGAAGGAGCTTGAGGAGACGAAGTCAGGAGCGTGCCTTGGCTTGGAGACTGGCGAGCTAATAGCGCCCCTTTGTTCGAGATAAGTTAATTCCCGTCGTGCGGCCATAAATCAGGTCGGAAACCTTTTCCCATGAATCACCTGAGTGCAAATGGAAGCTACGCCCTTTTCTGCCTTGCGTACGCTATACTATGTGCATACCGCTATACCGTGACTTTTGTTATCCCAATGCACGTACAATATTGAAAAATTGTAGAATCGTCGTTCACGTATTTATTGATGAGTAGGCGCCAGTGTTGTTTGAAGGGGTTGTGGGGCAGGGTGCTCCGTGCATCCGATGGGGAGTGGCGCGTGGCGAGCGGACTCTCGTGCCGGTGCCGGTGGAGGGGGAGGGAGCATGCGTGCCGGCGTCGGCGGCGGCGTCGCCCAGCGTGGCGTCGGGACGGCGGCACCGCCAGTCGTCGGCGCGAAGCCATGCCGCACGCGGCGAGTCTCCGCCGTCCGGCGCTGCTGCCGCCGCTGCTGCTGCTACAGCTCGCGTTGTTCGGCGCCCTCGCAGTCGCAGGTAGGGGCGGGAGCCCGCAAAGTGTTTTGCTCTCTGTATGTTCTGCACTGCTATCCTCATGCCTCACGCGCCTTGCTCTTCTTAAACCGGTTTATTTAGAATAGTGACAGAAGAGAACAAGAACTTCTACCCGCATTTCATACTTTTTATTCAATATCCTCCGCACCTATCTGACACTATCTTACATTTCTTTCATTTCTTCATGGTAATTTTTTATTCCCCTCACATCTTCCCAAATAATAGATAACGTGTGTTCCAGTACTTGCGCCTGAGAACAATTTTCAGAGTTCATTTTCTACATCTACAGTAGCTGTTATTCATGCTTCTGCGTATGTCATCAAACCGCCTCCTTTCCTTTTGGGGGAGTTCGACTCACACCTTTGCATACCTCGTCTGTTTACCATTTCATTATTGTACACGAAAATGGTTCACTTCTTTACACTCTTAACCTTTCCTTCTCTGCTATGCAGAAAACATAATTTTACAGTTTTAATCATTTTTAAGATCTGATGTTTGAATAAAAGAAATCTGTATTTCTTAACCAGGTTACCGCCTGTGTTCCCCTTGCTTCGTCTGCCTTCCTAAGTTAAGTAATGCACGTTATCAGAACCGTGCGAAAATAAGATACTAGTAAATTTCAGAAGGACTCTTGAACACTCGAGCGAAGAAAATACTTTGTACAAAGTTCCTCGTAGCTTAAAACCAGAGTGCGCCTCAAACTTGGACACTTGCCTCTTTAAACAATTTCAGGGGGTAAAGTATTAAAAAGTTACTGGAAGGTCGCAGATTGGCGTTGGAAAATGACGTGTATGTATGGAGACCTTGGGTAGTAAAAGATTATAGCCCTTGTAAAGAGAAGTCCAGGTTCGAATCAGTGTGCCGGACCACAGTTTTAACCTGTCACTTTCAAGACAAGTAAACACCTAACGCTGTTAATGTTGTGATAATAATCATTTCTGCCACATGAAAGACGTTCTCCTTTACAAATAACACTTACAACTTTACTACACCGACTGAGGTCACCCACTGCATCACAATGCGTTCGTTTTTATGTGGGGCAGGTTTCAAATATCCGTAGACTCTATTAATTTCAGCTTGTCAGGGTTCCAGGAAACCTTTTTGTTTCCTCCAACGAGGATGTGGCTTTTTTGTTTCTGAGGTTACGCATAGAGTCGAAAATTTAAAATTTCACCACCGCCTTATCTTTGTACTATTGCTAATCGATACGGAAAGCATTAAAAACTCGCAGAATCGTTTGTCACTGTTCCCTTAAAATTCTGTTAGTTACAACTGCGTCTAACAGTACTTGTTGCTGCGTGTCCTGACCTGGTGCCAAATAACTGTTGTGTGTTTTGCTCACTCATATAACTCCCAGCATTCACTACTGTAGAATAGCTTAGAAAACGGACGTGTTATGATTCTTTCCTCTCAGATCTCCACGCTTGGTAGACTACTTCACGACTTGTACATTTATTTGAATGCTGTTACCCTTTGCGTACACCGATTCCCTCATGACGCCGATTTATTCTTTTGATTGACTCAATTCAGTGAGCGATTACAATATTCTTCTAATTGATTTAGAGGTATATTACTCTAGGACAGGTGAGGTGTTGTTTTTCGTTCCTCTCCCATGCTACTCATTTTCAAAGGGCTTAGGCCTAAATGATTCCTTTATTCACGACGACAAACTTCAAACGTTTCTGCAATAACCGTTCATTAGCATCGCTGCATCGTTACTGTTAAGTATCTTTTTTTTCACTCACATTTCAGCCGAATGCTGTACATCATAGTGGAGTTGTGTGGAGTTCAGAGATGGACTTCCGAAACGGGAATACCTGCAGCGAGACACATTTTCTTGCATTTTCAGACAGAGAATGAACCGTTCGAGATGCAGTGATGACACACTGCAGAGGCAGACAATAAATAGAACAGTATCGCGGGACTGTATTTTGTGCACGAGTGTACTCCACGCGGCATTATTTACCTTGCATTACTCAGTCGGCACAGAGCATAAAGTAACACACACTGACAAACGTAACACTGTATTTTCTGTTTACATCGTATTTGAACATTAAGGGAACACTACGTGAAAGTCTCTCTTATTGAACTGAGCTGTTGCTGTCAACAACGGCAGAGAATAAACAAACTTCATAATCTGTCTCAGTAGTTAGTTTTTCGTCTACTGAAGCCAGAATTCTTGTCGGCAGAGGAGATCATATTTTGAATTTCTTGTCTGATACATATACTTTAATGCCCTGAGTAATGGTAATAATAATTCTGATGTAGTGTTCTTGCGCCAGTCTGACTGGACATTCGTATTTTTCCAGTTTTTTTTATTATGCTCCTTAGCAATTTCGTAAACATCATCGATATCTCGTGCTGGTGTGAAACATTCTGTCTGTTTATTTATACGATTTCTGTGACTTATCCCTGCAATTGGCACCATATATCGGCTATGACGGTTTGTATAACAAATAACCAGACAGGGTTACGATTCCCATGTGTCTAATTATACACTCTTCAAGATTTGAAACTGTGGTTTTAGATCGTACTAAAAGTAATGCTCTACTTATTCTTTACACAGTCTGCAACAAAAAGTGTTGATTAACAGTGACACTTCCCCCACCTGGTTCTCCGAAGAAATCCGTTAGTGCAACTAGTAATTATTGAAAGAAAGAGTAGTTATTTTCGATTCCCACAACAACTGAATAACGAAAAATTTATGAATGTAAATTAGGTTCACTCAGAACGCCTTTTCGATCGAATTCCTCTCGCCGGTATTATTGGCTCTAACAGGTGGGAAATTAAGAGACCACGGAGACACATGACATTTGTTGCGGTGACAAATGTGTTCCAGATGTTGCATTCAGATGGGCTCTAAGCAATTAGATGTAACTAGAAGAAAGATGAAACTAAAAAAGGGACATAAAGCCTTATTTATTCCTTGGTGTCCTAGACGTTTATCTTTATGTCTAGCGTGATATACGAAAGAACGGCAAATGCGCATCAATAAATATGAAGTTGGAACTTCGTGTTAAGATTTTTGTATCTTCCAAACTGTGTGCAACAGGAAGCGGACCCCAGTATTTGAACTTGGCACGCAACATGCTGCTTCGTAAGCCCTCATTGCACCATTAGTTGTTAAAATAAAGAATGAACACTGCAGCCAAAGTTTTAAATATTACTAAAACTCAATTCTTTTCTCAGATCAAATAGTAGCTCCGTTAAAGTTTATTTATTGTAATATTTTAAACACCGTTTATAACTGGTACAGTACTGCACGCCATAGTCTGTCCTTATATATCATCAGTCAGTTTTTCAAGTACTGATGGTAAATATATTATATTTACTCTGTGAATTTCGTTTAACAGTGTCTTTCTAATACATACTTTCCACTAACGAGAGAGTAAGTTCTAACAAGTAGAGCTCACGAGTATTGTGGGCTAAATTTAGAAGCAAGGGACCTAAACTGGCAAGTAGTTGTACATAAACAAAGACTTACGTCGATTTATGGTCAGGAAGTAAGACTCAGCATCTTCTTCTTTACGATTTTGTTGTTGTTGTTTTAGTTAAGAGACTGTAATTTAGAAGTTCTCAGTCACATGTGTACACTCATACACAGCTGTTGCGTGATCTGCGTCAATACTTCCTTTCTTTAGTTGTTATTCACTTCTCGACTCATACAATTTACATGTGTTCCATTTCGGACACTGTAAATTCCTTTCATGTTTAGTGGCATAAACATTTGATGTTTATACCATAAAATTAACAAGAAGCCTATCCTTAGAGTTGCCGAGCTATGCCTATAGTATTATAAACTGAAAAAATTGCATTATATTTACAGTATGAGAATAAGATGTCTTTGTTCTCACTGTTCTCTTTGTAGGAGTGGCACCTACCGATAATGTGTCCAATTAAATGACTACTCGATTATATGTATTTATTACCAAAAAGGAGGACCTATTTTAGTAACCGATTTTGCTAGTGCATGCCATGGGTGGAGCTGGAGCAAAAGGGAGGGGGGGGGGTCTCTAATCCTGGTAGTACGGTGGTAGAATAACTTTTCATCAACTGACTGTGCCTAGGACGGCAAGGAGACATGACACGACAGCATATAGTTTCTGATCACTGAACGAAGTGCACGTGACCTCGATTAAATTTGTCACTTCTCCGCAATGTCTCAAGACGTGACTGTGCATATGGTGATTGGTTCATCGTAGGTGGACATTAACGGCAGTACTGTCATTGGTACATAACGAAACAAGTTGCTATAGTGTTTCTCTAGCCTTCAATCTCCCTCTTCTCTCTCTTTCTCTTCTTCTTCTTCTTCTTCTTCTTCTTCTTTTTCTGCAACACGAAAAAGACAGTACGTACTCCACGCTCTTATTTCAGTCACCTTAAGAAACAATCAGGATGTACTACACCTTACACTGCGGTTCCAGATAATCCAAAGACAGAGCTGCGCGTAACGGTACGCACATATAAAATAACAGGAAGGCTAAAGCGTTACAATTGTACCCCCGGCCCTTCTGTTAGTATATTTACAGTGAGCTGCTGAAAATAGGCGTGAGGAACCATACTGGTCATTACAGTAAGTTTCAAAAATCTGAAATAAGTCCTTTGCAGCGGAAGACAGCTTTTAGTCAACACCAAGTTCCTGAGATTCGCGCTAGATGCAAGGCGGTGCATATTTATTTAAGAACATGGAGTCTGAAAATTTTGCGATGGGTATTGGCCAACAAACTATCCCGAAATAATACAATACATATCATGGCATGAATGTGGTTCAAAACTACGAAAGTTCTGAGCAAATAATTCGATTGGGAAAATGGTTCGAAAATGAATCCTAAATGACCTGTCTGATACATGGACCCTTCCACGTATATTCCTATGTTGTTCCTGACATGGTATACTGAATCGTCTACTGGGAGGTCGCTCAAAACTTCGGTTAGTAATGACCAGCTATAGTCATTGCTGATAATGAGATGCTCTAGACCTCTTGAGTTGACACCGCAAGCAAGCAAGTAACACTTAGTTCTTAGATAAGCATAAACATATGCATACCGCATATGCAGCATTACTTTCTCAACAATACCACAACACCTAGACATCTTCTAGCAACAGAATGCATTAACGTATCTGAGTAAATGTCCACCTATCAATATTCTATTGGTGCCAGACTAATAGGCCGGCCGCTGTGACCGAGCGGCTCTAGGCGCTTAAGTCCGGAACCGCGCTACTGTTACGGTCGCAGGTTCGAATCCCGCCTCGGGCAAGGGTGTGAGTGATGTCCTTAGGTTAGTTAGGTTTAAGTAGTTCTAAGTCTAGGGGACTGATGACTTCAGACGTTAAGTCCCATAGTGCTTAGAGCCATTTGAACCATCACAAACTAATAAGAAACACCCAAATCAGTAACCACGACATTCTCATTAAGTGATTGAGTTTATTACTGATTTGCTTTGCTCTCATTATGCTATGGAAATACGTCAAATTAGTTTGCATTAAATGATTTAGGATAAGTTATAAAATAAAGATAGCTACAATAAATTAGGCTGTGTTAAAGCAACCAAATTTGTGGGTCTAAATTAAAATTATGATGAGGTTGGTTACAGTTGTGTCGTCTGGACGCCCAAGTCATTTATTCTAATGATTAAAGATTTTGCAGACAGTAATATTTCTGTAACTAATAAAAGAGATTATATGAATCTAAAAGAGATCATGAAAAATGAGGAAAGATAAAAGTTCAGAGAAGAAGCAGAAATATGGGAAGACGCCAGGGGATGTATTAAAAAATGGAATGTTTCGAGGGAAGGAAGGAAATGATAACAGGCTCAACTTGTCTGGAGAACTGAAAAAGCAACATAGTGAAACAATGAAGGAATACTGAAAGGAAAGAAAGGAATAATGACAGATTGTGAATTGAGTTTGAATGTGCTCTCTGGAAGGCCCCTAAGCAGAAACAAAGAAGAAAAATCGTAAATTAGCTATATGTAACACATGCATCTCCTTTGGTGAAACGTATCCTGACACATATTAGTGGAAGTTAATATGGGGTGTTCCATCCTTCGCTTTCATGACGAAATCTTCTCTGGATGCTTTCAGTGAAGTGTCTGAAAGTTTATGAAGGAAGAGCGGCCCATTCTTCCTCAAGAGCCGAAACCGGAGAATGTAGTGA
Organism: Schistocerca gregaria; assembly: GCF_023897955.1. NCBI lineage: Eukaryota > Metazoa > Arthropoda > Insecta > Orthoptera > Acrididae > Schistocerca > Schistocerca gregaria. The sequence continues at coordinate 134,782,039 of NC_064923.1, read as the reverse complement.
TATTGGGGGTGTGGTCTGGATCAAAGTCCACGTCCTGCTACATTCCAAAGATGTTATTTACGCTGGGCTCACTCCAAGTGGCTCTGAGCACTATGGGACTTAATATCTGAGGTCGTCAGTCCACTAGAACTTAGAACTACTTAAACGTAACTAACCTAAAGACAGCACACGCATCGGTGCCCAAGGCAGGATTCGAAACTGCGACCGTAGCGGTCGTGCGGTTCCAGACTGAAGTGCCTAGAACCGCTCAGCCACAACGGCCGGTGGGCTCACTTCATTTCAGGAATATTATTCTCCACAGACCACTGTTTGCAGATGCTGGATTATAACACGGTGCATTGTCATGCTGATACAGTCATCTTCTGTGGATTGTTCCTCTCCTGTACGCAGCAACAATACGGTTAAATATGTTCACATCATTATGCGTCATGAGGGTGTCACACACCAACCATAAAAAGATCGCCATCCCATAACACCAACTTCTTCGTACTTTACTTCGTACTTCACAAGATATCAGTCCACGTTCTCCAAGCACTATCCAAATGCAAACCCAGTAGCTTAAATCATCACTCCAAATAACTCGTTTCCAGCCATCCAGTGCCCACTGGCATCGCTCTTTACTCCACCTAGAGCGTTGTTTAATATTAGCTACAGAACTGTGTGTCTGATGAATAGTTCGACCACTGTAGCCCGTACATCTCAGCCATCTAAGAAATGTCATTGTGCTAGCTGGACTACTGGCAGCACTTTGAAATCCACTAGTGATATTTTCCGCTGATTTCATGTCACATTTTATAATCGCTCTCCGTGATGGACGACGATCCTGTGCGTGAGTCAGCCCATGATATCTGCCTGCTCTTGGTTTTTCTGTTGTCGTTCCTTCCCGTTTCCACCTCATAATCACATCACCATCAGTCGACTGGGACAGCTTTAGCAGGGCTGAAATGCACCTGATAGAATCATTACTCGCTTGTCATCCAGTCACATAGGCAAACAGGGTGATTTTCTGGCCTATCGATTGTGCTGTTACTGATTCTCCACCATTACATTTAGTGGTCTGTTTCGCGTTGCACGGGAGTATCCGAAAGCTCTTGATCAGATAGTGTAGCTGCGGTTCGTCAGACAACTACATGAAGTATGTGACTATGAAATGTGGGGCTCACAGTTGAACGACTACCTTCCTGTCCTTCCCGTCTTGCACACAATCTTGGATGAGTGGCGGACGGACCTTTACTCGCGTGTGCAGCATATTCTAACGTGGCGAAGTGGGCGTCGGTTATATCTTCGCGGTTGACAACCAGCTTTCGCCTAACAGGCGTCTGCCATAGTAATCGAGCAACCACTGCAGTGGTCTGCCGTTCACTTTCCGACTGGAACTGGCGGCATTCCACACAACTCCTATTGGCCGCATCTTGCTGGAAGTTATGTGGCATCTGTGAAATTCATCAGCACTCTTGGCCAAAGTCTTCATGTCGCTTCAAACAGATCAGTCAGACTTAATCTAATGCAGCAGTGTTCAACACAAACGCCAATTAGACACAAATCTTGCTTCAATAGCTTTATGAAGAACGCAGCACACATTTTGAATTCTGCCAATTGAATTATTTGTTAGGCGCCCGCAGTTTATAACTTTAATGTGTTCGCAGAAAAATCGGTTTCCATCGTAGACTGGTTGTAAGGCGTGAGATTATAAAATTTGAAACAGTAGTTTTAAGTGGGGAGTCAGCACTAATGGAGTGTTCCCTACGCCTTAAAGGGATTAGTGAAGTACACACTCTCTCTCTTGTGGTGTCCTGTCCCAGTGTTATTCATCTTTCGTTCACATATATATCTTAATCTGTAATCACTAACAGCCAGAAACAGGTAAATGGAAACCAATAATGGTCTTCACTCCATTCGAAAACATTGGAAATGGTGTAAGGGTATCTAAAGGACATGAAACACTCTGTCAATTACATACGTGAGATTAGTGGGTTTCTGCTGCGTGTTTGAGCCCATACCTATTTGAGCAATATCTACCTCTACATCTGTATAAAAATGCTGATCAAATAGTCGAGCGAGATGAGGCAAGGAAGACGAAAAAGAAGAACAACCAGTATTTCTTCTTCGGGACTCGGAAGGCACATCACAGCTAGTTATGTACCACGCACGAAAGGCCACTTTTCCAAACAGCAGCCAGGTAAAATTTGTTAAACTATGAACGACATATACTGTACACACACACACACACACACACACACACACACACACACATACACACACACACACATATATATATATGTATATATATATATATATATATATATATATATCATCAGTCTTCTGACAGGTGTGACGCGGCCCGCCGCGATTCCCTCAGCAGCGCAAATTTTTTTTTTTCTACGGGTAGTATTTGCATCATGTGTCTACAGTTATTTGTTGGATATATTCAAACATCGTTCTTCCCCTATACGTTTTACGCTCTGCATCTCCTTCTACTATCATTAAAGGTATTCCCTGATGTCTTCACACACGTTCTATCATCCTGTCCTTCCTGTCAGTGTTTCCCATACGTTCCTTTCCTCGTCGATACTGCCAAGAACCACCTCATTCCGTATCTTATCAGCGCAATTAGTTTTCAACATTCTTCTGTAGCACCACGTCTCAAACACTTCGATTCTCCTTCGCTCCAGTTTTTCCGCTATCCGTGCTGTGCTCCAGGCGTACATTCTTAGAAATTCCTTCCTCAGATTTATGCCTATGTATGATTCCATGGACCATGAACCATGAACCATGAACCATGGACCTTGCCGTTGGTGGGGAGGCTTGAGTGCCTCAACGATACAGATAGCCGTACCGTAGGTGCAACCACAACGGAGGGGTATCTGTTGAGAGGCCAGACAAACGTGTGGTTCCTGAAGAGCGACAGCAGCCTTTTCAGTAGTTGCAGGGGCAACAGTCTGGATGATTGACTGATCTGGCCTTGTAACATTAACCAAAACGGCCTAGCTGTTCTGGTACTGCGAAGTGCTGAAAGCAAGGGGAAACTACAGCCGTAATTTTTCCCGAGGGCATGCAGCTTTACTGTATGATTAACTGATGATTGCGCCCTGTTGGGTAAAATATTCCGGAGGTAAAATAGTCCCCCATTCGGATCTCTGGGCGGGGACTACTCAGGAGGACGTTGTTATCAGGAGAAAGAAAACTGGCGTTCTACGGATCGGAGCGTGGAATGTCAGATCCCTTAATCCGTCAGGTAGATTAGAAAATTTAAAAAGAGAAATGAATAGGTTAAAGTTAGATATAGTGCGAATTAGTGAAGTTCGGTGGCAGGAGGAACTAGACTTTTGGTCAGGTGAATACAGGGTTATAAATATAAAATCAAATAGTTGTAATGCAGGAGTAGGTTGAATAATGAATAAAAAAATAGGAGTGCGGGTAAGCTACTACAAACACCATAGTGAACGCATTATTGTGGCCAAGATAGACACGAATCTCACGCCTACTACAGTAGTACAAGTTTATATGCCAACTAGCTCTGCAGATGACGAAGAAATTGATGAAATGTATGATAAGATAAAAGAAATTATTCAGGTAGTGAAGGGAGATTTAATAGTCATGGGTGACTGGAATTCAAGAGTAGGAAAAGAGAGAGAAGGAAACGTAGTAGGTGAATATGGATTGGGGCTAAGAAGTGAAAGAGGAAGCCGTCTGCTAGAATTTTGCGCAGAGCATAACTTAATCATAGCTAACACTTGGTTTAAGAACCATGAACGAAGGTTGTATACATGGAAGAACCCTGGAGATACTGGATGGTATCAGATAGATTATATAATGGTAAAACAGATATTTACGAACCAGGTTTTAAATTGTAAGACATTTCCCGGGGCAGATGTGGACTCCAACCACGAACTATTGGTTGTGAACTGTAGATTAAAACTGAAGAAACTGCAAAAAGGTGGGAAATTAAGGAGATGGGACATAGATAAACTGAAAAAACCAGGTGTTGTACAGAGTTTCAGGGAGAGCATACCCCATTTGACAGGAATGGGGGTAAGAAATACAGTAGAAGAAGAATGGGTAGATTTGAGGGATGATACAGTGAAGGCAGCAGAGGATCAAATAGGTAAAAAGACGAGGCTAGTAGAAACCCTTAGGGTAACATAAGAAATATTGAATTTGATGGATGAAAGGAGAAAACATAAAAATGCAGTAAATGAAACAGGCGAAAAGGAATACAAACGTCTCAAAAATGATATCGACAGGAAGTGCAAAATGGCTAAGCAGGGATGGCTAGAGAACAAATGTAACGATGTAGAGGCTTATCTCTCTAGGGGTAAGATAGATACTGCCTACAAGAAAATTAAAGAGACCTTTGGAGAAAGGAGAACCGCTTGCATGAATATTAATGGCTTTGATGGAAACCCAGTTCAAAGTAAAGAAGGTAAAGCGGAAACGTGGAAGGAGTATATAGAGGGTCTATACAAGGGCGATGTACTTGAGGACAATATTATGGAAATGGAAGAGGATGTAGATGAAGATGAAATGGGAGATATGATACTGCGTGAAGAGTTTCACAAAGCGCTGAAAGGCCCCCGGAGTAGACAACATTTCCTTAGAACTACTGACAGCCTTGGGAGAGCCAGTCCTGACAAAACTCTACCATCTGGTGAGCAAGATGTATGAGACAGGCGAAATACCCTCAGACTTCAAGAAGAATATAATAATCCCAATCCCAAAGAAAGCAGGTATTGACAGATACCGAACTATCACTTTAATAAGTCACAGCTGGAAAATACTTACACGAATTCTTTATAGACGAATGGAAAAACTGGTAGAAGCCCTCCGCGGGGAAGATCAGTTTGGATTCCGTGGAAATGTTGGAACACGAGAGGCAATACAGACCTTATGACTTATCTTAGAAGAAAGATTAAGGAATGGCAAACCTACCTTCCTAGCATTTGTAGACTCAGAGAAAGCTTTTGACAATGTTGATTGGAATACTCTTTCAAATTCTGAAGGTGGCAGGGGTAAAATACAGGGAGTGAAAGGTTATTTACAGTTTGTACAGAAACCAGATGGCAGTCGGACGAGTCAAGGGGTATGAAAGGGAACCAGTGGTGGGAAGGGAGAGAGAGAGGGTTGTAGCCTATCCCCGATGTTATTCAATCTGTATATTGAATATTGAGCAAGCAATAAAGGAAACAAAAGAAGAGTTCGGTGTAAGCATAAAAACTTTGAGGTTTGCCGATGATATTGTAATTCTGTCAGAGACAGCAAAGGACTTGGAAGAGCAGTTGAACGGAATGGACAGTGTTTTGAAAGGAGGGTATAAGGTGAACATCAACAAAAGCAAAACGAGGATAATGGAATGTAGTCGAATTAAGTCGGGTGATGCTAAGGGAATTAGATTAGAAAATGAGAAACTTAAAGTAGTAAAGGAGTTTTGCTATTTGGGGAGCAAAATAACTGATGATGGTCGAAGTAGAGAGGATATAAAATGTAGACTGGCAATGACAAGGAAAGCGTTTCTGAAGAAGAAGAATTTATTAATGTCGAGTACAGATTTAAATGTCAGGAAGTCGTTACTGAAAGTATTTGTATGTAGTGTAGCCATGTATGGAAGTGAAACATGGACGATAAATAGCTTAGACAAGAATAGAATAGAACCTCTCGAAATGTGGTGCTACAGAAGAATGCTGAAGATCAGATGGATAAATCACATAACTAATGAGGAGGTATTGAATAGAATTGGGGAGAAGAGGAGCTTGTGGCACAACTTCACTAGAATAGAATAGAAGCTTTCGAAATGTGGTGCTACAGAAGAATGCTGAAGATCAGATGGATAAATCACAAAACTAATGAGGAAGTATTGAATAGAATTGGGGAGAAGAGGAGCTTGTGGCACAACTTGACTAGAAGAAGGGATCGGTTGGTAGGACATGTTCTGAGCCATCAAGGGATCACAAATTTAGCATTGGACATTTGAGGGTTGGGATTAGGAGAGATTTAAAATGGAATGGCCATATAAAATTAATCGTCGGTATAGCAAATGCCAGACTGAGATTCATTGGAAGATTCCTAAGGAAATGCAATCCGAAAACAAAGGAAGCACGTTACACTACACTTGTTCGCCCCCTGCTTGAATAGTGCTCAGCGGTGTGAGATCCGTACCAAATAGGGTTGATAGAGGAGACAGACAAGTTCCAACGGAGAGCAGCGCGCTTCGTTACAGAACCATTTAGTAATCGCGAATGCGTTACGGAGATGATAGATGAACTCCAGTAGAAGACTCTGCAGGAGAGATGTTCAGTAGGTGGGTAAGAGCTTCTGTTGAAGTTTCGAGAACATACCTTCAGCGAGGAGTCAAGCAGTATATTGCTCCCTCCTACGTATATCTCGCGAAGAGACCACGAGGAAAAAATCAGAGAGATTACATCCCACACAGAGGCAAACAGACAATCTTTCTTTCCACGAACAATACGTGACTCGAATAGAAGGGAAAACCGATAGAGGTACTCAAGGTACCCTCCACCACACACCGTCAGATGGTTTGCGTAGTATGAATGTAGATGTAGATGCAGATGTTGTGCACAACATACCAGAAATCGTGGGACTTTGTTTGGAAGTGGGAGTGTGTTTGAAGGTCACTTTCGCAGGTTTTCTTCTGTTTAACTCGAAAACTGCTTACTCTATCGAAAACGTATCCAAGTACACGATTTAACAAATACAATATTTCTTCTAAAATGTCCTTTCCATTTATTTGTAGGACGAACATTTGTTCGTAACGTACGGAAGAGTATGAAAATGTCGGAAGCGGTCTTTGAACTCAGGGAGCTACATTGCGGGTTGCATAAAACGACATCGGTAGGGGCAGCTGACTCAGCCTGTACACCGTCCCCGTAAGCTTTGCCTTCGCTGAAAGAACACCGCACAGAATCCGTGTGCGGCCTTGCAGCCTCGCGACGACAACAGTTCTCTTTATGTACGAGAGCAGACTGTGTTTGCCTGCAGGAGAGTCTCAGGGCTTGTACGACGCTGTTTCCTTTATGCCGTGCCTCGCTCGCAGCGCGCAGGCGGCCCTCGTGCCTGCGATGGAGACTCCGCCATGCCGCGCCACTATATGTATGCAGATGTCGCGCGTTCTGCACCGGCGACCGCTGTAATGGAATGCGCTGAATTGTGCTCCCGGCATCTGTCTCTGTTTCTCTCTCTCTCTCTATACTGCCGCTTGTTTGATATTTGTTGAATGGAACCTTATTTTCTCTACACACCGTGACGGAGTGTCCACTTTGCTACAAACGCTTCCGGAACACTTTGTCATCATCGCATTTTTTTTTAATGTTCTCCGACAACGATTACAATGAAATACCTCGTCCTTCTGTTGTCTTTCCACGACTCATGCGACGAATACGGTGTTCACTGGGACAATTCGTCGTTCTGATAAAATTCAGTTCCTATTTTATTTATTTATTTATTTATTTATTTATTTTGGCTCGTCAGTTTTCTGACTGGTTTGATGTGGTCCGCCACGTTCTCTTGTTACAATCTCTCCATTTCAAAGATAGCACTTACAACTTGCATCCAACTTCCTCAATTACACTACTGGCCATTAAAGTTGCTACACCAAGAAGAAATGCTGACTATAAATTCATTGGACAAATATATTATACTAGAGCTGACATGTGAGTACATTTTCACGCAATTTCGGTGCATAGATCATGAGAAATCAGTACGCAGAACAACCACCTCTGGCCGTAATAACGGCCTTGATACGCCTGGGCATTCAGTGAAACAGAGCTTGGATGGCGTGAACAATTACAGCTGCCCATGCAGCTTCAACACGATATCAAAGTTCATCAGGAGTAGTGACTGACGTATTCTGACGAGCCAGTTGCCCGGCTACCATTGACCAGACGTTTTCAATTGGTGAGAGATCTGGAGAATGTTCTGGCCAGGGCACCAGTCGAACATTTTCTGTATCCAGAAAGGCCCGTACAGGACCTGCAACATACGGTCGTGCATTATCCTGCTAAAAATATATTGTTTCGCAGGGATCGAATGAAGGGTAGAGCTACGGGTCGTAACACATCTGAAATGTAACGTCCACTGTGCAAAGTGCCGTCAATACGAACAAGAGGTGACCGAGACGTGTAACCAATGGCACCCCATTCCATCACGCCGGGTGGTACGCCATAATGGCGACGAAGAGTACACGCTTCCAATGTGCGTTCACTGCGATGTCGCGAAACACGAATGCGACCATCATGATGCTGTAAAGAGAACCAGGATTCATCCGAAAAAATGACATTTTGCCATTCGTGCACCCGGGTTCGTCGCAGGCGCTCCTATCTGTGAAGCAGCGACAAGGGCAACCGCAGCCATGGTCTCCGAGCTGATAGTCCATGCTGCTGCAAACGTCGTCGAACTGTTGGTGCATTTGGTTATTGTCTTGCAAACGTCCCCATCTGTTCACTCATAGCTCCAGACGTGGCTGCACGATCCGTTACAGCCATGCGGATAAGATGCCTGTCATCTCGACTGCTAGTGATACGAGGCCGCTAGGATCCAGCACTAAGTTCCGTTTTACCCTCCTGAACCCACCGATTCCATATTTTGCTAACAGTCATTGGCTCTAAACCAACGCGGGAAGCAATGTTACGATACGATAAACCGCAGTCGCGATAGGCTACAATCCGACCTTTATCAAAGTCGGAAACGTGATGGTACGCATTTCTCCTCCTTACACGAGGCATCGCCGGTCAACTGCTGTTTGTGTATGCGAAATCGTTTGGAAACTTTCCTCATGTCAGCACGATGTAGGTGTCGGCACCGGTGCCAACCTTGTGTGAATGCTCTGAAAACCTAATCATTTGCATATCACAGAATCGTCTTCCTGTCGGTTAAATTTCGCGTCTGTAGCACTTCATCTTCGTGGTGTAGCAATTTTAATGGCCAGCAGTGTATTTGTTGGATATATTGCAGTAGCACCCGTTCTCTACAGTTTTTACCCTCTACGTTTCCCTCTAGTACCAAGGAGATTACTCACTGATGTCTGAAAATATCTCCTGTCACCGTGTCCCTTCTGCTTCTCATGTTTACACGCCGATTGTACAGAGAATCTCCTCATCCCTTACCTTATCAGTCCAACTGATTTTCAACACTCTGCTGGAGCCCCACATCTCAAAGATTTCGGATCTCTTCTGTTCCCGTTATCACACTGCCCGTGATTCACTATCATGCAATACCGTGATCCTAGCGTACATGTCAGAAATTTCCTCCTCAAATTAAGACCTTATTAGATACCAGTAGACTTCTCTTGCGCAAGAATGCTCTCTTTCTCTGTGCTACTCTGATTTTTATGTCCTTCTTCCTTCGTCCACCATGGTTATTTTGCTTCAAAATATATCAGAGTTTCTTGAATTTGTCTACTTCGAGGCCACCATTCTCATTGCGGCTACTTCTCATTACTTTCGTCTCTCTTCGATTTTCACTCAGTTCATATTCTGTTCATCCATTCAACAGCTCCCGTAATTCTTCTTCACTTTCAGTCAGGATAGCAAAGTCATTGGCGAGTCTTTTCACTGATGTCCTTTCACCCTGAATTTGAATCCCACTCTTGAACCTTTCTTTTATTTCCGTCCCTGCTTCTCCGCCACACACCGTCAGGTGGCTTGCGGAGTATGGATGTAGATGTGGATGTACAAACAGTAGTGGTGAAAGACTAAATCCCTGTCTTACACCCTTTTTAATCCCAGAACTTCGTTCTTGGTCTCTCATTCTTATTATTCCCCCTTGGTTGTTGTACACATTATACATTACCCGTCTTTCCTTGTGGCTTACCCCAATTTTCTCAGCATTTAGAGCATCGTCCACTATTTCACACTGTCGAACGCTTTTTCCAGATCGAGATATCCTATGCCAATGCATTGAGTTTTCTTCAGCTTTGCTTGTATTACCAAGCGCAAAGTCAGAATTCCATCTCTGCTGCCTTTACCTTCCCTAAAGCCAAACTGATCATTTTCTAACAGATATACGATTATATTTCCCATTCTTCTGCACATAATTCTTATCAGTTGCTTGGATGCACGAGATGTCAATCTGAATGTGCGATAGTTTTCACCCCTATCTGTTCTTGCCGTCTTCACAACTGTGTGGATAATTCTTGCAAAAGTCTCATGGTACGTCGCCATTCTCATAGATTCTGTACACCATCATTAATAGTCATTTGGTTGCCATTTCCCTGGAAGATTTTAGAAATCTTTTTGATTTTATACCAAGTCTTCCAGAGCTCTGTTAAATTCTTACCGTAATAGTCGATCCCTTATTTCTTTCAACTCCAGTTTCTTCTTGTAACAAGTCATCAGACAAGTGCTTCCACTCATACAGACCTTCAATCTAGTCTTTCCGCCAGTCTGCTCTTCCATCTGCGTTTAACAACGGAATTCCCATAGCTTTCTCAATTTTGTCAGTCTTGCTTTTAATTTCACAAAATGTTTGCCTAACTTTTCTATATTGTGAATCAGTCCTTCCGACGATCATTTCTTTTCCGATTCATTCACACTTTTATGCAACCATTTATCCTTGGTTGACCTGCGCTTCCAATCAGTTTCATTTCTAGTTGATTTATGTCGCTGTATTCCTGTCTTTCAGTGAACATTTTGGTCCCACCACCTATCACTGATCAGTTGAAGTATTTCTTCTGGTACGCAAGGTTTCTTCGGAGCTGCCTGCCTTGTACCTAAGTCGGACTGTCCAACATCCGTCATTGTCTTCTGTGGTATTCTATATCGCAGTACTAATATCCTCTGCGAAATTTAAACGCGTCGCATAATTCCTCAGTACTTCAGTATCCCACTTCCTTCCACACTGAGTCTTTCGTACGATTCTCTATCGTCCTAAATTGTGATATAAGTCTACATCAGCTCCTTGGTGCAATATTCAATCCATTATCTGATTTCGGGATCACTGTCTAACCATGATATAATCTTCCCGTGTGTGCAGACCTTTTCTAGGTATACACTCTCCTATTTTAATTATTCTTGAGCAATGTATTCACTATTATTAACTGAAAAATTTAAGAAAACTCAATTAGTCTTTCTTCTCTCTCGCTCCAACTACTAAGCCCATATTCTCAGGTAATTCTTTCTTGCACACCTTCCCCTACAACCGTATTCCAATCTTCCATGGTTATTAGATTTTCATTTCCCTTTAATACCCAATTACACTTTCAGTACCATCACATATATCCTCTGTTGCTTTATCTTATGATTGCGACATGACCATGTGTACCATAAACGCGTCAGTTTAGTTAAAACGCCTATACTAAATTTTTCGCAACGAGTATAGTTACAGTAAAGTCCTCAAATACTCCGAATATTTTTAAGACTCATTATCATCACCATTTATAAAAATCTATGTCTTCTCCTTGCACCCATAACTCTCTCCATGTTTCTTGCAAGCTTTTATTCGTTTCTGCTGACAAACAAAAGTGTTACTTTCTTCCTGCAATAAGCTTTTCTTTTCGTGAAAATTCGTTTTCCTGGTCATGCAACATGTCCTGCTGTCTCTAGCTGTAGCTCTTGAATAACGAATGTTATCAACATCTTCTGTATCTCTCAGACTGCTGTGTATAGTTTCGTACACAATGGTAAGAAGAGCTGGGCTACAGAGTAGAGCAGCAACTGTTGTGTAGGAGAGCTGGACAGGAGCAAAAGTGATTAGCGGACAAGTTAACACAACAATCAGAAGATTTACTTTATTTATAATTCTCCAAGAAATTGAAGATTTGTCACAAATTTACAGCAAGAAGTAGAGTTCAGCTACCACAATGCTCTTTCTACGCTAAAGCACGAACAATGAAGACAGAGATGTGACCAGGCAGCGTCTCATAGCATCACGTTGGAAGTGGCTCCAAACGCGAGGGGCTGAGTCGCTGTCGCTGGTCTTCCTACGTTGCGGCAGCAGGTGCTCGAAGTACAGAGCTGGTGCAGGTCTGGCTCAGCTGGCATGCTGCACTGGTTCCACCAGATACCTCATAAAGGCTATCAGCGTCTCAAAGAAACTTGCAATTCCACTGGTATGACACCCATAGGGTGGTATCGATAAGTGATACCATGTCCTTTCCTCCAAAACCTCCTCACCATCAACATGTAGCGTAGATAAGCGAACAACAACAAGGGTGGAGGGACTGGAAACAAGCGGCAATGAGGAGACGGAAGCTGAAAGTGAGGCTGATGCCGTGCTCCCCGCCTGTGCCGTCTGAAGACCTTTTGCAGGCGCTTAAAAAGTATTATGAAGACACGGTACAAGCGGTGGCTGTCCATTACAAATTCTTAGGTTGCGTAAGCAACAAGGACAGACATACCATCAGTGCGTGACGGAATGCAAGGCCTTACTAGACAATGTACATTCAAACGTGACTATGGCAAATACAGGGTGGCGCGCGAAATTTGTTACCATTTTGTTTTTGAATATAAACTTTATTGTCAATACAATCTGAAACGAACATGTACTACAATGAAGAGCCGTCCATGGAGATTTGTTCTAACTCAGCACATGCTCAATATGTCCACTATTTCGTTTCCTAGCTTCCTTCAAACGAACACTGAAGTTAGTGATTACCCTACGGCACATGTCTTCCGTAATTTCACTGCAAGCTTCAAGAATAAGTCTTCTGGGCTCCATTAAAGCACGTGGACGTTTCGGGAAATTTTTTTCCTTTAGGTACACCCCAAAAACAAAGTCACATAGATTGCGGTCTGGACTATTGGGAGCCCAATTTTGTCCGTCATTGAAGCGACCTGGAAACCTGAGTGAAACGATTCGCAGGTCGTAATACTCGTGTAAAAACTCCAACATAGTGCTTGCAGTATGTGGCCTTGCTCCATCGTGCATGAACCACTGCGTGTTGAAGGGCAAGGAAGTAGCAAGAAGCTGTGGAATGAAGCTATTGCGAAGCATTTTCAAATAACGCTCGCTGTTCACAGTTTCTTCAAAGGAAAAGGGTCCAATAAGTCCGTGACTGGGAATTTCTGCCCATGCTATAATCCTCGGAGCATAATGTCGTCGTTCATGAAGCACTTGTGTGTTTTCAGTGGCACAAAAGCGTACATTTTGTTTGTTAACCACACCGTCTAAATGAAAATGCGCCTCGTCTGAAAACCAAACGTTGTTGAGAGTTTCTTCTCTATCCTCTGCCCACTGAGCATACAGTAGTCTGTGCTGCTTGTGTTCTTCAGTGAGCTTCTGTGCACAGGTCATCTTGTATGGGTACATATGGAAGTCACTTTTAAGAATACGTTGAACGGAGCGTCTGGATATACCCAGTTGCATTGCTGCCTTTCTACGCGATTTCCCGGGACTTCTCTGTATAGCAACTCATACCGCTTCAGTATTCTCCGGCGAACAAACAGGCTTAGGCCGAAGTTGCTTCGCTTCCAATACTGTTCCTTCCTCTACAAATTTATCGTACAACCTGAGGATGGTCTGCTTGAAAGGGACGCATCGCGTGTTAAACTGTTGTCGAAAACGCCTCTGAGTCACAACAAGGCTTTTCGTTTCATGAAAAAGTAACACAATTGCCGATCGTTGCGGTGTCGTCAGTCTTCCATTGTCAGCCATTGCTGCTTACTAGTCTCCTAGCGGCAGTATCGTGAATTACACGTCATTTCATAAATCATTTGTTTTTCCAGGCTCTGCTGGTACTGCTGTAGAGATCCCTGCGGGATATCTAATGTGGTTGGTAAATTGTGAAAGAAACAATTGGTAACACTATTCCTGCGCCACCCTGTATTACAGTGATACCAAGGTTCAAGGTGCCATCACAAACAATGTACCTCACTCTCGAATTCGGGAACAGATTCTTAAATTCTCAGACCCTTGCATGCAACAGGTTGTTGACTGTCAGGATACCTGCGAAAAGTCAGCAGCCCATTTTTTTCTGTAGATAGCCCGACCTACAGGCCTCGCAGCCGGTTTATAAATAGCGTCCCAGCCGGACACAGTCACAGCAATTGCATCAACACGTTTCATGGCCGGCACAATGCGTGAAGTCGTGCCCTCGCTGTAATACGGCACATACTCGCCGATCTTGCCACTAATGTGAAGCGACTTGCTTTTTTCTGCGGCAGGAACGTATGGCACCCCTTCTGCTACTCCTTCCCACACATCTCACAAACAGTGTATAGTGTGTCTTCACAGTGCTACCAGGTCAATAGTGCAAAACAGTGTAATAGCCGTTGCGGAGAGGCTCCTAACTCGTCTGCAGTGCTACGTGAAGACGACAAACTTTTTGTGTCTCTGATAATTGCTGGACAAGCAGTTAGTTCGTAACTTCACACTGGAGTTTTAGTGACTTTGCTAAGCGATAGCATTACAAATTTCTCGACCAAACAAAGTTGGGCACATAGCGCGAAAGGCTGACAGCGTATAACGGCCAAGACAGTCACGTATTTATCACTTGTAGCCTTCCTGCAACTTTATGAAATTTGTCAAAGACAGTAACATTTAAAGTGCTTTCCATCCGAGTCAGTCCTACAGTCCTATTACTTTTGGCCTGGACTCTTTTCATTTCTTTGGGTTAAGCATTCAGGACAATATACTTTCTGTTTCTTCCTTGTTCCTGGGGACAATGTTGCAAAGTTATGATCAGAATTTCGGGATTTGTTTCCTGAAGCAACGCCAATAATCTTGTAGCCCATGGCACAATGAAATACAATACACTACCACGCTTCGTCAGATCTCCTCCTGTTCCACAGGTTGTTCGAGAACAGGTGGGTCAGGAACTTACTGCTTGGCAAGACAATCGGATCGTAGCGCCCAGTTCTGCCAGCCAGTGGGCGTCCCCTCTTGTTATTCTAAAGAGGCCCTTCGGTAGACCCTGGTTGTGCGCCGCTTTTAAGAAAACTGTGAATCGTCAAACAGTCATTGACAGTTATCTCTTACACCATCCTGTTGAATTCAGAATGCTGGTCCGAGCTGCCAGAGTCGGCGGTCTTGGGTGTAAGAGATTTGCTTGCTAGTGTGAATGAATGGTGTGAATTCTTGTTTCTTTTTCTGACAAAGGCTGTGGCATGAAGCTAATGCGTAAGTGTCTTGTAATTGTGTCTGGAACTTAACATGTCTCCTTTAGGGTAAGCAGCAATTTATCATTTCCTACATTGTTGATGTTCCATCCTGGAGTTTACGTTGTACATACAAATGTATTTTTTTTTTTTTTCAGAATGAAGCTGAGTACTTAGGACATGTCATTAATAGCCAGGGTATTCAACCATCGTAATTCCGTTGTTACGAAGCCCGTGGGGTGATACCGATATGTAATACAACAGTAAATAATCACACAACGCATGGCAAGCTCTGGGTGCGATCCATAGCCACTCATGGGATTTATATCTACTACGTCTTGCTGCTTTCGTCGTTGGTAACGTTTTTCAGTGTGAAATATACCGAGTTACGCCTTAAACTGTTAGTCCTCTACAACTAGGTATGTCCGACTAACACTCACTAGAAGACAAGTGCACGTCACTTCCGACAGAACTATGCACAGTAAAGAACTGACCTGTTCAACGAAATCTTCGAGCTGATGATATATTTATCTTTCTTTATCGACAAGTTGTATTCTGTTTTAGGTATCGTTAACTTTTTTACCTCCCTTGATGTGAAGTTGGCACCAAGTACCTCTGTAGTCTAATTCGCCAAACAACTCTAGTCTCCTGGCCCTCGACTCAGAGTTAGCTGCTTCGAATCGTGGTACTAGTTAGTTGGTTAGTTTCATGTTCCACGTATGATTTCACGGTACATCGTAATGATGTAGAACGAGTCATTTAGCATCCATGTCGCAGAAATACACTCCTGGAAATTGAAATAAGAACACCGTGAATTCATTGTCCCAGGAAGGGGAAACTTTATTGACACATTCCTGGGATCAGATACATCACATGATCACACTGACAGAAAGACAGACACATAGACACAGGCAACAGAGCATGCACAATGTCGGCACTAGTACAGTGTATATCCACCTTTCGCAGCAATGCAGGCTGCTATTCTCCCATGGAGACGATCGTACAGATGCTGGATGTAGTCCTGTGGAACGGCTTGCCATGCCATTTCCACCTGGCGCCTCAGTTGGACCAGCGTTCGTGCTGGACGTGCAGACCGCGTGAGACGACGCTTCATCCAGTCCCATACATGCTCAATGGGGGACAGATCCGGAGATCTTGCTGGCCAGGGTAGTTGACTTACACCTTCTAGAGCACGTTGGGTGGCACGGGATACATGCGGACGTGCATTGTCCTGTTGGAACAGCAAGTTCCCTTGCCGGTCTAGGAATGGTAGAACGATGGGTTCGATGACGGTTTGGATGTACCGTGCACTCTTCAGTGTCCCCTCGACGATCACCGGACGTGTACGGCCAGTGTAGGAGATCGCTCCCCACACCATGATGCTGGGTGTTGGCCCTGTGTGCCTCGGTCGTATGCAGTCCTGATTGTGGCGCTCACCTGCACGGCGCCAAACACGCTTACGATCATCATTGGCACCAAGGCAGAAGCGACTCTCATCGCTGAAGACGACACGTCTCCATTCGTCCCTCCATTCACGCCTGTCGCGACACCACTGGAGGCGGGCTGCACGATGTTGGGGCGTGAGCGGAAGACGGCCTAACGGTGTGCGGGACCGTAGCCCAGCTTCATGGAGACGGTTGCGAATGGTCCTCGCCGATACCCCAGGAGCAACAGTGTCCCTAATTTGCTGGGAAGTGGCGGTGCGGTCCCCTACGGCACTGCGTAGGATCCTACGGTCTTGGCGTGCATCCGTGCGTCGCTGCGGTCCGGTCTCAGGTCGACGGGCACGTGCACCTTCCGCCGACCACTGGCGACAACATCGATGTACTGTGGAGACCTCACGCCCCACGTGTTGAGCAATTCGGCGGTACGTCCACCTGGCCTCCCGCATGCCCACTATACGCCCTCGCTCAAAGTCCGTCAACTGCACATACGGTTCACGTCCACGCTGTCGCGGCATGCTACCAGTGTTAAAGACTGCGATGTAGCTCCGTATGCCACGGCAAACTGGCTGACAGTGACGGCGGCGGTGCACAAATGCTGCGCAGCTAGCGCCATTCGACGGCCAACAGCGCGGTTCCTGGTGTGTCCGCTGTGCCGTACGTGTGATCATTGCTTGTACAGCCCTCTCGCAGTGTCCGGAGCAAGTATGGTGGGTCTGACACACCGGTGTCAATGTGTTCTTTTTTCCATTTCCAGGAGTGTAATTTATAAATATGACTATATGCTAATCATTGATAAGTTTTTTGTTGTTTTATTAAATATACAGATGTGAATTAGTAACTACAATCCGCTACTCGTTATACATTACAATAATAGGAATTCTTCTACGGTATAGAAAGTGCTATCGCCGTGACACCTCTTGAGTCCGTTTTCAAATTTTGCTTCCTAGCTGTCAGGACAATGTTGTCAAAGACATTTAGTTGCAGCTCTGTGCTCAAGGCAATCTTAATGTGGGTTAATGATTGTAATTTGTACTTCATTGTTCCGTTTGAATTGGAGTCGATTATTTGTAACAAACCTCTTGAGATAATAGATAGAGTGTGATGCGGCAATCGGTGCTGCAAGAGAAATAATCCATGTGGAGTCACCAGGTTTCAGCATCATCCATCCCTTCAGACTCAACAGAACGCTGTACAAACACTCATCATAGACATCCACCCGAAACAGACACACACGACACTTCGTAACAGTTAGAAGGAGGGCATGGGCAAACCTTACCGACTAGGATTTTATACACAGAACTCTACCATCTAACCCCAAACGCTTTTTTCTGATTATAGGACTCAATTGGATACTTACGAGAGAAGTTTGTGAAAATAATTCGATATCGGTGCACAGGAAGCTGAGACCCTTACTACCGCCACAGGAAAAATTGTTACTAAGTGACCTAGCGTCAGCGAAAGCTACACTGTGCAACATAACTAACGGATCACTTTTTCTAAGCGCCGTGATTGTCTGCTATTGCGAAGATGAAGTTTGAAATTAGTCTCAATGTGCCTACAACCTTCCTTTGTTACTGTCCGACATCGTGGCGCACTGCGACAGTACTCTCGGTCTGGCGAAGCGTCAAACAGCAAGGTGTCGATACAAGCGAAAGAAAGGCCAGAGCTCAGAAATTCGTGTGAGTTGTAAGCTGGGTTAATGATGTCGCATTGGCACCAAATTTTACCACAATACGGCCCAACGCCACTGTGGGCGGGTAGCAAATGGTAAGGCCGCCACACCTCCTTTTATCTGTATTTCACCTTTTCTTTTGACGCCTATTCGATGAAAGCACGCATTCTTCTTATAGGTGGCAGAGGAAAAAGTTTGAGACACACTGGCGCTCAGAACCGACACGAGGAGCCCTTACGGTCTGGCAAAAAGGGTATCAATGAAACCACCCCTTCCCTTGTGGCGTTTACGTCCACATCTTTCGCTGTCGAAAATGACAGTTCACAGTGCGATGAGCAACACAGTGATGTTCTTGACGATCTGGAGACATCTCCCAGAAGATAAAACCATTTTGTGAGGATATCATGGATCTGTAACCCCACTGAAGGTGATCGCACCCCTACTGAGTCTTGATTAGAGGGCGGGGGGTAACATTGCCACATGCATGAATGAGATGTCAAAGTTACCCTCTTAAGATACGCCTGTCTTAAGATACCACAGCTTTCTAGAGCACTTCAAACTTCTACCTGTGCTACGACGAAGTCCTAAGTGCCTGCAAGCAGCCTAAGCTACTGCTCTAGCCCCTGCTAGTAGATATGCAGAATGGGATGGGTCTTACAGGGTTGCCTGCCTCCAGGCGCTTCGACTTGGTCACAGGTTGTCTCTGCACAGGTACATTTTTAAAGCGCTCAGTCAAGGAACACGTATAAAATCATATCACAACTTGTTATTGAGGACGAGCAGGCCAAAGTTTAAGAGACTACACAGGAGAAAACAATGCACAAAGAAGTAGGATACTGCAGTACTAACAAACAAAGAGATATGCTTCAATTCTTTAAGGATATAGATACAGTGATAAGGAACACCTCAGCCGGCAGTTCAGTTGAAGCAGAAAGGACATCACTAAAGACGGCAATCGTAGTAGTTGTAATGAAAAATTTAGGTACAAAGAAGTTATGTGTGAAGAGACCGTGACTAACAGAAGAAATACTTCAGTTGATCGATGAAAGGAGAAAGCAAAAAATTTTCAGAAAAATTCAGGTATACAGATATTCAATACACTTTGGAATGAAATAAATAAGAAGTGCAGGAAACCCAAGATGAGATGGCTGCATGAGAAATTTGAGAAAATCGGAAAAAAATGGACTGACTCAGCATACAGATAAATCGAAACAACTTACGATGACATTAAAAGACGGGGTGCTAACATCAAGAGTGCAGTGAGGATCCTACTGTTAAATGCAGAAGAGAGAGCAGATAAGTGGAGAGTGTACATGACCACCTCTATGAGGAGTATGAGTGGTCTGGTGACGTAGTAGATGAAGAAACAAGAGTCGCTATAGAAGAGATGGTGGACCCAATATTGACGATCGGTTCGGCTTCAGGAACAGGAAAGGCAGTTCTGAACTTTGCAGTTGATAATGGAAACAAGTCTAAAGAAAAATCAGGACATGTTCATAGGATCTGTCGGCTTGGAAAACGCGTTCGACAGTATCAAATGATGCAATATGTTCGAAATTATGAGAAAAACAGGATTAAGCTAGAGGGAAAGACGAGTTATATACGACATATGTAAGAGACAAGAGGGAACAATAAGACTGGAAAACTAAGAATGATGTGTTCGAATTAAAAAAGGTGTAAGGCAGGGGTGTAGTCTTTCGCCACTACTGATAAATCTATACATCGAAGAAGAAATGACAAGTTAAGTTCAAGAGTGGAATTAAAATTCAAGGCGAAAACATACTAATGATAAGGTCCGGTGAAAGTAAAAGTAAAGCAGAATTACATGATTTGCTAAATGGAATGAACAGTCTAATGACTACAGTATATGGACCGAGAGTAAATCGAAGGGAGTCAAAAGTATTGAGAAGTAGTAGAAATGAAAAGAGTGAGAAACTTATCATCAGGATTGGAGATCTCGAAGCAAATGAAGTTAAGGAATTCTGATACATAGGTAGCCAAATAACCCAGGACGGACGGAGCAAGGAGGACATAAAAAACAGACCAGCACTGACAAAAAAGACATAACTGGCCAAAGAAAGGCTATTAGTGCCAAACATAAGTGTTAATTTGAGGAAGAAATTTCGGAAAATGTGCGTTTGGAGCACAGCATTGTATCTCACTGAGACAAAGACTGTGGGAAAACCGGAAGAGAAGATAATAGAGGCATCTGAGACATGGCGCTGCATAATTTTGTTGAAAATGAGGTGGAACGATAAGGTAAGATTACAACCTGTTATTCTATTCGCAGTGTAGGACGTTCGTAGGCTCACGTTGGACGCATTCAGCGACATAGCAATCTGAATAATTTGCGTTTGTCCGGGACTTGATTGTAGCAGAATTAGCCACATTATAACTGCTTGGTCGGCAGAGATGAAGACTTCGTGACACACCTGTTGCACTCACGCTCTGTGCATGTGGTATGCCCACGCTCATCCTTGGTTTGTCACACAGACATTGCTAGATACCTCGTTGTACTCGCGGGCGCCATATGTATGTTTCACGACGTAGGTCACGGGGCGAAGTCCACGAATGTTTTAAATCTGGGTGGCTTTGATCAAATACCATTCAAGAGTGACACGAAAGGAGTGTCAACGCAGTCCTTTTGGTGTGCTACCGATACTTATTTTAAAATTCTTCAGATGCATATATCTTTCCATCTGTACTCCTGAAACCGTCTCTCCTCCTCCTTGCCAGGAGTGTGCATGTGGAGAACTATTGACGGCAAATCTTGTTTGTAGCACCACGATTCAATATCTTTGCGCTTCTAAAATCACCGTAATGTGAGTTGAATAGAAACGAAATTTCCTAAAAAGTTAAGCTATCGTGTCGGAAGGGAAATGGGACTATCACTCGAAGTTCAGTTTTTTTTTTTTTTTTTTTTTTTTTTTTTTTTTTTTTTTTTTGAGACAATGGAAAGACATGCTAACGTAAGTCAGGCACGACAAGTTTTCTTAGCTGGGCGTCTCCGGCTTAGAGCTTCACACTGCGGCAGTGACACTGTCGAACAATGGGCTGTAGAAAATTTGTAGCTCACGGATTAAAAAACCATTTCATCCCGACATTCTACACACACATACTTTTCAAAAACTGCACTAAAATCAAATTCTTAGTCCTTTTTTAATGAGAACTTTGCCTTAAGAAGTTTCAGGAACCGTCTTTAAATACAGCTCAATATACATACAGGGTGTTTAAAAAATCACGGCTATATTTGAAACGGCAATAAAAACTAAACGAGCAGCGATAGAAATACACCGTTTGTTGCAATATGCTTGGGACAACAGTACATTTTCAGGCACAAACTTTCGAAATTACAGTAGTTACAATTGTCAACAACAGAGGGCGTTGTGGTCTGGGAAACTCTATAGTACGATATTTTCCACATATCCACCATGCGTAGCAATAATATGGCGTACTCTCTGAATGAAATTACCCGAAACCTTTGACAACGTGTCTGGCGGAATGGCTTCACATGCAGATGAGATGTGCTGCTTCAGCTGTTCAATTGTTTCTGAATTCTGGCGGTACACCTGGTCTTTCAAGTGTCCCCACAGAAAGAAGTCACAAGGGTTCATGTCTGGCGAATAGGGAGGCCAGTCCACGCCGCCTCCTGTATGTTTTGGATAGCCCAAAGCAATCACACGATCATCGAAATATTCATTCAGGAAATTAAAGACGTCGGCCGTGTGATGTGGCCGGCATCATCTTGCATAAACCACGAGGTGTTCGCAGTCTCGTCTAAGGCAGTTTGTACCGCCACAAATTCACGAAGAATGTCCAGATAGCGTGATGCAGTAATCGTTTCGGATCTGAAAAATGGGTCAATGATTCCTTTGGAAGAAATGGCGGCCCAGACCAGTACTTTTTGAGGATGCAGGGACGATGGGACTGCAACATGGGGCTTTTTGGTTCCCCATATGCGCCAGTTCTGTTTATTGACGAAGCCGTCCAGGTAAAAATAAGCTTCTTCAGTAAACCAAATGCTGCCCACATGCATATCGCCGTCATCAATCCTGTGCACTATATCGTTAGCGAATGTCTCTCGTGCAGCAATGGTAGCGGCGCTGAGGGGTTGCTGCATTTGAATTTTGTATGGATAGAGGTGTAAACTCTGGCGCATGAGAGAATACGTGGACGTTGGCGTCATTTGGACCGCAGCTGCAACACGACGAACGGAAACCCGAGGCCGCTGTTGGATCACCTGCTGCACTAGCTGCGCGTTGCCCTCTGTGGTTGCCGTACGCGGTCGCCCTACCTTTCCAGCACGTTCATCCGTCACGTTCCCAGTCCATTGAAAGTTTTCAAACAGATCCTTTATTGTATTGTATTTTTCGATCCTTTGGTTACATTAAACCACCGTTGAAAACTTCGTCTTGTTGCAACAACACTGTGTTCTAGGCGGTGGAATTACAACACCAGAAAAATCCTCTGTTCTAAGGAATAAACCATGTTGTCCACAGCACACTTGCACGTTGTGAACAGCACATGCTTACAGCAGAAAGACGACGTACAGAATGGCGCACTCACAAACTGCGTTGTCTTCTATGTCTTTCACATCACTTGCAGCGCCATCTGTTGTTGAAAATTGTAACTTCTGTAATTTCGAAAGTTTGTCCGCCTGAAAATGTACTGTTGTCCCAAGCATATTGCAACAAACGGTGTATTTCTATCGCTGCTCGTTTAGTTTTTATTGCCGTTTCAAATATACCGGTCATTTTTGAAACATCCTATATAATCCCTACATAGCACTCGCGTAGGCATTGTGAGACAAAACTAGATGAATTACAGCGACCACAGAGGCATTTAAACAGTCATTCGTCCCACGCTCCATACGTGAATAGAATGGGAAGAAACCCATGTAAGAGGGACTTTTGGAAGTACACTCTGCCATGTACCCCACTATTTTTCGCAGCTTATACATGTAGCTGAAGGCAGAGGAGCTGATGTGTGGTGCAGTTTGTAAAGTCCAGTACAAAGGTTAACCTGGGTTAGAAAAGAGAGCATTACACTTGATTAGTTGCTGCCGGAAAGGATTAAGCAATTACAGAAAGCAAGATTTATACGGAAAATCACCGCAAAAGCAGCGTATAAGTCGCTAGTACTGAAGTCCGTAGCTCCCTCCGGCTCCTGCTGCTTTCTGTGATCTCTCCAACCGTAAGTGGAAAGCCGGGAACAGTGTTAACGGAGTCGTGACATTGCATTGAGCTTCGCTCGCTTTCGTCCGTGCGGGGCTTATACATAATCTCTTGTCGTTTTGCAGCGAGAGTCAGCCATTCCTGTGTCTGCGCAGAGCTTGATACGGCGATGTTTATGTTCAAACGATATGTCATACAGGATTAAGCTTCAACTAGTCCTTTGTCGTGGCGATAAACAACGTGGGTAGAGTTCTGCGAATTCATTCTGATTCTGGGTGTGTAGTCGCAAGACAGTTTGCATTCACGTTTGGAGTTCAGTAAATGTAAATGTCGTGTGGCTAGGACCTTCCGTCGGGTAAACCGTTCGCCGGTTGCAGGTCTTTCGAGTTGACGCCACTTCGACGACCTGCGTGTCGATGGGGATGAAATGATCATTATTAGGACAACACAACACCCAGTCCCTGAGCGGAGAAAATCTCCGACCCAGCCGCGAATCGAACACGGGCCCTTAGGATTGACATTCTGTCGTGCTAACCACTCAGCTGCCGACGGGCGGATTGGTTTTCAGTGATGAGACTATCTTTCATTTACGCTATCTCATCAAAATTATGCCGACATCTTACTAATCCCAATAGTGTTCCCTTCAGTTGAGTTCGGAACTCTGAGCAGACCAGTCCACTTCAAGACTATCTAATCATAATTATGCTGACATCCTACTAATCCCAAAAGTGTTCCATTGGGTGCAGTTCGGAACTTTGGCAGACCAGTCCATTTCAGGAATTTTATTGTCTACAAACATATGCCGTTTGATGATCCGGTGCATTTTTATGGTGTGACAAACAGTCATCGTCTCCGAACTTTTCTTCTCCAGTACGCCATACACGATGCAGTAAAAAGATCTCATATTCTTCTGAATTCAGCTTTTTATTAAACTAAGAATATCAAACCCGTAAACTCGAAAAACATCTACATACTGTAACACAGCCTCCTCCGTACTTTACAGCACGGCAGATAACACTCATGACCGCAGGTAAATGTATCCGTCAAACCCATACCCTTCAACAGGATTCTCAGATGGTATTGCGCTATTCATTACTTCATATATCTGGTTCCTTAACGTCCAGTGTTCAGTGGAGTTGGTCTTCACACAACCTGAAGGGCTGCCTAGCATTGACTACTACAGAATTGTGTGATTTAGACGAACTGCTCGCTCGGTCTGCTGGTAGACTAGGAGCTCACGCGTGACTCCTCCCGCAGAGTTCCTGTTATTTTTTTACAACGAACCACGGCAATGCTCGACAGTCTCAGTCCATCAGTGAATGGAAAACAGCCTGCTGGGGTTTGCTGAGGGTTGTTCCTTTGCATTTCCACTTCACAGACACTTCACAAAAATCGACTTCGGCAGCTTTAGAAGGGTTGAAATGCTTACAGGGTGTTTCAGAAATGACCGGTATATTTGAAACGGCAATAAAAACTAAACGAGCAGCGATAGAAATACACCGTTTGTTGCAATATGCTTGGGACAACAGTACATTTTCAGGCAGACAAACTTTCGAAATTACAGTAGTTACAATTGTCAACAACAGATGGCACTGCGGTCTGGGAAACTCTATAGTATGATATTTTCCACATATCCACCACGCGTAGCAATAATATGGCGTAGTCTCTGAATGAAATTACCTGAAACCTTTGACAACGTGTCTGGCGGAATGGCTTCACATGCAGATGAGATGTACTGCTTCAGCTGTTCAATTGTTTCTGAATTCTGGCGGTACACCTGGTCTTTCAAGTGTCCCCACAGAAAGGAGTCACAGGGGTTAATGTCTGGCGAATAGGGAGGCCAATCCACGCCGCCTCCTGTATGTTTCGGATAGCCCAAAGCAATCACACGATCATCGAAATATTCATTCAGGAAAGTAAAGACGTCGGCCGTGCGATGTGGCCGGCCACCATCTTGCATAAACCACGAGGTGTTCGCAGTGTCGTCTAAAGCGGTTTGTACCGCCACAAATTCACGAAGAATGTCCAGACAGTGTGATGCAGTAATCGTTTCGGATCTGAAAAATGGGCCAATGATTCCTTTGGAAGAAATGGCGGCCCAGACCAGTACTTTTTGAGGATGCAGGGACGATGGGACTGCAACATGGGGCTTTTCGGTTCCCCATATGCGCCCGTTCTGTTTATTGACGAAGCCGTCCAGGTAAAAATAAGCTTCGTCAGTAAACCAAATACTGCCCACATGCATATCGCCGTCATCAATCCTGTGCACTATATCGTTAGCGAATGTCTCTCGTGCAGCAATGGTAGCGGCGCTGAGGGGTTGCCGCGTTTGAATTTTGTATGGATAGAGGTGTAAACTCTGGCGCATGATACGATACGTGGACGTTGGCGTCATTTGGACCGCAGCTGCAACACGACGAACGGAAACCTGAGACCACTGTTGGATCACCTGCTGCACTAGCTGCGCGTTGCCCTCTGTGGTTGCCGTACGCGGTCGCCCTACCTTTCCAGCACGTTCATCCGTCACGTTAACAGTCCGTTGAAATTTTTCAATCAGATCCCTTATTGTATCGCTTTTTGGTCCTTTGGTTACATTAAACCACCGTTGAAAACTTCGTCTTGTTGCAACAACACTCTGTTCTAAGGAATAAACCATGTTGTCCACAGCACACTTGCACGTTGTGAACAGCACACGCTTACAGCAGAAAGACAACGTACAGAATGGCGCACCCACAGACTGCGTGTTCTTCTATATCTTTCACATCACCTGCAGCGCCATCTGTTGTTGAAAATTGTAACTACTGTAATTTCGAAAGTTTGTCCGCCTGAAAATGTACTGTTGTCCCAAGCATATTGCAACAAACGGTGTATTTCTATCGCTGCTCGTTTAGTTTTTATTGCCGTTTTACATATACCGGTCATTTTTGAAACACCCTGTATAAAGGATTAGTTACTCATGTGACATCTAGTGACTAGCCCACATTCGAAGTCATCGATCTCTCCTGACAGAATCATGCGTTTCGTAAGGGTTACTTCTGATCCAACCGTGTAAGTGAAATTGTGACATAGCCCGTCATACGAATATGAGATAAATAACTGCTACGTAACGCAGTGGAGCTCGAGCAACACCAGTGAAAGCAGTAATTCCAGAAAGTCTCACGAATGGGTGGGGCGAGTGCGACTATCGTCTGAATGTACGTCGTGCGTCCAGTGGCGAACACAGAATTTTTGTGAAAATTAAATGAATACTTTGATACTAATCGTAATTATAAGATTCTAGAAAGTTATTTTGGGATGCACGTGAAACATACACCTTCAGGGAATCGGATTATTGTTTGATTTAAATTTTTCAAACGGCTCTAAGCACTATGGGACTTAACATCTGAGGTCATCTGTCCCATAAACTCAGAACTACTTAAACCTAACTAACCTAAGGACATCACACACATCCATACCCGAGGCAGAATTCGAACCTGCGACCGTAGCAGCAGCGCGGTTCCAGACTGAAGCGCATAGAACCGCTCGGCCACCGCGGCCGGCGGATGATTGTCTGAAAATAATAACTTTGTAGTCCAAAGCGCAAGTTAAAATCACCCCAAGTTTTTTAAAAATTTATTTTTATTCGTGTAGTCTCGCGAAATGAAGCACTTTGCATTCCTAGATCAATACGTTCCAGACAAAAATGTGAGTGGAAAATGCGTGTTTGGCTGTTTATGTGTGTAGTAAAGTCGATCACCAGCTAGGCATCTGCAGTATATCTACCTGAAATTGAACACCATCACTTTTATATTAACACTTTTTAGTATGTTGATGGACAGGACAGTCACTGTAATGATCCACATAGAGGCAGGGACTTTTACTCCGATACTTACCCAGCTGGTGGTCAGGCAGGGGAAGACGTAATTGGGAACATTTCTCCCTAGCATAAGTGATAATATGTTAACAGAGTACAGTTGTTCACTTGCACGACATATACAGTACACCTGCAGGGACTGGACAAGATTGTGGAAACGCTGCGAGAAATGCATGCTTGCAATGGAACATAGATGAGGAAGCGCTAGAAAATCGTGCAGGTTGCACTGTTGTATTTGACCTCGAACTGCACCTGAGCGATGTCCTCAATACGTTGCAAGTGTCAATCTTGGTTAGAACAGTATTTTGTGTAGTCTTGAGTGCAGTCGTCGGAGATAAGTGACTTTGAACTCGGGAAAATTGTTGGTGCGCTTCCGTAACCAAGGGAGCAGGAGTGTTTGGTGTTTCAAAAGGGACCGTGTCGAAGATTTTGTCACTTACAGGAGAAGCATCATCCGCTAACTCATAATGCAGACGAAAGTTTGTTGAGTGATCCTGATAGACAGTCATTCAAGATGATTGTGACGAAAAGAATAAATTCACCGCAGAACTGAATGTCGCACTCGCAAATCCTGTCAGCACCAAAATAACACGAAGCGTGCCCCATAAGGAGGAAATTGCAAGACGACATGGAATTCCAGGATCATTCATCAGTGATGAAATTGCCCGCAAGAGGAAACGTGGTGGGGAAGACATAAGGGCCAAGGAGCAATGGAAGAGAGTAATGTGGTAGGCTGAACCCTGTTTGACGCTGACTCCAATTTCTAGACGAGTTTGGGTCCTTTCATTAAAGCAAGGCGAAGGCTGGGTAATGACGTGGGCAGCCATATTGTGGAATCCAAGGGCCCCATCATTATCCTACTAGGTCGCACTAGTGCTGAGGATTATGTGACCACTCTGGACTGATCAGGTCAGTCGCATGGTACAATGTTTGTTCCCCAGTGATGATGCTGTGTTACTAGACGATAGGGCCACTGTTCACACAGCTTGCTTCGCTCAGCACTCGTTTCGTGAGCACCAGGATGAAGTTTCCCATCTCCTCTAGCTACCACAGTAACCATGTCTGAATGTCATTAAGCTTTCACGGCCTAGTTTGGATAGAAAACCGCATTACTGCTACCCACCTCCATCATCATTACCAGAAATCGTCACTATCTCGAAGAAAGAATGGTATAAGTTTCGTTTGGATACCATACAGGACCGGTATTTATCAATTTCAAAACGATTGGAAACTGTTTTTAACGTCATCGTGATTCATACAGCGTGTTATGTATGCTAATGTGTTGTTCACGTGCGTTAGCAGGACAGACTGTCGTAGAACTTAGGAGTTTTTCCTGCGAATTATCACAGTAGGCTGGGAATGGGGCAGATGGGATCCCAATTGAGAACAGTTTGGAGGTGGCTTCCAGTTGCGGAATTCGCCTGATAACAACTAACAAAAACCACACGAAACCTTTGCTCGGAACTGATGGATTGGGACTATTTTAATTAATTTGTGGGCACTGAAGATTATTATAGCTCCCAGAAAAAAAAACACGGTCATGAGCAGCTTATGCAGTTGTAGGAAGCCGGAGTGGCAATAACACTTATCTGGGTACGCACTGTAAAATGAAAAACGTGATGGAAATCTTCAATCAACTAAATGATGACGGCTACAGGCTCCCAATGTCCTGGGTCCCAACGATTCCGGTTCAGCGAGCAGTGAGTGGTTTCGAGCAGCAACCTCAACACCGTTGTGTTCGAAGCAAACAGTACAGGCTAAATTGAGGTCAGATTTCAGCTGCTCTTATTTCTAGTGTATAAGCTGTCGTGTGGTACCCGGTGTTTCTACGATCTGGCAAGTTCATTTCATTTATGGTCGGATGCCCTTACAACTTCACCAGTCGTCAGTTAACCTAATGAAGGAAAGTTATGTATGCATCTGTCTCTGAATCTTGTCCAGTGTCCCTATGTTAAGGAATTTCACCTGTTCGAATATTGTTTTCACTGAGAAGGGATTGGGAACCCACCTAATATTCACTTAAAAGAGCATGGAAAACCGCATAAAAATCACTCATAGGTTGGGCAGTGCGCTACATCACAGTCAGCGATCCGCCGAGCGAACTCAAGGCGGTTCTTGAGTACCTTCCTATATCGCAAACTAGCGTCCTGCACGGTAAGCTAAATGAACAGATCACATTTAAGCGACGACCAGCAAAAAACCACGTTACCCAGAAGCCTGTGAGAGATTTGGACTGGCTAATTACCTCCCACATATACCCTCCCTCTGTTATACGACCGATTAGTGGTATTTTCTAGTCAGTAACAGCTTACAAGATTGAGGCCGGAGGTCTTACGACACCAACAGAGACACTGTCTTGAGACGTTTCCATACCCACAAACAACCGTTTACGCCCCGAGAAAAGTCTTCGACACACGGCAGAAAAATCGATTGCTTTAATGTTTGAGAATTTAATGTTATGAACTGGCGGCACACGCAGAAAGACCCTAATAAAATACTCTTTTTTCGACGTAATGCAGAAGTCTACCATGAATTTAATATAAAGTGCTAAAACAAGTGCGTTAGGCGCCACGGGAAGGAAATTGCCTGTTTTATGGCGATCGATCAATTGATTGGCTTCTCCACCGCGAAAATGCTCGCTTTTATATTACATTGAGTGTCTTTCGGTTCTTACTCGAAAATAATGTGACAGCAACTACACTTCCATTCTACTCTCCACATTTGGCTGCCTGTGACCTCTTTTTCTCTTTCTCCGTGGATTGAAAATGGTCCTAAAGGCAACTATGTTCCGGAAATAGAAGAGGAGAAACAAAAATTACCTGACACATGGCCCTAAAGTAGAAAAAGTACCAGGGCTAGAATCGTTTAACAGCCGTGGTGCCATCGCCTATTGGACGTTTTAGATTTGTGAGGTGTGCAATAGAGACATGGGTAAATCGTATTACATGACCACCATGCCGTTGGTTATCAGGACCAGGAATTATCGTAAAATAAGTGAATCCGAATCAGTCTCAGTATGGGTCAAAGGTGTCTATAGCTGTAAAAAGATAAAAATTGTTGGTGATCTCACACATTACTAGATAAATTAAATAAGGTCTTCCTTATACCATATCCATACCCAAAAAAACTACACATTAACCTTGCCAAAGGCCGAGAAGCGATTTTCCAAATGTTTTAGCTCTCTGCGGCATTCTGGGATGCACTCTGTGTGAGCCTGTCTCCGTAATCGCTTATCCCCATGTGTTTACAAATAGACACGTGAATTGGAGCTTTCGAAAGCAATTCTAATGTCTCTGACCATTCCGCGCAAATACCAGTTGGTCACCTAATTAAAAATAGTGATCAATAGTGGAAATTAACAGGAAAAACCGTTACCACAATCCTCGCTGTTCTCAGGAAACAAACTTCATTTAGTTTTGCGTTTCCTTCAAGGTACTGGGAATTCTATTTCTTATTGTTGCACGTGGAGAAGACAGAAACGGAAAGTACGACGGATTCAGTAAAATTTTCAGACCAGTAACATGTGGTAAAAAATTAGGTACTGTGTAACTGCACACAACTTTAGAGCATGTAACTCGTTAGATAATGTTTTTGTGTATATGATGGGTGATGAAGGTTGTAATGTTTGACTTCTAAGCGCAACACAACTTCGGATCACTTTTCACACCTTCAGTTCCCAGCGAGGCGTATGACGACAAAAGTGTTAAATTTTAGACATGAAAATAAACATGTGCTAAAACCAGAGAGACATTAACTGGATGGTCAAAGAATTCAATCGCGTCTTCCTTATCTTACTCCTTGGCCCTACAGCTGCTAGGGTCTTTGC